>NC_057865.1:67885934-70285934 GCF_019393635.1 Dromiciops gliroides
GAAGGCAGCCTGCTAGTAAGGTCACCATGATGCCACTCTGGTTTAATTTAGGGGATCTTGCACATGTCTATTTGACATATGAACTATTAAAATTTTTTTTTTGTTGTTTTTGTTTTTCAGTTCAGCTGCCTGGGAAATGTACTGGAACTCTTCCTGGTATATATCAGTACATACACATAATATGGGTAATTTTTTCCCAATTTTTTTGTTTTCCCTTTCCAAGAAAGAGTCTTTTCTTATTGGAATATGTCACCTTGAGCTAAAACCAGTATTTAAAAAAAAAAAACTAAACTAAACTAAACCTGTGATTTCATTGATATGGGGAACTTCTGGTGAGAAAATTCTGTCTGCCAAGGAAAATAAGCACTTCCTTTGCAACTTTTAGTTTTAGAGAATTGCCTGAAGCACTGAGCATTTCATGTGATTTGCCCAAGGTCAGAGACAGGACTTGAACCCAAATCTTCTTGACTCTGATGCTAGCTCTATATCAAGGTGCTTCTTAAGAGTAATTACTTTTAAGTGAGATATGTTTTTAAATTGACTATCTGCAGAACCAGGTTATCTCATGATATTATCTCAGTACCTCAAACTCTAGAAAGGCATTGACATTTTTGTAATTCCAACCTATTCTGATGTACATGAAAAAAAAAATCTAAACCAATGCATGTAGAAACTAATGAACAGGGGCAGCTAGGTGGCACAGGGGATAAAGCACCGGCTCTGGATTCAGGAGGACCTGAGTTCAAATATGGCCTCAGACACTTGACACTTTACTAGGTGTGTGACCCTGGTCAAGTCACTTAACCTTCATTGCCCTGCAAAAAAAAAAAAGAAAAGAAAAGAAAAGAAAAGAAAGAAAGAAAGAAGAAACTAATGAACACAAAATGGGAGAAAATAAGCCTTGTTCTCTGAAATATAATCACCTATCTCCCAACTCAGTAGATTCAAAATTTCTGCGAAGGGTTAACCTGAAAAGTACCAACCAAACACACATAACCTTCTTCCCCCTGGAATCAGAGACCCAAACTATTGTTTAATCTCTGTAATTGGCTTGAGCCCCCACTAGTATGCTAAGGTTTCTATCCTTACCGTGTTTCTTGATTGAGGAGGAGTATTATAAAAAAAAAATAGGTATAGGACAGTTATTTTCTCTATTGATTGAGAAGTACGAAGACCATTATCTTTTATTCATATATTCACTTCTTTTAAGTAGAAATAGGGGTGTGGCCATATTTTTTTTTCAAGAATGATTCATTATCAGATGTTGAGGGGGATACTTTATCTTTTGCTCCTAATGACATCCTTCTAGATCCTATCACTAGTGGCTCTGGGGTGGGGGGTGAAGGCCCTCAGCAACTGATCCCCACAAATAATTTATTCAGCAAACATTTGTTATATACCAGGACCTGGGAGTACAAAAACCAAAATGATACTATCTCTCCCCTCTAAGAATATATTTTTCTATTGCAGAAAACAATATATCTGTATAAGTAAATACAAAATATTCTTAAATAAAACACAAAAGAATTTGGTGGTTAGAGAAGGCACCAGTTACTGAGATGATCAGGCAAGCCTCTTGTAGGATGGCACACTTGTGTTGAATCTTGAAGGAAGCTAGGTATTCTAAGGGACAGAAGTGAATGGAGATTTCATTCTAGGTATAATGGACAGCCCTTGCAAAAGCATAGAGATGGAAGGCAGAATGTTGTTTTATGAGAACAGCTAGTAGGACAGTTTGGCCAGACTGCCGAGCGATTGGCAATAAGCCTGGAAAGGGAGCCTAGAGCTATGCTGTGAATGGTTGGACAGTAAAAAAAGAGGAGTTTAAATTGTCTTCTAGAGGCAAGGGGGGCCATTGAAACTTCAGGATGTTTCAGCTCCCTGAAGAGGCCCCAAATCCATCTGTCACTGGACAGCCTCTTTCAACATTGCTTCTAGAAGGTACCTCATTGCAGTGTTCCTGTTGAGTCTGTTACAGGCAATGATGTAATGTGGTTTGGAATAGATGGCCTCTGAGCTCCTTTCTAACTCTGATTCTATGATGCTAGAAGGCAAATGGCATTTCTGGGCAGGCTACATTCTAGGACTGCCAAGTTTCAGCTTGTACCTGAGTGACCCCTACTCTGGACCATGCAGTTGTTCCATGTTGACAACAACATTGTAAAGACCACAGGGTGCACTTGTTGACCACAACATTGTTATTGTTTTTTGTTTTGCTTTGTTTTTTGTTTTGTTTTGTTTTTGTTTTGGGGTTTTTTTGGTGAGGCAATTGGGGTTAAGTGACTTGCCCAGGGTCACACAGCTAGTAAGTCTCAAGTGTCTGAGGTCAGATTTGAACTTGGGTCCTCCTGAATCCAGGGCTGGTGCTCTATCCACTATGCCATCTATCTGCCCCGAACACAACATTGTAAAGACAACAGGGTGCACATGTTGGTGACATGGAGCAAGTGCATGGTCTAGATTATAGGTCATTGAGCTACGAGCTGAAACTTGGCAGTTCTAGAATGTAGCCTGCCCAGAAATGCCATTTGCCTTCTTAGCATCACAGAATCTAAGTTAGAAAGGAGCTCAGAGGCCATCTATTCCAAACCATATTACATCACTGCTTGTAACATACTCAACATACACTGACAATTGCCAGGACAGGTTCATCCTGGGATGACACAACATTCCTAAAAGGTAACAGGTCTCAGAGTCAACCCTTTTCCTCCCTAGTAGGAAAGAGAGCCTATATTTCAGTAGACTATTGTCCCTAGGAGGTTCTGACTTGTAACTCTCTAACCTCCCACCAAAAACAAATGATTTTTGCTTTCCCCCAAAAAGCTTTTTCCTTCCACCACCACCCCATCAAGAATAGACTGTATGGAAAGACTTGCATGAAATGATGAAGAGCAAAGTGAGCAGAACCAAGAGAACATTGTATACAGTAATAGCGATATTTTTTAAAATTAATTAATTTATTTATTTTTAATGTATAAGGTATTTTATTTTTTCCGTTACATGTAAAGATAGTTCTCAACTTTTGTTTATACAAGCTTTACAATTTCAGATTTTTCTCCCTCCCTCCCCTCCCTCCCCCCTCCCCTAGACAGCAGGTAATCTGATATAGGTTATATCTATATATCTCTATACATATACATATAGATATAGATATATACACACACATATATATACACATAATAACATTAATCCTATTTCTGCATTAATCCTGTTACAAGAGAAAAAATCAGAGCAGTGATGCAAAACCTCAAAATAGAAAAAAAAAAACAACAGCACCCAAAACAAAAGAAATCATATGGTTCAATCAGCATCTATACTCCACAGTTCTTTCTTTCTTTTTTTTTTCTTGGATTTGGAGATCCTCTTCTATCATGAGTTCCCTGGAACTCTTCTGTACCACAGCAATATTGTTTTAAGAATGACTTTGAATGACTGAGTCAATTTGACTATGTAAATACACAAATTAAAAATAAAGGACATATGAAGAGAGATGCTATCTTCATCTAGAGGAAGAACTGATAAATAGAAGTATGTATAGAGTAATTTTACATACACACATATTTGTGTCTAAAGGTAGTCATCTCTAGAGTGGGGGGAGGGAAGAAAAAAAAAAGAAAAAAAGAAATTTGCATGATAATTTTGTTGTAGATTTGGAGGGAATATCAAGTAGATTTGCAGTTTCATGTGCAATTATCTTTTTTATTGTACTGTGCTATGGAAATGCTTGTATTGTTCCCTGAATTGAACAAAAAGGAAAAACTGGCAGATAAAATATTTATGGCGGATCTTTTTGTGGAGGCAAAGAACTGGAATATGAGAGGGTAACCACTCATTGGGAAATGGCTGAATGAGTTATGGTATATGTATATTATGGAAAACCAGTGTGCTATAAGAAATGGTAAAAAGGATGATTTCAGAGAAACCTGGGAAGATATGTGAACTGATGCAAAATGAAATATGCAGAATAATTTATACAAGAGCAATCATATTATAAAGATGGCTTTGAAAAACTTAGCACCTCTGATCCATCTGACAATCAACTATAATTCCAGAGTAATTGATGATGAAATGTGCTGCCCACCAGGTCCTGGTAGAGAGGCAAGGGACTCAGAGCACAGATTGAACCATATATGTTTTGGGACATAGTCAATTTGGGTATTTGTTTTACTTATTATAATATAAGTTCTATTTTTCTTGTTTTCTCAATGGGCATGAAGGGGAGGTGGGAGGAAGAAGAGGCAGACTGGAAGATGAAAGAAAGTTGAAAGAGGAAAAAATGGACTGGCAGAGAATATCACTGATATCTTTTTAATGCTGGGGCATTTGTAGAGCTGGGTCAGAACTGGGGGACAAAGGCAGCTATCCTGGAGTAAGCCAAAACCTTTTACTTCCAGAGCCAAGGTACCATACCAAGGAATTCAAGGGTTTCAACATCTGACAGCCTCAGCCTCAGCATCTTCGACCTTATTAGATCTTCCAGTGAATTCCACTTTCTTCATTTCATCCTGGGCATGGTCATTGAAGTAGTCCAATGTGGTTTGTGTTCTCAGCTGTAAAATCACAGACTCTGCTGTTTGAGTCAATCTTACTAGGATCAGTCCGTTTCCTCTGCATGCCAAGACTTACATGAGCCAATTATTTTGTTTTATTTTGCTTTTTCCCCCTCTCTTAAGGGCAAATTTAGCCATGTGCGGCTGAGTTTGCTGGCAGATTGGAACTCTGGACAGGAAACCTGTAACATTCACCAGTCCAGCAAAGAAATAGGTGCATATCTCATATGCCATATGGCATAGCCTGAGAAAACTGTTGTCCAGAATGCAGACAACAGCTCTCTCAGTTGGAAAAGTTCATGAACATATACATTAAATCCATGTATAATTGATGACATAATAAAAACTGCTCTGGCTGCATGATGAAATATAATAGGGCATAAATCACCGTGCCAAAGAGAAAATGAAATAGAGACTCAGAGTTTGCAAATAATTACTCTTTTATTTATTTATTTTTAATTCTCTGAAGGAACCATCCAAGTAAGGGGTGCTTCCTCCAGCTCAAAAAATCTCTGAGGGGGAGGGGGAGGGGGAGTAAACAATGAAAATGGCCGTAGGGGCACTGGAGACCTGGAGGATCATGGATTGACTTGTGCATGGAAGTACAGACAAAGATGATGGGAGGCCCGAGGGAGCCTAGAAGTGAGAAAAGAACACAATAGGGAAACAAGAGTTGGCAAGGTTTTAATCATTCAGTCAGTTGATAAGCATTTATTAAGCATCTACTGCATGCCAGGCACTGTGCTAAGTGCTAGGGATGCAAAGAAAGGTTGAACCTAGTTTTGAACCCTGGCTCTGCCACTACATAAACTTAGGTAAGACAGTAGAGTTCTCTGGGCTTCAGTTTCTTCATCTATAAAATGAGGGGTTTAGACTAGATCAGAAGTATCACCGTGGGATTGGCAACACTCTGGAATGTAGCCTAAACCTGATTAAAATGGAATTGGGAAGTACTTAACAAAATAAATAAAAACACAGTAGAACACAGATAATGCTAAACTGTGGTTTTCTAAGTCAAAATACAACTTGTTATTATTTAGTGGCCCTCATTTTTATCTGAGTTGGACACTACTAGTCTGGATGACCTACAATGTCCCCCTCAAACTCTACACCTAAAATCAGAAAAACAGGGATAACATTTAGAGAAGGCAAGTAGGGTGGGGGGAAGGCAGGAAGGGTAAGATAAAAAGGGAAAAAAAGAAATTTACATGATAATTGTATTATATATTGAAAAGGAATAGCAAGTTGTACATAATAGATTCACAGTTTTATGTACAATCATCTTTTTAAAAATTATACTATGTTGTGGAAATGCTTGTTTTATTCTATAAATTAATAATAAAATAAATTTTAAAAGAAACTCTTTGATCAGAAGGAACAATGACCAACATCTTATTGCATTTGTGATGTGCACCTAGACTGGAGAATTTCAAACAAGGGATAAAGTATAGCAGATACTTCATAAATTTCAATTGGAATCAAAGGTCTCCACAGTTGGCTTCAATAAACAGAAGGGGCCTCTTTGGTTGACTGAGTCCAGCAATCTACCTATGGAATTTCAGCCTAAGGGATGAGTACTGGGACACTTATTCACATTTTAAAGGCAGAATTGTCTCATTCACAGCTGTTTGCTCTTTAATAGCTCATAGAAGCATAGACCTCCCGCTTACCTGTCATGAGATGATTATAGGGACTAGCAGGGATTTAGCTCGGACCTCACAGGTTGCTACACTTTGGCAGAGACGCCACAGGTCCAGACTCTTGGCCTTTCCATCTTGGAGGCCTAGCCTTCTGTGATGATCCAACCCTGGAAAAACTGAGTCATGCTTTCCAAATTCACCAAAGACTGATTTGGGTCAAAATGCCAGTCTGTTCCTTTATTATGATGTGCGGGTCTGCCATTACAACTTCCAACCAGTCCTTTCTCTTTCTCGTAGGCAAACCCAGATTTAAAAAAAAAAATTAAATTCAGAAGGATGCTGATGACTAGAACTGAAGCCAAGTTAAGAGCTGTTTTCACTGAGCTAGGAAAGCCAAGCAGACAGGATAGCTCCCTACACAACAGAGCCAATCATTTATATAAAGTACTTTACAAATCTTCAACAATACAAAAATGGCAGCTTTTGATATTATTGTTACTGTGGCTGTTGTCTTCGTGTTAATTCTGATTCCTTGAGGACAGAGGCTATTTCCTGTTTCCCTTACTCATGTTATTCTATAGTTCCTGGTACATTGTTGTTGTTATTGTTTGTCCTTTGTTCTCCAAGAGGTGATGTCATGACTTCCACTGAATTGGATTTAAGTGAGGGAGGGCTGTGCAAAATCACCAGCCTCACTCTCTTCTCCAGAGTCATATGGGTCTAATGGCAAGACATACAGCAGGACAACTGGAGATGGCCCTGGATGTTTAAGGCAATTGGGGTTAAGTGACTCACACAGGGTCACCCAGCTAGTAAGTGTCTGAGGTGAGATTTGAACTCAGATCCTCCCGACTTCAGGACCAGTGCTCTATCCACTATGCCACCAGCTGCCCCACCTGGTACATAGAAAGTACTCAAATGCTTATTGACTATTGATTTTAGTAAGTCAGAGCATCTTTTCCAAGAACAGGTTTCATTTCAGTTATGTGAGACTCTTCCTGACCCACTTTGGGGTTTTCTAGGCAAAGATACTAGAGTGGTTTGCCATTTCTTTTTCCATTTCATTTTACAGATAAGGAATATGAGGCAAACAGGGTCAAGTGACTTGCTTAGGGCCACATAGCTAGTAAGTACAGTAATCCCTTCCACATCTTGGGAGTTAGGGGTACAGCACCCCCTGTGATCTGGAAAATCCATATAAAATTATTTGGGCCTCTCTTTATACCAGCAAAGAAGTCTGAATTATTATGGTATTAAAAGATAAAATATATTATTATAAAATACTATACACATATTTTATTCATTTCTGAGTTTCTAAACTTTTTCTGTGTCATCTGCTGGCCTTCATGTGTCTTCTGTGGCTTCCACAAAAATCCCCCCAAATTCCTATTTAATTTCTTATGCTGACCCATGATATATTGAAATTGTGATGGGGGAAGGGATATCTATATTTGAGGCCAGATTTGAACTGATTTGATTTGAACACTTCTTATTCCAAGCCCACTACTCTATGCACTATGATGCCCCCAGCTACCTGTAAAAACTATTTAATAAATGGTTATGGATTGATTTCAGTGAGTCAGAGCATCTTCCCCAAAGATAGACCTAGAAACACTGATGAATTCTTCCTTTAGTGAAGTGTAATCTCTTTGAGGACAAGGTGTATCTGACTTTTGTCTTTGTATTCCTGTCACAGTGCCTAGGATATAGTGGGTGCTTAATAAATGCTTATTGAGTGATTGATAAATTATGACCTAAACCAGGGGTTTGTTTTAAAATGTTTTGTGTGTCATAGAACTCTTGGGCAGCCTGGGAAAGTCTTTGGTCTCCTCCTCAGAATAGCAGTGGTGTTTGTTGTCATTTTAAAAAATTCATAATGAAGGGGCAGCTAGGAGGCTCAGTGGATAGAGCACTGGTCCTGGAGTCAGGAGTACCTGAGTTCAAATCCTGCCTCAGACACTTAACACTTACTAGCTGTGTGACCCTGGGCAAGTCACTTAACCCCAATTGCCTCACTAAAAAAAAAAAATTCATAATGAAGTGAAATTGGACATTTCAATGAGAGAATGGTAAAAATAAAGATAATTTTTTTCCATTCCAAGTTCATGGGTCCCCTGAAACCTATACATGCACCTAGTCCATGAAATCGAGATTCAACTCTGATCTACATAGTTATTCAATAAATAATAAGTCAACAAGCATTTACTAAATACCTACACTGTGTCAGGCACTGTGATAAGCACTAGGGATACAAAGAAAAGACAAAAGATAATTCCTGCTTTCATGAAGCTCCAAGTCTAATGCAGGAGAGAACATATAAACAACTATATACAAATCACATATATGTATATCATATATATAATATAATTATATTTAATGTAATATATAATTATATGTTATAATACCTAATTATATAAAATCATGATACAGTATAGATTATATACTATATATTATAAAACAATTAGATATTATTACATTATTATATTACATAATATATAATTATTGTATTATGTTATATCTAATTATGTATTATATAAACACATTTATATCTATATATATATATATAGATATATATATATAGGAGCTATTCGATAAAGGGAAAGCACTAGAATGAAGGGGGATCACTTATTACAGAAGGTGGGATTTTAGTGGAGACTTGAAGGAAGCCAGAGGCAAAGTGAAAATGTCCAAAATCAGGAGATGTCTTGTGTGTCTTGTGTGAGTGTCTTGTGTGAGAAACAGCAAGGAAGCCCAGTGTCAAAGAGTTTGTAGCAGTTGCCTAAGATATAAGAAGACTGAAAAGGGAGGGGGAGTGTGCTAGGTTGTGAAGAGCTTTAAATACCAAATGGAGGGTTTTGTAATTGATCTTGGAAGTGCTAGGAGAGCCTGGTGGTTTTTGGTCAGATCTGTGCTTTAGGAAGATCAACAACAGAAGGTAGACTAGAGAGGGGAGAGATCAGAGGCAGGCAGACCCACCAGAAGATTGTTGCAACGATCTAAGCTTGAGGTAATGAGAGCCTCCACCAGGGTGGTGGTAATGTCAGAGGAGAGAAAGGGTCATATCTGAGAGCTGTTACAAAAGCAAAATCAACAGGACTTGTTAACAGATTGGATGGGGGGTGGGGTGGGGGTGAGAATGAGGAATTAATACTTATTAAGTAGTTACATGTTCCAGTCCAACCATATGCTAGAAGCTCAAGACACAGAGACAAAAATGAAATCAAACCTGTCCTCAAGTAGCTTATAATCCACTAGGGAAAAACAACATGGAGGGGCAAGTGCTTTTTCTACTTTATCTAACAGTACATTGTTCACTTTGACACCTTTTAATTAATGGTACTTGGACTTTTAATTAAAATTTAAAATAAGGCTACACATTATTTCGACTTGAGCAGTAACCCTGTGATTCATGGTTCAGCTAGAGATACTGGATGATGACTTGCTAAGGATGTTGTTAATGGGATTTGTGATTTGTGTGGGTGTTGGACAAGAGCTCTATACTCTTTTCTCATTTCTATGATAAACCTGGAGAGATGGATGGTTTTTCATGCTTCCTGGTACATTGAATTCTTCCAGGTGTGGCCATACACCTCTTTTCCTTTACTGAAGAGGGTGGGGGGTTGTCTCTGGAGAGGGAATGCTGCATACACTGTTTGGTGTGTTCGATGTTTTTGTTGATTTTGCCCAATTGCTTCTCTTTCTTTTTAAATGTTCATTACAAGGAATGACTTTCTGGGGAGGGAAAGGGGAGGGATATATCAGGAAGTGAATAGAATGTGAAAACAAAAGGCTTCAATTTAAAAAAAAAAGAAAAAATAGGAGTTTGGGGGGGGGGGGTTTCCTTTCTACAAATAGCAAACCTCCCTGCCAAGAGATGCACTAAGAAAGGACTGAAGGTAGGGGATGGGGTAGAATGTATCATTTATAAAGCTGCAAAACCAAAGTCCTGCTTTCCAGATTTTATCCTCAAATTGAAAAGGAACACTAGGGAGGGAAAGAAGTTAATGACCCTTTAAAGTGTCTACATCTGTAATATTTGGAGTCTGAGAATGGCTGGAATCAGATGGGGTTCTTCTTAAGCCCTTTCTGTTATAGATCACAGCTTTAACAATATACCCCCAGCACAGTAACTATAATGCCCCCGCCTCACTCTGGGTCTTTCCTCCAGATTTTCTTCTAGTCATTGGCAATCCATGATCCAGGTCTCCTTTATATTCTCAGTTCACACAGACTGAGTCTACTCCTTGGGTACCAACTCCAAAAAATCCTATTTCCTCTTTGACTCATTGTCTTTACCCTTTAGTTTTACTCCAGGGAAATATCCAGAATAATGTTGAGGTACTGCTTGAGTCTAGGTTTCTCCAGATGGGGGCGACAGGGTCTCCAATGTCTACAAATGCACTTGGTATACTCACAGCATACTGGATACGGGTCAGTCCTTATTTTAGTCCAAGAAAATGCATAAGATATAAAGGATATGGGGGCATCTAGGTTGGTTCAGTGGATAAAGCACCAGCCCTGGATTCAGGAAGACTTGAGTTCAAATACGGCCTCAGACACTTGACACTTACTAGCTGTGTGACCCTGGGCAAGTCACTTAACCCCCATTGCCCTGCCCCCCCCAAAAGATATAAAGGATGCACAAGAGCTATGAAGAGATACAAAAATCCCCAATCTCCTACCTCTTGTTACCTCTTCCTTACCCCCAGGTTATTTTGTATTTATTTGTATATATCTTATATATACTTAAATATGTATTTATTGTCTTCCCCAAAAGAAAGTAAATTCCTGGAGAGCAAGAACTGTTTCATTTTTGTCTTGTCTTTTTTGATTGATTGATTGATTAGAAACACAAAGCACCCACATAGTCCATTAGACTTCCCTCATAAGGAAAATTACATTTTGAGGTGGTTCTCACCCTTCTGGTTGCCCTTGTCCATTTCAATGTTTTCATTGGTCTGGCTGTCAATAAGCAAGCATTAAGTACATACTATGAGCCAGGCATTCTGCTAAGCACTAAGGATGCAAGAAAGGCAAAAAAAAAAAAAAAAAGCCAAAGGATGTTCCCTGCTCCCAGAAGCTCCCAATCTAACATGCAAACAGCTATGTACAAAAAGATATATAAAGATATATAAAATTAGGGATCATCTCAGAGGGAGAAAGGCGCTAAGAATAAGGATGACTGGGAAAGGCTTCTTACTGAAGCAAGTGAGACTTCAGCTGAGACTTGAAAGAAGCCAGGGAAGCTAGGAGGCAGAGGTGAGGAGAGAGTTCCAGGCAGTGGAAACAGCCAGTGCAAATGACTGGAGGCTAGAGATGGGTTGTTTGGGGAGGGGAGGAAAGATAATGAATTCAAGTTGCAACATGCTAAGTTTAAAATACTATAGGGCATCCAATTCAAGATGTCCATTAAGCAGCTGGTGGTGCAAGACTGGGGTCAGGAGAGAGGTTGAGCTTGGACAAATAGATCTGAGAACCATCTGCATAGAGACCATAGTTAAATTCATGGAAACTTATGAGATCACCTACTAAAGTAGCACAGAGAAGAAAAAACGAGTAAGGACAGAGTCTTGGGGGACAGCCACAGTTGGTGGGAATTAGGACAAGATAGAAGATTAGTGAGAAAATCAGGATGATGGAGGGATCAGTCTGCTGGAGAGATGAGAGGAAATGGGATCATGTGTACATGTAGAGGGGATTGCCTTGGAAAGGAAAAGAGTGACCTCTTTAATATGAAAGAGGGGTAAAGGAGTCAGTAATGGAAAGTATCTGAGTGATGTGAAATATAAAGAACTCTCACTTAATGGCTTCAGGGTTTGTTTTTTCAGTGAAAAATGAAGCAAACTTCTCAGAATTGGGAGAGGGGAAGCTATGGGAAGGTTTGAAGAAGAGTGCAGAAGTTTGTAAAAATCACTATGGTCAGTGGGGGTTGTGGATTGATTAGTGAGGTATAAAAGGATTGCCTTAGGGCAGCAAAGTGTGCAGTGCATAGAGCATCGGCCCTGGATTCAGGAGGACCTGAGTTCAAATCCCGCTCAGACAGCCTTAACACTTACTAGCTGTGTGACCCTGGGCAAGTCACTTAACCCGAATTGCCTCACCAAAAAAAAAAAAAAAAAAAAGGATTGCCTTGCTTTAGTGAGAGCCCAGTTGAGATTATGTAATATAAATTTGTAGTGGGCCCATTCAATATGGTTTTGTGATTTTTTTCTAGCTTCATTCAGCAGCAAAGAAAGTAGATGGTGGGAGGAATACAAGGCTGACCTTTGACAGGGCAAGATCTTTGATAGGATAAAGGGGAAAGGGATTCTAGTGAAGAGGGCAGTAGACTTGAACTGGTTCACCAATGCGTCGATATGGGGAAGGGAAGAGAGTGTAGCCAATGCAGGGATAATAAACTGGGAAAGAACTAAGAAGTGGAGAGACTGGATGGCATGTTGAGCACAAAGAACAGGGTTTGGAGTTGCAAAGCAGAGGGTAAAATGTCTTGGCCACAAATTGTAATCAGATAAAGGACTTTCAGAGTTCATGAACATGGAGATGGAACACTTTGCTGAGGGCAGGATCAAAAATAGGACCAACTCTGTGTGTAGTCATGGTAGGGTAGACAAGTAGGTCATGAAGAATGAGTAAGTTGAGAAATTGAAGGGTTTGAGTATCAGTATGTATGTTGATGTCCCCTAGCAGAGCAGGAATTGGGGAGGAGGGAAAGATTGTAACCACTCACTAAACTCATTGAGGAAGGCAAGAGTATCCTGGAGAAGTTGGTAGACAAGCAGAATCTTGATTAGGTAATAAGTATGGATTAAATGAACCTCAAAGGAACAGAGTTTACTCAATGATAATGGTAGAGAAAGAAACCAGAAGTAATAATGGGAAGGAAGGATACCCCTAGTTGAATTGGGGGGCATGAGTTAAAGTACACCCAAGAGTAGACTTCATCAGTGGGAAGCCAGGTAGTCAGTGAATGTAAGCAGATAGAAGGGAATAAGGGTATGGAGGAGGAAAGTTTTTTATAATGAAAAATCAATTTTTAAACTATATTGCAGAAATCCAGAGAGCTATGGTGGAAGAAAGGTTTGGGTAGCTTAGAATGGTTATGGGGATGTGCGGGGGACAGAGACTGGATTGAAGGGAATGGGAATATAGAGAGGACAGTTACAATGCCCAAAGTCGTATAGTCATTTTTTGGGCATAGAGAAAATATAGTTTAGTGGGACTCTAAGGGAGACCTTAATCTCATAGACAGGCAGCATAATATATTGGATAAAATGCCAATCTTGGAACATTGAATACCTGATCTCAAATGTTGCCACTGATATTTCCTAGCTGTGTGAAAATGTGTAAGTCACTTAACCTATTAGTTTCTTCACCCATAAAATGAGAATAATTATACCTCACTTGTAGGATTATTGTGATGGTTGATTGAGATAATGTCTGTGTAGTGTTTTCTAAACCTTAAAGTACTATGTAAATGACAGTTATTATTATTTTCTATTAGTTGGTAACATACCAAATCATTTTTTAGAATAAGGGTTCTTAAGCTGGAGTTCATGAACTGCTTATTTAAATAATTTTATGACTGTAATTTTAATACAATTTGTCTTCTTTGAAATCATTGGTATTTTATTTTCGGATTAAAAAAAAAAGCAGAAAACATTTTTCTGAGGAGTCCATAGTCTTTACTAGATTGCCAGGAGGGGTTCATGGTACTTTAAAAAATTAAGAATCCCTGTTTTAGATATATAATTTTTCCTAAGTGGCTTTCCTTTCCATAGCTAATCCATTTATAATGGAGGTGAGATTGAGAAAGCAAGAAGGCTGAGATTTGATTTTGCCTCCTTCAGGGAGGGTTCATTTGTCGACCAAATTTTATGCCATCAACATACATACTGATACATCATCCATGGCCCAGAACTGCAATTCTACATTGCACAAACAAGGTTCAACCTTGGGAGTGTCTCTCAAAAATATCTCTTTGGACCTGGAAAGACTTACATGAATTGATTCTGAGTAAAATGAGCAGAACCAAGATGACATTGTACACAATATTGGGTGATGATTAGCTGTGATAGGCTTACCTCTTCTCAGTAATACAATGATCCAAGACAATGCCAAAAGACTCATGATGGAAAATGTTCTCCACATCCAGGAAAAGAACTAGAGTCTGAATGCAGATTGAACCACACCGTTTTCACTTTTGTTGTTGTTTTGTTGTTGCTGTTTCTTCTTGTGTTTTTTTTCCCTTTTGTTCTGATTCTTCTCTCACAACATGACTAGTGTAGAAATATGTTTAACATGTTTGTAATGTATAACCTATATCAGATTGCTTGCTGTCTTGGGGAGGCAAGAGGGAAGGGACAGAGGGAGAAAAATTTGGAAACAAAATCTTACAAAAATGAATGTTGAAAACTATCTTTACATGTAATTGGAAAAAATAAAATACTATTAGAAAAAAAGTCTCTTTGGCTTATGGCATCCCTCCCATATTTCCCTCTGGGAATACTTGGATTTGGGTCCATTTTACCACACTTAAGGTATTCCTCTGGGAATATCAACATTTGTTCATGTCAAAGTCTCTACAAAAATGGAAAATAGGACAGGCTTTATTCCATCCAACATAATAATAATTGTGATGAAATAATGAGATTTAGCAGATACTCAAAGACCCACCTGGAGATTAATCTAGACTGATTGACTCAAGTGAGAGTGATTAACTGCTGATTAGCCTACTTCAAGTTAACTGGATTGTAATCACACCTTGAAAACACCTTCAGAACTAATGGATTTGGATGATGCCAACCAATCAGCTTGAAGCAGTGTGTAAGGACTGCCTCTGTTCCAGACCTATAAAAAGCTTCCACAATCAGCTTGCTAGAGAGAGTTCCTGATTAGAGTAGGCTCATGGAGGAGGACTTGAGGAAGAACCCAACCAGGCTGGAACTCTAGGCTAGGTAGGCTTTTTCTTAACTTTCTGAACTCCTTGTTAATACCTGTATGCTTTAATAAATGTTTAATGCCCAAAGACTGGTGCTGAAGTTTCTAATTCAAGGTGATCACACAATATAGATTTTAAACATCACATAATTCCATCCAAAATACTAATAGCTAGTATTTACATAGCACCTACTATGTGCCAGGCAGTGTGCTAAGTGCTTTACAGATATTATCTCATTTGATCCTTATAACATTATCTCAAAATAAAAGCAAAACAGGGGGGAAGCTAGGTGGCGCAGTGGATAGAGCACCGGCCCTGGAGTCAGGAGGACCTGAGTTCAAATCCAGCCTCAGACACTTAACACTTACTAGCTGTGTGACCCTGGGCAAGTCACTTAACCCTAATTGCTTCACTAAAAAATTAAAAAAAAAAAAAAAGCAAAACAGAAAGGACCCAAATATGAGCCCAAGAGTGAAACAACTTTCCTTTTCTCTTCACCTTCCCCCAGGGAGTGTATTCTCCAGACTTATAATATACTGGTTTGGTCCACCTCCATAGTCCCCACAAAAGGGAAAATGCTGGGAAGTCAACTTCTTTCCCTCCAGTGAGACCCACCTTCCCAGAAACTTCAAAGGTCACTGGGATTACCTCTACATTAACAAGCACTCTCTAATTGAGCATAGCCTCAGTGGGGAAGGGTTGTTAGAGTGTCAGGCAACCCTTGGCTCATAGATCTGGAGCTGAAGGGGATCTTAGAAGACATGTAGTTCAACTCCCTCATTTTAAAAATGAAGAAACTGAGGCCCAGAGGAAAATTAAAAATGAAGACTTTGGAATACCCTGCATGTAGATTTTTGTAAAATATTGCTCAGTTTGGAGGGACCAGTGGTTAAACAAACGAGATCAGCAGGCTGAACAGCATGTTTATACAAAGTAGGGGAGGAAACCATCTGGTAGGGTTGAGGACGGGAGTGTCTAGTGATGGATGGAGCTTCATCTGGCCTCCTGGCAGGACTGCCATAGGGTGTACAGCTCAAGGGAGAGTCTGAGTTCTGGTCCCTTTTGGACCTAAGCCAAAGGATCATGCTGCTCACCTGCAATTCACCAGGCAATTCCCGACCATGAAGTGTCTGGTAAATAGCCTAGGGTAAAGGACTCAGGAAAGGAAGACTGATCTGAAGGAAAATGAAAAAGAGGCAGAATTGTGGCCAAGGTTGTTGTTGTTTGTCCTTTGTTCTCAAAGAGGACCATGACATCAGGAGGTGACATCATGATTTGCAGTGAATTGGATTTAAGTGAGGAAGAGTTGGGCAAGGTCACTAAGGCCTTTCCTCCAGAGCCATCTGGGTAGAGTGGCAAGATATATATCAGGATGACTGGAGATAGCCCCACATGTTTAAAGCAATTGGGGTTAACTGACTCACCCAGGGTCACATAACTAGTAAGTGTCTGAGGTCCTCCCAACTTCAGGGCCAAGACTCTATCCACTGCACCACCTACCTGCCGCTAGGGGCCAAGGTTGAGAGAGAGATGATAGTAGGGTATTCCCTAATTAGTACATGAGGATATCTACATGGCGCAGTGAATGGAGTGCTGAGCCTGTAGTCAAGAAGACTCATCTTCATAAGTTTAAATCTGGTCCCAGACACTTACTAGCAGTGTGACCCTGGACAAGTCACTTAACCTTTTTTGCCTCAGTTTCCTCATCTGGAAAATTAGTTGGAGAAGGAAATGGCAACTACTCCAGTATCTTGAATAATAAACATTTTTATTAATAGTTTTGGATTCCAAATTGTATCCCTCATTCTCTCCCTCCCCCCTCCTTGAGGTGGTAAGCAATCAGATGTGGGTTATACATGTACAATTATGTAGAACATTACCATACTAGTCATTTTGTATAAGGAAGCTTGAATAAAAGAAAAAATGAAAGAAAGTGAAAAATAGTACGCTTCAGTCTGTGTCCAATCAATATTAGTTCTTTCTTTGGAGGTGGATAATACACTTCATCATTAGTCCTTTGGGATTGTCTCGGATCATTGCATTGCTGAGCACAGTTAAGTCATTCACAGTTCATCAAACAATATTGCTGTCTCTGCACAACATTCTCTTGGTTCTGCTCACTTCACTATACATCAGTTCACACAAGTCTTTCCAGGCTTTTCTGAAATCATCCTGCTTGTCATTTCTTATAGCACAATAATTCCATCCCCATCATATACTACAGCTTGTTTAGCCATTCCCCAATTGATGGACATTTCTTTGATTTCCAAATCTTATCGTTCACAAAAAGAACTGCTATAAATATTTTTGTACAAATAGGTCTTTTTCTCTTTTTTGGGATGTCTTTGGAATATAAACCTAGCAGGAGCATTGCTGGATCAAAGGGTATGCAAAGTTCTATAGCCTCTTGAACATAGTTCCAAATTGCTCTTCAGAATGGTTGGATCTTTTCACAACAGTGGCTTAGCATCCCAGTTTTCCCACATCCTCTCCAACATGCAATATTTTCCCTTTTTGTTATATTTGCCACTCTAATAGGTATAAGGTGATACCTCAGAGTTGTTTTAATTTGCATTTCTCTGATCAATAGTGATCTAGAGCATTTTTTCATATGATTATAGATAGCCTTGATTTCTTTGTCTGAAAACTGCCTGTTCATATTCTTTGACCATTTATCAATTAGAGAATGACATTTTATAAATTTGACTCAGCTCTTTATATATTTGAGAAATGAGACCTTTACCAAAGATACTTGTTTCAAAAACTCTTTCCCAGTTTTCTATTTCCCTTTGTGATGTTTAAAATCTAAATGTGTGACTAAAAAATCTAATGTGTGGTTGCCTTAAATTAGAAGCTTATAGCACCAGTCTTTGGGCATTAAGCATTTATTAAAGTATATGAGAAGTTAGCAAAAGAGAGAGGAAGAACATGTGAAGTTCAGAAAGAAGAAGCCTAGCTACCCTGGCCCCGCAGCTGCCGTGGTAACCTCCAACTGAAAGAAAGATCCCCCATTCTCCTAGAGCAGAAGCCCCCTGCTGACCACCAGAGGGGTGGTCCCCACACACAGCTCCAAGCTAATTGGCTGATAGCATTGATTGACATGACTTACAGGTGGTTCTATGAATAGATGTAACTTCTGGACACTAGTCACATGCTTTCTCCTCAGGGTTGCATTGCCCTGGTTCTCACAATGTCTTTCTCAGCAGGAAAGTGGCACCCTGATTCTCACCTTATAATCTTGGTTATATTAGTTTTGTTTGTGCAAAAATTTTAAAATTTTATATAATCAGTTATCTATTTTACATTTTATTTTGCTCTTTATATCTTCTTTGATCCTAAATTTTTCCACTGTCTATAAATCTGACAGATAAATGATTCCATGCTCTCTTAATTTGCTTATGGTATCACCCTTTATGTGTAAATCATGTACCTATTTTGACCTTATTTTAGTATATTATATGAGATGTTGGTCTATACCTAGTTTCTGCCATACTGTTTTCCAGTTTTCCCTGCAGTTTTTGTCAAATAATGAGTTTTTGTTCCAAAAGCTTGAATCTTTGGGTTTATCATATAGTAGATTACTATTGTTATTTACTAGAGTGTAATTTCTACCTATTCTATTCTCTTTTTCTTAACCAGTATCAGGTTGTTTTACTAGACCGACTTCTTTTCTATTTTTTTTTTTCATTGATTCCCTTGATATCCTTGAGCTTGTGTTCTTCCACATGAATTTTGTTAAGATTTTTTTCTGGCTCTATTAACTTTTTTGATAGTTTGGTATGGCAGTAGACAAATAGATGAATTTAAGTAAGGTTGTCATTTTTATTATATTGGTTTGGCCTACCCATGAGCAATTAATATTTTTCCAATTGTTTAGATCTGACTTTATTTGTGTGAAAAGTGTTTTATAATTCTGGTCATTTAGTTCCTGGGTTTGTCTTGGCAGGTAGACTCCCAAGTATTTTATATTGTTCACAGTTATGTTAAATCACTCCAGCATCTTTGCCAAGAAAATCCCAAATGGAGGTCACAGAGAGTCAGACACAACCGAAAATGATTGAACAACAACAATAATTGGTAAATGACCAGAAGTCTTTCATTATCTAAACTCACATTCACGGAGGAAAAACTTCCATTTTGAAATCAAAGTAGTGACAGTGGCTTATACTGAGAAGCAAGATGACATAGAGGGTAAGGCACTGGCTATGGACTTAGAAAGACCCGATTCATATCTTACCTCATTTATTATCTAGGTGACCATCAAGTCACCTAGATACCATTTCACCTCAACTTCACCTCAACAATAGAAGAAGAAGATCTTCAAAGGTCTCTACTAACTCTAATCTGATCCTATCATTTAATTCTTTGGAACCTGTAGTAATCACATAACTCATATAAGCAATGGTAGAATACTGGTGTCAAAAACATAGGCCTTTGAGGGAGGAGTTGAGATCACTGAAGGAACTTGGCAGTTTCCCAGAGGTAACCAACCTGTTCTTTTTCTATTTAATTCTAAAGCCAACTCATTGACATTTTTATCTTTTCCACTTACATGTAAAGACAATCTTTAACATTCTTTTTTTTTTTTTTTAGTGAGGCAATTGGAGTTAAGTGACTTTTAAGTGACTTGCCTAAGGTCACACAGCTAGTAAGTGTTAAGTGTCTGAGGCCGGATTTGAACTCAGGTCCTCCTGACTCCAGGGCCGGTGTGCTCTATCCACTGAGCCACCTAGCTGCCCCCTAACATTCATTTTTAAAATAGTATTTTCTTTTTTCCAATTACATTTAAAGACAATTTTTAACATTATTTTAAAATAAAATTTTGAGTTCCAAATTTTCTTTCCCTCCCTCGCCTGATCCCTCTCTAAGACAATAAGCAGTTTAATATAGGTTATATATGTGCAATCATGTAAAACATATTTCCCTATTAGTCATGTTGAGAAAAAAGAAACAGACCAAAAGGAGAAAACCACAAAAAACCAAAGTGAAAATAGTATGCCTCAATTTGCATTCAAACTCCCTAGTTCTTTCTCTGGATGTGGAGAACATTTACCATCGTAAGTCTTTTGTAATTGTCTTGGATAATTGTCTTATTGAGAAGAGCTAAGTCTACCATAGTTGATCATTGCATAATTTATAACATTCTTTTTAAATAAAATTTTGAGTTCCAAATTTTCTCCCTTCGTCTCCTCCCTCTTCCCTAAGACAATAAGCAATTTGATATAGATTATATATGTACAATCATGTAAAACATATTTCCATATTAGTCATCTAGTGAAAGAAGAATATGTTGGCATTCTTAATAACATGATATTGAATTCTTCTAAGGCTTACTCTGATTTCTTTAAAGTCCTGTGCTGGTAAGAAAAAGACTGATTTTCACAATTACTTTATAATAATCATCATTGTTATCAGAAAAATCAATATGTAAATTTTAGCTATAATAGCTGCCATTTATATAGAACTTTTAAGCTCAATTTAATAAACATGTATTAGATGTCTACTATTTGCCAGGCACTATGCAAACCACTGGGGATCCAGATAAGAAAAAGGAAGTGTGACATGTGAAAAATTTGAGAGACATAGTTTCTGGGTAATTAATTAGCCCTTTTATTAATGATGTAATTAATAAAAGGGGTCAGGAACCCTCTCAAATGCCAAAGACCCCTCTTGGAACCCACTTAACTCTTAAATGCTCTTGGAAGAGTGGATGTCCCTGAGGGTGGCAATCAACTCTGGTTAATTATTGAGAAGAATGAATATTATAATGAGAAGTGGACTTATTCTAATGAAAGGCTAGGGGACTGTGACTCTGATCACTCAGTCTTGGTCAAAGAGACTTATCTATACCCATATCATCCTGTCTAGGTTAATCTAGACAAAAGGGAGAATCCACATTTCCCCAAACCTGTCTGAATAAAACACAATGGGCCAGAATTCATCAATTCACCTAAACTAAAATTTCTTTACCTTTTGAACAGATATGAGTTTTTCTTCTCAGCCCTATATTTCAAAGGCTGCCTGAGTAACCTACAGGGACTGGTTTTTGAATGAGGAAGTAGAAAAGGGGAAAACCTGTGGTTCTAATTCAAGAATTGATTAACGTAAGAGAGAAATAATCATTTCTTTCAAAAAACAGCCCCTGCCCTCAAGGAGCTGACAATCTAATGGGGGAAGACAACGCACAAAATATAGTTGAAAAGGGAAAGTGGGAAAACAGGACACTAGGGAGGATGATGTTCTGAGGAGTCCAAACCAAGCAGAAAGCCTTTGGAAAATGAAGAATTACCTGTAAGTGCTGATCTGAACCCTCTATAAAGGAAGGCTTTGGGAGGAGTTAAGTGCTCCACCCTCTAGCCTTAGAGGGGGGATTCAATTGAGAGTTTTGAGAAGGTGTTGAGTACAAAAAGCTGAGTCAATTTGCACAGTTATAAGATTTCAAGTGATCAGTTTATCTAGGCTGAGACATGATTTTCTATGAAAGAGAAACCAAGCAGAGATCCTAATGGAAAATTTTGCAAAGTGCTTTACATACATGATCTCATTTCTGAGCTACACTCAACCCACTGAGGTAGGTACTACAAGTCTTATTACCCCCATTTTACATATGGGAAAACTGAGTCACAGAGGTAAAATGACTTGCCTGCTTAAGGGGTCCCAAGAACTCAGAATCTCCTTCTCATTGGAAACGTTGGAACAAATGCCTAATCACAATCTACCTCAAAAATCAAGGGAAATATGCTATCTTTTTTGCCATTGGTACTAAGTTGTACCCTTCCCATGCATTGTTCTAGCATGAACAGACATTTGACAGAGCTGTGTGGGGTTAATGTGGTTCTCATCAGACCATCGTGTTGGTTAGAGTTTATGTGGATCTGGCACTGATTGTGTTTTGAATTTGACCAGAAACATCTAGTTGAGCCCAATCTTAAAAACAGAACTAGAAATCGGGTTACAATTTTTTTGGTGTTGTTTAACTGCTTGTTGAATTTTCAAGGTATAACCACAAATGTTTCCCAAGAAAGGGAGACCACAAATTGTGTGGTATTGATGATCTTTGCCACATTGGTCCCAAACTTGATGTGTATCTGATGACTTATGTGATTCTAGACCAAGTCTAGATGCAAAACCACAGGGTGTAATGAAGGGAGGAAAACACACACACACACCTGAGTATGGAATTTTAAGTTAGAGACAAAAACTTAGTACTATGGTGATTCTTTTCTTCATAAAGGTTAAAGGTCATCCATTCAATTACTAGACATTTATTGCTATTATTGTTTAGTCATATCTAATTTTTTGTGACCCCCCCCCTTAGGGTTTTCTTGGCAAAAATACTGGGGTGGTTTGCCATTTCCTTCTCCAGCTCATTTTACAAATGAGTAAACTGAGGCAAACAAGGTCAAATGACTTGCTCAGGGTCACACTGCTAGCAAGTATCTAAGCCGTATTTGAACTCAGGTCTTACCTTACTCCAAGACCAAAGCACTATCCACTGTGCCACCTAGTTGCCCTAGATATTTATTGAGCTCCTATCACATGTCATGGCATGCACTGGGCTAAGCACTGGGGAGGCAAAGAAAGGTAAAAGACAGTCCCTCCTCTTGAGGAGCAATCTCACTGGAAAGGTTTGGAAAGCACTTAGATGAAATCCACTCTTGTCCATCCAGTCCTCGAATGGGAATTGAGACTGCTTTAAGTTCCCAAAAGAAATCTTTGCACAGCCAAAAAGATTGATTCTGTGTCACTTGGCAAGTGCTGTTGGTGGAGACAGTCTGCTATGTATAGAGGAAGGAGTGCTTGTCTTGGCCTCAGGGAGACCTGGGTTTGAAGCCCATCTCTGACCCTCACCAGCTGTGTGATGTTGGGCAAATCATTCAACCTTTCTGAGCCTCCGTTTCTTTGTGGGCAAAATCAGGGTCCGTATACCTGTTATACCTAATGCCCAGGGTTGTTCTAAGGCTTACATGAACTAACATTTATAAAATGCTTTGAAATTTTTAATGTGCCATATAAATGCTAGTTATTGGTGTCCCCAAACCTTTTCCACAGGTTGATTTGGAAATGCTAGGGAAAAACTCCCAATGAATCATAATCTACCCAGAAAAGCAAAAAAAAAAAAAAAAAGCACTAAAAATACCTTCTTTTTTCCTTGGGCTCTTGGTTGCAGTTCAGGTGCTCATGATTTCAATCCATTGTACACATATTTTTAATGTCTAAAATGGAATTGTTATTTCACTTTGTCCCCAAGACAGGAAACTCCTGTCTCTAATAGCAAACAGAAAGGGGAAGAAACGACAGAACTCTCCAAAATGTTTTCCGATATTTCTTTCTAAGATCAGCGTCTATTCATGAGTCCAAATTCTGCTAAAGAAGTAACATCCAAGTCCCTCTATCTAATATTGCCTGAATTCTTCCTCTGAATAGCCAAAGGAAAAGTTAATTAGCTTTGGCGTGAGTGCCTTTCAGTTTGAGAACTGAACCTGCCAAGAGTTGTCAGTGTAAAGGGCTATTGAGAATTTCAGTCTTCTCCACTAAGGCCTGTTGTGGCCTTGGTATCCTTGTTCCCTACACCTCATCAAAGAGAGGGGAACAGTAGCTGCTATTCAGATTATTTCTTGTTTCCAAAGCAGAGCCTTTGGCAGGTTTCAATCGGCCCTGCCCTGAAGAACAAACAAAAAACCCAAACAACTGGTTCCAGGATTTGAATTGTCTGTACATGGAAGGCCATTGTCCTTCAACTAGAGAAGAATCAAGTATGTTGAAATTGAGTTCAGAATTGGCAGAATTTTGAATTGGGACTGGGCTTACATTGACCCTTTAACACTATCTGGGGGGTGGGGGTGGAGATTAACCCTGCAATTTGAGACATGAACATGATTTCAGAATCATCCTGAAAAAGGATCATATCTGAAGCCAGAGGTCCTGGGTTCAAATTCTGATTCTATTACTACCTGCGTGACCTTGAGCAAACCTCTTAGCTTGTATAGGTTCCAGTTTCCTCAAAAATGGTTGTAGTAGATAATTTCTAAGGAAACTTTCAGCTCTACATCTATGATCCTATCTTCTCTCAAAAATTGAAAATTTAGAATTACTTCAATACTTATTTGTGTTAAACAACATACTAATTACAAAGTGTTATTCCTTAAATGGGGTCTGGAGACAAGCCATCCTAGCAGCTGAAACTCAGAGAAGGGAGAGATTAGCCTGGGCTACAGTGCTCAGGAAAGAATTGACGGGGAGGAGATTGGATTTGAAATAGGCCAATAAACATGGGAGGAATTTGTCTAAACAGAGGCAAAGGGGGTCAAGACTCGAGAGCCCACCTCCATGTCCATCCATAGTTCTGGCTCCCACCACTCCTCAGGGTGGTCAGGCATTCCTAACTTTGTAGTCCCTGGGACCTCCAGCTGCAACCTATTTCATAATGTGCAGGTGCAGCCCTGGGGCTCCTGGCAGGCTGCTGGAGGCGGGGTGGGGGTGGGGGTGGGGTCACAGGCTAGTAGGGAAGACTCTGAACCACTGTGCTTAAGGGGCTGAAAGGCCCAGTCAGGCCAGTCAGAGGAGAATGGGGGATTCCTGCCAGGTCCTCCCTTTCAATGAAAGCTCAGCAGAAACTGCACCTTTAATTCTGGGAGGCCTGCAGCTGCAATGAGGGGGGAAAATCTCCATCAATAAAAGGCCTTGTGAAACACAAGCTAGAGAGTCACTGGCCTCAAATAGTCCTGTTTAATCATGCTGAATGCCTTCTGGGCATCCAGTGAAGATTGCAACAGCTGGTGTCTCCCTATCAGACCTGCCTTCGTTCCATTAGTAGCCTGTCCTGCCCTCACTCCAGTCCTCTACTCTCGTCTGAATTTGCCTTGGTTCTTCCTAGTCAGCCAAGGGTTTCCAGCTGAATCATGAATGATGGGAGGGGAAGAGGTGAGTTTTGGTGATAGGGTATTGGGATTCTTCCTTCTCCTAAGACCGGGGCTGAGAAACAAGCTCTCTCTCCCTTAGAGATAAAGTTTCCCCTTTTCAGAATAGGTCTTAATATTTCTTTGGTTAGCACATTTTTCTCACTCAATAGAGGTCCATTCACAGTTTGCTTTGGACTCATGTACACTGAGAGATTGTCGATACCCTATCCTAAGTATGTGAAAGTGATAAACTAGACCAGGGGTTCTTAATGTTTTTTGTATCATGGACCCCTTTGGCAGTCTATTGAAGCCTGTAGATCCCTTCTTAGAATAAATTGTTCAATAATTGAAGAAAATTCTCAATTTCAGTTAGAGGTTAGTGAAAAATAAAGATATGTGTGTATATACATATACACGTATGTATATACACATACATGTGTATTTATGTCTGTATGTGTGTATATATGTATATGTATTTATATATATATATATATATATATACACACACATACAGACACACACACACATTTTTCCCCCCATCCAAGTTCATAGGCTCTCTCATATCTATTCATGAGCTTATGGATCCCAGATTAAGAACCCCTATACTATACTGTCATAGAATTATAAATTTGGAGTTGTAAAGAGCCTTAGAAACAATTTAATGAACCCTCTCCCCTTTTACAGATAAGGGCACTGAGGTGAAGAGACTTGCTGAAGATCACACGGGTAGAAATGGCAGTTAAGATTCAAACTCTAAATCTCTGAATCCATAGCTAGTGTTCTTGACTGACTGACTAGTTGGTGAACTGGATGACCCAAGTTTGAAGAGACCTGTTACCAGGCTGGCCCAGTAAATATTGTCACCATAGCGATGCTTAAAGACCGTCTTTTAAGTTTGCCATCTGTGTGGGGTGAGATGGTAGGGAGGCAGGAGCTTTCATATCAGGAAACTATCAATCTTTGAGGCAGTAAAGTATCCTGAGAAAACTCTGTGATTTTTACCCATCTTCTCCAGGGAGATATTCCTTGGAAACTTCACCCCCTGCAATGATCTGGTGGTTTATCAGACACAGTTTTTGCCTTCTGGTACAGATGTCCTTCCTTAGACACTCTTTGAAAAACCCTGTATTTTCTCAGCTTTAGACCTGAGATTGGGGTTGTACCTCCCATTTATAAGATACCTGGAAGCGGCCATGGCCTCTGAAGAATTGAAGTGAAGGGTCATCCAAAGGGTGATAAAGAAGTACATGATGGGTTCGAGGAGGCTGCAATACCTTGCCAACCAATAAATATACAAGAGAAGTAGTGTAAGCACACCATGAGGGATGATCTATGACCAGAAAAATAAATGGGCCAGGCATGCACTCTGAATGCTTTGTAGGTCAGACTACCTTATTCTTTTGCTAAAGAAACTTCTGTGGCTCCCTATTCCCACTAGGAAAAAATGTTAGCTCCTCTTTTTTTGGCATTTAAAACCCTTCACAGGGAGCAGCTAGGTGGCACAGTGGATAAAGCACTGGCCCTGGATTCAGGAGGACCTGAGTTCAAATCCGACCTCAGACACTTGACACTTACTAGCTGTGTGACCCTGAACAAGTCATTTAACCCTCATTGCCCCCCTCAAAAAACAAAAACAAAAACAAACAAAACAAACAAACAACAACAAAAACAAAAAAAACCCTTCACGGTGAGCCTCCAATTTGCTTTTCCAGGACAGTCATACCTTATTCCTCTTCATGGACTCTACATTCTAGCCAAATGGGCCTACTTCCCATGGCCCAGGCACTACATTCCTTCTCTTTCCTCTGCACCCATTCTTGGAATGGTCTCCTGCCTCACCTTCAACTCTTCAGACCTCCAGGAATGGGGGTTATAGGACTATACAAAGGCAAGGAGGAGGGAGATGGAACATCATGGACACCACTTCAAGCTTCAACTCAAGCATCAGTTCCTCCAAGAGGCCTTCCCTGATTTCCCTGGTTATTGGGGGCTATGCCTGATCCCCCAAGAAAATGACCTTATATCAATTTTGTAAGCACTTTGCCTTTCTCTCTGTACATGTTGTATGTACTCTCTCCTCCCCCAGTAAGTTGCTTGAATTCAGATACTCTTTCATTTTTATCTCTGTATTCTTGGCTCCTGACACAGTGCCAGACATATAGTAACTACTAAATGGAATGGACTGAAATTCAATCCATGCATTATAAACCAAATTAGAGGAAAGACCCTAACATGTTGGATGACCCTACTGTGGGAGATTTATAAGAGGGAATGGATAAGAATCACATAAGATGAGAGGATATGGATAGAATGTGATATGCAATGTTGAGAGAGTAATCTCATAAATTACAGATCTATTCAAACAACCAAAAGAATAGGAAGGAGATAGTTTCTCTCCTGTTGTGAATTTTCACTTACAAATAGTTCTGTATAGAAACACTGGCAGATCTGCTTCGTTTTTCATCTAATTGTTGTCTTTCTGCCTCTGTTGATAAATCCCTTTGGTATGATCTGACTTTGTTCTCATGCCAAACTTTCTACAAACTTCTTTCTCTTCCCACAGCTCTTTGCTGTGTGGTGAGGCGATACTGCTCATGAACTTTTACCATCCTCCTTTGTAATATTTTGCAAATGATATGTTCTAAATAAGAATAATCTTTCACTTCCATCTATCCACTTGGCAAGGAGAACAAACATTGGCTAACTAAAGAAGTTCCTGGGCTCTTTTGGCCTCTTTGTTGTAGTGATTGCTTTATGTTTGTTAAATATCTGTAGAAAATAAAGATTATTAGAATCAATGTCTTTCATCTCCATTTCCCATTTTCAATATCAATAGCTTGTTTGAATAGGTCAATTTGGAGATGTAATAACTATGCAATGTCTTTATTTCACTTTTATCCTTTCTTCTAATTTGTTGTTCTGTTCATTTAACCTTTGTTCTAATAGAAGACACAGATAACTGATATGAAAATGATTCTGATAATAATAATTTCTTTTCTTTTCTTTTTTTGGCAGGTCAATTGGGGTTAAGTGACTTGCCCAGGGTCACACAGCTAGTAAGTGTCAAGTGTCTGAGGCTGGATTTGAACTCAGGTACTCCTGAATCCAGGGCCAGTGCTTTATCCACTGCACCACCTAGCTGCCCCATAATAATCATTTCTTATCAGTCATGATTTGCTCAATTTCATTTTTCTGAGATAATTGTTCAGTGCTTGCTCTGGCTATGATCTTTAAACTTTTGTTTGAAAAAAGAAATATGATATCCAAATGGAAGTCTTTTGAACATTTGACAAGCCATTGGCCTCGATCATTTCTTTTTCTTTTTTTTTTTTTTTTAGTGAGGCAATTGGGGTTCAGTGACTTGCCCAGGGTCACACAGCTAGTAAGTGTTAAATGTCTGAGGCCAGATTTGAACTCAGGTACTCCTGACTCCAGGGCTGGTGCTCTATCCACTGAGCCACCTAGCTGCCCCTTGATAATTTCTTAATGTTGAATGATACTTTTTTTTAACATACTTTTTGTCCTCCCACTATCTATGTACATTAGTGAAGTCACTGAATATCAACATCTCTGTTGATTTAATCTGGAGAATATTGTCAAGTTCCTCACAGAATTTCTTTACCACCTCATCTTCTGCAGCAGATGTTGATATATAAATCATAATTTTCATAATCTTTATGTACCCTCATCATGAACACTACAAGGCAAGATGAACAAGTAGCACATGAAATGATGATCTCATTGCCTTTGGATAGAGGATTAAAAGCAACTCAACCAACTTCTTTCTTGGCTTTTCCAAAAGCCTGTAAGCCATTGTACAATTCAGCTTTCTTTTGTCTTCTGGTTTCATTTATAGCATGCATGTCAATAGGAGTATGACTCAATTTATAAGATCATAAATCCTGGAAGAGTTGGACAGTATCTTAGAAGCTATTGAGTCTGATTCTATTATTTTATAAAAGAAGAAACTTATGTATAAGGAGATTAAGTGACTTGTCCAAAGTCACAGAGTTAATAAGTGTCAGAGGTGGAATTTGACCCCAGGTCTCTTACTTCAATTCTACCAGTAGTATGTCTATTCAGGGTCAACAGTTACATAAATGGTTCTAGGTAGTCTAAAAACTGTGTGGTTCTTAACCCCCGTAGGCGACCTTTTCCCTATCCCCACCAGTTGCTAGTGCCCTCCTCTTTTCCCCAAGATATTTCTCTGTAAATATGAATTTTGCATATATTTTGTATTGACTTACATTTTCTCTAAGTAAAATGTAAGCTTAAGGGCAGGCACTGTTTCATACTTGGCATAATGCCTAGAACAAAGCAGGCACTTGCTAAATGCTTGCTGAATGAATGAATGAATGAATGAGTGAGTGGCATGTGGACAGCACAGGTGTTTTCCTTCACTACACAATTTTCAAAGGTTTAGTCTGCCTAAGGGGTCCATGACATACACACACAAAAAAAGTTAAGAACCCCAGGCAAAAATAAAGTCCTCCATCCCATTACATGAATCAATCCTCTTTTGTAGACCAATGGGAAAATCTAAACAATAGCTGCACAGAAGGAGAAATCATGGTGGGGGAAAGGGGCGGGGAGGAGTTGCAATCTGCACTAATGGAGGCAGCACACTTATTAATAGGATTATGAAGCCATTAAAGTATTGTAATATAATGGAGCTCTGACATCTTGTGAAAAGATCTCCCCAAGGGTGTTGACCTTAACATTTTCACAATATTCCATGTCACCAAACTATTCCAATAACTCATCTATTGCCTTGTTTAAATATGCAAAAATGTCACAGGTCAGGGAAATAGATTGCCTGGCTTCTTTTAAAGTGAAGTTTGGAAATATATTTGGTCAGGGTAGGAGGACCTCAAAACATCTCTTGTTCAGTAATTGTTCCACATCCTTAAGAAGAGTGGCATCTCATTTGGAGGCTTGCCATTTCATCATTTTTTTGGACCATGCTCTTTACTCAGTGGGAATCTTTAATCTAGGGAGGAAAAAAGGACAATTTTAATTTTAAGAATTCAGATGTTTCCCTACCAGCTCTTATCTGCTCTTATCTGATTTTGGGCTAGTTTCAGGAATGGAAGTGCTCGAGATTTTAATTCACTGAATCGGCAAGTCTTTATTAAGTGTCTCTTGTAGTGTTGGAAGAATAAGACTTGGCCTTCAGAGATATCTGGCACTTTGAGACTTTTTCTCCCATTTCATTTGACTGAGGATAGAGCCAAATGCTCTCAGTTACATTATTTGCATCTTTATCTTTGATTTATTCACTCTTGAGTACCTCTGGGAAGGTTCAGTCTTGACAGCAAAGTATACTTACTAGCTGCATGACCCTGGTTGTCTCAGTTTCCTCACCTGTCAAATGAACTGGAGAAGGAAATGGCAAACCACTCTAATACCTTTGCACATTTTGAGTGCCCGGTACATAATAAGAACTCAATATTTGATGACAAAAATAATAAACATAATGATATCATCTATCCCTTTAAAGTTTTTTTGAATACTTCATATACATTATTAATTTGAATCTCCAAATAACCCTGTGAGGCAGCTACCATAACCATGACTTACCTATCCTCACAGCTTATGTCATAGGTGGGATTGGAACCTAGCACTCATTGGCTTCAAGTCCAATACCCTACCAACCTTGCCACTTGGCATCAACAGGTATGAGCGAGCCTAACATGATCTTTGTACATTTGACGTGAGAAATGCACAGCAGAATGGGAAAAAAAAAATCAGTCCCATTATCAATCTCCTCAGGTAGTATAAGTGGCTGACTGTAATGTTCATGGGAATGGTACTTGTTGCTTATATTTACATAGCCATATAAGCTTCCCAAAATACTTGTCCTATACCGAATCCATGACATTGATTGTGTGCTATTCTGTTCCTTTTTTTTTTTTTTTTTGGTGAGGCAATTGGGCTTAAGTGACTTGCCCAGGGTCACACAGGAAGTGTTAAGTGTCTGAGGCTGGATTTGAACTCAGGTCCTCCTGAATCCAGGGCCGGTGCTCTATCCACTGCGCCACCTAGCTGCCCCTATTCTGTTCTTTTTTAATGTGAGAAAAGGGCTCCTGGTAGTCATGACTTGGTTAGGGTTGCATAGCTATCAGGGTTTTGGCTTTGAACCTTGGTCTCCTCCCTTTGTGACCTTTGCTGTTATCATAGAATAATGGTGCTTGTTTTTAAAAAATACAAATAAAACAAAACTTTGTTTATGGAATATTTTTATCATCTGAATTTAGGCCATCTCCCTACTATCAAGATTGGGAAGTTTCCTTCTTTGGTGGTTTCTTAAACACTCAATTGTTCTATTATCATGTTTAAAAACATGCCCTGCATGAGTAAGAGACCATCTGGCTTTAATTTAGTAAATGTCTTTTTCTTCCTTATCTGCGGCCCCTATTTTATGGAGCAAGCAGAGTTCTGGAGAGACGGGGACTGACTTGCATGCATTTTGGCCATAGATAGCCCTGAGTGACCTCTCATGGAGTGTTGGATTCCTGCTGATGGAGCTGATGTTTTATTTTTGTTTTTATGGTACTAGATTTCACAGGATGTTTCTGTCTTAACCACTTATAATAAATACTACTGGGTGCTTCCCCATGTCTGTTCTTCTATATGAAAGTTAAGGCATAGGGGGCAACTAGGTCACAGCTAGGTGGTACAGTGGATAGAGCACCAGGCTTGAAGTCAGAAAGACCTGAGTTCAAATCCAGCCTCAGATACTTACTAGCTGCATGACCCTGGTTGTCTCAGTTTCCTCACCTGTCAAATGAACTGGAGAAGGAAATGGCAAACCACTCTAATACCTTTGCCAAGAAAACTCCAAATGGGGTCACAAAGAGTTGGACAAGACTGAAAATGACTAAACAATTAAGGGATCGGGAAGAGGCCTTGGAAAACTGAAATCTATCTCTGAAGGAAAAAAAAAAGCCTAGCCAACACTTAGCTCAGTACCCACATCCTCCATGGAGCCTTATACATTCCCTTTAGATGAAGCCAACCCGTTTAATGTATTTAACATAGGGTTCTACTTAAAGTGAGTGCCCTTGATCCCATCTCCTCAAAAGTCTGCTTGGTTATGGGTGGCCCATATTATCCCACAAGTCTATCAAGACAGGCTCTGGGTAAGTCACTCTATCTTGGAAAATCCAAGCCAATCTCTGGCTGGACCCAGATCAAAGGGTGAAACTTAGCACTGCATCTGCAAAGTGCAGGAATGGTGAGCCAAAGGGAAAGCCGATGACGGAACTGATGCTGTGAACCATTAATGCTACTCAATGTGTCCTTCAGTGTCCTCCATGTCACTGCGTGATCTGAACTTCTGAAGGGAGACAGAGGCAGAGAGATGCAGAGAGGCAGAAGGTTAGGTAGGTAGAAAGATCAAGAAGCGGTGTGAGCATTTAAGTGCCACGCCCAGTGCTAGGAGCTGGAGCTACAAATACAATGAGGAAAGACCATACACAAAGGAACTCTGAAAGAGGGGATAGGGTACCCACATGGAGCCACTGTGAGGATATTACAGCCACAGAGGACAAGTTCCTGGCAAAGGCAGGCAAAAGGCTTACCTATAAGAGCCTTGGGAACCAGGCGTAGACTCCAAGTTTCCCACTGGCTATTAGAAACTCCTGCCAATGGAGACTGGCAACCAGTTCACAACTTAAAGTTTATGAGCAGAGATTCTTAACCTCTCTGGTGTCCCAGACCCCTTGGGTGATCTGGTGGAACCTCTGGACCTGTTCTCAAGGTTTCCAATGCACAAAATAAAGGGCTTAGGATTACAAAGGAGACCAATTATATTCATATAGTTATCAAAATGTTCAAAAATAAGCCACGTACGCACACTGTACATTGAGAGCCTGGTCCACGACTCTGAAAGTTTAAGTGCCTTGTCCCTGGTTACACAGCTCATACGTGGCAGAGATGGGAGTTAAAACTAGATTTTCCTGTTCCAAAGGCCATCCCTGCACCTACTATATACCACGCTGCCTCTCAAGATAGCCCATCGAGGGTATCTCCAAAGTATTAGAGGAGTTTTTGGTTACTAAAAGCTTAGAACTGCACTCAGACTTTTGGGACACGAGTTGGGTTTTTTTGTTTGTTTGGTTTGGTTTTTTGCCCATTTTCTTTCTTTCAATGGAAACTCAATTATTTTCCTAAATAAAGAAATTAAGGTTTTACTAGTTTGAAATCCTTAAATTAAGACTACCCTGCTATCCTTCGTGCTTTCTTTTTAGAACTTCTTTCCTTCAATGAAAATTTAACTCCCCCGCCCCCTCCTTTACCCTGCAATGGCCCTAACATCGGGTTTTTCAGTCCTGTAAATCCATTAGGTAATTCTTTATGACTTGGATCTCCTAGGCCTAGGGAGTGAAACCTGGCTGGATTCTTTGTATGCTACATTTCTGGCTAAAACTGGTGACCTCACTGTATATGCACCTAAGAAATAGTGTGTTAATCCTACATAATCCTCATGTTAGAGATTCTTTCATAAAATAAAGGTCCCAGAACACTTTGGGACTCTTAGTTCATGTCTGTTACCCTGGAAATCTGGGAAAATATATGCATGGTACACTACCCCTCCTCCCCTCCCTGCTCCACTCAATAGAATAAATCTGACTTCCCACTTGCTAGCACACAGTTCAGTCTATATAAAAAATTAATAAAATAATAATAGCTAATATTTATATGTTGCTTACTATGTCCTGGGCACTATGCTCAGCACTTTACAAATATTATCTCATCTGATTCTCACCACAACCCTGAGAGGCAGATAATGTTACCATGTCCATTATACAAATAAGGAAACTGAATCAGAGGTTAAGTGACTTGCCCAGGGTCAAAAAATTAGTAAATGTCTGAGACTGGATTTGAACTCAGGTCTTCCTGATACCAGACCCGACATGCTATTTACTACTGTACCACCTAGGAAGAAGGAGGAAAACAAAGGAGAGTCCTTCAAATTATCAACCATTAGTCAAAAAGATACATGTTTTGAGGGATTTGTGTGTGTATGTTTTTATGTGTTTAGTGTAAGAGTTGTGGGAGGGATATTAATTTAAGAAATACCTTTTTTAAAAAAAGATAATACGGGGGCAGCTAGGTGGTGCAGTGGATAGAGCACTGGCCCTGGAATCAGGAGGACCTGAGTTCAAATCCAGCCTCAGACACTTGACACTTACTAGCTCTGTGACCCTGGGCAAGCCACTTAACCCCAACTGCCCACCCCCCCACACACAAGATATTACAATTATAATAAATATCCAAATTAACTGCAAAGGGCCTATGAAGGAAGGTGCTATCTGCATCCAGATAAAGAACTGATAAATAGAAATATGTACAGAATATACATACACATACACATATACATATACAATTGTATCTAATAGTAGCCATCACTAGGGGAGGGAAGAAAAAGAGGAAAAAAGTTACATGATAACTTTATTATATATTTTAAAAGAATAGCAAGTTATGCAGAATAGATTTGTAGTTTCATGTGCAAGCATCTTTTCCCCACCTATTCTGTTATAGAAATGCCTGTTTTTTTCTTAAGTTCAGAATAAGATAAATTTTTTTAAAGAAATTTATTTTCTCTTGGAAAAAACCCTTCTTTTAAAAACTGAATTTTTTAAAAGAATTCTTAAAAAAAAAGATAATAGCACCTACCTCCCAGGATTGTTGTGAGGATTAAATTAGATAAATATATATATAGGGTTTTGTAAACCTTAAAGTACCGTATAAATGCTTTATTGTTGTTCAGTCATTTTCAGTTATGTCTGGCTCTATGTGATCCCATTTGGGATTTTCTTGGCAGAGATACTGGAGTGGTTTGCCATTTTCTTCTCTAGCTCAGGAAGGAGGAAACTCAGGTAAGTAAGGTTATGTGACTTGCCCGGGGTCATACAGTTAGTCAGGTCTTCCTGACTCCAGGCTTGGCACTCTATCCACTGCACCACCTACCTGGTGTTTTTATTTCATTTCATTTCATTCATTCATTCGCTCATCTATTTATTTGTCTGCTTATCTACTCGTTTATTTATTCATTCATTATTTATTTTATTTATTTTTAGATTTTTATCTCCATTGCCTATTGCAGTACCTATCACTTTTAGGGATTAGTAGATTTTAATAGTAAATTTCCTGTTTCCCCCAACTCTTAGTTCTCTCTCCTTCTTAAAATTATTTTGTATAAACTTTGCATGTATTTATCAATGCTCTATCCTCTCAGAAGAATGTAAGCTCCTTGAGGAAAGGGACTTTTTTTTTTTTGTCTTGTATCTTTGGAGCCTATTACACCTAGTAGATGCTTAATAAATGTTTGTTGGATTGAACTGAGCTCAAGTTGGCAATAATGGGCAGTATCTAATGATCTTTAAAATAAGTAAGGCCTATGCTCTAATTCTCAAGCGCCAAATATAAATATGAACAAGTCCTTCCTCCTGACCAAGAATGGCGAAGGTCTGAGCTATGACCATGAGGTGAAGGCTAGCCCAGTTGAACCAAGTATAACTTTCACAAAGAGTTTAAGCCTTTTCAGAAACTAGAGAAAACACTTTGAACTTTTAGATACTTTTAAATGTGACAGCCTGGTGCATAGCCTGGAGGAATTTGAAATGGAGATCAGCAAGTTCACTGAATACAGCTTTGTAAATGGAAATGGAAAAGGAAAGTTAAATCACTCCCGGAAAGAGACCTCAGGGATTATCTGACTGTAGGATCAAAGTGAGAAGGGACTGTTAGAGACCATTTAGTTCAACAGCCTCTTTTTACAGATGAATGCACTGAGGCCCAAAAGGGTGAAGGGCCTTGCCCATAACTACTTAGGGACAGAGTAGCCAATGAAACCCAGATCTCCTGACTTCTTTTGCTGTTTCTCTTATATCACAGATGCCTTTGATTAACGTAGCAAAACTACCTGAAAACAGAGGGCAAAGGTGCAGTAAAACAGGATGGAGATGGGCTTGGAGGGCGTTGTCCCAAGGGGGAGATGAACTGGTTTTCCCAAAGAGACCCCTGCTTTCTAGGGGCTGGATTGCCACCAGGTACCACACCTCTGTCAAACACTTGAGACCAGACATACTTTTTCATTCTCCTTACAGAACCTCATAGATCATGTTGGTTTCTGCAAATGCCATACATGTTCTGGGGAGGGGAGGGTGTAGTAGGGGAGACATAGTTCCATTTTACACCAAAGTAATTTTCTAAACCTTATGCTTTAAGTGTCAATGTGACCAGCATGTCTATAGAACTCCCACCAGGACCAACCTTAAACCATGATTTCAGGTAGGGGCTTATAGAAAGGTCCTTTGCCCTCCAATAGCTCTCTTAGATCTTTGGTATGATTAAATACTTCTTATTACATAGTTTAAAATAAGGTTTAAAATGCAAATCCCTCTAATACACATATTGACAAATCTACCTTAGGGTAAAAAAAATGCTGATATCACATCATTTTTTTTTCTAAGATGTTTTAATGGGGATTCAAGGGTAGAGAAAATGAAGACACTGGGTACCTAAAAAGGCAGAGATAATGGGTGACACAAAACAGAAAAGGCAGAAGAAAGAAGAAGCTTCAGAGACTACAGAGATTATAAACTCAGAGGCAAAGCCTAATGCAGTTTTGCCTTGGTCTTTATTCTTTAGTGAGAAAGAACGTAACATAACTAGGGTGGGGCAATTGGTCCTTTGATCCAGGGTAGAAAATTTAGAGGATACTGATGGCACTTTCTTAGGCATACTTTCCCCCCAAAGAATCATGTCTTTCATCATCAACCTCATTTTCTAGTACCCATCTGTTCCTGTTCAGGTCTACTGCAACCCCCCAGCAATGGGTTACTCTCCTTTAGTAGCTGCATTTTCAAAAGACAAAAATGTCAGGCATCCCAAAGTATGTTTCCTTCCCGTCAAGGTTTTACTCTAGGTGATATCAGTTACACACACACACACACACACACACACACACACACACACACACACTTTAACTTAGGTGAAACATAAAATATCAACTCTTAGAAAAAGTAAATATACTTTTTCAGGACATTGACACCTGAGTGAGAGAAGTTTAATGTAATATTGGAGTTAGGACCAGGTTTTTAAAAATATATATATTTAAAAAACCAAAAAATATTTTTAAAATGTTCTGAAAATACTCAGGGAATTGAATCCTCAAATCATTGAAATTGGACTTCCCAACTTCCTCTTATGTCTTCCTTCATGGCTGTCTTATGAAATACTCCACACCAGGCTTTTCAAGACCTTCAAATTGTGTCATGTCGAATGACTTCCTAATCTCCTTTCCCCAGATTTGAGTTCCTTAGTTTCCCTTCCACAGAGGTACAGCCTCAAGGTAACTGTACTGTGGAGGGGACTCCTTGCTATTTCTCAGATGTGACAGTCTTACCTCCCATTGTCTTATGTGTCTTTTCACTAGCTGTCTTTATGCCTGGAAGAGTCTCCCTCCTCCCTTCCACTTCTTGGCTTCCTTTAAGACTTAGCTCAAATCCTCCCTATTGCTAGAAGCCCTTCCCAGACCTCCTTGCTGCTGGTACCATCCAGCTGGGATTATTTTCCTTTAACGTTATTTATGCCAATATTGTCCACATGACATCTTCCCTCATTAGAATGTGACCTCCTTGAGGGCAGGGACTTTATTTTTGCCTTTCTTTGTCTCCTCAATGCTTAGTATAGAGCCTGGCACCCCAGTAAGTACTTAACAAATGCTTGTTGAGTCTCACATACACAGGCATCATTGCTATTGGCTAATACAGTATCTCTTGGCAAGCTAGAGATTTGTGTGACCCAGTTGTCAGAGGGCTGGTCCTAATAACAAATTATCAGAGTAGGAGACCTGAGCTGGCTCAGCTCTGCTCTCTGCTAGGAGACAATTGTTAACCCTGACTCTCCAGCTTCTCAGCTTGGCTTCTGTTGGTGTAGGAAGAGCAGCAGAAGCATGGCCAATGGGCTGGGGCAGCAAACAGTAACCAGGCAGTGAGGAAGAGCCACAAGGTATATGGAACCAATGGGCTGATGGGGGAGGTTTCCTTGGGATACGAGTTCGATGGACCCCTGTCATAGTGAGGTTCAGACCATCCTGTAGGATCTAGGGAAAACTAAATTTGATATCAAAAGTCAATGCTAGGAAGTACAGAACCACATAGAAGAATGGAAACAGTTCTGGATTAGAGTCAGTATTATTGTTCAGTTGTTTTCAGTCATGTCTGACTCTTTGTGACCTCATTTGGGGTTTTCTTGGCAGAGATACTGCAGTAGTTTGCCATTTTCTTCTCCAGCTCATTTGACTGATGAGGAAACTGAGGCAAACAGGGTTAAGTGACTTGCCCAGGGTCACACAGTAAGTATCTGAGGTCAGATTTGAACTCAGATCTTCCTGACTCTAGGCCTGATGCTCTAACCACAGCACCACCTAACTGCCCCCTAGAGTCAATGACCTGGGTTCAAGTCCCAGCTCAGCCACCTACTGTCTATATGATCCTGACTAAGTGACTCTCCCCACCCCACTTTCTGGGCTTCAATTCCTCATCACTAAAATGAGCAATTTGGGATTAATGCCCTCTAAGATCCCCTTCCATTTAAATTTTTGATACTAGGAGCCCATAAACTTAATAAAATTGAATCAGAACAACATACACATTGACTACAGTTGTGTATTCTTAAAATTATCACAATAAAATGGTATAAGTGCATAGAGAAAAATCATGGGAAGGGCACAAAATAGATAGGAAGACACTAATGTTACCATTTCATTAAAGTTTATGATACTCCAATGGTCTGTGATCTCCTAGACATGGGTACTCCTTCCACCAATGCTAATTACAACCCATCCATATCCATTCATTCTGCATGACTCTAGCTCGTGTTCTCATTCAGTCCATAAATAATCATCTGATTGTCACAGTGGATAAAACATTAGGCCTACAGGGACACCCGAATTCAAATCTGGCCTCAGAAACTTACTAGCTGTATGACTCTGGGCAAGTCATTTAACCTCCGTGCCCCAGTTTCTTCTTCTGCAAAATGGGGATAATAATAGCACCTATCTCTTAGGGCTTCTGTGAGGATTAAATAAGATAATATTTGTAAAGCACTTAACACAACTCCTGGCACACAGTGAGTGCTATATAAATATCAACTATTATTATTTGTTATGTATTCTTCCCATAAAGTCATCAGTGGAAGTCCATCCTGTGAAAAATGGACATGTGTAATAGTTGCAAAGCATAGCACCCACCTCCCAGGGTGGTGAGGCCCAAATGAGATCATGTCTATAAAGAAAAGTTCTATATAAATATTAGCTGTTATTATTAGTGTATTTTTCTCTTTGGCAAAGTATAAATAGTTTGAGGTTTATAGTTTTATCTGCCATCTCATTTTATCTCTCTTGTTTATTTGACTTTGTTTCAGTTGATGGTTATTGAATTTGTAATGAAAAAGGAAAGTATTTTTTTTCTTTTAAAGGAAGAAAATTCAGTCTGAAAGGCCAAAGTCATTAGGCTTCTCTTACAGCTATAATTGTCTTCGTTCTTCCTAGCCCCTGCCTGGTGAGAGCTCATAACTTCTGCAAGCAGCTGTCTTTTAGTCCCCAAGGGGGAGAAAGTTGAAAATTTTCCCACCCTTATTTGGTGGGGCCTCGGGCCTGTCAGGGCTGTCTATTGCCAGATGACTCTTTGTCTTTACCAGCCATCTGAAAGGAGTGTCCAGATAGCACCCCAACCCCCACCCCAGCCTAGTTGCTTTTGAACTCAGGGGAATCGTTATTGGAAGAGTTAACGGAATGAGCCTACCACTTGGCCAAATACTTGGAAAGCTTGGCTCTGTGACTATCAGGACAAGGCAATGCTTGGTTTGGAATGGACAGTTTGATCTAACCAGCCCTCATTTAAAGTCTTCATCATAAGACTCCTTGCAGGGTGAAAATGATCCTGGGTTCTCAGAGGCCATCCCAGCAGTGCACAAATCCAACCAAAAAAAAAGGGGGGGGGGGTTAAAACAGGCATTCTTAACCTTCTATGGGTTCTTTACCTCCCTTTGACAGTGTGGCAAAACCTATGGATGGATCCCTTCTCATAATTATGTTTTTGAATGTATAGAATAACATAGGATCACCAAAGAAACAAATTATATTGAAATATAGTTATCAATTAAAAATAATTTTGTGGACCCCAGGTTAAGAACCCCAGTTTAGAGTATGGGGCAGCCTCTATGTGAACTAACCTGGCTATGTGGAGTGAGGTGAGCCAGCTGGATGTGGGTCATTTTGACCATAGTAACTCACAAAGATCATTTTCTAGATCAGTGTTTCTCAAAGTGTGGGAGTCCCTTTCAGGGGCTCTATGAGATTAAAATGGTTTTCATAGTAATAACAATGTCTAATATGGTAAATAACAATAGATACAATTTATATAAACAAAAGATCTTTAGAGTCTTAATAATTTTTGAATGTGAAAATGTCCTGTGGGGGGAGGCAGGGAGTGAGAACTGCTAACCAAATGTAGCTGGATAATGATCTCTATTAAAGGAGAGGGCGCTCAAGAAATACTTCACAACTTAGATCTGTAATTTCATTGAGATGGGTACTTCTTCCTCAGTCAAGCACTCACTCAGCAAGCATATAGCATACATATGATTATATCATATATATTATATATAGCATTCATGCACATATATGACTTTAAGGTTTATTTACGTTATCTGATTTGATCCTCACAACAACCCTGTTGGGAGCTGCTATTATTACCCCCGCCCCACCCCCACCCCCGGCCCATTTAATAGATGAGGAAACTATGGCAGACAGAATTTAAGTGACAGAGCTAGCAAGTATCTGACGTAGGATTCGAATTCAGATCTTCCCAACTCCAAGTCTAGCACTCTAGGTGCTATACCACGAAGCTGCCTCTACTGTGCGGGAGGCATTGTATAAGGGGGTGGGGATACCAAACCAAAAGGGAAATGGCCTCTGCCTTCACGAAGCTTACATTCTAACAAGAGATATAACATCTACTTATATAAGTACACACATATATGTGTATTTATGTATACATGTACACATATACACATGAACATACAGTATTTCAGGGGGCAGGATACCAGCAGCTGGGGAGACAAAGAAAGGCTTCATGTGGAAGGTGGTACCCCAGCTGAGTTTGCAAATTGCAAACTGCAAACATCGCACATTGCAACCCATGCTCTCCTCCTCATCTTGCACAACTTGTTCAGTGGCCTCCCATCAATCTTCCAAAGAGGGTATATACAGTATTTTGGGAGTGAGGGGAGGTACTTCCTCTTTTGATGTTGTATAGATAATAATGGAGCATCAGAGCTATCAGTCAATTGTACCTCATACTCACTGCAGACTTGGCCCACCCTTTTTTCCAGATAGATAGGTAGATAGATATATAGTTATATACAGTTACATAATATTTATATCTAATCACATCTATTAATATATAGTTACATATATAGTTATATATAATTGCATAGTTATTTGTACATATATAGTTGTATATCTATAACTATATCCATATCTGAAATTCCTTCCAATGTTTCTCTTGTACAATTCTCCCTTAGAAATTAATTGCGGGGGGCGGGGGGCAGCTAGGTGGCACAGTGGATAAAGCACTGGCCCTGGATTCAGGACGACCTGAGTTCAAATACAGCCTCAGACACTTGACATTTACTAGCTGTGTGACCCTGGGCAAGTCACTTAACCCCCATTGCCCTGCAAAACAAACAAACAAACAAACAAATAAATAAATAAACTCATAAACACATAAATAAATATGATCCTGATGTTATATATGAATTAATATTTCTGAAAATCAAATTCTAAGAGAATTTCTATTATGATTTCAGGAATTCTCCCTCACACCCCCCCCCCCCCCCCCCCCCCCCCGCCCATTCCATCAATAATGCTCTTTAGCTGGCAGTGTTTGTTAAGGTTTTAAGTTTAAGCTTTGGCTCTGATCTGGAATAAACTATCAAACTTTTTTTTTTTTTTTCTGGTAGGCAATCCAGGTTAGGTGACTTGCCACAGCTAGTAAGTGTCTGAGGCTGTATTTGAACTTAGGTCCTCCTGACTCCAGGACTGGTGCTTTATATCCATTGCACCACCTGGTTTCTCCTACTATCAGACTGAATGATCTGGAAATGTTTAACAAAAAGTACTGAGCTTTGAGTCAGATTACCAAGTATTGAGACCTGGCTCAGCCTTCATAAGTTAGGTAGCCTTGGGAGCGTCACTTAACTTTTCTGAGCCTCAGTTTTCCTACCTGTAAAATGGGGGTAACACTTGTACTGCCAATCTCACTGTGTAAAGTACTTTGTACCTATAAACATGAACTGCTGTAATCATTACAGGAGCTTCCAGAAAGAAAGAACTGTTACATGAGTTATTTTTTCCCTAAATCAAAGAATTCTTTCCACTGTAGATAATTGCTGCCTGAATGCTCTGTTTTGTAAATTGAGGTATGTCTAGAGTAAATCAGATTCCCTTAAAATGGGTCTTTCTGAACAAAAATTGAAGCTGATCACTGTGTAATCATACTGAGGAAACTTGGCCAGGAAAAGACTTAGAAAATGCCCCATTCCATACTTTGGAAGGCAGGGGATAATTGGGGATGAAATATTACATATATTGTCAGACACATTTGATGGTGTGATAAATTTGGTTGAGCTAATTTTTTTTCTTTTGCCATTATTACAAGGGATGGCTGGCTAGGTGGAGGGGAAGCCCTATATTTGAAAATAAAAGTGATTTAAAATGCAAAAGATATCAGTAAAAATAAGCTTTAAAAAAGAGGTATTTTCTTTCAGTTAGACTAACATTTAATCTCATGTTTAAGGAGGAACTAGATTTTGGAACCAAGGATTGGCTTTGTTTGTCCTAAGATGACAGATGGAACCTTAAATATGATCTATTCTATACCCTTCATTTTATGCTAATGTAATTAAGGCTCAGAGAAGAGAAATGATTTCTCCAAGGTCACATGTTAGTAAGTGACTGAAAACAGGTGAACTCAAATGTCTAGACTCCAAATCCAGTGGTTCCACCTTTAAATCTGTACAAGGCTAATTTTAAAACATGAACAGAGTAAAAGTTAACTAACCCCCACCCCATCCCCCAACATGCACGCGCGCACACACACACACACACAAATTTTATTAACTGAAATACAGGACAACACCAAATAAACAACTGATTAGCACCAAACCATTTTAAAGCAAGTTTTAAGCAATTTATTTTGCATTTCCTTGTGTCTCCACTGCTTAGTTGTTTTTTTTGTTTAATCATTTTTCAGCCATGTGCAACTCTTTGTGACCCTGTTTGGAGTTTTCTTGGCAAAGATACTGGAGTGCTTTGCCATTTCCTTCAGCTCATTTTGCAGATGAGGAAAATGAGACAAACAGGGTTAAGTGACTTGCCCAGGGGTCACACAGCTAGTAAGTGTTTGAGGCCAGGTTTGAACTCAGGAAGAGGAGTTTTCCAGGCTCCAGCCCAGGCACTCTCTTCACTGTGCCACCTGGCTGCCCTTCTACTGCTAAGTAATCACTTAACAAATGCTAGTTGACTGACTGGAAGCCAACCAACAACCAGATTAACTTTGGCAATTTCTCAATGAACTTACACTTAAGGAATTAAACTCAATTCATCTAGAAAACTCACTCAGAAATATGCTTTTTTAGGTCATCCAAATCAATAAGCACCTAGATATCTTTCAGGCACTGTGCTAGATGCTGGGACTACAAAGACAAATATAAAGGTGTCTGTTCTCAGACTTCTGATTGGTGAGAAGTCATCCATCAGAACCCACCAGACCCACGGAGCTGCACTTTCCGACAGCCTCCCTTCTCCTCCTCCCACCCTCACGTTCTACCTCGAACACTGGGAAGTTATCAGGCATCCCCGTACAAAAGAAGTTCTCTTCTACACCAGGGAATATGGGCTTCGTGTTGCTTTCAGCTGGATATGACTTAAAAAGAAATACACACTCCCTGGGAGATGTCAGGGTGACTAATCGGATACCCTTCCTAGCTAAGCACATCAAAAAAGCCAGGAGAAACATTTGAAACAAAGCAAAAGAGCAGCAGCAACAACTACAGCAAGATCAGCTTTAAAAACAATGAGCTAACCAAAGAAAAAATAAATAAAATAACAATAGGCCAAGTTCCAGTGAACAAACATTACAACATCTTCCCCTGAAAGCTAGAGAAAACAGTGGCTTGGGTAGAAACTCTGACATTACCAAGCAAGTGTAAATGTGGGAACACAAACTACTTTAAATGGAAAAAATGGAGAATTCACGACTGGAAAAAAAAAGGCTATAGTTCTCCTCCATGCAGACAATAAACGTTTGCTACAACAGAACAAAAGATGGGAAGCCTGGTTGAATGGACTATGGTGGTTATGGAATCAAAGGATCTGGCTTTGAATCCTAATTCTGCCACTTCTTACCTAGGGTGAGTCATTTAATCTCCCTAGTCTTCAGTTTACTCATCTATAAAATGGAAGGGTCAGGCATGATTATTTCTAAGGTCCCATTCTGCATTATATGAACCTGAAAAAAAATCAGCAATGGTAGAAGAAATACTAGCCCAGAAAACCCATTTCAGACATAGTCTGTTCTAAAACTGGATGTAGTAAAAATGGCCCTCCTAGAATAGAGCTCAATGACAGCCCACCTGTCAATAACAGGCAGATCAAAGAAATGAAAGATGGCAATGGGGAAATTATAATTGGGAAAAACATTCAAGATTTGTCTGAACTAAAGGACCACCTCTGCTTGGACATTGAGAAGGCTGCCAAAATTTTTTTTCAAAAGCATAGAAAGAAAAAACCCCTATATTTTTAAACTCATCAACAAAACTGTTTTTTTTTTTTTAATTTCCAAGGAAAGGACAGGATTGTACAAACAACCAGGAAGTATGAAGTAAGACAGTATTTAAATATGGAGGTAGGTACAAGGACTTGACTTTCAGAATCTGAGGAAGAGGAGGCCTTGGGGGAATTATATATGCATATTACCAAAGCTGTAATTAGGATAGAACAAGTGGGAATTGGCTGAATTTAGAGAGCTCCCAATTAGTTCCACAGGCTTTGGATAAGTAGTTGGGGGGCTCTAGGAAGAAGGATGACCAGTACTGCTTGATCTGCTCCTCTAGCTGGGGATGTCAGAGCTAGGCTTGTTCTCTTCCCTCCATCCCTGGGCAACTCCCACTAAAGTCAGGACAAGAAGGGTCCATTGGGGATGGGAAATGCTGGTGGGTGATGCCCCAAACTTTAACCTTGCCACAGGAAATGTGCTGGGAGGCTAGGTTCGAAGTTGGAGTATGTTGGTGGAAGGAAAGAAGGAAGGTATGGAGCTGACAGGCCTTCAAGAGGTGGATTATTCTATCTGGACTAGAGGCTCAAAGGAAGATGGTGGATGAACCAGGACCAGAAGACTTAGCTGTGCCTGTCCCCAGTGGTAAGGATTGGGATGAGAGAGGACATTTGTTCAGAATCAGGAGTAGTTCTCAAAGCCTTTTTCTCTTGCAACTGAGTCTCACCATGGTTTGATTAGGACCTAGTTAGCAAGAATAATTATTTAAAAGAGGAAGTTATCATTCTTTATATCTCTTCCCTTTCATAGAAAAATTCCTAGAAAAAGTAATTTACCATAGTTTCACATGTAATCCTCTTTTTCTGTTCTTTATACATGGAAATGTTCATGTATGCATTTACTAAGTTCAGAATTGAAAAAGAAAAGAAAAGGAAAAAGCCATCTCTATTCCTTTGCTTTGTCTCCAGTCCTTCTCACTTTACTGTTTCCTTGCAATTACCTCCTCCCTACACATCTTAAGTATCAACTCCTGTTTGTCACTTTTTTGATGTCATTTCCAGGGCAAAACCATTCTCTTTAGCAGAGAAAACAGAAGAAAAATGAAAATCCAACAGTTCTGCCTTCTCTCTGTTGTAAATGATCATTATCCCAACCCATTTTTTAATTGTCCACTTATTTTCTCCCAATATTACTTATATATCTAGCAAACAAACAAAAACTTATTAAGTATGTATTATGTACCAAGAACTATGATAAGAGCTGGAGGTACTGAGAAAAATTAAAAAATAGTCCCTGACCTCAAGAAACTTAGTTTATTTGAGCCTGACAAAAACTCTGGGAGCTAGGTAACAAACCCATTTCACAGATGAGGAAACTTCCTCAGAGAGGTTATGCCTCAGAGAGACTCAGAGATAAGAGGAGTGATGGGTTATATGCTTTCAACTTTCAACAAAAGTTCATGTCTTTTGTCTTTTAAGTATTTATTTTTTGGTGGAGGAAATAAATAGCTACCCTATACCTGTTCTACTTTGTTCACTGAGCATCTTTTTTTTTTTTTTTTTTTTTTTTTTTTTTTTTTTTTTTTTTTTTTTTAGTGAGGGCTCTATGGATCCCTTTTGCAAAGAACCTAGAGATTTTTCTCCACTGAGGGCATAATGAACAAGAGTCAGAGGACAACCTGTTCCCCTCTCCCTAGATTCTAGGTTCTTCAAGCTTTCCCCAAAGGTTGGAAAACTCAGGTTCAAGTATGACACCTTTGTGAAATCCCCACCTGGGCTGTCTTAGTGGGAAGGGTCACTCTCCCCATCCCCAGTCAGATCATAGAGCTTTACAGTTAAAAGACTAAACCACAGTCACATAACTAGTAAACATCAAAGGTGGGATTTAAATGGAGATTTTTCTGACTCCAGAACCAGGATTCTATGACACTAGGCTGCCTCACTAAGAGATGAATTAGAGAAACATGATAACTGTTTTCAATTATTTTTAAGGTTTATCATTTAGAAGGAAAAAAACCTTATTCTTTTTGGCCCCAGAGGGCAGACTTGGGATCAGTAGATGGATGTTTTAGTGAGGTAGATATAACGAAATGTAAGGAAAAAAGTTGTAATGGTTAGAGCTAATAGTGAAATGATCTGCCTTGGGAGGTAATGAAATCCCCATTCCTTGAAGTCTTCAAATAAAAAGACTGGAATAATAATCATTTACTTAGTTGTTATCGTAACAACTAAGCCTCATAGAGCACTTTGAGGTTTGCAAACTACTTTACAAACCTTAAATCATCTGATCGTTTGGAAGACCACTTGTTAGGGTGTAGTCAAGGGGATTCACATTTCACGGCTGGACTATGTGACTTCTGATATCCTTCCCAGCTCTATGATTCTATATTCATATATCCTTTGACCCAGGAAGGGAAATATGACCCCAAGGGAAAGGCTTTAAAGGCAAGGGGAAAAATAAAATTTGTAGAAAGTTCCTCAGAGCGACCCATGACATGATAACTGTTTTCAATTATCTTTAAGGTATTTCACGTGGAAGAAAAAAGACTTCTCCTTGGCCCCGGAGAGCCTCCTTAGGAGCTGTGAATAGATATTTTAGAGAGGCAGATATAAGAAAACATAAAGAACAAGTCTGCAACGATTAGAGCTGACTGGTGAAGAACTAGAAACAACCCACATGCATATGCCTAATAGCCCACCTCACATTTCTCTAGCTTTTTAAAATGTGCAAAAGTGTTTTTTCACAAAATAAGCTTTTGAATTGGGTTTTCATTTTTTTTCTTTGAATAGAATTTTATTTTCCAAAATATATGCAAAACAAAATTTTAACATCAATTTTTAAAAACCTTTGTGTTCCAACTTCTCTTTCCCCCTCCATTCCCATCCCCCACCCACAAGAACACAAGAAATTCAAAATAAGTTATACATGAGCAGTCATGGAATTATGAAGATTGTAGCCCATCTGCAGAGAAAGAACTGATAGTATCTGAAAACAGATGGAAACACATTTAAAAATTTTTTTCTTTTCCTCTTTGACAATTCCTTAATCTGAAGTTTTGGGTTTTTTTTTTATTGTTTTCTCTCACAACTAGCTAATATGGGTTATCTTCATTTTAAAGAAGAGCAAATTGAGACTCAGAAAAGGTTAAGTGACTTTCCCAGGGTAACACAGCTAGTCTGAGGCTAGGTCTGCCTGACTTCAGGTCTAACACTCTATGGACTACTCTACTTAGTTGGATAATATTTAACTGTATATATAAACACAATATACATGATAAAACATGTATGTATGTGTATATGTACATATGCATATACACATACATATCTAAAACATGCATATATACATATGCCTATATACACACACACACATATATATATAATTTATACTACATAAAACAGAAAATAACCAAATTCCATTTCATTAAACCTATTCTAGAATCCAAATTTTAGCTGATTTACCCATGCTCTTCCCCCTCCCCCCATACTTTTGTCATGCTGAGATTTTTCCTATAACAAGCAAGCAAAAATTGTATACTTTCCCCCCAAAAGGGGCAGGGGGGCTCTAAAGCACATCCTATCTCCCTCCTTTTGGTAGAGAACATATTTGGTTACAAGATAACTCTCAAGGGGTAAGTGTAATCTGGGAATGTTTATACTGTTAAAGGAAAACACATCAAGAAAACTTTCAGAGAGTGCTTTGCAAACCCTTTTTCAAAAAGGCACATGCAAAAACAGACTAGAGATGGAGAAAAGGGTCTAGTTTTTCTTAGTGTTCTTTTTCAAAGGCATTATTTGGGCCTTGATAACAGGCAGGGGGCACAGGACTCCTTAGCCATTTGCTGCTCCCATTGGATCAGGTTACAGTGAACCCAAAGGATATTTCTATGGTAACGACAAAGATCCTTAAGACAAAAGGGAATTCCCTGCCAAGCAGAGTAGAAGAAAACTGAAGGGAGAGTGAAAACAAATGTCAGAGAGAGCCTCAATGTGCTTCTCAAACCCACAGAAGATTATCCCTCCTATCAGTGGAGACAAGCATGTTATAGGAAAATACCGCAGAGCCTAAAATGGGAAATTAATCTCCCCGGGAATTAAAAATTCGTTAACTTGTTTTTGAGTGTTCCTCACTGAGAATGCCCAGATTCTGAACTCTGACCGATTCAACGTCGTTTCTGCTTATCGTAGAGAAAGCAGCTTGTACCTAAACTCATCTCCCTATGAAGAGGGAATAGTGAGTGGTTCCTGGTGAGGTGGTAACCCCAGCTTGTCTGGGGTTCTTTTTGCTTATTGGCAATGTCCTTCCTTACCCCCCACCCCCACCCCAGGAGATCATAGGACAGACATCTCCACGTCTAGGCCAGGAAAGCTTTGGGTCATCATCCTACGTGATGGATGTCTCCCTCCTTCCCCTTGTTTACTTGTGTTGTTTTTAAATTCTCCACCCCCCCTTCAGAAATAAAAATAAAACAACAAGAGACTTTGCCTACCCCGTCCCCTTGTCCTGAACATCATGGAGCTGTCTGGACAAGTCACATTCTGTTCTGCCATCCTGTTTACAAAGTCGCCAAGAAATGTAAGCAGTCTGTCCCCTCCTTGCCAAAGGATGCCTTGCCGACTGGCACCCGAGTCGAGTCAGAGAGCATGTCCTAGGCCTCGTGCTTCTCAAGAAGAGCCAAGGGAAGGGGATCTGGGCTCTGAGATGTTTTCAGGGTAGTCTCAGAGCCCCAGTCCCCTTTGAAAAACTTGGTGGTAACACTGGGGTAGAAGGGAATGTGAATGGGCAGGAGTACAGGACAGTGGAAGAACATCAGAATTAGAGAACATGAGTTGCAATCCCACTTCTGTTACTATCTTTCTGGCCTCAGGCAGATCCCTTAAACTCTCTTTGACTCATTTGAAAAAGGAGGGATTTGGGGGTAGTTAGGTGGTACAGTAGATAGAGCACCAGCACTGGAGTTAGGAGGACCTGAATTCAAATCTGACGTCAAATACCTGATACTTACTAGAAATTTATAGGGGGCAGCTAGGTGAGTGGGTGCAGCTAGGTGGCACAGTGGATAAAGCACTGGCCCTGGATTCAGGAGGACCTGAGTTCAAATCTGACCTCAGACACTTGACACTTAACTAGCTATGTGACCCCAAGCAAGTGACCTAACCCTCATTGCCTCCTCCTCTCCTCCCCACAAAAAAAGAGGGAGTCAGGCTAGATAATCACTGATATTCCTTCTAATTCTAAATCTCTGACCTGGGGGCGGTGGGGGGGGGGAGGCGAGGTCGGTTTGCTGGTAAATGTTTAACAACCAGTTCTATAAAAAGCATGACACATTTTTACATTTAATTTGCTTTATTACCATTTTCTCCATCACTTGTGTAAGTTTAGACAGCCAACAAAACAATATATCAATCCCTGATTTGTATCATTTGCAGATTTCTGAGTTACAAAGGCTCACACTGAAAATTTAACAACTGGTTCTGCGAGAAGCTCCGGCATCCCACTGCCTGTGACCTAAGAAGCAACCACCATCCCCAGCCTTTCTTTCTCTGGCAGATGAGGAAACTGAGGCAAACAGAGTTCAGTGACTTGCTCAGGGTTAGATACCTAGTAGGTATCTGGGGCCAGATTTGAACTCAGGAAGGCACAATGTATCCATACACACATATGGTGTATGTATGTATGTATGTGTATATATGTGTATGTGTCCATGCCTGTGTCCATGTCCATGTCCATGTAGAGGTATGTATAGCAATCTCAGAGGGAAGGTATTAGCATTAAAGGGGACTGGGAAAGTTCTCTGGCAGAAAGTGGAAGGTGAGCCCGACTTGAAGGAAGCCAGGGGGCAGAAAAGAGGCGGGGAGGGAGCATTCTAGCCTTGGAGAGTGGCCAGGGAAAGGCAAGGAAGCAGGAGATGTATGCTGGCTGACTGATTGGAGGGTTGATTTAGGGAGAGAAGGGTCCCCAAAGGGGAAGCCTGAGGCAATTGGAGATTTCTAACACTGCCTCAGGCCATCCCCTTTCTAAACATTAGACCCACTTCCTGGGGTTCCTTTGCCTTTGGCCACTCTGTGGGATGTGGTCTGTTCATGACCTTTCATTCTGGTTAGGACGGTATTGGCCTTTAGTTACCTCCTTGCACAAAGAGCTCTGGGGGAAAGGCCTGTTTGGAGGGGCTTCCCTATCTGGACACGGCCTCCCTGAAAATTTAAAGTTTCTCACTCGTCCTTTTTGTTTTTTGTTTTTAACAGACTAACTCCCGACAAGGGAGAGACTTGGAAAAGTTCAGTCCACACTGAAGGTGTGCCAGAGAGATGAGAATTTATTGAAGAGATAAATTTACAGAAAATTCCAAGAGCTCCCGAGGAGATTGCACAGACTCCCTCGGTGACCCTTTCTAATGTCTAACTACCTTGCCTCTCAGGAAGTGGGTCCTTATGTTTGATCTAAAGTCACAATTTCTAGTCTCTTCAGAGGAGGATGGGAAGAATTCATAGGTTGAGAGGAGTTAGTAAATCACACTTCAGACTTCCTCCTTTCTTTTTTCTTTCTTTCTTTCTTTCTTTCTTTCTTTCTTTCTTTCTTTCTTTCTTTCTTTCTTTCTTTCTTTCTCTCTCTCTCTCTCTTTCTTTCTTGGTTGAGTTCTGCTAAAAGATTCACTTTATTGACTAGGCAGTGAAAGAGATAGAGCACTGGGTCTGGAATCAGTTCAAACATGACCTCAAATGCTTTCTAGCTGTGCGAGCTTGTGTGAGTCATTTAATCTGTTTGTCTCAGTTTCCTCATCTGTAAAATGGGCATAATAATTGCACCTACTTCCCAGGGTTGTTGTGAGGAGAAATGAGATAATAATGTAAAGTGCTCATCACAGTGCCTGGCACATAGTAAACTCTATAGAAATGTTACCTGTTGGGGGCAGCTAGGTAACACAGTGGATAAAGCACCGGCCCTGGATTCAGGAGGACCTGAGTTCAAATCCAGCCTCAGACACTTGACACTTAGTAGCTGTGTGACCCTGGGCAAGTCACTTAACCCTCATTGCCCCACCCCACCCCCCAAATTCTAGCTGTTATTATTGACTGAATGGAGGGTCACCTAGTGTGGGGAACCTCCTCTGAGCCTTTCTGTTCTGTTCTTCAGGAGCATTCTTCAGAACGGTTCATTAAGCACCTACTATGTGCTAGTTACAGTGGCCTCATGGAGAGGTCTAAGTCTTGGAGAAATTTATGTCTCAGTGGGGATACTAGGTGCATGAATATGAAACAATAACCATTCAAGGTGTAAAAAACAGTGAGTCACTTAAGTCAGTGAGCCCTTATTAATGACCTATTATGTGCCAGGCACTGGGCCTCAGTTTCCTCATTTGTAAAATGGGGGGTTGGATTAGATAACCCCTGGGGCCCATTTTAGTTCCCAAGGAGTTTGCTTCTATGGTTTTGTTCAAGCAATAATAACCATTATTACGAAGGAGTACATGGTTGCTCTCAGTGCCGATGGGACACAGATAGGATTATAGGAATTCAGAGGACAGAGAGAGAGAGAGCACTTCTAATTGAGCTGGATGGAATGCTGGGTTGATTTAAGATCGTCATTATAGATTAAATCCAATATCAAGAGCTAAGTGCTTCTTTTATTATTCTTCCCCCTTTTCTTCCTCACCTCTTCTGGATGTCAAGAAAGCTGAGAAGCTGGGACACAAATAAGGAAATTCGCCGTCAGAGGTTCAGCCCAGACTGACTTCCAACAGGGTCCGAGATGACAGCTCAAATGAGGAGCTAATTTTTTAAAGTAACATCTCCTCTTGCTTTATAGAAACCAAGGCTGGGATGGCGCCTTTGTTACAGCAGGAGGCAAGAAAAAACAAGATTCTGATGCTGTCTCCTTTTCTTTTCTAGACTCGCTTCTGTAACTAGGAGCCAGCCTCTTAAATTCCCTGGCTCTCTGTTTAATCCAAGCAGATCATGAGTCAACAGTAGAGCTGTTAAAGGAAGAGTAGCCCTGGGGTGTACAAACCAGGGGAACAGCCAGCATTTAGGGTCCTTGTAAAAGAATCCTTCCCTCCATAAAAGGGCTCTGGTCACAGTTCACAAATGAGATGCCAGTAGCTCAAAGCCTCTGAGTCCCAGTACCATTTGTAGAACGATGGCAAAACTGATAAGTCTGCAGTCAGTTTACTGGCTTACTACCACCTAAGTGACATTGGGCAAGTTTTTGACCCTCCCTGGGCCTTAGTTTCCCTACCTGAAAAAGGAGAGGTTTGAGCAACTGGTCTCTAAGGACCCTTCTGGCTTCCTAGGACTTCCTTCCTGTGGTCCCCTTTCCTTTCGCCTTTCTCCTAAGGCAGCCATTCAGTGGGGGTCCCTGCCTATCCCAGATGGCGCTCAAAGGTGGGAATATGAATGAGCTCTGTACCCTCTTTGAACAATGATAATTGTTGCTGGCCAAAAAAGTTGAGGAGCCTCTCCTTTGGAAGGGATTGTGTTTTCTCTTTATTGTATATCCATTTCCACATTGCACCAGTGTTCCCCATCCTGTCTACTTGGATCCCTTGCTGTGGTCAACCATCCCTCCCATCGATTAGAAAAAGAACTAGACCTGGAGTCAGAAAACCTGGTTCGAGTCCTAACTCTGCCATGAACTACCTCTTAACATATCAGGGCCTCAGTTTCCCCATCTGTAAAATGAGAAAGCTTGGCTCAGATCAGGAGTTCTTAAACTGTGATCAATAGATTTCATGTGGTCCATGAACTTGGATGGGAAGAAATACAATTATTCACTAACTGAAATGTAGCATTTCCTTCAATCATGGCTGTCGAATGCTGATAAGAAACATTGTTCTGAGGAGTCCATATATTTGACTGTCAAAGGAATCCAGGATACACAAAAAGGTTAAGAACCCCTGGACTGGGTGGCTTCTGAAATGCCTTCCAGAACTACAGGGTGGGTCAAACGTCATGATGTTTTACTAAAATTAATTTTTGAAAATTATTTTTCTTTATTTTTTCACCATTTACAAGATTCAATTTTTCACATATGATGTAAATTCATTTCCTCTATATACTGTATGTGATGCTGTGGTATTGTAAATTAAAAACAAAAAATAAAGGAGTTATTAAATATTGAAACTCCTTTGGGACTTTTGCTCTACCCTGTAGATTCATGACCCTATGATCCCTAAATTCTAGGTTCATTTAAATTCTAAATCCTCTAATCCTGATTCATACCTGGCTACTTATGTAATTTTCCCCCCTGGTTACTTTTTAAAAAGAGAGTCCCAAGTCCCAAATCTTCAAAGAAGGTAAAAATAAGAATTCTTTTTAACTTTTTCCTCAAAGGAATGTTGCTATTATATTTATTATTATTTTTTAATGCTGTCACCAATGATAGCAAATCTACCTGCACTTCAAGAAGAGATTTTCCTTGAGGCAAGACTTGTAATAAATTATATACTTGGCAGTTTGAAAAATGATCTTTTAAATTATGGTTTTGTTACTGAAAAATGCAGACTATGTCCTAGGGTCTGATCATTCTGTCTCATCATGTTTTGTTTTGCGTTTGAATGTCACATCCTCCTCACAATTGAGGCAAGGCTGAGCCCAGACCCTTTCCAGGATAAGATTTCCTATCAAAGGAGACAGCAAAGGGAGGCTTGTTTCAGGGTTAGAAAAGTGGACTCAAAATCAAGAAATTTCTGTTGAGCTTCTCATTTCTCCACTAACTTAACTGTGACTGTATCACATACTTTTAGATCTGGAGTGAGAAACCTTAGCAATCATCTTATTCACCCACTTTGTTTGAATCTCAGAGAAGATGTTACTTTTCCAAGGTTTCTTAGCTAGATAATGACAGAGATGAGATGATAATACAGATCTCCTGACTCCTAAGTCGAGTGATTTCTGCTTACTTAGCTAATATTTCTAGCATCTTCATTTCCTCAATGTTCATTGAGTAAAGGGGGACACATTGATACCTGTCATCTCTTTACCTTATGGAATCACGCTTTTATTAGTTTGCAAAATACTTTGCAAATGAGAAATAAGAAATATTGATCTCGCCTTCACCAAAATATTACCATTGTTATCTGTTAAAATATAGGTCACAGTTGCAGAGTGAACTGATGTAAAGTGAGAAGCACCAGAACTGTTTCTATAATAACAACATTGTAATATCAAGCAACTTTGAAAGAATAAAGAATGCTGATCAATGCAGTGACCAATTATGGTTACAGGGAGATGTTTATTAAGCCTGCTACCCACCTATTAACAGAGGACTCACAAATCAAAACAAGACATCATTTTATATGATCAATGTGAGGATTTTCTTCACTTTATGATATATATTATAAAGATTTTGTTGTCTTTGTTTCTTTTTTCATCTTCTTCCTCTCCTTGTGTGCTCAAGACCAAGGACTTTTTTTTTTTGCCCTTCTTTTTATTTCCAATGCTTAATAAATGCTTCTTGACTTGACTTTCTCAATTGGGGAGAGAGAGAAGGGGAAGAGAAAAATCAAGTATTGTTAATTTTTTAAAATGAAACATAGCTGATGAAAAACCCAAATTATAATTCAAGCTCTAAATTCAAAGTAAGTTCTACATTACTTAAGGGAAGGCAGCATTGTACTGTGAAAAGAATAGTGACTTTGGGTACTCTGGAGGACCTGTGTTCAAATCCTCCCTCTAACGCTTAACTGTATAACCTCAGTTTCCTTTTCTGTAAAATGAGGTAGTTGGACTAGATGCTGTCTGAGGTCCCTTTAGATAAAAGATTCTTAGCTTGAGGTCCATAAGTTTTATCTTTTCAAACGTTTTAATAACTGTATTTCATGAGAATTAGTTTTCTTTGTCAACCTATGCCTTTTATTTTATGCATTTAAAATTCTGAGATGGGGTCCATTGGCTTAACCAGACTGTTGAATGGGTCCATAAGACAAAATAGGTCAGGATGCTCTTCTCAAGATCTCTGCTACTCTGAATGCAGTGTCCAGCACATGGCAAGTCTTTAGTAAATGCTCTATCATCTATCCCACATGACTTTCCCATGAAAAAATGCTGTTTTAATGAATAGAAAGAGCTGATTGTCTTTTGCTTTCAATTACCCTGGAGAAAGGGGGAATTTTTCATTTAAATAAGTCATTAAATCTAGACAAAGCAAATTTTGTTAGAAAAGTTAGTGGAGACCCAGCTCCCGTCTAGAAGGTGCTTCCCAACTGGCTTCCGTCAGAGAGCGCGCTGGGCGGTACCCGACTGTGGTGAAACAGTCACACAGGAGGGGCTGGGCTTGGCACCGCTTTCCCAGCTCAGGAAAATCCAAGGCCACAGGAAGCATGAGGCCAGGAAGGACTCAAGGACACAGGAATCCTTAAACAAAGCCCTATAATTGACTGGAAATTTAAAATGTGTTGGGGGAAACCACCTATCAGAAGCTTCTGGTCAGCTTTAAACTGGTTTGTGACCTTGAGACCATTCTTTAACTTGCTGGAGATTAGGCAAGTCTTTCTGGGACACCCAGCATATAGAGTTCCATTTTTCTATCTATCTATCTATCTATCTATCTATCTATCTATCTATCTATCTATCTATCATCTTTCTTTCTTTCTTTCCTTCTTTCTTTCTTTCTTTTTTTTGGACTGGGCAATGAGGGTTAAGTGACTTGCCCAGGGTTACACAGCTAGTAAGTGTGATGTGTCTGAGGTCGGATTTGAATTCAGGTCCTCCTGAATCCAGGGCTCATGCTTTATCCACTGCGCCACCTAGCTGCCCCCTAGGGTTCCATCTTTGCCTAAGCTTCCTGCTGCCCTTGGGGAGATCACATCATCTGTATGGTCTTCAGTTTCCTCATCTCTAAAATAAAAGGATTGGAATGAACTGATGAGGAAGATCCAGCTTGATCAGTCAGAATCTGATGCACACAGTTAAGTGAATGGAGCCTATGTGCCCAGGGATTAGGAGTGATTTGGGGACCAGAAAGAGAGAACCCTTTGGGCCAAGAGGGTACTGCATCATTCAAGGTGTGCTTTGAGAGGGTAAGCAGAATCAGACTAGAGTTCAACTATATTCAAGGGGTTGAGGAGGATTCAAAGCGATGATCCCAAGCCAGAGACATCAGTACAGAGTAGAACAGGGAAAACACACTTGAAGGCAAAACCAGATCTAATCATATGGTATCACTCTCTTGCTCAAGAAGCTTCAGTGGTTCCCCATTATTTCTAGGATCAAGGGAAGGGGAAGGAAATAAGCATTTATATAGTACCTATTTGTTCCAGGTACTGTGCCAAGTGCTTTATTTTCTTTCCTTTAAAAATTTTTTTTTATAAATTTTGTTTTTTATAAATATGATCTCATTTCCTAAATTACAAAATTACCCCCAAAATGGATAAAATCTAAACTCCTTCATTTGGAGCAGCCCTTCAGTAATCTGGTTCCAACTAGGCTTTATGCACCTTATCCCTTCTCTCTATACTCTGGTCGAGTCAAACTAGCTTGATGTTCTATCCCTCATCTCTGAACCTTTGAAGCGTCCCCTATTTCCCCAACACATTTCCTTAGGATCTCAAGCTTCCTTAAAGCCTCAGCTAATTGTCACTTTCAACATGAGGTCTTTCCTCATCCCCCGCAGTTGTTAGAGTCTCTAAATGAATGTGTCTTTATTCTATAGCTATATCTGTATCTATATCTATTTAATTTACTTGTCTATGTATCTGTTGTCTCTCTCTCCACAGAATATTAACTCCTTGACTGAAGGAATTATTTATTTTTTGTCTTTGTACCCCCAATTTCTAGCAAACCCCCCCGACATGGAGTGGGTGTTTAATAAGTGTTTGTTGACTGACTAAATGGAGGGACTAAGTAGGTAGATCCGGGTGAAAGGAATGTTTGTCTCAGGCTCCTCCATCTGAAACATCTTTCCTGGCGGTGTGCCAGCCACACCCACTCCTCCTTTGCCTGCCCAAGAACTGAAGCTCGGAGATTCATTCCTTAAATAGTAATCAATCAACGAGCATTTATTAAGCACTTAGCCAAAAGGAAGATGTCAGCTACAAGAGAAAAGAGAAGACTTCCAGGTGTCTGGGAGAAGTCAAAAGGCATTAGTGCGAGTTAAGACATTTAAGGATAGGAAAGCTAACCAAGCCCGTTAAAAATCGGGAAGAACTTGCTGAAAATCTGACTTTATAGAAATACAGTGGGGAAATATCCAGTGGTGACAGCAGATCCAATACAGAAACCGCACTTAGAGCCAGACACTGAAGGCTCAAACCCAGTCCTTTTACGAGAGCAAATCACCTAAGCCTTGAGTTTCCTTACATGAAAATGAGGGGGTTGGACTGGCTGGGGGTCCTTACGCTTTTTGTGTGTGTGTGTCCCATTGGTTGTCTGACTAAGCCTATGGAACCCTTCTCGGAATAATATTTTTAAATGCATCAAATATATAGGATTGCAAAGGTAACCAATTATATTGAAATACACTGATCATTTTTTGTTTTTTTAACCAAGTTCACACACCCCCTGGACTAGAAGATCGCTAAGTCAAAATCGGTCAGTCCTATTAGAGCTGATGCTATAGCTCAGAAATGTCATGCTACTTTTAAAGAAAAGTTTAACGCCTTGGGCTAGAGAAGATTTATGGGAACAAGAAGAGTATATGCAATAAGGAGGCACCTCGAGGTTATAATCGACACACCTAGAAAGAGTGTTTGTTCAGTGGTTTCAGTCATGTCTGACTCTATGACCCTATGTGAAGTTTTCTTGGCAGAGATACTGGAGTGGGTTTGCCATTTCCTTCTCCAGCTCATTTTATAGATGAGGAAACTGAGGCAAACAGGGTTAAATTACCTGTCCAGTGTCACACAGCTAGTAAGTGTCTGAGGCTGAATTTGCACTCATGAAGATGACTTCAAGCCCAGTACTCTATCAACTTCACCACCAACTGCCGCTCTAGAAATAGTACACACATGAAAGAGAAGAATGTATATTCCTTAAGGACAGGAAACATTTCATTTCTGCCTTCCTATCTCTAGTACCTAGCACAGTTCTTGCCACATAGCATGCATTGAATAAGTGATTGATTGATGAGGCCACTGATCTAGTTGTTTTCTTGGAAAATTTTGTGTGAATCAGATTTTTCATAAATCTGAGGTTGAAATCTCTTTGGAGATATTTGCCCTTCATTCATTCATTCATTCATTCATTTGTTTGTTTGTTTTTTGGTGGGGCAATGAGGATTAAGTGACTTGCCCAGGGTCATACAGCTAGTAAGTGTCAAATGTCTGATGTCGGATTTGAACTCAGGTCCTCCTGAATCCAAGTCAGGTTCTTTATCCACTGCGCCACCTAGCTGCCCTCAATTCTTCTTCTTCTTTTTTTTTTTTTTGCCTTTTATTTTTGTTCCTCAAATCATCAGTCAATTCCTGATGCTTGCGTTTCATGTTTCCTCTTAAATCCTCACTCTTCTCTCTCTCTCTCTCTTTTAGTGTTTTTACTTGTCCTAGTACAAATGCTGTTTGATTTGGTAGGTCTCCACTAATCCTCTTTGGAAGTGGGCCCAAGGTGAGTAAGTACTAAGCCAATAATTTGCTTTGTAAGGATTAAAGCAGAGCTGTACCTGGCAAGGTGGAGAGGTGACCTTGAGTTATCCAGGTCTGTGCTGGTGATCACAGGCCCTGGGGGTTCCCCCCACCTCCGTACTGGAGCAACCTTAGCATGCTCCTATGCTATCTAAGGACCAGCTCAGCTAAATTTGGAGCACTTGCTCACCTCGTTGATCGCAGGCTGATATTTTTTTTTCAGCCGCTGCAACCTCAAAAGCCACCAGGTTCAATAATTATTCCTCAAGTTTAGGCATTAAGAGCCTGATGTCACTTTGTAGGGAGGTCTCCTGTACATTACCACAAAGAATAAAAATAACAATAGCTAACATTTATGCAGTTTCTAAAGGTTTGCGAAGCTCTTTCCTTTTGTTATGTTGCTCAATCCTCAAAATAAACAAAAAATCCAAACCACCCTGGAAAGGCTATATTTTAGCCTGTCAGTGTTCTAACCACTGGAATCATGAGTCCATGACATGCAAGAGGCATTGTGACACAATGGAAAGAGAGATCTGAATTTCAGTCCCACCTCTGACACATTCTAGTTGTGTGACTCTAGACAAGTCACTTAATTTTTCATTGCTCCCAGGCAGCTCTAAAACCGATGAGTGCATTGGGAGAAGCTTCCTTATTGGGAATTCCTTACATCAGTGAAATCATAGATTCGGATAAATTATAAACATATTAATATGTTATAAAATATAGTCTTAATACAATTAACGTGGCATATTCTGTTAATATAAATATAATAATATATAATTATGGATATTATATGAATGGCACATAAATGATACTATATAAATATCATTTCTTGTTGCTATTCAGTTGTTTCAGTTGCATCCAATGACATGATTTCATTTGGGATTTTCTTGGCCAAGATATTAGAGTGGTTTGCCATTTCCTTCTCCAGCTCAATTTAAAGATGAGGAAATTAAGGCAAGCAGGGTTAAATGGCTTGCCCAAGGTCACATAGTTAGTAAGTGTCTGAGGCAGGATTTGAACTCAGGTCTTCCTGACTCCAGTCCCATCATTCTATTCACTGTGCCACCCAGCTACCCTATAAAAATATGATATTAGAATAATATATTACAGAATTGTATATGCTATATAAATATTACAAAAATTATGCTATTTAAATATAACAAAACAATATAATTATATGTAGTAGAGAAATGTTACATAGATTATGTAAATCACATAAGTATAATATAAATATCTAATAATGTGACTATATAAATTAAACATTAATCGTATATTGTATAAAATATGTTATATGATCATATATATTATTTGTGAGGGCCAAAATTTGATATATGGAGCGTTAATTGGGTGGCTCACCTTAATATTGGGGTCCTGGAAATATGAGGGACCTTTAAGTTCACCCTCCCCTCTGAACTACCTTTTTTAGATATTTCTCCCAGGCCAATAAGAAAGGAGCCTTATAGCTTTAATTCACAGAAGGATCAGATTTTATTATTTGGGAATTAAACAACAAAGGTGAAACTAATAAAAATCAAAGGTAAGGAAATAAGAAAAAAGAAATACAGATAAATACTCTAAACTTAGCCTATGCAATCCCCAGATCATTTCCAATTAAGCTAATTCAAAGGAATTTAGGGTTTTCCATAATTAACTCACCAAAACCTGGAAAGTCTGCATCCCGGAAGTCCTCTGCCTCCCTTCAGGGAGTGTTCAATTTTTCCTCCCCCAAAAGGGGAAGTCCTTCAAAAACTGCCTATGGAGAGTTCTCCTTCTGACCTCAGTAGCATACATAACTTCAGGGTGGGCCAGGTGTGGCCCCTCCCAAATGAGTCAGCTAAAACTCCAATAATAATTTTTACCACATATTACATATATAATTTATGTGGATCTCTGATTTCACTGATGTAAGGAACTCCCAATAAGAAAAATTTTATATAATAAATATACATATATAGTGTTATAAATTTATATATATGATTATATAAATGTTTTAGTATATATTTTATTTGTTCCTCAATTACCTGTTAAAACAATTCAAAAGCATTTTTTAAAGTTTCAAGTCCCAAATTCTATATAAATATATATTAAATATGTATATTTATCTGGACTGGTGATTATACATGTTACACACACACACACACACACACATACACACAGAGGAAACAATAATATGTCAACAAGCATTTCAGTCATCAAGCATTTACTAAGCTTTTAATAAGTTCCAGGCACTATTCTAAGTACCGGGGATACAAAGAAAGGCAAAAATGTCCCTGTCCTCAAGGAGCTCACAGTCTAATAGGAGAACAACATGCAAACCAATATGTCCAAACAAAGAATAAGCAGGATAAATTGGAGATAATCTCAGGTGCTGGTAATTGATGTTAGGCTGGAGAAAAGAATGCCTGGAGGGTTTTAAAAAAACAAAAAGGCAGGAAAGGAATCTTGCTTATCAGCAGCATCCCCAAAGCTTCCGGAGCTGAGCTGAAGGGGTGGTTTGGGAATTATCTCAAAGTCTCCAGGATTTTCTTGTCTATCTGCTTCAGGCAATCACAGGCTAGCACCTCTGCTCAAAGAGAGTACACCACATATCAGAGTAAAACAAGGAGACCAATGACTGGCCTTTAGCAGGCCAGGCTCAGGACAAGCATCTGTCTGAGATCTAGTTCAAGGTTTGTGTTGTTGGAGCAGGGAAGAAGGTAGGAGAAACCCTATCTGTAGAACTTCTCCAATTATACCCAATGGGTCACAGAAAGTATTGGATACACCAAGATATGTGAAAACACTCAAGGACCCAACAGCCCAACTGCTCAGGGGAAGAAGGTGAAGTTCTTCTTTAAGACTAGGCCTATAATGGGGCAGCTAGATGGCGCAGTGGTTAAAGCACCGGCCCTGGATTCAGGAGTACCTGAGTTCAAATCCGGCCTCAGACACTTGACACTTACTAGCTGTGTGACCCTGGGCAAGTCACTTAACCCCAATTGCCTCACTTAAAAAAAAAAAAAGACTAGGCCTATCTCTGAGCACACTCTTCTCTTCCACCTCTGAATTTCTTTTCAAAGAACTTCCCACCCAAGCGTGGGATTCCAAATTCTTTGGAGGGGCTGTGAGAGGTCAAGGGTCATGGTTATGAGCCTGGCTCTTCTCTTCTGGCCTGATGTCACCACTCACCTGTGTTCTCTCTATAACAAAGCTTCTTCTTTTTTTTCTTTTTCTCTTTCTTTCTTTCTTTTTTGGGGCAATGGGAATTGAGTGACTTGCCCAGGGTTACATAGCTAGTAAGTGTCAAGTGTCTGAGGCTAGATTTGAACTCAGGTCTTCCTGAATCCAGGACCCATGCTTTATCCATTGCGCCATCTAGCTGCCCCCTACAGAGCTTCTTAAATTGTGGGTCATGAACCAAATTTGACAATAATAAAGGTTATGTATACTTATTTTATATACCTATATACCTGGGGTCATATAAAATTTTCTTGGGCAAAAAGGGGTCACAAGTGGAAAAAAGTTTAAGAAGCCCTGGTCTACACAACATTTTCATGTATATTTCATCTCTGCCCTCCATGTCTTTGAACAGGTTGTGCCCCATGCCTAAAATGTCCTCCCTCTTCGTTTCTGGGACTCTTGTCTCCCTTAAAAGCTCAGCACCAGTGTCATCTCCTATACAATGTGTCCTGATTGCTCAGTTAGCATTACCCCCACTTCTCTTCACCAAAACACTTTGTGTTTATTATGATTATTTAAAACTGTATAGACTTTTCCATGTTTATGTTGATTCTGTTTAGTAGAATATAGGCTCATTAAAGGAAATGGTCATTTCATTTTTGTATCTGTGTCCCTGGTGCTTAGCACAGTGCTTGGTACACAGTAGATGCTTAGCAAATATTTATTTAATTGAATTGAATTAATTTACTAAAATCAGATCAGGAATCACAAAATAAAGAACAAGGGGTAGGAATGACCTATTTCTATCTCCTAGGTCATGTAACCAGTCTACTAATGGATGGACATCCTTTTAAATAATCAATTTCTCCTTCCTTCTGCACATCTGTTAGCACCCAGAGTATCTCAGTGTGCTGAAGCCTTCTTGTAGATTAATGCATTAATTTACAAAAGAAGAAGGAAGCCAACAGCTGGAGCCTGTCAGAGTTTGCATGAAATCACTGAATCCTCAAGGGGGAACTCAGAAGCATCAAGCCATACCTGAACTTGGGCAGAAACCTCCTCTATAGCATCCCTGATAAGTGATCATCCAGTTCCTGAAGACCTCCAATTACAGAGAGCTCACTACCTGTCAGGGCTGCTTGTTCTATTTTTGGGCAATGCCATTAGGAAGGTTTTTTGGGGGGGGTACTTTTTCATCCCAAATCGAGTCTTGGCAGTTTGTAGAGTCCCAATTCAGCCAAGAGTTTAGGTGCTTATTAACACAGAGGGTTGTGCTGCTTAAAGGAAAAGCACATTCAAGCAGTTGTTAATAAAAGTAGGGCTCAGAAATTATTCCCAAGATGTCTGGAATTGTTTATGGAAATTCCAAGGAGCCTAGGAGCTTGCAGAATTGAGAGAAACTATGGTTCTGTCTTCTGTGTTGGAATAATGCCAAGGAAACCCTGTAGTGAATCTTATAAATAATAACTGAGACCACAAATCTAATCTTTCCTTGCCGGAGCCAACAAGATTGGTTCTGGGAAGGGAGGGATCTCTGGCCCCTTGACTCGGGGCTTTATAGCACATTTCTACTTTCTCATTTTCTCTCTTTCCAGATGTGTGCCTAATACACATGGGGGATGTTCCCTGTTGGCCGTTGCTTAGCTTTTCAATCCTCCTTATGGATAGGAAGGGTGGAAGACTATCAGTATTTTTCTGAACTGCTTGATGGTTCAATTTTTTAGTTTGGAGAGAGCATAGGAAATGGGCTAGGGGATGCTTAGGTTACCAATGCAGACCGTCCACCTCTAGCCCTAATGATTTAACTTTCCACTCTCCAAAAACAGTTTTTCCTTCAAGTTCCTGTTGGTTGGCCTGTCTTTCCAGTTGTAAGGTTGTTCCCAGGCCTGCAAATACTACCTTCTTGAGATAACCAACAAAGGACTGAGGGAGGAGAGGGAGGGAAGAGACAGAGGGATGGATTTCCCCAGGTGGAGAGGTCAGGATTTGCCCTTGGTGAAAAAAATCATATTAAATAGGTGATGAGTGTTCCATTTGGCTCATGTCAAATGGATGGATTTTCCCATTTCTCTGCCATAAAATTCTATATCTAGACAGGAGTGCTAGGTTGTCAGCATTCAAAGCAAAAAAAAAAAAAATGCACGGTCATGAATAAGTAAACAGAGAAAATAGGACAAATGCACCAAGGGGTTCTGAATGTATTAGAATCTGAAACACAAGGATCTCAAAAGTGATGAGAAAAAGAAATTATACCCTTTTACCTGACCAGTCTGTTTTTTGTTTGTAAAGCTGATTTTCAGCATCCCAATGAGGAAAGACTTTCACCAACCCACAGGAGGCTATTAAAACTTTATTTTAAAAGGTCCAGGGGCATGTATGATTAAAAATACCTTGAAGCTGTTTTTCCAGGTGGCCCTAGTAATAGCCTCCCCACCCCACTCCCAAGAGGCAGTGCACAGGTTGGATGGAAATCTCAGCTGGTCATAGGGTTTGTTTTGTGAAAAGAGACCACACCTTATAGCAGTTATGCTCCCTGTGTTAGACTAAGACCTCTTGGTTAAGAAAAATCAGATTCGGTATTTAATAAGAATATTTTGGTCTCATAGCTTGGGTCAGAAACTTGATTATCTCTTTTCTAGAAACACCTGGAAAATGCAGGTGAGTAAGATTCCACGGATATAGGCCTAGAATTAAAGGAGCCTCAGAGACCAAGGAATCCAATCTTCATGCTTTGCAGAGGAAGAAACTGAGGCCAGAGAGGCAGGTGAAGTGACTCTCTCAAAGTCCCACAGGTAGGAAAATGCACAAGGAAGCCCAGTGAACTCACAGTTCAGCCTATTCCTAGTGTGCAGTGAAAGGGGTAAGCAAGGCTTGTTTGAACCAAATCTGCTCACTCATCTTTAATCCAAATTGTGATAATTCAGGAGCCTTGTCAACCTGACCATGGCTGATACCATCAACTGTAACCTAGAAACTGGCTCCATCTCATTTGTTAATTTAATGTTTATTAATATGATCCTACAAGTGGTTAGACTTGGTACACCTGAATACCCTTGACAGTCACATGATCTCCTGACTTTTCAGCCTTTCTTATATTATGCCAACCTTACAGCTTGTATTTAAAGAGCCCTGCGTCCAGGCATTCTGCTTTGGATAGTGTTTGTGTAAAGTTGTCTTGTGGGAATTATAACAGCACAGTAAATAGAGGACTAAGAGGCATCTCCTTAGTCCATGGAATACAGACCTCGTTATCAGGAAGACCTGGGTTTAAGTTCCTTTGATGCTGTGCCTAATTTCACATTGGCTGGGTGACTGAGAAAATCACTTAACCTCTCAGCGCCTCAGGCAAATCTTTGAACCCTTCTGTGTGTTTCAGAGAAGATGCTGAAGGGGAAATTTCTCCAGGAGCTTCCTACCTGGTAAAATCGTAAGTCCAATCTGAATGGAATGAATGGATGGATGGAATGAATGAATGAAAAGAAAACTAGAAGCTTAAAATTTTCTTGCCTAGGAGTTTCCTGGAATGATGAAATCACAATGAATTCTCTGTCCCCATGAGGCTTAGAGAAGATTTAGTCACCATTGAGGCTTGTGGGATGAAAATCCTGCTTGGAAAGTGACCTCAACTAATGATTGGAGATTACCTTGCTCTCCTTTTCATGGACCTAACGATTGGTCTGCAGATTGGTCTGCAGATTTGGCTCCCTACACAACAGACAAAACTTATCTAGGACAAGGCAATATGTTATCTTGCTATAAAAGCTTCCTGTGAATCCTGGAATTGAGGGGCCCTTCCTTATAAAATTCTTGGGTTTCCTTTCCACATCTTTGTTAGGGGTCCAAGTCCTCCCACACTATTATCGATGAACTGCTTTCTAAATAAAGGGGGGGGGAGCCATATTCCAAAAGATTTTGTCACCATGGCCAAGATTCCATTGTCCAAGAAGAGAAAATCACTTAGAGAATTGAAGTTCTTCTTACTCTGCAAAAGCTATTTTCTCTCTGATTCATTCCTCAATTCCCCAAAGTAGAAGCAATCTCAAAATGTCCTTAGATCTTTCATAGCACTTCTTTAAGATGTCACCAGTCTGATCATTGCATTATGTTCATTTGTATACATACATAATCTCTTCTATTTGATTGTAAGCTTCTTAAAGGCAAAGTTTCTATCTTGGCATGTCTTTATATTCCCAGGTCCTTATTGGTTACCTAGCATATGGACTGCAATTCAATTCCATTCAACAAGCATTTGTCAAGCATCTACTGTGTGTGAGCCACCATGCTAGGGCTACAAAAACAGAAAAAAAAAACTGGTCCCTGACTTCAAGGAATTTATATTTTACTGGATTTAATAAATGTTAGCATCTAATAAATATTAGGTCAAGGGCTCTTAGGTTTTAGGGAGTCTATTTACTTAAGTTGGAGGAAAAGCATCCTTATTTTTAGCTACCTTTAACTGGAATTTAGCATTTCTTTTCATTTTGAATTAAAAATAAAATTCTTCTGAACAGGGGTTGTTGGGCTTCAGCAGACTGCAAAAGGGGTTCATGACACAATAAAAATAAACACCTTTGCTAGAGAACACATTTAAACCTGGACCTTAAAATTAATTTATAGCGAGGTCCCTATTACTGCAAATTATAAATCCCATGAAGTGGTTTCATTCAAATTTACACTGCATATTTCCATTAGGCTCACCAATGATCATATTTTGCATAATTATAACTTTGAATATTGTGAATTCAAATACAAGCAACCCCTTCACAGGATTCATTTATTCACCCTAATCAGGAACTATCTAAATCAACTCCCTTTTAGGTGAAGAGTCTGAATCCCAGAGAGGTTGTTACTGAACTGAATGGAATAATTAGGCTACAGAGATTTTATTCTGAGTGATAATTGCCTCGATTCACTTTTCTGGCACAGATTTGACCTTATTTGTCCCAATCACACGATCCATCACAATTCTACGACTCACAGACATTTCCTAGGGGAGCTCCGGTCAGCTGGGGCGATATTCATGCTGTGCTCTCCCTGAGCTTTTGCACACTTGGAAGGCCAAATCACAAGGGACCTCTCACTAGACTAGACCATGAAACCAATAGCTCTGCGATGGCCACAGTAGGTCAGTAGGGCAATAGCTATTGCAGGGTAGGAAACAAAGACAAAGAACATCTGGAGCTCTGAAAATGACGTGATTTGAGCTACGTGCCTGGTTTTTCTTCTGACTGAGGTGGGATCAAGTCAATACAACCCCCCACCACCACCGCCCCGCCCAATGTATTGAGTACCTAGTATGTGCAAAGTTGGCTTCTGACATAGAAGGGTCTCTGTGTAATCAGCGTGTTGTATCGTGTTCACACTGGAATTGGCTTATTTTGCAGTACATAGGCAGCATAGCTCTTGGGTGCAGAGAGACCAATTTTTCTGGGAAGACACAGAGTTATGAAATCTAAACTCCATTTGGTGACTTGGTAAAAACTGGAGATAAAGGAAAGGCTTTCTAGACTCACCCACCAGAGCGAGTTAAAGGTATTTTTGTCTTGTTTTGAGTATCTCGTATTGGTGCCAAGCTTGTAATCAATGTAGTCTCTTTCACCTGGGGACAGGGACTACTTTGGAAAAAGCAAATAATTATTTCTAAAAAAAAAATGCTCAATAAATGACTTTCTTATAGTGTTTGTCACATTCATCAAGATATTTTACGGTGTTTTGAGTTCAGTCAGGGGGGATCTTATGCTTTGCTTTCCCTGGGCGACGAGTAATCGCCGACAGATGGAAGCCTTGCAATTGCTGTCACCCATCATATAAAACGCCCCAGAAAATGACCCTAGATTTAAGGCACTTTCTGGGTCACCTACTTATACCCAAAGTAAAAGAACGCCCACCAATTTTTCTACTCGAAAGTCAACTTTAAAGGCCGTATTCATTCAAAGCAAAATATATGTAATCAAATAGCATAGCAAATTAAGTAACTAGACGAATTTCTTCTCTCCCCACGAGGCTACTCTCTCCTACAGGTTACCCATCACCACACGGAGATAATACACATAGTCAAGGGACACGTATGAAGGCTGGGGCACGCAGGGGACATATGAGTGGATAGAGCAACTCATCAGACTGATGCTTCAGAGCTATCTGATGATGTCACAGAACTGGTCTCTATTTCTCTAGGCTCAGTATTGCCTCTCTGCCCTCCACTGAATATTGTGTTGTCCCTACTGTACATCTCCATTAGTCTCTAGGTGTACTATTTATTGAGCTTCCCTTCAGTTACCATCTACTGATATGCAGTTTATTCATCCTCTTGGGGTTATCTGCTGACTCTCTGCTACAGTCTGTTGCATGCAACTTCTAAGTAGTCTCTCCCTTACGAGGAAGAACTAAACCACTCATAATTCACATAGCCTAAAGTCAGTCATTCTAGCTGTCCAAAGCCAGGTAACCAGAAAAAGCTAGAAGATACCTAGAAACTAAGATTACGGCTCTCCTTTTGATATACCCTCTGATGTTGTCAAAGTCCCAAGTCCCAGTCTGCTAAAATCCCTAAAAAAGTCATAAAATCCCTCTGAATTCCTTTAAAATACCTGATTGTCAACCTTTGTTCCTTCAAATCCTCTTGGGATACCTCACCCAACAAAACTGCAAAGGAATTAAGTAGGGCTGGGTCAAGGAGGCTCTCCACTCTCAACCTAGCAAAGAGCCCTTATACATAGTAGGTGTTTTATAAATTTGTGTTGAATTGAATTGCCATGCAAATTAACTGTAGGCAAGAATAAAAGAAATAGGCAGTAGTTGGAGCATGAGCTTCCGTGGCCTTAGATCTTTTGTTTGGCATTGCTGTTTTCATTTTGCATACCTGCCTGCCTGCAACATAATTGCTGGTGGTTGTTTAGTGGTTCACCATCTTCCTTAGGGAAGAAATTATGTATTTGTGTTTCTCATTCTAGCAATCTTGAGTTCAAATCAGTTAAGCAAGTTATTCATTGGGAATTTGGGGTTATTGTATTAAAAGATTTGCCCAGGGACACAGCCAGGTCCTCTTCAAAGGTAGAGGACACCCCCTTAATGGTTTGGATGTCAGTCACTCAACCTCTTACATCATGTGGATACCAATGCAGCATGAAAACCATTTGTGTGCCAGGCATCATTCTTGCTATATGAGACCCACCTTCAATTAAATTTGTTTTTCATTGATCCAGTTGGTAAACATTTAGGTGCTTGATGTGTACTAGGCACTGACGAGTGCCTACTAAGTGGCAGAGAGCCAGCATCATGTAGTAGAGAAAGAATATCCAGAAGTCAGGAAGCCTGGGTTTAGTCCCACAACTGAGACTCTCAGCCTGTGACCCATAGTGCTCTTGAGTATGACTGAACCAGAATAAGATGTAATTTGGAAATGTTTAACAAAATAAAAATTCAATAAAACATAGATAATATTAATATGTGGTTCTCTAAATCAACCTGAGGCACACAGGGTCTTATGTATGGCTTAATATTTCTATTTGAATTTGACACCAGTGCTCTAGGCAACTCTGTGACTGAGATGTAGAAAAAGTGTTGATTTGTATTGGAAGAGGAAATCTCCTAAGGCAGCTAGGTGGCTTCATGGATAGAACACACAGCCTGGAGTCTGGAAGACCTGAGTTCAAATGCAGCCTCAAATACTTACTAGCTGTGCGACCCTGGGCAAGTCACTTAACCCTGTATGCTTCAGTGTCTTCACCTATAAAATGAGCTGGAGAAGAAAATGCCAAGCGACTCCAGCATTTTTGCCAAGGAAACCCCAAATGGGGTCACAGAGGATCAGATGTTGTTGTTGTTGTTGTTTGTCCTTCATTATCAAGGAAGACCGTCATGACTTGCACTTAATTGAATATAACCTTGCTCTCTCCTCCAGAGCCATCTGAGTCCAGTGGCAAGATATACATCAGGACAACTGGAGATGGTTCCAAATGTTTAAGGCAATTGGGGTTAAGTGACTTGCCCAGGGTCACACAGATTGTAAATGTCTGAGGCGAGATTTGAACTCAGGTCCTCATGACTCCAGGGCCAGTGCTTTATCCACTGTACCATCTAGCTATCCCAAAGGGTCAGATATGACTGAAACAATTGAACTTTTTTTCATGAAAAGTAAGGTTTGAGATGGTCCCTGAAGGATGAGTTGGCTATAGATGGGTAGGTGGGAATGAGACCCCTATGACTTCTAATTCACTAAAATTCCAGAAGTTCTCATGCATGTAACCCTTGCAGTGGCCTCAGAGCCCCCCCCCCCCGAAATAGATTTCCTTAAGAATTCCTTGTTTCTGAAGACAGGAAGGGCCCTGCTGGGAAGGCCCAAGTGTTCTACCATTTAATCTTGCACTGAAGACTTCTTTGCTGGGTGCTGGGTCAGCCATGTCAGTTGTGCCTTGCTAATGTTCTTATTGTCTTGACAATTAATGACCTTGGCAACATTTATGTCCATAAGGAATCCAAGGAGTTTTTTTTTGTTTATTTGTTTTTGTTTTTGTTTTTTAGTGAGGCAATTGGGGTTAAGTGACTTGCCCAGGGTCACACAGCTAGTAAGTGTTTAGTGTCTGAGGCCGGATTTGAACTCAGGTACTCCTGACTCCAGAGCCAGTGCCCTATCCACTGTGCCACATAGCTGCCCCGGGAGTTTTTTAGATAAACCGAGAGCAGCTGCTATGGCAGCAATTCAGTTTTTCTGTGCCATCTTGCAGAGAACTATTTTTTTAAGCTAAAATAGCTGTACCATTGGGGAAAAGACATTGTGTGAGTGGTCTGTGTATGTTTCTCCTTTTCCTTACATTTGGTAGAGAGATGAGGTGGGGTAGGATTATTTTCTCTATCTCTTTTGGCTTCCTCTCATCCTGTAAGCTCCCTCATAGTCTTTGACTGCAGTTATGCCCAACATCTAATACAATATACTGTAGCAGAAGGAAGCTGTAACAATTTTCTTACCCCCAAGGCACTGACTATATAGGGCATCACTGCTGACACTGTAAATCTTGGCATATTGGAATATAAAGTTGATCAACCATGTTTGGTTCTTGCTGCAAGAGGCAAAGGGCTGCCTGTCCCTTTGAAACATTTACATCATCTCTCGGTCTCTTTAAAGCTACTTTGTGAAGGTTCAGAGAGTTTTACAGGCTGAATCAGTAAAGTTTCAGACAGAACTCATTGATGTGGCCCTTCATCCAAGGGAACAAGAGATCTTTATTGATTTCAATCTGATTCAGCATCCAATTGGGGAAGATTTCTCAATTTATATTCTTGAGAATGGGACCTAACAGCCAAATATTGAAGGAAAGGTCAGAACAATAAACATTTGACCTTACTTCCTGGCCTGGAAAAGCTTCCACTAATGGCTCCTCTTAAATTTTTATGGCTGCCTGGCCAATGTGCAGAAAGGTCAAGGCATAGACCTGGCATCATTTGCACTGAAAGTACCCTTCACTCATTACCTTCTTCAAACTAATGGCTTATAAAGAAGAACTAACTGGGTCAGTGGCATGGACTAAAGGAGATGCACAAATTTTTCATGGGGGTGACTTGGTGAGATGGCAAGAATTGACAGTGAGGTAAAAACAAAAAGCATAAATAAAACATTTTTTTAAAAATGCACACACACAAATCAAGACATTTAGATGCATACTATAAGCCTCCTTCTTTAATGCTTTTAATGCTTTAATGCTTTTTTAAAATTTCAAATAAGCTCACCAGAAGGACAGCTAGGTGGTACAGTAGATAGAACACTGTCCCTGAAGTGGGGAGGAGCTGAGTTCAAATGTGACTTCAGACACTTACTGCCTGTGTGACCTAAGTAAGGCAAGTTGCTTAACCCCCATTGCCTTAAACATCTGGGGCCATATCCAGTCATCCTGAGATGTATCTTGCCACTGGACCCAGATGGAGAACAGAGTAAGGTTGGTGACTTTGCACAGCTCTCCCTCACTTAAATCCAATTCATTGCAAGTCATGATATCACTCTGATGTCATGGTCCTCTTTGAGAATGAAAGACATGGGGCAGCTAGGTGGTGCGGTGGATGGAGCACCGGCCCTGGAGTCAGGAGTACCTGAGTTCAAATCCGGCCTCAGACACTAAACACTTACTAGCTGTGTGACCCTGGACAAATCACTTGGCCCCAATTGCCTCACTTAAAAAAAAAAAAGAGAGAGAGAATGAAAGACAAACAACAGCAAACAAATAGCCAGGGGAACTATTCCTTGAGACTTCCTGTGTCGGGATTCTTGTAAAAAGTTATCGAGGCAGCTAGGTAGGACAATGGAGTCAGGAAGATTTAAATTCAAATCTGGCCTCAGATGCTTGCTAGTTGTATGACCCTGAACAAATCCCTTAACCTCTATTTGCCTCAGTTTCCTCACCTGTAAAATGGGGGCAATAACAGCACCTACTTCTCAGGGTTGTTGTAGAGATCAAAATGAAATAATATTTGTAAAGTACTTGGCATGGATGCCTGTCACATAGTAGGTACCTAATCAATGCTTAGTCCCTTCTCCAACAGCACCCTCAGACTTTTGAATGTCTCCCTTATGTGTATCCCTGCTATCTTTCCTCCATCTTAGAATCAACAAACCTGCTCCACTGCATATATATAAAGTGTTGCTGAAGTCTCAGTCAAGTATAGACAGTCAAGTACATGGAGGCAGTATGGGACAGAGGATAGAGCACTGGGCTCAGTGTCAGGAAGACCTGGGTTCAAGCAAGTCCTGCCTTTGATACTTGCTAAGATGTGTGATCCTGGATAAGTAATTTACATATATATGTGTGTGTGTGTGTGTGTGTTATATGTGGACTAAGGAGATACACAATTTTTTTTTGGGGGGGGTGACGTGTGGGTGGGCGGGTAGGTGTAGGTGTATCATATGTATATATGTGTGTTTTTCATTAAATAGTTCCCAATTATATATAAAAAATTTAAATAATCATTTAAAAAAATTTTGAGTTTCAAATTTCTCCCTCCCATCCTTTCCTCCTTCTAGAGAAGGCAAGCAATTTGATATCAATTATTGATGTGAAGTCATGCAATACATATTTCCATATTAGCCTGCTTGGAAAAGAAAACACTCACACAAAAACAAGAAAAATAAAGTATGCTTCACTCTGCATCCAGAGTTCATCAATTCTCTTTGGTTGTGGATAGCATTTTTTATCATGGCTCCTTTGGAATTGTCTTGGATCATTATCTTGGTCAGAGAAGCCAGGTCTTTCACAGTTGATCATCTCTACACTATTGCTGTTACTGTGCATGATGTTTTCCTAGTTCTGCTCAATTCACTTTGTATCCTTTCATATATCTTCCCAGGTTTTTCTGAAACTATCCTGCTTGTCATTTCCAATAACACAATAGTATACCATACTTTGGCCATTTTCTTCAGTATCTTTTTGTGCCTCTTTTACCAAGTTGGTAATTATCTTTTCATAATTTTCTTCCTTTGTTTTCATTTCAGAGCTATTTCTGGGGGCTTGGAAGTTTTTGGTGCTTCCAAGGTGGTGTGATCTAGAGAGAAGTGTAGGCACTGCTCTCCTGTTCTGTACTTTGGTTCTTACACAGGAAAGAATCCCTAATCCTGGGACTACAATAGATACTCCTCCTCAGGATTCCTGCTCTCTCAGGACCAGAAATGATACTGTTACTTAGGGGGACAAGTCATTTTCAAACTTTCTAGTATTTAGTTTCCTCATCTGTAAAATGAGGATACCCAGAAGATTGTTGGAATACTCAAATAAGCTAATATGTATAAATTACTTTGCAAACTTGAAATTTGTGTCAGTTATTATCATCATTGTGACACAGTTGACATAGAGACTAGTTATGTCTACCTCAAGAGTTGTCAGACTGAAAATTCTCTTTGTTTTGATCAGTTTTTTCCGACCACTCAAATCTAGTTCTGGGAAGTCCTTACTGTGGATGTTTTAATTCCCATATACAGATGAGAAAACTGAGGCTCAGTGAGGTATTGATTTGTCTAGTCACAAGGCTAGTAATCATCAGAGGCATGATCTGAACAGAGGTCTTTCTGACTCCAGGAAGTCCAGAATACTATGTGACCTACAATGCTGCCTCTCAAGAAGGTTAAACTATATGATCCCCAATGGACCTTTTATATTTACTTCTCTGTGATTGTAAAAACCAGTATGAATACACTGGTTACTCTTCAAGGAGTTCAACCTTTAAAAGGATAAGGGAAAAGGGAAAGGAACAAGCATTTATTAAGCACCTACTATATTCCAGGCCCTGTGCCTAAGCACTTTACATAAATATAATTTTATTTGCTCCTCACAACAACCCTGGGAGTTGGGTACTATTATTATCTCCATTTTATAGTCAAGGAAACTGAGGCAGACAAAGATTAAGTAACTTTCTCCGAGTCACATAGCTTGTGTCAAGCTGGATTTGAACTCAGGTCTTCATGACTCTGGAGCCAGAGCTCTATCAAGTATGCCATGTAGCTGCCAAAAGATCCATACAAAATATGGGAAGCAAGGCATTTAGCCAAGAACAAATATAAAAAGTTGTACAAACATGAAAAGCAAGATGGGAAAGGCTAAACCCAGAATGAGTAGAGGCCTAAAAAAAAAAGAGTAAGGAAAACAAAAGAACCTTTAAAACCAGGCAACATCAAGAGCAAAAAATGTCCAAGGAACAGATAAGACCATTTCTTGGGGGCAGCTGGTGTCATGTTAACAGAAGACAGAAAGAAAGCAAAATTACTCAGCTAACTTTGCTTCCTATTTTTCTGTCAAGCAGAATAATTTCAAGGGGCAGAACAAACATGGTTTAAAGGGAACTGAAGCCCAAGATAAGAACACAGAATATTAGAGTTGGCAAGGAGCTTTGTGATTATAATGGTCTGTTTGGCACTAAGGAGAAGAGTGTACATAGTTCATGCTCATAGGGAACTTATCTAGAAAAGATTGATATTCAAATGAGGTATATAGTAGGGATATGTGTTGAGCCCTGATCTAGCCACCCAGGGTCCCTATTGTCTTAATTTAGGATGTGCCATGACACACAAGAGGAATATCCAGGAAGTGGTCAGCTCTGCCAGGAATACAGACTGACCTGAACAGCTCTCAGAAGTTGAAACATACACTGCTGGGGGCAGCTAGATGGTGCAGTGGTTAAAACGCTGGCCCTGGATTCAGGAGTACCTGAGTTCAAATCCAGCCTCAGACACTTGACACTTACTAGCTGTGTGACCCTGGGCAAGTCACTTAACCCTCATTGCCCAGCCAAAAAAAAAAAAGAAAAAAAAAGAAACATATACTGCTTTATACCAAGAAGAACAAAGGTTCATAGATACAGAACTCGAAGGGATCTTCAAGGTCATTTACTCCAACTCCCTCATTTTACAAATGAGGAAACTGAGTCTGAGAGAGGTTAAGTGATTTACCTAAAGTCATGGAATTGAACCCTGGACATCTGGCTCCAGATCCAGCATCCTTTACCTTGCATCATGCTGTTCCTTCCCCCACATCCTCTCTCCTGGAGTTTTCCAAATGAACCAATATCAAGTAAGGAGATCACAGGCACCAATAAATACATGAATCAGGAGTGAACTAGATAAGGAAGTTGGTGAAATCCCTTTGGGGAACAGTAGTTGCACTGAGTTCCTTAGACTCCATACACCCGAACCCAGCAAAATATTTTATAGTCTCTCATAATATATTTTTTGTTTTTGGTGAGGCAATTGGGGTTAAATGACTTGCCCGGGGTCACACAGCTAGTAAGTGTTAAGTGTCTGAGGCCATATTTAAACTCGGGTCCTCCTGAATCCAGGGCCAGTGCTCTATCCACTGTGCCACCTAGCTGCCCCTCTCATGATATTTTTAAGGACAAGATGGCTATATAATGCTAGGTAGATTTATAGCTGGAAAAAGAACATTGACTAAAGAATCTGGAGGGGGACCTCCAATGGCACGCCATGTGTTTGGTCCTGTCCTCTTCAAAACTTCTATCAGTTGGGGCAGCTAGGTGGCACAGTGGATAGAGCACCAGCCCTGAAGTCAGGAGGACCTGAGCTCAAATCTGGCCTCAGACACTTAACACGTACTAGCTGTGTGACCCTAGGCAAGTCACTTAACCTCAATTGCCTCACCAAAAAACCACCACCACCACCACCACCAACAACAACAACAAACTTCTATCAGTTACTTAAGTGAAAATGTAGAAAATATGTTAATCAAATTACACTAAGTTCAAAGGGATAGCTAATATCATTGGAAGACAGAATCAAGGTTTAAAAAGTTAACAACAGGCTGGAGGAATGGGTCAGAACTTTCAGGAGGAAATAGAATAGGGACATTTATAAATTTGGAGAACTTCAGGTATTTTAATAGGAACGCAGCATCCAGAGCAAAGGAGGGAATAGTCCCCAACACACGGCGTATTCTATTCACTTCTGGGCACCACATGTTAAGAGACACATTGATAAACTGCAACACATGCAGAGGAAATGAATGACAGGGGATGTTTAGCCTAAAGAAGAGAAGATAGGGAGAACTTACCAATAAACGATGAGCTGGCATGTGAATGAAAGAGAAGAATTATATAATATTTAGAGGTTGTACAAAAGGAAAGGACTGTCTTATGTGGCACTGAAATTTTTTTTTTTTTTTTTTGCTGGGCAATGAGGGTTAAGTGACTTGCCCAGGGTCACACAGCTAGTAAGTGTCAAGTGTCTGAGGCTGAATTTGAACTCGGGTCCTCTTGCATCCAGGGCCAGTGCTTTACCACTGCACCATCTAGCTGCTCCCTGAAATTCTTTTCACTGATAATGTTTAAGCAAAGGTCAGATACTAGCATAAGGTTGCCAACCTGGATGTTGTTCTAGAAATGTAGGGCAATAGTTGAAAGCTTCACCTTGCCCCTTTGGGATTTCTCAGTGAATGAATGTGTGAATGAATAAATGAATGAATTACTGAATGGAAAGCACTTATTAAGGACCTTCTATATGCAAAGTACCATGCTAAGTGCTAAAGGTCTTTACTCTCAAGGAGTTCCTTTCTAATGATGTAGACAGCACATATAGGAAGCTTTAGCTGTTAGATAAAAGGCCCAATGGTCCTTGCTATGCAGCAGCAAGACAGATAGGCATACATCTTCTCTAGTGTCATGCCTATTAATAAAACCATATCTGTTTCTGATGTTGACTCATTTGATGGTGCCAAGGACTTTGGTCATGAGAACTTTTCTTTTTTATGAGCCTTTGGTATTTGTGGCTGGTGGAGAGAGAGACTATAAGACCTGAAGAAGCAATTATCAGGTTTGTTCCTTAGATGATAAGCTTCTAAAGGAATCTAGCAGGACCAATGGTCAGTGACAGTAAGTCAACACTTGGGTGTTAGTGGTAGCCGAGATGGCAGGACCCTTCTCTTCAGGTGTTACACCCCTGGATGATGATTGTAGGGCTGAGCTAATTATTCAGTATATGATGAAAGCTGATAAAAAAAATTACTCACTGCTATAAAAACATTAAGTGAGACGTTAAATCTGTACTGAGGGTTGGTGTAGGGGTAATCCTCAGGCCGGGGAAAAGGCTTTCACCTGAGATTTGCCTTACTGACTATATGTGGCTATAGACCTGACTAGTAAAAGAGCTAAAAATATACTGATTATCTTGAGATATATTCTGACTTGAGCAATCTCACAAAAAATTGATAAGGATGAAGATAACTCTAGCTGATGGAAGCTATTGCTCAGCAAAGAAGAGAACTAGAAGCAAGTGACAGAAGCATCTCTACAGAGAAGTTAACAAGTAGCAACAATGGAGACAGAATAGTGGGTCGAAAGACACCACAAGCTGCTAGGAGACTGAGTCAAAAATGGTGTGAGAGCTATTCTAGCTGGGATACTTCCATAGGAGTATAAATCTCTGGGGAGACAGGCAACCTGGGAATCACTAGGTGACGACAACATTTTAAATTTGGGAGAATTTTCCCTTGTTGTTTACTTTTCTATTCTGTTTCATTAAATGCCTTTTGTTGAAATATCCGTGTCAGCAGACTCGGTCTGATAAAAAGTGATATACCAGTGGGAGCTCAGAGTTAGATCCTTGAGCCCTGAGTCTTTCTAAGCACTACGAAGACTAAAAGCCCTCTGAGTATCCCAACAGTATCATAAACCTGAATATAACTGAAAAAAGAGCTGCATCCAGGGCTACTCTGATCAGGACACTGCAGTAGAGGATACTTTTACCTCAGATGGGAAATTGAACTGAATTATTCGAAAAGGTTCCTTCCAGCTTTACGATTCTATCATTCTTTGGGGGATAGGGACAATTCTCATGGCAGCATAGGTGGCAACGTACCCACCAGCCAGAAGGAAGGAAGGGGAGTGGACAAAGGTTTTAGCAGCTTCCATAGCAAAAGAAGGAAAGGGTTCCATGGGGGATGGGGCCTTTACTGATAAGAAAGAAAGCAGATGGAAGGGGATTTGAATGGCAGAGAATGACTCAAATTCAAGAAGCTTATGGGTTTATACCAGGCGATAATAAGAACATCAATGTAGACCTAGAAGAGATTCCAGAGGGTGTTTACTCATAGAGGCAGCTTATGTGGCACAATGGATGGCGATTAACTTGGAGTAAGGAATACCTGACTTCAAATTCTACCTTAGAGACTTATTTATTACTGAGTTGTTTAACCTCTTATTGGCCTCATTTTCCTCATTTGTAAAATGGTGATGATGATAATGATAATAATAGCACCTACCTCATGGGTTTTTTGTGAGGATCAAATGAAATAACAGCCAGCCAGCCAGCCATCTGGGCAGTTAGGTGGTATGGTAGATAGAATACTAGCACTGAGTTCAAATTACACCTCAGACACTTACTAGCTGTGTGACCCTGGGTGAGTCACTTAACCCCAATTGCCTTAAACATTCAGGGCCCCACTGGACCCAGATGGTTCTGGAAGAGAGAGCGAGGTTGGTGACCTTGCACACAGCCCTTCCTCACTTAAATCCAATTTAATGCAAGTCATGACATCACCCTGATATCACAGTCCTCTTTGAGAGTGAAGGACAAACAATAATAATATCCATCCATGTAGATGTCTTTATATACATGCGCATATATACATATGTTATCTTGTAAACTTTAAGAAATGCTAAATATTATCTAGTCCACCCCCCTCATTTGACAGAGAAGGGAAGTAGGGTGTTCCATATCCGAAATGGCATGAAAAAAAAGGTCTTCAAATTCTTAAAAATGTAATATTGTTATACGAGGTTTAATGTCCTTACATGACTATATCACATTTCATTAAGTATATATCTTTCTTATGGAAGCTTGATTTACAAATGTATTCATCATCATGCCTCACAGGACTGTTGGCAACAATCTAAGGGTCCCAGGCTGCAGAAATGCTTAACTGAGGGCTGCTCTAGAACTGTTGAAAAGGATGTCTAAATTGAAAAACAGGGGTCAGAACTCTTGGATGCATTTCCAGCATTGCTTCCCTATTTGCCTTGGAACATAACTGAATCCCTGAAGTGTATCATAGCCATCCGCAAAGTGGGGATGATAAATGTGGCTTTGTGTGAGCAAAGCATGGTAAGAGCCGTGGATGAGAGGCTCTGTATAAGTATTTTTGTGCAAATAATGTCCAATTAAAAAGTTTGTATCCTGTAAAGTATCCTATATTAGGAAGTACAGTTCCTGAATGTAGCACTGCTTATACTTTTGAAGCAAAGTCAACCAGTCTTTGTTTTCTCTTTTCCTTTACTTGGAGAAAAAACCAGAACTTTGAATCTTCATGTTTCCATAATTTGAATGGAGTAATAATCCCCTGAAAGTCCATAGGGGCTATTAGAACCAAAAGGGAAAAAAACAAAGCTCTAACAAGAAATGACCAGAATTGGAACCATTGGGGGTTTTAGCCTTAAACTGGGGGATTTGTGTCACTTCCTTTCTTGGCCATTTCCCAGGCAAAACTGCCAAGAGAAACAAAGATAGATACTCGGATGCAAAATATTTATAAGTAATGACAAAGATTAAAAAAAAAAAACAACTCCTAGTCCAGAAGAGCAAGGAAACATCTAGAGAGAAGACAGAGGGGAGGCCTGCTGAATCATCCCGCCCTCCCAAGAGAAGAGGATTTTTTTTTCTTAGTGAGGCAATTAGGGTTAAGTGACTTGCCCAGGGTCACACAGCTAGTAAGTGTTAAGTGTCTGAGGTCAGATTTGAACCCAGGTCCTCCTGACTCCAGGACCGGTGCTCTATCCAGTGCGCCACCTAGCTGCCTCGGAGAAGATGATTTCTTAAAAGCGGTTTCCTATTGAAGAGTTAGCTATTGGCCTTAGTGAATTTCATTCTCCTAATTTTGATGGGCTTTCTCAGATAATTTCCAAATGTCTCCTCTCAAAGTAAATTTTCTCTGTCTTCTCCTTTTCTTCTTCCTTCTTTTCCTTCTTCCTCTCCCTCTCCCTCGGGGCAATGAGGGCTATGTGACTTCCCAGGGTCACTTAGCTAGTAAGTGTCAGGTGTCTGAGGCCAAATTTGAACTTTATCCACTGCACCACCTAGCTGCCCCATCCTCCCCTTTCTCCTTCTTGTTTTCCTCCTCTTTCTTCTTGATCATTGTCACCACCTTCATCATCTTCATCATTCATAACTAGGCATCTCTTTTGCCTAGGGAACTATATAAGATATTGTAGAAGGAAAATTATACAGACCTCCATTGTCCTTTGGAAAGCTTACAAACTAAGAATTGGACAGAGACACAGACACACGCACAGATGTGCATGTGCCCAGACACACATAGAATTGTCCAAACAACAATACAAACATTTAAACACTACAAAACCAGGCAATAAAGTAGGTTATTTACGTCATACAAGACAAGGATGAATTTATTTGGAGTGAGGAAGATAGGAAAAACCACTCTACTGTGGCTAGATAAGGGAAGGAAAGTCAGTTCTCATCCAATCAATCCAGGAAGTTTGCAGGCAAGAGACAAAGGACGATGTCATGGTGTGGACTATGCCACTTACTCCCTGTGGGACCTTGAACAAGTGAATCATTTCAGTTCCCTAGACAACAATTTCCTTATTTGTAAAATGAGAGTTGGTCCAGATAACAGCTGAGATGTCTTCCAGTTTTATATCTATGTCCCTATGATTTTCATATTGTATTCTAGGAGCTGTCAGCATGGGAGGAGGGAACAAACTTGAGTTCAGGGTGGAAATGGTAGAAGGGGAATGTAGTCAAAGCCTGTGGTACCACTGGAGAGAAGGCTAAAGTCACCACAGTTTAGAGCAGTTGTGCCTAGGAGGAAAGGGAGAATTTGGCAGGGTCAGAGGGAAAGTCAAATCCAAGAAGTAATTCTGGGTATCCTGGTGAATGGTTTTGGTGCCAAGGGTGAGGACCCTGGCCTTGATCCATAATGATATCAAAAACCATTATAGAACCTTTGGGTGTGGTTCAAGCAAGAGACAGAGAAAACAACTTGGGGTGTGGTAGTGAGAGCTAACAAGTTGGCAGGGCACAGGAGTTAGGGAAAGTAGCAAAGAGAAAGTTATTATTTGAGGTGGGAACCAAAGGATATCCAGGGGGCATTTATTTAGAGAGGCACGGTGGTATACTGCATGGAATTCTGGGCTTGAAATCAGAAAAACCTGGGTTCAAATGTTGTCTTTGATGCTCACTAGCTATGTGACTAAGGGTCACATCCTGAGTAAGACTTAGGAAATTTTTTTAAAGTCAAAATGTACTCACCAAAACTCTTGTTTAGAAGAGGCAAAAAGTAAAACATTTCATGGTACAGACAGTGGTGAGGCCCGTCTTGTTGTCTCTGATTTGTTCTAAAGCTACTTATCATACCTCTTCCCTACCAAAAGCTTTGGCTGCCCATTTGTCTACCCATCTTTTGTCATATCTCACTCACACTTCCCCATTGTTCCACTGCTCATTGCCTTCAGTCCCATTCCATTGTTCTTAATCCCAGCCTTGATTTCTCTTCTTCCTAACACTTAATCTGTTTCTTTCCCTCCCTAACACTGCCAGCTGCTTTTCTCAGTTATCAGGCATCTCCTGGCTCCTGGTCTTCCTGGCCCCAATTCACTCCACCATTAGATGTATTCTCCCCTCCATCTATTCCTTAATTTCACCTCCAATGACTTCTCCATGTGGTCTTGCCAGGCTCCTATCCCTCCTCTATTTCAATACCAATCATGCTACCAATAAGGAGCATCCTGCCAGATACCATGCAGGGGGTAGCCCTAAGAGTCTGGATGTAGGACTAAGCAATTCTCATCCTTGCTCCAGTTTCCCCAGGGGAAAAGAGTTGTTGACATCCAGGGCATCTCACTCAGTTGTAATGAACTCCCCTACTCACCAGATCACACATCCCAATTAGTCCATATTTTCTTATGTCTTTATCATGTGCCACAGTTAATTGTGTATGTGTCATACTCCCCTATGAGACAGTGAGCTCCATGAAGGGTTGGGGAACAAGCATTTATGTAATACCCACTATATATTAGACACTGTGATAAACACTTTTTACAAATATAACCTCATTTAATCTTCACAACAACCCTGTAAGATAAGTGTTATTAGTATCCCCATTTAACAATTGAGGAAGGGGCAGCTAGGTGGCGCAGTGGATAGAGCACCGGCCCTGGAGTCAGGAGTACCTGAGTTCAAATCCGGTCGCAGACACAACACTTACTAGCTGTGTGACCCTTGGCAAGTCACTTAACCCCAATTGCCTCACTAAAAACAAACAAACAAAAAAAACAATTGAGGAAACTGAGGTAAATGGAAGTTAAATGACTTGCCCAGGGTCACAAAGCTAGAAAGTATCTGTGGCTAGATGTGAACTCAGGTCTTCCTGATTTTAGGCACACAGCTTTCTATATCTGCCATGAGAATTAGAATTCCACTGCAATAGTTCAAATGGAAGGTCATAAGGACCTGATCTTAGCTGGTCACCATGAGAAGAAAGAAAAAAGATATATGAGATAATGTATGGGGGGTGCAGCATATCTACAAGACTTGACAGTTATGTATGAGGTATTATGTGTCCTGAACTATGGAGACTAGAAAGGAATTGTGTGGAACACTGGCCCATTCCTGCTCACCTACCAAATATCCAAATTCTACCATTGAAATGTAAGATAAAGGGGCAGCTAGGTGGCACAGTGGATAAAACATTGGCCCTGGATTCAGGAGGACCTGAGTTCAAATCTGACCTCAGACATTTGACACTAGCTGTGTGACCCTGGGCAAGTCACTTAACCCTCGTTGCCCCAAGCAGAAGGAAGGGAGGGAGGGATGAAGGAAGGAAACCAGATGATTCCTTTCACAATGAGCTCAATATCTGTTAAGTGCCTGGAACTGCCTTTGAATGTGAGGAGTAAAGTCTCATGATTTTCTGGGATTACTTCTCTGGGATGAGTAATCGATCAAGCAGTCAACATTTACTAAGGGCCTCCCCTATGTCAGGCCCTGTGCTAGGCACTAGGGATGCAAAGAAAAATAGGCATTTGTTCCAGCATTCAAAGAGCTTGTCCTATTAGGGGAAATAGTGTGCACATACTTATAAACAAAATAAATATGGGATAAATTTAGGTTAGAGGAGGCCTGTGGAAGTGAGGGGAATAAGAATTTTAAGAGGCAAAAGAAAGAATGAAGTGAGGAACTAGATGAGGGGAACAGAATAGGCAAAGCCACAGAGAAGGAAGACAGAATCTGAGGTGTAAGGAATTGAAAGAAGTGAAGTCAAGAAGCAAGATGTCAAGAGATGTGGGGAAGAGCATGTCTGCTGTCCATCATGTCAGTCCTGAAAGGTTAGAGATTTCCCCAAACATTTCTCTCTTCCCTAAATTTTCTGCTATGGATCTGTTATCCATGAATTTATTCCCATCTTGCTGAATCTAGTTATATTTCCAACCTTTATTACTTCTTGGGAGGATATCATTTATTTACCCTGCATAAATGAATATTTTCTTTAAATTAGAACTTCAACTAAAGTTCTTTCAAACTTCATAGGCTTATGGATTTAGAGCTCGAAGTGACCTTAGAAGTCACTGAGTTCAACTCTCTCAACTTAAAGATGAACAAACTAAGGCTAATGTTGGGTATGTGACCTGTTCATAGCATATACACTATGTGCATAATATACTATCTGCCTAATGAATATATATTATGCTCATGATACACTGTGTCCATAATATGCATGTGCTATGTGCATAATACACTACACCCAAGGTGTCATACATGTGGCTCCTGGGGCACATGCAGTTCATGAGTCTCCAACCAGATTAAAATGTAGGTCCTATCTGATTTTAATGTGTTGATGAAATTAATAATAAAAAAAGATACACAACAAATCTGGTTTTCTAAGTTAACATGCTGCTCTCAGGGATCATTACATACAATTTAACAGCCCCTATTTCTATTTGTGTTGGACACCACTGGTCTACTTTATTTTTTTAAAGAATACACTGTTGGGGCCGCTAGATGGTGCAGTGGATAGAACATCGGCCCTGGATTCAGGAAGAGCCGAGTTCAAATCCGGCCTCAGACATTTAACACTTACTAGCTGTGTGACCCTGGGCAAGTCACATAACCCCAATTGCCTCACAAAAAAAAAAAAAGAAAAGAAAAAGAATACATTGTTTTATACAAATGTTAACTATGAGTCATATACCATAATGCCATGTCTCTCTGAAAGATCTTGTCTATTCTTAATCTGAAATTCATTGGGGGCAGCTAGGTAGTACAGTGGCTAGAGCATCAGCCCTGGAGTTGGGAGGACCCAAGTTCAAATCTAGCCTCAGACACTTGACATTTACTAGCCGTGTGACCCAGGGCAAGCCACTTAACCCTCATTACCCTGCAAAGAAAGAAAGAAAGAAAGAAAGAAAGAAAGAAAGAAAGAAAGAAAGAAAGAAAGAAAGAAAGAAAGAAAGAAAGAAAGAAAGAAAGAAAGAAAGAAAGAAAGGCAGGCATTGAAAAGGATAGGGTGCTAGACAGAGAGAGCTAGCCTCAAAGCCAGGAAAACCTGGATTCAAGACCTGCTTCTGACACAAATGGGCTGTGACTCTGAGAAAGTCATTTAATTTCCGTGCTCTAAGCAACTTTTTTTTTTTAAGTGGCCAGCCTGCATTGGTGAAAGGAGCTTCTTCAGAGAGGCGTTCCCTGTACCAGAGAAACCACAGAGAGGTGCAGGCTTCATCCCTTTCCCTAATATGAAGGGTTTCTAGACTGACCCTTCCATGATAATCTGTTTATCTCTTTCCTGGCATCATTGTCCTTGGGAGGAAGGAAGCCCATATTCTTTCTACATGACATGCTCAATTTCACCCTTTAAAAATTTCACCTCTACAAGGATAAAATAGTAATAAATTAATAATAATAATAATAATAATAATAATAACTCATTTATAACTCAAATAAGATATTTGTAGAGTTCTTTGAGGTTTTCAATAGGGATAGTAATATCTCCTTCACAGGGTTACTGTGAGGATCAAATTAGTATTTTGTAAACCTTAAACTATATATAAATGCCACCTAGTGTTATTAAAGAGAAAAAATACAAATAAAATACAAAGCAGTTAAACATAGTCAAATTGAGCCACCTCCCCTGCATTAGCTACTGGCTGTTGAATGTTCACTCAAAGAATTCTCCTTTTGGGGCAGCTAGGTGGCACAGTGGATAAAGCACCAGTCCTAGATTCAGGCGGACCTGAGTTTGAATTTGGTTCAGATACTTGACACTTATTAGGTGTGTGACCTTGGACAAGTCACTTAACCTTCATTGCTCTGCCCCCCCCAAAAATTCTTTTTTCCAACAAGCTCTTCAAACTAAAGCTCCCCTTATTCAGGTCCTATTCATAGTCCTTTCTTCATTATAATTCCATTATCATCCCAGGGGCAGCTAGGTGGCATAATGGATTGAGCACTGGCCCTGAAGTTGGGAGGGCCTGAGTTCAAATTTGACCTCATACACTTACTACCTTTGTGACCCTGGGCAAGTCATCTAACCCCAATTGCCTTAAACATTTGGGGCCATCTCCAGGCATCCTGATGTATATCTTGCCACTGGACCCAGATGGCTCTGGAGGAGAGAATGAGGCTGGTGACCTTGCATAGACCTTGCTGTGTGGCCTCACTTAAATCCGATTCATTGCAAGTCATGACATCACCCTGATGTCATGGTCCTCTTCAAGAACAAAGGACAAACAAGAAAAACATCCTAGAAAGTAATGTTTCTTCCAAATTCAGTCAAGTTTTCCCCCAAGATGGGGTCACATCAGCTAAGATAGATCATCTTACCTTTCTCTTCCAACTTTCACCACTCTGAAAAATACCAAAACATGTTGCTATTTATTTATTTATTTGTGTGTGTGTGTGTGTGTGTGTGTGCATGTGTGTGTGCGCGCGCGCTCGAGCGCATGAGAGAGAGAGAGGGGGAAGGGGGAGAGGGGGAGGGAGGGTCAGGCAGGCAATTGGGGTTAATTGACTTGCCCAGGGTCACACAGCTAGTAAGTGTTAAGTGACTGAGGCCGGATTTGAACTCAGGTACTCCTGGCTCCAGGGCCGGTGCTCTATCCACTGTGCCACCTAGCTGCCCCAACATGTTGCTTTTAAAAAATATATACCACTTAGCATCGAGAAGGATACACAGCTTTTTGTGGAATTATGAATAGAATGCTAGACTTCGAATCTGCAAAAACTGAGTTTGAATCCTTTCTCAGATATTTCCCAGCTGTGTGACCCCTCCAAGTTCACCTTAGCCTTAGTTTCTTCATTTATAAAATGGGGAAATAGTAGCACCTACTTTACAGGCTTGAGAATCAAATTAAATAATATATGCAAAGTTCATTCCAGACCTTAATTTGATATATAAATGTTAGCTACAGCAGTCATGAGAGCTCTGGAATTGGAATTAGGAATCCCCAATTCAAACCCAGCCTCAGACACAAGCAGTGTGATCCTGAGAAATCTTGGTCTGCCTCAGTTTCCTTTTCTGTAAAGTAAGTATTATAATAAAAACCACACACTTCCCAGGGTGGTTGTGATGACCACTCAATGAAATCTATGATTTGCTTTGCAAATCTCAGGACACTGCACAAATGCTGGCTATTACTGCTGCCACCAACTGGAGTTGGGAAGATCTGGGTTCAAAGGCTGATTCTGATACTTACTCAGTGCATGAACCTAGGAAGTCACTTAATTTGTCTGAACTTCAGCATCCTCATCGATGAAATGGAGATAATCATTGTACCTACTTCTCAGGGTTGTTAGGACTAGCAACTAAGCTAATGTACCCAGAACCATCTGCACACTTCAAAGAAGCTACATAAAACTTGACTCTTACTCTATAATCTCAATCTTCATTTAGGGGCAAGATGACCATAGCTCCAGCTATTAATGCTATTTCTCTATCTGGAATTCATGGGATGATCTCTTACCTTCTCCTACATACACACTCTCACAAAAGCTACTTTTCTTAGACCTCACTTCCCTATCCAGAACTTCAATATAACCCTAGAGTTCTACATACAACTAACTAATATTATTCATACTCTACTCTCCGCCTAGTATTGGTCTACCTACTATGTAGTTACCCATAGGGACATGTTCTATGATTCAATTTATCTCTTTGGAGAAATCCCAGTTACTAAAAATAAATAAATAAATAAAATCTCCTCTTGCCAAATATGTAGCATTCCTGAAAGTTGATATAGATATCCTTATTCTTTAACAATGACAACTAGGCTCATTGTCTCTAACTAATCTATTTACTTTCAAAATTCATTTTGAGAACAGGAAAACTGAGGGTTCAAATCCCACCCCTAATACTATCTGTATAATGTTCGGAAAGTCATTTCATCTACCTCTGTCCCAGTTTCCTCATTTGTAAAACGTTGGGGTAGAGCTTGGATGGCCTCAGAAGTCCCTTCCAGATCTAGACATATGATCAATTTGAGTTTGCCAGATATACATCTCTGATGAGGTCACACCCTGTGGAAAGTCATTGGACTTAAAAGGCTTTTTCCAGAATTTAAGAAAAATGTTAACAGGGTAACAGCTAACAGAGATGACATTTCTTCAATCAAATGAGTTTCCTGATGAATAACTGAGGTTTCTGGACCCAAATTTCTAGGAAAGACTGAGAAAGCTGGGCCCCCACAAGCCTTGTTCTTGGAAGCAGTCTAGTGATTGGAATCCCAACAATTTCCCTTGCCTGCCCCAACTTTTTTCATGTGCTTTTTCTTACCTCCAAGTCCACCTCCAACAAAACCACAGGGAGCCTTGAAGCCTTTAAAAAAAAAACCAAAAAACCAAAAAACAAACCAGGTTTCCTCTTTATTTCTATGGACTTTTCCATTTTTTTCTTGGAACCTATGTCTCCTGCCTTTATTTTTGTCTTTCCTGCAATCAACACCAGTGTCTATGGAGCCACCCCATCTGGCTCAGCCTCATACAAGGAATCAGTGAATGCCAAGTACTCCGATGATAGACCCTTCCATCTTCCACATGACTGACTCTGGGGATTAGTGCCCATTGGCGCAAATCCTCTCCCCACAGTCAGCCTTATAGGAGTCTGTCTAATTCAAGTGACCTGGAACTTCAAAGCACAGTGTTCTATTCTCTCAGGAATGTTAGGACCCGTTGGATTCAACTGAATGTTCTCCAATCCCATTCCTATCCCTTCTGTTTCTAAGATAAAACAGAGTCTTCCATCCTTTTGCTGTAAAACATATCAGGGGAGAAAAGCTGACCCAAGGCTTCATGTTTATAATTTATTTGTTCTTCTTTTCCATTCCCCTTGAAGCCAGGAATGCACATATTCTTGCCCAATCACAAATTTACCCCGGGGGCTTCCAGGCCAGATAGAGCCCAGTGTGTTCCATCGCAATAATGACCCCTTCCAGACAAGCCACTTAAAGAGATGCTGAGTTGCCTCCCTATAAAATAGGAGGGAGCCCCAATAAAATGGGAGGCTTTGAAAGAAAAATCTCTGGGAAAGGGCCTGTTTGGTGGGAACCAGATGTGTCTATGACCTAATGAGGGGATTTGTGGGACATTTCTATCTTCCCCACAGTTCCACTATAAAAGTCACTCGATTTAGTGGCACATGATTTAGATTCATGGGCCCAGAGCTGGGCAAAACTGCCTCAGGTTTGAGGATGTGTAATTTCTCATTTCAGCTTTTTGTCAAGGAAAGTTTCTGTGCTTGCAATTCTGCTTGAGAATGTCTTAATGGAAAAACCAAACTCTGAGACTTAAATTAGTGGGGCAAAGATGGGTTTCAGGTCTAGTACCTTGGGAAAGGGCCATAACCTAGCAATTCTAGTGGCCAGGGCAAGTATCATATCATGAGCCCTAAAATCAACATTTTAGGACGAATACAGTTGGTGTAGAGATCTTAGACCTTGGGACACAAGGACCTATGGAGGGGAGAGATACCATGATACTGAGACTTCTGCTGGTATGGGAAGGGGTGTGTCAAGGCAGAACAGAACCAAGACAAGGAAGCATGGCATCTAGTAGCATACTATTTAAACTAAATAGTCTTACTAAATTGGTGCTACACTCAGTTGTTTCTTCAGGCTAAGTAATATAAATGCTGTCATCACCCTCTAAATGTTGGTAGCTTGAGGCAAACCCCTAGTTTTACCTTCCTAGTTAAAGATCTGCTTTATGAGAGCTATTTAGAGTAAAACAATATACCCTCTTCTGGCTTGGAGATGGGAAAAAGAAGCTGGTAAACTTTTTATCAGAGTACAATTAAACCTCGGTCCTCAATTCCAAAATGTGGAAGGTTATTTCTACAGTCAAAACGATATTGTCCCCTGACTAGTCTTCGACTGAGGGAAAAAAAAACAACAAACAAAAAACTGGCCACCATTGTACTCCAGCAATAACTTCCCACCTGTTAGAGATGCAGGTTTCTTAACTAAACTATTAAATGTTGATAGGATTTGGGTTTGTGGTAGGATGTGCTATTTAGGCTGCCTTCCTATACACAGTGTTGAATCTCTATCAGTCTTTATCTCTAAAGAAATGTGAGATGCTCAAATTTAGAGACATCTCCACTCCAAATGTTCATATGGACTATTTGTGCCTGACCTGTGGCAGAGACTTCTGAACTTCTATGGGTCTGATCAGCCACAGTCAGACACATTGTAACTTGACCTGAATGCAGGGATGTCATCTAAGTCCTCTTCAAGAATGATGCACACCAACCAACCAACCAACCAACCAACCAACCACCTCCTCAATATGCTCATTCTCTCACAATTTATTGCTGTTTAATCTGTAGAAGTGTCTAATTGAGGGAGCTTAACTCTATTCAATCCCTGGTTGATTTGTGTTACCTGGAATTCAATTTTGACACAAATGTCTATGCCATCCTCACTTTCTGACACATAATGGGCCCTTAATAAATGCTTATTGGCTGGTTGACTTTTCCAAAGGCCTTCTTTATGTAAATAGACATTAGCTCTAAAGCCTCCTCGGAGCACATCCATAGTCACCTTAAAGCCACACCACAATCTATTATCATTAATCCTGCACAACCCTTAATTTTTCCAGAAGTGGTTATTTATTTCTTGGATGGTCCAGACACCTTCTTTCTCTAACTGCCAGTTTTTCAGCAGTCTTAGTGTTTGCCTCAGAGGACAGGAATTGCAGACAGAATAATAACGACAACCTATATTTCTACAGTACTTAATGTTTTCCAAAGTATCTCCCTCATAACAATTCAATGAGATAGATAGTGAAAATATTATTGTTCCCATTCTATAGATGAAGAAACTGATTCTCAGAGAAATTAAGGAGTTAGCCCTTGATCATACAGCTGCTGTCCAATTAAAAATTGGGTTTCTCCTGACTCGGTTCAGCTTTAAAAAAAACACTATACAATATTGTCTCCATTACATCGGGAAGGTAGAAATAAGGCAAAGCATCAATCTATCAGTTTTATCCTTCTTTAACAGCTTTGGGGTAAAATTTAATGGAGAAAAGATTTAAGAGTATAACTAGAAAAGAGAAAAAAAGAGTATAACTAAAATAAAGGTAGGGTATTATATAGGTATTTGAACTTTATTTTATCTTTTGTCAATGTAACCAAGGAGATGTAAGACTAGACACTTTCTCTTCACAACCTCCCAAATCTGTCCAAAATAAGAATTACACATAAGATATGAAATCAATTTCAGCTGTCTCCACATCAAATACCCTAAGTAGGTAACAACCCAATGAATTAACATTCGAGAAGTATAACCCCAATCCTTAATTTGGTCATTCAGCTCCCCATTCCTTACAGGACACCATGATCTGGTCCACTGATAGGCTTGCAAAACAATTCACTCCTGCCCCACCCCCCTTCACATGATCAACAGCCACTGCAGAAAACCAAAAGGCAGAAGCTTGCTTTGACTGAGACTTGAGCAGTATTACTGCCCTCTGGGTTGTAACAGTACTCAGAGAACTAAGAACAGAGCAACCTGGAATAGGATACTGACATGGCTCTATCTATCACACGTGAAGTAAAGGGAACTGGCATCCATCTCAGGCCAGTTCTGTCCCCTTTTCCCCATTTTTCAATTAAGGCGAAGTCTGTGGCAATTGAAATGTGAATCATCCAGAGTGTGAGTAGGCTGAGACAGCCTTGGGGCCAAGTCCCCAGGGAAATCATGTCAAAGGAGAAGGAGTTAGTGACTGATAGGAGAAAGGGGGGGGGCGGGAAGGAGGAGGAGTGAAATTACCAAAGATTTGAGAAGGAAGAAAACCTTGAGCCCAAGCAGATATACTTACAGGGAAGATACTATTAACAGAAGGGAAGATGGTCTCCAGTTCATCTAAATGAGCACAGATATCTATGAATAAATATTGCAAGACAAAGGAAAATGAATCATCTTCTGATGATTCTGATGTGAATGCTCAAGAGAGCATGGAACCACAATAGGATGTTCCTGAATGGTTTAAAAGAGAAATAAGAATTGTGAAAACAATTGATGGCCTGTACAACAAAAGTAACTGGCAGAATAGAAAAACTTTAATTTCTGGTGGCAAAACTCACTCAAGAAACAAACAAAAAGAAGAATGGACTGACCATAAAATATGCATAAGTGAAGGGCATTCTAGAAGTTATTTTTATCTCTTTTCTTATCACCATGGAAGGAGACAGTTAACTATGGGATAGGGTCACATTGAGCTGTATTCCCCATGATGCCTCATGAAAGTCAATAAGACTGACCTTCCAAGAAAGAACACCTGAGAATGGGGGCTTTTGCCATGAGACTATAAGACATAATGAGGAAATTTTTATGGACGACTCTGTACCCAGTAGCTTAGTTGTCTTGGGTATTCTTGAGGTCAAGGTAGAGTCCTGAGCTGTGGAAGGACCAGGGTCAAACAAGCAAAACCTCATGTCCAATTTTTTGGCATGCTATCTGTAAAGAAGGTACCATCTAGGAACCCAATTCCACACAAGTTTTACAAGGAAACCATTCTCTTTCTCTCTTTCCCAAGGGCTTGAGAGAATCTGCCTGTCTTGTTCTCTTTCTTCCTTCTCCTCCTCCTCTTCCTCCTTCTTATTCTTGCTCTTCTTGTTTTTCTCCTCCTCCCCCTTCTCCCTCTCCTCTCTTCCTCTGCCTCTCCTCCTCCTCCTCCTCTATTTCTCTGTAGGTGAGAGTTCTACTTGTGTATTGTGACTAAGAATCATTTTAGTGCTTGCTTTTCCCCTTTTATTTACTCTATTGTGTCAGTTAAATACTTGGATATTTGATTTAAGGCTTTTGCTTGGTTTATTGGGATGAAAGGCATTACCCGACTATTAGCTATCACACTGAACCCAATCAGTGGTGGAACTCTAGGACTGACTTATATGATCTCCTTGTTCATGGTGAATTATATGAGTTGCCTCCCACCCCCATCCAAACACACACTATGAGAACAGTCTATGTGAATTAGAACACTATTTGCGTTTCTTCTTGGAACTTAAGGCCCATACTTGGAGAGGCTCACTGAGGTACTCTGGTATATTTCCCATTTCTTCAACATGATTTTGCTGACCCTTGTACCACAGATTAAATATAGAAGATCTTATCTTTTTTTTTTTGGTGGGGCAATGAGGGTTAAGTGACTTGCCCAGGGTCACATAGCTAGTAAGTGTCAAGTGTCTGAGGTCATATTGGAACTCAGGTCCTCCTGAATCCAGGGCTAGTGCTTTATCCACTGCACCACCTAGCTGCCCCCAGAAGATCTTATCTTAATGAAATCAAGTGCCTATAAGCAAAATCTGTTTTCCTAACCTGGCAGGAAGATACCCTTGGGCAAGAAGACCTACTTATGGAACTCTTGGCATAGGGCATTATTGTGTGAGGTGATTTAGGGATGTTCTCATTCTCTCTCTCTCTCTCTCAATTGACCTTGTGTCAATTGAAGTGACAGCAAGGGTTCCTAACTTGGAGCCTGGAAACTCAGCTACAACTTCAGGACCCCAACTTTAATATCCCATTTCACTTCAAAGGACAGGATAAGGGGGACCAGCATATATGGGTCAAGCTGAGATAAAAAGTGATCTGTTCAAACTTTTCAATCTCATTCTTTAATATGGTTTCTCTAAGAGAGGCTTCTCAGTACCCTTCACCTATGATCTCACAGCCCCAAACCTTGGCTAGTTGGGTAAGAGGATATATGTCTTTACATAAACACGTCTGGAAGGGATCTGGACACCATGACTGGGTTAGTATCTAAGAGGTTCTTCTTATCTCTAAGGCTCAGCAGAATGGTGTGATAGATAGATGTGTGGGTGTGTGTGGGTGTGTGGGTGTGTGTGTGTGTGTGTGAGAGAGAGAGAGAGAGAGAGAGAGAGAGAGAGAGAGAGAGAGAGAGAGAGAGAGAGAGAGAGAGAGAGAGAGAGAGATTATAATGTGCTTCCTATGAGGAGCCAGGCACTACTGAGGATAGAAATACGAGACAGCAAGACGGGCCCTATTTCTTTCTCTAGGAACCTGAATTCTAATGGAGGAACCTGTATTCTAATGGATGCAAGAAAACTAGGCAGTAGGGAGGGGATATGAGCCAGTGGCATGGTTAAGAGATGGTTGGTAAGTGATGAGAAAGCCTAGTTGCCTGGAAAGATAAGTGGAAAGCTAATCTATCAGAGCCAGAATACAAGATTCGTGTGGGAAGGAGATAAGGATGAGGACAGAGCAGACCTGGGGAAGACATAGTTGGATTTAGGTATAACTCAATTAAAATACTTCCCCTAAAACCAGCTATGTAGCCATGGGAAAGTTACTTAAATTTTCTCTCTCTGTCTGTTTTCCCATCTGTAACATGGGAATAACTATAATACCTAGCTCACAGGGTTGTTGTGAGGCTCAAATATAATTTAAATTTAAATCATTTTGCAAAACTTTAAAGAACTGTGTAAATATCAGTGATCTTCATCTCCCAACAAGGAATCAGGAAGATGTGAGCTGAGCAAGTTAACTGTCGGTGAGGTCACACTTAACCTCTCAGTGAGGCATCCCTCTAAAGCTAGAGGTTGCAGAGGCAGTGCTGAAAGATTTGCAAGAGCAGAAGGAATTTCATCACGTGGGAGTATTCTAAAATAATAAAATCATAAGTCTGGTTGAAAAGAAAAATAGCAACTCACAGCTACATCTCTCTACTCGGCTCCTGCTACACTGAGCATCTCTACCCTCCCTCTGACACTTAGCTAATATTGATATTTTTTTACATGTGTGTGTTATACCTCCTCAGCTAGATCATAGCCTCCTTGAGGGCAGGACTCATGTCATATCTCTTTGCCTCCTCAGAGACCCAGCATATAGTAGGTAACAGTGAAAGAGATGCTGAAACAACTTCAGCAGCAGCTGCTGAGGAGATTACACCAAGCCCTAAAAAGGCAAAATATAATCTGTAAATAACTTGTCTGACCCTGCTGCTTTGACACTTATCAGGCAAAGACAAGCTTGTCCTAGATGAAAGTGACATCCACAAACAGTTCCATGCCTTTGACAAAAGGTACAGGATGGTGTCTGTCACTGGGATGCCAACAGTCATAGGCATGGGTCTAAGTCAGGAGGAGGTGATGAAGAAATTGTCCTTATTGCTCTTGCCTGTGGTGTGGGGGATGGGCATAGAGAGGAAGCCTTATGGCCACATCAGAAAGTTTTCTTGATGATTTGTTTCCTTGCCTCTGACAGTGTGGGGAATTGTACGAGGGATGTTCCAGCATTTCTTTGACTAACTTCATCCATGGGGAGACCTGGCTTTGAGCTCAGTCACGCCACGAGCAGGAGTTCTGTTCTTCAAATAATCAGTCACGGTGAATCTCAATTCTACTGACATTTGTCAGAGCAGACATTTCATAAAGTCCTGCTGGGAAGGAATGTCAGCCTGGCCAAAACCACAGCAGCTTCTTCCAACAGGGCAGTGTCTTAGAGCCCCTCATTATCCATGACCTATAACCCAGTCATTCTTCAGCACATCAGGCTGAGACATAGCCAGGTGCTATGGAAGGTAGACAATGGGGAACAGGGGGGTGGTCAGTGCCCAGCCCTGTGCCAGAAGCCAAACTTGGTTTGATACAAAATCTGCAGATGGTTCTAGCTAGGCCTAATGAAATTATCAGTTTCTTTTGCCTGGCTCTGTCTGGGCCCTCTTCTCGTCTCTCCCACTGCAATCTTCTCTACTTCCATGAGCTCAATTCTCACATCTATCCATATATTCAGGCCTAATCTTTCTTCTGAGCTCTATTCCCACTTCTCCAGAAGTCTGCTGTCTATCTCCACCTCGGTGTCCCACTGACACCCCAAAGTCAACATATCCCAAAATGAACTCATCCTCAACCCGCCCCCGTCCAAAATGGCCCTTGGTCCAAACTTCCCTGTTTCTGTGAATATCACCAGTCTTCTCCCAGTCACTGAGGCTTGAAGCTGTGGAGTCCTATTTGATTCTTTTATTTCCCATGCCACCCACATCCAATCAGTTACTAAACACTGGTGACTTTAATTCTACATCACTTACAGCTGACTCCTTTCTACTCATTACTTCTACCACCCTTCTTCAGGACCTCTTTCACTACCTCTTGCTGAGACTAAACTGGTCTACCCATCTTTAGATTTTCTTTCACCACAATTCATCCTTCATATGGTTGCCAAAATCATCTCCTGAAAGTCTGAGTTCGACCATGCATATGCTCCTCCCCTGATATAAATCCTTCAGTGGCTCCCTGTTGCCTACAGAAAAAGGAAAGTGGAAAGAGAGAGAAATAAGTATTTATATAGTGAATACATACAATGCGCCAAGCATTGAGCTAAATGCTTTTTTTAAGCTAATATTACCTTGGGGCAGTTAGATGGCACAGTGGATAGAGCACTGTCCCTGGAATCAGGAAGATAGGAGTTCAAATTTGGCCTCAGACACTTATTAGCTGTGTGACCCTGGGCAAGTCACTTAACCCCAGTTGCCTCAAAAAAAAAAAAAACCAGCAAATATTATCATTTGATTCTCACAACAGCCCTATGAGGTAGGTACTTATTATTATCTCTGTTTTACAGTGGAGGAAACTGTGGCAAACAGAAGTTAAAAATACAAACTACTCTGTATGTTTTAAAGATTTCTATAAGCCATATCTAACTTACCCATCCACTCTCCCCTTCTCCCAATAGAGCTCTTGGGCTAAAGATTTCCTTTCCTGCTTTTTCCAAGGAACAGACTTGGTTCTGTTCCTACATTGTGTTCAAGCCAAACTGGACCGTGCTTGAACTCCATGGGCCCATCTCCTCCCTCAATGTATTCTCAAGTTCATCCTTGGAGAGGACACTGCTCATGCAAAGAAGCAGGTTTTAATGGGGGAGTACAGGGGACTGAGTCAAGAGGCTTAGCTTTGCTTCCTGACTCTTAGGGTTAATAGCTGTGAGCCTGGAAAAAATAACTGAGGTTTCTGTACTTCTGTGTCCTCTGTGGAATGTTTACTGCAGAGGGAAGAGGACTATGGGTATGAACACTACAGATTATGTTGAACTTTTTCAATATATTGGGTTAGCTTTCACTGAATTTATTTCCTTCTTTTTTTTAATTTAGTGTTGAAAAGCAGAGGTATCACATACATGAGGCCCCAGGATTTATCCCTCAATACTCCCAAGAGCAGGAAACAGATTAAATATTTGACAAAATAAATAAAAATATAATGAAGCATAGATAATATGACATTTGAAAACTAAATCAATGCACATCCCACAGGGATCCTTATGTATTTATTAATGGCTGCTGTTTCTATTTGAGCTTGATACCACTGTTATAAGTTCTCTGTGATGAGTTGAGGGAAGACTATGTTGGGAAACATAGGTGATTTTTTTTAAAGTAGTTATCCAAAAAATTTATTTTTAAAATGCTTCAATTACTCCCTCACAGAGTTGTTATGAAAGAGATGCTTCGCAAACTTTGGGAGGCTATAAATGTGAGCTGTTCTTAGGAGTGCCTATAAGCATCCTAATTGTCCTTCAAGGCTCGGCTCATTGGCACTACCTATGCAAAGATTCTCTTGCTCTTCTTCTATACAGTGAAAACCTCTTGAAGGCAGGACTTATTTTATTTTTGTCTTTGCGCTTCCATTGCCAAGCAGAAAACCTAGAACATGATATACTCATAATAAATGTTTGTTGATTTCTCCCCAAATCTATTTCTCTTTGGTTCTACCATATCCTACTTTGTATTCTCCTGAACTATGTATAGTCCCTAGTAGCTCTCCAAGAGAAAGCACCACATACCACACACTGTGTAAGAAGTAGCTGCTTACGAAATGTTGAATTGAATCCAGTCGAATCTGGTTGGGGAGACCAGACACACAACTGCTGTTTCCCCAAATATGAGTAGTGGGAAAAATTGTTGGTTTTCTTAGAGGACCAATGACATCACGATAAGGGTAATGTCTTGATTTGCATGTGAATCAGATTCAAGTGAGGCAAAGTTGCACAAAATTGTCAGCCTCATTTTCTCTTCTAGACTCATCGAAGTCCAGTGGCAAGAAAAAAATCAAGATGACTGGCGATGGCCCAGGATGCATCAGATGACCTTGGCATCTTTGATGTCCGACCAAACTCTAAGAACTCCACAGCACCTGCTTCTGCCCCTTCATGGCCATTGGAATTCTCATGTATCTGTTCCACCTGGGGAAGTCTTCACATGCTTGGGGTAGACATCCCCCTAACTCACTAACAGGTGGGAGCCCTACTAGTTTCCCTCAACCTGGCTCTTCCCTTCTTGGAGCCACAGGTGAGAGTTGAGTGACAAATGACCACCCCTGGAAAGGGCTAGGCAAGTTCTCACGCCAGAGGTGCTTGTCCTCCCTGAATACCCCATACACAAGGGCTCTAGGAACCCTGATAAGGGACTGAAAGTAGTTTGGGAAAGTTCCAAAGGAAGGAAATGGGTTTTGTGCAGAGCTTTGAGTTGATGGTACATATTGAACAACATGGGGAACAAAAACAATGAAATTTGGTATAGTAGAAAAGAGTACAAGACATAAAGACTTGAACTTGGGCCTTGATTATTTTTTGGTTTTTTGGTGGGCAGGGCAATGAGGGTTAAGTGACTTGCCCAGGGTCACACAGCTAGTAAGCGTCAAGTGTCTGAGGCTAGATTTGAACTCAGGTACTCCTGAATCCAGGGCCAGTGCTTTATCCACTGCACCACCTAGCTGCCCCTGGGCCTTGATTCTTACACTACCAACTGTATGACCACGGGCAAGTTAGTTCACCTCTGAGACTTGGTTTGTTCATCTGAAAAACAATAATAATGTATTACCTACCTGATAGGGATGTCACAAGGAAAGAATGTGGTAATTATTACAGCAAGTTTATATATATATATATATATATATATATATATATATATATATATATATATATATGTGCATGTATGTACATGTGTATATATGTGTATATATAAAACTTGATTTTGTTATATCAATATAAGTTGTTATTATTGTTGTTATTATTTCAGTGCCAGAAAATAACATAAACAAAAGCTGAGTGGAGGAAATCGCCACAGCGTGCTTGGAAGCTGGAGCAGATGGTTTGTGTTGGGGAGTAGTAGCAGATAAGCTTGCCTGGGCAGGGTGGGGCCAGATAGTGAAAGGTCTTAAATACCAGGCAGGGAAATCTACATTTTATAATATGTGCGATGGAAAATCATTGGAGGTTTTGCTTAGGAGAATATGATAAAAGTGGTATTTTAGGAAGATTAATCTGTCATCAGAGAACAGGATGGATGGGAGTCGAGGTGGGAGGAGTGGCTGGATTTAAGGAGACTGACAGTTAGGAAGTTAAAGCCGTAACTCAGGCATGAGATGATAAGGACGTAGGCCAAGGTGAAGGTAGTGAGAGTGTAAAGGAAGAATTAGGCTGAGAGTAATTTTGAAGGAGGAATCAATCTCTTAATTGCCCAAAGGACCTGTCTGTCTTTCCTCCTTCTAATCCATCCTACCACTAGAGTAATCTTAAAATACTGCTTTTGTCAGATTACTCCCCTCCTCAAAAAACCTTCAAGGGCTCCCCAGTGCCTTGATGTCAAGCCCAGAGTCATCAGCCTGGCCTTATTGATCTTCCTTCTGTATCCTTCCCAGCACCTAACATCAAGTCTATCACGTAATTAGTGGGAGCTTAATAAATATGCATCAGTTGTCTTCAACTACTAGTTGTCCTTCATTCCCGAAGAAGACCGTGACATGGTGAGGTGATGTCATGACTTGCACTGAATTGGATTTAAGGGAGGGAGGGCTGTGCAAGGTTATCAACCTCACTCTATCCTCCAGAGCCATCTGGGTCCAGTGGCAAGATATACATAAGAGTTGGGGCAGCTAGGTGGCGCAGTGGATAAAGCACCGGCCTTGGAGTCAGGAGTACCTGAGTTCAAATCCAGCCTCAGACACTTAACACTTACTAGCTGTGTGACCCTGGGCAAGTCACTTAACCCCAATTGCCTCACTAAAAAAAAAAAAAAAAAAGATATACATAAGAGTGATTGGAGATGGCCCATGATGTTTTAAGGCAATTGGGCTTAAGTGACTTGCCTAGGGTTACAGAGTTAGTAAGTGTCTGGGGTGAGATTTGAACTTGGATGCTCCCAGCTTCAAGGCCAGTGTTCTATCCACTACACCACCCAGCTGCTAGTCGGGAGTGTTTTAAAGGGCTATATCCCCAGAGCGTATTCTCAATGAAGTCACTAGGGGGAGTCTCAGAATAACAAGATCAACATGCATTCACTAGTATAGACTGTAACCCAGCCCTCATCATAACCTTTCTCATGCCAACCTGGGTATACTCCAACCAACCCCATTTCTCCTCTTAAACTGAGCATGTCATCTCAAGACTGGCTTTGTGTAGACATGAGCAGACAGAACGGACCATCTTTAAGTCAACCCAGGTGTCCAGAACCTCTAAAACAGACTCACTCAAATGAAAGGACAAAGCGACAGGGGAAAAGGGAGGGAATAAGCACTTATTAAGCACCTACTATGTTCCAGGCATTGTATTACATGCTTTAGGAATGTTATTTCATTTGATCCTCACAACAACCCTATAAGGTATGATCACCCCCATTTACGGTTGAGGAAACTGAGGCAGATAGAAGTGAGGTAACTTCCCCAGGATTACAACACCAATAAATGTCTGAGGCTGGATTTGAATCCAGCTCCTTCTTACTCCAGGCCCAGGATGCTATCTTCCATAAAACTAACCGGATGGGTCAATGAGACAACTATGAGAAGGAAAAGTCAGAGAGTCCCATCCTTAGAATGATTAATAACACCTCTTACATAGGTTACATACACTATCGTTACAAGGCTGGTCTCCATAGCACCAGCAAAATTCAAAACCTTTGCTAGATTTTTATCTTCTATTACTCATTGACATACCTGGGAGAGTAGTTGCCCACATTGTCTAACTAGCAACCTATCAGCTATGGAATGACGACTCTCACATCTGTGAATTCAGTCACTGCCTCTTTGCCCTGTTAACTCCACTGGTTGCCTGTTTATGGCATGACTCATCCACATTGCCTGCCATGGAAGCAATTCTCTTAACAGAATGGGAGAGATAAATTAGTTTAAGATAACTATCAGCTTTCAAGCCTGAGTAACTGGGTGTGCATTGACAAAGATTTTTTTTTTAAAGGAGGTTGGAAGTAAAGTCTGTTTTGGAGAATATGATGAATTAGATTTAAGGCATTTTGAGATTTCAAGTAATGGGAGATCATCCAAGTTCAAAACTCCAGCAAAGAGTTGAAAACACAAAACTTGATCTCAGGTGAGAAATCATTGTTGAGGATTTGGGAGACATATCAACAGAGAAAATGCAGAGGCGGTGAGAATGGATCAGTTCAGGAAGACACCCATGGAGGGCCAAGACTTGAGCCTTCTGGAATACCTATGACAGAATAGCAGTAGAAGAGTATGAGAGAAGTGAGAGAAGCAGATTAATGTCTCCAAGGAAGAAGATGTCAGATCACTGTCCTGCAATGGTGTCAGATGCTACAATGATAGTCTTTGATTTTGGAATCTGGAAAATACCAGAGAGGGCAGGGAGAACAAGCCTGCCATTTTACAGATGGTTAAACTGAGGCCCATAAGGGCTAAATGATTTGCCTATGTTAATGGCAAAGTAAGAACTTGAACCCAGCTTTCCTGGCTCCTAGACCACTTTATCTCCACTTGATCTCTTTACTTTGTGGAAAGGTCTTTGGATTCCAGAAGTTAATGGATGACATTCCAGACTGCAGAATGAGTAAAAGGGTCAGGGCAGAAGCCAGACTGCAGGAAGTCAGCAAGTCCTGGCCTCCTCCAGTCCCAACCTTCTATGATCCTGTGGATGGATGGTGAATAAATTGAGGCAGCTAGCTGCAAAAGAGAGGAGATAAAGAATGGTAACCACCACTAAGGGACTTCAACTCCAAGCACCATTATAGTTTACCTAAAGTGGAAGATTATGTGTGTTCAGACTAAATAGCAAGGCATTTAAATATAGAAAGCTTATGGAAAACAGAATCCATCTAAATCCACATTGAGTGAAAGGGGTCTTTACAAGTGGCTCATCCAAAAGTCCATGAGGTTCCAGTCTCATAAGGTAATAATCTTGGTGGTTTTTTTTTTGGGGGAGGGGGGTTGTTTTTCCCTAGGATAGGGACTCAGTATTCTTCCGAAGTTTGCCTTTTGCCTTTTTTAAGGGCTTTTTCTGTTTTTCCTTTAAAGAAATAGAATCTCTTAATTCCCTAAATGTATTTGTCCTCAGGGAAACATCTGCATTCATATGAGCCCTAATGCTAAGCCAATGAAAGCAGTGGCAAAAAAAAAATCCATTTTTCATTCTTATCTGCGAAAGAGCAGAAGAAAATGGGAGTCTCAGAGGATCTCAGTGTTTGGGAAGAAAAACAGATTTTTTTTTTTTTTAATTTTAGTGCCTTCATCCTCCCTACTTTTTCACTTTGCAAAAACAGATGGGGGCAGCTAGATGGCGCAGTGGATAGAGCACCGGCCCTGGAGTCAGGAGTACCTGAGTTCAAATCCGGCCTCAGACACTTAACACTTACTAGCTGTGTGACCCTGGGCAAGTCACTTAACCCCAATTGCCTCACTAAAAACAAAAAAAAAACCAAACAAAAACAAACAAAAAAAAAACAGATGGCAGGGGGCAACACCCAACAAGGCCAAAAGCTGGTTTCCCAGTGGACTTAGGAAAAAAAAGTCAGTTAAATTTCACAAATCAAGAAAGCTGGCTTCCTTTCCATTCAGTTCAACAAATATTTTTGGAGCACCTAATTATGCATAGGATGCTATGTATGTAAGGCATAGACATACAAAGATTAAAAAAAAAAAGTCCCTGCCCTCAAGAAGCTTAAATCTTACTAGAAAATGTAACATGTAAACACAATAGAAAATACAAGATTTTTAGAGGAGAAGGAAAAAAATCCACCCACAATTAAGAGGATACGGAAAAGCTTCCTCTAAGAAGCCTCAAATAAAATGACCTTTGGAGAAAGATAAAGATTATAAGAAGCAAAGATGAGTAAGATACATTCTGGGGGGGGGGCAGCTAGGTGACACAGTTGATAAAGCACCGGCCCTGGATTCAGGAGAACCTGAGTTCAGATCTGGCCTCAGACACTTGATACTTACTAGCTGTGTGACCCTGGGCAAGTCACTTAACCCTCATTGCCTCTCCAAAAAAAAAGACATTCTAGGTCTAGAGCATAGATGCAGGAAATGGAATAAATTAATTCAAAATTAACAAAAAAAATGTTAAATAAGATTTGTGGGGTAGTCTCACATCAGAGAACAAAATCATAGAAGAAAGGTTATGTAGTCTAGTGTCCTAATTTTATAGTTGAGGATACTGGGGCCTTGGAAGGATATGTGACTTGCTCGGATCATCCAGGTAATTGCATCAGAAATGCAATTGGAACCTAGATCCTCTGACTCTAAGTTCTTCCCACTGCACCATGTAACTTCTTAAGATTATAAAGGGGCTTAAATACCAACTTGAAGAATTTATATTTTATCTTAGAGGCAGCAAGGAGCCATTGATGTTTTTTTTCTTTTTTTGTGAGGCAATTGGGGTTAAGTGACTTGCCCAGGGTCACACAACTAGTAAGTGTCAAGTGTCTGAGGCTAGGTTTGAACTCAGGTCCTCCTGAATCCAGGGCCAGTCAATGCTTTATCCACTGCGTCACCTAGCTGCCCCCACCAATGGTTCTTGAAGAAGGAAATACTGTCAGTCCTGTGATTCAGGAAGAGAATTTTGTTGACTCTGTGGAAGATGGATTAGAGGGAAGAAAGTGGAAGCTGTTGGGCTCTTAGGGCATGAGGTGAAGAGATCCTAAGCTGCAATGATGATCAAGAGAATTGGGAGAAGGGAATGAGTGAGAAATAAGTGGTAGTAGAATGGACAAGATTTGGCAATTGATTGAAGGGGGAGGGGGAAGGGAGGGAGCAGAAGAGTGGACAATTACTCTAAGATTATGATTATGAGCATGAGGTACTGAAAGGATGGTGGTGCCCTTTAAAGAAGTAATTCTCAGGGGCAGCTAGGTGGTGCAGTGGATGGAGCACTGGCCCTGGATTCAGGAGTACCTGAGTTCAAATCCGGCCTCAGACACTTGACACTTGCTAGCTGTGTGACCCTGGGCAAGTCACTTAACCCCCATAGCCCTGCAAAAAAAAAAAGAAGTAATTCTCAAAATGTGGAGACCCCCTAAGTCCCTTTCAAAGGTTGACCATGAGGTGAAACATTTTCAAAATAATGCTTTGATGTTTTAATTTCTAATGTGGTAAGTATTAATAGCTATAATCCACATAAACTTGAAAAGCTCTTTGGGGAATCCGCAATAATTTAGGAGTCCTGAAGCTGAAAATTTTGAGAACCATTACTCTACAGAAATAGAAAGTTTGGAGAAAAGATGGATTTGAAAGTACAGGAAAGGGAAAAGATAGCAAGTTTTATTCTGGACAGGTTGAACTTGGGATACTGATGGGACATCCAAGTGGAGATGTCTGGCACAAAGTTGGAGATAAGCAACTAGGGTCAAAAGAGAGGTTGCTCTAAAACTGTATAGTATAGGGGCAGCTAGGTGGCCCAGTGGATGAAGCACTGGCCTTGGATTCAGGAGGACCTGAGTTCAAATCCAGCCTCAGACACTTGACACTTAACTAGCTGTGTGACCTTGGGCAAGTCACTTAACCCTCATTGCAAAAAACAAAAACAAAACAAAACAAAAAAGACTCCAGGACTATTATTAACAGCTAACATTCACAAAACTGTATAGTATAGCTTTAGGGGTGTCTGCATAAAGATGATGGTGGGAGCTGATGAGTGATGACTTCAGCAAGAGAATGAATAGAGAGAAAAGAGATGAGGCCCCAGAGTCTTGTGGAAAACACTCACAATTAAGGAGCTTGGATGTTCATCCAACCAAGGAGACTGAAGAGAAGTGAGCATCCAGGTATAAGGGGAGGTCAGCAAAATCAAAAGCTGCAGAGAGGTCAAGAAGGATGAGGACTGAGGAAAGGCCGTGACTAAGACATTGCTGGAAAATCGTGGTCAAGAGGTGGGCTGAAATCCAGATTGCAAGGGATTAAGAAGTGAGCAGAAGATGAAGTGGAGGTAATGGTGTTGATTACTTCTTCCAGGATTTCAGCTGGTAGAGAAGAAAGAGGATGATAGAATGGGGAGGTGGGGAGGCATTGAAAGGGGTTTTTCTTTTCATTTTTAAAGATAGTGGAGGGGCGGCTAGGTGGAGCAGTGGATGGAGCACCAGCCCTGGATTCAGGAGTACCTGAGTTCGAATCTGGCCTCAGACACTTGACACTTACTAGCTGTGTGACCCTGGGCGAGTCACTTAACCCCCATTGCCCCGCAAAAAAAAAAAACAAACAAAAAAAGATAGTGGAGAGTTGACCCTGTTTCTAGCCACTGGAAAGGGACACTAGACATAATAAGAAACTTTAAAAGGAAAAAGAAAGGGTGGAGAAACGAGAGAAAGAGCCAACTCCCAGAAGAGGCAAGAGGGGATAGAATCAAAGTCACGCAAAGAGGAATTGATCTTGACAAAAAGAGTCATCTCTTAGGGGCAGCTAGGTGGCACAGTGGATAGAGCACTGGCCCTGGATTCAGGAGGACCTAAATTCAAAGCTGGCCTCAGACACTTGACACTGACTAGTTGTGTGACCCTGGGCAAGTCACTTAACCCTCATTGCCCTGCCCCGCCCCCAAACAAAGTCACCTCATCATCAGAGACTATAACAAAAGGAGAGAGAATGGTGAAAAGAGTGATAATAAAGGGATTTTGAGGTATAAAAAAGGATGAAGAAGTTTTGAATGGATAGCCTTTTTTAAAAAAGAATCAGTAAAGGAAGCATTCAGTTCCTCTGCTAAGGGGGAGGGGGAAGGGGGCATTGTAGGAGGCTGGAAGAGAGAAAAGAATGCTTTGGGGAAAAAAATGTGGGAGACAGAGATCAAGGGATCATGGGAGACAATATGAGTCAACAGTGTAAGACTATTGTCCAAAATAGGAAAAATAAAAACAAAAAATAGAGCCTAAATTTGTAATGTGTTCATAGAAAGGAACATTTTGGTTTGAGAACCGCAATCTTCCTGCTACACTCAGCATTGTTTAGCCCTGTATTTGAACAGTGTCTGGTTTGGGAGGCTGGAACTGAAGCAACATGAGGAAACCTTGAAGGGCATGTCTGAAGCCATTGAAGGATTGAGAAATAGTTCCTTTGATGAAAATCTAAAGGAACTGGAATTACTTTAGACTCAAGATGGGAAAACATCAAGTAAGTACCATTTGGATGCCTTGTTGTGGTGGAAAGGGCGATGCTAGGTCCTTGAAAGCTGTGCCAATGAGGCATAAGCACAAGAAGAAGGGACTGTCAAACTGCAAAGACTTTTAACATGGACCAGCGTTTCAGACTCCCTCATGCACAAGTCACATTATCTAACCTTTATAAAGAGAAAGATTTAAACAATCGTATGATCTGTGGCCCAATGCACCCAAATCTTGGTTCTACAAAGAGCCGTTGGATCTGGGAAGTTATCCTTAAGAGATCATTCTCCTTGACTCATTGCCCTCACCCAGAGTTTACACTGGGAAATTTCAGTCTAGAGCTTATGGATGGATATATATAGATATAGATATAGATATAGATATAGATATAGATATAGATATAGATATAGATATAGATATAGATATAGATATAGATATAGATATAGATATAGATATAGATGTAGATATAGATAGATAGATAGATATAGATATAGATATCTATATATCTATATCTATATATATCTATATATATATATATATAATACTTGGATAAGTCTATGCCAATCTGGCTAAAGGGACCCCCCCCACCCAGATAATATAGAAGAATTCAAGATAACAATGCATATATATTTTATACAGAATGGGCTTTATTTCACTCCATAGCTAATGCAGAAAACTCAGGGGATTCACAAGAGTCCATAAGTATAGGAATAAACAACAACACATAAAGGATTCACAGTAACCAAACAACAGTCAATGCATTTTTCTGCCTCTACTGAATCTCCTTTTCCACCGCATCCTAAAGTCCTCCAGACTCAGCGAGATTACATAGTTTAGATGGCCTTCAGATCAGTGAACTTGGCAGTTTTGTGAGCCCTTTTTCACCCCATAAGCACCCAATGAGACATTCCATCTTGTAGGACAATTTTGAGGGATTAGATTCTCCAAGAAGCGACATACTCTTGGGACTTCTACAAGCAACCTCACCTGACCCACACCATCTGAATAACTCTTGGTGATACTGGAGGGAAAAGTTCAGGTCCCTTACTGTGCCATGGCTCAAGTGTATTTGTACTTTTTTCCCCTGCACTCAGAGTCATGTGAGTGTAATCATCTCCTTTTGCCAAAAGGTGTATTGTTCAAAAACTTCCCTTTCTCTAACTAGAAAACTAGATTCTGGATTCACAATTCCAGAAAATCCTCCTTCTCTCACTAGAAAGCCAGATACTAGGATGTTCAAACTTGGAGCTTTTGGAGAGGCAGTCATTAGCAGTTCCCTCAGAAAGCTGGGTCCAGGAACCTTAATCATGTGAGAGCTCTCCTCTCAGCTTCATGGACAAGCATATATATTGCTTACATGTGCTTCTGTCCTAAAGACAGACTTGGAGTGGGGGAGTAGGGAGAATAGGATGGAGGTAAGGGAGGCAATCCTGTGTAGTAGTAGAAGCTTGTTGCAGAAGAAAGAACAGTCATTTTTTATAAGCCAAAACGGGTGGTTTCTCCCTAGAATGTGAACCAAGAAATTAATTCATCTTGGGACTGGCCATCTTCAGTGGCCACACAGTGAATATCCAGAAAGTGACAAGGGATGACTCCAAAACACCTAATTCATTTCTGGGTCAGGCCCCCTCGCTTTGATACATTCAGGAGTCAATGGGCACATTCTTCTCAGAAAAATGCTTTGGAAAGTCCCAAATGAAAACTGATTATCCTGTAAATCAATCCAAGTTGGTCCAGGAACTACCTTAACCAGTTTTTTGTTCCTGTAGTGAAAACAAATGAATGCTTTAGACTTAAAACAAGCATGTGATTTTAAGTCCCTTGGCCTCCAGACTGAATCTTTCCAAGTTCTTCCCAACTACATTATTCTTTTTTTTCAGTCTTAAAAGTATTTTATTATTTTCCAGTTACATGTAAAGATAGTTTTCAACATTTGTTTTCATAAGATTTTGAGTTCCAAATTTTGTCTCCCTCCCTCCCTTACTTCCTCCCTCCCCAAAACAGAAAGCAATCTGATATAGGTTATATATGTACAATCACTTTAAACATATTTCTGCATTAGTCATGTTGTGAGAGAAGAACCAGAACAAAAGGGAAAAAAAAAAGGAAAAAGAAAAAAGTAGAAACAGTATGGTTCAATCTGCATTCAGATTCCACAGTTCTTTTTTCTGGATGTGGAGAGCATTTTCCACCATGAGTCCTTTGGAATTATCTTGGATAATTGTGTTGCTGAGAAGAGCTAAGTATCACAGCTGATCATTGCACAACTTTGTTGTTACTGTGTACAATGTTCTCCTGGTTCTGCTCACTTCACTCAGCATCAGTCCACTAAAGTCTTTCCAGGTTTGTCTAAAGTCGGCCTGCTCATCATTTCTTACAACGCAATAGTATTCCATTACATTCATATACCACGACTTATTTGGCCATTCCCCAATTGATGGGCATCCCCTTGATTTCCAATTCTTTGCCACCACAAAGAGAGCTGCTATAAATATTTTTGTACATGTGGATTGCTTTTTATGACTTCTTTGGGATACAGACCTCCAACTACATTATTCTTGTAGTCATAGAATGCTTGAGCTAGAAGGAACTTGGAGCACTGGGCGGAGAGTGAGGAAGACCCAAGTTCAAATCTGACCTCAGACGCTTCCTAGCTATGTGACCCTGGGCAATTCTCTTGGTCCTGTTTGCCTCAGTTTCCTCATCTGTAAAATGATCTGGAGAAGGAAATGGCAAACCGCTCCAGTATGTTTGCCAAGAAAACCCCAAATGGGGTCACAGAGTCAGACACAACTGAAATGACTAAAAACAAAAGTCTAATCAAATCCCATCACAGACAATGCCATCTTATAAAATAATTGCTGTAGAATATGACAACCAACTAATAACCATTTATTTACAGCAGCCCTGTCCAGGGTCACTTCTCCCAACTCAAATTCCTGGTGTGGGGTCTCTAATATGTCTTCTTTCTGGGATTTGCCTACATGCAACACTTTCACCCTTGTATGTCATTAAGGAAATCAGTCTGCACATGCAATCAGCACAGAATCAAAGTGAACCTCTGTTTTTAGAATTTTACTGTTAACATTTTTTAATAGATCTTTCATCTTTTCATCATCACCTACACTTCCCCTTTTCCTCATAGTTAGTTGGTGCAGTGGATTCATATGCTGACTGTGTGACCCAAAACAAGTCACTTAGTCTCCTTCTGCCTCAGTTTTGTAATCTGCAAAATGGGATAATAACAGCATCCACAGCACAGGATTGTTAGGAAGATCAAATGAGATAATATAAGTGACGTGCTCTTTAAAGCATTGTATAAATGCTACCTATGATTATTACCCCCTTCCTCCTCTCAATAATAAAAAGAGGAAGAAGAATCAGTTCAGCATAAGCAACCAACACATTCCCAAATCTGACATTATATTCAATGTTTCTCCCTCCAACCACTACAAGGGATTGGGGGAAAGGTGTTTCTTGATCTCTTATTTGGGACCAACCTTTGTTATCATTATTTCATAATGTTCTGTTTCAATTGTTTCATGAACACTTGTTTTTGAAGCTGCTGTATTTTGTTACTATCTTGAACCTATCACAGACAGCATTTCAACCACAGCGGTGACAACAACTGTGTGCTCTGGTACCCATTTTCAATATGGAATGGGCCTTTGAAGAGGTGGAACTAGTAACTGGAGGTGTCAGTGGTTGTTGGGGGATAGATTAGATCTCACTCTTATGAAATGATGGAATTAGCCTACTGTACTTTTTTAAGAGAAGAATGTTCTCCTTAAATAATAATTTACTAACTTAGCTTTTGCCTAAGTCCAGACTTTTACGTACTGTGTTTGCCTAAAGGAAGGACCTATTTTACCAGTACACTTGCCTAGAAAACCCCAAAAGGGGTCATGAAGAGTCAGACGTGACTGAAAAATGACTCAGCAACATTTTAACAAAACTCATGAATAGACATCACTCCAGTTCTCAAAAGTCCAGAGAGAGAAGGTTGGATTAGCCATTATAGTAGCTGCCACTCCCATTGTACAGCTGGAGAAGCCAAAGGAGTAGAGATGTTAAGGGATTGTATAGCCAGTACTAGAAGTACTGGAAGTAGATAGAACAAAGGTCCCTCTCCGATCTTTTGCAAAATACATAGAATATTGGATCAATTCAAAAGGCTCTCAGAGATACCTTAGAAGCTGAGTTGAATACACACACATACATATACATACATGTATACATAGACACACATACACATACATACATTCATGCATACATATAAAGCGGCATTCGCTGCCTTAGTTCTTTGGCTTTAAGTAACTAAAAACCATGGAGCTAAAATTGGGACTTCCACCCCAATAGGTTTTCCTGAAAGGGAAGGGAATAAGTATTTATTAAGAGCCTACTATGTGCCAGGCATTGTACTAAATGCTTTATAAATATTATCTCTTTTGATTTTCCCAACAACCATTCCAGATATTATTATCTCCATTGAGGAAACAGAGACAGACAGAAGTTAAGTGACTTGCCTAAGGTCACACAGGTAGTAAATATCTGAGTCAGGATTTGAACTCATGTCTTCTGACTCCAGGCCTGTCACTATTTCCACTGAACCACCTATTTGCCAACAAAAAGGTTCAGAAATGGTGTTCATTGGCATCTTTCTATAATACCATCCTCAGGGCCTAGGAAACTCCCCTATGCCATTGGATGAGGTCCTTTGGGTCAGTCAGCCAACAACCAATGAGCATTTATCAAGTGCTTTCATTGCACAAGGCAATAGCCCAGATAATTCCATAACTAAGACCCCTTCCTTGGATTCCATCCAAGGTCAAGTCACCAGATGCTAGATTCTGCTCTAAGTCCTGGGGTGTCCTAAGATTCTTTTGATGCTAACTTCAAAGACCAGATTATAGGTCATGTGGTTCATTGTGTGCTCAAATAACACCAGTACCTATGGTGACTGGGATGTTGGTTCAACGAACATCTTTTTGTCAAGATCCTGGGGAAGAAGAGACTTCTCTTACAGAAACAAAGGGACTTTATCAGCACCTACTGTGGGAATGTAGTTGCTTCATGTTCTTGTCAGAACTGCCAAGGGCCATTAGGAAACTAATTATCATGCTCTACTGAATTCCATGATGGCCTGGCTGGTGACAGCCTTATCTTTACTTGTAATTGTGATTGATGGGTCTTCCTCCTTCTATTACCAATAAACTACAAAACATGGGCTCAGATCAAGTGGGTGAAGGGCTACCAAAGATCACAGAAAAAAGGAAAGCTCAGAACTCATGATTCCTATGAGAACAAGAGAAGGAAGAAAGTGACTAAAATTCAGGAACACGTGGACCCAGCAAACTTGAATCAATGCTTGCTGAGTGACTGATTGGCTAGGACCCTAAGCAAACCCAGTGAATCAACCCAGCTGGAAATTCCCCTACCCCAGTTATTTATATTTGTACATGTCTCATCTCTATTTCTAGAGCTTCATTAGTACCAATTCCTGCCTGGGGGCCCAGAGATCAATGCTTCTTCCCATTTACTCCCCAACCCTAAAAAAAAGAAGAAAAATGTCCAGAATTCTGTTTTACTAACACCAAACTCAAACCAAAATAGTTTATTCCTTTGCAAATGGTGTCCCACCCCCCGCCCTCAAATGATATCTTTAGTGTGACTTTCTGTCTCCTCTACCCAAAGCATGACAAGCTAAATGAGGGAGCAGGAAAAGACTTAGGAAGATGTCTCGCCTTCTCCAGAGAAGATACAATAGACACCCCTCCTCACATAAGCTGGAGAAGTGGGGGGGGGGTGTTGGAAGAGAAAAGGAAGAAAGACTATTGGCAGAAGGAGGGTCCCAAACTGGGGGCTTGTTGTGAGTCCATCTGAGATCCTAGATCCATCAGGTTGATGACAATGAGATGTCAATGGGGCAGTTTGAAGGGCCAATACACATGTTGTCATTGAAGGCATGGACTGTTCCTTCTGATGGAGATGGAATTAAATTGCTCCAGCTCCCATCCTCCTCAATTCCCACCCTGATTTCCAGATTCCTTCCTCCCTCCTTCCCTCCCTCTCTTCCTTCATTCCTTCTTTTTTATTTTCCATAACCACCTCTCATTTTATGTCACCACAACTAGGATAGTGGGTAGAACACTGAAGTTAAAGTCTAGAAGATCTGGCTGCAAATCCCAACTCAGATTATTAGTACATGTGTGATCCTATACAAATCAGCACCTCTTTCTGCATCAGTTTACTAATTTATAAAAGGGGAATACTAAGAGAACCTACTTCATAGAGTCATTATAATGTTTTAAAAGATTAGGTCATGCACATCAAGCATTCTACACATAATGCCACCTCTCAAAACTGCTACATAAATGCACAGTGTTATCATCACCACTTCTTTGGGATACGTGAATGATTCTGTAACAGTGAAGTTAGAGGGAGGATTGAGTCAATATCTTCCATTCCATGAATCACTTTGTTTTCTCTTCAGGGAAAACAAGAAGATCGTGAAAGGCATAATCACAGGAGAATAACACATTTTTCCTCTAATCCTCTGGTGGTTCTGCCCCAAACTTGTTGTGTGACCTGAAATGTCACTTTCTCTCCTTTAGCCTTTGATTTAGAGGATCATGGCTTTTGAACTGGGGAGGCCATGGAGTCCAACCAAGGTTCAGAAAGTGAAGTGACTTGCCAAAGAGGTAGTGTCAGAGGTGTGATTTCAACCCAGGGTCCTTTGAATAATGAAATTATATTATTTTCACTGTGCTACATTGCTTGACTCTCCTTATCTGTCAAGTGAGTGAATATCCCTTCTAGCTATAAAATGTGATGATTCTGTAATTCTATAGAGCCATTTTAGGAGCTGAAATTGAAGTGTACTGTCCTGTACCAGAGAGCTGAGTCAATCTTTTTTTTTTTTAATGTATGAGGTATTTTATTTTTTCCGTTACATGTAAAGATAGTTCTCAACTTTTGTTTATACATGCTTTACAATTTCAGATTTTTCTCCCTCCCTCCCCTCCCTCCCCCCTCCCCTAGACAGCAGGTAATCTGATATAGGTTATATCTATATCTGATATAGGTTATATCTATACATATACATATAGATATAGATATACACACACACATATATATATATACATAATAACATTAATCCTATTTCTGCATTAATCCTGTTACAAGAGAAAGAATCAGAGCAGTGATGCAAAACCTCAAAATAGAAAAAAAAAAAAACAACAGCACCCAAAACAAAAGAAATAATATGGTTCAATCAGCATCTATACTCCACAGTTCTTTCTTTCTTTTTTTTTCTTGGATTTGGAGATCCTCTTCTATCATGAGTTCCCTGGAACTCTTCTGTACCATTGCATTGGTGAGAAGAATATAGTCCATCACAGTAGGTCAACACTCAATGTTGATGATACTGTGTACAATGTTCTTCTGGTTCTGCTCATCTCACTCATCATCAGCTCACATAAGACCCTCCAGGTTTCTCTGAACTCTTCTTGCTCATCATTTCTTACAGCACAATAGTATTCCATTGTATTCATATACCACAACTTGTCTAGCCATTCCCCAATTGATGGGAACCCCCTCAACTTCCAATTCCTTGCTACCACATAAAGAGCAGCTATAAATATTTTTGTACATGTGGGTCCCTTTCCCCCTTCCATGATTTCTTTGGGCAAAAGACCTAAAAGTGGGATTGCTGGGTCAAAGGGTATGCACAGCTTTATCGCCCTTTGGGCATAATTCCAAATTGCTCTCCAGAATGGTTGGATCAGCTCACAGCTCCACCAACAATGCATTAGTGTTCCAATTTTCCCACAGCCTCTCCAACATTTATTATCTTCCTTTTTTGTCATTTTAGCCAATCTGATAGGTGTCAGGTGTTTCCTCAGAGTTGTTTTAATTTGCATCTCTCTAATCATTAGAGATTTAGAGCATTTTTTCATATGGGAATAGATAGCTTTGGTTTCTTCATCAGAAAACTGCCTGTTCATATCCTTTCACCATTTCTCAATTGGGGAATGACTTAGATTCTTATAAATTTGATTTAATTCCCTATATATTTTAGAGATGAGGCCTTTATCAGAAGCACTGGCCTCAAAAATTGTTTCCCGAGCTGAGTCAATCTTACAGGGGTGTGCTAGTAAATGTTAAACAATCATCTCTCTGAGAATAAAATACACACATGACACTTTTTAAAGTTTAATCTTCAGTATTAACATTTTTATTGGGCAGCAAGTTCTAAGCCTGGAGTCAAGAAGATTCATCTTCCTGAGTTCAAATCTGGTCTCAGATACTTATTAGCAGTGTCACCCTGGGAAAGTCACTTAACCCTGTTTGCCTCAGTTTCCTCATCTGTAAAATGGGTTGGAGATGGGAATGGCAAACCACTCCAGTATTTTTGCCAAGAAAACCCCAAATGGGGTCACAAAATGTCAGACATGACCGAACAACAACAATGAACATTTCTGCCATGACTTTCTTTTTTTTTTTCCTTTTTTAGATGAGTTTTTATTTGTACATTCTGTGATACTGTAGAGAAATCCTAATACAAGTTGTTTTTCGGATATATCATTCAACAGACCCACAAACTGGTTGTCATCACTTCTTACAGTAAACAATTAGGAAAGAAACAGATTCAAGTAAGTTACTCTAGCCCTTTTCTTCTTTCATACACTAAAACATCTTCTTCATGTTGTTGGAGGAGGAAGGCCCACAGGCCTGCGGTAGTACCCAAGGTTAGGATAACTTTCAGCCAGTTGGGTTTGTCATTTGGGTTGTCCCGAATGTAAAATGCTGAACAAACAAAAGTGTGGCGCGGGAACTGGGTTCTGGAGAGGAGCTGACACAGCTGCGGCAGCAGCATCAAGGATGTCACCATCTTGGTCCTGCCATGACTTTCTTAAGTCTAGGCAAACGAAACAATAAGTCAAGTCCTAGTTTGTAGTATTTGCTGATTCCTAAGGTGTAAATGCTTACACACAAAAAATCTAACAATTGATTTTCTTCAGCTGGTTCAACCTGATTCCAGCACAAAAGATTTTTATTTCTCTTTGCGGCTGAATGAGATGCCATAATTGTGGTTGAGAGAGAGCAGACACTCAATCAGAACTTTGCCTCTGGGTTAATGTTTCCTTCAGGGGAAAGTGGCTCCCTTCTGAAGCTCAGTTTAAGCCTCTATAAAATGGGAACAATAACACACTGACCTGCAGACTATTAATTCCAAGATAAAATAATCTCAGAAGAGCCCTTGGAGATCCTTGGATGCAAATGACTCCTTCTGAGCCAAAAATAGCACAGACCCAACATGAAAGTGAGAAAGATGTTTCCAAGTGACTCCAGAGAACAAGATTGCAGCATCAGTCAGCTAGAGTTCATCTTCAGGTTCCAAAGAATTAAAGGAAATCTCCGTAAAATTTTTCTCTTTTATTAATTAAAGAAAAACCTTTTTGAAGCTGTCCAGATCTGTCAAATCAGCCCACCAGTATTTGGTAGTCGGCAATGGAATTGTTTTTCCATCTTTGGAATAGTAATCTTTTGACTACCAAACCTTCCCTTTAATAAAATGTGTCACAAACCTTGATAATATTTAACAGATCCCTGGTGACTCCTTAGATAAGGAAGGCAAGGATGATGGAAAACTTTATGGTCCTGAGCACTGCTTAAAACCTTGCACCAAAATATTTTCCTTTTTAAACAAAATAATGATCTTTCTAGACCTCCCTGTAATTTGGTTTTGGAGAGTGTAGAGACACATTTCTTTCTGCTTTCCTTTCCAGTCTTAGTTCCCTACCTCCCACCCCCACCTGGACAATCAGTTGATAAATTTGACCATTGCTATTGATTGTCTGATCAAATAGATCATAACCGAAGTGGGGGGGGGGGAGAAGGGAGGGGACAGATGATCCCTTCTGATCCCTTCTCACTAAAAAGTTCTATGTGACAACGTCTGGCTATGATTAAGATGAAATGTGGGACAGCTGTGCTATAACGTCATGCCAGTTTATATACAAGCTACCCAGAAATTGGCAGGCCAATTTAAGAGGTCAGGAGGCAGCATGGCCCCATGGCCAAAGAGTCAGCCTTGGATGGGATCTGTTTCTAGCCTTGCCTCTGAAACAGATCTGTTGTGCATCTCTGGACAACCTCACTTAACCCTTCAGTATCTAAAATACATCTTTAAGTCAAGCCTTCTTCACCATTTTCCCACCACAGATACCTCTGGTAATCTGATGAATGAAGCCTGTGGATCCCTTCTGGGAATCATGTTTTTAAATGGATAAAATAAAATGCATTGGATTACAAAGGAAACCATTTCTATTGAATCACAGTTATCAAAATATTTTTGAAAACAAGTTCGAGGACCAAGTTTGAGAACCATTGCCATAAGGTTATAGGTTGCAGAGCAGTCACTGTTTTTCATTGGTAGAAGGAGATTCCCAAATGGTACGGGTCCAGTTTGTTCATTTTTTAAATCAGAAGTGTGAAGATGTACTGTCAATGTAGCTGTCAGAAGGATGGTAGTAGAAATTTGGCCCTGTGTGTGTTCAAGGCATTTCGAAAAAACTTAGAAGCAAGTACAATGAGTATAGCATCTGGAATAGGAAGAATGAGTCTATGACAAGGAAAGAGAATCCTGGGATTTGGTCAGAGCTGGTGATACTTAACTGTACCCTGACCCCTAACTAGATAAGGATGATACAAGGAAGACTATGAAAAATATTGTACTTGGGTTTTGTTTTTGTTTTTTAATTCAGCCTCGTGGATGTAATTAATATAGGGAAAGTGTGAATAAAGCAGTAACTTGTCAGAAAAAAAAAAGATTAGAGGTTTTTAGTGGGCTGAAAGCTCAATATAGGTTGACAAAGTAATATGGCAGCCAAAAAAAAAATCTCATGAGAATTTAGGTAGGACCAAGAGAAGTCCAGTGGGCAGCACTAGAGAGGTGAGAATCCTATATTCTGCTGTGGTCAGACTACATCTGAAGTATGGGGGATGTTCTGGGTGCCTTGTTTTAGGAAAGATGTTGGTAAGTTGGAAAGATTCCAAAAGAGGGCAGGAAAGATTGTGAAGGATCTCAAGATCATGCTATATGGATACTGTTAGAAGGAACTGAGGGTATTTTTACCTGGAGAAGTGAAGACATAGGATGACTTGATAGTTGTGTTCAAGTATCTGAGGGGCTTCTATATGGAAAAGGGATTTGACTTGCTCTGTTTGTTGTTGTTGGGTGGTTTCAGGCCTGTCTGACTCTTTGTGACCCCTTTTGGGGTTTTCTTGGCAAAGATACTGAAATGGTTTTCCATTTCTTTCTCCAGCTCATTTTTACCCATGAGGAAACTGAGGCAAATGGGTCTCAGTAACTTGTCCAGGGTGACACTGCTAGTAAGTATCTGATACCAGATTTGAATTCAGAAACATAAGTCTTCTTGACTTCAGGCAGGTACTCTATCTACAGGACTCCGCCCCTCCCCCCCCCCCAGCTGTCCCATTGCTCTGTTTAGTCCCAGTGCTTTTTTATTTCCTGCCTATCCTATCCTCATTTTGATTCTTTGATTGAGATGCTGGAGGATGCCACATAGAATTAATGGAAGAAAATTGATTTCAAAAAGAGAAAAACAAATGGGATTTTATGTCAAGGAGTGTGGAAATTTATTTTGATTTGGGGACCCTGCCTTTGGGCTGAGAATAGAAAGTCTTAGGCCCTCGGGGTCTCTTCTGTGTGGGAGGTGCTGGTGTCCCTCCCCCTCTGCTTCAGCTGAGTCAAAAAGCCCCGTGGGCTATATGAGACACCAGGTCAGATAGCTGGGGGAGAAAAAGTCCCCAGCTCCCTCCGACCTGAACAGAGCTATCCGAGAGATCCTAGGCTTGTCCAGGCTGGGCTCTAGCATAGCCTGTGCTGAGGCACATGATGCTCGAGCAACCCCCCAGCCGCAGCCCTGGCTGGCGGATTAGCTTGGTGTGTGGGGGCACAAAAAGCCCCGAGATTTGAGTGAAGAAAAGGAAAATATATATAGACCTAGGAATTAGATTCAGGGGGAGAGGCAGGAGACAAGAAAAAAGAGAGGGACTGAGAAGGCCCGCGGACAAGAACAAAAAGGGAAAGGCTGACAAGATTAGAGGGGCGGCAAAGGTTTGAGAAGACAGACAGGGAGGCCGCTACAAGGATGCTAGAGAAAGTGAGAAAGGGCTTTCCAGTTAGAAGAAGGTCCATTGGTACACAGGAAGAGGCCGAAGGACTAGGAAAAAAGGGGAATGACAAGATTAGGAGAACAGAGAGAGGCTGAGGGACAAGATTAAAGGGGCGCTGACAAGATTAGAGGGGCGGCAAAGGAGGCCGAAGGACAAGACTGACGGAGCAGACAGACAGAACAGGAGGCAGTGGAGAGCACAGAAGTGGTCAGCACAGGGGACAGTTTGGAGAAAGTGAAGATTAAGAGAACAGTAAGGAGAGGAAAGTTAGAAGCAGGGGGATAGACAAAGTGAAAGGGGCTCAGAGTTAGAATGAAGGACCTGAGTAGTGAAAGTGGAACATACCCTAAGGCAAGAGGCGGCAACAGCCCTTATTGTATTAAAAAAATTTCCAGGCCCAGCAGGTGGAAAGAGAGGCCCAGAACACAGTCAGGTTGTACATTTTATTTCCCTGTATTCTTAATTTTAAATGGTATCTCATAAATAAACTCTGCTTTGGTTATTTAGTTAAGAGGCTTCTTAATCTTTTGCTTATCATTTTGGGAGTGGAGCAGTGTGGTGGAACTTTATAAACGACCCATACTAAGTTAATAAGCAGTCAGATAGCAAGTCAGTCAAAAGTCCCCAGATTAGTCCTCCAGTCAAATTAGGCCCCCCGAATTAGCCAAGTCAGTCAAAATATTTCTACAGGAACAACTTGGCTTTGTTTAAAGCACTGGGTAATTTCCCAAATATAATCCAGTCCAATTTCTTCTTCTTACTAAGTTTTGGACGTGGGATATTGTCCATCTAGGGCGCTTGTGTCAAACTCAAATATAAGGATCCCTGCAGGCTGCATAGTGACTTAGAAAATCACATATCTATTCTATCATATTTTTATTTGTTTTGTTAAAGATTTCTCAATTATATTTTAATGGTTCAGACTGCACTCCAGAATTTGATACCTCTGATATAGGGCATCTATCCAAGATATATGTGTTGTTGTTATTGTTGCTCTTGTTGGGTCATTTCAGTTGTGTCCAAATCTTCCTGACCCCATTTGGGGTTTTCTTGGCAAAGATGCTAGAGTGGTTTGCCATTTCCTTCTCCAGCTCATTTTACACATGAGGAACTGAAGCAAACAGGGTTAAATGATTTGCCCAGTCACACAGCTAGGGAGTATCAAAGATTACATTTCAACTCAGGTCTTCCTGGTTCCAGGTCCTGTGCTCTATCCACTGCACCACCCAGCTGCCTCATGATAGACAAGAATTATGTAGGATGAGAAGGCATGGATGGATTGGAACCTGCACCATTACAGTAAGTACCCATATCAATTAGACTATGGTTCCATTAAAGTATTGAACACCTTCACTGAAATCAATGAGAAAGGCACTGTGCTAGATTCTGGGTATACAAGCCCCTAACCTTAAATAGCTCATAATCTAACAGAGAGAACCAGACCTTTACACAAATAGGAATCAATTATGCAAGGGAGGATGTGATAAAGGCAAGAAGGTCCCCCAGACAAACTACAATAAAGGAAATCTGAGGAGAGAGAAATCACCTTTAACTGAGGAAAGTCATAGAAGGCTTCAAGGGCAAAGAGGAACAAACCTAAGCTGGACCAATAAGGAAGGGAAGGATTTCAAAAGGTACCAATATGGAAGGAGTCCATTCCAGGAATCAGCCATAACAATGCAGGATGAGATTGGGGTGTGGGGGTGGGGTAGTGGCTATCTTAGAGTAGACTAATGCCTGTTGATAGACTGACTAGCTAGTAGCCAAGTTAGCTTAACAGGCAGGAAAGGCTAATCAGAGCTAGATTTCATTCCAGGCTGAGATGTTTGCATTTGGTCCTATATAGTCTAGTGATTTTCTTTTTTTTTTTAATTGAGTTTATTTTAAAACTTTTTGTTACGTTTTAAGTTCTGATCTGTCTCCCTCCCTACCCCATACTTCAGGGTAGCCCCCAAAGACCACCTTTTCACACACATATACATACATATGAAATATGCATATGCATATATATTCATGCACATACACATGTTTATATGTATGTGTATGCATATATATGTGTTTATATAATACATGCATGTATGTATGTATTTATAGGAAAACCATACTATGCATACTTCTACTTATCAGTTCTTTCTATGGAGTTGAATAGCATCTTTCCTCATGAGTCCTTTGTATTTGATTTGAGTACTGAAAGTAACTTAGTCATTCACAATTGTTCTTCAGACATATTGTTGTTGTTGTATACGACATTCTCTTGATTCTGCTAATTTCACTCTTCATCATTTCATGCAAGTCTTTCCATGTTTTTCTAAAAAAATCAGCCTGAGGGGGGGGCAGCTAGGTGGCACAGTGGATAGAGCACTGGCCCTGGAGTCAGGAGTACCTGAGTTCAAATCCGGCCTCAGACATTTAACACTTACTAGCTGTGTGACCCTGGGCAAGTCACTTAACCCCAATTGCCTCACTAAAAAAAAAAAAAAAATTAAAAATCAGCCTGATCATCATTTCTTACACCATGGTAGAGTTCCATCACAATCATATACCACAACTTGTTTGGCCATTCTCCATTGATGGGCATCCCCTCATTTTCGAGTTCTTTTCCACCATAAAGAGAGCTGCTATTTTAGACCATATAGTTTCTTTTTCCTTATTCCCTGATCACCTTGGGAAACAAACATAATAGTGGTATTACTGGGTGAAAAGGTATATAAAGTTTTGTAAGTCTAGGGGCATACTTCCAGATTGCTTTCCAAAATGACTGGATCAGTTTACAGTTCCACCAACAATGTATTAATGTTCCAATTTTTCTACATTCTCACCAATATTTGTCACTTTCCCCTTTTAAATTTTAGCTAATCTGATAAGTGTGAGATGGTATTTCAAAGCTATTTTAATTTGCATTTTTCTAATCGGTAATGATTTAGAGCATTTTTATATGACTACATCTAGTTTCGATTTCATAAAAAACTGTCTTCATATCCTTTGACCATTTATCAATTAAAGAATGATTCATAGTCTTATAAATTTGATAAAGTTCTCTATATATTTAAGATATGAGATGTTCATCTTAGAAACTATCTATAACTTCCCCCAAGTTTTCTGCTTTTATTCTGATCTTAATACCTTTTTAATTTAATATAATCAAAATTACCCATTTTACATCTTACAATGCTCTCAATCTCTTGTTTATTCATAAATTCTTCTCCTATCCATAAGTCTGATAGGAAATATGTTCCATGTTCTTCTACTTTTCTTATGATATCCCCCTTTATATGTAAGTCATATATCTATTTTGACTTTATCTTGGTAAATGGTATAAGATGATCTATAACCAATTTCTACCAAACTGCTTTCCAGTTTTCCCAACAATTTTTACCATATTGTGAATTCTTTTCCCAAAAGCTTAAAATTTTACATTTTTCAAACAGGATTACATTTACTATTATGTATTGTATGTCTACTGTATTCCACTGATTCACCTTTTTTATTTGTTAGCCAGTACCAGATAGTTTTGATTCTTACTGTCTTGCAATATAATTTAAGATCTAGTACTACTAAACCTCCCTTCTTTACATTTTTCATTAATTCTTCTTATATTCTTGACCTTTTGTTCTTCCAAATTAATTTTATTATTTTTTCTAGCTCAATAAAATAATTTTTATAATTTGAGATGGCATTGTATAAGTAGATCCATTTAGATAGAATTATCATTTTTATTATATTGGCTCTGCCCACCCATGAACAATTAATATTTCTCCAATTATTTAAATCTGATTTTATTTGTATAAAAAGTGTTTTATAATTATGTTTACTTAGTTCCTGGGTTTATCTTGGAAGACACACTCCTAGGTATTTTATACTGTCTACAGTTATTTTAAATGGGGTATCTCTTACTATCTCTTCTTGCAGAGTTTTGTGGGTAATATATAGAAATGCTGATTAGTTATATGGGTTTATTATTAGTACACTGATTTTCAAAGTTGGAGCTGTTAGGGGGAGGGACAGGAGTGTGTGATCAACTAATCAGAGAGTAAATAAATGGGTTCTTGGATTTATCTCCAACACAACCATAACACTCCCTTTACCCATTATCATCAACACTTCCATATTCTGCCCATCTTGCTGCTCACCTCCAATGGCTGTTGAAACTTCCAACCTATCCCTGTCTCCACCAGTAACAGGTCCCTTGGGGGTGGATATAATCTAACACGGACTATACTAGTAGAGGTCCATGAAAAATTCCCTCACCCAGCCATTATCTACACCCTGCACCCAAATCCCCTCTTGGCTACAGTAGGGAGGGCTCTATGATCAGGGACTATAGCCTATAAGTGAGAACCCTTTGCCTTTTTCATTTTTGGTGAAATAGATTGAGTCCCACAAAACAAGCAGATATGAAAGGGTTGTGACCTGCAATTCTCATTATCTTATCTTTCCCTTTAAACCATCCCTTCTTCCTTTTTTCCCAGGAGGATCCTAACATTTTTTGAATCACCCAGGTTTTAAACATTAAAATCTTCCTCAGCACCTCCCTTACTCACAACACATATCCAATCAGTTGACAAACCTTGATGTTTCTATGTCCATCATCTATCTTTTCTCTACTCAATCAGTCACCATCCTCATCATCCCTTGGCTGGACTATTTCAATAGTGTCTCTGCCTCAAAGCTCTCCCAACTTACTCTTCACACAGCTTCCAAAGTGATTTTTCCTAAAGAACAGGTCTGACCATGTTACCCCCTACTCAATTAACTCCAATGATTCGCTTTTGACTCTAAGAGCTAATATTTCATATTTATGCACTGGTGACAAAGTGTATAGAGCACCTACATATAGAGTCAAGAAGACCTGAGTTCAAATTTAGTCCTAGACCCTTACTAGCTAGTCACCTTGGGCAAGACATTTAACCTATGTCTGCTTCAGTTTCTTCAACTATGAAATGGATATAATAATAGCACTTACCTTGCAGGGTTGTTGTGAGGATCAAATGAAATAATATTTATTAAAGCACTCAGCACAGTGCCTGGCACATGGTAGGAGCTTATGGCACATGGTGGGAAATGCTTATTTCCTCCCTTCCCATCCCATCCCCCACAACCTTCCTCTTTTAAAAATGACTATTTTTGTGTAGACACTTAAGGACAACTAGGTGGTGCAGTGGATAAAGCACCAGGCCTGGAGTCAGAAATTCTCATCTTCCTGAGTTCAAATATAGTCTCAGATACTTACTAGCTGTGTGACCTTGGACAAGTCACTTTACCCTGTTTGCCTCAGTTGCCTCATCTGTAAAATGAACTTGAGAAGGAAATGGAAAAGCATTCCAGTATCTTTTCCAGGAATACCTCAAATGGGATCATGACAGGACACAACATGACTGAACAACATTTTGGGGTAAGCTTTATAAAGTATATAATTATTGGTACAATAAATACTACCTGTATACAATTTATAAATAAATATACATAATTGGAGCACAGGCTCAAAAACTCTTTTCTGATAGGAACATGATCAAAATAGTGATCAAAAAATTTTGGAAACCACAGCTACAGACAATAGAGAGGTTGTTGAACAAGAGGTTGGCATGATTAGACTACTCATCCATTAGGAAGATTACTTTGAGCCTAACACATCATGGGTACCTAATAAATGCTTTTGGAATGAATGAATGTTTTGGGAAGGATGGATGAGAATGAGTCATCATTGAAACTGTAGCTCTTGGAATCATTTGCATAAAGGTGATCATTGAAGCAACTAGTGAATGACATCAAGGCAGAGAGGGAGGACCAAGGACAAAGAATTGGCAGACTCCCACATTTAGGGGTCTAGAGGAAGAAGATAAAATAGTGAAGGAGACCTAGAAAGCACAGTCAGAGAGATGAAAGAAAGCCAGGAAGAGCAAACATTCATCCTTTCAATGCACTATTTTTTAGATGTATATCCCATTAAGTTTTATTTTCCCAAATTACATGTAAATACAAATTTTGACATAATTAAAAAAAAACTTTGTGTTCCAAATTATCTTCCTCTTTCCCTCCCCGCCAAGAGCTCAAGCAATTCAATATAAACTATAGATGAGCAGTCATGCAAAACATTTCCATATTAACCAGGTTGTAAAAGAAAACAGACAAAAACAAAACTTCAAGTAAAGGAACAACAAACAAACAAAAAATATGCTTCACTCTGTATTCAGACACCATCAGTTATCCCTCTGTGAATGGACTACATTTTTCATAGGACCTTCAGAGTTATCTTGTATCATTGCATTGCTTAAAAAATCAAGTTGTTCACAGCAGATCATCTTACAGTATTGCTGTTATTTTGTATACAGTACATTTCACATTGCATCAGCTCATGTAGGTCTTTTTTGGTTTTTCTGATAGTATCCGGCTCATGTTTTTTATAGCAAACTACATTTATATAGTACTTTAAAGAGAGATTTCCTTACAATAAACCCAAGAGGTTGATTCTTTCAACAACAGTTATAGATCACATTTATATAGTACCTTATACTTGACAAAGAATTTTCTTCACAATAGCTCAGCAAAGCAAGGACCATGTGTTTTATCATCATCAATCAACTTTCATCATCATCAATCCACCCTCACTGTCACCAATCAATCCCCATCTTCATCCAATCAATCAATCAATCATCATCATCTTACATTATTCTTGACTCTGCTTCAAATTTTTTTTCAGTTACTATTGTTAACTGTTTCCCTCCATCTTATTCCCTTCCCCATGATATTTACCCTATTTTTTATATTCTTTCACCCTATCCCTCCTCAAAAGTGATTTGCTTCTGACTTCACCCTCCCCCAATCTGCCCTTCCTTCTTTCACCCCTCCCTCTTTATCCCCTTCACCTCCTACTTTCCTGCAGGATTAGATAGATTATTCCACTCAATTGAGTGTGTATTTTATTCTCTCCTTGAGCCAACTCTGATGAGATTAAGGAGCCAATTCTGATGAGTGTAAGGCTCATTCACTTCTCTACTCCTCCCCATCTCTTTCCCCAGTCCATAAGCCCTTTCCTGTTTCTTTCATGTGGGATTTTACCCCATTCTATCTCTCCCAGTGCATTCCTCTCATCCCCCAATTTTACCCAAATGATGTCTTCATGGGGCAGCTAGGTGACACAGTGGTCAAAGCACCCACCATGGACCCAGGAGGACCTAAGCCCAAATCCAGCCTCAGACACAAGACACTCACCCACTGCACAAACCCAAGCATGTCACCAAACTCCAACCACCCCCCACATAAAAAAGATAAAAAATAAATGCTTTACAGATATCATCCTTTCATAATCAATTCCCACCTGTGCCCTCTGTCTAAATTTATTTCTATCAACTGCCCTAATACTGAGAAAGTTCTTATGAGTTAGAAGTATCATCTTCCCATGTAGGAATGTAAACAGTTTAACCTTCTAATATCACTCTTAATTTCTTTTTCCTGTTTACCTTTTTATGCTTCTTTAGGGTTCTTCTATTTGAAAGTCAAATTTTCTATTCAGTTCAGGTCTTTTCATCACAAATGCCTGAAAGTCCTCTTTTTCATTAAAGTCCCATTTTCCCCTGAAAGATTATACACAGTTTTGCTGGGTAGATTATTCTTGGTTGTAATCCCAATTCCTTTGCCCTCTGGAATATCATATTCCATGCCCTCCAGTCCTTTAATGTAGAAGCTGCTAGATCTTGTGTTATCCTGAGTATGGTTCTGCAGTACTTGAATTCTTTCTTTCTGGCTACTTGCAACATTTTCTCCTTGACTTGGGAGCTCTGGAATTTGGCTATAATATTCCTAGAAGTTTTCATTTTGAGATTTCTTTCAGGAGGTGATCAGTGGATTCTTTCAATTTCCATTTTACCTTATGTTTCTAGAATATCAGGGCAATTTTCTCTGACAATTTCCTGGAAAATGATGTCTTAGCTCTTGTTTTGATCATGGTTTTCAGGTAGTCCAATAATTTCCAAGTTATCTCTCCTGGATCTATTTTCCAGGTCAGCTGTTTTTCCAAGGAGATATTTCACATTACTCTCTAATTTTTATTCATTTGGATTTGATTTATTTTGTATTGACTTCTCATTTCTATTTGCTCAATCCTAATTTTTAAGCAATGATTTTCTTCAGAGAGCTTTTGTACCTCCTTTTAAATTTGGCCAATTTGGCTTTTTAAGCTGTTGCCTTTTTTTTTTTTTTGCTTGACCCTCCTGCATCATTCTCATTCCTCTTTCTACTTTTTCCTCTACCTCTCTTGCTTTATCTTCAAAGTCCTTTTTGAGTGCCTCTATGGCCTGAGACCAATTCATATTTTTCTTGGAAGCTTTGGATGTAGGAGCCCTGATGTTGCTATCCTCTTCTGAGGGTGCACCTCAATCTTCCTTGTCACTAAAGAAACTTTCCATGGTCCACATCTTTCTCTGTCTGCTCATCTTGCCTGTCTTTTACTTGATTTTTAACTCCTTCTTAAAGTGGGGCACAGTTTCCAGACTGTACTGTCCCAAGCCTCAGGGGGTCCCAGATAGTACAATTTAAGGAGGGGCAGGTTCTTCACTCACCTGGCCTGTTCCCTGGTCCATAGATAACCCCAGGAAAACTTACTAATTAACTAGGCAGAAAAATTTTGTGTGCTACGGTTGTTAGCCCCTCCCCCACCTGGGCCACCACCACTCAAGCCTACTTCCTGATTCCCAGCAGGGGTGAAACACTCAAGTTCCACCTCAGTGCCAGCAGAGACCCCTGTAATCTCCCCCTGGCTAACTACACTGTGTTAAGCAGTGCCTGGCACATAGGAATTGTCCTATGGTGTTATTTGGAGGTTCTGGGGGGCAATTGTGTCACGAGTTTCGAGAGCTTACTGCCTTTCCTCTGCCATCTTGGCTCCACCCTAGAAAATCCTTCCAATGCATTATTAACAACAATTCTCATTTGTATAATGATTTGAGGTTTGCAAAGTACTTTCTTCTCAAGTATGTAAGGTAGGCATTATATTTCTCATTTTATAGATAATAAAACTGAGATTCAGTGGTCCCATAACTGGAAAGTGATTTAGGGTGAAATTAGAACCCAGGTCTCTCTTAACTCCAACTCCAGAATAAATTCCACTACTGGAAGGGAAAATGGTGAATAAATGAATAGAGTACTGGACTTTGAGTCAGGAAGATCTACATATGTATCTCACCTTAAACACTTATCAGTTACGTGACCTTAGAAAACTCATTTAATCTCTCTGAGCTTGTTATCCCATCTGTAAAATGGGGAGAGTCATGGCACCTGACTCACTGGGTTATTGTGGGGCTCAGATAAGGCAATGTGAGTAAAGCGCTTTGTTAACCTTAACATGCTACATAAATGCAAGCTTTTATCATATGGGCTCCCTGGAAGGCTACCAAAAACAAGATCTGCTGATGGATCAAATGATTTATCCTCCCTGTATGTTTTGTGTACATATGTGTATACATGTATCTATATAAAGAGGTATATTCACATACACACATATATACATATATACATACATATACCTATATGTATATAGAAATAGAACAACCCAGCTTAATTCCATCATCTCCCTGTACTCATAAAATCAATTAGTAACCAAGTGATATAAGGACCTTTAGTCTTACCCTATACTTTATAGTTGTTAATAATAATATTAGGGGGCAGCTAGGTGGCACAGCGGATAAAGCACCAGCCCTGGATTCAGGAGGACCTGAGTTCAAATCCGGCTTCACACACTTGACACTTACTAGCTGTGTGACCCTGGGCAAGTCACAACCCCCATTGCCCTGCCCCAAAACAAACAAACAAAAAGTAATAATATTAAAAACAATAATGGCATTTATTTATATTATGTGCTAGACACTGTGCTAAGTGCTTTGCAAATATTATTTCATTTGATCCTCACAACAACTCAGGGGAGTGGGGGTGGTATTATTACTCCCATTTTACATTTGAAGAAACTGAGGCAGCAGAAGTCAAGTGACTTGCTCAAGGTCACACAGCCAGGAAGCATTTTAAGTCAAATTTGAACTCAGGTCTTCCTGACTCCAAGAATAGTGCTCTATCCATGGTGCCACTTAAATATTTCCATTTTTGTGAACTGGAGAAAATTTGTCCCTTCTGCCAGTAAATATGAGCATTTATATGACACTTTTTTTTTTGGTCGAGGCAATTGGGGTTAGTTGACTTGCCCAGGGTCACAAAGCTAGTAAGTGTCAGGTGTCTGAGACTGGATTTGAACTCAGGTCCTCCTGACTCCAGAACTGGTACTCTATCCCCTGTACCACCTAGCTGCCCCATGACACTTTTTTAAAACATCAATTTAAACTTGGATATGACTTGGTAACAATTTATATAGTTCAAGAAATGTACACATAAATACCTAACTATAGCCTCTTTAAAGCTCTTTTCCCAAGTAGATGATTATTCCTGTATCCTGTTCAGGGTTTAGCAGTGGTGATAATCACTTGTAATCATCCTGGGCAATTTGTAGCCATTAATTGTGATTCCAAAAGGGGCACAGAAATAGCTATTCTTAAAAGAAGCTTTTACAAGAGAGACGTCTTAACGATCTTCTTATTCCACCATTGGGGAAAATGAGGCATAGCTGCAATCACACTCATCATTATTAAACTATCTGCCTACCATAACTGCTCAATTGTAGCCCAAGGTCACCTCTACCTTTTTCAACTTTTGTCCCCTTCTCAGTGAGCAGAGATGGCTATAATTGCATTGTACCAATGACCAAAATTTTCCTTTTAGCAGATTCTCCAAAGAGTTCTTCTTTGGAAGGACTTGTTTAAGTGTTCTCTGGAGGGTGTGAAGCATCTGACCTAAATCTTACAATGTGAAAGGCCATTTTTGATTCCCTAAATATGTCCTTTCTGGCTCTTGCTCTTCATCCAAGATGGCTGCCATCTGTTACTGGCACAAACATCCTTGTTTTCATTCCATCGAGAGATTTCTGTAAAGTCAGTCATTGTTATTGTAGGACATAACATTTTATAAATGACTCCAGTGAATGGTTTTCATCAGAAAGAAAGTCACAATGTACATTTATTATACAAACAGGAGAGCTCTGAAGGCTACACCACTAAACAGTTATTAATTAAATGAACTGAGATGAAATACTGCAAGTGACCCCAGGATTAAGTTCTTATATGGTGTTTCTCTGATGACTAATAGTCACTGTAACTAAGATGGGGGTATTACAACAAAACTCTGCCGCTGACAAAAATATTAACCGTAAATGATGACAAGGTTTTCATCTGGGACCAGGAAAACATCTGGAAACTATTAAATTCATAGCATTTTCCCCTTTGAGTCCAGATTGCCAAAGCAAAAACCAACCACCCAGAAACCGTGGGCCTAATGGTAACTCAATATTTCTTTTTCATTAAAAATTATTCCAAGGGATCACCATTATTCATTTCTCAACAAAGACAGATTCTCTCAGTCATAGTTTAGGGGACCTGGGTACAAGTGTTAGTACTAGTTCCCGGTTCATGTGGAATCAAAGGCTTTCAGGGGAATCAGTCCATATAGGTCCAGGTCAATATCCACGCAACATCAGGACCAGATGTGAGCCAGTTGTATTATAGCCTAGAGAAACCAGCTGAGCATTAGACAAATGAACAGAAGAAAAGTCAGATGTGAGATGCAGAGGAGTTGTCAAAAACCATTCAAGGGTTTGTTGTTAAAGTTGTGATATGTAACAAGAAGGACTTAAGTAGAACCCTATGTCATTTCAACTGTTTGTAGACTCCAAGTATTACATATGTATACAAGTCATGGGGCCATTAATCCCTCTACCTCCTTAATGTGTTTCTTTTTGATTTGAGAATTTAATCTGGAGAGCAGGACAAAGGGTTTTTGTTTGTTTGTTTATTTGTAATTTGGTTTTTGTTGTTGTTTTGTTTGTTTTTGTGAGGCAATTGGGGTTAAGTGACTTGCCCAGGGTCAGGGACAAAGTTTTGAAGCTTTTAATACATGTGGCTTTATAATTGGCACAATATCCACTCCTCCTACCCACCCCCTCCACAGTGAATCCCCCTGACAGGGAGGTTTGCTGTTCACTGAAGAATTTGATTTTACTGGGAAATCCGAGAAGTCATCCATCTCCACTGGTACATCACAGAGTCTTAGATTTGGAAGAGTGCCTAGAGTTCACCTAGTCCCACACCTACTGGAATTATGAATTCCACTGACAACATCCCCCCACAAGTGGCCTTCCAGTTTCTTCAGGTAAGGAATGAAAGAACAATGAACCACAAGGTCACTGAGAATCCCAAAGAACCATATAAAATTATTTTTAATTTTCATTAAAAGCATAAAATTCAATTCAATAAACAATTACCAAAAGTCTATTGAAGGGGCAGCTAGGTGGCACAGTGGATAAAGCACTGGCCTTGGATTCAGGAGGACCTGAGTTCAAATTTGACCTCAGACACTTAACTAGCTGTGTGACCCTGGGCAAGTCACTTAACCCTCATTGTCCTAGGGAAAAAAAAAAGTTCTATTGAGGGAAGATTTATGTAAGAAGCTGGGGGTGCAAAGCGAAAGCAAAATGATCCCTGCTCTCAAATTGCTTACATTCTACTATGGGTATAGATACTAAGTAAACAGTAATTTTTCAAATTTTAAGGGGCAAGGACCAACAATGGTGGAAATGGTATAAAAGTTATCACCTGAGCTGAACTTTAAAGAAAGTTAGGGATTCTAAGAAGCACGGGTGAGGGGAGAAACTGTTCTGGACATGGAAAACAATATGGAAATAGGAGACAAAATGGCATATACAGGGAGCCAAAAGTAGGCCAGTTTGGCAGAAACATAGAGAGCATGGGGAGAGTAAAATGAAATCTGCCTGGAAGCGTAGGTTGGAGTCAGTTTACAAGAGACTTTAAATACTGGACACAGGAGTTTTCTTCTATTTTGTCCCGGATGGTAATAAAGAACCACTCACACTTCTTGAATGTGAAATGACATGGTCTGATTTATGTTTTAAGAATATTAATTTGGCAGCTGGTGGAGCAGGGAGTGGGGAGGAATAGATTGACAAAGGGCTAGACCCAATGTTGGGAGACAGACTAGAAGGCTATTATTTTCTTCATTCAGGAGGGAAGTGATTAAGAACTGCAAACTAGGGTGGTGGCTCTCTGAGTGGAGAGGAGACAGATAGAAGAGATGTTAAATGAGACATGTTGTAAAAGAGGAATTGATAAGACTTGCCAAATGATTAGATATAGGCTATGTGGTAAAAAAAAATTTATTTGTGGTAAAGATTAATATTGCTGTTTTTAGCTGACTCATTTGGGAGGGGCCACTCCTGGCCCACCCTGAGGTTACATATTGTAACGATTTGAATGATGCCACCTGCTGGAGACTTACTGTAGAAAAGCTCCACCATGAAGTGAAGGTCTTTGAGGGCAAGACCAGGAGTCTTTTCTTTGGTGTCAGGAAGTGACGTTTGCTGGTAGGAGGAAGAAGGGGGGAGCCTGGCGCTCTGACTGGGGGCTCTTTTCCTGAGGACGCTGGTAGAGAAGGGAGCTAGAAATGTGCACTCCCTTTAATAGATAGATGAATGTAGGCCTTTCTCTCTCTCTTTACCAAATTCTTTTTCTCCTTAATAAATGCTTAAAAGCCTAACTCTTGCTAAAGCTTATAATTTATTGGCGACCACTCATCAGATATTTGTGACAGTTTAGCTAGAATTTTAGCCTTTAACAATATGCTACTGAGGTCAGAAGGAGAACTCTCCATAGGCAGCTTTTGAAGGATCTCCCCTTTTTGGGGGAGGAAAGATTGAACGCTCCCTGAAGGGAGGCAGAGGATTCTTCCAGAATGCTAGTGGTCTGGCAGTCTCTTCTTCTTCTCCCCTTGTGGTGGTGGCGCGAGTCCTCTGTCTCGAGCGGCTGGTTTTTTTTGTTTGTTTTTGTTTTTTCCCAGTGGTCCAGGTGTGGGTGAGTTAATTACAGAAAACCCTAAATTCCTTTGAACTAGCTTAATTGGAAATGGTCTGAGGATTGAATAGGTTAAGTTTAAAGTTAAGAGTATTTATCTGTATTTCTATTTTCCTATTTCCTTATCTTTGATTTTTATTAGTTTCACCTTTGTTGTTTAATTAATTCCCAAGTAATAAAATCTGATCCTTTTGTGAACTAGAGCTTAGAGGCTCCTTTCTTATTGGCCTGGGAGAAATATCTAAAAAGGGCAGTTCAGAGGGGAGGGTAAACCTAAAAGGTCCCTCATATTTCCAGGACCCCAATATTAAGGCGAGTCACCCAAATAATGCTCCATATATCAAATTTTGGCCCTCAGTTTAGAGTTAAAAGGGGGTATGATACTATTGTAGGGTAAAGAGGCCTGGATTTGGGATCAGTTGTTGTTGTTTGTCCTTGAAAGGACCATGAAATCAGGGTGATGTTCATGACTTATAGTGAATTGGATTTAAGTGAGGGAGGGCTGTGCAAGGTCACCAACCTCACTTTCTCCAGAGCCTTCTGGGTCCAGTGGCAAAATATATATCAACACAACTGGATTGGGGTTAAGTGACTTGCCCAGAGTCATGTAGCTAGTAAGTGTCTGAAGTGAGATCTGAAGTGAGATTTGAACTCAGTTCTTCCCAACTTCAGGTCCAGTGTTCTATCACTGTGCCACCTAGCTGCCCTTTGGATTAGTTAGACAGAGTGGAGTCATGGTTTGTTCTACTATCTGTGTGACATGGAGCAAGTCAGAAGCATGACACAGTGGGAAGAATGATGGACCCAGGTTCAAATTTGGTCCCTACTGGCACTGTCTGTGTGACCTTGGACAAATTCCTTTATCTCTCTCAAGCTAATTTCCTCATTTGCAAAAATGAAAGCATTAAGATCACTATTGATTCCCCACCAACCATCCTAAGTCATATACAGGCTCTAAAACTTCATTTACCTAAACGGAAAATAGGAATAACACTACCTATTTCATGAGATTAGTAAAAGTAAAACACTTTGTTAATTTCACTGTGCTAAAGAAAACTGACTTGTTAGTGGTCAGTTTGTTTCTCCTGGTAAATTCCCTGAGGACAGTTGTTTTGTTTGTTTGTCCGTTTATTTTGTCATGGTCAGCTAGATGGAATAGTGGATAGAGTGCCAGGCCTGAAGTCAGAGGAAGACTCATATTCCTGAGTTCAAATCTGGTCTCAGACACTTACTAGCTGTGTGACCCTGGGCAAGTCACTTCATTCTGTTTGCCTCAGTTTCTTCATCTGTAAAATGAGCTGGAGAAGGAAATGGCAAACCACTACAGTGTCTCTGCCAAGAAAACCCCAAGTGAGGTCACCAAGAGTTAGACAGGACTGAAACAACTGAACAACAATCCCTATCATGGCACAATATCTGGCATATAATTGGCGCTTAATAAATGCTAGTCCATTGAATTGAATTAACATACATTTTCATTCTGGATACTTGTCCAAGAATGAGCTTCCCCACCCCCCACCAATTAATGTAAAGAAGCCAAGACATCTAAATGGAGTCAATCAGTCAATCAATAGATAAGAGGGAGCTTTAAATTTATGAACAAGATTGTTAACATACCGTGATCTCTTTACAATGTGCTCACCTTTTTCACTGGGTTAAGAAAGAAGACAAGGTGATTTATTTAGAGGATAAGACACATCAATTGTGCCCATGTATAAATTAAGCAAGTCAGTCATGGAGCTGGAGCAGTATACAGGCAGAAAAGTTCCACTTTGGAGGAATCCAGTTTGAGAGTTGGAGTCAAATCCCTTTAAAGGAATTGCTCTTGGGGGGAGAGGCAGAAGACAGCTTCTCTCTCTTCCTCCTGCTCTTCTCTTCTCATTGACCCTGCCATTGGAGAGACTAGACCAAGAAGACGAGTATATTTACTTGGAATTGGGGAGAAAGGACCAATAGAGGACAACGTATACAAGAAGGAGTGATAGTTACTAACAATTAAAAAAAAAAAAGGAGGCTCAAATTTTCAGGGAGAATTTCCAGGAAGAATGTTGTCTATGGACTCAAGAAAGGGTTTCCAGGCCACAAAGAATCAAGAATTGTTATTTACCCCTTTGCCACCTATTCTTCCCATGGACCTGAGGGTACTTGTAGGAGAGTATGCCCCAGGCTTGACATCCTGTATTCTAAGATCCCTTCCAGTTCTAATATTCAGCAATCCTATAATCCTACAGTTAATCCTGAGTCACATTCAAATTACTATACTATTAGGATCATAGAAACCAATATCATTAAATATCCAGGGCTTTCCTTTTCTTTGAGAATGATGATTTTAAAGAAGTCATTTTCAAGTGAATAAGTAGGTCCTTTAAGAATGCATAAGATTGGGGGCAGCTAGGTGTCACAGTGGATAAAGCACTGGCCTTGGATTCAGGAGGACCTGAGTTCAAATCCAGCCTCAGACACTTGACACTTAACTAGCTGTGTGACCCTGGGTAAGTCACTTAACCCTCATTGCCCTGCAAAAAACAAAACAAAAACAAACAAACAAACAAACAAAAAGAATGCATAAGATTGATGTTTTCCTGCAGTTTTAAAGACCAACTCCCACTGTCTAGTGGCCTTACTTGTTACTATTCCAAACAATAGTCATCTCAGAGAAGCACAATTCATCCTAAATCACTACATCACTACACTCCTACCACTAGATGGCCAATAATAATAGAAGAATTCACATATGACATTTACACAGTATTCAGCATGTGTTATCTCATTTGAGCCTCATGGTAAATTTGGTACTTTAATTATTACTATGCCCAGTTTACAGATATGGAAACTGAGGCTTAGAGAGGCCTGTTCATAGTCACAGAGCTAAAATATGATGGAAGCACACTTAAACTCAGGTCTTCTGGATTCCCAGCCCAGCATACTTCCCTTCGACCCATACCACCCTTCTCAGATGTTGATACAGCATGGCTCCCTTTTTCTTGTTTGGTAGCGATCAAATAATAAGCACTTTTAATTATTTTCATGGCAGTAACAAGCTCAGATGATATTCATACTCTGATGAAATCCCCCCTAGTGACAATGGCATATAATTGAGACAACTGGTTATGGTTAAGGGAAAATTGGTGCTGGTAGGGAATTGGGAAGGGCCCGTTAAAAATCTTAGGCTCTCAGGGGCAGCTAGGTGGCACAGTGGATAAAGCATTGAGCCTGGATTCAGGAGGACCTGAATTCAAATCTGACCTCAGACACTTGACACTAGTTATGTGACCCTGGGCAAGTCACTTAACCCTCATTGCCCTGAGGAAAAAAAAAAGCCAAAAAAAAAAAAAATCTTAGGCTCTGATCAGCCTAATTGTCTATCAGCAGGATGTCTCTAAGAGTTGGCATGGAAGATATTCAGTGATATAGCAAACAATAGTTCATGCAGCAAATGACCCCTTGCTCCTCTTGGTCAATATCACAGAATCCCAGAGCTGGATGGGTTTCTGAGAGTCTCTATTGAAACCCAAGTCTGAGTAGGAATCTCCTTTACACCCTTCTCTGCAAGAAGTCTCCCATCCTCTGCTTCAAGACTGCCAGTGACCATGAGCAGGAAACATCCAGAAGCCTCCCATTGTACTTTGGGACAGCTTGGATTTCTAGAAAGCTATTCTTTAGGTCATACCACAATCAGTTCCTCTGCAGCCTGTGCCCATCACTGCTAATTCTGCTTTTTGGGGCCAAGGAAAACAAATAGAATTCCTCTTCCACATGATGACCCTTCAAATACTTGAACACAGCTTTCCTATCCACATTCCCTACATTTTCTCTTAGCCAAGCTAAACATATCTAGTTTCTTCTTCCAGTCCTGATAGGACAAGGTATTTAGTCCCACTCACCATTCCAAACACCCTCCTTTGGACACCCTTCAGATTGCAAAAGTTCTTCCTTTAAAAAAAATACAACTAAATGCAATAGTCCAGATGTGGTCTGACAAGGGCAAAGAACAGCAGGACTAACTCATACTGGGTTCTAGACACTCAACTCCTATTAATATAGCTTTAAATCAATTTGACTTTTTTTTTTTTGAAACTACATCATATTGTCATGTCACACAATCGACTAAAACTCCCAGATCTTATTCACCTAGATGGATGGATGGATGGATGGATGGATGGATGGATGAATGGTTGGTTGGATGAATCAGTGAAAATGAATGAGTGAATGAATATGTGTTAATCCCTGAGAGTGCAAATACAAAACTGAAGCAACCCTTGTTCTCAAAGAGACAATACAAAGAGAGGAGATATGTTCAAGGAGGGTATTTTGTTTTGGATGGTAAATGGGACAAGATTAGCATATGCTCTCCGGGAGTAATGACAGAATTTATTTGATTGTGGTTCTGGAATTTGAAAGGGGGCAAAAGAATTGAACTTCTCAGGGTATTCCCCACAGCAAGTTGCCTGGGGCAAAATGACTGTGGAGTGTAGACAAGCCATACCTTCCTATACACATGAAGTCAATTTGATTTTTTAAAAAATAAGTGCAGGACTTTCCATTTATCCCTATTAAAGGCTACCTTCTTAATTCAACCTAACATTATAGCCTGCCATTTTACTTTTTGTTTTTGTTTTTGTTTTGTTTTTTTGGTGAGGCAATTGGGGTTAAGTGACTTGCCCAGGGTCACACAGCTAGTAAGTGTTAAGTGTCTGAGGCCGGATTTGAACTCAGGTCCTCCTGACTCCAGGGCCGGTGCTCTATCCACTGCGCCACCTAGCTGCCCCTCCATTTTCCTTTTTGGATTCTGATATTGTCATCTAACATGTCAGTCATTTTTTTCACTTTTGCATCATCCACAAATTTTAGAAGCATGTCTTCTATAGCTTTATCCAAATTACTGATGAAAGTGTTGACCTGAGCCAAGGAAATTCCACCAGATACTCCTTTTCAAAGTGATTCCAATTCATCAATCAATGTGTCTCATCATTAGATTGATTCCACCAAGCTCTATTATTATCCAGTCCATATATTTCCATCTTGTATACAAGAATATTTTGATAAATACTACCAAATGTCTTCCTGAAATCAAGGTATTCTCTGTTGATGGCTTTTTATCTGCTTTGTCAACCTATCCAGATGGAAATAAGGTTATTCTAGCATTGTGATAGCCTAGCACCTGGGGTATGAATGGGGCTCAGGGCAAGGTAAACAGAGATTGGATTATTACTGCTGGTGTGGTGTTTAGCTGGGACATTTCAGCATGAGGAAGCTAGTTACTCTTGAAGGATATTAAGGATGCTCTTAACCCCTGACTGCTTATGAGAAATTGCCTATCAGGAGAGAAAGGATCAGACTCATGTAAGACTCAGGTCTCAGAAAAGGTAGTTTCTTTATCTGAATCTCCCAGGTAATTTCCTTTACATAGGTATTCTTCTCTGTGCCCTTCTCAATGGGCTGATCAATGGGATGTGATGCAGAGAGTGCAAACTCAATTAATCTGTGTCCCTCATACCTGGTACCTCTTGAAGTAAGGAGTCAATTTACCATGAGGGCAATTCTGAAATGATAAGGCAATTCAAGAATAGTACAGATTATGTATCTGATAGTGAGATTATCTGAGTCACCATTTCCATCACTTTAGGCATATCTTTGAGAGCTTCAGATGTAAAAACTAGTCTTTTTTTAAAAAATAAAAGTATTTTATTATTTTCCAGTTACATGTAGAGATAGTTTTCAACATATGTAAGATTTCCAATTTCAAATTTTTCTCACTCCCTCCCCTCCATACCACCCTCCCCTAGACATCAGGCAATCTGATATAGGTTTCATATATATATACACATATATATATGTATATATATATAAAACATTAAACATATTTCTGCATTAATCATGTTATAAGAGAAGAATCAGAGCAAAAAGGAAAAACCTCAAAAAAAAGAAAAACAACATATTCAAAAACAAAAGAAATAGTATGGTCCAATCAGCATCCATATTCCACAGTTTGTTTGTTTTTTTCTGGATTTGGAGAGCCTTTTCCATCATGAGTCCTTTGGAACTTTCTTGTATCATTGGATTGGTGAGAAGAATCTAGTCTATCACAGTTGCTCAACACATAATGTTGTAACAACTAGTCTTGATGAATCCCTGAATATATCCTGGTCCCTGTACAACTGTGCACAAGCCAACCCTTTGGTAGTGCCTTCATGAATTATATAAAGAATTTAAAATGAGCCTACTAGCTTACAGTAAAGAGTATCTACCTTCTTTCCCTTTTTTTTTTTTTTAAAACCAGGTCACTTTCCCATTTCCTGTCTTGGGACCCTTTTTTCATTCTTCAAAATCTTTCAAAGATCATCAACAATGGCTCAATAGTTACATGAACAAGTTCTTTCAATATTCAGACATGGAATTTTCTGGGGACCTGTTGACTTGATTTAATTGAGTACCATCTCCTCCTTTATCAAGGTATAAACAGATTTGGTGCCACATGAGGCAGCACTTGCTGACCAAAATATAAAATCAAGATCCTTCAGACAAATTCCCAAACGATTTGGTACACTGGCTCTCCATTCATTAACTTGTCAAATGCCAGGTGTTGCAAACTCTCTTCTTATTTTAATGCAGAAATCCTCTTTTTAAATCAACATGGGCTAACCACGCTCCTCCTTTACTTCTTGTCTCATTCACTTTAAGCAGCTGTTGCACATCTGTAAAGCAAGGCACACAGCCTGAACCACATGGCTTGCCTCTTTATGATAGATGAAGCAGCCTGGAGAGAAGAGTTTTTCTCAGCCTCTGAACTCCTCTGGAATAGAGAGGGCAATGGGTGTACGCCATGTTATTGTCACTGGTCCAGCATCTCACTTTTTCTTTTTGTGGCAAATCTAGACTGAACATCATGTTGCTTTCATTGTATTCCCTTGGGTACCTCAGAGAAAAATACTTAGATTTATGAGAAGAATTCAAATTGGAAAATCAATATTTGCGAATACATATTTTTTTTTCTTAAGATGCCATTGTGACATAGAGCAGGATACTTTGCTCTGACATTAGCAATTATTTCATTGGAACTTTTAACATTATCTGTTCAGTCTCATTGACCAGCTCCCTTGCTGACTCGTTGTGCTTCCTTTCTCTGTTTACCATTTACAGTGTTCGAGTTCTTAAAGGAACAGTCCACCTAATATGCTGGAGCTCTTTTCCTTTTTGAGCCCCTTCAAGGATAGTCTTCCTGTGTGCTTTTCTACTAGAGTACCAAGATCTATCTATCTTCCTTTAGGAGGACTGTCAAACTGATGATATTACAAAATCCTTCTGAACCCCGCCCCTTCCCCACCAAAGCTACTTTCATTGAAACCAGAGGCACAGGTCAAAGGGGATCTGGATAATAATAATAATAATCTAAAAACCAATTGAAGCATGTCCTAACTCTCCATGAAGGAGACTGGATGTTTGCTCCAATAAATATTAGATCCAATAATTGGACAAGCAGACTAGAGTCATTAAACTCTAATAAAACACACCACCATTTCAAACTCCCATGTAAAATTTCTCAGACTACAATTTGTGGCCATGTGTACACACAGCCAAGAAGCTCATCACATTTTCAAAGTGTTTGGTTCCATCTCCAAGAAGGGCAAAATGGAAATTGATGATTTAATTACAGCAGAAAGAACACAGCAGGGTGGGGGGAGGCCTGATATAGGAGATTTCTGGGTTCAGATCCTGGCTCTCATGGTGACAACCTATGTGACTTTAGGCTTCCATCTCTACTTACCATAAAATGTGATATAAGAGCAGTCAGTAGATTCTGGGCTCACTATCACAGAGCCAGGAAGGATACATCTCCCCCTCAGAGTTTTTGGGATACCCTAAGTGTTTTGGGTAATCTCTTCTCTCCTGCTATCAGTTCAAGCCCCCACTGGATATTTTATCCCAGTTAGATGCCAGTGACTTGAGCCCCAGTTCCATTTAACAACTTAATATCAGTTAGCTTTATGAAAGGGATATTTAATTCAAAGATTGTTGTCTTTTCCTTCATTCTCAAAGAGGATCATGACATTAGGGGGTCATGAATTGCAGTGAATTGGATTTAAGTAAGGGAGGGCTGTGCAAAGTCACCAACCTCACTCTCCCCTCCAGAGCCATCTTCATCCAGTGGCAAGATATATGGATAGTGATACATAGATACCCACACATATATGAAAAATCTTGCCACTGGACCCAGATATATACATAAAAATATATACATAATATACATACATATACATGTGTATATGTATGTGTATATATATCAAGACATCTGGAGATAGTCCAGGATGTTTAAGGCAATTGGGGTTAAGTGACTTGCCCAGGGTCACACAGCCAGTAAGTATCTGAGGTGAGATTTGAACTTAAGTCCTCTCAACTTCAAAGCCAGTGCTTTATCCACTGTACCGCCTATCTGCCAATTCAAAGATATAGAAATAAGGAAAATACAAACATTTCCTTCTAGCACCTTGGGGGTATCCTCTTTCCCCATCAGAACTTAAACTCTTGAGAGAGTGAGCTCATTCTTCACTCACTCCCTACATAGCATTTGTCCTTCTAATTTCATGTCCAAATTTGGCAGCAATGTAGGATGAGTACTTTTCTCTACTACTGCTGGGCTGGATCACAAAGGTCACTCCTAAAGGTCACTCCTTACTTATCAGTGCATTGATACTAGACTGCTTAATGGATATGAATTGAGTCTCCCAGATTCATAAACTCCTGAATCAAGATGGCTCCCTCTTGTAATCTTCCACACCTCACAAAGTCATAGTTTCCAATCCTTTCACCTAAAATAATAGAACAAATACCCAGGCTGGCAAAGGACACAATGTCAGCCTCAGTGAGAAGAAGCCCCAAGGTCTCTCTTCTTTAAGCATTGTCTCTCAGCAGAGAACAGTCAACAAAAGAGTCTGCAAGATTGACCAAGAATGACAAGCAAGAGAGAAAATGTCTAAGGTTGGAGTTAGTAGTACTTTTTGAAAGTCTCCCAACTTCCTGCTAGCCAGCCAAAAAAGAACCCTTTCAGCTTTTGTCAAGTCTTTCCAAGGCATTTCCATTATATATCACCACAACTCTCCCAAAAGCAGGGTCCTTAGACTCTTCCATGTGTTGAATAGTATCAGAGTTATTATGAATACATGCCAAACCCCTGTTATATGTATAAGCTAGTGTTAGACATTTGAAGGGGTTTCTGATAAAGACCAGCTAATCTTAACTTCCCAAGCTTGTTAAGACACACTTGTTACCGATAAATCTGGGACAGTGAATGTCTGAGGTGTGATGAAGGGGGAATCCCTGGGGGGATAAGCTCAAGTTCTCCCCTAGTGCTATGATTTTGTTAAAATGGCTTCCATCAAAACTGTGTTCTATAGGATAGAAAATCATTCATCAATTTATCCTTTGAAAAAAAAGAGTCATGTACAGTCTAGAAGGGAAGGCTGAATAATTGGAGAAGGGCAAATATCTTAGTTTTCTTTCCAAAAGAGAAATGTTGGACTATGTGAATGATAGGCTGGTGAACTTGATTTCAATTCCTGGCAAAAACTCTAGTACATATTTCTAAAGTGTTTGGAAAGGGAAAAGAGTGGTCTCGCAGAGAAAATGTGGCTTCATCAAGAGCAGTTCATGCCAGATAAATCTCATTTGCCTTTTTGACAGAGTAACCAGATTAGTTGATCAGGGAGATTCTGTAGCTACAAGACAACTGGGTTTCAAAAGGCATTTGATAAAATGCCTTTCATGTTTCTCTTATGGGAAAGATGAAAATATATGAATTAGATAATCATTCAGTTGGGTAGAACTACCCAAGAGTAGTCATCAATGGTGTGAAATCAATTTTTAAAAAATATTCTTGTTTTCCTTTTTTCATTATTTTTTATTTAGAATTTTATTTTCCCCAATTACATGTCAAAACAATTTTTGACATCCATTTTTTAAATTTTGTGTTCCAAATTCTCTTTCTTCCTTCCTCTCCTCTCCCCCTTTTAAAAAAGCAAGCAATTTGGGGCAGCTAGGTGGCGCAGTAGATAAAGCACAGGCCCTGGATTCAGGAGTGCCTGAGTTCAAATCCAGCCTCAGACACTTGACACTTATTAACTGTGTGACCCTGGGCAAGTCACTTAACCCCCATTGCCCTGAAAAACAAAACAAAACACAACAACAGCAAAAACCACGAACATGTACAACAAAGCCAGCAGACTCAAGATCTCTAAGTTCAGAGAGAAGAAAAACAAAAAAGTAAAATAAAAAAAATAAAGCCTCTTCATTTAAAAAAAAAGCAAGCAATTCAATATGTTATACATGTGTAGTCATGAAAAACATTTCCATATTAGGTTGTGAAAGAAAACAGAAAAAAAAAACTCAAGAAAGATAAAGTTTTAAAATGCTTCAATTTGTATTCGTACACCATCAGTTCTTTCTCTGGGGATGGATAGCATTTTTCATCATAAGTCCTTCAGAGTTGTCTTGGATCATTGTTTTGCTGAGAATAGCCAAGTCATTCACAGCTGATCCTCTTCCAATATTGCTGTTACTTTGTACACAGTACATTTCACTTTGCATCAGCTCATGTAAATCTTTCCAGATTTTTCTGAGAGCATCCTGCTCATCATTTCTTATACCACAATAGTGTTCCATCATAATTGAGAGAAGGAAGTTCCCAGAGAAGAAATTCTGGGCTCTGTACTTGGACCTGTATTGTTTGCTATTTATATCAATGACATAGATGAAGGAATGGTTATCAAATTAGATGACCCCAAACTGAGAGGAAACCCTAGCCTATTGAATGACAGAATCAGGATCCAAAATTGTTTTGGCGGGCTAGAACAATGGACTTAATTTTTCTAGGAGAAATTTTAATAGGGATAAGTTTTATCCTTAGAATGAAAAAAAATTATCTTTACAAATACAAGATGAGGAAGTCATGGATAGGCAATGGTTCCTAGGCAAAAGATCTGTGAGCTTTAATGAACTGAAAGCTCAACATGGCTTCCACAAAATGTTTAGAGTTATCCTCAGTTCTGTTAAAAGAGACATTGTGTACAAAACAAGAAAGATGATAGTATCATTGTGTTCTGTCCTAATCAGAACACATCTGAATTACTGGGTTCATTACTGGGCACCACATTTATGAGCTCATGTGAAAGAACTGTTGAGTATGCATAAGAAGATGGATTGAATGAAATGGAGATATTTCGCCTGGAGAAAAGACAATTCAGGGAAGGCATCATTGCAGTTTTCATGACCCTGAAGGGCCTTTATGTGGAAGAAAGTTTTGATCTACTCTGCTTTGTCCCAAAGGGAAAGGCTAGGAAAAATAGAGGCACTTGCCAAGAAATAGATTAAAATCAGTTTCCTCATTCATAAATGGAGATAACTAGATTACAATTATTTCTAAGGTGACTTACAGCACTAAAATTCTATGAATGAGTAATTTTGTCTTCCTGGGAATTATTGATATTAAAATTAAAATTATCTCAAAACAGGAATCTCATCTTAAAAGGTTCTGTTTATTATTTTGACACCACTGGATTATTCAAGGGTGAAATGTTTTTTGCATGCATTACCAAGGCTCTTTGATTGCCTGTTTCCCTCTACTTGGCCCCTTTTTCTTCATCATCTGCTGTACCTAAAGATAAACAAAATGAGTAAAAAAAAATTACTAAACAATTTGAATGCTTGTTAGCAACACCTAGGAGAATCAGAGTTCCCGTTTTTGTCACTTACTTGGTGTGATCACATAATTTCCTACTCTGATATCTCATATTTAAAAATAGGAACTAAACTAGGTCTCAACTACCTATGTAACATCTAGTAATCCATTCAACTTCTTTGGATCTCACTAAGTTTCCTTAGCTATAAAATAACAAGTTGGATACTGTCTTAGTCACTATGGGAGTGGAAGACATAGAAACAAAGGATGAGGGGAAGAACCTTCTATGGTCCCCGTTCTCAGAGAACTCATTCTTTACTTAACTGGGGATTTAAGAAAATATTTACAAATACAAGGCAGGACAGGGCAACTGCCCGATGAATGGGACAGAAAACAAATCTCAGAGGTCCCACACTACTTTTGGAAAACTCAGTTTGTATGCAGCTAAACCACATCATATGTCAGCCTTACTGTTCTCATCATCTACACAATCAGCCATTCCAACAACTAGACGGTCAATTCTCTTAATGCACTCTCAGGGGCTATGGAGTCATACAGTTGGAAGGAGCTAGCAGAGCCCTCTCTGTTAGAATTCTATTGTTCTTGGCTGTAGGCCCTCAAAAAATTTCCGGAGCAAAGGACAGGTACAATGTGATCCTTGAGAAAGACTGTGTGGCTCCAGAAAGAAAAGAATTAAAGTAAGTTTCTAAGCATACAAAGAAATAACATTTTAGCCCTGGTTTATGAGGGGAGCCATAGGACCGATATTAGATCATTGTGCCAAATTCTGTAAAGTCAACACTTGTAGCTCAGATTTATAGAGGCGCCCAATGAAGAAAGATTCAAAGCACCAAAATATTGGTGGCAATAAATAACATGGAATCGTTCTTGAGTAAATACTAGGCGAGATGCCCCCTTCTCAACCTTTAAAGTGATTCTGAATATGTGGGACAAAAGAAGAAGCAGCAGAGAACAGTGCTTACTATTCAGAGAACTTAGAAAAAAGATTTCCTGGGTCAAAGTTCTCCACTCCCTTCATTTGTGGCTCTAAAGATGGTCTAGGAAAAGGATTGCAGTGAAGCTTCAAGCTTAGGGAAGTGCAAAGGCCTTCTGCAGGTAGGTGGTGCAGAAGGTAAGAGCACTGGCCTTGGTACTGGGAAGATTTGAGTTTAAATCCTTCCTCAGGAGCTTATTATCCACGTGACCCTTGGCAAGTTACTTAGCCCTTGTCAGCCTCCATTTGCTTACCTGTGGAATGAGGATAAGGACTTTACCTCCCCCATAGGGTTGTGGTGTGGATCCAATGAGATCACATATGTACAGTGCTTTACAAACCTTAAAAGGCGTTTTATAAATGCTAGTTATTATTATTATTATTATTATTATCTGTTATTTCTATGATATTAGAGTATTGGACAGCACTGGGATCATGCTATCCTAAACAAGATGTCTGCCTCTCCTCTGGCAAGAAAACATCTATCATTGTCCTCAGCATGTGGAAGTCTGTTTCGTGGCACAGCTGAACTTGGCATAGCAGTCGTTCGAGTCAGGCCCCAGTACTGACTCTGAGACTCATGGCATCATCCACCTTGGACAAATAGCTTAATGTCTCCAGGTCTCAGTTTCCTTGTCTGCAAAATGATGGTGTTGGACTAGGTTACCTCTGTGGTCCAGCCTAACTCTGGATCCTGACTTTGTCCAGTTACAGCATAGAAAAAGGCTCCTGAGGACATGTTTCCCCCACAGACACACTTAAATTGAGGCCAATGCCTCTTATTTATTTACTTTTTTAAAACAGCCATTAAAGCCCAGCTGATAGATGGCTGGCTGTGACACAAGGCCACAAGGCTTTTAATTGGCTAAACAAAGATGAGCTGAGCTTGTCTCCACTAACCTCTGATAGCACCTGAGACATGGATAATTCTGACAGCGAGGGCTAGCCTGGGCTTGGGTCCAGAAGAGGCCAAACTTTCACATGGTTTTTACATACTGCATATTAATTGCTTCTTCTCTGCAAACATATTCAGTTACCACCAGTTGTTCTCTTATGGAGAAATGTTTTTACTGGAAAGAATAACAATAATATGTCAGATGAGAGCTGGCGTCCAGGATTACATTCCCTTCTGCTTTAGAAGACAGCCTCTGCACATGCAGGAAGATCTAGGCAGGTTTAGTGGTGATGAAAAATAATTAGAAGACCATACTATTGTGCAATCTCTCTCTCTCTCTCTCTCTCTCTCTCTCTCTCTCTCTCTCTCTCTCTCTCTCTCCCTTCCTTCCTTCCTTCTCTCCCTCTTTTCTTCCTCCATTCTCTCTCTCCCTTCTCTCTCTTTTCTCTCCTCTCCTGTTTTTCTCTCTTCCTCAACCTCTCTTCTCTCTCCTCTTTCTTTTCTATTTTTTCTTTTCTCTTCTATCTCTCTCTCCCCTTACTCCTCTTGTTCTCTCTGTCTTTCACACTCTAGTTTTTGCTCTTTTACTGTCTCATTATCTCTGTCTCTCACTGTCTCTGTTTCTCTGTCTCTCTCCTTGCCTCTATCTATGCCTCTGTCTCTCTTTCACTCTCTGTTTCTGTGTCTCCTTGTTTCTCTGTATCTTTGTCTCCCTCTCTTTCTCTCTCTGGAAGTGACCAGAATGAAAAATAAAAAAAGAAAACAGAACCATCGAATGGGGGCGGGGGGGGGGGGAGATAGATAGATCATTAGAAGCCAAGACACCATGGGGGTGTCCAACAGCTAAATAAATGGGAAACTGAATCTTCCCTCACTGTGTCAAAGGGGCCAAATCCTCCACCAGCTGTAAAGGAAACAGTGAGTTTACATTATCTTGGGATGTCAGTAAGAACCTAATGGCCACATTTCCTGTCTGGTTCTCCCTGAAGATCAGCAAACTCTTCAGCAAGGCTGGTTTTCTAGGACTTTTATTTTTGTTTACTTTCCCAATTGGCTGCTGTGTCCATGGAAAGGAAACCCAATCCCACGCGGAGGGAAAGGGAAATAAATGGGAGTGAGAATAGAATGGCCCAGAAAAGGTGGGGGGGGAGGGGAGCAGAAGAGAGAGGATACAGATAGGGACTGGCCCCATTCTAGAACACTTCAGATAGGCTACTTTCAATTCAGACAACATCAAGAAAAGCCCATTTTACAGGGCCACGTCCCACTCTATCAGATGAGCGAGCACTTTGGCTCTGCCTCAGTGGCCATGGTTATACTGTTTCCCTTCCCATTTCACATCAGAGAATGTTGCTCCTTAAACACTATATGGTAGTAACTCGGGTCTAATCCTCAGAAAAGAAAAGAGAACCTGGAGAAGTGGCCTAGTCCCTCCCCTTGTCTTCAAGTAATATAATTAATGTCCAGAATCATCCCAGATCAAGATTAAGGGTTGTAGGACCTGTGGTCTCATTGCCAAGTTGCCACCTCTATATCTGCAGCTCTCTGTCCCCCAGTTGAGTGTCAGAGATGTGTGGGGGTAATCTCCCTTTTTGAGGTACAGGGGGTTAGAGAGGCCTCTGGTATTTTTTTAAGCAAGACCACCCAAGTCCCCAAATCTCAGTTCCTAGGAGAAATCCAGGGAGAGAGGGTCCATGAGGTCAACTTGAATTAGAGAGGTACAGCAGTTCTTGTAGAAAGGGTGGTAGATTTGGAATAAGTAAAATCTGCGTTCAAATCCCACCTCATACTGCTCGTGTGGCCCTGGACAAATCACTTAACCTCTCTATGCCTTGGTTTCCTCATAGAAAATGAAATGAGTTTACTCAATGGTCTCTAAGGTCCCTTCCACTTCTAAATCTTTGATCCCATAATTCCTGCCTCAATGAGGTTGAATGAGACAAAGGAAATATCACAGGTATCACCAATGGTCTTTTGTAAGGCTTATTTATATATTCCACAATTCCAAATGTGTTATGAAAAATAATGGGAGAGGTGTCTTGAATTTTCTGAAGTTCTCCTTCCATCCCTTGTCATGCTGTGGTGGGCCTCAGTCCTCAAAAGCTATGCCAGTAGAGGTCAAATTCATTGGGTTCTAATAAACTGGAGTATAGGCTGGGTCATGGATTGATTGTGTATCCATCATCCAAGGACCAGCCCCCAGAAGGTCTTGGTTTCTCAACCTATATCTCCCACATCATTCCCACTTATCAATAGTTCTGTTTTCATATTGATCACTTCCAGAGATAATGAGACAGAAAGGGACAGAGACAAATGGATTGTGTGTCTGTCATCCAAGGACTAGCCCCTAGTGGAGGAGGGGGGAGGTCTTAGCTTCTAATGCTATATTTGCTGTACCCTTGTCAGTAGTTCTATTTTTATCTTGGTCACTTCCAGAGAGAGACAGAGACAGATAAACAGATGAATTGTGTATCTGTTATGCAAGAACCAGAGGATCAGAGAATCATATGACCACTGATTTGGAGCTCGAAGGGACCTTAAGGATCATTTAGACTGAATCCCTCATTTTAAAGATCAGGACTAGTTAGTGTCTGAGGGTTAGAGGAGCTCAGTGGTAGGATTCCCCAGAGCACTGGTCCTGCTTTCAGCCCAGCCCTCAAAGCAGTTCCTGGAGAAAGGGGCAGTCATTCCCAACAATTACCACCCACAAGGCAGACCAACCAGCCTTGGAGAAGCAACAAGACACCCCACAGGAGAGATGGGAGGCAGAATGTGCCAGGTAATGCAAACCATCACCGTCAACTTGACCACCATTATCTCCTCTCAGACCCCTGTGGACAGACAGTCCAGCACCCTGAACCCAAGAGCCTTGGGAATAACAATGCTTCCAACCCAGTACCCTTAGCTGTCATCCTGGGAAATAACCCAGGATTGTGGAGAGGCAACCTGTCAATTTCTCCTGCAAGTACCACAGCCACAGGAACTGAAAACCTAGAAAAGAAAGCTCTGCTCCCCAAAGTCTTTGACTCTATCTAAAGGTTCAACATCAAAAACTGATATGATTTTGTCAGTGGAAACAGCATCAGAGAAGAGAAGCTACCATCGACTTTGCCAATGCACCCTATGCACCATGGAATGTTCCATTTGACTGGCAGCTGAAACCTGCCATATGTATTATCTTCCCCCATTAGAATATGAGCTCCTGAAGAGATCCTTAAGACTTACCTTCCTATTTGTATCCCTAGCACTTACTAAGAGTATTGCCTATAGCAAACAATCTTTTTTTCATTCATTTATTCATTCATAAAGCTTGACAGAAAATTGTTTCCTCCAGCAAAAGATGGCATATTGAGGTGCTGTTGTTCAGTCATTTTTCAGTAACGTCCGATTCTTCATGACCTCATTTGGGGTTTTCTTGGCAGACATACAGGAGTGGTTTGCCATTTATGTCTCCAGCTCATTTTACCCTAACTTAGAGGCAAATAGAATTAAGTGACTTGTCCAGGATTGCACAGCTAGTAAGTGTCTGAGGCCAGGTTTCAACTCAGGAAGATAAATCTTTCTGACTCTAGGCTTGACTCTGAAGTTGGGAGGAGCTGAGTTCAAATCTCACCTCAGACACTTACTAGTTATGTGACCCTAGGAAAGTCACTTAACCCCAATTTCCTTAAACATCTGGGGCCATTTCCAGTTGTCCTAATGTATATCTTGCCACTGGATTCAGATGGCTCCAGAGGAGAGAGTGAGGTTGGCAATCTTGCACAGCCCTCCCTCACTTAAATCCAATTCAATATGTCATGACATCATCCCATGTCATGGTCCTCTTCGAGGATGCAGGACAAACAGCAACAGCAACAACAAAAACTGTGCCATTTAGCTCCCCGTTGAGGTGTTGACATACAGAAGGATTATCGTAATCTGAGTTGGTAGAAGTAATATCCAACCCAAATAAAATCATGCAATTCGCTTTATGTCAAAGATATCAATGATACATTTTATTTTTTTTACTGTAGCAGACTTTTTTTTGGTGGGGCAACGAGGGTTAAGTGACTTGTCCAGGGTCACACAGCTAGTAAGTGTCAAGGGTCTGAGGTCAGATTTGAACTCAGGTCCTCCTGAATCCAGGGCCGGTGCTTTATCCACTGAGCCACCTAGCTGCCCCTAACTGTGCATACTCTTTGTTTCTTTTTTTTGCAGGGCAATGAAGGTTAAGTGACTTGCCCAGGATCACACAGCTAGTAAGTGTCAAGTGTCTGAGGCTGGATTTGAACTCAGGTCTTCCTGAATCCAGGGCTGGTGCTTTATCCACTATGCCACCTAGCTGCCCTCTGTAGCAGACTTTTTGATCAAAGGAAGGTAGCTGGGTTCTTGAAGGGTCAGAGAGAGGAGGATGGTAGGAAAAGAGGCCCATAAAAATGGGGAAAGAAGTAAAAGAATTCAAAATCAAGTGCTCTAAAGACAAACTGATCTCCCTATCTCAAGTGTGGCTCCTCTTCTAATCTATCCTCCATACAGAAGCCAAAACAATATTCCTAAAGTGCAGATCTGACCAGGTTACTCCAGTGGCCCCCTTTTACCTGTAGGGTCAAATATGAACTTTGCTCTTTGACATTTAAAGCCTTTCACAATGGAGCACCAACCTACTTTTTCTAGTCTTATCGTCCATGACTTTCCTTCCCGTACTTTATGTTCCCGCTAAACTATTCCTCACACACAACAGTCTTCCAGCTCTCATCTCTATAGGCCTTTGCATAAGCCCTTTCCCATGCCCCGCACGTACTTCCTCCTCACCTTTGTATCTTAAAATCCCTAGCTTTCCTCAAAGCTCACTTCAAGTATCACTTTCTACATGAGGCCTTTCTTGATTTTCTCCAAGCTGCCAGTGGCTTCCCACCCACTATCATGTTGCATTTATGTGTTTATCTTATACATATTTTATACATGTGCATATATGTACGGATTGTCTCTCTGCATAGAACATAAGCTCCTTCATGTGCAGAGTTGTTTCTTGCCTTTTTCAAAGGCAAAAAATAGTCCCTGCCCTCAAGGACTTCATAACCTTAGGAGGGGAGGGTGTCTAAAGCAATGTTTAAATATCCAAAAATTTATCATCCTCCAGGATGGCTACACAAAGATTTTTGGGATACCTGATACAGAGATGACTTAAGACTTTTTAGGAACTCTGTGCGCTCAGATGACTGAGAAGGAGGAATGGGAAGATCAAAATAGAATGTTTTCCTCTGTGTCAGGTAGCATATGTGACTATGGGAGTATTTGGGATTCCAGAAACCTTCCTGCCCTGCCCTGTTCTTCTTGAAATCTGTCATCTAGGCTATTTTCCCAGAAGGGAGCTGGGAACTTCTCCATGAAATGAAACGCATATTTGTTGACCCCTACTCCTGGAAGGGTGTTTAAAGACCATGTGGTCCAGCCCCCTCCTTTTTCAGAACAGAAAAATGAAGCTTAGAAAAGTGAAATGTGTTTCCTTAGGTCTGGCAGTCACTTAGCTACAGAATTAAGATTCCAACCCAGGATTTCTGCCTCCCAGCCCTCCAGAGTAAGCTAGCAGAAAGATGAGAACATCTTCTCCCTTCTGAACCCTGCATGGCCAGCACAGGCCTCTTCTTGGTAAGGATTTCCTATTCCACATGTTTACAACAATGTGTGCTATAATTGCGTTCCTGTTCCATTATTATTTGCCTGATCTTAGCACATGATAACTTCATGTGCATTAGCCAAGGACACTGTAAGACTACTGCTGAGATGAAAAATTTCCTAGTAAGTTTTAAGACTTCTCTAGAAGTAGCTGGGTCTTCCATGGCTAAGGCCCACCCCTTAAGGTGTTAAAGGATCTGCCAATTTGGTGGCCATGGATTAGACACAGTGGAATAACCATGCCTAGAAAGATTATGCACCAATAGTTGGCCCTAACTTAGAGGCAATATTGGGAATGAATCAACAGTGAATTATTTTCTTAAGTGGGGCTTTAAAATGTGCTAGAAGTATACTTGGAGCAGAGCTGTAACTGATCACAAATTCTGGCCCATGGGACTGATACTCGGCTTTTTGATAAAAACCTAATAAAACTGAGAGTTTTTGATAAGGCTGTTCCACTGAGCAGAAACATCCCAAGAACATGTGCAGCGAAGATAAGTGTGTATATGGCTAGCAGAGAAATTAAAATGAATGTGGAAGCTCAGGAAAATAACAGATAGATGGCATTTTCATATGCATGATCTTACTGGACCTTCACAACATTCCTGGAAGGCGAAGAAAGCAAGCATTATTGTCCACTTTTGACAGCTAGGAAGACTGAGGTGTGGACAAGTTAGCTCAGCTTATTAGTGGTAGCACCTGGGTCTCCTGATTCCCCATTCTATTTCCTTTCTATTAGTTTCCATCATGACTGTTGTGATGGCAAACAATGTGACTTCAAAGGCATGATCATGATCCCAAATGCCCCAAGAAGTATGGTCTGATTACGCTATTGTCTCATTTAGAAATGTTTTATTCCTTCATAGCCACAAAACATCCTGATGGCATGGTGTGATTTTATTACTTTGTCTTCATAAGTCAGATTAATCTGACAATTTTATTGTTACCTAGATTTATTGAAGCAGTCTGACCTAATGGATGGAGTGTTGGACTTGGCATTAAGAGAACCCTGGTTCAAATCTTAATTCTGACACTTATTAACTCTGTGATCCCTGGGCAAGTCATTTAGCCTTCTGAGCCTCAGGCAAACTCCCTAGGACTCATCAGTGAATTAATGGAGTCACAAAGGTCTGAGTTCAAATACAGCTTCAGACACTAACTGGTTGTGTGACCAAAGGCAAGTTATGTTGCCTCAGTCCTCCTCAGTGTTCTTAGCTGTAAAATGGAGATAATAACTGCACCAGTTCAAATCCGGTCTCAGATACTTACTAGCTGTGTGACCCTGGGAAAGTCACTTAAGTCTGTTTGTCTCAGTTCCTCATCTGTAACAATGAGCTGGAGAAGGAAATGGCCAACTACTCCAGTATCTCCACCAAGAAAACCCCAAATGGAGTCCCGAAGAGTCAGAAACAGCACTGAAATGACTGAACAACAACAACAGGTCCGCAGAGAGAAAGAAGGAACCAGATTTCTCAAGGAAACCCTGCACATGAGCCAAAAATCATCCTTAGAGATAGAAAACTGAAAGCTATCACCAAATTCCTGTACTCTGGCAGTCACTGACAGATGATCTGCTGATACACCTAGGAATAAAAAACTGCTTCAAGAAGGCAAGTGTGGCCTTGGAAGGCAGGCTGTCAGAGCACAGTGTCCGCCTACATTGAGCTTCAGACTCAGCTAGAATCCTGCATACAAAGTACAGTATCCAATTGAGTCTATTACTGGGGACACAGTTAAAAGGATGTGTTCTGGGGCCCCAGGCAACAATTTTAGAAAATGAGCCTATCTTCTTCTACAGCTGAGTGAGCAGATCTTCAGGAGAAGGAGACTCCTCATTGGAATGTCAGAGCTCCGAGGGCTGTGAGCTTAATTGTACAGAGAGGATTGAGCTCAGTGATCTCTAAGTTCCCAAACAGCTCTAAATCTAAAATCCTACAATTGATTAACAAGCCTGGGAGATAGGCATTATTTTCCCCATCTGACAGCTGAGGAAATAAACAGAGAGAGTTAAATGACGTGAGAAAAGCCTCTACTCCTCCTGGATCCCAAGGTCTTTACCCCTAAAGATGGAGTAGAGGTACCTGACCTGAAGCAGGGAGGGGCAAGGAGCTTCATCTAAATTGAGAGTAGTTTGCACATAATCCATGCCAGACAACATAGAGGTCTAAGGGATGACCCTAGTGACTCAACCACAGAAAGATTACCTGTGGACACAGGACAGGAAAGCCTGGAGGCCTCCCACTGGGGTCCATAGTCCTTCTCCCCCCACCCAACCCCCCGACTGTAGCACCTGCTCTCCACATCAGGAGGCTGAAAGAAAATGATTGTCTGCCTGAGACAAATATACTCAGAGCTCGAGCCCAAACACAGCTTTCCATGGAAACCAAACAAGGGCAGAGGAGAAGGCAAATGCTGATGAGATCAAATGTTTTCCCAGAGGTCTGTGCCCTTGCTTTGTTGAGAATCCAGGTCTATAAGCCATATTTTAAATATATGTTTGTGTGCCTGTAGATATGTTGATAGAATGAGAGGCACTGAAATGACTGGTCTAGCAATGACCAGGCATCCTATTACTTTTGGATAGTCACTAGTCCTTAGAATTATGTCAAGTGAGTTTGCTTAACCTTCCAGATAACAAAATGCCAAGAGTGATGTTCATTTAAGGCCATGAATTCCTTGCTTTTTTTTTTTATTTTGGAGACTTCTAAATAATCACAAAACTCAAAAGTTTGGAACTATGCCCAAAGGGCTATCAAACTTTACATACCCTTTGATCCAGCAATACCACTGCTAGTCTGTATCCCAAAGAGATTTTTTTTTAAAGGGAAAAGAACTTATTTGTACAAAAATATTTATAGCAGCTCTCTTAGTAGTGGCAAAGAATTGGAACTTGCCCATCAATTGGGGAATGGCCGAATAAGTTGTGGTATATGATCATGATAGAATATTATTGTGCTATAAAAAATGACAAGTCGGATGCTCTCAGAAAAACCTAGAAAGACTTACATGAATTGATACAAAGTAAAGTGAGAAGAACCACAAAATAACAAATATGAAAATGTTTTACATGCTTACATATGCATAACCTATATCAGATTGCTTACCTTCTCAGGGAAGAGGCAAGGGAGGGATAGAATTTGAAACTTAAAAACTTAACAAATAATTGTTTTTATATGTAATTGGGGAAAAAAATAAAATAAAAAATTTTAAATAACAACAAAAACCCAAAAAACAGAGCTAGATTCCATTCTTGCCTGTGACATACTTTGGCTATGTAACTCTAAGAACTTTTACCTTGCAGTGGTCCCAGGATACTCTTTAAGACTATTAGTTCATTTCCAAAGAGTTTTCCAAAGTTCCCCATAATGATGCAAATCACATCAGATATCTTCAGAGGTAGAGGTCTCAGGGTAAACAGGTATTCAAAAGTTGTCTCACTTGAGCCTCATCTGAATCCATCAAAAGAGAGGAAAAATGCATATTCCTATACAATAGAAATACATTTTACTCGGTGAGGAAATAAGAGGGAGGCAACATCATTAAGTAGATTCAAACAATCATTCAACATGTATTTTTTACTTGCCTACTAAGTGTCCTAGGGATATGGACAAAAATGAAACTATTCTGGGGCCCCATGTGTGAGAAAGAGAGTACACCAGTTATTTCATAAGAAAAAATAAATCATAAAAATAATTTATCAATTGGAGCAATCCAAAGATATGATGGACCTCCTTCAGAGGTAGGAAATTCTCCCCCTTTGGGAGTTCTTAAAACAAAGGCTGGATGACCACTTGTTAAGTATGTTGTAAAGGATTCTTCTCCATGTCTATGACTATGGACTAGATGGCTACTGAGGTCTTTTCTAATTCTGGAATTCTCTGATTCTGTAAAAGATCATGCATAGCTTTTGAGCTTGAAAAAGACCTTAGAAGGCATCTAGATGGTGCAGTGATAGAGTTCTGGGCCTAAAGTCAGAAAGGCTTGTCTTCCTGAGTTCAAATTTGGCCTAAGACACTAATTGTGTGACCCTGGGCAAGTCACTTAACCATGTTTGCCTCAGTTTCCTCATCTGCAAAATGAGCTGAAGAAGGAAATGGCAAACCACTCCAGTATCTTTGCCAAGAAAACCACAAATGGGATCATGAAGACTTGGGCATGACTGAACAACAGCAAAAAAGACTTAAATAGTTAGTACATTGGATAGAGAGCTGGACTTGGCATCAGGAAGAGCTGAATTCAAATCCAATCTCACTTACTAGCTGTATAATCCTGGGCAAATCACTGACCCTTTATCTGCCTTGGTTTTCCCATCTATAAAATAGGAATAATAATATTGTCTTTTTAATTTAGAATTTTCCCCAAGTTACATGTAAAAAAAAAAAGGAAGAAAAAGCAAATTTTTTCACATTGATTTTTTTAAAACTTTGTTCTAAATTTTCTTCCTCCCTCCCTCCTTAACCCTTCCTATGGAATCGAGCAATTCAATATAAATCATACATGTGCAGTTATGCCAAACTTCTTCAAATTAGTCAAGTTGTGAAAGAAAATAGACAGAATAACTTTAGAAAGAGGGACTAACAAATAAAATTATACTTCAATCTGTATTCAAATACCATCAGTTCTTCCTCTGTTGATGGTTTGCATTTTTCATGCACCCTTCTCACAGCATCGTGCTCATCATTTCTTTCCCAGTTACTATTGCTAACTGTATTACCCTCCATCTTATTCCCTCCCCTTGATATTTACTCTATTTTCTATCTTCTTTCACCCTATCCCTCCTCAAAAGTGTTTTGCTTTTTACTGCCCCTCCCGCATTCTTCACTCCCTTCTTTCACCTCTCCCCCGCCCCTCCTTTTCCCCTTCCCCTCCCATTTTCTCTCAGGGCAAAATATATTACTATACCCACTTGAGTTTTTATGTTATTCCCTCTTTGAGCCAATTCTGATGAAAGTAAGGCTCACTCACTCCCCCACTCCTTCCCCATCTTCCCCTCCACTCCATAAGCTTTGAATAATTTCTTTTTTAAAAACTGGCACTTATATAGTGCTTTAAGGTTTGAAAAGTGCATTCCAAGTTCAAATGAGATAATATTTGTAAGGGGCTTAGAACAGTGCCTAGCACAGAGGAGGTGCATAGTAAATGCCATTTTCCCTATGCCTCCCATGTGTTTCTCTTCTCCCCCCCCAAAAAAGGGGTCATCTGGTCCTTTTTTTTTTGACCTGTACAGTCACATAAAATATTTCCATATTAGTCTTGTTGTGAAAGAAAACACTGACCAACAAAACAAAACAAAAAAAGATTAAAAAAATTTAAGTACGCTTCCATCTGCATTGACTCCATCAGTTCTTTCTCTGGGGCTGGACAACATTTTTCATTATAAGTCCTTAGGAATTGTCTTGGATCATTGTATTGCTGAGAATAGCTAAGTCATTTGCAGTGGATCATTGATACAATATTTCCATTGCTGTGTATATTCTTCTCTTGGTTCTGCTAACTTCACTTTGTATCAGTTCATGTAAGCCCTTTTGGGTTTGTCTGGAATTTTTTTAGAGCATCCAGCTTGTCATTTCTTATAGCACAATGGTATTCCATCACAATCACATGCCACAATTTGGCCAGCTATTACCCAATTGATGGGCATCCTCTCAATTTACAATTCTTTGCCACTACTAAAAGAGCTGCTTTAAATATTTTTGTACATATAGGTCTTTTTTTTAATCTCTTTGGGATACAGACCTAGTAATGGTATTGCTTAGGTCAAAGGGTGTGCATGGTTTTACAGCCCTTTAGATATAATTCCAAATTGCTCTGCAGAATGGTTGAATTGGTTCACAACTCCACCAATAGTGCATTACTTGGGGCAGCTAGGTGGCACAGTGGATAAAGCACTGGTCCTAGATTCAAGAGGACCTGAGTTCAAATCTGGCCTCAGACACTTGACACTTACTAGCTGGGTGACCCTGGGCAAGTCACTTAACCCCCACTGCCCCACAAAAATGAAAACAAAACCAAAAATACTGCATTAGTGTCCCAATTTTTCCATATCCCTCCATTAGTTGTTTTACTTTTCTGTCATACTAACCAATCAGATAGGAATGGGGTTCTTTTAATTTCCATTTCTCTAATCAATAGTAATTTAGAGGGGTAGCTAGGTGGCACAGTAGATAAAGCCCTGGATTCAGAAGGACCTGAGTTCAAATCCAGCCTCAGACACTTGACACTTACTAGCTGTGTGACCCTGGGCAAGTCACTTAACCCTCATTGCCCTGTAAAAAAAAAAATAGTAATTCAGAGCATTTTTTCATATCACTATATATAGGTTTAACTACTTTGTCTGAAAACTGCCTCTTCATATCATTTGACCATTTGTCAATCGGGGAATGACTCTTATTTTTATAAATTTGACTCTGTTCTCTATATATTTGAGAAATGAGGCCTTTATCAAAGATACTTGCTGCAAATTTTTTTCAGTTATGAATACTCTGTTTTTCCCTCCATCCACTTTTCCCCTGTTTATCCTACTCTTCTCTCCTTTTACCCTGTCCATCCTCAAAAGTGTTTTGCTTCTTACTACGACCTTCCTCAATATGCCCTCCTTTCTCTCAGCTCTCCCCCCTTTTCTTTTATCCCCTTCCTCTCCTACTTTCCTATAGGGCAAGATAAACATCTATACCCAACTTAGTGTGAATGTTATTCTCTCTTTGAGCCAATTCTGATGAGAGTAAGGTTCAAGTGCTCCCACCTACCTCCCCCATCTCTCCTCCATTGTTAAAGCTCTTTTGTGTCTCTTTTATGTGAGATAATTTACCCCATTCTACCTCTTCCTTCCCTCCTGTCCCAATGCATTTCTTTTTCTAAGCCATTAATTTTATTTTTCAGATATCATTATATTCAACTCATACCAAATCCCTCTATGTATACTCCTTCTAACTGTCCTAATAATGACAAAGTTCTTAGGAGGTATAAGTATCATCTTCCCTTATAGCAATGTAAACAGATTAACCTTATTTAATTCCCTATAATTTCTCTTTCCTATTTACCATTTATGCTTTTCTTAAGTCTTAGTATTTGAAAATCATATTCAGCTCTATTCTTTTCATCAGAAATGCTTGAAAGTCCTCTATTTCAATGAATATCCAATTTTTTCAACTGAAAGATTATACTAAGTTTTGCTGGATTTATTCTTGACTGTAATCTTAGCTCCTTTGCCCTCTGGAATATCATATTGCAAGCCCTATGATCTTTTAATGTAGAAGCTGCTAACTCTTATGTTATCTGTTATATTGATTGTGGCTCCACATTATATGAATTGTTTCTTTCTGGATGCTTGCAATAGTTTGTCCTTTACATAGCAGCTCTGGAATTTGGATATAATACTCCTGGTAATTTTCATTTTGACATCTCTTTCAGGAGGTGATCAGTGGATTTTTCCATTTCTATTTTTCCCTCCGGTTCCAGAATATCAGGGTGGTTTTCCTTGAAAATTTCTTGAAAGATGATGTTTAGACTCTTTTTATGTATTTATTTATTTATTTATTTTGGTGATAGCTTTCTCATAGTCTTAAATTCTTAAATTATCTTTCCTGGATCTATTTTCCAGGTAAGTTGTTTTTTCCAATACAATATATCACATTTTCATCTTTTTTTTCATTCTTTTGATTCCACTTTATTGTTTCTTAAAGTCTCATGGAGTCACTAGCTTCTACTTGTCAAATTCTAATTTTTAAGGAATTATTTTCTTCATTGAGCTTCTTGTACCTCCTTTTCCATTTGGACAATTCTTTTTTTTAGGAGTTCTCTTCAGTGAATTTTTGTAGATCTTTTTCCATTTGGCCAATTCTGCTTTTTAAGGAGTTCTTCTCTTCATTGGATTTTTATGACTTGTTTACAATTGGCTTATTCTGTTTTTTTAAGGTGTTGTTTTCTTCAGTATTTTTTTGTGCCTCTGTTACTAAATTGTTGACTTTTTTCTTGCATTACTATAATTTCTTTTCTCATGTTTTCCTCTACTTTTCTTATTTGATTTTAACAATTCTTTTTGAGTTCTTTTAGGATTTGGGTGGAGGGAGCCTCAGACCAATTTACATTTTTCTTTGTGGCATTGGACATAGCAGTTTTTACTTTGTTGTCTCCTGAGTTTGTGTTTTGGTCTTCCCTGTCACCATTATAACTTTCTACGGCCAGGATCTTTTGTTGTTGTTTTTTACTCATTTTTTCTGCTCTATTTCTTGACTTTCAGCTTTATATTAAAGTTGGGCTCTGCTCCCAGAGTGGAAGAGCCACTACCCTAAGCTTCACGGTTTTTGTTAAACTGTTTTCAGAGATGGTTCTAGGGGTCTATCAGCTTTCAGTTCTTCCAAAGTGATTTGATCTAAGGAGAGATGTGTTCAGTACTCTCCTGACCTGTGCTCCAGTCTATGAGTAACCACAAGAACTCTTTTCTGCCCTGGAACTGTGAACAGCGTCTTGCTCCACTAAAGCCACAAACTCTGGTTTGCTAGTGCTCCTCCTTGCCTTGGGACTGCAACCCAGGACTGTGACCCAGATTTGATTATGGGCAATGCAACAGAAACCTGCCCCCAAAGCCAGCATCCACTTCAGACCTTCTTTAGGCTGAGAGTTCAGGAAGCAGCCACTGCCACTGTTTCAGTTACCCCCAAGGTCTACTGCTGGTTTGCTGTGGTGCAGCCTGCACTGGCACAGTCAGGGTTGGACTGCCCTCTACTTTCACCCAAGTGTGACGGATATTTCCTGTCAACCTTCTAAGTTGTCCTGGGATAGAAAAATGTTTCACCCCATCCTTTTGTAGCTTCTGTTGCTCCAGAATTTGTCATGAGGCATTATTTAAAGTAGTTTGAAGGGGAACTTGGGAGAGGCCAGATAAGTCCCTGCCTTTTTGCCAAACATCTTGGTTCTTCCCCCCTGCCATGTGTTTCTCATTTGATCATCACAACAACTCTGGGAGGTAGGTGCTATTCCTGTCTTACTCATAAGGAACTTGAGGCTGAGAAGGGTTAAATGACTTGCCATTCAACTCACACAGCTCATGTCTGAGGTCGAATTCAGGGCTGCTTGACTCCAAGTCCGGCATTTTATCTAATGTACCACTGATCTGGCTCCAATTACATTGAAAGGAGACTAGTTCTGTTGAAATTCAGTTATCAAATAAAAACCAAGTTCACAAACCTCAGGTTAATAACCCCTATTCTAAATGCTCTGTATAAGTTAACACATCTAGTCAATGGCAGATGCTAGATTAGAACCCAGGACTCCTGACTCTCCTCCAACAGGCTTTTCATTAACAGGATGGAACTTCTGAATGAAATGATTTATCATTGGAATTGTTGTCTCATATCCATACCTTAGGGCAACCTATGTTCTCAAGATAGAGGTTAAAATATGCAATTTTAATGTTTTATTAAATGTCTAAAACATGACTTTTGGGTTTGCAAAATAACTCTTCCATTATGAAAAAACCCTTCCATGCTTTTGGTTCTTCTTTCCCACCCCAGGTGGGGGCAGCCAGGAAGAAGTGCCAGGAGTGATTCTGACAAAGAATCCTGGCAATGGGCAGATGCCTGGTGTGGCTGGGAAAGCAATGGAACCTGGTTACTCACTGGCTGCTTCTTTCTATTGTCCTATTCATGGGGACAGAGTTTGAGTTGTTCATCCTGGCTTTGGGATTGTTGATTTTTCTTAAAGTTGTCATTCTCGTCTGACTCAGTTCTTTGTCTGAGCAAAGCTGCCAGGCAAAGGCTCCACCTCCCTCCCAAAAGACACCTATTGTCCTAGGGGCCACACAATCACTCTTCTTGCTGACTGCCTGTCTGGCTGGTGAGCCAAAAGGCCCCGTGCATGCTATTTCATAGCATCATAAATTTAGAGCTGGAAGGAACCATCTAGATCAACCCCCTCATTTTACAGATGATGGTCACGTGACCTCCCCAAATTAGTACAGGTGGGACTCAAAACCCGGGATCCACCAACTCCAAATTCAGCACGTTGTCTGCTGTTCCAGGCTGCCTCTTGTGGAATTTATTCACTTAGAATAAGGCCTGAACCTCTCTGGCTTTTCCACATGGAGTAGGCTATTCTTTATGGTAAAGAAAGGGAAAAGGCATTTGTCGAGCACCTACTTATGCCAGTTATTGTGTTAGGGGTTTTACACATACATACCTCCAATTGTTGCTGTGAAGCCAAAACGAGTTAATATTTGTATAGTGCACAGTGTACTATGCACAGCTCTCTCTCTCTCTCTCTCTCTCTCTCTCTCTCTCTATATATATATATATATATATATATATATATATAATCTATATGTATCTATATACATATAATGTAATATATATCGTTCAGTCATTTCTGTTACTTCTGATTCTTCATGACCCTTTTTGGGGTTTTCTTGACAAAGATACTAGAGTGGTTTGCCATATCCTTCTTCAGCTCATTTGACAGATGAGGAAACTGAGGCAAACAGGGTGAAGTGACTTGGCCAGGGTCACACAGCTAAGACGTATCTGAGATTTGAATTGAGGTCTTCCTGACTCCAGTTAGAGTGTTCTATCCACTGCTCCACCTAGCTGACTATAGATGCATATACATGTATGCATGCATGTACCAACTTGTATGTAACATGCACAGGTAGGAATGCATACACATACACCTGTGCGTGCATATATGTATCAATACCCACATGTGTGCACATATACACATACATATATATTTTCTATAGCTAACATGCATAAACTGCTTACTATGTTCCAAGCATTGTGCTTTACAATTATTATCTCATTTGATCCTCAAAACAATACTGGGAGATAGGTGCTATTATTATCCCCATTTTACAGATAGGGACACTGAAGCAAACAGGCTAAGTGACTTGCCCATGGTCAAACAGCTAGTAAGTATCTGAGTCTGCATTTGAACTCAGGTCTTCCTGACTGTATCTATTGTGCTAATTAGCTGCCTCTAAGGAATATAAAGTAAACCTGCCCTGCCCTTCCCTTCCACCTTACTCTCACACACTTACCTGCCCAAGGGCACACAGCTGATTGATGCAGAGCTAGGGCAAGGGCCCAGAACCCCCAAGTTGTAGCCAGGGTTCTCAGAGCTAGAAGGAACCCCAGAGACCATCAGGTCAACCCCACCATCCTCCAGATGAAGAATTTGGGGGCCCAATGGGTCAGGCAAATTTCCAGGGTCCAGGAGAGGAGTAAGAAAATGTGGCCTTTAATGACAAGTCTTCTGATGCACAGTCTGATGTTCTTTTTGACCCTACCACCTACAAAATCAATTGAGGAAAGGAATGTAAGTGAACAACATGCAATATCTCTCCAAGTGAAACACTGAAACATATGACGATGGTGCAATGGACATTTTCATTCAGCAGACATTGATTGAACCTGAGTCATGTGCAAAACAATATTCTAAGCCCTATTAAATGAGATATTTGTAAAGCACTTAGCACAGTGCCTGGCACACACATAGTAGGTGCTACAGAAATGTGTATTCCCTTCTCTCCTCCTCCCCCTTGAGCAGGTCATTCACAACAGAGAAGGGCATTAAAGATGAACTTGGCTGATTTCTGTTTGACTGAGGGCTGAGGCTGAATGTGGACTTCACTCATTATACTATGAGAGGAGGCTTTGCGCTGCTAGCAGCACAGTAACACTATGTTCAGTATGAAAAGTCTGCTCTTAAGACATTAAAGGAGGTCTAGACCTATGTGTTCTCAAAGGCAGGACACCTCCCTCAAGCAGTGCCTTAGGACACATTATTCAGGACACCAGGACCAGAACAAGGGGATCTGTTTGAGCAGAAGCTCTGCAAAATCAAACCTTGAATAGAGCATGGCTGGGGGGGGGGGGAAGGGGGAATGTTTCCTTCTCTCACCCTAATCCCACTCCCACTCCCATTCCCCAACTCCCAGTCTCCTGGCTGGATATCTCGAAATTTCAACAACAACAAAAGGCTATTTCCAAAGCTCATCTCAGTCCTAAATTTCCCCACTCACTCACTCCACCCTATGCCCCTCCAAAGCTCAAAGGTCACCCAGCCCCAAAAACTTGTCTTTTATTGATTTGAGTAGCTGATCTAACCAGGAGTGCCATGGACTTGGGGGGTATTAAGACCTGGCTCATGAATAATAATAGTTAATATTTATATGGGCAGCTAGGTGGCACAGTAGATGGAGTACTGGGCTTAGAACTGGGTTCTTACTGAGTTCAAATCCAGCTTCAGACCCTGCGTGTGACACTGGGCAAGTCATTTAACCCTGTTTTTCTCAGTTTCCTCACCCATAAAATGAGTGGGAGAAGGAAATGGCAAGCCATTCCAGTATCTCTGCCAAGAAAACCCCAAATGGGGTCACAAAAAGTCAGCCACAAGTGAAATGCTTGAACAACAATAATGTTTATATAGTTTTAAGGTGTTTTAAGGTTTCAAAACACTTCATATTTATTACCTCATTTGATCCTCACAGCAATGAGACTGTGAAGAAGGTAATATTGTTAATTCCTCTTCTTACAGATGAGGAAACAAAGGTTCAGAAAGGTTAAAAGACTTGACCAGGATCACATAGCTGACATGCCTTGAGTAGGATTTGAACTCAGGTCTTCCTGATGTTAGCTCCAATATTCTCTCTTCGATGCCACCTAGCTCCCAGAATTTCTTATCCCATTTCCTCCCCTGCAAAAAATGGGAATAATAACACTTTTGTTTTCATGGTTGTTGAGAGGAAAGTGCTTTTGTAACATTGGACAACTCTAATAGAAATCTAAGTTAATATTATAGACTTAGGCTGAGCTTAGAGAAATCATCTGACATAACCTGCCCCCTGTAGGACTCAGTTTTCTCATCTGTAAAGTGAGGGAATTGAACTCTGAGAGTCCCTTCCAGTTCTAAACCAATGGATCCAAAGATTCCGTATCTCTGATATAAAGTGAGGATAGCATCTGTCCTACCCACTGCACAAGGTCATTCGAAGAACCAAACAGGATAGTGTCTATGAAAGCCTTTGAAGATATTAAGACTATAGACTAGATCAGATATTGATTATTGGAAGGTAGCACAGAGGCCATCTGTTCCAAGTCCCTCCTTTCATAGATGAAGAAACTGAGGTCCAAAGAGGTTGTAACTTGCCCAAAGTCACACAGAGATGAGTGGCATGGAGGGCATCGTAATTACATCATCTACTCCTCACCCCCACCCCATCCCTAAATTAAACCTGAACTAATTACCCCTAACCTGCTCTGTTCCTTGCACGTAGTAGGCCCGCATTAAGAAATGCTTGTTGAGCTGAATGTCGGCTGAATCTGCCTTTTCTCTTCCCTCTCTCCTCCTCCTCTCTTCTCTAAAGCACTCTTCAGCTTTAATTGGTTTGGGGAAACTTGTCCAAATACAGCGGAGGCCCCAACTGTGGGGTTTTCTTTCCCCTCTCTTGCCTTCTGGTTTTTTCATTCTCAAATCTGACAACCCCATGCCAAAGGAGACAAACATGGGAATCTTGTTGGAGATGCACACAAAGATCACGTGGGGCCTCTGGCCAGGACACAGAGTGGTACTCAGCAAACCTAAACATTACAGACTTCCTTGGGGCTGCCAGGGAGAACAGAGAATCCTATCTCTGCCTTAGGCACTCCTAAGGGGACAAGATGGAAGAAGAAGCCATATTCGGTCATGCACCAGAAGAGAGCAAGAAAGTGTGTTGCACCTTTACTCCAGATCTGGAAATCTGCAAGCACACCCCTCCCCCCTCCCCACCCCTGCACACACTTGTCTGAGGAATTCACACCCTTTCTAAGACTGTCCAGTGGGGCCTTAGCTGGCCTCCCCTCCCCCACCACCAAGCAAAGAAATCTTGGGGAAGAGGGAGGGAGGGAGGGAGGCTCCCTAACCCCCAAGGTTAAACAACAGTGGCTCTAACCTTGCTTTAGAAAATTGGAAGTAGTTCCCAAACAAAAGAGAAGCTTTAAATCAGGGGCTCATATCCTGAAGTCTATGAACTTTAAAAATATAAATATGTTTTGCTAAGTGTATTTCAATATAATGAGTACTCTTTAGCCCTTTGGGTCAGAATCCACATCTTTATTTCTCAGATTGCTTCACAAGTGACAGCCTCTAGCTGGTATGACTGGGGTTCCCTCACCCCCTGTCCCCCACACTCACACAAGCATGCACAAAGAAGGGAGGAGGTAGGTCATTCCCTGCGCATGCTCAGTCTGGAAAACATGAGGATCACCTACCTCACCCCTCAAAAAACCTTTTTGCTTGCAAGCCTCCCTTGATGCACATGACCTTAACCCTATTTCAGTCCATTGTAGGGAGGGTCCTTCTTCATACACACACACACACACACACACACACACACACTCTCCTTTCCCCATCTTCATCACTGCCTTTATTTCCAGTGCCTACAAACTGTTTCATCAAAATATGCAGGTCGTGAGAAAGAAGCAGATGCTGAAATCATAGTAACTGGCATTTAGATAGAAAAACTCTTAAGGTCTGCAAAGGACTTTCCATATATTATCGCTTTTGATCTTCTCTGACAAACTGTAAGATGAACTCTATAGGAATTATTCTGTTAAGTGTATGGTTCAGATTCACAAAGTATCTGAGACAGGATTTGAACCCAAGTCTTCCTGAGTCCAAGCTCTATACTCCTCCCCTGACCATGCTTCATAGTTTATCACCGCCCACCATCTCAAACTTCTTTTTTCTTCTTTTTGTATCAGAATAGCATATCCCACATCCCCTTTCCTCATCTCTAGAATCTCAATGCTCTCTGGTATTGTTCAGTTATGTCTGACTCTTTGTGACTGCATGAACCAATAATGTCAATAGGGTTTTCTTTGTTTTTGGTTTTTTTGTTCTTTGGGTTTTTTTGCGGGGCAATGAGGGTTAAGTGACTTGCCCAAGGTCACACAGCTAGTAAGTGTTTAACGTCTGAGGCTGGATTTGAACTCAGGTTCTCCTGAATCCAGGGCCAGTACTCTATCCACTGTGCCACCTAGCTGCCCCTCAACAGGGTTTTCTTAGCAAAGATAATGAAGTGATTTGCCATTTCCTCCTCCAGTGGATTAAGGCAAACAAGGTTAAGTGACTTACCCAAGGTCACACAGTTTAGTGAGTATCTAAGGCTCCATTTGAACTCAGGTCTTCCTGACTCCAAGCCTTGGGCTCTATCTATTGAGTCACCTAACTGCCTCCACCAAGACTCTCTAGTTTCTCTCTATTAAAAACTGCTCTCAGGAAAGGGTTTGAGAAACCCATTCACATTTAAGCAGAAATGCCTGATAAGGTTTATTATGATAGTTCAGTAAGTAAGTCCACAAGCATTCATTAAACTCCTTTTTTTGTTTGTTAGTTTGTTTGTTTTGGTTTTGGTTTTTGTGGGGCAGTGGGGGTTAAGTGACTTGCCCAGGGTCACACAGCTAGTAAGTGTCAAGTGTCTGAGGCCGGATTTGAACTCAGGTATTCCTGAATCCAGGGCCAGTACTCTATCCACTGTGCCACCTAGCTGCCCCCTCATTAAACTCTTAATGTGCATTTATTGAGCTCCAGCTATGTACCAGGAACACTGCTGAGGGCTGAAGATAGAAAGAAAGACCAGAAAACACACACACAAACCTCCTATAGCCCCTACCCTCAAGAAATGTCTATTTTATTGGCAGAGACAATGTGTAAATAATTAGGTACATATAAGACAAGAGAATTGTTGTTCAGTTGTGTCCCATTCTTCTTGACCCCATTTGGGGTTTTCTTGGCAAAGACGCTTAAATGGTTATCCATGTTCTTCTCCAGCTCATTTTACAGATGAGGAAACTGAGGCAAACAGAGTTGAGTAACTTGCCCAGGATCATCCAGCTAATAAGTGTCTGAGGCCAAATTTGAACTCACATCTTCCTTGATTCCAGGTCCAGTGCTCTATCCACTGTGCCATCTAACTGCCCCTAGAGGGAGAATATATGGAAGATAATCTGGAAGGAGAAGGTATTAGCATCAGTTGGGAGACATGGGGACTGAGAAAAGCTTCCTGCAACACCACCCTGGAATAATTACTTGTTAAAAATCTATAGAGTTGGGGGGGGGCAGCTAGGTGGCACAGTGGATAGAGCACTGACCCTGGATTCAGGAGGACCTGAATTCAAATCTGGCCTCAGACACTTGACACTTACTAGCTGTGTGACCATGGGCAAATCACTTAAACCTCATTGCCCTAAAAAAAAAAAAAGGAAAAGAAAAAGAAAAAATCTATAGAGTTGGGAGCAGCTGGGTGACACAGTAGATGAAGCACTGGCCCTGGATTCAGGAGGACCTGAGTTCAAATCCAGTCTCAGACACTTGATACTTACCAGCTGTGTGACCCTGGGCAAGTCACTTAACCCTTATTGGGGGAAAAAAGTCTATAGAGCCTAATAATATATGGATGAACTTCTAATTGAGGAATTTCCAGAATCAGCAGATTGTAGGAGAGGTTTATGGGGGGCCAGGAGGGAATAGGACAGAGGACCCTTCCTGGAGCCCTTTTCTTAAGTCTAACAGTGTACAGAAATGTGATGGACACTTCTCTTTCCCAGCTATTGTTCTCAACAATAGAATTTCCATCCTGGAATCCTAAGTGGCATTTTCTCAGATTTCACTTTCATGTCAGATATTCTTGGTTTTCCATCCATTTTTCACGTCCAGTTTATATGACAACTAAATGCTAGAATTTCACTAGGCAGTTTATAGCAATGAGCTTTTAAATTAAATGTTGACAAACTTGTGTTGGCATGTGGAAACTACACACACACACATGCACATGCATGAATTTATACACATGTATAGACACATACAAGTCTGTGTTAAACATGCATATAAATATATGCATACATGTATGTTCCTGCATGCCTCAGAACCCATGGCATATGCATATAATTTACATACATGCATGTGTATACCGAAGCCAACTTAAACAGGTTCGATTTTTCAGTGTGATCATTTATACCTCAGAAACCAACAAATAAAACAAATCAGGGCTTGATTTCCTGGTTTTTTGGTTGTCTAGACTTAAGAAACTGATGGAAAAAAATGTTAATACTGTAGATTAAACATGTCCATCTGAGTGTCCTCATTTAGGGATGATTTGGTACCAAATAGGGGCTAACAATAAAAATTAGTTTGGGGAACAAAGTAATAAACACATGTAGAATTTATCATTTTGCCCAGCTGAACAAAAAACATTTTAATATGCTAGCATCTCCTAAAGAAGCCTGTAATGTTATGACAGTAGCCATCCAGCAGCAGAGTGTAATTAAAAATTCTGCAGGCTTGGAGTTAGAAAAGCTTGGGTTTAAGTTCAGACTCTGGTATATGTTAGCTTGTGACCTTGGGCAAGTCTCCTGTATCTATGAATAACTAATTACCAACATTCAAACTATAAAACAGATGTGATATTCAATTTCCCTTCAATGTCCATTATGAAGTTTCTGTATTAGGTGAACTGGGGATATATAAAGATAGGAGGCAGCATTGGCACAGGGAGAAGAGCAGTCTTTTTTCCAAGAGTTAGAGGAGGATCTGAGTTCAAAATCTGTCTCTGATACAAACTACACTTGTGACCTTGGGAATATTTCTTAATCTTCCTGGGCCCCCATCCCTTCATCTGAAAAATAAAAGGGCTGGACTATACCAGTACTCAGTTAGATGAGAGCAAACTACAGGCCCTAGAAAGCCAGGCCCTCTGGCATCTGCAAATTTACTACTTGTCTGAAGGCCCCTGTAACTGTCCACCCAAGAGCTTCTCCTTAGGTTTAAGTGAATTTAGCTTTAGCCCAGTACCCTGGAAAGTAAAAGTCCTGTCTGCATCTTAGTTTGGTCCTACTCCCATCTATGGGGCAGTTAGGTGGGCACAGTTGATAGAGTGTCAGTCCTGGAGTCAGAAAGCCTCATCTTCCTGAGTTCAAATCTGGCCTGAGACACTTACTAGCTGTGTGCCAGTCACTTCACCCTGTCTGCCTCAGTTTCCCCATGTGTCAAATGAGCTGGAGAAGGAAGTGGCAAACCACTCCAGCATCTCCATCAAGAAAACCCCGCATGGGGGGTTCAAAAGAGTTGGACGCAACTGAATAACAACATTCTCATCTGTTGTTTTTATTTTCTGTTCTACTCACTGTACCCACTTTGGCAAACCAGCCTTTGGACTTCAAACTCCATCTGATTTCCATAAAAGTCCGAATGGAGTTCATGCTTTGCAGTGAAAGGAGCAAGCAGGCCACAGCTCCCTCAGGTCAGGGCAGTCATATCTTTGCAGGTGCCACAATGTACATGTGGAAAATTACAGAGGAATAGCTGCAAGCAAAAGGCCAGCATTTTATAGCTGCTGTGGGTCTACTCCAGGAATGCATTTAAGAAAGTCGGCCCCTGGACCATCCATACATCTCATCATCTCCATCTATAAACGAGAGAGACATTTTATTACTCTGAATAGCCCAGATGTGATGTGTAATGTTCATGACAGAAAAAAAAAGATCAAACATTCCAGGAAAAATGAACAGGAAAGTGGAGTTTTCTGCACCCCCAACCATATGGAAAATGAGTTAACTTTACCCCACTTGCATTACAGACCAGTGACGGTGAGATTGTGGTTGCCAATATGAAAAGCCAGAACCTTGGTCTGGGCCCAAGAAGGTCACCAATTAATCATAAGCTTTCAAAAAAGATTTTTTTTTTAATGGATAAAATTCTGGGATGGATGCTGGCCCTAAGCATTGACAGAATAGGCAGCTGTCTGAATACATAGGGATAAATGAAGTATTTATTAAGTACTTATTATTTGCAAAGCACTTTGCTCATGGCTGAGAATGCAAACAGAAAAGTGAAGACAAATACAGCTCACGGGAAGTTCAGCTGCAAGTCAGAGAGAAGGGGCCTGGGATCCTTAGGGTGCAGGGGCAAAGCAGATGTCAAAGTCTTTTCCCTAATGTCAACTCCACTGGCAAAATTGCATCAGTTTCAGACGTTGAACCATTCCAAGAACTATGGTGGCAAACACATTGTTTTCTGGGTCTTCAGAATCTTTGGCCATGATGCCTCCAGGAGTAGCTGCTAGGTTGCGTCTCCACTGGAGCTTGCATCTTCTCTGGAGGATGGTTGTAACAGGTCTGGACTGGATGTATTGCTGTTCCCAAGGCACTCGGGTTCAGGGTTCTGGACTGTCTCCATGAGAGTCAAGATAGTAGTCAAGGTAGTGATGTGATTTGAGAGCCACCATGAGGTTCACCAGCCAAAAATATCCTTCTATCTGTCAATAGTACCTGAAACCCCTCTCATCAGAGATGCCCTTGTCTTATAACATTGTATATCCCTATAGAATCAGATGATCATAGAATTTTGGAGTTGGAAGAGAACTTGGGAAACTTCTAATCCAACCACTCAATAACCTCTACATGATCCTTCATATTCATCTTCTGCTTGAATACTTTTAGCAACAGGAATCTCAGTACTTCACAAGGCAAGATATTCCTTTGGGAATCTGGTCCAATTGGCCTCTCTATAGCTTCTACCTCTTTGTCATAAGCCAAACTTCTGGAGCCATAGTGGTCATTCAGCAAGAACTGACTTTGGGTTTCTTATATTGAACTTGGCATTTTTATAGTATGCTAATGTTTGCAAAGTGCTTCCTATATATTATCAGGAATACCTACCTACTACTCTCTGTAAATATTTGGATCATCTGATCACAGTTTCATCAATTAATCAAACAAGCATTTATTGTATTTTTAATTTTTTTTCAGCAACAAACTTTTTTTTTTATTTTCCAGTTACATGTAATGGTACTTTTCAACATTCATTTTCATAAGATTTAGAGTTCCAAATTTTTCTCCCTCCCTCCCTCCCTTTCCTCCCCCCTCCACAAGATTGCAACCAGGTTATATATGTACAATCCACAAGTGTTCTTTTTATCAGTTCTTTCTATGGGGGTGAATAGTAAGCTTCCTCATTAGTTCCTTGGGATTGTCTTGGATCATTGCACTGCTGAGAGTAGTTAAGTCATTCACAATTGCTCATTGAACAATACTGCTGTCACTATGCATAATGTCCTCCCAGCTCTGCTCACTTCACTATACATTGATGTTCATTAGTCTTTCCAGGTTTTTCGGGGATCATCCTGTTTGTCATTTCCTGTAGCACAAGACCATTCCATTGCAATCATATAGCACAGCTTTTTCCATCATTCCTCAATTGATGAACATTCCCTTGATTCTCAATTCTTAGCCTCCACCAAGAGTTGATATAAATATTTTTTTGTACAATTTTCCCCCTTTTCTCTTTTTCATGATTACTATTGTTAACTGTTTCCCTTCCATCCTATTCCCTTCCCCATGATATTTATTCTATTATCCATCTTCTTTCATCCTATCACTCTTCAAAAGGGATTTGCTTCTGTCTGTCCCCTCCCCCACTCTGCTCTTCCTTCTTTTGCCCCTCTCTCTTTATCCCCTTCCCTTCCTATTTTCCTGCAGGGTTAGAGAGATTACTCCACCCAATTGAGTGTGTACATTATTCCCTCCTTGAGCCAATTCTTTTTTTTTTTAAAGTGAGGCAATTAGGGTTAAGTGACTTGCCCAGGGTTACACAGCTAGTGTTAAGTGTCTGAGGCTGGATTTGAACTCAGGTATTCCTGACTCCAGGGCCAGTGCTCTATCCACTGCGCCACCTAGCTGTCCCTCCTTGAGCCACTTCTAATGAGATTGAGGTCTTTGATCCAGTTCTGATGAGTGTTAGGCTCATTTATTGCCCAGATTAAATAGATTACTCCAGCCAGTTGGGTGTGTCTATTAGTCCCTCCTTGAGGCAGCTCTGATGAGTTTAAGGTCTTTGAGCCTTTTCTGATGAGTGTAAAATTCATTTACTGCCCTGCTCCTCTCCCATCTCTTCTCCCACTCCATAAGCCTTTTCCTGTTTGTTTCATGTAGGATTTCACCTCTGCCCTTCCCCCTTCCCCAGTGAATTCCCTTCACCCCTCAATTTAACCCTAAAGATGTCATCACCTAGCAAAGTGACACAGTGGACAAAGCATCACCCCTGGACCCAGGGGGATCCCAGCCAAAACCCGGCCTCAGACACAAGACAGTCGCCCACTGTATGACCCCAGGTATGTCTCCCAGCTCCAATTTTTTATGGTTCTCTAGGGTCTTGTATTTGAAAGTCAAATTTGCCATTCGGTTCAGGTCTTTTCATCACAAATATCTGAAAGTCTTCTTTTTCATTAAAGTCCCATTTTTTCTGCTGAAAGATTATGCTGAGTTTTGCTGGGTAGGTGATTCTTGGTTGTAATCCCATTTCTTTTGCCCTTTGGAATATCATATTCTATGCCCTCCAGTCCTTTAATGTAGAAGCTGCTAGATCTTGTGCTATCCTGACTGGGGCTCCACAGTACTTGAATTCTTTCTTTTTGGCAGCTTGCAATATTTTCTTCTTAACCTGAGAGCTCTGGAATTTGGCTATAATATTCCTAGGAGTTTTCCTTTTGGGATCTCTTTCTGGAGGTGATCGGTGGATTCTTTCAATTTCTATTTTAGCTTCTTCTTCCAGAATTTCAGGGCAATTTCCCCTGAGAATATCTTGGAAGATGATGTCTAAGCTCTTTCCTTGATCATGGTTTTCAGGTAGACCAATCATTTTCAAATTATCTCTCCTGCACCTATTTTCCAGGTCAGCAGGTTTTCCCAGAAGATATCTCACACTTCCCTCTATTTTTTTATTCATTTGGATTTTCTGTATTGTGTCTTGGTTTCTCATAAAGTCACTGGCTTCCATTTGTTCAATCCTCATTCTTAGGCAATTCTTTTCTTTCTTTTTTTTTTTTAGTGAGGCAATTGGGGTTAAGTGACTTGCCCAGGGTCACACAGCTAGTACGTGTTAAGTGTCTGAGGCTGGATTTGAACTCAGGTCCTCCTGACTCCAAGGCCAGTGCTCTATCCACTGTGCCATCTAGCTGCCCCCGCAATTATTTTCATCAGAGAGCTTTTGTACCTCCTTTTCCATTTGGCCAATTTGACTTTTCAAGCTGTTGACTTTTTTCTCATGTCTTTCCTGCATCTCCCTCATTTCTCTTTCCATTTTTTCCTCTACCTCTCTAACTTTATCTTCAAAGGCCTTTTTGAGCACCTCTATGGCCTGAGACCAATTCACATTTTTCTTGGAAGCTTTAGATATAGGGGCCCTGATGTTGACATCTTCCTCTGAGGGTGCCCCTTGGTCTTCCTTGTTACTGAAGAAACTTTCTATGGTCCTCACCTTTCTCTGTCTGTTCATCTTGCCTTTCTTTTACTTGATTTTTAGCTCCTTAAAGCCTGTTTCCAGGCTGCAGTATCCCAAGCTTCATAAGTCCCAGGTGGTATGATTTAAGGAGGATCAGGTTCTTCACTTACCTGGCCTGTTCCCCGGTCCTTAGATGACCCCAGACCAACTTACCAATCAACCAGGTTTGTGTGTTGTGGTTGTTAGCTCCGATTAGCCTATGCCCTTCCCCGACCTGGGCCACTGCTACTCGAGCCTACCTCCTGGTTCTCAGCAGGGGTGTAAAATCCAAGTTCTGCCTTAGCACCAGCATAGCCCCTGCCCAGGGCTCAGCCCACTCACCAGACTGTGAGCTTAGTTCCAGACAACACTGGTGCTTCAGCTAATTCAGAGGCTCTGGGGGTCTCCTTCTCTGGTGAGGCCTTCCTGGGACTGCATCTGTGTCAGGGTGACTGTGGGGTTGGGCCCGACTCCTGTATTAGTACAGCAGCTCCCTCCTTCTGACCTTCCAAGTCATTCTTGGTTAGAAGATGATTTCAGCACCTTCTTCTGTGAGTTTTGCTGCTCTGGGCATTTTCCTATGGCATTATTTGGATGTTTTTTGGAGTGATCATGTCATGAGTTCAGGAGCTCCCTGCCTTTCCTACGCCATCTTGGCTCTGACCTGGAAGTCTCTCTCCATACAAGCATTTATTAAACCTCTAATTATGCTCCGAACTCTGTGCTAAATGGTGAGGATGTGATCTTAGATTTAGAGCTAGAAGGGACCATAGAGACCATTGAATATAATCTTTTTAACAGATGAGGAAAACAAGGCCCAGAGAGTTGAAATTCTTAGGCCAAAGTCATACAATGTAATAAGTGAAAGAGGCAAGATTTGAAAAAGCTATCGTCTCACCACCCACCAAATCTTCTCTTCTCCAAACTAAAACATTCCCTTTTTTTCTTCAAAAATTCTTCCTAGGATGTGACTTCTACATGCTTCATCATTCTGGGGGCGGGCCTCTGCCTCAGGACATCCAAGGTGGTATCTAAAACTGGATGTGATACCTTAGATATGTTCTGGTCAGTGAAAAGTTCAATGGAGGAATTTGTGTCCCTTGATCTAGTCACTCTTTTTAATGCAGATTAGATTTACATTACAGAGACAGCACAGAAGGATACTACCATGCCAGGCTCACAATCATACAGACCTGACTTAAAATCCTGCCTCTGACCTTTGCTAGGGGTGTGACTGTGGCCAATCTCTTCATTTCTGTGTACCTTAGGCAGAAGTTCCCAAGGTGCTAAGGTTGTTGTTACTGAGTCTCGGTGGGGAGAATTCCTTTCCAATTGAATCTCAGATCCTCAGTAAGTTTATGTTAGCTTTTCTGGAAGCCACATCACATCATTGGCTCTTAAAGAAAAATCAGCTAAAATCATTAGGTCTTTTTTTAAAATTTAATTTAGGTTAATTTTTATCCTGAACTTAACAAATGCCAAATAAAATAAGCATTTCCAAATACAAAATAGAACAGAAAAAAAAGAGGATTTTAGATGAAACCATGACTCTATTACATACTTCCTTTTCCTTTTAAATAGAAAATAAATTCAACATGAAATTTCAAAGTTGTCAGGCTTGTTTCTGTATCCTTCTCTTGACCTTTATGCATTTTAAAAAATGTTTCGGTAACTCCCTTTTCTTTTTCTTCTTTTTCAACAACCCTAATGTGTCACCAGGCCCTGGCCTAGTGTATGTAGTAGGTGATTAATAAGTGTTTGCTGAATGATTGTTTTCTTTGGTCCAGAGATCAGAACCCCATTTTAAAAAGCTGTATTATTCTCTTCCCATCTCTTCACCTCTGTTGGGCTTTAATTTCCTTTTAGTCATTCTCATTCCACTCTTTCCAGTTTTAAGATGAAGCCTCTTGATAAAGAAGAAAATAAAAATTAGGAGTTGGGTAGTTCTATTTTCTCTCTGCCATCTGTTATCATTAAGCTATTGCAAGGTCCTGGTCCTTCTCTATTTTTTCTCACCTGAAGCATAACTGCAAAATCCCTTCCCCTCTTCTTACAAGTTCATGCAATTCTTGGTATTGTATAGTGTTTGGGTGGGGGGAGTGGACATACAAAGAAAATTCTGTAGTCTCTAAAAGCAGAGGACCTGGGTTCAAAATCTCTTTAACAATTTACTACTTCTGTGATCTTGGATTAGACCCTTAGCCTTCCTATGACTCAGTTTCTTCATCTGTAAAGAGAGACATTTGGACCAGATGATCTCTGAGGTCCTCTCAACCCTTGGTTTTGTGTGTCCCACCTTCCACCTATTGTCCATGACCCTTTAAAATTCGAGCTCACCATGCCCAAATTTCCTTGCTATTACAAACCCTATAAAGATGATATTGTCTCCTTCTCCCTCCCCATTTTTTTCCATTTGGCTCAGAACATCCTTTCTCCATTTCCTAAGAGATGAAATTGTCAACAGTAATTTTCAGATACTTGGCTTTTCACAGAATCAGACCTTCTACCTCCTCATCCTAGATATATGGATTTTTTTTAAGTTGTTATCATACTTGCATCTGTGCCAGGTTCGTGATTTGTTATTAGGAAGATGTTACCCATATCCTCCTCGTGGTAGGGTTTCTCCCACAACAGTATGACTTTTCTTTTCTTCTTTAGCCATTATCTAAATTTTTTCTGCCATGCTTCCTGACCAACAGTTCATAGATTTCCATATAAGTATGCCCCCTTTCCACATCTATCATATCTTCCCTTACAATCACAGGACTTTTGAGCCACAAGGATCTTAGAGGTTATTTAGTCAAACCCCTGCATTTTTCCATCAGAGGAAACTGAGTTTTCTCATTGCAATTAATCTGCAGAACGAAGAATTTCCATTTTTCTTAATATCTCCCCATGTGTTGCCCTTGCTTGACACTGTTTGTTCTATTTCTCCTTCATGCTATCCAGTAGTGGATGGAAGAAAAGACCTTTGCTGAAAAAATTATCTCAAGAGAAACTGTAAGGAAGGAAAGCAGTCAACTGAGAGCCAGAAGGCTGCTTTGCTTAGGCCAGTGCATTTGCATCAACATAATGAGTGATGTACTACACTCCCAGGAAGGACTAGAAAAAGAAGAAGGGATGATCACAGGTGTTGGAGGGAGAAGGGATCAGCTTTATAGCATTGGCTGAGTCAGCCCTTCAGAAGGAGGCCCCATTATTCAGCCTGAAGTGTTGTATTTTCCCAGAGACACCCTATGTTTGGATATAAAAATAAGATACATTCCAAATCAAAAGAGAAACTAATTTTGGATTATCCCTCCTTTGGGGAGTGGAGTGGGGAAAGGAGGGGGTGAGGGATACATTTCCTGTACAATGCTAGCCCTTTGTTGGCACAGATGACTGGGAGTTGACTCTGTTCAGCTGTTGACCTCCTCACTCCAGACCCATCTGTCTCTGCTCTTTACATTTGACTGTTTCTCCCACAATCCCTCCAGCCGGCCAGCTTTTACTCATCTTTCCTCACGTTGTGACTTTTTTTTTTTTTTCCATTTTGAGGCAACATGGTGTCATGGGACCAGCGGAGCACTTGGATGAGAAAGACTTTGGTTTGAGTCCAGATTCTGAACCCTCTGACCTGTGTAACTTTACTTCTCTATGGTAAAATGAGATGATATGCACACTACCTCAAAGAGTTATTGTTCAGGGAGGACTTGCACTTTGGGTGGGAGGGCTTGCTGAGCCCTTTTCAGGGCTGCTCACCCACTTTTGGGGTGCACCATTCACCTAACCGTGGCTCTAAGAAGCTTCTAGCATGCACAGCAGACACAGTCTGGTAAAATCATCCCAGCAAATAGGTTAAATCACATTGAGGGAACCCATAGGGGAGTTAGGGGAATGTCTACCCAAGCATGTGAAGCCTTCCCCTGGCAGAATGGGCAGATGAGAACAATATGTTTCAGTGGAAATGAAGGCACCTGAGGCAGAAGTTGTGGAATGCTTAGAGCTTGGTGAGATATCAAAGATACCAAGACCCTCCACTGCATCCCAGGCTATCCTAATCACCCTGTCCTTTGTCTTGCCACTGGACTTTGATGACTCTGCAAGAGAGACTGAGACCAAAGACTTTGTGCAAGTCTGCCTCACTTAAATCCAGTGCACGAGCAAGTCAGGACGTCACCTCATGATGTCATTGGTCCCCTTCAAAATGAAGGATGAAATGAAAGTATTTCAAATGATAATATGTAATATCATCACTAGATATATAGCTATCACTAGGCTATACAAAGTACTATGCAATATGTAATATTCATGTTCCCTATTGCCTATCACAGTTCTCTGGCTTCCACTGCTCAGGGGGCAGAGCTGCCCATGACTGACATTCATCCTTATCATGACCACTGCATATGTCTAAGACACAAGACATCTAAACGATTTCAAGCTGTTCCTTACTGCAAAAAGCCCATCTTGTAAAAACACTCATGCCCCAAATGCGAGATGGCTGCGTATCATGGAACACCATGACCTCAGATGAATGCAAGTTGTAACTGATCCAAAGACAATGGAAAGATTCCTGGCAGGTGTGAGCAGGCTTCCGCTAATTATTGACAGTTGTTTGCAAGGTGCTGAGTAAAAGGCGTATGTAATAATAATCATTGACATTGATAGAGTGCTTTCTAAACATTATATCATTTGAGCCTCACAATAGCCTTGTGAGGTGAGGATAGGTGGACACTCTCCAGAATCCTTCTCCTTCTCCTCACCTACCATATCACTACCCTGAAAGTCCAGAGTCCTATTCTCCTCGTTGGTGGCTCCCTCCCTAGCACCACAATTTAAATTTTTTTTTGAGCGGGGCAATGAGGGTTAAGTGACTTGCCCAAGGTCACACAGCTAGTAAGTGTCAAGTGTCTGAGGTCGGATTTGAACTCAGGTCCTCCTGAATCCAGGGCTGGTGCTTTATCCACTGCACCACCTAGCTGCCCCCAGCACCACCATTTTTTAAAGGGTCCCAGCCATGCTTCTCCTCACTCCCACCTAGGCTCCCTTTGGAAGCCTCCTTCTCACCTGCAGCAAAGCCCTTTCCTTCATGGATAAACTTCATTTTACCTTTCTAGCACCCCCATATGTGTTATCTTCCTTCTTTAGAATGTAAGCTTCTTGAGATCAAGAATGGTCATGCTTGCTTGTATTTGTATCTCCAGTGCTTAACTCAGTGCCTGGCACAAAGTAGGTGTTTAATAAATCCTCTCTACCTTTCTATCTCTATCTCTATCTATCTATCTATCTATCTATCTATCTATCTATCTATCTATCTATCTATCTATCTATCTATCTATCTATCTATCTATCTATCTATCTATCCAGCCATCCAGCCATCCAGCCATCTGTTCAACCACCCACCTACCTACCTACCTACCTACCTATCTAAGAGATAATGAAATGGAGACTAGATCTGAACCCAGATCCCTCCTCACTCTTCTATATCAGACTGTCTTGCCACATATTGCTGGAAAAGAAAGTAGCCATGTCGGGAAAGTGAGATATGTGAAATATCAAAAGGGGAATTGGAGGGGGCAGCTAGGTGGCGCGGTGGATAAAGCACCGGCCCTGGATTCAGGAGTACCTGAGTTCAAATCCAGCCTCAGACACTTGACACTTACTAGCTGTGTGACCCTGGGCAAGTCACTTAACCCCCATTGCCCCACCAAAACAAACAAACAAACAAACAAACAAACAAACACCAAAAGGGGATTGGGGGGGGGGGGGAGAGGGACAAGAAATGAAAGCCTTGTGCAAGAATCATACTGGTAGAAGGAATATTTAGGATGAGATCACCAGTCTATAGAAGTAATAATGCATACATCTCCTTGCATAAAGATGGCTGGGTTTGGAGGGGTTTCGGTGAGCAAAATTGTCTTCTCCCTCCCTTTGGTCCCACCTCTATGTTGTATGGGTGGGGCCGCTCTTTCTCAACTGCTCCCTTCAGGCCACTCTCTCTAGCTCCAGCCTGTCTTCACTCCTGGAATGGGTGGTGGAGGGAGGGGATCCTTGAACCAGTTGGAGGATATGGGATAATAGAGAGGTTATATGTCTGAAGCCCAAAGACAACCAACCCTCTAACGACCTATTATTAATATTAATAATAGCCACCATTATTAAATACTAATTCATTCTTTGGGGAATCAATTAATAGTCCAGATTTAAGTTCTTTGTTTAGGGAGTTTAATTATAGACTTTCTTTTTTTTAAACAAGAAATGTGTTTTTTGGGTGGGGCAATGAGGGTTAAGTGACTTGCCCAAGGTCACACAGCTAGTAAGTGTCAAGTGTCTGAGGTCGGATTTGAACTCAGGTCCTCCTGAATCCAGGGCCAGTGCTATATCCACTGCGGCACCTAGCTGCCCCCAATTATAGACTTTCAATAGAAATGCCTTTAGTTTGTTTGAGCCCCCTGCTAGATACCCCAGTGATTAATACTCTCTTTCTCTGTCTCTGTGTCTCCCTCGTCCTGTCTCTTTCTTCCTTCTCTGTATGTTTCTAAGTCTGTCTCTGACTCTCTTCCTTTCTCTGTTTCTCTGTCTCTGTGTCTGTTTCTCTCTCTCCCTCTCTCTCTCTCTCTCTCTCTCTCTCTCTCTCTCTCTCTCTCTCTCTCTCTCTCTCTCTCTCTCTCTCTGTTTCTCTCTGGCTCTATTGCATTTGAGCAAATGAAATACGTGCTGACAGGAGAGGGAAAGGTCACAGTCTTAGTTCTCAGTAAACACAGAGCTATAGTTTCTCCTGCATTAACCTCAGTGACTTCAGCATAGTTCCGCTCCTCTTCTGTCACCCACCCCCACCTCTTATTCAAGATAGTGGTAGCAGCTGGTCCTCAAGAGCTCCACCCACCTCCCTTCGGTCCACTGTACTCAACTCCCTACCCCATTAAGCAGAGGCTGGGGGTTGGGGAGATCAGGAGGCAACCTCCCTTGCCTCCACCTGCCCCACCCTCCTTTGGCTAGGATGGCTGTCCTTTGTCACAGCCTGATTTCTAGTGTTCTTCATCACCCTCTGGCAGTCTTGCCTTCCTCTCCCTGACACCAGCCCCTGTTCTTCCCCTCTCTCTTTGGGATGGGAGGAGCTGAGCTTCCATTGCCAATAGTCCTCCAAGCAGATAAATATTGGTGAGCAGCCATTATGCTCATCCTAATTCTGTCCCAGCTTCCCTGAGGGCAGCATGGTGAGTTGTATGGGAGGACATATACCCATCAGCCCTTGAACCTTCTTATTACTATATCCTTTTCTCCCTTCTCCACTCTCCTCCCCTCCCTAGGTTGGAACCAGATATTTTTATTTAACCCAACTCCATAGCACTCCAAAAATGAATACAGGAATACTTTAACTTAGGCCTGACTCCCTGGAATTTCCAGCTCAACTACCACTGATCTCCTTTCCTTGGAACCAGCCTGTTGATCTCTTTCTTTGGAACAAGGTAATCCCTTCTAGCATGGGTCCTATTACAGCACAAATGAGTAACCTGGGAGAGATCACTTAGGTATTAAATCACTAACACACATCATTTCCTTGATCACATGGCTGTCACTAAACAAAAATACATGGACTGGGATTAGAGGACTAGTCTAGAGAAAGGAGAGCCTAGAGCAAGGGTTTCTAACCTGGGGAACATGAATATGTTTGTTTGTTTTTTAATATCTTGATAACTGTGTTTCAATATAATTTATTTCCTTTGTAATCATATATACATATATACATATATATACATATACATATGTACACATATATACACATATACATATATATATGTCTATATATATATATATATATATAAAAGCATTATTCTAAGAAGAGGTCAGTAGGGTTTACCAGACTGTCAGAAGGGTCCAAAATACCAAAAGGAAAAAAAAAAAAGCTGCTAAACTAGACTATGCATTGCTTTATGTGAAGACAAATCTTATTCCAGATCTGGTCTGAAGCCAGCCCTGCCTCATTCTACTCTATGGTTACTTTGAGCCCCATATAGGATTGGAATGCTTTCTGCATGTCACTATAAGGACAATAAATAGGGAAGGGAAAAAAAAAAATTATCTCCCAAACCCTGAGATACCTTGCAAAGTTTAAGTGATCAAAATTTATATTCCTTTGGACAGAGCACACTTGTGTTAGGGTATGACTCCCCACATGGACAGAGGAAGAAGAGGAGGAGGAGGAGGAATTAATGGCAGCATTACTCAAATGAAACTAGTCCATTGGGTCCCCAGAAGGCAACTACTACTACTCACAGACTGTTGTTCATCCTTCATTCCCTAACAGGACCAATGACATCAGCAGGGTCATGTCTTGACTTCAAGTGAATTGGATTTAAGTGAGGAAGAGTTGTGCAAAATCATCAGTCATACTTTTTCCTCTAGAGTCAATAGTGCCCAGTGACAAGACATAGGCACTGCAAGGGCAATGAATTGGGGGAGATTTGTTCCCAACTTGCTAGGTTGTCACTCATGAAGCCAGGTAGTCAACAGGCAAAAGGGAGGGGAGCTATATCCTAGAGATTAATTGGTTTAGTTAGAGACTTTGTCTGGTGAAGTAATCTTTGCCATCTCGTTCTGTCAGCAACCTTGGTCCTCTCTCTCTCTCTCTCTCTCTCTCTCTCTCTCTCTCTCTCTCTCTCTCTCTCTCTTTTTTTCAGGGCAATGAGGGTTAAGTGACTTGTTCAGGGTCACACAGCTAGTAAGTGTCATGTGTCTGAGGTCAGATTTGAACTCAGGTTCTCGTGAATCCAGGGCTGGTGCTCTATCCACTGCACCATCTCACAGGACAACTATATGTAAAAATAAAGTTAAAGAGAATCTCTCAGCTAAACAAATTATGGTACAGGAATGAAAGGAATATTATAGCATCATAAGAAACAAAGGAATATGAAGAAATCAAAGAAGCATGGGAAGACATATGGACTGATGCAGACTGGAGGAAGCAGAACCAGGAAGACAATATTCATGATGGCTACAACAATGTAAATAGAGAGAATGAATAATGCCAAACTCAACTGAATGTTTTTTTAATTACAATGAACAAGCTTGGTTCTGAAGAAAAGTTGAGGAAATGTGCCTTCCTCCTACTCTTGCAGAAGTGGATGAGGAATGTTGGAGAGACTACCAGAGTTGGGTGACATGTTGGTTAATTTTGCTGAACTACTCTTCTGCTTCTCATTCTTTTTGTAATTTTTGTTAGAAAGGATGGCTCACTGGTAAAGAGAAGGGGGAGCAAATGAAAATGAGTTAAAAGAAAGATTTCAATAAAAATAGAAAATTGATTTTAATTTTTTTTAAAATGTCTCTTAATGATCTTGTTTGGATCCCAGAACTAATTTTAATGGTCTTGGTTGATGAGAAATTCAGTCTGTAATTCTCCATTATATTTTTGAGTTTAGCAATTGTCTTCCCTGGAAAATCACCACTCTGACCTCTTTAAAAGATGCAGATTAATGTGTATAACCAGATAATATCTGCTAAGTACTTTGCCAATCAGAAACTGACTTCAGTGAATAGCCAATATTATTTTCCACTTAGAAATACAGTTGGGGTTAGGTGCTTGACTCCAGTTTGAGTGACATCCCAGTTCAAAATCAGACTTGTGGTTTGGGTGGTGGTTTTTTTCCCCATCAAACATCTCCGTTTTCCTTTCCCGCTCTGTACATGGCTCATGTATGACTCCCTGGGTTTAAATGTGTTTCTACAGCTAGGCCTGGGAGGACAAAGATTTGCCTTTGCTATTCCTGCCCCTTAGAGCAGCCAAAGATGAAAGAGATAAGTGAGGGCTCCAAGTTGCCCTAGCTTCCTGCTCCTGCCATGAATCACAGCCCGAGTTAAATAAGGTAGGTTTGGGGGAGGAAGGAAAACAACAATATGAGGAAATTCACATGCTAACATCTGGATTTGTGTCAAAGGTTGTTCACAGGAAGGACAGAAACAATGATTATACTCATGAAGTTTGAGGAGCAGAAGGCACCAAGAACAAAAACTGCCAATCAATATTGATTCTCTTCAGTTGCTGTTGATTTTAAAGACATTCAAAGGATCAAAAGACTTTGAGAAGAGACATGGGGATTGTATGTGAATCAGAGCATCAATTCAGCCCTCTTTTCTCTTCTCTTTAGAGGACTGGTCCATTTTTAGAGCACATTAGGAGTTCTCCCACACAGTGTCACAGGAATTTAGAGCTGGAAGAGGGTTTTAAATCATTGAATACAACCCCCCTTATGGTACAAGAAACTGAGGCACAGAGAAATGTAAATGACTTGCCCAAAGTCACATAAATGGCCAGGGAGGGAAAAAGGGATAGAACTCAAGAATGCAGTTCTCTCTACTACATCAAACTACTTTCAGATGGAGGGACAATTGAGTCATGTCATTCTCTCAGCATGATTCTACCCACACATGTCACTAAGGTTGACCCTCTTCTCACATTGTGAGAAGAAGCACCGAGCTAGGTAAAGGGTGCCAAGATTCCTTATATGTCCTAAAAATAGATCACACCCACAAACCATAGCCTATATTTGAGGTTAAAATATTGCTATTTAGTTACCATATACAATTTGTATGTTTTTTGTGATCCAGATAAAGGTTTTTTTCTTTTAGATTGTAAGGTTCTAGAGCCATTATGTAATGATCCATAAATATGTTTAATTCTTTTGACTTTCGGAATTTATATGAGTTCTCTGGACCCTACTTAGCATTTGTTCAAGTTCTGCATATTCTCCTAACACCTAATCAATTCTACTATATCTACTTTTTCTAACATTCTGTCACAACCACAATTCCTTCTTTGTTTAAATTTCTGGTAGATTTGTCTACATTTGAGAGAAACACATTGAAGTCACTGTAGCTATTTTCTTAGTAATTAGATCTTTTTTTCCAATTCAGTTAGCTTTCCTTTTAAATAAATTTTGTTCCAAAGTCTTAGTGCTGTTTTAAACTTTGCTACTAACAACTTATATCAGGGGTTATTATCCTGGGTGTGTGAACTTGTTTTTTGTCTTTAAATATACTTATAACTATATTTCAATGTAACTGATTATAATTTATTTATTATCCTATGTATTTTACTTTATGCATTTAAAAATGTCATTCTTAGAAGGAGTCCATAGGATTCACCAGACTGCCAAAGGAGTCCATGATATAAAAAAGATTAAGATCCCCTGATTTAGATGCTAAGCTATTTGATGTAGATATTTAATACTAATAACGGCAGTACCTTTAGGTTTAATGTAATTTCTCTGATTCTGTCCTTTGACAATATTTATATTTGCTGATACCCTGTCTGAAATTATTATTGTTATCTCTACTTTTTGTAATTCAGATGAAGTGTGAATCTTTGTGTTTCAATATGTTTTTAATATGTTTTTCAAACACAGAAAACATTTATATTGTGTTTTCTAATGCATTCTACTACCCTCTTTGGTTTTATGGGTGAGCAAAGCCTCCAAACACTCAAGGTTATAATTACCAAGAGTTTTTTCCCAACAAAATCCTTTTAAATGCTCTTTTTAAAAAAATTGATCAGGAGGTACCAATGCCTTGTTTTGATTCAAACAATCTAATTCCAGTCTCCTCTCTCTACTATAAATATCCTGTACCCCTTCCCTTTCAAACCATATCTAAATCACTGGATCTTTTTTCAATTATGTAAAACATTACCATATTAGTCATTTTGTATAAGAGAACTTGAATTTTTAAAAAATGAAAGAAAGTGGAAAATATCATGCTTCAGTCTGTGTTCAATCAATATCAGTTCTTTCTTTGGAGGTTAAGAGTATGCTTTATCATTAGTCTTTGAGATTGTCTTGGATCATTGTATTGCTGAGAATAGCTAAGTCATTCACAGTTCTTCACACATTATTGCTGTCACTGTGCACAATGTTCTCCTGGTTCTGCTCACTTCACTATACATCAGTTAATATAAGTCTTTTCGGGTCTTTCTGAAATCATCCTGTTCATCATTTCTTACAGCATAGTAATATGTCATCATAATCATATACCACAGTTTAGCCATTCTTCAGTTATGGGGCATTCCTTTGATTCCCGATTCTTAGCCACCACAAAAAGAGCTATTATAAATATTTTTGTACACATAGGCCTTTTTCTCTTTTTCAGGATGTCTTTAGGATATAAACCTAGCAGCAGTACTGCTGGATCAAAAGATATGCAGTTTTACAGTCCTTTGGACATATTTCCAAATTGCTCTTCAGAATGGTTAGATCCATTCTCAACTCCCCCAAAGTGGCAAATCATTGGATCTTGCCCCTCACACATTTTTATTTTTATTCTATTTTTTGTAAGTGACTTTGATAACTGTGACTTGTTTTGCAACCTCTTCCCTGACTTCATCCTTAGACTTAGAAACCCCTGCCCTCCTCCCTAGACCAATACAGTCCTCTTTCCCTTCTACATGTACTGCTGTATTTTTTTCATATTTCAATTGTTCAGGCCAGAATATCCTTCTTCCCTTTCTAAAATTGACTTCCACCTATTGAACCCTAACTTCAAGACATATTTAATCTCTCTCCCCCACACAAAGTCATCTAGAGTACCTCTTTGAGTATGCAAGTCCACGGTTTGCCTCCCTTTGTCCCTCAAAGACATATAGAAAAGATGAGACTCTTAAGGCATAATCATGTTGTTTCCCAGTTCTGGTTTCTAAGCACTGGGTTACACCTAAGCCATTTCTGGCTTTCTTCACCTTTTTGTTGCCTGTATTTGTATATCAAATATTCTGTTCAACTTCAGTTTTCTCAAAAGAAATTCCTAGAGGCATTAGTTCTATAGGATCTCCACTAATTCATTTTTTATTTTCTTTTTTATTATGAGCAAATCATCAACAAAGGCAGATATTCAAATATACAAAGATGAACTAAAAAACAGACTGAAGGAAACTATAAACTGGTTTATAGTTTGTTTTTAAAGCATATATTAGGGGGTAGCTAGGTGATGCAGTGGATAAAGCACCGGCTCTGGATTGAGGAGGACCCGAGTTCAAATCAGGCCTCAGATACTTGATACTTACTAGCTGTGTGACCCTGGACAAGTCACTTGACCCTCATTGCCCTGCAAAAACAAAACAAATAAAGCATATATTAAATTGTAAAAGTCAATAACAGAATTGTTCAATTTGTTCCTATGTCCTCTTCTCAATTTCCTTTTGTTTTATTCTGGTATTTTTTTCTGTTTTGTTGATACTCTTCTTTTTTCCTTCTTACATTTTTGTCACTTTCCAGTAACTTTAATCCTACCTCTCTATAGCCATTCCTCATAACATAGGTCAAGCAAAACAAATCAATGAATTAGTCATGTGTCTGAAAATGTTTCTTTCAATATGTCTATATCATCACCTCCCTGACAAGAAGTAGAAGGCCTACTTCCCCATCAGGGTTTTGAATTCACAGTTGGTCACCAAATTGATAATTATATTCTTCAGTGTATTGGTCAATCTTACAAAGTTGTTTTCCTTTATGGTATTGTGGTTATTATGTAAATTGTTCTTCTGTCCACTTTCATTCACTCCGTATCGGTTTATTTAAGTCTTTCCAAGTCTTCCTCTGAACTTTTTATATTTATTATTTCTTATAGTATAATAATATTCCATTTATTATTTATTATATACCGCAGTTGGTTTCGGTTTTCCCCAATTGATGGGCACCCACTTTGACTTCAGCCCTTTGGTACTACAAAGAATTTATATTGCCAAGTTCCATTTTCAAAATCAATTATTTTGGTTGGTAGAAATCTCATGTCTTATAGTATTTTCTACTTTTAAAAAAACTGCTCTATTTAATGTTGCATCTTTGAATTTTTGTGTTTCATTTCTTCCCTTCTCTTTTTTGGTGTTCTACTGTTTCATTAAAATTATCCATTTTAAATTGTCTCTTTTTGAGTTTTATTGAAAAACTCTGATTTTGATTTTTATCTATTCTTTTTTTTCTTTTGTTGGATTTTCCAGCCATTCCAGGGGCTCTTCTAATTGATCTACCTCATTTCTCTGAGCTCCAGTTGTTGTTACAATGTAGTTATTCTATCCTTCTTCTTGATGGTTTTCCTGTTGTCTTTTTTACCCCATAATGTTTTAAAATGTTTTAATTGGCAGTATCTTTTTTATTGACTTATTTATTAAGTTTCTCTGGTGTTTTTTCTGTGCTATTTTCTCATGAGGTTACTTTCCTTTCTCTTTTCTTGTAGTTGTTTTACCTTACTCAATGCAGTTCTTGGTGTTTGGAGGGGATGAAAATGACCTGGGCTTAGATATAACTTTTTCCCACTTTGTTTCTCTCTAATTAAAATGAGAAATGTCAGAATGGCAAAGGAAGACAAGATGGGATAAAAAAGACTCAAGGTCTAGCTCTGGTACCAGTTAGCTGCAGGACATTGAGGAAAAAAAATACTCTCTTCATGTCTTATTTTCCTTATCTGTAAAACATAGATAATAATTCCTTCACTGGGTTGTTGAGGGGATCAGATTAGGTCCTTATCATCATCAATGATTTTTAAACACTTCTTCTGTAGACCATGTGCCAGGATAGAGCATACACAGATATATGGGAACATAAAATGTCATATAAATGTAAATTATTATTATTATTATTAATCTACTCCTATCTGATACAGTCCTAGCTGGAGGGGAGAATACCTTCAGGTATTGGGGAAGGTGATCTAGAGAAAAGGTACAGAATGTCTCCCCTGTGGATCCTGGAAAGAACAGTTATCACGAGAGAGAGAGAGAGAGAGAGAGAGAGAGAGAGAGAGAGAGAGAGAGAGAGAGAGAGAGAGAGAGAGAGAGAAGGAAGGAAGGAAGGAAGGAAGGAAGGAAGGAAGGAAGGAAGGAAGGAAGGAAGGAAGGAAGGAAGGAAGGAAGGAAGGAAGGAAGGAAGGAAGGAAGGAAGGAAGGAAGACTGGAGCCAAATGTTATTCATTACCTGCAGGATAGCTTTTTATAAGGGTTTTGTGCTAGAGTCATATGCTGGATAACAAATGTAATAAAAGTGGGAAATGGTGTTTTAATGTAACTATGCAGGATGGTGATGTAATCTATGTAGTAAACAAAAGTAGCTATTGAGTTATAAATAATATTTTTATAGTGATCTTGAACAGATCTGATGCCAGATGTACAGTACATGTGCATGCATGCGCACACACACATACTCACATACTTTATAGAAATTCCTTTTCTTTGAAGATAGAGGAAAATAATGTATAATACAACAATGCATATGTGCACTTCTCACATGGACTGTATTTTGTGATGTTTGGGGTTTTTTAATTATTTAACTATTTGTGAGCCAAATTTAGGTTAGGTTTAACAGTCTATATTGCTTATTTTGTACATAAATTATGAAATCCCCAAACTAGAAGATTGAAATAAGACTCTCAGAGTTGGAAGAGACCTCAGAAGTCTTCTTCTTCTTTTTTTTTTTTTTTTTGCGGGGCAATGAGGGTTAAGTGACGTGCCCAGGGTCACACAGCTAGTAAGTGTAAAGTATCTGAGGCTGGCTTTTGAACTCAGGTCCTCCTGAATCCTGAACTAGTGCTTTATCCACTGTGCCACCTAGCTGCCCCCCAGAAGTCTTCTAGTACCACTGGTATCTTAAGCATGAATACGATGAGGCTATCAATCCATCAAACATTTATTAAATGCTTACTATGTACCAGATACTCTACTAAGCACTAAAGATAGAAAGACAGCAATTAAAAAAAAATCCCTGACCCAGAGGAATTCACATTTTAAGGGTATCATCAGCAAGCAATCTTCTGGTTTTTTATTGAAGACTTCTGGTAATGGGGAGTTTATTCTCTGTTGATATAGCTCATTCTACTCTTGGACAGCTTGAATTTTTAGCAAGTCCTTTCTTATGTTGTCCTGAAATCTACCTCGCTAGAACTTCCTAGACCAAGCAGTCTTTGTAAATGTGGTAGAAAGACAATGGGAAGAGAACTCCCTCATCTTCCCTTCTCTGACAACGGGACTTTAAATATAACCCTAAATTTTTATATTTATAAACATATCTTTTTACAAATATATAAAACCACAAATATTTATGCTACTTTTCTCTCTTGTATGTGATAGCTTATCAAATATTTGAAAACATGTTACATGTTTACTGTAACTCCCTGCTTGCAAGTATCTATGTTTTCATTAGACCTAGGATTTTGTCACTATGGGAAACTCTCCACTGTAAATTATTGGTAATCTGTAGTCTTAGAAATTGCCAGGGGACACTGAGAGATTAAGTAGCATAGTCATAAAGGCAGTGTGTGTCAGAAGCTCCCCTCTATTTTACAATAATGTCTCTCTCAGATATATCTGTCTTTTGTCAATCTAGATTGTACAGTCTCAGACATTTATTTTCTAGTAACTCCTTCAGGGTCTTTCTCTTTCCCTTCCAGATCTACATATGCCCAGCATTTAGCACAGTGTCTGGCACATAGTAGATGCTTCATAAGGACTTATTGATTTGACTTGCTCTACAGATAGTAGACCCTTAATAAATGATAGCTGAATCAATGGTGAGACCTTTACAGGAACCCACGGATCACACCATGTAGGTATCTCCCATTGATGCCCTGGCAATAGAAAAAAAAAAAAGATAATCACCTTACAAGTGTTAACTCAATTGAATCTCTTCCTCTCTGTCCCAAATTAAGATAGTAAGGGCTTTTGCTGTCTACAAAGGGATGTAATGAAGTCATCTTGGTTATTATCTTGGTGAGAATGGCTTTTGCTTCAGCTCTCTAGAAAAGAAATTGACCAGATGTGTAGTCTACCCCAGCTTTTCCATCAGAGTACAGGCTGACACCTTGGCACCCTCATCTGGGAGCCCCCAGACACACTGATCTACTTTATTCTGTGGGTTGTAGTCTAGTGTATTTAGCTGAGATGAAATGAGATGTTGACACTTCATAGAATACCATGCATTCAGGTTGCAACTAGAACTTGCTCAGTAAATCTTCTTGCATATGATATTTCCAATCAGCCCCAGAAACCCCAAGAAAGATACCATTTGAAGTCTCTCTTTGTAACACCTAGAAACAGGATGCAAACTGGTGGGTTTAGAGTGTGAAGACATGTCTGAGCCCTGGCAATGACACCCATTAGCTTTGTGACCATGGATAAGTCATTAATCTCTCTGGGTATTGGTTTCTTCATCTGTAAAATGGAGAAGTTGGATTAGATGAATTCCAAGGTTCCATTTGGTAAAACTCATATAAAAGATTCATACATATGATGCAAATGAAACAGAATCAGACCAACAATATAACACTTGACAATAAAAAAAAAGTAACTGATAAATTCATAGACAAAAAAAAATGGTTGGAAGAAGACTGAAAAGCAAATTACATCAATGGTTGTGAGAGGTTTTTGTTGTTAAAGTTTATATACATATATGTATTTTTCCTTTTAAGAAATTGAGAGACAATCATAGTATAACTGTTAAAGAACTGGCCTTGGAATCCAGAAAACAAGGGTCCAGCTCCTGCATGAGATACATATTGACTATTTGACCCTAAGTCAGTACCCTCCCTGCCTCTCAGAACTCTCAGTATCTCTCCAAGGGGGCAACTAGGTAGCACAGTAGATAGAGCACTGGCCCTGGAGTGGGGAGGATCTGAGTTCAAATTTCACCTCAGACACTTACTAGCTATGTGACCCTGGGCAAGTCACTTAAGCCCAATTGCCTCAAACATCTGGGGCCATCTCCAATCATCCTGATGTATATCTTGCCACTGGACCCAGATGACTCTGGAGGAGAGAGTGAGGTTTGTGACCTTGTACAGCCCTCCTTGGCCTAAATCCAATTCACTACAAGTCATGACATTACCCTGATGTCATAGTCCTCTTTGAGAACAAGGACAGAACAACAGCAGCTCTCCAAGACTGTGAATTGCAGATTAGGGATTGATCCACAATGATAGTTTCCCCACTGGGAACTCCCTTGACAATTAAAATCACAGGTCCTGTCACTCACACACACACACACACACACACACACACACACAGATTTGGAGTTCATAGCTTTATGTGTGATTTTGTCCCCTTTTTTAGCTTATTTTTATTGTATTTGTGGTTATTAAGTCTTTGATAATTTTTTTTAAGATGAAAGGGTATGACTAAATGGGGGAGGGAATTCTGAAGGGAAAAGGGTCCTTTGAACTCTTCTTATGACAAAGGAGAAATGTCCCTGTAATTTATTACAGCCTTGTCCCTCATCCAGGGTGACCTCACAGCACTGTTTCAAGGGATCACGTGCCCTCGTGGCAATGTTCAGAATGTCTAAGAGGCAATGTTTAGAATGCCTGTCTAAATGAGAGCATGAATTTAGTCCTCATGAAAATGGGGAGAGACTCAAAGCTTGGAATTGGAACATCTTTTCCACTGTGTACTGCCAGTGCCCCTCAATCAAAATGTTTGACATCTCCTCCTCTAACCCCTACTGGGCCCACCAGAGGCCTCTGGGAAGAGCTTGCCAGCCATAGGCAATTTCATGGACCAGCAAGGATGATGAGGTTGAGACTAGCAGACTTCATCATCCTTGGTAGAAAAGTCGGACTTTGGGGCGCCCTTGTACTCTCAGATGGAAAATGATCTCAGAGTACATCAAGCCTCCCCTCAGGCAGGGAGCCTGCAGTGCATGTGCATAGCCAGCCTGCTACAACCATCCTTCCCTGCATATAAGGAAATATTTGCATCTATTTTGTATCTATCTTATGCATTATATATATGTTGCCTCTTTCATTAGAATATAAGCCTCTTGAGGGCAGGGATTGGTTTTTTATTCTTCGAATCTACAGTGCCTAGCATAATGCCTAGCACATCACCAGGATTTAATAAATGCCTCATTGCTTGATTGCCTGTGGGAGCAGTAATGGCAAACAAATCAAACAGGAATATGGATCCTGAGGAGTTTCTGGAAACTCTCCTCACAGTGGACCTCAAGCTTTATACTCCAATTTAGAATGGCTCCCAATCCAGGTGGTTGTTGTTCATCCTTCATGCTGGAAGAGGACCAATCGAATGTGATCTTGGTTTGTGCACGAGTTGGATTTGAGTGAAGCAGGGCTGAACAAAGTTGGCATCCTTGCCCTCTCCTCCAGTCACCCAAGTTCAGTGGAAAGACAAAGGTCAAGATGACTGGTGGCCCCAGTGCAGGGGTGACCTTGGACTTTCTATATTAGGGTCTTTCCTGGGTCTCAGTTTTTTGATGCCATGCCCACTCAATGACTAAGGACTAAATAAGAATGTAGACAAAAGCTGACCTAATTCACCATCCCAAAAATCTCAATCTGCATGGAGAAGTCCCTCACAGTTTCTGGCTAGAACAGAAAACAATTGCTATTTACATTCATTCTAAACCATCCAACCTAAACAATGAACCACAGAGGCTTCGATTATGCCTATTATTGGCCATTGCCAACTTTGTACTCCAGTGAAAAGTGGTTCCCAATCCAGGTTAATAATAATAGCAATAATATAGTGCTTTAAGGTTGACAAAATGCTTTTTATGCTTAAAAATTTGATCCTCACCATTTTCTTTATTTTATAGATGAGGGAAAATGAGGCTGAGAGAGGATTTTATTTAAATTGAAGAGATTTCCCAAGATTAAATGAGTATATACTGTGGGCTGAAAAGACCACCCTGACTAGAAAGGATGATACATGCTGAGGGACAGTGGAAAGTAAGGTTGTATGGGAAGGGTGTGGTCAGACAGTGGAGGGTCATGGGGTCTTAAAAGTCAGGCAGAGGGGTGTTGTGGCAAGCAGGACCAAAACAATCTTTGTAGAAATTAAGGAGACAAGATAAAGAATACGTGATGAGGTGAAGAGGGACTGAAGTAGAAGTTGGGGAAAGGAAAAGTAGGGCAGGAAGAGAAGGGAAAGAAAGGGAATGAAGGAAAGAATGGAAGGGAAAGGAAGGGAAGGGAGGGAAGGAGAAGAGAGGGTCTGGAAGGGAAGGGAAAGGAAGGGAATGAAGGAGAGAATGGAAGGGAAAGGAAGGGAAGGGAGGGAAGGAGAAGAGAGGGGCTGGAAGGGAAGGGAAAGGAAGGGAAGGGGACAGTACTTAGTAACTAAATAGAATTGAGGCATGAAATAAAGGGAGGAATTTAAAATGTCTCCAAGTTTTCAGACTTAAATGACTGGAAAAACGAAGTAGCACTGACAGAGGGCTTGAGAGGTGAAGCTGATTTGGATCATATTTGGACTACATTCAATCTCTCTCCTGCTCCAAAAATGACCCACATTTTCCCTCACCATCACCTTCAGGATTGGATTATTTTGTACTCGGATACAAAGATTCTCTATTCACTTATGCAAAGTTAAGAAAAGATAAATCTTGCTTACAGTTCTGAAGGGGAAAAACAAATGTAGAAACAAAAGCATTTTCTCACATGTGGTTTCATTTATTTAATCTATTCCTTAAAACTATATAGTTGGGCAGCTAGATGGTGCAGTGGATAGAGCACCGGCCCTGGATCCAGGAGTACCTGAGTTCAAATCCGGCCTCAGACACTTAACACTTACTAGCTGTGTGACCCTGGGCAAGTCACTTAACCCCAATTGCCTTACTAAAAAAAAAAAAAAAACAACTATATAGTTATAGTTTGTCCCTTGTATGAATTGTGTTAATATTCCTTGTGTGGTGAGTGATACTAGGATAACAGGGTGGAGTGATAAGAAGAGTAGGAACATGGACAAAAGGAAAAGGGGCAGGGAACAGGAGGAAGGGAGAGAGTGAAAAAGACTCACATTTTCTTTCTTTCGTTCATTGGTTACAATTGAGGTTTGGTGACTTGCCCACAGTTACCTAGCTTGTAAGTGTCTGAGGCTGGATTTGAACTCACATCCTCCTGACTCAAGGGCTGATGCTCTATCCACTGTACCACCTAACTGCCCCACTGATGTCATATTTTTAAACACAACCTCCTCCGGGACATGCTTCTGGCACTCTTTCCTTAGATCCCCCTGGCCCAAGTTGCATGGAGCTAGACTTGTTGCTTCACTTTCTAAATGGTGACCAAAGTAGCTAGACTCAAAAGCTCAGTAACCCCCACCTGCCTTTAAGGTTCTCCCCAATAGGGCTCTCACCACCTCCTTACTTAATCTGTCCCTTAGTCTTGTGAGGCCAGCAAGACTTGAGTGTGGGAAGGAGGTCTGGGACATAGGGGAGCATTCATTTAAACCAGGTAAACCCTGGACTTGGAGTCAGGAAGACCTGGGTTCAAATTCCTTTGCAGACACTTATTAGGTATGTGACATTGAGCAAATTACTCTCTCCCTTTGGGTGAGGCATCCAATTCTTTATTCATAAAATGAGGGGATTGGACATGATGGCTTTTGAGGTTCCTTTTAGTTCTGATTCTATAATTCCCCTGACCAGGGTTATCCATATATTTTTTTCAGTCCTTCTTGTTTCCTGTCTCTGTAGGATGTGTAACTGTTATAGGGGGATGTCCTCCATCATAACTGGTCTTCCATCTTTTAAAATGGACCTTTATCTCTGCACCTTTTGTTGTCCAGTCATGCTCAACTCTTCATGACCTCATTTGGAGTTTTCTTGGCAAAGATGCTGGAGTGATTTTTCCATTTCCTTCTACAGATGAGGAAACTGAGGCAAACAGGGTGACGTGACTTGCCCAGGGTCACACAGCTAGTAAGTGTCTGAGGCCAGATTTGAGCTCATAAAGATGAGTCTTCCTGACTACAAACTCAGCATTCTATCCACTGAGTCACCAAGCTGCCTCAGTCTCTGCACCTACATTTCCCTTAATCCTTGAAGATTATTCAACAACAAACACTTGTTATGTACCTATTAAGGAACAAAAAACTCTTTTTGGCATTGGAGATTAAAAGACTAAAAACTGACCCAGTCATCAACCTCAAGGAAGCGAACAGAAGGTAAGATGTGATGGAGCCAAAGTCCCTTAGGAATTTGTGAGTTTGGAGAGACCATTATCAGATGGGGTCTAAGGGAAAGATTCACAGAGGGAGTAGCCCATGACTTGAGCCTCTAAGGAAGATTCTGAAAGGCACTGATGAGAAAGGACAGAATTCCAACCATGAGGTCATTCTACACAGAGACAGGATATATAGCATGTTGAGTTCAAAGTTAGAAATCCAATTTGGCTGGAACAGAGAGCTCATGAAGTAAAATAACATGAAACCAGACTGGAAGGATCATTTGGAATTAGATTGTGAAGAGAGTTAAATGGAAGTTTAAAGGATTTATTGTATTTCATCCTATAGGCAGTGGAAAAATGGTCAAGAGCCACTATAAGTTTTTGAGACATGAGATATGTACCTTGGGAAGACTTTTTTTTTTCCCAACTATGTACAAGGATAGATTAGAAAGAGGAACTTGGAGGTGGGAGTACCAGCTTTGACTATTACAGTAGTCTGGCTGAAAGGTAATAATGATTTGAATTACTGAGGTAGCAGTGTGAGTGGAGAGAAGAGAAGAGATTGTACAGAAGTAATAATAAACAGGATTTAGAAATTGATTAGAGGGGCAGCTAGGTGGCGCAGTGGATGGAGCACTGGCCCTGGAGTCAGGAGTACCTGAGTTCAAATCCGGCCTCAGACACTTAACACTTGCTAGCTGTGTGACCCTGGGCAAGTCACTTAACCCCAATTGCCTCACTAAAAAAAAAAAAATTGATTAGATATGGAGTGATGGAGAGGGAAAAATTCAAGATGTTTTTGAGACTAAGAGAATAATGATAGCATCAATTGAAATGAAAGGGACAATGTGGGTGGGAGTTTGAAGAGATTATGAGTTTAAGGTATTAGTAGGAAATCCAGGCGGAGATTTCCATCAGTAGGTTGGAAGTGTGGGGCTAGAGTTGGGATAAAAGAATAGAGCTAGATGTATAAACCTGGGAGTCATCTGCAAAGAGCTGATTATTGAACACATTGGAGCAAATGAGAGCAGAGATGAGAGTACAGAGAGAAGAGAGGTGAAGAAGAGACTTACAAATTCAGTACAAAACTTTGAGAGACAATAAGTGATTGATTGAACAGAGGGGCAGGAAGACAACAAAATAGCAAGACATTGAGAAGTGCTCAAGTAAGAGCACTTCTACCAAAGCCCATGAAAGATAAGGGATAGTATCAGCTATTGCAAAAAGGTCAAGAAGAATAAGAAATGAGCAGCAGACATTGGTGACTTCAGAAAGATCAATGTCAATTTTAGGGCTGGAGCCAAATGTCAAGTAATTGAGAAGTGAGAAAGTGGAAGCAGTGAGCCAAACTATTTTTTCTAGAAGTTCATCAGTAAAAAAAAAAAAAGGAGCCTGAGGGGATGACAAGATGAAGGAAAGGTTTCTTTATTTTATGGTTACATTTTGACTTGATGCAGCAGACCCATCACAACAAATCCTCATGTGGAATATCCCCTCAAAAGTTAAGAAAAGTCATCAAAAAATGTGGTTATAAATGACACTACATGTTGTTTTCCTCTTTTGTAATTTGTCAATTAATAACATGAAGGAAAAATGTCTGTTTTGACTTAATTCATTTGGTACCAGTGCTACCCACTGAATCTGACCTAAATGGTGGCAATTCTTCACACTGACCTTATTTACACTGTTGTTGTCATTGTGTACATAATTCTTCTCTGTTTACCCAGCATTGTTACACACAAGTCATCATTCCTTATGATGTGATAAAGTTGTGTTATATTTGTAGACAATTTGTTTAGCCATTACTAGTCATTGGGTCCATAGTTTATTTCCATATTTTTGCTATTACAAATAATATGAATGAATATTTTTGTGCATATGGGTCTTTTCTTGCTGTCATTAGTTTCCTTAAGGTACAAGCCCAGTAGTAAGATCTGTGGGTCAAGACGATAAAACGTTAAAGCCTTTCTTTTTTATAATTTCACAGTGTTTTCCAGAATAGTTGGAAAATCAAAATGGTTATAAAGTTAGTGTGCTCATAAAGAAAGAGTTGATTCTTGCTTCTTAAACCTGAGTATGTTTGTAGGCAATGGGGTGGGGGGAAGTAGTAGAGAGGAAGAGGTTGCCAATTAGAGAGAGGGGGGTGATAAAGTAAACAATTGAAGGAGATGGAAGGGGTTAAGATTAAGGTCATATGTGGAGAGATTAATTTTGGCAAGAAGATTCTTCATTTTAGCTTCATAAGGAAAGGATACCTTGATTTACCCAAGGTCATATAGTTCACACATATTAAAGGCAGGTTTCTTTTGTTTGTTTTTGTTTTTGTTTTTTGTGGGACAGAGGGTTAAGTGACTTGCCCAGGGTCACACAGCTAGTAAGTGTCAAGTGTCTGAGGTCAGAGTTGAACTTCGGTCCTCCTGAATCCAGGGCTTGTGCTTTATCCACTGTGCCACCTAACTGCCCCCATCATTAGATTTAAGCTCTTTCAGAGCAGGAACTGTCTTTTTCTTTATTGTCTCTCCAGTACTTATCTTAATAAGTGTTTACTTAATTGAGTTAAATTTCCATTCTACTGGGAGTGGGAGGGTCAACAAGTACACAGATAAGTAAATACAAAAAATAAACATGGTAATTTTGGAGGAGTGGGGAATGGTGATCAGGAGAGAAATTTTATGGGACTTGAGCAGAGGGTGGAATGCAGCTAGGGTGGAGGTAATGGGTGAGAGAGCCTATCAGGAATATGGGGATAACTTGTGCAAAGACAGAGGTTGAAGGTGATGAACTGCCCCTATACAATGGAGAGAGTACACACCTTCAAAACCACAAGTTCAGCAAAGTATCAGTAGAAACGAAAAAAGGGATTTTTCCAGATTCCCCCCCTCAAGAGGCTCCATCTCATGCTTTTTAAACCAACAGCTGTTATACTCCCAGCAGTCTTGAAAAAATATTTTATCTTATTGTAAACTTAATAAGCATGAACATTTCAATATGCAAAGAAAAGACAGAGGATTGCACAAGAAGCAAACCTCTTACATACAGCTTTGGTTTTTTGGGGTTTTTTAAGTGTATATTTAATTTAATACATAATACCAACAGTACCCAGCTTGGTCATTACCGTTCTTCTCCCAATAGCCCTCAAACACACTCACAGCTATAAAATAAGGGAGCTGGCTTAGGTCATCTCTTTTAAAATCACTTTCAGCTCAAAAATGACCCAATTGCATCTACATTCACACTTCACATGTGACTGTACTATCACTTTTAAAACTGTTTAGCAATAATCCAATTCCAATTTAAGATGGTTTTTCTCCTGTGTACTGGGTTAGGATCTACCTCTGGAACAAGAACCACAAGAGCAGTATCCACAGACTCTTCCCCCACCTGAAGCTTTGAGGGTGCTCGATTTCTCTTTTGACTTTGTAAATCATCTGTGGGTTAGGACTCTTCCTGAACCATGATACTTGTAACTCATCAAGTGTACCCTGGATGTACTTATCACAGAACAAAATCACAAGCCTCCTTTTTCACCTACAGCAAGTACATTGTAGTGACAAGTGTAAAATTCCATCAACAGAGCAGTAATTCAGGCCCATTTTTCTGCCAACTCTGTGTCATTTTAAAACATCGGAGCTTTGCCTGAACACATTGTTTTTAGAGGAAAATATGTTGCCAGAGCCCACCTGTAGAAATTCCCATAGAGTTCACAGCCTCTCTCTGTCAGTCTTGTAGATGGGTAACTTTCCCAGTCACCCCCGAGACACTTTTTTTTTCCTAGAATACCAAAGCCCTAGGTTTACACTGGGTTGCATGTGAAGTCCTGCAGAACCTAACTAACTGAACCTTGAAAATAAATAGACATAAACCCTGACCATGTATGGTCTGAAACAAGGAAAATGACTTGCAAAACACTGAGCTATGACTGCCCATATAAAAATTCAGAACATCATCGTTCCAATGGCAGGGACTCAAGGAGCCCAGCTACCCAGTGGAACCACATGTTTTACAGAAGGGAAAGCTGCCTGCCCCCGACCACTCTGTGGGACCCACTGTCCAGTGGGCAAAGCAGCAGCCCACTGCCACATCTGCTCGTCTCTGATTGCACCACTCTGAACAGCCACTGGGGACCTAAACCCTGGGTTATAGGCTGCTCTTTATCCCAAAGAGATGATAAAGAAAATAAGCATCTGGGTTGCATTCCTTGGAAAGTTTCACTGCTCTGCTGATTTATTTTCTAACTGATCAGATTGTGTACTTGTCTTCCCCTGGCATGTCCAGAAAAACTGATATCACATCTCCTAATCATTTTTTTCTTTTTCTTTTTCTTTTTGGTTATTGAATGTCAAATTATTGAAGAAATCATTTGGAACTCCAGCTGGCTTATTGACATTTAACAATATGTCCTTAACCCCACTTCACCCCCATTCCTTGACTGTGCCATGGGAGCAAAACATTTGGTATTAATCTCTCCATGTTCATCTCTCTGTCCAAATGATTTGTCTTCCTAAATACAACAGTTCTTCCATCCCTGCTGACTGGCAGATGTGTGTGCTCCACGTTGTGGTTCTTTAATCTAAAGTCTTAGGTCTCTTGGAGGTGCCCCATTAACTCATGCCCAACCCCACCCCCCTCTCTTTGATTGGCTGCTATCTTTGCTTACCTCCCACTGTGCCTGTCAGTTCTCAGACACAGCTGTGTCAGGGAAAGGCAAGAATAGGATTATTTAAACATTACATTTGATATGCAATGAGTCTCTTATCAAGGGACTGTAAGGCATCATCCCTTCCAGACCTTTTATATAGAGACTAAGGCAGTGTGTGAGTAGATTGGGGTGAGGGTGGGGGTGGGGAAGGGAAAATGGCAGTTATCTCTGTCGCCCAGAAGGTAGAAACAAAGAAAGACTTGAAGCTCTATTTTTTTAAAATGTTTTTAGTTTAAAAACCTAATTGGAGCTAGGAGTCAAGAGACCTGAATTCTAGTGTTGGATTTGTTGATAACTAGCTGTGACCTGGACTACGTCACTTAACTGAGGAGATGTTCCACTGCATGGAAATATGGAAAGAGCAAATCTAATCTCTGATAGGACTTCAGCAAATTTCAGCAAATCATTTCATTTTCTTAGGCCCCAGTTGCCTCCGCTGTAAAACTAACTGAGTGGGTTAGATGATGTGATTTTTTCTCTCTTTTTTTTTTTTTTTTTTGGTTCTGTGATTTTAATGTGCTATGATTTCAAAATATGAGCTGGCATGATATCTTGTTTCCTCGTTTCTAAATGAATATGTTCTATTTGTTTCATATTTATGAGAGCTTTTATGTGTGTGTATATGTTTGGATTTAATTAAATAAATTAATCAATTTAATTATAATTCATTAACGATTATCTAGTCTAAATGCCAGATGAGTAACATAGACAAAAAGTGTTGAGTTCTGAGGAAATAATCTATTTCTTTCCTTGGAAGACATACTTTCATAACATTTTTGCAGGGAGGGAGAGATTTCAAAAACACTTTATACACCATTTTAAAGATTTAGAATTTTTAAGTACAAATTAAAGGTAAATAGACACTGGGTTAAGATTCATTTATCTCTGTGAGGGCAAATTAATAACCATTCTGCATTATAGTGAAACAAGCTGCCACATAATCAATGTCTTCCCTTCTTCAAGGGATCCATGGTGCCACTGATGTGAGTACCAGTTAACTCTAACGGTGTTGTCTACCACCTCTCTCTGCCTTTCAATCCTGCAATGATTCTTGGCAATGTCTTTCCCTAAATCCTCCATAGAAAATCTACCCAGTGCACTAGTGGTCTTCCTCTAGTGATTCCATATTTTCGTGGCCATTAGAGCAGAACTCAGTCTGTCCTCTTGTTATCCCTCACTCTGGCCATATTTCAGATCTTTTCCCTTTCCTGGTCATTGTGTCCCTGCTGTCTTTTATACGACTATGTATATGTGATCATTGGCAATATGTTCACCACGTATCTTTCCTTTGTTCTTTGAATAGCCTATCATTTTCATTCTTCTGTGATCATAATATTTCATGATTCATGTGAACATTAACATCAGTGGAAGAACATTGACATTAAAAGGTTGAGTTTTTCTGGCAGCAAGTAGCTTGGGATCATTGAAGGTAGTGTACAATATTCTAAATGCAATCATCCTGATTTCCCATTCAATTCTGTGCCTGGCTTATTGTCCATCTGCAGTGCTTGTCCAAGATACTGATGAACCAACTCAACAGGCAGTTTGTCCAACTGTATGCTGTAATCTCAGAGACGTGTGTTATTCATTCCCTTTATTTTTCCTTTGTGGATGGTTAATGTGATCTCTTTTGAGAAACCACTGGAGCTCCTTAAGGGGACTTTTTATTATTCTGGGCTTTGAGATAACATACTAGCATCCGCAAAGAGGACCATATGTAAAGCCTCACCATTTGTAGGTAATCCTTCTTCTCCTGGTACCTGGGATTCTTCCATGACACATTGGTGAGGATATACATCCCTCCCTCTTTCATACCTCACTTAATATCATGTAGAATGATAGATTCAGAATTGGAAGCAATCATCAAAGTCATCCAGCCCAATGCCACCCATTTGCTTAAAAGGAAACTGAGGAAGCCAAAAGAGGGAAGTGACATACCTGTGCCTAAGGTCACCATTACAGCTCAGGTCCTCCCGACACCAGCTCTCTTTCCCCTGCTCCACACAATCTCCCCTGTCAATACTCAGCAGCTCTCTGACTAAAATCAGCTCTTTGGTTTTTATCTGCCATACAATACAGGATAATGACCCTAAAATATGAGTAGGAGATACCTTGTTGAAGAGCCTCTACAAATGTGTTTAGTTCTCTGGACGTCATTTTTTTTTCTTTTTTTGAGTACATAGAGAGGAATATTATTTTTTAAAGGATGGAAAGGTAGGATGAAGGTAGGTGAACAGCCTCAAATGTCAGGTTAAGAAACTTTGAACTTTATGCAATAATCAATGAGGAGCCATTGTTGTTATTGTTCAGTCATTCATTTGTGTCTGACCCTTTATGTCTCTATATACCATGTCATATGTGGGATTTTCTTAGCAAAGAAATTGGAGGGATTTGCCATTTTCTTTTCTGCTGGCAAAGAGAAGATAAGGGACTTGCCAAGCATCACACAGCTAGTGTCTGAGGCCAGATATGAACTCAGGTCTCCCTGACTCCAGGGCCAGCATTTTATCCACTGAGCCATCTAGCAGCCATTAATGACTAGCAATTAGACTCACATAAAAGCTGACATATATAACCATTTATGGTCCACAAAATACTTTACAGATATTACTTCATTTGATCCTTACAACAACCCTGGGAGTCAAAGATTATTATTAACCCCATTTTGAAACTAAGGAATCTGAGGCTTAGAAGTTAAAGTATTTGTGGTCATGCAAGAAGCATATGTAGAAGGCAGAACTTGTGATCAAGATTTCTCCTGACTCCAGGTCCAGTGTTCTTCCCATTACACCATACTGTCTCACCTCTGACTAGACTAGTGTAAGATCCTAGACTTGAATCCCCAGTTTGAGAGAAGGAGGTGATAGGGTGAGGAAGGGGGAGGGTCAGCTCCAGACATGCTGATTCTCATGAATCCCTCTAAGAACTGGAAGCAGGGCACAGAATCAATAAAGGGCCTTCTGGCTCTCAAATGCTATGATTAAGGCAATTAGTAGGGACCTTTTTTCATTAGGGGAAGGTTATAGGGGAGGGAAAGTTAAACTACATATTTTTTAAAAAATATATATTAATAAAAATCTTTTAAAAAGAAATTATGTAGGCTACCAAAGGAAACACTTTGAGAACAACAGAAAAGTCAGAAATAGCATTTAGGATGGAGAGAAATTTATTACCTTGAATATGATTTAGTTGCCATAAAGGCAACAGAAATACTAAAGCTGGTCCCAAGAAACTCCCTGAATATCTTTACTGTGCCTCAAGCTCTGCTTTGGAACCCAGTTTGCCCATTCACACTCTGTGGTATATGTCCATTTTGAGATGTTCAATACAAAATAGAAATTTATCAAGGGCACCCTTGAAGGTGATATGAGGAGACAGGCGTTTGTAGATTATTTTTTGTTTTTTCTTTGCATAATTTTTTTAACAGGGCAATGAGGGTTAAGTGACTTGCCCAGGGTCACACAGTTAGTAAGTATCAAGTGTCTGAGGTCAGATTTGAACTCAGTTCCTCCTGAATCCAGGACCGGTGCTTTATCCACTGCACCACCTAGCTGCCCCCTCTCTATGTACTCTTCATTCCAGTCTGTTCTTCACCCCCCCTGTAGAAGCCCTCAGCTTTCCTACCTCCATATCTATGTTTGGAATATACATCCTCCTCCATTGGTTCAACTTATCTATCGTTTAAAGTCAAATTCAAAGGTCATCTCCAATTATTACTTTTAACACGTTTCCCCAAAATATTTCTCTCTCTTACACAATTTCCCCTCACTGGGTCCAGATATATTCCTTCATCCCCCTTTTTTTTTTCCTTTACTTATTCTCTCTCCCTATTCAGCAAGAGGCATGTTTATAAAAATGTGCTTTGCAAACCTTAAATGTTAGCTGTTATTATTATTATTTAAGCCAAAGCCCCTATGGTTCACCTTTTTCTACTATCCCCAAAAGCATATCATGAATGAATCACTTTACTTCCACTGTTTGACCCTCTGTCTCTCTCTCTATGTTCCTTTTAGCTCTTATTCTTATGATCTTATGATTCCCTCTGGCTAAAGGACTAGATCTTTCTTCATAAAGATTCTGACCGACCTACCTTCTACCCTTTAATTCTACAAACCAAAGGAAATGAAAGTTAGGGATGAGGAATCAATCCTTCATTTTATTCAATCTCTCTTGATGGCTAGTCTCTTAACATTAGAGAGGAAGAACCAGATGAGTGTGCTGGGTACAGACAACCACTTTTCAAAGGAATTGCTTGCCAATGACAAGAAGCTAGCACTTCCCAGACAGATTCTAGGCAGTGCTCTTTCCCCATTTGGGATAAGAGTCTTCTCTTCTCAACCTTCACTTATCTGAAACAGCTTTTCTCCAGATTTGCACCTCATCAGTTTTCTCTCTTTTCAACTCTTTTGCTTTAGAGAAAGATTTAAATTTATACTCTTCAGCCCTAATCTGAAAATACTTTTTGCATATGCTTCCAAATTTCCTTTTCTCTCTTAGTGACTTAACAACTGATTTACTAACTCAGTTTTTCATGATTCATTTAGCAGACTGTTGCTTTCATTGAATTTTCTGCCATGATTTGGGTTAGGATTTATATTAAAGACCAATTACAATCTTTTTAAAAAATGATCTAGTTGGTGTTACTTTAATTGCCTTATGTTTTCAGTATTTGCTATTGATTACCTTCTAATAGGTCATCCTTATTCCCTTGAGACATATTTTTTTTTCAATCTTAATAATATTTTACTTTTTTCCAGTTACATGTGAAGATAGTTTTCAACATTTGTTTTTAAAAGATTTTGCGTTCCAAATTTTTCTCTCTCCCCACCTCCTCCATAAAATAGCAACCAATCTGATATAGGTAATATGTACAATCATGTTAAACATATTTCCACATTAGTCATATTGTGAAAGAAGAAATCAGAACAGAAGGGAAAAACCTCAAGAAAGAAAAAAAAAGTAAAAATAGTATGGTCCAATCTGCATTCAGATTCCACAGTTCTTTTTCTGGGTGTGGAGAGCATTTTCCATCATGAGTCCTTTGGTATCGTCTTGGATCATTGTATTGCTGAGAAGAGTCAAGCATATCACAGCTGATCATCACACAATGTTGCTGCTACTGTATACAATATTCTCCTGGTTCTTCTCACTTTACTTAGCATCAGTTGAGACAGATTTGTTATCAATTACTCTTCTTTAACAAAGTGGACTCCAAGAGATTTTACTCTTCCAAAGACTATGCAGTGAGATGCAATGGGAAACTTGCTGAATTTGAAATCTGAAAATGTGGATTTGAAACCAGCTATGTGACTTATTACATGTGTGTCTTTGGGTAAATTACTTCATTGTTCTGTTCTTCAGTTTTCTAATTTCTTTCTTTCTTTCTTTCTTTTTTTTTTTAGTGAGGCAGTTGGGGTTAAGTGACTTGCCCAGGGTCACACAGCTAGTAAGTGTTAAGTGTCTGAGGCCGGATTTGAACTCAGGTACTCCTGACTCCAGGGCCGGTGTTCTATCCACTGCGCCATCTAGCTGCCCCAGTTTTCTAATTTCGAAAATGAATGGATTAGACTAAATAGCCTCAAAGGTCTTTTTTTTTTTTTTTTAGCTCTAAATCTATGAATCTGATGCTTCAGGAGAACAACTTCTTTAAGCAAGACTCTTGCTTCTCAGACGACTTGTATGGGGGGGGAGGGGCGCAAGATAAAAGCACATAGTTCCAAGGGGAAGATTTACAAGATGAAGGTAAAAGAAGAAATAGGACAGGGGCCTCTGAGGCTTGTGTTACAGAATACAGAATTATAGAGAAAAAAAACTGGATAAGAGTGAGGGTAGGGGTGGGGTGGAGAAGAGAATTTTATAACCATACTAGTAGATGGACTGGTTAGAAATAAGAGCAGAGCTTCCCACAGAGACCCAATAAATATAAAGGACACATAATTAACAAGGAATCTGTAAGCCCAGAATCCATGAACAGAAAATTAGATTCTGGTATATCCTAGAAGGGAGAAGGAGTAAGGAAGGAGGTAGAATTAAAGTGGTATTTCTTGGAAAGAGGCACTACATATTAATGTCACTGCAAATCAGAGAATGGGTTGATGTAGCAAGATGACAGGGTGGAGTTAGTACAATACCTTTTCCTCAGCTGTAAAAGAAAGAAAGAGAAAAATAAGAAAAGGAACTATTGGGAGGAAACCAGGATCAGATTGATGTAAGGAAAATAAATCACTTAAACTAAATGTAAACATAAAAGAGGGAGGAAAAAATACCACACAAAAAATTAAAACAAAGCACAAATTTACAATTATATCCCTAAATATGAATGGATTAAACTCTCCAATAAAAATAAAGAGAATGGAGGAATGTAAAAAAAAAACCACAAAGCCCAACAATTTGTCATATACAAGAAACTTGTTTAAAACATATGGACACATAGAAGGAAAATGAAGGTATAAAGCAGAATCTTCTTTGCTTCAAGTCACTCTAAAAAAGCTGAAATTGCAATTATTTAAAATAAGGTTTTAAAAATCTGATAATGTCAAGAGAGAAAAAAAGTGAAGCTAGGGGCAACTAGGTGGCACAGTGGATAGAGCACCGGCCCTGAAGTCATGAGTACCTGAGTTCAAATCCGGCCTCAGACACTTAACACTTACTAGCTGTGTGACCCTGGGCAAGTCACTTAACCCCAATTGCCTCACTAAAAATAAAAACAAAAGAAAACAAAAGTGAAGCTATATTTTGCTTTGTGATACCATAGACCAGGAAGCAGCTAGGTGGCATAGTGGATAAAGCACTAGCCCTGGATTCAGGAGGACCTGAGTTCAAATCTGGATTCAAACACTTGACACTTACAAGCTATGTGACCCTGAGCAACTCACTTAACCCTCATTGCCCTGCCAAAAGAAAAAAAAGGGGGGGGAGGAAGCAGAGATACCATAGAGAAAAGCTTCTTAAACTGTGGGTCATGATTACATATGAGGTCACATAACAATGTGGGGGGTCACAAAAAATTTGGCAATAGTAAAAAGTTATGTATACCCATTTTATATACCTATATACTTGGGTTTGCATAAAAATGTCTCAAGAAAAAAGGGGTCATGAGTGGAAAATTTTTAGAAGCCCTGCCAGAGACAATGGAAAAATAAGATTATTAAGTACATATGCACCAAATGGCATAGCATCTAAGGATTTTCAGTGGCATCTTAACAAAGAGACTATAAAAATATATCCAGAAAATAATTCACTTGGCTAAGATAGTTTCATACCAGGGATGCAAGGAGGGTTCAACATTAGGAAAAAATTAGCATAACAACATATAAACAACATAAATCTTATGACCGTCTCAATAGACACAGGAAAAACCTATGACTATAGCACTCATTTATGTTTTAAAAAATCATAGGCATTGAAGGGCCCCTTTTTAATATAACTAAAAGTATGTATCTCAGGTCAAGAGCTAGGATTATTTGCAATGGAAAAATAATGGAAGTTTTCTCATTATAAAGATATGTATATATACATAACATATATATTTAAAAGATTCCTCTACCTACTATTATTCAACATATTTCTAGAAATTCTATCAATGGAAATAACAAGAATGATACAACATTCAAATGGATTAATAAATATAATATAATTTGAGGTAGAGAGCATGAATAATTAGAAAAACCTGGAAAGGTTTCTCATTGAATATTGTACCTTACCTGAGTCATGAAGGAAGCAAAGAATTTTAAGAGGGTATGATAATGAAAGGATGCAATCCAGGCATTCAATATAGCCCACACAAAGGCACACAAATGAAAAGTGGAATGACAAATTTGGGGAACAACATGTAGTCCAGTTGAAACCCAAGCTATTTCTATGATTCTCCATATTGTGTGGAAAGAGAGAGAGAGAGAGAGAGAGAGAGAGAGAGAGAGAGAGAGAGAGAGAGAAAGAAACTCCTCTGACTTCTTCTAGAAAAATGTCATCTTACTATTTATTGATGAATCAATGAAAGGAAAGTTTAAAACATGGGGCTAAATTGGATTTGCCTGTGCATTTCCCATAGGCTAGGCCTTTTGAAGTGGGTGAGAACTGTGTAAAGGGAGAATTCAATGCAGTTGCCAACACATTGCCCCTCTAGTGTCTGGGAATTCTTAAAAGAAGCCTTCCTTATTTTTCTTTGCCACTGCCCCCCATACCCCAACTCCTTTCTAGGATCTTGAGTGGGTATGTTGAAGGAGAACCCAGTGGGCCCTTTATGAAAATTTTATTCATGGGCCTATAATTTAAGTGATAGAGTGGATAAGGAGAATTATTGAAAGGCATAGTGAATCCCTGAGGGAATTTATTATTGTTTAAAGGCTTCCTCTGTGGTTAAGGGTAACTTTCCAAGATTTTTATCAGTGGATGGTGAACACACTTCTTTCTCATGGACAGAACCATCATCACCTAGAATTCAATAAAAGAAATAAATCTAATATTTAATGACCATAAAATAAGAAAATAAAGAATAAAACTGGAAAAATACATTTGTCTTCATGGATTATTTGGCTGAGAATTCTTTCTCAATATTTTATCAGAAACAGAAATTAGACCCGTCAATGGATTCATCAAAATGCTTTCAGTTTTGTATGTGAAGATCATTTTTAGGAGGGAAATATGTTTGACTAAAAGAAGCAAAATATCCATTTTAAAGTACTAATTAAATTGCTTTTAATGAATTGTGTCTTGCCTTAGACTGAGGAATTAGGTTCCTTTAAGTTTAGTTATTATTTATCTCAGACAATCTTTAAGATTCTCATTGTCCAACTCTTTATTTACTTCATTTATTTACTCTAGTAAGAATTGTGCCATCTCCCCATAGTCACATATTTCTCTTGATTATTGAATTGTAAGTTTGATTTATCACTCTCCTTTCCCCCAAAAGCTTTCCCAACAAACTTTCATTCATTCTTTTTTTTAAGTATTGAACACTATCTATTTCTTTAATAACTGGAAGAATTTCACTCCATCTTAACAACAGAAAGAACAGGTATGATAAGTGATGCAAAAATTATTTTTATCATTTATTATAATTTCTCTTATCTGTACAAATGTTCTTTAAGAGCAAATAATTATAGATACTATAATTTTACTTTAAAATAAAAATGTTCATACTATTATCTCTATTTTACTTTGCTACAGATAAAAAATGCATTGTCAGCTGATGCTGCTTGGTCCTTTTAGATATTCTTTTTTTTTTTTTCAGGGCAATGAGGGTTAAGTGACTTGCCCAGGGTCACACAGCTAGTAAGCGTCAAGTGTATGAGACCATATTTGAACTCAGGTTCTCCTGAATCCAGGGCCAGTGCTTTATCAACTGCCACCTTGCTGTACCCCCTCCCCCCTGCCTTTCAGATATTCTTAAATGTTGAACTTGGAAGTCAGGGGGACCTGAGTTCAAATTCTACTTCAATACTTACCAATTGTGTAACCCTACAGAAGCCATTTAACATATCTTAGCCTCAGTTCTCATTTGTAAAATAGAGATATTAATAATAACTATGTGTAAGGGCTAAAATTCTAGTTAGTCTGTCTAAAATATCTAAAGAATGGTCACCAATAAATTATAAGCTTTAGCAAGAGTTAGACATTTAAGCATTTATTAAGGAGAATAAGAATTTGGTGAAGAGAGAGAGAAAGGCCTAGATTTAGCTGTCTATCTCAGGGACCCAATGTCTCTAGCTCCCCTCCCCACTGAGGTCCTCCAGAAAGAGCCTGAGAGAGGAAGCCGCGCCTCTTTTATAGACAGTACCCATGAGCAAACATCACTTCCTGACGCCAAGGAAAACCACATGGCTTGCCCTCAGATGCCTTCTCCTCATGGCGGAGCTTTCCTACAGTAACTCTCCAGCAGGTGGCATCACTTCAATCATTACATATGTCAGAGCATTGCTATGAGGATTAAATGAGATATCATATGACTAGTACTTTGGCTTTATAAATGCTTGGTTTTTTTAGCTATTGTTTATATCAGGGCTTCTTAAACTTTTTCCACTCATGATCCCTTTTTGCCCAAGAAATTTTTACATGACCCTGAGCATATAGGTATATAATATAGGTGTTATGTATAACTTCTTATTAATGTCAATTTTTGTGACCCCCACATTCAGTTCTATACCCCATATAGGGTCACAACCCATAGTTTTAAAAGTTTTGGCTTATATAGTGCTTTAAGCTTTACAAAGTACCTTTCTTATTCTATCTCATTTGATCCTTATGTCAATCCTGTGAGGTAACTACTATTATTATCTCCAGATGGGTGCAGTGAGGTTAAGAAAAATTACTTACCCAGGGTCTCATAGCTTAGTAAGTGTCTGGGTCTGAATTAGAATGTCCTTCTGACTCCAAGTCCAGGGCTTTCTCTATTATGTCTCTCCCACACCTTCTACAACAGTATCCTTTGGGATACAGTTTGAAAATTTGGGGGTAAAAAAGAAGCAAAAAAAAAAAAATCCTTGCCCTCCAGGTATTTGTAATGTAGTTAGGGAGGTGAGACATATGCAATGCCAAGACAAAACAGGTGTTCTGAAGCAGTGGGTGCAAAGTGTGAGATAAGAAAACCTTAGACATGTTAAATGCCCTAAGAGTTGAGAAAAGAGGAAGGTCACTTAGGGGAAGTTAAAGTATTCAGGGAGGAGGAGGCTGAACTTCACTGGAAGTTCAGGTTGGAACGAAAAGCCAGGGCTTTCCTGTGGGATGTCTTTGCAGCTGTCCAGCCACAGTTAAGGCCCTACCTTGGGCTCCAGTAGTTCTCAGCCAGGTGAGATCCATAGCACTGGACACTAGTGGCCTTATGTTAGGAGTGTCCCCTGTTCCTTCAGCCATCCTAGGATCAGAAATATGGCTACACTTTGCATCCAGGCAGGAATTCTAGGATTTTAGAATGAGAAGAGAGTTTAAGAGTTTTTGAGTCCAAATTTCTCATTTCATAGATGAGGAAATAAATGCTCAGATCGATCAAGGGATTGCCCTAAGGTCAAACCTAGGCTTGTCTATATATTGAGCTGGGATGGTCCTCAAAGGCCATTTTACAGATCGAAAAACGGACCTGGGAAAGTAAAGTGACTTATTTCAGATAGTATCAGAGGCAGGCTTTGAATCCAGGTCTTCTGACTCACTGTTATCACTATACAACCAGCTTCCTCTCAACTAATTCACAGATTATAGGATCATAGATTTAGAGCTGCAAGGGACCTTAGAGTCCAACCTCCTCATTTTACAGATGAGGAAAATGAGGCACATTAAAGTTAAGCAGGGGGCAGCTAGGTGGCACAGCGGATAAAGCACCGGCCCTAGATTCGGGAGGACCTGAGTTCAAATCCGGCCAAAGACACTTGACACCTACTAGCTGTGTGACCCTGGGCAAGTCACTTAACCCTCATTGCCCTGCAAAAAAATTAAATTAAATAAAATAAATCAAGTTAAGCAATTTGCGCAAGATGACCAAGCAAGTAAGTGTCTAGAGCAGAATTCGAATCAAGATCTTTCTGACTGCTATACTAGAGGTCAGTCTGCAACTCCACATGACTTCTCATTTAGTGCCAGAATCACAAAAGGAACTGAGGCCTCTTGGCTCCTAGTCCAAGGTTCTTTCCACTCTGCTTTCCTACCTGGACCACAAAGAGCTCTTGTTTCTGATTCCTTCCTTCCTCCCTTTAATCTCTCCTGTATTTCCTCATTTGTAAAAACAAAGGGGCTGGGGCAGCTAGATGGCGCAGTGGATAGAGTACTGGCCTTGGAGTCAGGAGTACCTCAGTTCAAATCCGGCCTCAGACACTTAACACTTACTAGCTGTGTGACCCTGGGCAAGTCACTTAACCCCAATTGCCTCACTAAAAATAAAATAAAATAAAATAAAATAAAAAACAAAGGGGCTTGGAATAGATGGTTTCTAAGGTTCTGTCCCCATTCTAAATCTCTGATTCTAAGATCTCTCTGCAATGACAGTTCCCTCCTCTATTAAACATAGCTTGGATCGTTCCTGGCTCTGAAGGCTACAAAAGCATCCTCTCAGAGTAACTTGGGGAAGCGCAGTTAGAAGAGCTATCCCTATTTTTTGGGAAGTATGTGTAGAGGAAGCATAATCAATTAACAAGCATTTATTAAGCACCTAGACATTTAAATACAGAGATGATACAGTTCTTTGCTCCCAAAGAGTTAACATGCTCTAAGAAGAGATGTGTGTGTGTGTGTGTGTGTGTGTGTGTGTGTGTGTGTGTGTGTGTGTGTGTGTGTGTACAAAAACAGTATTCCTGCTCTCAAGAAGCTCACAGACTAAGGAAGGCATCAGAACAAGGAGAAGAAGAAGGGGAGTGAGCTGGTAGACAAACATAGTTGAATTAAATTCAACCCTGCATCTGTTATGCACCTACTATACACAAAGCACTTGATCAAGTGCTGGGTATTTGAAGTCAAGAAGCTTGTGCGCTATGGGTGAGAAACAATATAGCTGTAGACAAATGAATACAAAGTAACTCGGGGAAGGGCAGCTAGGTGGCCCAGTGGATAGAGAACCAGCCTTAGAATCAGGAGGACCTGATTTCAAAACCAGCCTCAGACACTTGCTAGCTGTGTGACTCTGGACAAGTCACTTCACCCTTTTTGCCCTCAGTTTCCTCATATGTGAATGAGCTAGAGAGGGAAATGGCAAACCTCTCCAGTATCTTTGCCAAGAAAACCCCAAATAGGGTCACGAGGAGTCGGACACAACTCACCAACTAAACAAAAGCAAAAACGTGGGGCCGAGCACAAATACATGGAGAGGGATGACTGAGGAAAGGCCTTTGTTGGGGAGGCAGCTGCTCTTGAGCTCAGCCCTGAAGAGAGCTAGATCATTCTAAGAGGTAGAACCAAGCAAGGAGAACCCCTTAACCTTTGAGTTACTCCTATTTTTCAGAAACAAGGACAGTCACTGCTTTTCTGTTTCTGCTAGACTAGAAGAGCTTTCTCCCAAGCCTATATGCAGGAATCTTATATGAAAGGGGCCCCAGAAATACTTGTGGGCTCATAAAAATGTAAGTAATTAGAGAAAGGGGGTGGTGGTAGAAAGCTTCCAGAGGCAGCCCAGGCAGCCCCAAATAGGGCCCTGCCCCTCGAGCCCCTCCAGGGAAGTCCAAGGCCAGCTTCAGCCTGACATTCCGGCATGTTATCCATAGAACCATCTGTTTTCATTGCCCCAGACTGGTCCTCTTGTGTTCTGTAGTGCATTCCACTCTCAGTTCAGGCTGGGGCAAAGAGTGTAGGACACTCCCCTCAAATATCATAAAATGCCACTCCAAAGGGAGACAAAGTGCCAGGCCTCCAGCCAGGGTCAACTCACTCCCCTGCTAGCACCATCTCAAGACAATCCCCTTCCTTAACCAAGGTTGCTAATGCACCTTCTCTTTATCCTCAAAATAGTCAGGTAATGTTCCAATAGATTTCATAAAGAATATGATGTTTCAACTGTACTGTTCCAGACCTTCCAGTTTTGTAGCTTTGGATGTGAATAGTTCAGGCTAGGATAATTACTGAGAGCCCAGATTCTTTTTTTTTTTTGGTAAGACTTTAGACAAATGATTAAACAGTAGATAAACACCATTATCGCTAAACATATAAATAGATGTTTGTCTTACAGTCCTGCATTCCTTGCGTAGAGAACATGAACTTCATTATGTAGCTGCGAGAATGTGGACAGCCTTATTAGGGAACTGGTACTGCTTAATCCTCCACTCATAATTTCAAAGGAACACAGGAATCTTTCTTTCCCAGGAGGCAGGAAAGAACTCTGGTGAGTGAAAAGGAGAATCGATAGCTTCTCATGGGCTGGCAGGCCGGCGGGCCAGTGGAGTGCACCTAGTGTATTATGGGGAGCAAACTAGATACAGTCTGGAAATCAGTCATAAAACTGAAATGAGCCTCTGTCAACACATGTTGATCATTTCGACAGTCGTGGAGTGTTGTTGCTTTTTTTTTTGCTGGTTCAGCGGGAATGCCAAGCATCATACATCAGTCCTCAGAACAATTCTTCATGTCACCGGCCTGTGAATACTCATCCAGTTCTGGAGATGGCTCATTAAACTCGGAGTGAGGGTGGGCCACTTAGCATGAAGATGAATTAAAGGCTTGGACCCATTCCAAGACATGGTCGCCACAGAAATCTCTTTTCTAGACCTTTCTCTTAAGTATAGGACTCACCACCACTCATCATTAGCCTAGGCAGGGATGGCATTTTGGCCAAGCCAAGATTTCTGTCCTAAGACCTTCCATACCCTAGACAGGACAGAGTAAAATAACCCCTAATCTAGTCCAGTGGCATTGTCGAAGGCCTAAGAACAAGGGTGATGACTCTGTGTAAACCTCCTAGGAAAAGCAAGTTATAAAAATGCCATTTAGGTTAGACCAATGGAAGGGTATTATAAGAGTGATGAAGGACCCTGGAACAGCAGTACTCTATCCATCCTACCAGAAATGTGCTGTTCCGATTTGGACAGTAACAAATGCGGAACAAGACAGTTAACTTCCTTCACTGTTTTATTACAGGTGTTATTGGGTGTAGAACATATACTTTTCTTGGTCGTTTATCAGGCTATTAAAGGATCTGCTCATTTGTAAGGCAAAAACTTAACCTAAAGGATATTCAAAGATGTTTTCAGTCAGGAGAGGATTGGTTTCCTAGCCAAATATAACACTAATGACTTGCATATGAAATGCCCTTACCAGATAACTACTTGTGTATCAGATTAAATGGATGCACTGATCAAGCGTTCAAGAGTTCATTTCAGCATATTTTCAATAAGGGCAGATTTCAGTCTTTCAATGGATTTCACCAGGGAAGACTCCCTCCACTAGGCTGATCACAGCTTTCTCATTCTTCGATATTCTTATCCATGTCTTTCTGTAAATCTTCCATATGACTGTCCTGCCTCCTCTTCTGGTTATATGTATTGTTGATGATGTCTTTTATATAATTTCTCATCCACAGACGTTTATTAATAAGTGTGCTTGTACCTGTCATGCAACTTTCCATTGCCCTTTGGGTCACCTCTAGTTGTGATTCTTTAGAGATTATGTTATCCCATGATTTGCATCTCTATGACATCACCAGGAGATTATTGGTGTTTAAAAAGATGTTTTTATGCAGCAGTGTGAAGATTTTTATCACTGAAAGTGTTGCACAATTCCCTAACTACAATACAATCTACTCTCTTCCTCCTATTCTTAGTTCATTGTCAATCCCTAGGGCTTGCCCAAGATAACCAAGTTAGTCCAAGACGTATGAATTCAATGAACTACTCATGCAACTTCATGTCGTAATTTACATGTTGTACATTCTTTAATCCACTTTCTTTTTCCAGTGTGAATGGCTCTGCCAATTTCTTTGGGGTTTTCATTAATTTCATGGAGGATGACCTGATTAAATGTCATAATCAGCACAATATCATCTACAGAGAAGCACCTGGGAAAATCTCAGCCTCCAAATGGAATCCCTCTTCTCTTTGGACTTTGTGCCTGACGATGTCCTGTAGTGATTGACACCTTAGGTAAACAAGGAGATCACTGTTTACTCGATAACTTTGATTCAAAGGTAGCCACAAGGGAACACTGTGAAAAATATGGTTGGAAATGTGGTTCAGAATCAAAAAATTATACCATGACAGCTCTACTCCAGATCTTCCCCATTTGTTGATTTGTATATCCTGCAAAATAAAATCAAAGCCCTTTAATAATGTTGTTTAATCATCACTACCAGGAAGTAGTATTCAGTGGCATTCTCTAACTTGATACTGCTTCTTAATGTATCAGTGAACAAAGTTATCTCTGTTGAAGAACTGTGTACAATTTTAATATGTGCATGCAATTTAAGGAGGGCTATTAAGGTTGTGTTTTGCCCTACAAAGTTAATTACATTTCTTAGCAATCAATAAAAAATGACAGCCTATATTTTGAGGCAATTGTGTCACTGTAAAGAGGTAGTCTACTACAGAAAACAATCTGCAAAAGTCTATTCCCTTCTCACAATCTCATCAAGCATTTCATCAAAGTAGTCATAGACCACTCTCATAAAGATTTTATAGAGTAGGCATATAGGTAAGCAGAGGTATGGTAGTAAATGTTTTAACATCCAGCTCTCTAATTTTTTTTTTTAAAGTGTGTGCACAACATACTTTCGGGTTTAATCTGCACTATTAACTTTTCTCCACTATTTTCTTAAGTTTATACAATCATCAGAACAAAAATCAAGACCTGACTAATCTGAATTATTTGATAATTTCTGAGATACAAATGCTCATATTGAAAATGAACAATCAGTTCTTGTAAACTAGTATGAGATGGCTCTAGCATGCCCCTGCCGAGAGTTGCTGATATCTGATTGATCTCTTACTTTTGTGTTGGTACATGGCATCAAAACACGGAATACAATTGCCTCCAAAGAGAGAAAAGTAAGTATCATTCAGAGGACAATGGAGAGGTACATGGTTTGGGCAGGCTACTATAAATGATCAACATGGAACTACAAAGAGCAGGTATAAAAATGTCATCAAGCAACTGTATGATGGGAGGAAGAGAAGGGCTGGCTGGGTCGTGTGTCTAGTATGCAGATTATTATCACTGAAAGTGCTGCACAATTCCCCAAATGCAACTCAATCTACTCTCCTCCTCCTATTCTTAGCAATCTCTAGAGTCTGCCCAAAATAACTGAGTTAGTTCAAGATGGATGAACTCAATGAACTGCTTGTCCAATTTCATGTCATAATTTATGCATTGTGAATTCTTCAGTTCACTCTCTTCTTCTGGTGTGGATTGCCAATCTCTTGGATTTCCATTAATTTCATCAAGGATGACCTGATTACATGTTGTAACTAGCACAGTATCATCTATAAAGAGAAGCACCTGGGAAAACTCCCACAAGAGTGGGGAACGACAGGTATACAGTTAGAGGGAAACTGCTGGAATCCTCAGGAAAAAATAAGGAAGGCCTCTAACACATTAGATAGACCCTCTGTGATAAACTTTGGGAGGGAACATAATGGGCAGGTATGGATGGGTTTCTGCCTTCATTGTTGGATAGAATTCCAAATCAATGAGATCACAGATACATTTAAGTATTTTAGTATTTACTTACTCTCCGTCTTTCTTGCTCTGTCTCTCTGTCTGTCTTTCTCTTTCTGTGTCCGTCTCTGTACATACACACACACACACACACACACACACACACACACAGAGGTTTGCACCTTTTCCTTTCATTTGGAACTTTGCCTTTTTGATATATCTTGAAATTCAATCACTATTTGACTTTAAAATCATGTTGCTTCCTAATAAAATACATAGTCATTCAGTTTTCACTATGTTACCAGGTCCAGCTGTTTTCCCTGATTTCTTCTTAAGTTCCAGTGACCATTTCATATCCCTTTGTTGCCCTTCTTTGTTATTATTGTTGTTGTTCAGTCATGTGCAACTCTTTTGAGGGGTCAATGAGGGTTAAGTGACTTGCCCAGGGTCACACAGCTAGTAAGTGTCAAGTGTCTGAGGTCAGATTTGAATTTAGGACCTCCTGAATCCAGGGCCAGTGCTTTATGCACTGGGCCACTTGGCTGCCTCCGTGTCCAACTCTTGATGACCCTATTTGGGGTTTTCTTGGCAAAGATACCAGAGTGGTTTGCCATTTCCTTCTCCAGCTCATTTTACAGATGAGGAAAATGAGGCAAACAGGGTTAAGTGGCTTGCCCAGGTTCATACAGCTAATGATTTTCTGACGCTGAATTGGAACTTGGGTTTTTCTGACTCCAGGCCCCCGAGCTCTATCCACTTTACCACCTGTTGTTCTGCTGCCCTTCTACTTTAAGTAATCAAGACTCTCAGAATGATCTTGAACCTCACACATATTCAGCTGAGTCTCACCCTCTGTAGCCTCATTTTCCTTTTCTTTTTGTAGTTTTATGAGGCACTACTTCTTCAATCTTCCATCCTCTTCCAGAATGGTTTTGCAAATGAGCTTACACTGAATAATGTTTTGCTCTGCTCTCTGTGTCATGAGGAGACTGTGCTGACTGAAATGACTTATGGATTCTTTTAGTTCCCTCAGTACGGTAACTGCGGGCATCTGTTAAAATTTTTAAGAGGTTATGAAGATCAGAATTAATGTCTTTTGTTTTGTCCATTTTCTGCTTTCCAGAGTTTAACAGCTTGTTGATAGCTGCTATAATTGCACACAAGGTCATAATTTTTCACTTTTTTTTCCTCCTAATTTGTCATGTTAACCAATCCAGGAGCTGACTACCAAAACACAGTTGCACAGCTGATTACAGAATGATTTTTATATCAGGTAGCTAATTGTTTCTTTTCTGTAAAGATATTATCAGTTTCCCTTTTTATGATGTTGCTAGATACTTGGCATTTATCACTAGCCCCTTCTGACATCCCTTTAATAGAAGGTATTTGTGACTAACAGGCATGAGGTATTTGAGTCATCCATAAACCTTTGGCCTAACTGTGTCCCCTAGGACACAGGCTCCCCTGGGTCCACCATCTAGAGACATATCTACTTTGTTTAGAGAATCTTGTCAAATTCTTCATAGGATTTTGTTTTAATAAAGAAGAAATGATCATCATAACAGAGAGAGTTACACTGTGCTTTGTATCTACCAAAACACGTTCTCATCTTATTTGATCATAAGATAATGGGATTTAGAGTTGGAACAAAAGATACCATCGAGGCCAGTTGCCCCATTTTACAGATGCTCACATCAATCCTGTGAGTTGACTAAAGTATTATTATACCTCCCTTACCACTAAATCAGAAATTAAATGACTTGCACATAGTCACACAGGTATTAGTGGTAGAATATGGACTAAAGTCTAGATTTCCTGACTCTTAATTCCAGTGGTTAGGAAAGAGAATAGCTTTAAGAAAACAAAATTTTAGGTAGAGAGAGAATCTACATCATGCCCCTAATTCTCTGTGGGAAACTCCCTCTGTTCACACAGCTACTTTCTCCTTTAGTCCAGTATGAAGATTATTATCACTGAAAGTGTTGCACAATGCGCTATCAAAACTTTTTTTTTTTGGTGGGGCAACAGGGGTTAAGTGACTTGCCCAGGGTCACACAGCTAGTAAGTGTCAAGTGTCTGAGGCCGGATTCCTATCAAAACTTAAAATAATGGCAGGTCAAGAGCACAGCTTTCTAATTGATTGATTAATATATCTTGGCAAAATGGAACCAAAACCTTTGACAAAGTCAAGTTGAACAATCATTATGGCATCCAGTATTCTGCCACAGAAAGAGCTGCTCTCTTGTCGGGAGCACTGCAGAGTTTCGTGTTTAAGGTGTGGGTCTGCCTAGTTGATTTCTAAGATCCCTTCCAGCTCTGGGTGTCTATGACTCAATCAGATTAAATTAGATCAACAGTACTCGATGTTCAAGAAGCTACGACTTGTGCCTAGTACCCTATTCTTTACCAATCATTCTGATGATTTATCTAGGCCTTTTCCTAGATATAGTCATTAAGAACGCTGCCGGAGTCCCCTAGAGCCATGGCTGCCGCCTCGTCCGCCGCCACCGTCGCCGTCCGGGTCGGCGGACCAGCCGCTGTGGAAGGCGGACGCCGAGAACGTCAAGGAGGAGCCGGAGGACTTCGACGATGACGAGCCCAATGAGACCTTGACCGAGAGACTATGGGGCCTGACGGAGATGTTCCCCGAAAGCGTGCGGTCGGCCGCGGGCGCGACTTTTGACCTCTCCCTCACCGTGGCCCAGAAGATGTACAGGTTCTCCCGGGCGGCTCTGTGGATCGGGACCACCTCCTTCATGATCCTCGTGCTTCCCGTGGTCTTTGAAACGGAGAAGCTGCAGGTGGAGCAGCAGCAGCTGCTGCTGCAGCGGCAGATACTCCTGGGTCCTAATACGGGCCTGTCTGGAGAGATGCCGGGGGCATTACCTCCACTTCCCGGAAAGATTTAGAGAGAAGCCGCTGCATCTGACTGTGCTTGAGGGGGAAAGAGTTTCAAATTCAACTGTTTGCAAACTGTTGATTATTTGAAATGGCTTTGTTTTTTCTGGGGTTATTTGGGGCATGTTGAACCAACTGAACATTACGGGCCTCAACCTCCTCACCCCTTCCCTAGAGATATCCGTCTTTCCGCTCGGCCCTCCACACCGGCATGAGGTTTTGTTCTTTGGTCCTCCCACTCTGATGCGAGTGAGTGCCAGGACACGGTGACCCCAGCTCTGGCCTCCCCATCCCCACCCCAAGCTGCTGTCAGTCAGAGCATCCTTGCCTTTTCCTGGGACCTGAAGTCAGCAGGGTCGTGCTCCTTCGTCGGAGCAGGAACCCGAATCAGACCCAACGCATCAAGTTTGGGGTGGACAAGAGTCACTGTGAATCTGTGTGTCCTGGGGGGGAGGCGGGGCGCAGAGTGAAGGGTGAAGGAGTCGTGGCTTCCTCCTGGTGTGCTGGCTCTTTTTGTTTGCCCTGTAAAACAATGTGTGTATGAGAAAATCCGTGCTGACATTTTGTATTAAATATTAAAAACGATCCGAAAAAAAGATGCTTATGTAACTTTAAGGGTTATTCTTTACCCCATTTTATAAAACAGTTTCCTGAGGATCCTGGGCCTGATTCTGGGCCTACCCTTCCATATTAAGCTGCTGCCCGGAGGGATTTTTCAGGAGGATTAGCCTTGTCCAGCTTGGCCCCAGTGAGTAGGAGACAAATGTCTTTACCCCATTTTATTGTTTTTGTTTTTGCAGGGAAATGAGGGTTAAGTGACTTGCCCAGGGTCACATAGCTAGTAAGTGTCAAGTGTCTGAGGCCAAATTTGAACTCAGGTCCTCCTGAATTCAGCGCCGGTACTTTATACACTGTGCCACCTAGCTGTCCCTCTTTACCCCGTTTTAAAAAGATAAGTAGAATGATAACAACTTTTTTGGTTGGAGTAAACCTTATTGGTGTAAAAGGTGTGTCCAATCTTTGTCCTGGACCGTCATTTCCCCAGTGCTAATGAGGATTTTGTTTTGGCCCTGACTGGTTATCTCTGGGGAGCATAGCTCGCTTGCTCTGTGTGTGTGTGTGTGTGTGTGTGTGTGTGTGTGTGTGTGTGTGTGTGTGTGTGTGTGTGAGAGAGAGAGACAGAGACAGAGACAGAGACACACACACAGAGACAGAGAGAGACAGACACACACACAGAAACAGAGAGTGAGGGGAAGAGCTGAAGTTGGTTGAAAACACACTGATTTCGTTTTTCATTCACTAGAGAACATGGTCTCCTGTTATCCACAGTTCACTGTAGGAGACAAATGGCTAAGCAGGGGGTCCCTCCAGGAAACTAAGCCCGTGTGTGTCCTAACAGTTTCTCTGTGTCTGACCTCCTAGCTCTTGTTCTCCGTGCTCCTGTCTCCCATCTCTCTTTTAAAGTGCATGAACTGGCTGTAAATTAGTCATCCTCAATAATGATGTCAATTAAGCAACCCAGAACAATACAACATCACTGGCTAGACCAAGCCCTCAGTAGTGACTGGCCTCTGACCTGTCTGGTAAGGCACCAGGAATGCCGTGATTTGCAGTTAGCTGGTACACTGCAAAGTCTGGGACTTGGAGTTCCAATTCTGCTAGTTGTGTTGACTCCAGGCAAGTCGCTTAACCTCTCTCAGCCTCAGTTTCCCCTTCTGTAAAATGGGGATAATTACACACCTACTTCACAGGGTTGTTATGAGGTTGAAATGAGATACACATGAAAAGAGCTTTGCAGATCTTAAAGTGCTATATAAAATTATTATTATTATTCATTACTACCTCATCTGTAAGAACAATTAGGGACAACAGTACCTGGGTATATCCTCTGTCTTTAATGATCATTAAATATATTTGAGTGTCTACGTATGCCTATGTAAGTATGTAGTGCTGATAACTTTGATTTAGCCCATTTAGTCTATCTTAACAGGGATAGAAGATTTAAACAGATTTAGTTGTATCTGACAGAAAAGAAATGAGAAGTGGATCTCAGGGGGCAACCTAACTCATTATTTGACTATCGAATTAGACTCCAGCTTCCCCTTGATAATAAAATGATAATATGAAGCTTTGGTGGTGTTTTCTTTTTCTAATGAACAATCCCTCATCAGCTCTTTGGTAATAACTAGGATATTGTTATAATTAATAAGAGTTTATAAAGCTTTTACCCACTTAAAAAAAAAGTGTTTTTACTTAATCTGTGCAGTCCTGCCCCAGTGGAGCAAGTACAGTAAGCATCATTTGCATTTTGCACAAGTGCCTCCCAAAACCTTGTTCAAAGCTTCTCTTCTCCTGTCCTTCCTGGACATAAGTAGATGGAATATCGAAGAACCACTCATGGCATTTGAGGAGGATGACTTTGACTACATAATCTCCTTATCATGCCCCATTTAGCCAACCCTTTGGAAAAGTAAGAGTCATTCCTGGTCTTGCAGAAAGTTCTTTTACTTTCTGTCTTAATCTCTTCACCAAAAGCTGTACAGATAACATCATCAGCTTTTCCCCATGGTCCTTATAGGGAGGACAAGTTGGTATTTGTAAAACATTTTCAGTTGCTGCCTGGGAAATCCCCAAACAATGGTATTTAGTATTCGTGATTGTGATTCATCATCTATGAGTCCAAAGAATGCTTTTAGGTAGAGAATGCCCACATAGGAGACCCTGCCCAAGAAACTTGTGATGTTAACATTTAAGCAGAAGACAGGCTACTTTGTCCTGAGTGAGTGCATGCTTAAATAGGAAATGACTGCCAGGATCTTGAAGTGTTTTCAAGGGCAAAAGGGAAGGACAACCCCAGGGAAAACTGTGAGGTAGAGAAAGTTAGTCTTCCCTAAGCCTTTACCTCATTCAAACCCATTTATCTCATTGCCCCTAGACATCCAGTGTTTTCCTCTTACTCCAGCCACATATTTTTTTAGATCTAGAAGGACCTTCATGGATGAGGAATCTAAAGCCCAGAGAGGGTTATTGATTTCACCAAAATCACACAGTTAAATGATAGAGCTACAAAAAAAAGGGGCTTCTGACTACCAAAACCCTGTTCTTCCACATCACCATGATCTCTCCTGAGAAGGAGAAGAGCAATCTGGTCAATTGAGTGATATCTAGGTGTGGCCTTTCCCAAGAGTAATTACTTCTTAATGAAAGATTCCATAGGGAAGTCCATATTTACGTAAGCCAAAAGAATGAATCTCTTTTGTTTCTGTTTTGTAGACATATATAGACATATAGGCACATTTCTACATGCACAAGTTGTTTTATCTGATAGAATGAAAGCTGCTTGAAGTCAGAGGTTATTTCACTTTTGTTTTTATACCCATCAGTGCCTGGCACATAGTAGGCACTTTAAAACTGTTTATTGATTGATTGATGAGGGTATATTTTCAGGCACCATATTGCTTGCATGGGAAAGATAATTTGGATGAACTGGGGCTGATTTTGATTAGATATTAACTTTTTATGTGTCATTGGACCCCTTTGGAAGTCTGGGTCTATGAACCCTTTCCCAGAATAATGTGATAATATTTGCGCAGGATTATAAAGGAAAACATTTCTATTCCTTTCCTCGTTTCTCATCTAGCTACATCACTCTGGGACTTCTCTGACTGACTTCTCCTCTAAGCCCCTGGAAGTTCATCACTGGGATAAGTTCATCATTCTATTAGATCCCATCAGCCTTGGCATTGTACCTTTTTACTCCCTCTGATTGAACAGTGGGGTCATGGATCACAAATCACTTCAGGAGAGAGCTCGGCTCAGATGTTTCCTCATTTCTTACCTGGTTTCACAACTTAGGGAATTAACTGACTGACATCTCCCAATGCTTACCTTCTCCTTCCCCTGCACTTCCCTCCCACTCCATACTTTTCAGCTTCTTTTTATGTATTCTCCCCCCCCCTCCCCGCTAGATTGTAAGCCCCCTTCGTGCAGGGACTGTCTTTCTTTTTTCATATTTGTATACCCTGTGTTTAGCACAGTGCCTGGCAAATAATAGCAGCTTAATAAATGTTCACTGACTATTGATTATATTGAAGTGCAGTTGTCATTTAAAAAAAATAAGTTTCTGGGCTCCAAATTAAAAATTCTTCTCTAGATGTTATCTAAGGTATCTTCAAGCTCTATTATCTAATTATTCCAACTTGAAGAAGTTATCATAAATGAACAAAGACCAGAAAGGCCAAGAGTTGAACATTTCACTTAGAAAGGAAAGGGAGAGTGAAGCCAATGACTTTATGCAGCTCTTGCCCCATACATATACAATTCACTTGCAAGTCAAGACATCACCCTAGTGATGTCATCAGTCCTCTTTGAGAAGGAACAACAAAATCACATTTTAAAAATTGACACACATATGTTCATAAATCTTTATATAGATATAGATACATATTCTGGTAGCTATTGAGATATATAGAATTCTGATTATATATACACTGTCCTTTCTATATACAAAGGTGAAACTTCCAGAATCAATGAAGTATTCCCTTGGAGGTATTTTGTTAATAATAGTGATGGATTAGGCCCGAACCATTCACACTCCTACTAATGTTCTCAAGACAAGCAAAAGACATTTTTAAATGCCTGGATAGAGTCATAGAACAGAGTGAAGCCAACTGATCCATAAACATAAAGACATAAAATGAAGAATTGATTTTATATGCAAATATTAGAGGGGGGAAATTAGGTATTTTAATGGACAACCATAAGTCAACAATATAGCACTATAACTTAGAGTGCAAAAAGATTCCAGGGTAGGTTTGGTATTAGCATAGTGCCTGATACATTCTTTAGCATTTTGAAGAGTTTTGTTGTTGTTGTTTTGACACCCCTACTAAAGTGGGGACCCTAAGCCAGTAATAATCATGATAATTATAACAACAACAACAATAATAATAATAATAATAATAATAGCTAACATTTATGTAATGCCTTTTATGTGCCAGGCACTATGTCTCAGACACTTGATACTTACTAGCTGTGTGACCCTGAGAAAGTCACTTAACCCTCATTGCCTTGCAAAAAAAAAAAGCATATAAGGAATATGAGGCAAACCTCCCATTGTATTTGGTACTGCATTAGACCCTCAATAAACTGTATACAGTTCTGGGCTCCACAGCTAAGGACTTAGAAGAAACAGCTCAGTACAAAACTACAGAAATTATGATTAAAGGGCTAGAAAAAAATATTTCTTATCCTGAAAGATTAAAAGAATTGTCATTATCTAGCCTGAGGTGACTTGATAATGCTTTCCAAATATATGAAATTCAATGACATGAAGGATGGTGACCAGCTGTTCACGTTCCCTATTTCCATGGAGGATAGAATATGGAGGAATGAGCTTAGATAGCAGCATGGGGGAATTTAGGTTCTGTGAAGTTTAAAAATTCCAAAGAGGATTATTAAACTCTGGAATGGGTGACTGGGGGGTGGGAAGGCTGGTAATGGCATATCCTTTTCTGGAAATCTTTAAAAATAGAAGAGATTCTCATCTGTATGCAATGGCTTAATAATGCCTGAAGACAGACAATACACTAGGTAACTACTCATGGTCCCTTCCAACCCTCTAATTGAGTATCTATCAGAATGTAATCTAAACCAAACATACTCGTGAGTTATCTGCTTTTTCTTTCTTGGATACTTGGGACATACAACTGAATTTGTTGTGCCTCCAGAATTCTGTGAGATTTTCATGAGTGCTTATAAGCAATAAACCCGTAAGAACAGCATATCATGTTTATTTACTGCTTTAAGTTTTGAAAATTGCTTTATATGTGTTATATCCCTAAATTTATGCAACAACTCCAATAATATGAGGGAAATGATGCTGAAAGTTTACAGAACCCCACTCATGACAACAAGCCATCATGATTCAAAGGACTGTGTGAAACAGGTCATCCACCTGTCGGCAGAGGTAATGAACTAGAGGTGATGCAGCATATTTACAGATATGGTCAGTGTGGTGCGTGGTTTGGCTTAAACATGCTCTTTTATTACAAGGCAGAAGGGAGTGTTAGTGGTTAGTGATAGAGATGAAAGAATAGAATATCATTAAAGCATTTTTAAAATACACAGAATAAACAAAAAAAATGTTCAGAGGGGGACACAAAGAAGTGATTTTTGTTACCCTTAAGTTAAATTTAATATACAACTTTAAAAAAAGACACTATATAACAGAAGTACATGGTTTCAGATACAAGCTATTTCTTTTGGTCTTTGTTTACTGAGTGCTCATGTTTGTTATATTTATACTAAAAGGGGGGATTTATTTTTTTAAAAACTCATAGTTTTTATTTTTTTTAACTCTATTTTACAAATGAGGAAACTGAGGTTTGACAACACTTAAGTGATTTGCCCAACACCACTAAGTGTCTGGAGTTGAATCTGAATCCAACTCTGCCTACCTTCAAGTTCATTACTCAAACCAATCCTCTACAATGCCTCTGTGTTAAGAGATGCTTTCACACAGAGAAGATGGACACTGCCCCACTAAGCTCCAAATGGAATGCATAGGGCTCACAGCCCATATTTGACCTACTGGGCCACTACAAAGTCCTTTTAGCCTGGGTTTCCTGCTGTCTGTATCTTGATCCTAGGAATCAGTCAACTTTTCTCCCTGATGGTTTGTTGTGGTGGTTATTTAAGATTCACCCTCCTTCTGTTTTGAAGTTTCAAATTTCATAGTCATGCTTCTACATCTTTAAATGGTACCATCTTGCAGCTGGAAACGCTATGGAAGCTGATGAGTCAGGATGAGAAAAAACAAATAAACTTTTATAGCTGATCTCTCTCAGACACTTTCCCTGACTCATTCCCGTGAACACTCTTTAACTCTGGATCAATTCAAGTCAAATCAATAAGCTGTTGTTAAAGTGCTCACTGTGTACAGGCACTGTACTAAGCATTGGGAATAAAGATACAGACAGAAAGAAAAAGAGTCCCGGCCTTCAAAAAGATTACATTCTAATGGGGAAACACAACGTATAAATATAAAATATTGAAAAACAGAACCTGGGAAGGGGGGGGAGAAATGAGGGCACCTGGTGTGGGGACATGGGAAAGACAATTTGGAGAGTCAGGAGTGCAGCCTGGAGAGGAATGAAGACATGGTTGGTTTGGGCATCCTTTTTTAAATGGATATAACACCTAGCACTTATATGGAATTTTGAGGTTGAAAAAGTGGGGTACATACATAATTTCATTTGATACTCATTACAACCCCATTTTACAGATGACATTAAAGCTAAGAGAAGTTAAGTGACTTGCCAGGGGTCACACAGCCAAGTAAGGGACTTCCTCCCTTTACCAAGTCCATAACTCTCTCTCTCTCTCTCTCTCTCTCTCTCTCTCTCTCTCTCTCTCTCTCTCTCTCTCTCTCCCCTCCCCCTCTCCCCTTCCCTCCTCTTCCTTTCTTCTTCTTCTTCTTCTTCTTCTTCTTCTTCTTCTTCTTCTTCTTCTTCTTCTTCTTCTGTCTCTGTCTCTGTCTCTCCCTCCTTCCCTCCCTCCCTCCCTCTTTCCCTTGAAGATGAATATTTTTGTTTTTATTTTGTTTTGTCTCTCACTTGCACTGTACTGTGTATATATATATATCACTCTTTTCCATTTCTGTACATGTAGAGTATCTGCAGTTCTAGGGTAAGTCTCCCTTATTATTTTAATTGAGGTTTATGGACAAAAAGTAAGGGATACAGAGAGAATTAAATGTCTAAACGACAGAAAGAAATACAGCTGATTGGGGCAGCTAGGTGGCATAGTGGATAAAGCACTGGCCCTGGATTCAGGAGGACCTGAGTTCAAATCTGACCTCAGATACTTGACACTTACTAGCTGTGTGACCCTGGGCAAGTCACTTAACCCTCATTGTCCGGCCAAAAACAAACACACAAACAAACAAAAGAAATACAGCTGATGTACCTTAGGGCAGAGGCCTCCAATCAGTAGGTGAGGATCTACTGGCCAAACTAATAGGCTTACATGATCAATTCCAAAGCTTGCTGGAGCTGTCACATTCCGACTACAACAGGCTTCACTTTTTAAAGTTTGCTGGGAGAAGCAGTGCATCTCATAGCAGACACCACCTTCGTCACTCCAAGAATTAACTGTCAGCACTCAAAGCCCCCTCCCCAGCTGTCACCTTTGTTATCAGCAATCCTTATTCATTTTCCCTCCCCCACTCTGCCATCCCTTGTCCCTACCAGGACTCTCAAAGTTTCTCCTGGAAATAGATAAGATAAAATGGGGACCTTAGGACTGAAATCAAAAGCTGCCTAATGTGAGAAGGCATCCTCTCTTCCCTATAGCTCATGGCTGGAGTTGACATTTCCCTCACAAAACCTTAACATAATCCAGCTACTTCAGTACTCTACCAGATGGTTATGTAGTAGAGCTAGTAAAACAAGGGTTATGTTAGGACACCATTTGTACTGATTCTCCAAAAAAGGATCGAACCAATCGCAAAAGTAACATTTTACTGCATAAGACACATACCAGTTGACCATTGCTTTAGGGGCAAGGGATCTATGAACTTGTTTCTTTAATGTAACATGCTACTCTTGCCCCACTCTTTTTTTAATCATAAAAGTATTTTATTATTTTCCAGTTACATGTAAAGATAGTTTTCAACATTTGTTTTTGTAAGATTTTTAGTTCCAAATTTTTTTTCCTCCTTCCCTTCCCTCCCTCCTCCCCAAGACAGCAAGCAATCTAATATAGGTTATATATGTACAATCACATGAAACATATTTCTGCATTAGTCATGTTGTGAAAGAAGAATCAGAAAAAAGGGGAAAACCTCAAAAAACAAAACAAAAAAAAAAGTAGAAAGTATGGTTCAGTCTGCATCCAAATTCCACAGTTCTTTTTTCTGGATGTGGAGAGCATTTTCCATCATGAATCCTTTGGAATTATCTTGGATCATAGTATTACTGAGAAGAGTTAAGTTTATCACAGTTGATCATCACACAATGTTTATACTGTGTACAATGTTCTCCTGCTTCTGCTCATTTCACTCAACATCAAATCATGTAAGTCTTTCCAGTTTTTTTCTGAAATCTGCCTACTTATCATTTCTTACAGCACAATAATATTCCATTACATTCATATACCACAACTTGTTTAGCCATTCCCCACTTGATAGGCATCCCTTCAATTTCCAATTCTTTACCACCACAAAAAGAGCAGCTATAAATATTTTTATACATGTGGGTCCTATTCCCTTTTTATGATCTCTTTGGTATATAGACCTAGTAGTGGTATTGCTGGGTCAAAGAGTATGCACAGTTTTATAGTTCTTAGGGCATAGTTCCAAGTTGCTCTCCAGCATGGTTGGGTCAGTTCACAACTCCACCAACAAAGCATTACTGTTCCAATTTTTCCACAGCTTCTCCAACATTTATTATTTTCTTTTTTGTCACATTAGCCAATCTGATAGGTGTGAGGTGGTACTTCAGAGTTGTTTTAATTTATATTTCTCTAATCACTACTGATTTAGAACATTTTTATATGACAATAGATAGCTTTTATTTCTTCATCTGAAAACTGCCTGTTCATATCCTGGTCAAACATTTTCATCATGAAATTACACATCACATTGGCTATTAATTGTACACCCTACAATCAGTCCATTTTTACCAAGTCTAGCCTTGATTCTAGCCCAAAAGCTTTCTTTCTTTTTTAAATTTGAATTTTCTTTTGTTTTTGAAAATTCTGAACACAACACCAAAACAAATTGCCATTTTTATATACATAGTAGAACAGGAAAAAGAAGATTATATACTAAATAGTGAATTTTGGTTACATGCAACTTGTTTTTCTATTTAAATATATAAGAATCTCAGCATGCGACTTTCACAAAAAGAAAAAGAAACTGAGGTCAAAACTGATGGAGTAACTATGAAGGGCAGGTGGGTGGGAAATGTAAAAGTCAGAGTTTGAACCCAGACTTCAAATCTTAACTCTTTCAGCTTCACCAAGTCTGTGATTACAACATGTTCATCAATGGACTCAGGCTGACAACAGGAAAAGGAAAAATTGTAAATTGACATATCCTCTTGATGAGTTACATAACATTCAAAGGAGGATGGTAAAGAATCCAGGAACCACACTAATGGAAAGCTGATTGAAGGAACTAGAGCGATTGAAGTAGCTGCAGTCCTTTGTGTATCAACACAGCTCTGGTATGAGCTAACTGGGTTTTTCCAATGAGTATTCAAGGAAATGTTTCAATAACAAATATTTATCAAATGCCCACAATATGTGAGGTGCTTTGCTAGGCATTGGTAAGTGGCATGATGGTATTATTCTGTTGCCTGAGCCCTTTTCTGGCTTTTCCTCTCTTTCTTCTTTAATCTTAATGACTAAGGACAAGTTAATGAGGAGATCCCCTAAGAAATGCAAGCTGGAAAATAACTGTTCTCACGGATAGTGGCTATGAAACCAAGATTTGAACCCATTGTGCAACCTGTATTTATGTACATCATTGTTATTATTATTGATAGTCATGGAATTGTTCTGCAATAAAATTGATTCAATACCTAATATAGGGTCTTTTTTGTGGGGCAATGAGGGTTAAATGACTTGCCCAGGGTCACACAGCTAGTAAATGTCGAGTATCTGAGGTTGCATTTGAACTCAGGTCCTCCTGAATCCAGGACTGGTGCTTTATCCACTGCGCCACCTAGCTACCCCCATAATATAGGGTCTTTTAAACTCCAATTTCCCAGGTAACTATCCCAATTCTCCATTTCACTTGAACTGTGGAGACCTGGTCCATCAATCTAAAAAGCCCTGACAGCTTGCTCTATATGCTGGAAGGCAGGGTGCTACTTGCCCTGCCTACTCAAATGTTGCACTATCAGGCAAGGGGCCAATTCTCATTCCTCCATCCATCTTTCTGCCTACTGAGTTCAAAGGGTGAGGAAAAGGAGAGGAGAAAATCACTGGCCTGGTGAGTGAAGCATCTCAAATGTCAGTGTGAGAACTATGTTTAGGGTACTGTGTTGCTATTGTCTTACTTGGGTATAACAACTGCTCAAGGGATTTCCAGAATTTCTATTAGAAAAATTTTCCCCTTATGAAGCAGCAACATAATAAAGTGGCCTTGATAGGGGTCAAGAGCCTTGGGATCTAGTTCCATCAATTGCCTAAGCCAAGTCACCTCCAGTCTCTTTGTCTCAGTTTCCTTACTGATGAAATAAATTAAATTAAGAGCTCTTTATAAAATAAAATTGGGGTCCTTAACTTTTTTGAATTATGAACTCCTTTGACAATTTGGTGAAGCTAATGGATCTCTTCTCAGAAGAATGTTTTAGATTTATTAAGTAAAATTGATAGGATTACCAAGGGAATTTGTATTGAGATAGAGTTTGGGGGGAAAAAATTAAATACTTTCATGGACCCAGATTAAGAAACTTTAGACTTATTATTGTTTAGTCTTTTCAGTTGTGTCCAACTTCTTATGACCCTGTGGACCTCTGTCCATGTGGTTTTCTTGGCAAAGATACAAGAGTGGTTTGCCATTTCCTTCTCCAGGGGCAAACAAAGGTTAAATGATTTGCCCAAAGTCACACAGCTAGAGAGTTTCTGAGGCTGGAAGTTTCTGAGACTAGATTTGCAGTTTCTGAAGCTGAATTTGAACACCAGTCTTCCTGACTCCAAGCTCAGAGATCTGTCCACTCCACCACCTAGCTTCCTTAAAAAAATATTGTATGAAATTGTAAGAAATGAATGAAGCCAAAGGCTAGAGTCGTGACCCCAGTTGGGGTCTTTCTTGGCTAAGATACTGGGGTGGTTTATTATTTCCTTCTCTACCTCATTTTATAGATGAGGAAACTGAGGCAAATGGGGTTAAATGACTTGCCCAGGGCCACACAGCTAGTAAGTAGCTGAGGCTGGATTTGAATTCAGGTCCTCCTGATTCTGGGGCCCATATTCTATCCACTATGCCACCTAGCTGCCCATATACATATAACATGTATCTATATATTATCATTTAGTCAAAATGATGTCTCAAAATTACATACATTTTTATACAGGGATATATACACATATGTTCCTTATATGTAAGAAATGTGTGTAGAAAACAAGTTTTCCATTTGTCTTTAAACAGGTTACCTTGAGCTCTTTTATGCTATCTGGGCCTGAATTTGGTTGGAATGTAAATAAAGCCTCAAGGGAGAGTGTCTGTTTTAGATGTGGCTTCTAAGCCTGGTTCTCTTCCCCATTAAATTTAGCCAGCTTGAGGGAATAATCCACCATCTCCCCAGTCCAGATGACTAGTAAAGCTAGTTAACTTCTTGAAGCAGTTAAGTGGTTGCTTTAGGGATGCTCTTCATGTTACAGAAAACCATATCTCTGATTTCCCGTCATCAAAGTTTTCCAACCACAGTGCTCCAAATATTGGAAAAGCGATCTGTTTTGAAGCTAAATCCATTTTTTATACATGACAGCATTCTATTTGATATGGTGGATCAGTGTGCAACCAAATGAAGACAAAGTGATTGAAAATAAGGCATGCATTTGCTTCACAAGTAAAGAAAGATTGTAAAGGAAATGTTCATAAATTTTAAAAATTGTTAACTCTCAGAATATCTGAAAGAAAGAAAAAATGTCAGACTTCCTGTATCCTAAAATCCATGTAAATACAAGGTTAAGTGCCTCTATAATATTTAGCGCAGAGGACATACAAAGCTCTACTGGGTTTTATAGACCCCCCCCCTATCTTTTTTCAGTGGTGCCCACAATAATTGAAAAAATTACTACTTGGCACTACCAACACATGCTTATATGTAACACTAGGTAGGGCCTTTCCTTGCATGCCTTACTATGTGGTTTTCTTGGTCTATCCCTTATTAAATATGCCTTTGGAGATGTGGGGCTATAGCTGGTAGAAGCTGGCGATCTCATTTTTTCCTCTACAGCTGCTAGTTGGTATCTGACCCCAAATCTGCACCCTGAAATAAGTCTAGAAAACCTATATCCTATATTGTGGTTGATTATGTTGATATTGATCCAAGCCTATTTCTAACTGTTATAGCAAATGTTCCCTCTCCAAGATGAAAGAGGAGGCCTGGTGGAAGAGAAAAAGCCTTATGCTAAGAGCCAGGGACCTGGGTCCTAGACTTAACTCTGTTACTAACTACCTATGTAATCTTAGACAAGTCATTAAACCTTTCAGGGTCTTGGTTTCCATATTTGTAAAATAAGGGAGAGATAGGAATGGATGGTCTTTAAGGTTCTCTCTAGCTCTAAAGTCCTATGTTTTGTATTAAAATAGAATCATGAGCCTTATAGGATTATAGATTTCAGAGAAAAGCCAGATCCACTTGTGTAGATTGAACTGGCTAATGGAGCAGGGCAGATCTATTAGGCAACACTTTGCCAAAAGAATCTAGATTTTAGGGAAAAAAATAAAACTCTGATATGATATAAATCTACCTAAAACATCTGGCTTCCTTTCTAGCCAAAAAAACTTTGACTGTAACTTGAAATATTCCAGATGCATAGAGAAGATTTTATTCAATAGTCCAAAAATTTGGGAAGAAAAAAAAAGTATACGGATAGTCATGGTGGTTTATGTTTCAGACAAGTAACCATTATTTCTTTTTTTTTCTTTTTGCGGGGCAATGAGGGTTAAGTGACTTGCCCAGGGTCACATAGCTAGTAAGGGTCAAATGTCTGAGGCTGGATTTGAACTCAGGTCCCCCTGAATCCAGGGCTGGTGCTTTATCCACTGTGCCACCTAGCTGCCCCCCATTGTTTCTAAAATGTCTACACATCTTCAACTGGGTAAATTCCATAATTCATAAGGATCGTCCTCTTGGTGGTAATGTTCTAACCACAGAGCTTTCACCCTTGGCCAGAATCCAGTGAGGCCCAATGATCCCAAGAACATTCCTATGTAAAATACACAGAAAGGACAATCAATGACCATTAAAATGGAAGACACTTGTCAGTATTTCTATGATAATTCCTTTTCATCATCAGTGTCCTAGGAAGTACCAAATTTGGACCCTAATGTTCTAGTTTTATAATGAAAATGGTGTCTAAGGTGAAGTGGGGGGAGGGGGAGTGGGGAGACAGAAAATTTAGAACACCATGGTCTTTAAGGGATCCAAGTAATGGACAATTTGTAGGGCAATGGAGAGAAGCACAATAGGCTTGAAGCATATTTCCAAGGATAAAGAAGTGACTTAAGGGTTACTAATTATCTAAAAGTCCTGGAAATTACTCTATATTTACTTAGTGTGCCTGTGATTTCCTTTATGCAAAATGTAACCTCCATAAGCACCGGAAAGCCCTGCTTCATTTTTTAATTTGCATGCTCAATACTTAGCATATTACCTGCTATGTAGTACATAGTAACAAAAGTAGGATTCAATTAAATCAAATCTACTTGATTTTGGTTTCAGTTCCATAGTTATGGGAACATGCTGAATAGACTTCCCTTGGTACCAGTCAATTCCCTGACTGCTGGATTATGGTGAGATTATGAACATTCTTCCCAATGGTATATTCTGACTTGGATCTGGAAACATATGAAATAGCAAAAGATAGAACATAAGATGAAATAAAGAGCAAGATTGCTTTGAAACCATCTGTTGAACTTACTGCATACTTTTTTTTTCCTTTTTGGGGGGCAGGGCAATGAAGGTTAAATGACTTGCCCAGGGTCACACAGCTAGTAAGTGTCAAGTGTTTGAGACCAGATTTGAACTCAGGTCCTCCTGAATCCAGGGCCGGTGCTCTATCCACTGCGCCACCTAGCTGCCCCCCCTTGCATACTTTTTAGAAGGAAACAAGATGAATGTAGTGGAGGTACAGTTTTGTTTGTAATCTTTTTTTTTCCCCTTTCTCAATTGTATATGGAAAGGTTCACGTTTGTTGGTGTTTGTCAAGTTCAGAATAGAAAAAGAAAAATTATTTAAATGAAGAGAAAAATAAGAAGAAGTCTCATTCCTCTTTCTTTGGGAAAAGTATAGACAAAATACTGATTTTTCTTATGTTTGCATATGTGAACATTTTCATATTATTATGCTATTTTAGAGATGAAGGGAACATCAGTTTCTATCCCCCAAGTAAACAAAGGTCTAGAGAGGTTAATCCACTTGTGTTCAATCATTTAATGAGACATAGCCATAGCTGGGGCTTTGACCAGGGTATAAATGTGGGGAGAAGGGCGCAAAGAAGGATTCTATGCTTTCTCTCTCTAGTGGTCTGCAGACTACCATCCCTATGGCTTGAGTTCTACCATGTTGCGCCCTCGTGACAGTTGGAAGGAAAGAGTTGCTGAGTTATTGAGGAAGTGGGGTGCAGAACTGACAGAAGTCAGAAGAGGACACATCCTGCCTACATCCTCTGTCCATGGCTAGACTTTCCTTTGAACCAAATCACTCTCCCACTCCTCCCAAACTGTTCCCAGTTATACTTTGGCCCCAGATTCTCATTAGACCTGAGCTTTGACTTTGATCTCTAGTACACTGCTCTGTCCACCAAATCAAGTTGCTATTTTCTCATCTTTTTAAAGTTCTAAGTTCCTCTGGGACTGGGTTCTTAACCTTTTAGATCCATACGATCCCAAGGACTCTATGGACAGATACCAAGGGGTCCATGAACTTTGATGGGGAAAAATTTACATCTTCCTTTTCATTAACCTCTAACTGAAAGGTTCTATTTTTTCCATTATGAATGTAGGTAATGAACATTATTGTGGGAAGAGATCCATAGGCTTTACCAGCCTGCCAAAGGAGTTTGTGACAAAAAAAAAAGGTCAAGAAGCCCTACTCTGTGGTGAAAAGAATCATTTTCCTCTGTCTCTTCTGGACATCGAAGAAAAGGATCAAAGCAATTCATTACATAAGGTTCAAGGATTCCAGAAAAGTTTTGGCCACTGGTCACCAACCTGGAGATGTATTTGAATTAGCTGACCTCAGGAAAGTGGACTGCACAAGGCAGAAGAGTCCAGACCTTGATTTGCATCACCATATAATTATGATATTTAGTTTAGTGTCATTTACTAAACAGCAAACATTTAATTTTGTTAAATCATTAAGCCTCAAAAGCCCAAGGAGTGATTGATGGAGGTCAAGGAATATATGAGCATTATTTTGGTAAGGGGCAGTTAATTCTGTCTTTCTTTCTGCTCCTTTTAATTTTCATTTCCTTTTGCTCTTGCTGTCAAGATTTTGAATAAGAATGCTAAGACTTAACTGGAAACTATAGCATCAATTGAGGCCAATTCTAGTCCTTTCTCAATCTTATTACCTCTTCTTTCCAAAACGCTGTTATTCTAACAAGGCATTAATTTTCGTTTTCCTTTGAATGTTTTGGGAAACTATACTGTAACCAAATTAACCAACCAACCAATGAATTAACAGCATTTGTTAAGTGCTTAGTATGTGCTAAGCACTGGGCCAAGTACTATGAATCCAGTGGGGGGTGGGGAAAACAAAAATAAAATAGTCCCTGCCCTCAAGGAGTTTACATCCTAATGGAGGAAATAGCTGTCTATGAGATAAATACAGATTCAAAGTAACCTTAGAGGGGAATGCTTCCTGGAGAAGATGGTCATTGGGATGAACCAAAGGAACTAAGAGGTACAGATGAGGAACAAGAGAATTCCAGGCAGGGAGGATAGCTAATGAGAAGAAGGCAAGGAAGGAGGCAGAATGAGAATAATAACATCATCTACCTCTCAGGGTTGTCCTCCTTAATCTTAGTGCCTTCCCTTTGAGATGACCCAGTTCATCCTGTTTATATCTTGTTTGTACATTGTTGTTTTACCCTCATTAGACTGTGAGATCCTTGAGAGCAGAATGTGTGTGTGTGTGCACGTGCACGTGCACGTACACACGCACACATGCACACACATTCCTTTGTATCTCCACCACTTATCACAGTGCCTGGCACACAATAGGTGTTTAATTAATTCCTGTTGATTGACTAACTTGTCCAACCACTTGCCAAAGCATGTTGTTTCTCTCTCCACAATATCTCTCATGTCTGTCCCCTATGATATGTAATGTTACAAAGCCACAATCCTCACTCAGACCCTCATCACCTCTCAACTGGAACACTAAAATGGCCTCCTAATTGGTCTTCTGTTACAAGGTTCCCCCCTCTCACCCATCTTTTACATAGCTCCCATAGTGATTTCCCTAAATTGTAGGTCAAACCCTGTCACAACTTGACTCCATACACTCCAGTGGCTCCTTATTATGTCCTGAATCAAGTACAAACTCATGTTAGGTCTTTAAGGCTCTTCACACACTGGCCTTCTTCTATTCATCTACTCTTCTCCTTTATAGCCTGGCACATATTTTGTGGTCTGCTACTACTATGGGCTACTATTGCCCCCACTCATGTTGTGCTCCATCTTCAACTTAATAGCTTAAAACTTAGATAAGACTGTTGGAATACCTTGTATAGTCAGAGATTGGGGCAACAGAAAGTTACCTCAGATCTTTCTCTTTCCAATCTTTTTACCCATTTACTGATTCCAGTAATTCTTTTAACAGGAAATAAAGTAAATTGAGCCCTAAAGGTCATAGCTGGAAAAACATGTGAAGAAAATGGAGGCTTCAAGAAATAAAATGTAATATAAGGGGGTCAACTCTCTTTTCCCTGTGTGACCCTGAGTAAGTCACTTAACCTCTGTTTGTCTCAGTTTCCTCAACTGTAAATTGAGGATAATAATAGCATCTACTTCACAGGGTTGTTATGAGGCTCAAATGTTTGTAAAGCATTTCAGCACATGGTAGGTAGGGAAAAGAGAATTGTTTCTCAATAAAACCTTTCAGTGTAACATGGTTTGACCCTGATAGCCTCAAGGCCACACGATACTGAGGCACCTCATGATATGAACAACCTTGAGACTATTGAAGACTTTCTTCACTCCTCCCACCTTAAATGTTGCTACTCACATTGAGTTTGGCCTTCTTCCTACCCTTTAAGGTCCCTTCAGCTCTAAATCAGCAATCCTAAAAGCCTTTGAGCCAGCATATCAAACTCTTGTTCTCCAAAAAAGGATGTATGGCTATCCTTTGCCTGGTTCATTTTACTGGGATTTATTGTTTGTGTTCTCAGTACTCCAGGTCCAGTGTGTTGTTTTCAGTTCGAAGGGTAATTTTCCCATTATCCTCTACAAGGCTAACCTCTTAGAGTGGATTATCCTCCCCTGAGGTGGATAAGCATCCAATAGAAATAAATAAATGAAGCAGCCTTGGCAGGTGTCCCCAACCCACAAGAGTTTACCAAAATGAGACTTCATCTCCTTCTGGATTTTGATTCACGTCTTATCCATATGAGGCATCATCTGGCACCCACTGTCTGTCCATAACTGGTAGCCTGGATGTTGGTGCCTGAATAGACAATTCTACAATGTCCCTGTCCTCATTTCCTTGAGAGTTTACAGCTCCCCTATGAATAGCAGTTGGTTTCAATGTATAGTGTTGGCCATTCTCAGCCTAAAGTAGCATACAACCAGTTCTTCATTCAATATGAGTTCACTCTCCAGTTTAGTCTTGTACTTTCCCCTGACACAAAGATTTCTTGGGAGGACACTCTTCCCTGGCCAGGATTCTTGAAAGCAAATGTAAGTATCAGTCAGAACACTGCTTGTTTGCCTGTGTGTTCTTTAGGCTTCTTTCAATAGATCTCTCAGCTAAGTTATGTACTGACTGTAAGCTTCCACATCTTCCTATCCCTTCCAAAGCACAATTGAACAGAAAGTTTTGGCTTGCATCCAAACACCAACAGATAGGGAGTGAATTCTGTGGACTAATTCCTATGGACTTTTATGTGTGAGCTAGAGAGACCACAAGTTATCCCCACTGAAGCAGCTCTTAGCACATTGTATAGCACATAGTGGGCGCTTAAAAATATTGATTGACTCAACTTTCTATTCAGGCCTTAGGGCCTTCAACTTGTTCAGCAGTGCTCTGGCTGGTATGCAACAGTTCCAGATGTCCTGTCTCCTGCCAAAGCTAGCACTTCTTTGAATAGCTTTCACTCAAAATCTTGACCTAGATCAGTGAATTTTGGCAGGGAAACCATATGTAGAGAAATATTTCTCCCACAAGACTTTTCCCATTGTGGAAGCCTTCTGGTGTCTGTTTGAGAAAGCCTGGGTGAAGTGCTCTGTCACCACAAGGAAGCTTCATGTGCTCTTCTTCTCCCCATCTAGAGACAAGAAATCTGACAACTTAACCCTATACTCTCATTGTTACTTACACTCTCAAGGTAAGCAGCTTGAGTTAGGAACATCTTACTTTAAACATGCTTAAACACACATCTCACACTTCTTGAATACATTTCCCCCCATCTTGAGCTGGTAGAATATCATCCCATATGAACTATTCTTCCAAGGTAACCACTTATCTATAGATTTAGGAAGGAAACTCACATCTGGCTTATTTGCCCTAATTTTCTTAGGAACATCTAAGGTTAACTCAATTTGATTTGTACCACACTTACAGACCAAGCAAGAATCATGCCTTTAAAGAGTTTAATATTGAATAGGAGCTGAAACAAGCAGGAAAATAATCTCACATGCCTTCATAATTGAATACATTCTCCTCCCTCTTTCCCCAGAATTTTCTGGAAACCATCTCCTTCAAGACTTATATATTAGTCTAAGGAAGGATTCAAGTCATCAGTAAAGATATCTTTGCCATCATATCTTGAAAAATGCTACCCAGTAGAATCTCTGCCTGTGCTCTCATTCTGTTTCTTCCTGCAGTTCTGAGCTTGGCTGTTCTCAGATACTGGTCACTGTAGTTGGTCATGTAAAAACTTTTAAAGATTCTCAGCCTCTTCTTCTATCAAGAACAGAAATCCCCAATCATAACTTCCATCTTCTTCCTTCTCTTTCCTAGATTGTGCCAAAGTTTGCATTATAGGAAGTGTAGACCTTATTTAATTGTACTTATGCTTGAGGCCTAGAGTCTCATAAGAAATGTAGTCATCTTTGTTTCATTTATTCAGTGGGTAAAAAACTCAAGTCTAATGAAGGAGAGCAAAGGACAAAGTAAGATCCTAAAGAAAAGAACTTTGTCTTTTATTATACATGCTAATCCTCTATCCTATGCCCTGGGAATGCAAAGAAAAAGACCAAGCAGTCCCTTTCCTCAAGAACTTACTTTTTTTTTTTTTGAGGAAAGAACATGTACACAAATAAGTACATATAAAATACATGCTAAGTAAATTCATATGGATCAAAAGGGGACAATAACAACTTGGAGATCAGGAAATGCTTTATATAGCATGTGAAACTTCAATTGAATGCCTTGAAGGCAAGAAGAGGAGGAAAGGAGAGAGTACATTCCAGGTCTGGGGAGAATCTGTAAAGGAATGATGGTGGAAAATGGAATGTCACTGACAGGAGTGGCATGTAGCCTAGTTTGGCTAGAACATAGAACTTGAGGGGGGAAGTAACGCGAGATCAGTCTGGAAAATAGGTAGGAGTTAAATGCTTAAAATGCGGGGGTGAGGAGGCTATATTCCACCCACCCACCCCCAAACCCCAGATTCGTTAGGAAGCTTCTGAATCTTCTTGAACAGGGGAATGGCATGGTCAGACCAATGTTTTCAAATGACCAGTTTTGCAGATGTGGGGACAGATTGAAAGAAGAGAGATTGGCAGCAGAGAAATTAATTAGGAGGCTCTTGCAATAGTGAAGGTGAGAGATGATGAGACTCAGAACACCCCTAAGTTGTATGGTATATGCAGCTTCAGTTTGCAAATGGTTGATATTTGTAGGGAGTGAGTAGTGAATATTAAGAATATCTACAACTTGATGTGGTTCAGTAGGCACTTCTGGGTGATCTATGGCATTGACCTAGATGGGGTTGATGAGACCAGCTGTTGGACTAAACTGGATACAGGATCTCCTACCTTTCAGGATAGCCAGTGATGACAATTGGTCAGGATCTTGGTCATATACTGTCCATAGATCGTCAATTATTAAACAACCAGTCACTACCTTAATATGGTAGATGAGGTATGGATCCTCTAATCCAAACCAGTTAGTTCACTTTTTTAATGTTAATATATCTTGGGATTCATAGATATAAAATTTGAAGGGTCCTTCTTCCCACTCCTGCATTTTCCTGGTGAGGAAACTAAAGCCCCTTGACCTGGTCCAAGTTCATAGGTACTTGAATAAATAACAGAGTCAAACACAGGCCTTCTGACTCTTACTCCAGGGCTCTTTACTCTACACTACTCTATCTTACCCAACATTACCCATCTTGTTCTGCCACAAGACATAACTGAATGGATTATAAAACCATAAGAAAGCTGAAAACTTTTTTTTTTGGTGGGGCAATGAGGGCTAAGTGACTTGCCCAGGGTCACACAGCTAGCAAGTGTCAAGTGTCTGAGGCAGAATTTGAACTCAAGTCCTCCTGAATCCAGGGCTGGTGCTTTATCCAGTGTGCCACCTAGCTACCCCCTGAAAACTCATTTTTAAGATAAACTCCTTTGGCATCAGCAGTACCCTTGGCCACAGAATGATAACCTAAGCATCATAATAACAATGAAAACACAGTAGGATGACCCAGGGATGCTACTAGCTGTTAAAAATCGCTATACATGGTGCCTTATTTATTTCCCCTGCCCCCCTCCTCCATATGTTCTTCACAGCTCCAGGCCTGCTGTGATACCCAATACGATCCCTAACAAGGCAGGTGCAGTGAAAAAAAGAAAGTTAGCTGAGTGTTAATCCAGGCCCTAATGAAAAACTAAACAGCTGTTGCCCCTGCCAACCAAAAAATGAAAACTGGATGCTGCTGGGGCAGTGTGTATGTCAGATAGCCCAGCTTCCACTCAGGTTACAACTTCAGTGTCTTCGGCAGGGAGGGACAGATCAGGGACGTTTCTGCTATAGAAAATACCAGTGCTAACCATTGTTTTACATGTAGCAGCCAGGATGGGAGAAAACATTAAATAAGTCCAAATGAAATATGCAGACTTTTTTTGGTTAATATTTTATTGAGTGACATTGAAACTAAACTTGCTTAGTAAAAATTGACATTTAAATTACTTAATTTCAATGCCTAAAATATTATAACAGTTTTTTGGTTCCCCCATCCCCTTAAGTCTTCAATGAGAGTCTTCCTTTATCCTTTCATTCCCATTTTCATTTCCTGGTATATGGTTTTGGCGAGTATGGGTTCCATGCTTCTGGTTTGGCCTTAAAAATGTTTTCCTTTGTATTATTTCCTATAGTTCTTCCACAGTTTCTTTGTGTACCCCATACATACTAATCTCGATTGCATGATAGAATTCTCTGACAGTAATGTACCACATTTTAGTGAGGCAATTGGGGTTAAGTGACTTGCCCAGGGTCACACAGCTAGTAAGTGTTAAGTGTCTGAGGCCAGATTTGAACTCAGGTACTCCTGACTCCAGGGCTGGTGCTCTATCCACTGTGCCACCTAGCTGCCCCAATGTACCACATTTTACTTAACCTATCACTGGATGCTTAGGTGGTTTTGAGTTTTGTTTTTGATCTTAATTATATGGAACACTACCATAAATATCTCTGTACAGATAACTCTTTTTTAAAAAATAGGGCTGTTGTGTTGTTTTTAAACCCCAGATTTTCCCCCAACACAATGACTGAGAAGTATTCACCTCTTGGTCAATCTTTTTTGATTTTTCTCAAAAGCCAAGTGGTACTTGAAGAAATATTTTGAGAGTCAAAATATTGTGCTAGGAGACTCCCTTTTGTAGAACCATAATGTTTTATTAAAATAGGCCCTCTTTTCAAATGTTATTTGCTTCTGCTTTTTACATAACTTGTTTTTGTACTGTTTTCAGTAAATGATTAAAATGGTGCCATTAGAATAGCCTGGATCATCTCCCAGAATCCATCAGATCTGAATTTCACTACAGCCCTCCTCTTAACAACAAACAGGCACAAGACCCAAACACCTCCTGGGTATGTTTGAGGGGTTTAGTTATGTGGAATATGGCCAAAAAAAAAAGGAAAAAAGGTAAAGAACCTCAAGAGATGTCTTCTTCACTTGAGAAACTCTTTTCCAACCTTCTCCAGGAGTCCCTCAATATTCTATTGCTTTGGAGGGAAAGGTTTATTATCACTTTATTATTATGCTTTTCCATGGACTTTCTCATATGTCAAGTGAATCTGATCTGGAGTTCAGCACCATAATTACACTGGACCAACTCCAGGAACTAATAAATAAATTGATGGTGTCTCCTTCATTGTTACATCTCTCTGGGTTTCTATTCTTTTGAAGTAGCAAGGGGCTCTCTACTTAGAGAAGATTTGGCTCCAGCTTAACTTTCCTACCCTGCTTACAGAAGACCTGGGGTGCTCACGTTTCCCCCAGGAGACAGTGGGAAAGAGCAACTCTTTTAATGTGGGATTTTTTTGTGAGGTAGATCATGGTAGAGACTAAACGAAAAAATTCTAGTTCTGCTTTTCTCTGACATGCTTACACATGGCACAACATTGCCTAAGTATCATTTGGGGAGTCATAAATGGGTAAGAGATGTATTTCCCCCCTCTGTTCTCTTTACAACAATTTTTGGCAGAAGAAAATAGCTTTGTGTGTTTGTATTTCAGGCAGCATCTCCAGTTACCAAACATCATTTATTTTGTGCCTGACTCAGAGGGTGCCAAAGGTGTGCCTTTTCCTATGATAAATTTTACCTATTTTATTCCCCAAAGAAATGAACAACTCAAAGACAATGCCAGCTGGACTGAATGAGCTGATGAGATCCGTAATTTTAATCCATTGCCACAGGAAGGGTAACTATGGGGAGCTGGTTTTTTTTTTCTTACCAGTTTTCTTGACCAATGTTCCTTTAATCAGAAAATAGCCCTTTTAAGAGGATTCCTGTTGTGAAGAAGTAAGTTGTCACAGACCCACAGAGCTGTAAGGAACATAGCTGGTCATTTGATCTTGCCTTCCAGCAAAACTACAGTTAGACTACCCCCTCAAAATAAAAACCACCCTATTCTTAAAAATTTCTAGCTCTTCACCAACCCAAAAGGCAGGAAGTACTTCCTGTTTAGCCTAAATCCTTCCCTTTAAGCTCATTTCCTCATTCTCCCCTGAGTGAAAAATGACAAATGGCCACACAGTGGGAGTCCCCAAAAACTCTGTTATGACTCCCCTTCCCTCCCTTCTCCTTCCTTCCCCTTCACTTCCCTTCTCTTCTCCCCCTTTATAGTACTTTTTCACTTGGTGCTTTCATCAGCTCCCATAGCTTCAATTATCACCTCTATGCAGATGACCTACTGATCTGCTTGTCCAGCCCTAATCACTCTCCTGAATTCCAGTGTCACATCTTCAACTGCTTTTTAGACATTTCAAACTGAATGTCTCATAAACATCTTAAACTCAACATGTCCAAAACTTAACTCATTTTCTCCACCACCACCCCCCAACAAAAGGCTCCCTTCTTCTTAACTTTCCCATTGCTGTTGAGGGTACCATAATGCTCACAGTCACCCAGGCTCACAATCTAGGTGTTATCCTCAACTCTTCACTCTCTCACCCACCACATTCAATCGATTGTCAAATCTCATAATTTCTGCCTTTATAACTTCTCTTGCATATGTCCCCTTCTCTCCTCTGACACTGCAACTACTCTGGTGCAAGTCCTCATCACCTCACACCTGGACCATTGCAATAACAACATTGAGTGACTATCATTTTCATTATTATAAATGCCCAAATCAACCACAAAGGACCTACAAAGGATGATCCCAAGAAAGATCTGATAAATAGAACTATGTATAGAATGGTTTTACACACACACACACACACACACACACATATACATACACACACACACATATATATATATATATATTTTTTATATATACATACATACATATTTGTATCCAACAGTAGCCATCTCTAGGGTGGGCAGGGAGGGAGAGGGAAAAAAGTTACATAATAACTTTATTGTATATTTAAAAGGAAGAGCAAATTGTGCATAATACAGTTGAAGTTTCATGTGCAATTATCTTTTTTCTATTCTACTATGTTATAGAAATGATTGTTTTATTTCTTAAGTTCAAAATAAAAATAATAATTTTTTTTTAAATAGCCTGTTGGTGGGACAGCCTGCTTCAAGTCTATTCCCAGTCCAGTTCATCCTCCATTCAGCTGTTATACTGAGCTTCCTAAAATGCGAGTCTGACCATATCACTGCCTCCTTCCCCTATTCAAGAACCACCAGTGGCTCCCTATTACTTCCAGGATCAAATATAAAATCCTAAATTTGGATTTCAAACCCTTCTAGTATTCTTGTACCTTATACCCTTCCACATACTTTGTGATCCAAGGACACTGGCATCCTTGCTGTTTCTTGAACAAGGGTGATATTCTGTCTCCCAACTCCAAGTATTTTCATTGGCTGTCTCCCATACTTTGAATTCTCTCTCTCTCTCTCTCTCTCTCTCTCTCTCTCTCTCTCTCTCTCTCTCTCTCTCTCTCTCTCTCTCTCTCCTCATTCCCACCTCCCAGCTTCTGATTGTTTGAGTCTCAGCTAAAGTCCCACCTTCTGCAAAAAAGCTTTGCCAGTACTCCTTCCCTCTGAGATTACCCATCATTAACCTGTATCCACAGTTGATCATGTTGTTCTATGCTCCTCCTCTCCTTGGACTAGGAGTTCTCTGAGATCAGGAAGTGTTTTTATCTTTCTTTGTATGTCCAGCACTTAGCATAATGATTGGCACATGACATAGGCTTAATAAATGCTAGTTGACTGACTTAACTGATGCTTACTCCTTGTCCCTGTTTAGGCCCCCTCTACTTAGGGCAATGGGCTCTCAAAACTTAACCAGTGTCCTCAGTAGTTATTTTGAGTTGTCCAAGTATTACAAGCATCCTTAGGATCACAGGATCAGAGCTGGAAGGGACCTCATGGGTCATCAAGTCCAACCCTCTCACTTTCCCCTAAATCTATGTCTAGGGTTACACAGCTAATAAATGTCTGAGGCATGATTCAAACCTAGATCTTTTTGACTCCAAGTCCACCTTATCACACTTTACACCCATATCTTGTTCCCCACCAACATGCTTTAGCTTTCCACATGGAAAAGGGAAACAATTCAATTTAATCGAACAAATGCTTCTAAAGTACCTACTGTGTGCTACATGGCTATGCTGGGCACTAAAGATGCAAAGATGAAATAAGACAGCATCTACCTGATCTTATAATCTAATGGGGATGGAAGGGTAGAGATCGAACATGGAATTATTCAACTGGATATGACAAGGTCAAAGGAAAGATCAAATTAAGAGGAAGAGATTATCAGTTAAAGTGGATCAGAGAAAGATCAGATCACAGGATCTAAAGCTAACAGGGACCTCAAAGGCTATCTAGTCTAATCCTCTCATTTTACTGATGAGGAAACTGAGGACCTCAAAAGCTAAGTAGTTTGCCCAAAGTCACTCACATAGTAAAAATTAGAAGCGGGATTTGAATTTAGATCCTTTGATTCTAGAGCAAAAGTGTCAAATTTGATGTGCACAGCCTGCAAAATTCCCCACTGCAGCCTAAATATTACAATACAATTGGGAAATGTTTAATAAAATAAATAGAAATATAGTATAATATGAATGTATAGCATGTGTCTGAGCTAAATTTGAACTTGGGCCTTTCTGACTCTAGGCCTGGCGCTTCATCCACTGCACCACCTGGCTGCCCAAATCTATCTTCTATATACCTACTAATGTAATAATCCTAAGAAACAGGTCTGAGCTTGTCATTCCCCTGCTCTCAAAACTCCATATCATTTAAAATATAAACTCGGCCTGATAGTGAAGGCTCTCTGCTATTTGTCCCCCACATACCTATTCAGCCTTTTCCCATCCTATTCCCCTTCTCGACTGAATCAACGACTGAATACAGAATCATTTATTAAGCTCCTACTATGTGCCATACACTTAGCTATGCAATGGGAAACCAAAGACAAAAGGGAGATGGATGGCTCTTGCCCCTGAGGAGCTTGTCGCTTATATTCTAATGTCAGACAGAGCACATGGAAGAAGCTTTGCACTAGAGCATCACAGGATCAATGAGTGGAGCCAGAGAGCTAACAATTGTCCCGTCCGGTACAGAAGCAATGATAATATCGACTGGACTGCTATTGCCAGAGCAAGAGGTGACAAGCAGGGGCAGGGCTGATATCAAGATACCCAAATCTGACTGTGTTGCCTCCCCCAGAGAGAAGCTAGTCCAGAAGTCTGGTCCAGAGGGGGCTGTCTAGGAAAGGGGTGGGGTAGCAGCAAGATGCCCAGTGTTGATGGCAGGCTAGGTTGAATTCTACATGTCAACCAAACTGAATGACTTTCCTGAATTCATTATTCTATCACCCACCTCCAAGCATTCGTGTGAGCAATCTCCCATGCTTGGAGTGCCCTATCCTCCCCCTCTGACTTTCAAGAGCCTTATCTTTCTTCCAGATGCAGCTTAACTATTACCTCCTCCACAAAGACTTTCCTGATAGCCCCAGTTAGTTTTTTCTAGAGCCTCGTTTTTTTCCAGGCAAGCCAGTCTCACTGAAGCAGTAAGTGACTTTGAGAAAGAGACTAGAGGTGCCTTGTGTCAGATAGATTAAATTACTGTTACCACCTGAATCTCTCAGGCCCTGACAGAGAGCCCAAGAGTCCCTGGAATATCAGTGCCCCTCAGACCCTTCCCCTAAAGCCATCAATGAGGAGAGCAATGCCAGTGGGAAATGGGCCCCCCCAATCCTTACCACCACCAACACCATCCACTGATCATCTTCCACAGACAAACAGGTAAGCCCAAGAACCCTAGTGGGAGAACTACTATTAAGAGCCTACTGTGTACAAAGTATAGAGGATACAAAGAAATACAAAAAGCAGGCCCCTGATCTCAAGGAACTCACTGTCTTATTGGAGAGACAACCAGCAAACATCTATGTACAAACAAGAGAAATACAGGATAAATTGGAGATAATCTCAAAGGGAAGGCACTAGAGTTAAGGACTAGGAAAGGCTTCCTGCAGAAGGTAAGACTTTAGCTGAATCTTGAAGAAAGCCAGGGAGGCCAGGAGGCAGAGACAAGGAAGCAGAGATTCCAGACATTAAGGACAGCCAGGGAAAATGACCAGAGCCAAGGGATGGAGTATTGTATGTAATGGTATGGCAGCTTGCTAAGTTACTCAACTTGATCATCTACTTCATTCACAGGACTTGGTTTCAACTTACTTTTTTCCTGCTTCCAAAAATCGATCCACCCATAAAATTTAAAGATTGGCCCCTATTGGGGATACCACTCACAAGGATCTCCAAGATTTTTTTGTTTTGTTTTGTTTTGTTTTGTTTTTTTAGTGAGGCAATTGGGGTTAAGTGACTTGCCCAGGGTCACACAGCTAGTAAGTGTTAAGTGTCTGAGGCCGGATTTGAACTCAGGTACTCCTGACTCCAGGGCCGGTGCTCTATCCACTGTGCCACCTAGCTGCCCCTCCAGAAGCATTTTGAGCAAAGGCAGCTTCCTTAGCATATAGGGGGAGAGCACTTGCTGAGATTTGTAAATTCTGCCATATTTGTTTTAAAATAAATCACTCTATTTTATAGCTATGCCTCATGTTTTCCATTTTTATGAAACTTTTTATTGCAGTTTTTTTAGGTCGTTGTTCTTGTTGTTGTTGTTGTTCAGTCATTTCAGGCACGTTCAACTCTTTGTGACCCCATTTAGGACATTTTTTTTTTCAATGATATTGGAATGGTTTGCTATTTCCTCCTCTATCTCATTTTACAGATAGGGAAACTGAGGCAAACAGGGTTGAGTGACTTGCCCATGTTCACATACATAGTAAGTGTTTGAGGCTGGATTTGAACTCAGAAAGATGAGTCTTCCTGACTCCATGCCCTGTACTTTATCTACTCTGCCACCTAGATGCCCTATTTTAGGCCTTAGGCCAGGGTTAATTTTCAGCATGCAAGAAAAAGACTTTCTAACAGCAAGGACTAGACCATAAAACAAACAAACAAAAATTCCTTATCGCCGACCTTATAATCTTTAACAAGTGTTATATAAATGTTAATGTTATTGTTACTTATACTCCATACATGAAACCATCCATTTCTAAAGATTTGGGGAATATATCCAGGATTCCTGCTACTGAAGCTATGTACTATGGATGGAACACTTACACTAATCCATTCCTTGAGAGATCTGTACTTTCATTAGTTTTACTTCTTCCACTTATAGCTGATCTCAACCTCTCCATACCTTCTCATCCTGGGAGTAAGTTGGCAATGTCTTTCACTAAATCTTCCATAGAATATTTGTAGAACATGCTAACAGCCTTCTTCTGGGTCTCTGAATATTTAACAAATGCCAGAGTAACGCAGGACCAATAAGTTTATCCATCTGTTACCCTTCTGGATTGCTCCGTGACTAGAGCACCTCTTTTTTGTTCATGCATATCATTAATGTCTTTTACACCACTTCCCATGCAGAAGTCATTATTATTAGCATGCTGCTGACTCCTTCTACCCACCAAGAACCTTTCCGTTACCCTTGGACCCCCTCCAACTTGTTTCTTCAAATATTGGTTTTTCCATGGTTCATAGCCATAGCCATATAGCATCACTCAGAGAATTGTAGTCTTCAAAAACTAGACTCTGTTGATAGGAAGCAGCTTTGGATCAATAAAAGTTCTATTCAGATTCCTAAATGCAATTCACTTTTTTCCCTTTTAATTAATTAATTAATTCATTTATTTAACAATTTATTTATTTAATAATTAATTAATTAATTGATAATTAATTTATTTAATTCTGGGCCCCACAGTTCATTTGGCTGTTGATAGTCCCAGATGTGTTCTGATGGACTAAGTCAGTGGACTTACATATTATGTTATGGACAATGGCCACATACATTCTTCATCCACTTGGTGTTTCCCATGGAGATAACTAGACCAATCCCTTTTTTTTGGTGAGGCAATTGGGGTTAAGTGACTTGCCCAGGGTCACACAGCTAGTAAGTGTTAAGTGTCTGAGGCCAGATTTGAACTCGGGTACTCCTGAATCCAGGGCTGGTACTCTCCACTGCACCACCTAGCTGCCCCACCAATCCCTTTTGAATGGTCTTTAATCTCCTTGAGACAAGACAGCACTGCAGTTTTCTGCAGCTTAATGGAATCAGCATAAAAACATATACAACAGGAATATCTGAAGAATTTCACTATCTGTAGGAAACATTTTGACTTGATCTTTTTTAAGTCAAGTCAACAAGCATTTATTAAGTACCTACTATTTTCTAGACACTGTACTAAGCATTGGCAATATAAAGAAAGTCAAAAAGCAGTCCTTGCTCTCAGTCTGAAACAACATGCAAACAGCTATGAATAAACATAATTTGTCCTATGTTTTACATACACACATACATTTTTATACAGGCATACTTCATTTTACTGCACTTTATTGTGTTTCACAGATAATGTGATTTGTTGTTGTTGTTATTGTTGTTGTTGTTGTGTTACAAATTGAAGGTTTGTGGCAACCCTGGGTGGAGCAAGTCAATTGGTGCCATTCTTTCAATGGCTTGTGCACACCTTGTATCTCTGTGTCACATTTTAATAATTCTCACAATATTTTGAATTTCTTCATTATTATTATATTTGTTACGGTGATCTCTGATCAGTGATCTTTGATGTTACTATTGTCATTAGTTTGGGGAGCCACAAATTACACCCATATAAGATGACAAACTTAATCAATAAATGGTGTGTATGTTCTGACTCTTGCTCCAACCAGTCATTCCCCGTTTTTCTCCCTCTTTTTGGACTTTCCAATTCCCTGAGACACAACAATATTGAAATTAGGCCAAGTAATAACTCTATGATGGCCTCTAAATGTGCAAGTAAAAGGAAGAGTCAATTGATGAGGCAAACTTTATTGTCTTGTTTTAAGAAATTTGTACAGCCACCCCAGCCTTTAGCAATGAGCCATCAACATCGAGACAAGACTTTAAAAGGTTATGACTCACTGAAAGCTCAGGTGATGATTAGCATTTTTTTAGCTATAAAATATATATTTTAAAAAGAATACCTTTATTTTATTATTTTTGGTGGGCAACGGGGGTTAAGTGACTTGCCCAGGGACACACAGCTAGTAAGTGTCAAGTGTCTGAGGCTAGATTTGAACTCAGGTCCTCCTGAATCCAGGGCCGGTGCTTGATCCACTGTGCCACCTAGCTGCCCCCCTAGAAAATATTTTTTAAATTAAGGTGTATGTTGTTTTTTTAAGACATATTTTTGGGATTTGGTTGGGGTTTTTTTTGTAAAATGTATTTAATATTTCATTTTCCCTAATTACATGTAAACATAATTTTTAACTTTAACTTTAAAACTATGAGTTCCAAATTCTCTTCCTTCCTCCCTTGCCTCTGCTGAGTAGGCAAGAAATTCAATATAAGTTATACATTAGACATAATACTTTTGCACAATTAATAAACTATAGTATAGTATAAACATAATTTTTATATGCACTGGAATACCAAAAAAATATTGTGACTCACTTTATTGTGATATTTGCTTTATTGTGGTAGTCTGGAACCAAATCTGCAATATCTCCAAGGTATGCCTGTATATGATAAATTGCAGATAATCTCAGAGGGAAGGCACTAAGGTTAAGGAGGACTGGGAAAACCTTCTTTCAGGGAAAAAAAACTAGAAGAAAACCAGGAAGTAGAGAGTTACAGGCATGGGGGACAGACAGTGAAAATGCCCAGAGTTGGCAGATGGAGAGTCTTGTGAAGGAACAGTAAGGAAGCCAGTGTCACTGAATAAGACTACATGGAAGAGGCAGCAAAACTCACAGAAGAATGTGCTGAAATCATCTTCTAACCAAGAAAGGATTGGAAGGTCAGAAGGAGGGAGCTGCTGTGCTAATACAGGAGTCGAGCCCAACCCCACAGTCACCCTGACACAGATCCAGTCCCAGGAAGGCCTCATCAGAGAAGGAGACCCCCCAGAGCCTCTGAATCAGCTGAATCGCTAGTATCATCTGGAACTAAGCTCACAATCTGGTGAGTGGGCTGAGCCCTGTGCAAGGGGAAGACTACAGGGGTCCTAAGGCAGAACTTGGATTTTACACCCCTGCTGAGAACCAGGAGGTAGGCTCGAGTAGCAGTGGACCAGGTGGGGGAAGGGTACAGGCTAATCGGAGCTAACAACCACAACACACAAAGCTGGTTGATTAGCAAATTGGTCTGGGGTCATCTAAGGACCAGGGAACAGGCCAGGTGAGTGAAGAACCTGATTCTCCTTAAATCATACCACCTGGGACTTCTGAAGTTTGGGATACTGAAGCCTGGAAACAGTGCCCCACTTTAAGGAGCTAAAAGTCAAGTAAAAGAAAGGCAAAATGAACAGAAAGAGAAAGGTGAGGATCATAGAAAGTTTCTTCAGTAACAAGGAAGACCAAGGGGCACCCTCAGAGGAAGATGTCAATATCAGGGCCCCTATATCTAAAGCTTTCAAGAAAAATGTGAATTGGTCTCAGGCCATAGAGGTGCTCAAAAAGGACTTTGAAGATAAAGTTAGAGAGGTAGAGGAAAAAATGGAAAGAGAAATGAGGGAGATGCAGGAAAGACATGAGAAAAAAGTTAACAGCTTGAAAAGTCAAATTGGCCTAATGGAAAAGGAGGTACAAAAGCTCTCTGATGAAAATAATTGCCTATAAATGAGGATTCAACAAATGGAAGCCAGTGACTTTATGAGAAACCAAGACACAATAAAGCAAATCCAAATGAATAAAAAAATAGAGGCAAGTGTGAGATATCTTCTGGGAAAACCTGCTGACCTGGAAAATAGGTGCAGGAGAGATAATTTGAAAATGATTGGTCTACCTGAAAACCATGATCAAGGAAAGAGCTTAGACATCATCTTCCAAGATATTCTCAGGGGAAATTGCCCTGAAATTCTGGAAGAAGAAGCTAAAATAGAAATTGAAAGAATCCACCGATCACCTCCAGAAAGAGATCCCAAAAGGAAAACTCCTAGGAATATTATAGCCAAATTCCAGAGCTCTCAGGTTAAGAAGAAAATATTGCAAGCTGCCAAAAAGAAAGAATTCAAGTACTGTGGAGCCCCAGTCAGGATAGCACAAGATCTAGCAGCTTCTACATTAAAGGACTGGAGGGCATAGAATATGATATTCCAAAGGGCAAAAGAAATGGGATTACAACCAAGAATCACCTACCTAGTAAAACTCAGCATAATCTTTTAGTGGAAAAAATGGGACTTTAATGAAAAAGAAGACTTTCAGATATTTGTGATGAAAAGATCTGAACTGAATGGCAAATTTGACTTTCAAATACAAGACCCTAGAGAACCATAAAAAAATTGGAGCTGGGAGACATACCTGGGGTCATACATTGGGCGACTGTCTTGTGCCTGAGGCCCGGTTATGGCTGGGATCCCCCTGGGGAGTGGGAGAAGAGATGGGAGAGGAGCAGGGCAGTAAATGAATTTTATACTCATCAGAAAAGGCTCAAAGACCTTAAACTCATCAGAGTTACCTCAAGGAGGGACTAACAGACACACCCAACTGGGTGGAGTATTCTATTTAATCTGGGCAGTAAATGAGCCTAATGCTCATCAGAATTCGCTCAAAGACCTCAATCTCATTAGAATTGGCTCAAGGAGAGAATAATGTACACACTCAATTGGGTGGAGTAATCTCTCTAACCCAGCAGGAAAATAGGAAGGGAAGGGGATAAAGAGAGAGGGGCAAAAGAAGGAAGGGCAGAGTGGGGGAGGGGACAGACAGAAGCAAATCCCTTTTGAAGAGTGATAGGATGAAAGAAGATGGATAATAGAATAAATATCATGGGGAAGGGAATAGGATGGAAGGGAAACAGTTAACAATAGTAATCATGAAAAAGAGAAAAGGGGGAAAAATTATACAAAAAAAATTTATATCAACTCTTGGTGGAGGCTAAGAATTGAGAATCAAGGGAATGTTCATCAATTGAGGAATGATGGAAAAAGCTGTGCTATATGATTGCAGTGGAATGGTCTTGTGCTACAGGAAATGACAAACAGGATGATCCCTGAAAAACCTGGAAAGACTAATGAACATCAATGTATAGTGAAGTGAGCAGAGCTGGGAGGACATTATGCATAGTGACAGCAGTATTGTTCAATGAACAATTGTGAATGACTTAACTACTCTCAGCAATGCAATGATCCAAGACAATCCCAAGGAACTAATGAGGAAGCTTACTATTCACCCCCATAGAAAGAACTGATAAAAAGAACACTTGTGGATTTTACATATATAATCTGGTTGAAATCTTGTGGAGGGGGGAGCAAAGGGAGAGAGGGAGGGAGAAAAATTTGGAACTCTAAATCTTATGAAAATGAATGTTGAAAAATACCCTTACATGTAACTGGAAAATAAAATAAATGTTTGTTGCTGGAAAAAAGGAAAGAAATTTTTTAAAAAAGAGTACATGGAAGTGAGGAAGGTAGAAGACTGGAAAGGTAGGAAGGGGCCAGGTTATGCAAGGTTTTGAAAGCTAACCAGAAAATTTTATATTTCAGTCTGGAGGTAATTTTATATTTGAGCCATTGGGGTTTATTGAATGAGGGTAAGGGGTGGTGGAGATGTATAAGGTCATATATGAACTTTGGAAAGATCAATTTGACAACTGAGTAGAGCATGGACTAGTGTAAGGAGAAATTTGAGGCAAAGAGACTATCCAGAATCTGTAATAGTCTAGGAATGATGTGATGAGGGCTTGTATCAAGGTGGTGGCAGTGTCAGAGGAAAGAAGGGAACATACTCTTACTATGGTAGAAATAACAGAACTTGGCACCTGAATGGAACAACTGATTGTGGATAAGAGAGATTTTGAGGAGTTAAAGATGACATCTAGGTTGTGAGCCTGAGTGATGAGGAAGATGGTGGTATTCTTGACAGTAATAGTGAAGTTAGGACTTTGTGCAGAATACCTTCCATGACACTGTTGAGTACTTTCTGTGAGCAAATATCTCTGTTCTTTATGTCTTGCTTGATATTGACAAAAGATCATTGAACAGAGATCTCTGTGTCTGCATGGATTCAAGAATCTTATATGAACTTGATATATGTAATAGAGGCATTTTGTTGTATGATGAGATTGCCCAAGACCACATTTGCTCTCCTGAGGAAAGCGCTTATTCATAATAATAAACAGAGCAGAACTGTGCATTTTCTACACATCTCTGTAAAACTGTCTACCTGTGAATATGTAGTGTGATGTAGAAAATTTTCAGAAAAGCCTGATTGTTACTTTTTATTTTTATCAAGGATATCTTTGATATATACATATACCATTCTCAAAGATTTTATAGATATGAGAAAGTAGAGATACGTGTCAATAGTTACCAATGTCTTTTCACTTGTCTTTTTATAGTATTAGACTCTGTGTACAATTTCTGTGCAAAGAGCACTTGCACAAGACACTTATGGAATAAAAGGATGCCATCTGATAAATGTATGACCAGAAAAAAAAAAGATAATTTGCATCCTTCATTGGTATCCATGCAAAGTCAAGTGATTTAGAGGAAGGCCTGTTGAACTCTGGGTGGATCTGCTTGGCAGATGCATAGGAGGACAGGGACTTGAGTTGTATAGGATGTGAAGGCAGCCTTAGGTTATGATCTGCATCAAGGGAGGGAGTACCCACATTGATGAGATCACAGATACATGAAAGCAAAAAGCCCTGGTGATTCCACCCCAATCCCATTCTTTTGTAGTCTCCCTTTCTTTGAGGTATTTTGACCATCAATCCCTAAGTATCTTTAAAGACTATGTTGCCTCCGAAACAGATATCTTACTTCACATGTTCCTATTATCTGCTTTTCAAGACTTTATTTTCTTGAGTGCCATTTCCACTTCTTCACTTTGGTGGTTTTACTTTAATAGATGATGAAAATGGATCACTACAGGAAAAACTGTTCTATTTTACTTCTGTTTGTTGTTTTCCTTCCAGTTTTTTCTTTAAAAGCTCATAATATAACTCAATTTGGTCTCACAATATACTTTTGGCAGGTTCCTTTCCCCATTCCCCTGTTTTTCATAGATCTGTGAGATAATATTGCTCATGATCTTCCATGTTCAATCATAGTTTGCAAATAAGTGTACATTCTTGTCCTTGACTGCCAGGTCTCCACTTGGCAAGGAGAATAAACATTTGTTGGCTGAAATGGCTTCTGTGTTTTTTTGGCTTCCTTGTTTGGGTGATTGTTTTACAAGACTGGCTAAACTTCTTTCTAAAATTGTATTAGGGTCAATATCTTTATTTTTATCCTTTTCCCATTTGTCAGAGCACCACAACTTTTAAAAATCAGTTGAGGTTGTGGATGTTATAATGGCATGTGATGTCTTCTTTTCATCTTTATCCTCTCCCATAATTTGATGTTAATTTTGACCTTTGTTCTAATAAGTTGATGATCTGATTGCATGCAGGCAGCTGGTTCTGAAATAGCTCCCTTGGCACCAACCAATTTTTTCCTATCTGTTATAATATACTGTAATCAATTTCACTTGGGAGGATATTCATTACTTATAATGTCTAATAACTTCTGACATTTTTTCTTGAAGAAAGTATTCAGATACATGATTCTGGCACTTCTAAATAATTTACAAGTCTTTGGCCTCTTTCATTTCCTATTTCTAATCATATTTTTCTAATATATTTTTCAATGCCTTTCTATGTGCCTACTTCCATATGGAAGTCATTGACTATCAAGGTATATGTTGATTTGGTTTGGAAAGTCCAGTCAAGGTCTCCAAACAATCCCTTTACTTCGTCATCCTCTGAAACAAATGTTGGCATATAAGCTGACACAGGTTTTGGAGTGGTCCCCTTCCCTCAACTAATCATGAGCACCACCAAGTAAAATAATTACTAGCAACATATCGACCTCAGTTTCCTCAACTATAAAATGATGGGGCTGGACAAGATGACTTTTAAGGCCTCTTCCAGATCTAAATCTATGATCATAGGTTACTTATTGCCCTTGATCTGTGTTCAAAAAATGTTTATTCTTTTTTAAAAATCATAGGGGGCAGCTAGGTGGCACAGTGGATAGAGCACTGGCCCTGGATTCAGGAGTACTTGAGTTCAAATCCAGCCTCAGACCCTTGACACTTACTAGCTGTGTGACCCTGGGCAAGTCACTTAACGCCAATTGCCTCACCAAAAAAAAAATCATATAAGTATTTTAGTATTTTTCAGTTACACGGAAAGATAGTTTTCAACCTTTGTTTTTATAAGATTTCAAGTTCCAAATTTTTCTCCCTCCCTCTCTTCCTTCTCCTCCTCCCCAAAACAGAAAGTAATCTGATTTAGGTTATATATGTACAATCACTTTAAACATATTTCTGTATTAGTCATGTTGTGAAAAATGAATCAGAACACAAGGGAAAAACCTCAAAAAGGAAAAAAAAATAAACAAAAAGAAGTAGAAACAGTATGGTTCAATTTGCATCCAGATTCCACAGTTGTTTTTTTCTGGATGTGGAGAGCATTTTTCATCATGAGTCCTTTGGAATTGTCTCGGATTATTGTATTGCTGAGAAGAGCTAAGTCAATCGCAGTTGATCAACACACAATGTTGTCCATACTGTGTATAATGTTCTCCTGGTTCTGCTCATTTCACTGAGCATCATTTCATGTAAGTCTTTCTAGATTTTTCTGAAATCTGCCTGCTCATCATTTCTTATAGTACAATAATATTCCATTGCATTCATATACCACCACTTGTTTTGCCATTCCCCAATTGATGGGCATCCCCTCAATTTCCAATTCTTTTCCAATACAAAAAGAGCAGCTATAAATATTTTTGTACATGTGGGTCCTTTTCCCTTTTTTATGATCTCTTTGGGATACAGACCTAGTAGTGGTATTGCTAGGTCAAAGGTTATGCACAGTTTTATAGCCTTTTGGGCATAGTTCCAAATTGCTCTCCAGAATGGTCAGATGAATTCACAACTCCACCAACAATGCAGTAGCGTTCCACTTTTTCCACAGCTTCTCCAACATTTATTATTTTCCTTTTTTTGTCATATTACCAATCTGAGAGGTGTGAGATGATACCTTAGAGTTGTTTTAATTTTCATTTCTCTAATAGTTATTTAGAAAAAAAATGTTTATTATCAGTTGCCTCTCCTAGGAGAACTTGTGAGCCAAATCTTTTAAACCAGCAGCTGGTGTTTCTAGCTACTAATTTGACTCTATTTATGCAAAAGACCAGGAACTAAGAATTTCCATGCTTACCTTGACCATTATGTACTTTAGCCTACTCTAGAGGAACTGCTAAAGAACAATCAAGCTCCTTTGTGATTTTCAGAGAGGTTGACCTTCTATCAATCCAGTGTAGGTGACTGTACTTCTGTTAGTCCAAGAGGTGCAATATTGTGTGTTTACACAATCAGAATTAATGCTTGAGCCTTCACTACCAGAAGTTTCCTCTGCTCCTCCATAAATTTGAGTATTTCACTAAGCCTTGCTCATATGACCTGGGCACAAAAGAATTGACCACCCAAACAAACCAACAGACATGCATAGGGACCATGTGCAGTGTTTTGCAACTAAGGAAAGAGATAGTAGAATATCTACCACAAGATTGTACAATCATAATTTCTTCTATACCTAGACTACCCTGCGTCCCTCTCCCACCTGGGCCACTGCCACTCAAGCCTACTTCCTGGTTCCCAGAAGGGGTGAAACACCCAAGTTCTGCCTTAGTGCCAGCAGAGACCCCTGTAATCTCTCCTTGGCTAACCATTCAACCCTCTCACCAGACCATGAGCTTAGTTCCAGAAGTCACTGGCACTGCAGCTGATTCAGAGGCTCTGGGATTTCTTTCTTTGGTGAGACCTGCCTGGGACTGGATCTGTGTCAGAGTGACCTCAGGGTTGGACTCTACTCCTTCCCCAGCACAGCAGCCCCCTCCTGCCAACCTTCAAAGCCATCTTTGGCTGGAAAATTATCTCAGCCCATTCTTTTGTGGTTTCCGCTGCTCCAGGAATTGTCTTATGGCGTTATTTGGAGGTTTTTTGGAGTGGTCATGTCATGAGTTCCAAGAGCTTATTGTCTTGGCTCTGCCCTGGAAAATCAGGATGCTTCCATTTAAAGGCAACTTCCTTTTGTCTTCTGCCTTTGTTTATATTATGAATGCCAGTATTGATATGGGATAAGTTCCTCTTGTGGCATATCACTGGATAAAAATCACACATTGAGTATTAACAGTTAAATTAATGTTTCAAAGAAGACCTTGACTTTCTTAGCACTTGATCATCCCCTTTCCATCCCTTTGCTACTCTCTTTGGGAAGTAGACAGGACTGAGAATTTTCTTTTGTTTTAGAGAGAGCTGGCATGGAGGCAGTGATACCTGAATGCAAGATTCACTTCTGTTATATGATGGCTGTGTGACCCTGGACAAGCCATGTACTCAGTACTCAGAGCAATTCTAATACTGTAAGTTGTAGAGAATATGTTGATTTGTATTTAGTCTACTGTCCTCAGGTACCAAGTGAGTGGAGAGAGTTGGAGGGATTTTTCTTTTTATTTCTGTCCCTACTATGCTTTCTCAGTAAGTATCATTTTGTAAAAGTTAATTGCTAACTCTTTTTGTGGTAGCTAAGAATTGGAAATCAAAGGAATACGCATCAGTTGGGGAGTGGCTAAACAAGCTGTGGTATATGATTGTAATGGAATATTATTGGGCTATATGAAATGACAAGCATAGTGTCAGCTAGGTAGCACAGTGGATAGAGCACTGGCCCTGGATTCAGGAGGACCTGAGTTCAAATCCAGCCTCAGACTTTTTTTTGTGGGGCAATGAGGGTTAAGTGACTTGTCCAGGGTCACACAGCTAGTAAATGTCAAGTGTCTGAGGGCGGATTTGAATTCAGATCCTCCTGAATCCAGAGCCGGTGCTTTATCCACTGTGCTACCTAGCTGCCCCTAGCCTCAGACATTTGACACTGCTAGCTGTGTGACTCTGGGCAAGTCACTTAACCCCAATTGCCTCACAAAAAAAAAAAGAAAGAAAGAAAGAAAGAACAAAGAAAAGAAATGACAAGCAGGACGATTTTAGAAATGCCTGGAAAGACTTATATGAACTGATGTATAGTGAAGTGAGCAGAACCAGGAGAACATTGTACACAGAGACATCAATATTATTTAATGAAACACTGTGAATGACAGCTATTCTCAGCAATATAATGACCCAAGACAATCCCAAAGGACTAATAAATGAAGTATATTATCCACCTCCAAAGAAAGAACTGATAATTAATTGAACACAGACTGAAGAATGCTATTTTTCACTTTTATTTCTTTTATTTGAGTTTTCTTGTATAAGATTACTAATGTAATGTTTTATATAACTGCACATGTATGTTCTCCACATCCAGAAAAAAAGAACTGTGGATTCTGAATGCAGATTTAACCATACTGTTTCCACCTCTCAGCTGTTTTTTTTCTTTTTTGAGGTTTTCCCCTTGTGTTCTGCTTCTTATTTCACAATATGACTAATGCAGAAATGTTTAATGTGATTGTACATATATAACATGTATCAGATTGCTTCTGTCTTGGGGAGGGGGAAGGGAAGGGAGCGTGGGAGAAAAATTTGGAACTAAAAATCTTATGAAAACAAATGTAGAAAGCTATCTTTACATGTAGCCAGAAAAATAATAAAATATTTTATAATTTAAAAAATAATAATTGCACATGTATAATCTAAATCTGATTGATTACTGCCTCAGGGAGGCTGGAGAGGAGGGAGGGAAGGAAGGATAAATTTGGAACTCAAAACTTTAGATAAAAATGTTTATTAACAACAAAAAAGTTAATTGCTATTGGAGAGCACAAAGGATGAGAGTTCTTAAAAGATAATGACCATGGGGGCAGCTAGGTGGCGCAGTGGATAAAGCACTGGCCTTGGATTCAGGAGGACCTGAGTTCAAATCCAGCCTCAGACACTTGACACTTAACTAGCTGTGTGACCTTGGGCAAGTCACTTAACCCTCATTGCCCTGCAAAAAAAAAAACACAAAACAAACAAACAAAAAAAACAAAAGATAATGACCACAAGACATTGATAGAGAGTATTTCCTTAACTGATAGTCCCTAATTAACAATGAAATCACAGTCCTCATCTGCTTATCACGGGAAAAGAATTGATCACATAATGGATGGCTTGATTATGGTCATTTAGTCATTCAACCAACAAGCATTTATTTATTATCTCACATATACTCAACACTGGGCTAAGTGCTGGAGACAGAAAGACAAAACTGAAAACATTCCGTACTCTCAGTAGGCTTATATTTTGACAGGGGAGAAGATAGGTACATATATAAACAGTTTAGAAACAACATGAACACATGGTTATGTTGGGAGAGAGGTACTAGCCCCTTAGGGATCAGTAAAAAATTCACGCAGGATATGACAATTGAGCCAAATTTTGAACGATAAGCTTGGCCCCAAAGAAGGAAAAGAAGACCCTTCCTCCTGCTTTTTTGAAGATGTGAACCTCTTTGTAGAGGGTTTATGGAAGCTAGGTGCTGAAGTGGATAGAGCTCTGAGCTCGGAATCAGAAAGACTCATCTTCATGTGTACAAATCTGGCCTCAGATAATTGCTGACTGTATGACCCTCGGTAAGCCACTTCACCCAGTTTGCCTCAGTTTCCTCATCTATAAAATGAGCTGGAGAAAGAAATGGCAAACCACTGCAGTAGAGTATCTTTGCCAAAAAAAACCCCAAACCCAAATGGGGTCATGAAGAGATGAACGTGAATGAAACAACAAAAACAATAAACAATATGATTGTAGAAAACTGAATTTGATGTTAGATATTTTTATAACCCCAACCTTAAATTCAGATATGTTTATTTTCCTTAACTTTTTATTCTTGAATATGTAACATCTTTGGGCTTTCTCCCAACCCTCACCCGTGGGCACATTAGGTCTCTAAAGACCAGCCAATTACTTCTCTCATTGTCAAGGGATTGGAGTTTCTAATACTCTAAGAACTCTCAACCTCTGTGCTCTCCAATAGCGATTAACTTTTACAAAATGCTACTTACTGAGCAAGTATAGTAGGGACAAAAGGAGAAGAAAAATCCCTCCAAATCTTTCCACTCACTTGGTCCCTGGGGACAGTAGACTAAAACTGTAAATGGTTGGTACAAAACACCACTTACTGTGGTGGGAAGGGGAGAGGGTACTTCCTGGACCTGGGATTCTCTTTTCCCTGGGAGGAAGTTCTGGGACAAGGGAAGGATGAGGTGATGTTAAAATAAAATAAAAAGGCTATGGATGTATTGTATAGTTCCATATATATGTATATGTATATATGTGTGTATACACATACATACATACATACATATACATACATACATACATACATACATATATATATATATATCCACATCAAATGTTGGCCTTCTCCTAATGTACTGGGAAAAAAGATATTTAAAAAAAAACTTCCCCTTTTTCATAGACTGGAACAAAGGAGGAGAGAATGGGGTAATGTTGAAATTTTGTGAAGTGTAGAACTGGGGAGAAGAGGGAGCTCCCAATGGATGGCTTGTGTTTTTTAGGTAAAGTTTGAGGAGAGTGATGGAGAAGAGTCATCCAAGTGATTTTTGAGGAAATAAGGTTTGGAATAGAAGGTGAGAATCAAGATAACATCAACCAGGGAAGATGAAAAGGATTTGAGGAGCAAGGGAACCCCAGTGGAGATTAGATTAACATAAATTTGTAGCAGACCCAGTCCACATGGTTGTGTGACTTTTTCCAGAAAAGCAGGTGCTAATAAGGCAAATGTTAAGCATGGCCTGGAGTTGGGGTTTGGAAAGGGATGAGCAGTGATATCCAGGAATTTGGGGATAGTGGACAGCACAAAGTTTAGGAGGGGAGGGAAGTGAGGCCATAGAAGACCTAATGGACTGATATTGAAGTGGAGTAACTAGAAGCCACTATGGAGGCCAATAATAAATTCAGTAGCCATGAGGTTCAGGGAGAGGTGGAAGGAAAAAAAAGATTATGGTCTTAGAGAATTTCAGAGTTCTGTATCATGGAAGATGAATAAATATAAATGATGGTGTCATCAAGGGTATAATATTTCTGGTAGGTTTGAGTTTACTCCAGTGGAAGCACTGTCAATTATGGGAGTGAAGGAAATTGATGGACTGGGAGACCAGAAGTTTGAGGGGACATAAGTAGATAGATATAGATATAGAGATGATAGAGATAAAGATAAATATAAAGATAGAGATAGAGGTATATAGATATAGATATATAGATATATAGGAAGCATGGAGGCTGGGGTCTGGGTTGAGAGAAAGATCATGAGCCTGTTCAATTTTTTTAGAAAGGAAGGAGATTGACGTGGGGTGGATGTTTACAAAATGTTATCAGAGACCTTACAAATACAAGACAAACGTTAGTCAGATCCTCTAAAATTTACAAGAATTAATTGCTGACTAGTGGACAATCACCTCTTCCAAGCAGTGGGAGTTAATTATTTACATACCTCTGGTCTGTACAGGTTAAGTGCTAAGTGCAGACAACTAGACAACTACTTTTGCCAGCTATTCCCCGTCCCCCCCCCCCAACCCCTTCTCCAAAGGTGTAAAATACTGCCCAAGTCACCCAGGCCTGGCAGGGGATCCGAAGATGTGTTTATTTTGCAATTAACAAATAATATTTGGCAGTTGAACCCGTGTGTGCACCTTGTATATTTTAAGCTTCTCGAGGGCAGGGATAGTTCATATTTCCCTCCCTCTTTGTCACTCTACTTGTGTGTGTGTGTGTGTGTGTGTGTGTGTGTGTGTGTGTGTGTGAGAGAGAGAGAGAGAGAGCGCCTAGTCACTGTGGATGCTCCGTAAATGAGGAGCTGATTGACAAAGGGAAGGTAGGCCAAGCCAGATTGCAGGTTAAGGCTCTTTTGTAGACACCAGGCTTGAAATACACCTTTGTATCTTTCTCTAGGGAGATACAAAGGAAGAATGAGTAGAGAGTAGCATTGGGAGACTGGAGGTAGGGGTAGAGAAGGAACCAAAGTGGAGGTGACACTAACCATCCCCCAAACAAGGAACATAGCACGTGATTAAGCCCTTCTAGAATTTGACTCGAGCTCCGAGTCGCATCCGCAGCTTTTATCTCCAGCCCAGGGCAACCGGGGGCGGAGCCGAGCCGCGGCTCAACTGGCTGCGCGGGCCCTTTAAGGCAAGCTCGGTTCCAGTCCCCCGGAAGCTCCGGGCGAAGCCGAGTGTGGTCAGGGGGGTGTGCCCGCGCGCTGAGCTGCTGCCCGAGAGTCAGGAGCGTGTGCGCGCGGGGCCTAAGGGAGCCGGCCCAAGTAGGGGCGGAGTAGGGAAGAGGAGGAGGGCCGGGCGCGCGCCCAGGGGGTGGGCTCGAGCCTGCCGGGTTTCCTTGGCACGCGGTCCTGGCCATTCAGAGAGCCCGGCGCCTGCGGACTGACAGCAGACCGAGATAGGGGAGGGGGCAGTCGGGAGCGGGGGACACAACACGGAGGGGAGGTCGCGGCTGAGGTCGCTATATAATTAATACACTCCACTCCCTGCTCCAGGCTGGAGGCTTGCAGAAGCTGGGGAAAGGACGCGCCCGGGGGCCGGGGGAAGAGCCTCACAACTTGTGCCGGGCTGCTGCTGGTGGTGGTGCCGCCGGGGCATACGGGGCCAAGACCCTCTGTCCCTCTCCCTCCCCCTTTCCGAGGGATCCAGCTTCACCCGGGTTGCTGCTTGTCGCGGCCCCGAGGGTGAAGAAATAGGGAGACCGGAGCGTTAAGACTTGGCGCTCCTCCTTGGGAGCCAGTGCTGGGGCTTGCACCCGGGAAGTTTTTCCTCCACCGCTAACTTTGGTCTCTGGAGGAGAGAGTCCAGGCAGGTGTGTGAGCGCTGCTGGCCAGTCGGGCTTTCTGGGGGAGGCACAACTGATTATCAAGGTAAGATCGGGAGGCGTGTTTGTGTGTTATAGGGGTGTGCGTGTGTGTGTGTGAGCTTGTGCAGGCGTGCGTGTGTATGTATTTATGCATGTGCGCGAGCTGTTTCTCCCAGGAGGGATCATCTCATCTCTGAGGTTACTCCTCAGCCAGCTGCTATTGGGAGGTTTGCACATAGACTAATTGGATAACTTTTATTCGGCTCCAACCCTGTTCCCCCACCCCCACGTCCCCCCCGCCCTCCACTCCACCAGAAAGGGTTGTTTTAATCAAGGACCTCCATTGGGGTCCGCCCGCTTATGCTGTGGATGTTTGCACAGGTGAGAGAGAGCCTGGTGAACCCTGGAGAGAGCGTTGCTTCCAACTCTTATTTCTTTGCTCAGTCCCTTTGGCACCAACCCCTGTCCCTGGGGGCGAAACCTGCCTCCTTAGCCCCTTAGTTTAGGGGGCACCGGAGCTCTGGGCTTGAAGTTGCACCCTGACTACTCGCCTTAGGACCCAGGGGAGTTAATAAGTCGGGCTTCCCTGAAAGCCCTCCCCCCCCCACCTCCCTTTTCTCCCCTCTTGGTCTCTCTAGCTGCTGGGAATACAGGACAGTACTCAATTTTCAAGGACAGGAAAAAAATCTCCTGCCGGAGTTTTAAAATAGGACTTGCATCCGTCGGGTTCCCGGCAGTTTCCTTAGGACGCCGCCTGGGGCCAGGGTGTGGGCTCTTTCGCCCTCCCCGCGCGGCGGAATCTCTTCTGCTGGCTCAGCTCCCTGTGTGTCAGCGCCCTGGGGTGGGGGTGGGGGGTTGCTTTGCTGGGCGGTCGCGGTCTGGGGGGCTTTGGCCGCTGGCCCCGGGCGATGACTGTTGAGTGACTGTCCTTTCTTTCTAGTTGAGAAGGGCTGGGTGGAGCCTGCCTCCTTTAAGCTAGAGGCGGGCATTTGCTAGGTGCTGTGTTGTGAGGAAAGAGGTAACGTGGGTCACTGCACACTAACTTATGCTGCTGGATCTGTTACTGCCCACTCGCCCCCTTTACACGCACTCCTATTCCTCTCCTCCTCCCCAACTCCCCTCCCACCCCTCGGCGCACTCTTTCGGGTGACTCAGCAGAGGGCGCCAGTTCATGCTTGTTGCAGAGGGTAGGAGAGTGGGGAGGGAAGGAGAGGAGAGCGGGGCCGAGTGTGGGACTTCTCTGCTAGTCGACAGGTAAGGCATGAAACTTACAGACGGCCTGGAGAAATGGGCAGCCTAATGTGCCCTCCGGGATCTTGGAAAGAGATCAGGGAGCCGACTGACTCTGGGAAGGACCAGTTTTCTGGGATCAGAGACATTGGAAATGAGAGGGAATTTAGGAAGGTGAGGGGCTACTTTTCAGTGTTGTTTCTTGTATTGTCTGAGTCACGCAGGAAGTGAACTGGTTTCAGAACGCCTAAAGATGCCTCAGTGGGTGCGGGGCCACCCATATTCCTAGGACAATTTTATGGCTCAAGGTCTTGCAGTTAGAGCAGGAGGAGAAGGGAATTGGGGAATACTTAGAGGTGGAGGTTTGCCTGTTTGAGGTGGAGAGAAGTGCCTGACATTGTTATCATTCGGAGGTAACTTATGTAGCTGGGAGTCCCAAATGAATAACAATCGCACGCCCTAGCACACACCTACACCTTTTCTCCCTCATCCTCCACCCTCCTCTGCCCTTCCCCCGGCAACGTTTGCAAGGAGCTCATCTCCTGAGCTGTTGATGCACAGCACGATGGCTCAAGATTTCCCTTCTTGGATTTTGGGGAAGCTTTGTAGCTGAAGGCTGGGGAGCAGGAAAAGGGGTCTCGGGATAGGAGGCGGCGCTTATCTGCGTGTGGACTTGGGGAAACCACCCATTTCCTTCTTTGACGTTACGGGCAACTGCCTTGAATTCCGAGCTCTTTCCGGGGCCATCCCAGCTCTCGGGCGGTTTGCTTTTGACAGCTCAGTGGTACTGAAGTGGGAAGGAAAGCCCAGAGTACGGGACTGGGAGTCCCGCCCTGCCCTGTCCCCTAGATCAGTTCCGTATGTACCCATCACATTTTTACGTAACTATAGCCTATCTTTAAGAAAGGAGAGGGGAAAAAAAGCACTTCCCTTCCTTTCTCAGTCCTCCCCCTTCCTCTTTACTCCACTCTCGACAAGCCTTAGGCTTCCGATACTTTTCTCAAATAAACACTTCAAGTTACTGGTCTGGCTGTCTATCGAGGACGGGGAGGACATGTTAGCATAGGCAGCAGACAGATAAAAGTCGGTAATTGCATTAAGATGAGGCTGCTGAGGCCATGACAGCAGCCTGTAGGTTGAGATTGGGTCGAAATCTGGGTCACGTACCCTGCTTAAAAGCTTCTGGGGTAGGAAGAACAGCATCTGCGACGTCTGCCGGTTCATGCAGCTGAAAGTTCTCGAGAGGGTGTTGAAGGTTTTGAACCGGCACTGGGTAGCTTGTTTTCTTCCTCGGGGTTATAATAGCCCGTTTTGGAAGTGCTGGGGCGACACCTCTCTGATTTCGTGCATGAAGTGACAGATTTTGGTGAAGGGAAGAGCCAGGGGGAATGGGAGAGGATCTGATAAGCAACTTTTGTGATCAATGAAAGAAATGAATGAGCTCTCCTCTTCGCGGCCACCCCCCCACCCCCCCGTCTACCTCACAAAATGAGGGCGATCATTTTCTAGTGTGTGTTGGTGGGGATGGGGGGGAGGGAGAAATTACAAATATTTACTTCAGAGTTTTGGGGAGTTGAAGATTTGGCAAGTGCCTTGTTGACATTTTCTAATGGAATCACGTGTTGCTGTCCTAAGACTCTAGTCATCTATGTACAAGTAACCCGATACAGCCACTTGTGGAGACCGACTGACTGTCCATATGCCACAGGTTTTGATGGACTTCCTTTCCCAATACCCCCTGGCCATTGTTAGTGCTCGTGACTTAATTAAGCTGGCGTTTATTAAGCATTCAAGAGAAGGACTGAATGAGAACTCATTCTTGGCACTTCTTGGAACCAATTTCTTGATGGAACTATGCAATGGAATTCAAAATAGCACTTGCTTACTTCATACGGTAGCTGTAATGGTAAACTCTTTAGAATCCATACCTTCTTTTAAAGTGTTCATTTTGTTAGTGTAAGGGTCTATTGAATTATTAATTACATGTCACAACTTAAAATAACTACATCAATCTGGTAAGACCGAATGAATCAATCTCCAATCAAAGGCATTAAAATAGGTGAAAAATCCTTAATCGGTTTGGAAGGAATGAAAGTCATCGGATAAAAAAAAGAACACGGCAACTATATTAGCATTGGTTGAGGTTGAGGACACAATCACACCCTATGGGGTTTGTATAAAATATAGCAAGCCATCCTGGAATCTGGGCATTCAAGTGGAGGGCAAACCTAGACAAGTAGCCAGCCCCTACGGCTTGCATTGCATCAGTGTATAAAAAATATAGCTAAGTCCAATCTAGTTGTATTTTCTATCATTTTAACTTATGTGATGAGTCAATTCCCCTCCTCAGTGAACTCTGCCTTAGGAATGTCACTCAACCTACTGACTTTACAGCTGAATCCCCCTCAATTGCCTTGGGGCATAATTCATATGTTAATGTAACTATACATTAAGATTGGGCTGTATAATGTAGTACCTGCCCCCCCTTGCCCAATAATAAGCTTTTTTGAAGAAATTTTTTTTTCAAATTCTGGAATGATACTTATTCTAATTGGTGACTCAAAATGTCCTTAGTGCTGAACCAGTTAGAATAGGGAGTGGTGGGGGTGTCTAGCTACTATTAAATAGATGAACTTTCCTTCTTCCCTTCCTTTCTGCCCTACTTTAATTTATTTTCCTTTTCTTCCTGGGCTCCAGAGACATACCAGCAAAGACACTTAATAGTTAGTCTTTATTTATCATCACTTTGAGTTTACATATATATGGATACACACACACACAGAGACACACAGACATATACAGACACTGCGTTAAGTGTATCTTGTTACTTCTAACTTGCAAGGAATTGAAGCATTAACTGAATAATTAGAATATTTAACAAGGAGCTCAGAAATCATGGGTATGCTCCCTCATTCTATCCTTTTATTTCAATTTAGTAATTTTTTTTATCGATCTGTTATGGGGTAAACATTCCCCATCCCTTTTTCCTCTTCCCTTTTGGTAGAACATTGGCCCAAAGGACCGTTTTGCTGTTGCACAATGTTTTGTATTGTGGATCGGTTGTTTCAAGGTGAGTTAAGTGGTAGGTAGAAAGGAGTGTGTACACAGGTATGGGGTCTGTGACCTGTTAAACCAACTCCAGGAAGATCTCTCTCTCTCTCTCTCTCTCTCTCTCTCTCTCTCTCTCTCTCTCTCTCTCTCTCTCTCTCTCTCTCTTTCTCTCTCTCTCTCACACACACACACACACACACACAGTGCAACAAGGGCATTACAAGTTGAAGGAAACCAGTTTTACCCTTTTATCGAGTGAGCTCATCAGTGAAAGTTCTTCAGTTTCACAAATAGAAGAAAATTGGGGAAGGGAAGAACCTGAGGGGAAAATGCAATTTTCTTTCATAACTTCTGGTGTATTAGAGGAGGGAAGGCTACTTCTCTAATTCTAAGAGCATTAGAACGAATGACCAAATTTCAGAGGTGAAAGGGGAGCTGCTTACCCAATGTGTGATGGGCCTTGGGCTGGAGAATTGTTTTAGAAAGAAAATTAAGGGGCAGCTAGATGGTGCAGTGGATAGAGCACTGGCCCTGGATTCAGGAGTACCTGAGTTCAAATCTGGCCTCAGACACTTAACACTTACTAGCTGTGTGACCCTGGGTAAGTCACTTAACCCCAATTGCCTCGCTAAAAAAACAAAACAAACAAAAAAGAAAGAAAGAAAATTAGACAAATTGAGGCTGTAGGTTTAGCTAGTAGGAACTGGCTGCCTCTCATGCCTGGAATGCTCTTCCTCCTCTGCTGTGCCTACAGACCTCTCTGGCTTCCTTTAAAAACCAACTAAAATTCTACCTTCTCCAGGGATCCTTCCCTAACTCCACTTAAGTCCAATGCTTTTCTTCTGTTAATTATTTCCTATTTATCCTGCATGTAGCTTGCTTTGTACATATTTGCATGTTGTCTCCCCTGTTAGATTATGGGCTCCTTGAGGGCAGGGACTGTCTTTTCTCTTTTTTGTATCCCTAATGCTTAGCACTGTTTCTGGCATGTAATAGGTGCTTAATAAAGAGTTTACTGATTGATTAATGTACAAAGTACTGGGGATACCAATTAAAAAACGAGGGCCCTGCCGCTCTCAGGACACATTGTAACAGAGGGCTACCGAATGTCTAAGAGGATTCAGCTGCTGGGCAGATAGAAAGGCTTCATTTGCCGTGTTCCTTAAGAATTGGCTACTGGGCAGAAAGACTTGGGTTCTAGTGAAGTCTCTGACACATGCTGGTCATATTATATTTACTTCTTAGTGCCCCCAGGTTATTCTTTGACATTATAAGTTGCTGAGGGGCAGCTAGGTGGCACAGTGGGTAAAGCACCAACCCTGGATTCAGGAGGACCTGAGTTCAAATGTGGCCTCAGACACTTGACACTAGCTGTTGAACAGTTGTCAGTCTGCATTGGTGCAGGGAGTTTGCAAGCTGGGAGCTTGCTATACCAATGAAAGGAGAGAAAAGTGGGGGAAATTTTTTTGCATAGGAATTTTATGTCAGAAATCTCATAGCTAACTTTATGTCCAGGAAATCGAGAGAACTTTCACTGTGGCAGATAACTCACAAGGCCAGAAGTCATACTTTATTTTAGTTCTATCTTCTTCACTTCTCCTATAGTTCAGCTAGGTGGTACAGTGGATAGAGCACTGGACCTGGAGTCAGGAAGACCTGAGTTCAAATGTGGCCTCTGATACTTACTAGGTGTGTGACCCTGGGCAAGTTGCTTAACTCTGTTTGCCTTAGTTTTTTCATCTGTACGATTAGCTGGAGAAAGAAAGGGCAAACCACTGCAGTATCTTAGCCAAGAAAACCCCAGATGGGGTCACAAAGAGTTGGGCACAAACTGAACAAGCCTCACTTTTATCTCAAGTCAGTTTCCTCATCTGTAAAATGACCAGACTAATGCTTGTCTTGTCTTACTGGGATTTAGATATAGATTTAGAGCTTTATAGATTCAGATGTGGAATAGACCTCAAAGCCATGGAGTTTGTGTAGTGAAGTGAGTAGAACCAGGAGAACGTCGTTTGAAGAACTGTGAATGACTTGACTATTAACAATACAATGATCCAAGACAATCTCAAAGGACTAATGATGAAACATACTATCCACTTCCAAAGAAAGAACTGATATTGATGGATCAGAAAGAAACATGCTATTTTTCACTTTCTTTCATTTTTTCTTTTATTCAAGTTTTCTTGTACAAAATGACAAATACAGTAATGTTTAACATAATCATACATGTATCACCCATATCTGCTTGCTTGCCCCCTTAGGGAGGGGAGAGGGGAAGGAGGGAAAGAGGGATAAAAATTGGAACTCAAAACTATAAATAAAAATGTTTATTACATTTTTTAAAGCCATCTAAGTTAGTACAACACTCTCATTTTTGCAGACTAGGAACTTCAGTCCTGGAAGTTAAATGTCTTGTCAAAGGTCACACAGGTAGCAAAGGTCAAAGGTGTGTGATTTGAAACCAGATGTTTTGAGTCCAAAATCAGTGCTTTTTGAGGATCAACAAGAGTTAACACCATCATTATAAAAGGTACTTGTAATTGGCTTGCCATGTTTTTGTTTGTAACATGTAACTTATAGTCTAACTAGGAACTGAGCTGTTTGAAGCCCGTCATTACTTGTGAAGGGTTAGGAGCAAAACCACAAGGGTTTTTGTGAATGAGGACCCGGCCATTTGTATCCACTTGTTGCGCTCTGTGACTGTGAAGAAAGGGGCAGCTGGAATACATGTGCCAGACTTGCCCTTGCCGTCGCCTCCATTGTGCAGCGGATCAAGGCTTAGCCTTATTTGGGGTTGCCCAGCATCTTGTTCAGAAGCATCCCACATTCCCCAGCTGTTCCACAACCTCTCCATGAAGGAGCCTGCCAGCTGCTCCACAGCAACTGCAGTGACCCTGGCTGCTTCTGTGCAATCAGTGAAGCAAGGTGAAATTGGGAACTTCTGTCCAGTTCTAAGTCATTGTGAGCAGGCTCTCGTTTGTCTGGGTGTTTCTAGCTATAACCTGTGATCACTCTGGGTTGCTTAAAAAGGAAACCACGGAGCTGTATGTATATTAAACTCCAGCATGTAGAATAACTCTCGGTTCTTTAGGATTCTCCTTATAAAATCCTTAGTGTGTGTATTATTCTCTCTTTTGCAGAGAAGGAACCTGTGGTTCATATGTAGGAACTGACTTGCTTGTGGTTACAGAATTAGCCAATGGCAAAGCTGAAATTCAAACCCAGATCTTTTGACTTTAAATCAAGTGAGGTTTTTTTTTTTTACTTAACAGTATTTTATTTTTTCCAGTTACATATAAAGATAGTTTTCAACATTCATTTTTGTAAGAGTTCTGAGTTCCAAATTTTTCTTCCTCCCCTTCCCCCTCCCCAAGATAGTAAGCAATCTTTTCCATAAAAGTATTTTATTATTTTCCAGTTACATGTAGAGATAGTTTTCAGCATTTGTTTTTATAAGATTTCTAATTTAAATTTTTTTCCCTCCCTCCCCCTGATAGTAAGCAATCTAATAGAGGTTATACAGTGCAATAATGTTAAAAACCTATTAATACAATGTCATGTTATGAAAGAAAAATCAGAACAAAAGAGAAAAAACACGTGAAAGAAAAACCAAAACACACAAAAAAGTGAAAATAGTATGCTTCAATATGCATTCAGATTGATTCCACAATTTTCTAGATATGGAGAGCATTTTTCATCATGAGTCTTTTGGAATTGTCTTGGATTGTTGTATTGCAGAGAAGAGCTAAGTCTATCCTGGTTGATTATCACACAATGCTACTGTTACTGTGTACAATGTTCTCCTGGTTCTGCTCACTTGACTCAGCATCAGTTCATGTGTTTCCAGGTTTCTCTGAAATCCACCTTGGTGGGCTTTTTATTATGTCACATTGATGTCCTTTGCATTACATTTACTATCAAATAAGTACCATCGTATTTCACAAGTAAATCTACTCTATAGTTTCTAGACAAATGGATTTTGTAGTCTCGCTGCTCTAATCTGTTACACATAATGCTTCAAAATGATTGTTTGGATACCCTTCTAACCTCCTTCCTCACTCCAATCGCTTAGAATCCTTAGGTCCTAAATCTATGATCCTGTGATTATTTATTAGTGGTGCTAATGGTCAGTTATTTGGACAGTAGAATCATATTTTTCCCCAATTAACCTCATGCTTCTCAAGCTTTCCTGTTTCTGGTGAAGGCACCAAAACCCTTTCAGTCACCCTGCCTGGCATCTTCACAGTCACAATACCCCCTCTTCAGTCTCCCTCGCTACATGCATCTAATCAGTTGCCAAGTTTTGTTCATTCTAATTCTATAGCATCTCTTACATAGCAACCACCCTTAGGCCCTGGCCCTGGAGTCAGGAGGAACTGAGTTCAAATCTAAACTCACACTTGACATTACTAGTCGTGTGGCCCTGGGCAAGTCCTTTAACCCCAATTGTTTCAAACATCCGGGGCCATTTCCTAATGTATATTTTACCATTGCACTCAGATGGCTCTGGAGGAGAGTGAGGCTGGTGACCTTGCACAGTCCTCCCTCACTTAAATCCAATTCACTGCAAGTCATGACATCACCTCCTGAGTGGTCCTCTCCAAGAATGAAGGACAAACAACAACAAGCAACCACCCGAGTTCAGGCCCTCACCATTTTTCATCTGAACTATTGCAATAGACTCCTAATTGATTCCTCTGCCTCTAGTGTCTCCTCTACACACCTGTCCAAGTGGTAGTCCCATAGCAGAGGTTTGACCACGTTCCTTCTGAGCTCAGTTAATCCCTTCTTACCTCTAGAATAAGAGTTAAATCATCTATCAGTTTGGCATATAAAAAAGTCCTTTGCAACTTGCCAAGTTAACTTACCTTTGTAACTTACCTTTCCACTTGTGTGATGCATTACTCCTTTTCACTCTCAGGTCCAGTCAAACTGGCTTTCTTGCTTTTCCTCACTCCACGTTCCATCTTTGTACAAGTTGTCCCTGATATCTAGAATGTACTGCCTTGTTACCTCTGCTTCTTCAAAACCCTCCTGGTTTCCTTCAAAGCACAGATCAAATGCCACCTTCTATAGGAGGCCTTTTTGGTTGTTTCCCCAGCCTCCTCCCCACCCCTCCCCTCAGTTGCTCACCATTCTCCCCTTACTTTGTATCTACAACTTAGAAATTGTCTTGACAAATAAAATTAAGCTTGCTGAGGGCACGGGCACTTTTGTTTTTGTCTTTCCAGCCCCAGACCCAAAGTATCACTTAATCATAGTTTCTTTATCTTTCAAATGAAGATAGGATTAGAACCAACCAGATCGTTCTCTAAGGCCCCTTGTAGCTCTAAATCTATGACCTTGTGCATTGATCTATACAATTGGTAGATTAGCGGTTTATTTTTTCTTCCACCACCTTCCCTGACCCAACCCCACTGTCCATATCACCCAGTTCTGTTGTCTAGAAGAATCATTTTATATTAGTACCTACAGGTTAATAACTCCTTTCCCAAGGCTGTGATGGCAGCAGTAGTGATGGTAGATATCACACACACACACACACACACACACACACACACACACACACACACACACACGGCATTTTAAGGTTTTCCAACCCCTTTGCACTAATTTTCATTTAATCCTCACAATAGTCCTGTCTGTGAAGTAGGTAAAATACTCACCCTATTCAGAGTTGTCACAGTGGCCCTTTACTACTTACTTACTTACATTTTTGAGAATTGTTCTCACTGTTTATAGGTGCCTTGTCTTATCTCTCTCTAGGGTAAAGATGGAAGTTTCTTCTTTCTTTTCTCCCCTATACACAGGTATAGAACTTAACATAGTGCTTGGCATATGGAAGGTAATTTGTAGAGTAAATATAAGTAGGTTTCTGGGTATGTAATAATGTCTCTTCAAACTTCCAAGCCCTTTCAGGAGGTAATCAAAACGTTTTTGTAGACGAGTGCTTGCAATTATTTCACAGCTTGGTGTACTACAAAGATTCTGTTCACGTCTGATAGTCAGGTGGAAAGCTAACACATTTTGTCACTTTCCCAGTGGGGTTGTTGGGAAGTGAGCCAGGCATTCCCTCTCTGGTGGGGAGCATGTTGGCCCTTCAGTGCCATTGAACCTAAGAGATTAGGAACCAAGCACTGTTGCCTGCAGAGGAAAGAGTACTAACAATTCAGCTCTGTTGGCAGCAGTTGGTAGACTCTTCTTTGGCCCAGACTTTTTCTTGTGTAGTTCCCCAGCCAGCATCACCCCACCCCGCCTTCCAAAGGAGAGGGCTTTGCTTTCTCAGTCTAGGTTCCTTTTGTTGCTGTTTGAGCACTAAATTGGCTTGGATCCATCTGGCTATTGGGAGTCTTCAGTTTAGAGTGTTGGTCTCTGATACTCTTCTCCAGATCTTATCTTTGCCTTTCCTAACCACCTAGTTCCTTTACTTAAGGCACATCTTTTTCTTTTCTGCTATTCTTCCAGTCACTTCCCTAATCCTTTCTCTGGCTAGTTAAGACCCCCATTTCAACTCTTACATCCAGCTGATCCTTGTGCCAACAATTTCCCAGGACTTCCAGTGCATTTCTTTGTCTGTCAATCCTAGCTGTTCCATTCTTCAATTCCTTTTCACCTCCCCCTTTCTGCCACTACTTCCTAGGGAGAAGTGCTCCCCCCTTTTTTTCTTTAGCTGTGTTCATATTCTGCTGCCTTTGTCCTAAACCAATTATGTTTGATTTTCATCTTTCTCTATTGGATCATTATGTTGGGAACAGGATAGACAGAAGACCTGTGATTTAATTGGTATAGGGAACTCCTTGGTGAAGTCAATTAGTCAATAAATATTTATTAAGCACTTACTGTGTGCCAGGCACTGTGCTAGACTAAGGTGAAGAAATTCCACTCTCAGAGCAATCTTGTTCTTTCTTTACAATTTTATTTTTTTTTTTTTTGCAGGGCAATGAGGGTTAAGTGACTTGCCCAGGGTCACACAGCTAGTAAGTGTCTGAGGCCAGATTTGGAACTCAGGTCCTACCAGGGCTGGTGCTTTATCTACTGCGTCACCTAGCTGCCCCTCTTTGCAATTTATTCTAGAGCACTTAGAGCCTAAGAGACTTGCCCAGGGTCACACAGTCAGCATCTGTTAAAAGCAGGACTCTAATTCATAATCTTTTCCTGCCTTCAAAGGTGTCTTTCTATCCATTACAACTTTCTGACTGTCATAATCATTGCATTAAGTGCCAGTATTCTCAGTCTGGCCCATCATTAAACTCCAATAATCCCATATCAAGGTTGATTTCATAGGAGACTATTTAAAATAAAAATAGTGTGGCTAGGTGGCACAGTGGATAGTGGAGTCAGGAGTACCTGAGTTCAAATCTGGCCTCAGACACTTAACACAAGCTGTGTGACCCTGGACAAGTCACTTAACCCCAATTGCCTCACTAAAACAAAACAAAACAAAACAAAACAAAAATACTGGCGTGATATTCAAAATTGACAATGCCAGTCTTGAAACTGGCCAGTTTGGACATTTAGAAATTCTGGACTTTGGGGAGAAATAGTTTAAAATTTATTTTGCCAATGATTTTTTAAAAATAACTGAAATGTCAATTTATTTTGGATAATCTTTTTCTTTACAAAATTGAAATTATGTGTTTATAGAATTAACAATGGAATAGCTGTTGTTCTTAATGGCTCTGAAATCTAGTTAGAAATGATTTGGTACCTTTCTAACTTGCCTTTTTTTTTTTTTTTTTTGGTGAGGCAATTGGGGTTAAGTGACTTGCCCAGAGTCATACAGCTAGTAAGTGTCAAGGGTCTGAGGCCAGATTTGAACTTAGGTCCTCCTGAATCCAGGGCCGGTGCTCTGTCCACTGTGCCACCTAGCTGCCCTTCTAACTTGCCTTTTTTGTGTGTAACAGCAAGTATATTTTCAGTAGAAATCAGAATATGCCACAATTTCCCTTTTCACGAGACTTGTGAAGGTAAGATCCTAATAGTAATCTACCCTTAAAAGCAAATATACATCATTCCCCCCACATACCCACTCCCCCACCAAAAAGCACCCTAGAGCTCAATTCCTTTGTCATTATAGATTAATATATTACTAGAGTTAGAAAGGTCCTTCCCATTTTATTAGATGAGTCTCTTTAGTTCTCCCTTAGAAATCCTGAAAATAAGAATAAAAATAATAACTCACATTGCTGCAGGACTTTGTTTTTCTCACAACAACCCCAAGAATTAGGCAATACAAGTACTATTTTACAGATGTTGCTGTTGGGTCGAATACTTCATGACTCTCTGGACCATTATGACCCTGGGGTTTTCTTAGCAAAGATACCTGGAGTGGCTTCCTATTTCCTTCTCCAGTGAATTAAGGCAAACAGAAGTTAAGTGACTTGCCCAGGGTCATACAGCTAGTAAGTGTCTGAGGCCAGATTTGAACTCGGGTCTTCTTGACTCCAGGCCCAGTGCTCTATCCACTGTGCTACCTAGCTGCCCAACATAACATCTAACTAGACAGCAAAAATTTCACCAGTGCCATTGTAGTTAGAATTTGGCCTTGTGACATTGGAATATCTATTTTCCTCCCTTTGGGCTTATGATTTAATCCCTGTGGTAGAATCCTGAACCACTGAAAATTTAGGTGACTTACCCACAGTCACTCAGCTAGTATGTGTTAGCTGGCAGGAAACATTAGATGCAGAAAGTCTCCCACTGTCATAGGGGTGGGGAGGGGAATGTTGTCACACTAACTTTTCCAAGTTCTTAGATGACTCCTGTGCACCTTGATTAACCTTCTGGCAATAGGAACAACGACATTAGCAGCCTACCTTTTTTCTATGTATCTATTCATTTTCCTTTGATCCTCACAGAAACCCGGTAGAAGAAATATTCTTTCTAATCTTTAGCAATGGTAACCCAACTCCAGTCTCCTGACTCCCAATCCAGTGACCTTCGTACTGCACAGTAGAGGGGGCACCCAGGAACTTCTGATCTCCTGATGGAACAGGAAAGCTGCTGCAGAGCAATGGCACAAGACATTCAGGTTCCCAGGGCCTGAAGCTGCCCGAAGTGGGCAACAGCATTCAGTCCTACTACTGCTTGGCACCCACCGAAGCACAGTAGTGTTCCCCAACCCAGAATGCCACAAATCATTTATAACTGAGAAAACATTCATTACCCCAAACTTAGTTCAAAAAATACTGGCAAAACTGAAGCTTTCTCTTCTCATAACACTTTGCAGTTCAGAAGTCTGGGTCTTTCTGATAAGTGTAGAGGAAAGTGTTTTTTTTCTTTTGTGGACATGGCTATCAGTTTAAAATGGGCAGCAGTATTATTATTTCCTTTTAAACAATTTTTATTATCATTTGTTTCAACATTCCCTTCCTACTTCCCTAACCAGAAAGCCATCCATCATAACAGAGGATAAAGAAGAGGGCAACGTGGTTCAGTAAAACTCGTGAACAAATCACCGGAGGCTGACAGTATAAGCAGTGTGCCACACCTGTGGCCCTCCACCTCTGCAAAGAAAGGAATAAGGTGCATTCTCTCCTGTCGTCTTCAGGACCAACCTCAATGAGCACATTTTAATTTTCTGGAAAGCAAAATTTGTATTCTTGATAATCTTGTGAGTAAGATTGAAGTTACTTATGCCTTCATTGGTTCATAGCATAAAAGAAATCTTTTCTCACTAAAAGTATATATAGTGCCTTAGGGAAGGCAGTCAGTCATGTGAAGCGATTGAACACAGAATGACTTTGTATTCTCCCATTCCTTCCCTCCTCTCTCATCTGCTAACAGTCTTAATGCTCTCTTTATTATATCTGGATAAGACCTTGGTTGTGAATACCGTAACTCAGCATGTCCCAGCAGGGAAGAATAGTGTACCCTTTGGTTTTCCACGAGCTGTGGCTCTCATCCTGAGGACAGAGAGCTAGAAAAGGAGGCTGGAGCCTGTCCAGAGTCAGTTGGGAAGGGGCAAAGAGTCTCCCCAGTTAAGAGAAGGTATTATGTTAGTATCCAGGAAGAAGGGCAGGTCTGCCCCCATCCAGGGAAGAAACAGTATTAGAGCATAGAGCAAGCCCCAGCAGGCTCCTGATGGATGAAAAGGCAGACCTGAAGTAAGCCAGAGGGACTTTATGGTCTGAAGATCTCATTTCTGCTCCTGAGCTCGCAATGCCTGCTCAAGGCCCTGCTTGAGGCCTATAACCAACCAGCCCAGCAGTTCTCCTAGACTCCCAAGGCTGCCTCAGCAGAGGCTATCTGAGTTTTAAAATAAACTCCCTTGTCATTTTCAAAAAAAAAAACACAGTAAGGGGTAAGTAGGTGGCTCAGTGGATAGAGCATTAGCCCTGAAGTCAGTAGGACCCGAGTTCAGACTTGACCTCAGACACTGAATGTGACCCTGGACAAGTCACTCTACCCTGATTGCCTCCAAAAAACAAACAAACAAACAAACTCCAGTAAAATGAAATTCTGGTGTAACTGCCTTGTGAGAGATGGTGGCAGAGGGTCATTTTGATGGCATCCAGAATCTTGCCAAGTTCCTTTCTCTTCCTCATAGCCTGGACAGGAGTTCCCAGCCTTTTTTTTTTTTTAAATGAACTTCAGAGCCCAATTTTGGTGGTGGTGGTGGTGGTGGTGGTGTTCAGTCATGTTCAACTCTTTGAGACCCCAGTTGGGGTTTTCTTGGCAAAGATACTGGAGTGGTTTGCCATTTCCTTTTCCAGTTCATTTTACAGATGAGGCAAACAGGGTTGAGTGACTTGCCTAGTGTCACACAGCTAGGAAGTGTATGAGGCCAGAGTTGAACTCCGGAAGATGAGTCTTCCCGACTCCAGGCCTGGTTCCATTGCACCACCTATAACAATTCATTGGCTGGCCTCTCTGAGGGGGGCAAACCCTCTTGCTTTCATATTCCTCATGAAACTAGTGCACTTGGTCAAGTGCTGGATGAGAAGGCTGTGCAATGTCTCCTTAATTCTGAGTCACTGTGAGGCCCATGACCATACCAGCAGCATTCCTATCTACCCAATGGCTCTATATGTTTTAAAATAAACTCCTTTGTCACTTAAAACCCCAAACCAAACACATGTTTTTTGTTGCATAGACATTTTTTTTCTCACTTGACTTTTTCTAGTCTGAGAGAAAAACAAAAAATCAGTTGCTTCCTGCTACATAAGATTTATTCTTTTGGAACACTTTTGATGCTGCTATCTTCAATAGATCAGCATTTTCCCCCTGCAGAAAACCACAACTCTTATTGTGGGAGACTTCACTTTCATTTTATATTCAACAGCTGGTACAGTCTTAATGTAGTTCAATTTGTTTGGTCTGGGGAAAGAACTATTATAATAAAATGCAATAAATCCTCACATATGTCTTTTTCCGGCTATGCAGGTCTCAGATATACATTTTTTTTTTTAACCATTGGCAGACACCATAGGGATTTCTGAATAATTTAGTGTTATTATTTCTGTCAGTAGATATACCCATCATTTCCCATTTCAGCTGGAACTTTTCATCCTAAAACGACTGTTGGGTTGGCAGTATGGTTTTTTTTCTTTGTTGTCACTTCGTGCTGCCAAATTCACATATAGTGTGGTTGCCCACTAACTTACTTTGCTAGTTTCTCGCTTAATCCCTGACTCCTTGATTTAAAATGGGGTCATTTCCTAACTTCTCATTCCTTCTAATCCCAAAGTAAATAGGAAGGAAGGAATGTGCGCAGACAATATTATGGGTCTCAGATGCAGGGAGTACAGTGTTTGGAGTCAGAGGCTTTCAATACTGGCCTTGCTCCATATTAATAGTGTAACACTGAACAAGCCATTTAACCCCTTCTGTAAACTCAGGAGCTAGATTAGAGAGTGTAAAAAGTCTCTTCAAAACCTAAATTTCTGCCTATTTAGACTTTCTTATGACTAATGAAGATTTTTCTCCAAACGTGAGTGTAGTTGACAGCTCCTCTTAATGTTGGTGTCCCGGTCAAAGCTTTGGCTGCTCTAGGCTTGGTTTTGTAATTGTCTAGTTTTATCTCCATAATTTGTCCTAGGAATAGAAACCAGTTTCAATACAGAGTAATCACCTAAATCAGAGTGCTAGTTTGTATCACATCAAATTGTGTATATCCTATATTCTTTCTCTCAGATTGCAAACTCTATGAGGGCAGGGTTTATATTGTTTTTTTTTTCATTTATGTATTTCCAGCATCTACCTCAGTGTTTTGCACATATTTGGTGCTTGAGGAATGTTTGTCTATAAATGCAGTGTAGCCTAGAAAGTGAGTCATGCTGGCATAGTACTACCCCTTGACTCTCCACTCCACCTCCAACATAATCCCCTAACTAGTGCCATTCCCTATGCTTAATCTGGCAGGGCACAGAGCTCGAAGGAGCTGGCTTCCTTGTCTTCACTATCTTTTTGACAAGGAGCATTGAAAGTTTGATTTGACAAAGAAAAGAAACTTAGGCCAGGAAATCACAATAGGAATGCCAGTTTGAGATGTGATAATCTTCTGTGCTTCATATAAACTTTGCAGTGTTGACATAATGAAAGAAGTGCCATGAATCTGGTAGATTGGCCCATGAACACTCTGATTGTTAATGAGTATAACTGAAATAAAACTGCAGAGAGACAGGACAGAGTCATCTAACTGAAGGCAGCATTTCAAGTACCATCAGTATCATGAGTAAGGAATGAAGACCTAGGACTATTTTGTTACAGCAGCAGATCAGGACCTTGCTCATAGAGAGACAACATACTATGTGGTCTCTCTCTCTCTCTCTCTCTCTCTCTCTCTCTCTCTCTCTTTTTTGCAGGGCTATGGGGGTTAAGTGACTTGCCCAGGGTCTCACAGCTAGTAAGTATCAAGTATCTGAGGCGGGATTTGAACTCAGGTCCTCCTGACTCCAGGGTCGGTGCTTTATCCACTGCTCCACCTAGCTGCCCCTGTGTGGTCTCTTTAATGTGGCATGTATCCACATCCAAGTCCAGAGTCCAGTCTGGTAATGGGGGAAGGAATCATAATTGACAAAATCTACAAAATGAGCATTGCCACTGTTTTCTTGACTTTCCAGCAAGGCTTGTGGGTCTTGGCTTTTGGGAGGAGTTTGGTTCAGCTAAGGTAGATTTTCATAAGTTCTCTTCTTGGGCCTCATAAGGTGACCCCCCCAGCAAGTCGTTTGGTCTATTTCTTGGTATAATACTTATTTTATAGATGTAGGAAGGGAAGGTGAAAATCTTAAGTAAAAATGAAGCTTATTTAATTAGAGTAAGGGTTCTCAACCTTGAAATCCATGAAGTTCTAAAAAAAATTTTTTGATTGACTCTATTTCCATTGAATTGGCTTCCTTTTAATCCTGTATGTTTTATTTTATAATGTTATTCTGAAGAGTCTATAGATTTCACCATAGTCAAAGGGGCCTAGGACACCAAAAAAATTAAGAACCCCTGAGTGAGGGGACTTTGAAACTTTAAAGAGATTAGTTAGAGCAGAAAAAGTTTTGGTGAGCACTAACTCAACACTGTTGTAGAGTATGAGGTAGAGACCTCCCCTGCATCCCTTCTCAGCACCTCATCTGGGTGTAGAGGCAACAGCAGGGCCTACCAACCTGAAAGGGTTGTAGGATTGTATCTGTTATATAAGGATCAGCCTAGATAAATCTGGAGAAGCTTATCACCAAAGTTTGTCCACTGGATGAACTGCTTGGTCCACATCTGCTCTTGAAGGTTACGTACTAAGTCATAGAAGCATTGTGATCCATGTGGGTGGAAGCGAGTTACCCATGCTGACAAAATCCTGGATCCTTGAAGTATTGAAATATAAAGGGAGGGCAGATGTGGAGAAGCAGCAGCCTAGTAAAACCTGCATTTGATGATCAAAAATACATACTGAGCATCTACTTTGTGCCAGGCAATCCTTGGGATGGGTGGGAGGGGGAGGGACACCGTACCTCCAAGCAGAGGCAAATCCAAATAACAATACCCTCCCAATCCAATTTCTCTAGCCACTGTGATAGATATTAGGTCAGCAGTGGGGATAATTCCAATTTGGGGATGATACTAAATAAAACTCGACTTTGCCACTTTGGGTTTTTTTTGTTTTTTTGTGGGTTTTTTTTTGGTGAGGCAATTGGGGTTAAGTGACTTGGGCAGAGTCATATAGATAGTTTCAAGTGTCTGAGGCTGCATTTGAACCCGGGTCCTCCTGAATCCAGGACCAGTGCTTTATCTACTGCGCCACCTAGCGGCCCCGACTTTGCCACTTTGTAAGTGAATGTGAGTGTTTTTTACCTTCTTGAAATTTATAACATGTTAACATAATGAAATCACACCAAAGGGTTAACTCAAGATACTGGGGTAAGCAGCATGAGATGTATCCATAAATTAACTTTTTGGGGGGGAGGAGGGGCGAGACAATGAGGTTTAAGTGACTTGCCCAGGGTCACACAGCTAGTAAGTGTCAAGTGTCTGAGGCTGGATTTGAACTCAGGTCCTCCTGAATCCAGGGCCAGCGCTTTATCCACTGTGCCACCTAGCTGCCCCCCATAAATTAACTTTAAGAGAGATTCAGTTGTGGGAAAAGAGCACTCAGTCTCAGAATACAAGACCCCGTGTAGGGCAAGATAGACATTTCTGTAAGAGATCCTAGGATGGATGTGTGGAAGAACTCCTCTGGAGTATAACCAGCTGTTGGGGGGAGGAAATGGGAGAATGGGCCATTTGGTAGCTTCCTATTTAAGCTACTTAGCTTGTTAACTAGGTGCATAATTCTCTTATTTTCTCTCTGACTGAGGAGTGTAGTTATCAGCCCCACTTAATCTTGAGTGCCCTTGGTCAAAGCTTTGGTTGCCCTGCCCTAGGTTTGGTTTTGTAATTGTCGAGTTTTATTTCCCCTTGCTCCATCATTTGTCTTAGGAATAGAAAGCTACCCTTTGGAGGGTAGCTTTCTCCAGTGGAAGTAATAAGGCAAGTGAAGGAAGATAATTAAATGTTTCTGCTTAAAAGGTCTTGTCTTCTGGGTCTAAATGGATTATAAACTAAGTAAAAGCCAGCAGGAATGATGATCGCAAAAGCAAGCAGTTGAAAAGATTTGCTAAGGTTTAGCTTCAATATGAAATATCTACCTTCTGACCATGTCTGAAACTCAGGAGTATCACGTAATCACTTCCTAGGATTTCAGACTTCAAGATATAGATGTGGAAGGTACTGCAGAGATAATATAGAGGGAACTAGATGGTTCAGTAGATAGAGCAACTGGACTTGGATTCGGAAGTCCTCCTTCAGACATTTACTAGCTAAGTGACCCTGACTCAGCCTCAGTTTTCCCATTTGTAAAATGGGGATAATAAAATAACTTCTAACTCCTAGGGTTGTTGTGATTGGATTAAATGGAATAATATTTGTAAAGTGCTGTCAGTGCTTGTTAATATTATATCAGGGGGGCAGCTAGGTGGCGCAGTGGATGAAGCACCACCTTGGATTCAGGAGGACCTGAGTTCAAATATGGCCTCAGACACTTGACACTTACTAGCTGTGTGACCCTGGGCAAGTCACTTAACCCTCATTGCCCCACAAAACAAAAACAAAAGAAAACAAACAAAAAATATATTATATCAGGCAGCCAGGATGTGCAGTAAATAGTGTTGGAGTCGGGGAGATCTGAATTAAAATCCTGCCTCAGACACTTAATACTCTGTAACCCTGGGCAAATCACTTGATTTCAGCCTCAGTTTCCTCATTTGTAAATATAAGGACAATAATAGAATTTATTTCACAGGGTTGTGAGGATCAAATGAGATCAAATACATAAAGTGTTCTGCAAACCTTAAAATACTATATAAGTGCCAATGATCACCATCATCATCGTTATTATTTAATACAGCTGCCCATATTGTGCAGATGAAGAGACAGACCTCAAGAGGGAAAGGGACTTGTTTATGGTCACACAAACAGTAATTCACAGAGAAGGTTTGAACCCAGGTCTTTTAAATTTTTTTTATTTTTTTAGGCAGGGCAATGGGGGTTAAGTGACTTGCCCAGGGTCACACAGCTAGCAAGTGTCAAGTGTCTGAGGCCAGATTTGAATTCAGGTCCTCCTGAATCCAAGGCTGGTGCTTTATGCACTGTGCTACCTAGCTACCCCAGAACCCAGGTCTTTTTTACCCTAATCCAAAGTGCTTTACTTTACATCAAGATGGCACCAAACTTTTTTCTTTCTCTTTACTCCCCCTTTTCCTTGCCTGTCTGATAGAGACTGAAATTTGTGAAGTATGCATACTAGGAGGAATAAGTTAATAGCTATGGATGGGATCTCTCTACTCCCTTTACCCATTGAAGCTGGGCAAATTTCTTAGGCCATCAGATCAGCCTTGGTCCAGAGCCCAGATTTCTGGGCATTGGTCATGGCTTGTCTAATGTAACTAAAGGTAGATTTAGGGGCAGGGCCAAGGCAAAGCTGATGATGGGTCAGCCATCACTGGGCTGCTTCCTCCCCTCCTCTCCAGAGGAATGCAGGCTTTCCTGTGGGCTACTGGGCAGATAGTCAGAGGCCTTTTGGAGCAACAGAACCCCCAGCATATGGTAACTTGAATCCTGGCCCCATGAGAACCACTTCCCATTACCTGATAGTCCATTTTATGGCTCTGGAAGCAGCACAGACTTCGTTATCAAATGGCTAATGAGGATGTTATTGGAAGCTGCTTTCTAACTAAGCTGGCTGGACATGCTTTAGAACCTGATCTCTGTTAATAGCGACGATCAATTAAGGTATACTCAGGAAATCAGAAAATAGAGTACTTGGGTTTTCATGAGGATGAAACAGAACACTTTGTGATAGGTCTCTATATTCTGAAATTCAGAAATCTAGCGGTCATCCAGACAGTTGTTTGTAATCATATAAACAGTAATAAAAATAACTAACATCTATGCAGAACTTTCATGTTTACAGAGCATTTTTCTGACAACTCTCAAGTGTAGGTAGTGTGAGAACTAATTCACATTGTACAGATGAGGAAACTGAGGCTCATGTTAAGGGCTACAATTCTAGCTATACTGTCTAAAATATCTAATGAGTGGTCACCAATAAATTATAAGCTTTAGCAAGAGTTAGACTTTTTAGCATTTATTAAGGAGAATAAGAATTTGGTAAAGAGAGAGAAAGGGCTAGATTCCTATCTATTAAAGCGAGAGCACATTTCTAGCTCAGCTCTCCACCAGAGTCCAAAGGAAAGAGCGTAAGAGCGAGCGCCAGTCTCTTCCTTCTTCTTTTCACTAGCCCGCGTCACTTCCTGACGCCAAAGAAAAGACTCCTGGTCTTGCCCTCAAAGACCTTCGCTTCATGGGCGGAACTCTTCTACAGTAAGTCTCCAGCAGGTGGCGTCATTCCAATCGTTACACTCAGAAGAGTTAAGTTAAGTGGCTTGCTCAGGGTCACAACTAGTAAGGTTTGAGTTGGAGGCCAGGTCTCAGCCATAAATCCAGTGGTCTTTCCATCACCCCACACGGCCTCTCATCTCCTGCTTCTGGGATATTGTCTGCCCAGTCCCATTCTGCTCAACCAGTCTGGCTCATGCCTCTGCTCTGCCTCTTTTCATCTCTGAAATACTGTGTGTGCGTGTGTGCGCTTGTGCGTGTGTGTGCGCGTGCGCACACGCTCAAGCACATGCGTGATTGGTGATTTGTTGCTTTGTTTCGTGTGTTTGTTTTGTCTCCCCAAGAGACAAATTGCAAGCTTAGGTCATAATCTCCCCGATCTTCTATTCCTCTTCCCCTTCTCCTCCTTCTCTAAACACAGAGTCTTCTTTCTGTATACTCTGTGTGATCTCTAGGGATCCACTTAACAGCTGTTGTTGCCTTGCTCTTCTGATTCACTCTCAATGAAATTCAAAGCGTGTTTGGTGATATTGAGATTGATTTGGGACATTACTCCTGATTAATCATGGACTAATTTTCCAGTACTTCCCAGGCCTGGTGATTCTTGAGGAAACTAGCAAACCCAGGCTTTATTTTAGATGTCTGAGCTTCTCATGTGGGATTGTCTTAAGATTCAGCACTGCTATTACTTTTGGCTGTGCTTAAATATTCACCTAGGAAGAGCAACATAAAGATTTGATGGTTTGGTTCATTCAAAGATCTTATCTAGTTATACCTTCTTATTGGGTAATGGGAAAAGCACTTAGATTAAGATGTCTGTAGACTTAGATCCTAGACCTGGCCCTGATCTGACAAATCATTTGACCCTTCTCTCCTTCCTATATCCATTCATTCACCAAGTCTTCTCAGTCCTATCTCTGGAAAGTTTTTCACCTGCATTTCCCTTCCCTAGACCCTGGCTCTTCCCACCCACCCCAGTTCCCATTGTTGCCATCTTAATGTAGGCCCCTTGTTACCTCTTGCCTAGATGATGGCAGCAGCCTCCTAACTGGTTTAACTGACTCCACTCTTCTCATTTTACAGATAAGGAAACTTGAAGCCAAGAGAGGTTAAGAGGCTTGCCCCAGATCATGTGTGTAGTTAGTGGCAGGGCTGGGACAAGGATTCTGGTGTTGTCTGCCTCCCAGAGCCCTCTTCATCCCACTACATTGAACACATCTGCCCAAACAAACTTAAAGGAAATAAACCCACCTACCATGAACAGCACCCAAAACCCAACAACTGTTAAGGAAGGATAGAGATCTTAGCCAAAGAAGACTTAATGACTCCAAGCTGGTGTCGTTCATTTTGATTGGAACTTAGTAAAAGATTTCTCCCTTTACCAAGCTACTAAGCACCCTAATTTTCCTCATCCTTAAAATAATCATAGATATTTAGGGGTTAGTAGAGAAATCACTTAAGCCTGTGGTAAGTTTTAGGAACTGAAACATCTCTTTAATATGATGCAAGTGAAAAGAATCATTTAATGATTATCGAGCACCCACTCCTTTCATTTTAAATTTAAATATTTAAAATTCTTTGAGTTTCTTAGGTACTTTATAAACCCGTTTCTGGGTGCAGCTAAACGTTCAAGCAGATATCAACTTGTGCATTTTGGTCAAAATAAAAATACAAGGCTGTGTTACTCTGGGATGTTTCATATTTTTTTCTAAATTAAAAATGCTGTAAAAATGTTTTCTTTTAAAATCATCATTCCTGTTAATAATAAAGCAATAATTCAAATATGTAGTATTGTCACATTGAGGCATTAGAGCATCTAATGGCTAGAGAGCTGGCTTCTGAGTTAGGGAGACTTGGGTTTGAGCGCTTCCTCTGACACATCCTGTCTGTGTGACCCTGAGCAAGTCACTGCCTCTCTAGAACTATAGACTTCGTCTCCAGGAGAACTTGTAGGTCAAGGCATCCTCCTTCTCATTCTCTTTTCCTGTCATCCTCCTGAGTCCTTACTATGTTCTGTTTTGTTTTTTGATGAGTTTATAATGAAAGGTTATATTGACCGTGACTTTCTGAACTCATGGAAGCTTGTAAGTGTGTAAACATCTTCTAGGTTTTATTCTTTGTTTTGTTTGTGATCCTGTCAGGTTAAGCTTGGACTAAGAGAAAACAGGAAAAAAGCGAAAGTCCAAAACAGTTTCAAAATGAACATGTTGAAATATGTTTGGTCTGTCATCTTTATATTACTTTGTTTCATGCATGTCCTAACATGTTAGAGTTCTCAGGTGACTTAGTTAAATCTCCTTGGTTTAAGAATAAGAAATTGCTAAGCCACTAGTTCTTATTTATTTCAAAAGTAGATTTATAAATGGTAAAGTATTTATACAAATTGATGTTCATATTATGTTTCCCCCAAATAAGTACAACATTGGTATAGATATTTATGTTTTTAGATTTGAGCAAACATTTATTTATTTATTTAAATTCCCCATTTATTTAGAATTTATTTAGAATCTTATTTTTCTCCAAATTATATGTAAAAACAATTTTTAATGTCAATTCTTTAAACTTTGTTCCAAATCTCTTGCTTACCCCCTCGTGATTCCCCTCCCCTTAAGAATGTAAGCAATTCAATAAGTTATACATGTGTAGTCATGCAAAACATTTCCACATTAGTCAGGTTGTTAAAGAAAACAGACCAAAAAAAAAAAACTTAAGAAAAAGGAACTAAAAAAAAATTAAGCTTCAGTCTGTATTTAGACACCCATCAGTTCTTTCTCTCTTTTTTTTTTTGGCAGGGCAATGGGGGTTAAGTGACTTGCCCAGGGTCACACAGCTAGTAAGTGTCAAGTGTCTGAGGTCGGATCTGAACTCAGGTACTCCCGAATCCAGGGCCAGTGCTTTATCCACTGCGCCACTTAGCTGCCCCGGACTGCATTTTTAATAAGTCCTTCAGAGTTGTCTTGGATCATTATATTGCTAAAAATAGCTAAGTCATTCATAGCTGATCATCTTACAAAATTGCTGTTACTTTGTATACAGTACATTTCACTCTGCATCAGCTCATGTAAATCTTTCCAGGTTTTTCTGATAGCATCCTGCTCATCATTTCTTATAAGACAATAGTGTTCCATCATAATCTCATCCCACAGTTTGTTCATCCATTCCCCAATTGATGGACATCTCCTAAATTTTGAATTCAACTTTTTGTGAGAAAGCATTTAAAAAAAAATGGGGGGGGGCAGTGAAGATTAAGTGACTTGCCTCAAGGTCACACAGCTAGTAAGTGTCAAGTGTCTGAGGCCAGGTTTGAACTCGGGTCCTCCTGAATCCAGGGCCAGTGCTTTATCCACTGTACCACCTAGCTGCCCAGCAAGCATTTATTAAACATCTAATGTGTGCTAGGTCCTAGGAATATAAAGACAAAAATGAAACTAACTATTCCTGTCCTCTGATGATTTCCATTCTATTGAGGTGGACGTGTTCTTATATAAATCTCCAATCTATATATTAAGCTGCTCTTTTGCTTGAAGTTGGCAGCATAACAAGGTCAAAACTTTGCTGAAGGTCATCAATAGGAATACCAGATTAAGATGAGACATGTTTGTCAAAAGTGAAAAAGTAGAATAAATATCCATGAATCGACTCATTTTCCCGTAAACTTTGATAAACTTTAAATGTTTTGAAGAAAAATGATACCTTTGTGTGACTTCAAGTACATGTGGTTTCATCATTCATTTTATCCTCCTCCACTTACATAGATCAAAACCACTTTGCTCCTGTATATTCTTTAAAAATTGCTAGGGCTCAAAAAACTTCATTGCCTGGTAGCCAATTTGTTGGTGATGAGTCCTTCTGAACTTTTGCTGGGCTGCTTTTCAGTAAATATGTAGTTAATTTTCAGGCCCATATTTGAAAATCTTTCCAGGACATGCTAGAGCTTGTAATTCCTTATAACCTTTGAAAACCCAGGGTTAACTCCACAAAATTATAAGGCACTAGCGTGTAATTTTAGTTGAAGGCATTAATGCTCAAAATAAGAAAGTTCAAATCCAACATATGCCTCAATTTCTAAACATGGTCATGGTGTTTTGACCTAACTGTGTACAAAAATTGATCGTTGCAGAAGACCAAGGTGTAGCTGGCATGTCAGCGCTCTACTTGGGAGAAAGAGAGCACTGAATTCTGTTAAGACCTGGCATCATTGCATCCTTAAATTAGAAGGGATTTTAGGGGTCGTCTGGTGGGGAATGTCCTGTTCAAAGTTGGAATCCCCACCATCATATTTCTGAGAAGTGACAACCCAACTTACCCATGAATACTTCCAGTAATGAGGCAGCTCTTCCATTTTTGGAGAGGAAATATATTTGAAAATTCTTCCTGATGTTGAGCTGAAATTTGGCTCCCTATGACTGCCCTTCATTTTGCAGGAATCATTTTCAACTTAAATCTTCCTGCAGGCTAAGCAGTGGCTTCAGTTGTCTTTTTGACATAATCCTCTGGACAAGCTCCAGTTTGTCTATGGTCCACTTAAGAGCTGAGTACAATACACCGGGTGTAGTCTGACCAGAAGAGAATATATGTCATTTCCTTTGTTCTGGACATATTTCTATTAATGTGATCTCAGATTGGTTGAGCTTTTCTGGCAGTCTTATCAGGCTTTATTGAGCTTCTAGTCAGCTAAAATTGCTAGCTTGCTTTCTGTCACTCAGTGTTAAACTGTTTCCCTATTCTGTGGCTGGGCACCTGATTTTATGGACCCTCGAGGAGGACGTGTGTTAAAATGAAATTTAAAAGGTAGAAATGTGGATTCTGCCCAATATTCTGGGCTGTAAGGTATCTAGTTTTTTGGGTTTTAAAAATTCTGTTCAGCATTTTAGTTGCTTTTCTCAACTTCATCCCATCTGAAAATATGATAAACAGAAACTAATATTTTCATCTACCTGAGACCTCCATGAAGGCTTTCTTCATCCTTCTTGATGAAAATGACCGCATCTTGGGGGGCAGCTAGGTGGTGCAGTGGATAAAGCACCAGCCCTGGATTCAGGAGGACCTGAGTTCAAATCTAGCCTCAGACACTTGACACTTACTAGTTGTGTGACCCTGGGCAAGTCATTTAACCCTCATTGTCCCCCCCCCGCCCCCCAAATGACCCCTTCCTCCTTAAATTTCTCATAGCATCTTGTCTGACCCTTAACACTAACCACATTCTGCCTTGTGTTGCATTTATTTTATTTCTATCTTCCCCCCCTCCTTCCCCTTAGATGAAAGGCAGCCCAGATACTTAACTAGCTGTGTGACCCTGGGCAAATCACTTAACTAATCTCTCAAAGCTTCAGTTTTCTTTTCTTTTCTTTTTTTTTTAAGTAGAGATGTGTCTCATAGGTTTTCTGAGTCAATCACTTGGCAAACTTTATAAAACTTTGTAAATGTGAGTCATTATCATAAGCCCCTTGAAGGCAGAGACTTTTTTCTTTTTATCCCCAATAGCTAGCACAGTATCTCAGTTGTGGTAAGCACTTAATTAATGTTCATTTGAATTATATATTTTGTTAAACAGCACCAGGCTGAAGACAAAGTGCTCTGACATACCACTGGCGACTTCCAGGTTGACATTGATCATTTAATCAATGGAACAGTTGATCACTAAATTACATTAATTCAACTAATAGTACCCTCAGTCCATATTTCTCCATTTTGTTCACAAAGATTATCTTGAAAGACTTTGTCAAACATTGCAGCAGGGCATAGGGGAAAGAGCCTGGACAGGGGAACTAGGAGTTCTGGACCTTCCATTTAACCAAATGTTTGACCCTGGCCAAGCCACTTGACCTCTTTCTGAACCTTAGTTTCTTGTGCAAAATAAGAATAGTAATGCATATGTTCATTACCTGCCTTCACATGATAGTTAAAAAGAAAATAATTTGTAAATCTTTGATATAAATAATGAGTTGATAATGATTCTAACAATAATGTGACCCCAATTGACATTTTCTTGGCAAAGATACTGGAGTGGTTTGCCATTTCCTTCTCTGGCTCACTTTAAAGATGAGGAAACTGAGGCAACCATGGTTAAGTGACTTGCCCAGAGTCACAGCTAATAAGTGTCTGAGGCTGGATTTGAATTCAAGAAGATGAGTCTTCCTGATTCCAGGCCTGTCACTCCATTTACTGCTCCAGCTAGTATAATTTGTATATTGTCTTTCCCATTAGAACATGAGCTCCTTGAAATCAGGGAGCACATGTTTGTCTTTCTTTGTATCCCTCATGCTTAGCACAGAGCCTGACACACCATATGTGATTAATAAAGGCTCTTGACTAGTAGTACTGCTGGTTTAGTGACTGCTGGGGTATAATTCCAAACTGCTTTCCAAAGTAATTAGACCCATTCACAGCTCCTCTTATAGCACATTGGTTTACAATCTGATGGCTGTGGTGTAGTACCTATGAGCTATTTTAATTGCCGTTTTTCTTATTGGTGATTTGGAGCATTTTTTGTTCATATGGCTGTTGGTAAACCAGTTCTCTCTCTCTCTCTCTCTCTCTCTCTCTCTCTCTCTCTCTCTCTCTATATATATATATATATATATATATTATATATATATAAATATCTTGGATATCAGAGCTTTATGACACCCTTGCTACAAAGCAAATTGTACATAGTAGATTGGCAGTCTCAGCGCAATGCTCTGGTTTTTCTATCCCATTGTGTTATAGAAATGCTTGTTTTATTTCTTAAGTTCAGAATAAAATAAATAAATGTATTTTTAAAAAAGTATCTCCATGGGCTGCATATTGACATAGATTTAAAATGTAATATTATCTATGTTTTAATGTATTTTTGTTTATTTTGTTATTTCCCAGTCACATTTTATTCTGGTAGGCCACATCTTTGATATCTCTGTTCTACGATATCTCTCACAAATGGTCATCCCACCTGTGCTTGAGCACCTCTAATGACAGGTAACCCACTACCTCCTGGAGCAACCCAGCCCATTTCACTTTTAGACAGCTTTAACTATTAGAAAGATTTTACTTGCTTCACCAGTTGGTTTTGGTTCTATCCTCTGGGGCCAAACAAAACAAATCCAATCCTTGCTCCTCATGACATCCCTTAAGGTACTTGAAGATAGTCATCAAATCCTCCCTAAGCCTTCTTTTCCCTGGTTCCTTCAACTAATTCTATTGCCCTCTCTGCAGATTGTGAATTTATCTGGGGATTGCTAAACCACATACATCAAAGAAACATTGCAAACTCAACTAGACTTTTTTCTTCTGCCCAAAAAAGTCCATGGAAAATTCTTGCCAGTATCATTTCTTTTTCAAAAAACATAAAGACGAGATTGATCCTTCAACAGTCAGTTACAACTAAAAACCCAAGAAAGTGTCCTTTCTAAAGTTTGTCACTATACTTCCCCTGATGAACATGGAGTCACAAGCATAGTGGATGGGAAAGAGCCATTTATTGATGGTCAGAGGGCTTGGGTTTGAATCTCATCTTTGCTATTTATTTTTTTATACTTTGTTTTGCAGGGCAATGAGGGTTAAGTGACTTGCCCAGGGTCACACAGCTAGTAAGTGTTGTTTTTGAGGCCAGATCTGAACTAAGGTCCTCCCGAATCCAGGGCCGGTGCTTATCCACTGTGCCACCTAGCTGCCCCCATCTTTGCTATTTATTGACCTTAAATTACTGGACCTCAGTTTTGTTCATCTGTCAAGTGAGGCATTAGACCAGACATCCTCCTAGCATCCTTCCATCTGTAAATCCATGCTCTCATCACCCAGACCAGAGAGGTAGTTACACAAATGACCTCATTCCTCCAAGGCTTATCTAAGTGATAATCTTGGATGGCCCTTGTTCTATCTCCCCTTTCCTTAGATGAGATTCTCTTCAGTACATTTATGAATGAAAAGGAATGGATGAATGGAAAGCTGTTTGGGGTAGAGGATGATCATTTTAAAGATAATAGTACTGTCATCTGACAACAGGTGGTAGTGGTGTCTGAAGGGTGGATAGCTCTTGAGGTCCCATTTATCAGCTGGGCACCAAAGGAGTGCAGATATACTCACTCCTTGGTATTTACTCTCAAACCTCTACCCTTTACTCTTCTGCTAAGAAGGTACTCTGAGAACAAAAATCTAAGAACACACAAAATATTTGTAATGTCTGCTCCTTGAGTGAATAAATAAATATACCATGAATTTGTAATATAGTATTGGGTTATTTTTTTAACACACCCTTTTAGTTTTTTAAAGTCCTTATAATTCACATCATTCTTGGATCAGGAAATTTGAATGATTAGAATGCCTTGGCTAAGAGCTTGTGAGCAGCTAAGTCCTTTTTACTTAAAAGGAGAAAAAGGAAAATGATTCATTTCCTGGCAGATCCATATCCAATGAGGTTGAAAAGAAGACTCATGAACACTTGTAAATTACCTACTGTGATCAGGGCATTGGGCTGGGCATTGGGAGAGATGCATCATTTAGGGAAAAGGTCATCTCTTCCCTTTAGTAGTGATGTAGAGTATAAGAATAAACATAATGAAAAAAAGCCAAACAGATGTCTCCGTTGTCATTTTGTATAGGGATGGATTAAGTTTCAATGTCAGCATAATAGTTTTTGTGGTTGCCAAGGTACATAGAACTTTGCATTATTCATGAAACAGGATAACTTTAATTGACATTGTCTGACCAAGGTGTGTCTTGGTGATAAACCTGGTCAATGTTTGACCTGAAAATAAATTCCTAGTTGTCCTGAGATTTGGACTTAATATCCACCTAAGTATAAATGAATAAGTGGCAAATAAAATACTTTTGCTTTCATAGTTAATGGCTATTTAGTAGAACTCTAGCAAGTTGGAAATGGGTGGTAAATTTCGGTATGACTGGACTGAGATGAATAGTTTTGGCATGGGTCCCATTGATCATTTAGAGACTATAGGAAAAATCCTTGCGGTTTTAGTGGTTTTACTTGTTTTGATGGAACTTTCCTCCAAGAAATAGCAGCTATTAGCCATAGTGGTCATTCAGCAAGAACTGACTTTGGGTTTCTTATATTGAACTTGGCATTTTTATAGTATGCTGTTTGCAAAGTGCTTCCTATATATTATCTCATTTGGTGCTCCCACTACCTACTACAAAGAGTTGTTGTGACTAGTTCTTATTCTTGTTTTTACAGATGAGGAACTGAGACTCAAAGTATGGTACAAAAGAAAAAGCTCTGACTGTGGAGTCAAAGGACCTTGATTCAAATTCAGCCTCTAACGCTGCCTTCGTATCCTTGGGTGAGTCACTTAGCTTACTTGGATCTCAGTTTTCTCAGATGTTATTTCAGGAGTTTGGACTATATAGGTTCTGAGATCCTTTTCAGCTCTATATCAATTATCTTATGAGCACATGAAAGATTAGGTTTATTACTCAAGGTCACATAGCTAGTAAATGGCAGACCCAAGATTCAAACCCAATTGGCTCCAAATCGAATGTTCTTTCCACCAGACCATTTCATGCTTATGCGTCCTCTACACTTAGGGGATGGTAGTGTCTGAGCCATTGGAAATGCAAAGATTAGCTTAATGTTTAAGATGCCAAAACAGGTGCCTCTTGGACAAGATCAGCTGCCTGTTGGGTACTGGATGTCTCACTTTCATCTGAAACTCGGAACTCTATCTCTCCCTATCCCCCATCTCATGCTTGTTCTTAACATCTATAGGGTGCCTCCATTTCCCCATTATCCAGGAAGCATCCTCTACTCTTTACTCTCTCCTGTCTCCTTTCCATAACCAATCAGTTGCCAAGACTTGTCAGTTCTACATCCATCAATAAATGTTGAACCTGGTCCCTTCTCTCCATGCCTATTACAACCCCTGGCTCAGGACCTCATCACTTCTCCTCTGGACTATGGCAATAGTCTCATTGATCTCTCTGCATCTAATGTTTCCCCTCTCCAATGTCCTCCACATAGCTGCCAAATTGATATTCCCATTAGACTGTGAGCTCCTTGAACAAGTACTGTCTTTTGCCTTTCTCTGTATTTGGCAGCACAGTGCCTGGCACATGACAAGCACTCATTCTATCACTTTCTTCCATATCTTTGCACAGACTTTTTCCTATTCCTGTAATATACTTCCTCATTGCTATTACCTTTCACTATTTCCTTCAAATCTTTTTTTTTTTCCCTTTCGTTTTCTTTTTTTAAAAATTTCTTTGTGGGGCAATGGGGGTTAAGTGACTTGCCCAGGGTCACACAGCTAGTAAGTGTCAAGTGTCTGAGGCAGAATTTGAACTCAGGTCCTTCTGAATCCAGGGTGGGTGCTTTATCCACTGCACCACTTAGCTGCCCCACCTTCCTATCTCTTAATATGACTTTGGTTTGAATTGGACCTTAGCTTCCTCTTCTGGAAGTTGAAAGACAAGTTTTATTTCTGGGTTATTTCATATACTCCAGCCCAAGTGGGTTTCTATGCTCCATCCCCTTTCCCCACCACGAAAAAAAAAAATCCCCATCAATCTAGTGAGCTGGGCAAATAGGATTTTGCCATAACTTTGCCATAGTACTCTCATCAGATTCCTTGGGGGAAAGCAGCTAATCTGTAAAATTGAGAGGTATTATTGAAATCCCTGTAATTACAGTTGAGAGATTCTCCATGTCCTTAAGCAGTGTACTAACTTGTGCATTATCCTGATTTTACATAGGCAAATCAGAAACTCAGGTTAAATAAAGGCACAATTGACTAATAATTGATGCATGTCAAAGATCAAGCCATGGACATGATAACAGTCTTGGGTTTTTAGTTGTAACTGACTGTTGGAGGATCAATCTGGTCTCTATGTTTTTTGAAAAAGAAATGATACTGGCAAGAATTTTCTATGGACTTTTTTGGGCAGAAGAAAAAAGTCTAGTTGAGTTTGCAATGTTTCTTTGATGTATGTGGTTTAGCGATCCCCAGATAAATCCACAATCTGCAGACAGGGCTTGGATTAAGGTGAGATTAAGGATTTCTTGAAAAGTCTGAGGGAGAAGTAGGGGAAAGGTCAGAAAGGGTGCTCCACGGGGAGAACTATATCACCCTCTGCTGTCATTTCCCCTCCTCCAAGCTGAGTTCCTACCTTCTTCCTTGAATTCTCTTCTTCAGAACCTGAAGCACTATAACCATCCTTGGTGGTTTCAGGGTTAGATGGGTGACCCTCCTAACATCCTAACTTCAGTTCATCAACTCCTCAACCCCACTACTCCTTCTCCATTCTGCTTAAACTACTGGGGTAGCTACACTTTGGAATTCACCATCCACATTCAAGATCTTGCATTCAATTCAAGAAGACAAAGAGCTTTCTTTCATCCAGCATTGAAGGCCTTCTGTAACCTACCTTCAGCCAACTTGACCTTTCATCAGATTTATCTTCCAGCCAAACTGGGCTCCTCAGGCAATAGTTGCCTGAACTCAACCTGCATTCTCTTGACTTTATGGATTCTCACAAGCCTCTTGTCTAAAATAGGACTTCTTAAACTTTTTCCACTTGCAGCCCCTTTTGGCCTGAGAAATTTTTACATGACCCCGGGTATATGGGTATATAAAATAGGTATACCTAACCTTTTACTGTTGCCAAATTTTTCATGACCCCCCCCCCCCTTCAAGAAGCTAAAGTCTAGAATGAACTCCAGCTACATCTTACCCCATGGAAATCCTTCTCTTCTCTATGGTCTGACTTGGGTGTCATGCCCTCCATGAAACCTTTCCTGATACCCCAACTAAAAGGGATTTCTCTCCCTTCAGATTTTCTCAAGTATTTTCTTCTGGATTTCTCCTTTGTTCCTCCTTTCACATTTTACTTTGTATAAAATACCTATTAGTGATTTTCCCCCCAATTTCTCCCTGATAGGTCACATGGCTTACACTAGGATAACCCAGGTCTTCTGACTCTCAGCCTGGAACTCTACTATGTCACTTTGCACTCATTTGCAGGGATAACAATAATCAGTAATAAATATCATGTGGAAAAACTTTTGGTTTATCTTCAGGGTAGGGGCAGTAAATAGCACAGTACTAGGTATGAAGGTAATAGAGAGTCCAAAAAAGTGGGATTATCCAATCAATTCAACAGGTCTTTTGGAGTAATGAGTGATTCATCTAGTTATTTATTCTTATAATTAGTGATATTGAAGTTAAACGCCTTGAAAAAAGAAAGGCATCTTGAGACATTGTTGGCTCCTTGGGCATGCACCTTTCCTGTCTCTGTGGGGGAGGATAGCACATTGCAGACCTTAAAATGCTGCATACATGAGAATTGGTATTAACATTGTCATCTACAAAATGTTATCCATCCAGAGAACTGATGGATTCGAGTGCAGATTAGAGCATATTTTTTCCTCTTTTTCTCTTTCCCTCCCAGAATGTGGCTAATGCAGAAATATGTTTTGCATAAGTGTATATGTATATGTAATGGGTATCATATTTCTTGCCTCCTCAGTGGATGGGAGAAAGGGTGGAGGGAGGGAAAGAATGTGGAACTAAAAATAAAAATAAAATTTAAGTTACAACAAATTATTATAAAACCTGATCTGGAATCTTCGGGGAAAATGAATTGTTCAGTTTAGCAGAGTTCTCTGGTTACTAAGTCTTTAAGCACTAGAACTTTATATTTTAATGACTGAATAGAAAACTTTCTAAAATTTCATTTACTATGGAATAGTACAGCCAGAAGTCTCAAATTGAAATCCCACTTCTGATGCGCTTATAACTTCTTGTTGTTTTTATTTTTGGCAGTTAAGTGACTTGCCAAAGGTCACACCAGCTAGTAAGTGTCAAGTGTCTGAGGCTAGATTTGAACTCAGGTCCTCCTGAATTCAGGGCCAGTGCTTTATCCACTGTGCCACCTAGCTGCCCCATGATTATTACTTCTGACCTTAGACAAGTTGCTACCCTCCCTGGGCCTTTCTCTTCATCTGTAAAAATAAGGGTCTTTGAGGTTCCTTCAACCGCTATGACCCTATAATTGTGACTTAGAGATGCAGAAAATGTGTCTCCTCACTTCCTTTAAATCTTAGTTATCATGAATGAAAAAGCCTTGATGAAGTGCTTTCTATGTACAAAGCCTGCTGCCCTACTTATTCACTGTGGGGGGAGGGGAGCAACAGGGAGATTAAGTGTGTGCACTGCTTGCCTTTTTATAGCTAATTTAGTATAAACTGAATCTCATAAAATCAGAGGATTTCCATTTGAAAAAGAACCAAGTGACTGGAAGTTTTAAATCACTTGGCAAAAGTCACCCCAGCAGCGGAAAGCCATATTCAGAGGAAATGAGTTCAAATCTTGTCTGTGATGCTTACTACTTGTGTGGCTTTGGCTACCTATAAAATGAAGGGTTACTGGTTGGTAAGAGTTTCTGTGGTCCCCTGACCTTATGTCAGAACTAGAGTTTAAACTCATGACATCTCCAAATCTACTCCACTGTGTCTGAATTCTTGTTAAAAGCCAGGTTCTAGGGTCTTCCTGCCCCTCAGCCCCCAACCCCTGCCACTTTCATGATGAGTTATCACCTTTTTCTTCTAGTTTTTTGCTGGATCATTACATGGGTTAGGAATTTTAGAAGAATGAGTTAGAGATAGACTAGGCCTAAATGTATTTCCCCAGCAACCAAATGGGAGGAAGAAGAGAGTTGATGCGAACATGGAAAGTACTGGTTAAAACAACATCTAATTTGCCTTTCTAGGAAGGAATAAAGAGTTTGACTTAATTGGCAATGTGACTTCATAGATGTGACTAGGAAGATACTTATTAGAATGGTAAAGAGCTTCATGTGTGCTCTCAAAATTCCTTGAGTAATGTATTCCTTTTTTTTTTTCCAGTGAGGCAATTGGGGTTAAGTGACTTGCCCAGGGTCACACAGCTAGTAAGAGTTAAATATCTGAGGTCGGATTTGAACTCAGGTACTCCTGACTCCAGGGCTGGTGTTCTATCCACTGCGCCACCTAGCTGCCCCCGTGGATTTCCTCCTCTTTTAATTTTTTTTTTAATTTCCTTTTTTAATGCATGGTTAGTAAGTGGAGCTTTGTGCTTAATTCACCTCTCTGGGAGTGAAGAGCCTAATTCAGCACTGACCTCCTGTGGTTTGACCCAGCCTCCTTGGCTAGTTCTTTTATAGATGGAGAAAACAGACTATTAATCGAGGTAATAATAACTTGCCCAAGTGAGCATACAGCAGGGATTACTCATGGCTCTTGAATTTCCAGTCTGCTCGTTGGTCCATGTGCCAAGTCACCCTCCTCAGTACTTTTTGCTAGCTTTATCTCAGGAAGAGGGAGCTGATGAGGAAGACCAGGCTGGGGTGGGAAAGGAGAGCAGCTCAGTTGTTTTCAGCCCAAACCCCACATCCTGCTGCAGATGCCAGTTAAGCCCTGGTGTCTGCTACTGGACAAGAGTGGTCAGGCAAACAATGTCAGATGTGTGTGCCTTGACCCTGGCCCTGGTAGCAAAGGGTTACATGGGGTCATCTTGAGGCTGGAAATCTGAAAGGAAAAGAAACATTAGTCATTCTGGCAATGGTAGGTCATAAACACACTCATTTGAGAGATAGGGAAACACTATAGACACTGTTGAGATCAATGGTCTTAAATTTATCCCTAGAAACTGAAATAAGTACTAAATAATTTGTGATTCAGTATGTTTTTGACTTTAGTCTCATAAACTGGAAAGTCCCAGATTAGATATTTACGTTTTGTTCCCCCTCAGAGCTCTCCTATTCATTTTTTGGCATTTAAATTCCTTATTAGAAGGTTAAATAGGAAAATATAGTTTCTAGTACCAAAAATCTGTTATTTTTAATCTAAAAACCAGAAATCTTAAGCCTATTTTCTTGCCTTTCTGGAGGGAGAAGCTATGAGATAACATTTCATTTAGAAAGCATTAGTTACTGTGATATTAGAATAGAATTTGGCAGAGGGTGGAAGACTTAGTGCCAAGTAAGCCTCAGACCTTTTAATTTTTTATTAGCGTGTCCATTTTGATCTGAAGAAAATTATAGCCAATTGAAATATTGGGAAGATGACTGGGTGGTACAGTGGAAAGAATGCTGGGTTGGTGTTCAGGAAACATGGGTTCAGATGCTTCAGGTCTGTTACCAAGGCCTTGGGGAGCCCAGTTAACTTTCCTGGGCCCCAGTTTCTCATCTCTAAAATGAGTTTTATATTAGATGGTTTCTGAGGTCTTCTATAGCCCTGAGGATAATAGTGCCCTCTCCAAATCACTCATCCTGCTTCTACTGCCATTATTCAGGGAAGCTATTCATGTGGATAAAGGGCCAGTGATCCCTACCAACTGCCAACCAACTGCCACTTCTGGGCCAAGCAAACCAAGCTCAGCTGAACCAGGAGCATCCTGAGGAAGGTGGTATGTGTCAGGCAAGTCAATCCACCACCACATCTCCTCTGACCCATGGAGATAGTTTGGGACCCTGAACCTAAGAGTGTTTGAATACTGGTGCCTCACAGGTAGCTGTCCCCACTTTCAGCCCAGGCCCCACTGCCATTATTGAGGGGAGAAATCCCAACAACTACTGTCCAACACTTATTGATGTTCAACCCAGGAGTCCAGGGAGTTGACGGCGCCCGCAGCCCATTGGTCCTGCTATCAGCTCAGCCCTGCCAGCCATCCTCCCAGGAAGTAACCCCTGAGAAGATTAGGCAGAACCCAGAAAAGAAAGTTCTCACCACCAAAGTCCTTGATCCTTACAATTAGTTATGCATCAGAAACCAATCAGTGGAAATGACAGAGAAGCATTACCAGGTGCTTTGCCCTTGTACCCTAAGGACCATGGGACCTTTCTCTCTGACTTACATCTTAAGGCTTCTCTCTATCTTGTCGGCACCATTAGATGTAAACTCCTTTGGATCAGGGACTGTCTTGCTTTTCTGTTTGTATCCTCAGAACATGGCTATGCACAAAGGAAGCACTTAATAAAATCCTTTTCATTCACTCATGATAACTGGGGAGAGTCCATGGCTATGCAAAATCACAGATGATCACTAGATATGGCTCATTGAAAATGCCAAATAGCAAATCTTCTCAACCATTCATTGCTGAATGTAGGTTTTGTACATATACAATAGAACAATCATCACAAAGGTCATAAATTAAAAGTGGAAGGAATTTAAAACACCATCTACTCCAACCCCTTCTAACCAATGACTCAGTGGGAAGTGATGTATTTGCCTCTCCATTGCTCAGCATGTAAACAAAAGAACTTTGATTTGATCTGAAAAGATTGGAACCCAGGACTTCTGACGCCAGAGCTTGATAGTTAGGAACTTAATTGTCTAATCTAATGGTGCCCAGACAGTAAAACTCTCTCCAGCTGGTGAACCACATTGTAGGTAGGTCAGATATTGTGGTCTGCCTTTTGAAAGACAATATTTATTTATATATTCTCCCTTGTCTTTTTATATAAAATGGGAGCTTGGGCACTGATTCACAGTGTTTGTATTAGGTGGTGTTATTTAAGCATAAAGGAAGCAGAGAATGTGATCTGCTCTGGGCAAGATGTTGCTATGCCTGGTCTTGCCAAACCCTTCTCTTATATATAATTCCTAAAGAGCAATTGCTCATAATGTGTAAATAATGATACCTCATTGGCTATGTGTAAGTTTAACGATTTACTTTCTTATGTGAAAAGGTGCATTATTCCAGGAGTCAGACCAGGCACCTACCACTTACTTCCTGTGCTTCCCCATTTATAAAAGAAGGGGTTTGCACCTGATCTATGAGTTCCCTTGTAGTTCTGGATCTATGATTCTTCTGATTGTTCCTTTTTATGGATTAGGAAACTGAAGCCTAGAAAGACAAATGGCTTGCCTAAAGTGATTGTTTGGGAGGACCCCGGCTACTTTTTGGCTACTGCACATGTTCTGTCCAATCTGAAGTAGTTTTGTGAATGAAAAGAATCCATCAGATCAAAACCAAACCAACTCAGTTATAGAAATTAACTGATACTTTCCAGTTTTACTCCAGAGCTTTTTTTTTTTTTTTTTTTTGCACGGGGCAGTGGGGGTTAAGTGACTTGCCCAGGGTCACACAGCTAGTAAGTGTCATGTCTGAGGCCGGATTTGAACTCAGGTACTCCTGAATCCAGGGCTGGTGCTTTATCCACTGCACCACCTAGCCACCCCCAACTCCAGAGCTTTTTGAAATACACAAGGCTGGGGGGATTGGTAACAGATTTGCTAATCTACAAGTTATATTTGCTATAATCAATTAAAATTATATAGAAAGCACTGTGTTTTGGACTTAAAGCAGTATATGTCAGCAATTTTTATTATTGAGTATTTATTATTAAGTATTTGCTGAAGCCAAGATATATGTGTGATATAGATATAGAGTTTCGTTCCCTCTTCACAAGAACCCTATGAGATAGATACTATTATTATCCCCATTTTACAAATGAGGGAATAGACACTGATGGGCAAATCATTTAACTTCTCTCCAAGGTCACACAGCTGGTAATCAAGCACTGTCCCACGCAGAATTTGACTTTTAATCTTCCTGAGCGCAGTGCTCTATCCATTATACCATCTAGCTGCCAGTGATAACTTTTTTTTTTTTTAAGTGAGGCAATTGGGGTTAAGTGACTTGCCCAAGGTCACACAGCTAGTAAGTGTTAAGTGTCTGAGGCCTGATTTGAACTCAGGTACTCCTGATTCCAGGGCCAGTGCTCTATCCACTGCGCCACCTAGCTGCCCCAATAACTTTTAACTTAATGTAGGTGGTGACTTAACTTTTGTCTAGAGTAAGTTGAATGGACACCTATGAAGCTGGCCCATGAGTTCATCTACAGGGTTAGCCCTAAAGGCTTAATGTGGTTAAAAATTGTTGTCAGATAGTGAATTGGGCCCAGAACTGAATAGGAGGAAGAGAACAGAAGAGATCTCATTTGGGAAACTTGAGCAACACTTCTGTGATTCCAGCTGTTCCTGAAATAAAACCCCATCTTTTTAACATTATTGTTCTTCTGGTGATTTGTTATGGCTATAAGTCATGGAATACCACATGGTTTGAGGCATCAGATCTGTAGGTCATTCAAATACCAGTGGAGAGATGCATGATGGACTGAAATAGGCTGCAGGGAATTCTGAATCATAAATTCTGAGCAACAAGTGATTTAAAAGATATAAAAACCTATTTGGACAAAAATACTTTAGCAGCTCTTTGTAGTGGCTAAGAATTAGAATCAAAGGAATGCTTATCAATTGGGGAATAGCTAAACAAGCTTTGGTATATGATGGTGATGGACTATTTATTGTGCTATAAAAAATGACAGGCAGGATGATTTCAGAAAGGTCTGTAAAGACATGTATGAACTGATATACAGTGAAGTTAGCAGAGAACCAGAACGTCGTGCACAGTGACAGCAATATTGTTTGATGAAGAACTATGGATCACTTAACTATTCTCAGCAATACAATGATCCAAGACAATCCCAAAGGACTAGCGATGGAGCAGACTATCCACCTCCAAAGAAAGAACGGATGATGATTGAATGTAGACTAAAGCATGCTATTTTTCAGTCATTTTTTCTTTTATTCAAGTTTTCTTGTACAAAATTACTAATATTATAATGTTTTACATAATCACACATGTATAACCTATCTCTGATTGTTTATTGCCTCAGGGAGAGGGTAGGAGAGGGAGGGAAGGAGGGATAAAATTTGAAACCTGAAACTTGAAAGTAAAAATGTTTATTACTTTTAAAAAATTAAGTAAGCAATGGAATACTATTGTGCTGTAAGAAATGATGAGCAGGAGGAGTTCAGAGAAACCTGGAGGGTCTTACGTGAGCTGATGATGAGTGAGATGAGCAGAACCAGAAGAACATTGTACACAGTATCATCAACATTGAGTGTTGACCTACTGTGATGGACTATATTCTTCTCACCAATGCAATGGTACAGAAGAGTTCCAGGGAACTCATGATAGAAGAGGATCTCCAAATCCAAGAAAAAAAAAAAAAGAACTGTGGAGTATAGATGCTGATTGAACCATACTATTTCTTTTTTTTTGGGTGCTGTTGGTTTTTTTTCTATTTTGAGGTTTTGCATCACTGCTCTGATTTTTTCTCTTGCAACAGGATTAATGCAGAAATAGGATTAATGTTATTATGTGTGTATATATATATATACATCTATATGTATATAGATATATAGATATAACCTATATCAGATTACCTGCTGTCTAGGGGAGTGGGGAGGGAGGGAGAAAAATCTGAAATTGTAAAGCTTGTATAAACAAAAGTTGAGAACTATCTTTACATGTAACGGAAAAAATAAAATACCTTATACATAAAAAAAATTAAGTAAGGAAAAAAATTAAAAATAAGATATCACAGATGACATGCATGCCCAAAAAAGTGAGAGGAACCAGCCTAGTCATGTATCAGCAGCTAGTGATTATAGAGACATAGCCTGTAGTACATTGTAGTACATTGGGTGGGCCCCTACTGGAGTCTGACGGAATGTGAACTGCTCAGGGTTGTGATCCGGGCCTTGGGAGGGAAGACTAATATTGAGATAATGGAGATACAGATACCACAGTGAAGACAACCCCTGCCTTGTGTTCTAACAAGGGAAAACTATATGTAGAGGAGTGGTTATTTGGGAGGGGTATTTTGTTTTGGAAAGACATTGGGATAGTGAGTAGATTAACATAGGGATGGTGAGTAGATATTAATTTGGTTATAGTTCTAGAACTCTAAAGCTGAGGGAGAGTTGACACAAGATGTCTGAGGGTTAAAGGCAGACATGACTAGAGGCCAGCCTGATGTAGGGTTAGATCATGGGTCCATTGGAATATTGTCTGCCATGAATCATTATTTTCTATGCACAAGTAAGTGGATAGGTGTTTAGAGTTATTATCATATTAGTACATGTTTGAGCTGTTGGATAAGAAAAGGCATCCATCCAAAGAGGAAAAACATATACACAATTATGAATTTGGGGGCATCTTGCCTTTTGCAGTAATTTATATTAAATATATCAAGAGATGCCCAGTTATTAGAGTAGATTTAGGTCAGTCAATTAAGAAGAACTCATTAACTTCAAAATTTTTCAAAAATAGCCTTCTTGTCCTTTTATATTTATTTAAATTTTGTTCTGTTTTGTTTGTGGGGCAATGGGGGTTAAGTGACTTGCCCAGGGTCACACAGCTAGTAAGTTTCAAGTGTCTGAGGCCGGATTTGAATCCAGGACCGGTGCTTTATCTACTGTGCCACCTAGCCGCCCCCTTTATATTTATTTAGCAAATGTTTTAGTGCCTACTAACTATATGCGTTAGGGGGATGGGGGATGAAGGATATATAAGATAGGATAAAGCTATAACCTTTAAAACTAAAGGAGAGGTGGAAGTGAACATTTCACATGTATTTTAAACAGATTTATTTGTTTTTCCAGATTAATTTTGCAGTTTCTCGATTAAAGACCTATTCTGAAGCCCCATTGTGGTGTGGAGGTGACCTTGGGTTCTAGCAAATGCCAACAGAGCACAAGTTCTGGTAGGTTTTTACTAAGCATTTGAATTAGTGAACAATGATGCCATGACTTCAGGGTCAGGCTTAGCTTGATGCACCAGGCCTTATCCCCAGGACATGGGCCACCAGGCAATTCCTTTTTTTTAAAACAAGACCACTAACAAATGTGGAGGGAGGCATACCGGTGAAATCACTGCTTTCTCAAAGTTCAGGTATGTAGCTATGTCAGAAAAGTCAATGATGATTTGGTTATTTTATTCACTAGATCTAATTTACTGTAGGACACACACACACACACACACACACACACACACACACACATATACTTAATAGGAAGACCAAAAACCTGAATAAAACAGTAAGGTTTTGTTTTCAACATATTATTCTCCATTACCAGTTAGATTTATTTTTTTAAATGTATTTCCTAATTCATATATTTATGTATTTGTATATATGTAATATCTATAATATGTAATTTATATGTGGTATTATATTATATGTGTAATTTATATATGATATACATATATACACACGTATACATATACATATACCTACCTACACATATATATCCACATGACTACATACATATATGAAATCTGAAGTGTGAGTTTAAAAAAACAAGAGTCATTTTTATTGAAACTAAAGAGATTATTTAGACCAAGCCAACAAGGAAAAACTTGAAATATTGGTGTGTGACAGTTTTCATCAGGTATCTGCCAATAGAAGTCTTTCCCTATGTGAGGGCCAAATTGCATTGGTTGTCCCAGTCCCATCACTACCATCTCTGGGTGTAAGGAGGAGTGAGTGGCCGAGTGGCCTTTTATCTTTAACCTTTTTTTTTTCTTTATTTTTTTTCCAATTACATGTAAAGATAGTTTTCAACTTTCACTTTTGTAAGATTTTGAGTTCCAAATTTTTCTCTCAGCCTCTCCCTTCCCTCTCCCCTTCCCAAACCAGCAATCAGTCTAATATAGGTTATACATTACAATCATGTTAAATATATTTTTACATTAGTCATGTTGTAAAAGCAGAATCAGAACAAAAGGGAAAAAAACACAAGACAACACCCCAGGTAAAAATAGCATCCTTCAATCTGCATTCAGACTCCATAGTTCTTTTTCTGGATGTGTAGGGCATTTTCCATCATGAGTCTTTAGGCATTGGTTTGTTTTTTGTTTTTGTTTTTGTTTTTGTTTTTGTTTTTGCAGGGCAATGGGGGTTAAGTGACTTGCCTGGGGTCACACATCTAGTAAATGTCAAGTGTCTGAGGTCGGATTTGAACTCAGGTACTCCTGAATCCAGGGCCGGTTCTCTATCCACTGCGCCACCTAGCTGCCCCTAGGCATTGTTTTTGATCATTGTATTGCTAAGAAGAGCTAAGTCTATCCCAGTTGAATATCACATAATGTTGTTGATACTGTGTACAATGTTCTCTTGGTTCTGCTCATTCACTCAGCATCAATTCACGGAAGTCTTTCCTGGTTTTTCTGAAATCTGCCTGCTCATCGTTTCTTATAGCACAATAGTATTAATTTGCATTCATATACCACAACTTACTCAGCCGTTCCCCAATTGATGGGCATCCTCTCAATTTCCAGTTCTTTGCCACCACAAAGAGCAGCTATAAATATTTTTGTACATGTGGGTTATCTTTTACTTTTTAATCGAAGTCTGGTTCAATGCTTCTAGATATCTACCTCTGTGTGGGGGTCACAAACATCTCACAAACCCTTCTAGTTAGAGTACAAAATCTGCTTGCTATTATGTGATGATTGTTGGGGTATAAGACAACATGTCTTTTCATAGTTCCAAGTAGTTTTTAGCCTCAAGTCAACTGATTCTCTCTACATTCCATAATTCTTATGCAACTATTTCTTTTTTTTTTCCTGGCCTCAAGCAATAGTATCTACATTCTATGGAAATTACCCTCTAAAGTAGCCACCTGATTCTTTTATTATTTTTCATTTAAATTTTTAAAAATTAATAATCTTTTGTTCCCCTTCTTACATTTCCCTCATTGAAAGAAAAATGGAAAAACAAGTCTAGTGTAAGAAGCAAAAATAATAGTAACAACTAGTATTTGTATACTAAGATTTTCAAAGCAATTTATAAGTATTATCTCATTTTATCCATAGAGCAACCCTTGAAGTTGAGTGCTATTATTAAACCTACTTTATAGGTAAAAGAATTGAGCCATACTGAGGTTAGGTGACTTGTCCTGGATCACATAGCTAGTAAGTGTCTAAGGCTAAATTTTAACTTAGGAAAATGAGTCTTCTTGACTTCAGGCCCAATGTTCCATCCACTGGGTCACATAGCTACCCTCATATTAACTTAGAAAACCGCATATTAACATTATCTATGTTCTATTGTGTTCTATTCATTGAGCCACACAGCTGACTCTAATATGCATAGTCAAGTAAACCAAATCCCCTAATTGGCCTTGTCCCCAATATATATCTCATCCTGCTCTCCATCAGGAGGTGAGTAGTTTCCTTATGGGTCCTCTGAAATCCTGTTGGGTCATTGTGTTTATCAGAGTTTTTAAGTCTTTCAAAATGATTTGTTTTTTCAATACTGTTGTCATTGTATAAATTGTTCTCCTAGTTTTGCTCACTTCAATTTACATCAGTTGATGCAAGTCTTCTCAGATTTCTCTGAAACTGTACCCTTTATCACTGTGTTTTATGACACAGTAGTGTGTTATTACATTCATGGACCATTGTTTGTTTTGGCCATTCCCTAATTGATGAGTTGTCACCTGGTTCTTGAACTAGTTATCCTATCTTCTCTTCATTTTCTCCACCCCAAACTCTTTAACTCCCAGCCCAAGGTTCAGTTCCACTTATTTATTTTCTAATTTCCCACTTGGATAACTTACAAAATACCTCCCCAATCCTCAAGTTGGGGGAACTCACATTCATGGGTCTTCTGCTCTTCAGGTGCTAATCCAGCTTTGTCTCATCTGACTAACTCTTTTACTTAGATATGGACTCACAATTATAAAATAATGTAGTTAAATTAAGATCAGTCTAGTATCAACCAAACTCATACACACACACACACACACACACACACACACACACACGTATTTTAAGGTAATGTTTAAAAATATCATTGCTATCTCATTAGAGTGTTAAGGAATGTTAAGGGGTCCCCTGCACTTACATTTTTGAGGTGCCATATTTTCCAGAATCACTGGACTCAGAACATGCAGGAGGCCCTGAATGTCAAGGACAAAATTCCCTCCCCCGCCCCTCACTCCAAGCTGACATAGTTTGGTGTTTGCTTCCCAAACTGAACTAACTCCCTATGTGTTCTTGGGAGCCAACAATCACCAGACAGTCTGCACTAGGCTTGTGTACCTGGGACCTGTGTAGATAAGCACACCATCCTATCTTCATAGTCTGGCAGTTGCCAAGGGAAAAGAATATGTCTTATACTCCCTGAAGGAGAGGAGTTTTATCCTTTTCCCACCTTTATTGCACCTTTCCCCCTTCCATGCCACAGCCTTTTAGGTAGAGATTTGTTTCTTCCCCCTTGGTCTTACTGTTATAAAAAGGCAGATTTCCATATGGATCATGAACTCTTTGGGTTTCACATGAGTGTTCATTTCTCTTGTAATAAACCTAGTTATGAGTTTCATGAAGTTGTGATTGCCTGTTGACATTTGGTGGCAGCAGCGGTCTATGATGAGAGAAAGTGACTCACATTGGCCAGAAGCTTCAGATGCAGGGCTCAATACCAACATGGGGTTTTCTCCCCCACCTGTATCAGATGCAATATGGTGCAATGGATGGAGAGCAGGCCTGAAAGTCAGGAGAATTTGTATTCAAGAGCCACTTCTGACAGATTCTGGCTGTATGACCCTGGGCAAGTCACTTAACTATTGTCTGTCTCACTTTCTTCAATTGTAAATGAGACTAATAATAGCTCCTAACTCCCAGAGATTTTGTAAAGATAAAATAAGATTTGTAAAGCACTTTATAAAAGTTAAAAGTATTATATAAATGCTGGCTATGATGATGATATTTGACCTTAGATCAGTCTCTTAATTTTCTAGGTCTGACTTTCCTCAAATGGAAAATATATGTATGGCATATGTAAAATACTTTGATATTCTTTTATTAAAAATTGAGTTCCAAGTTCTCTCCTTCCCTCCCTTCAAGTAATATATCAATTATACATTTAAAGTCATGTAAAACTTATATATCCATATTAACTATGCCACCAAAAAAATTAAAAGCAAGAAACATAAAGAAAGTGGAAAAAAAGGAGCTTCAACCTGCATGTAGGGTTCATCCATTCTCCCTCTGGAGGTAGCTAGTATTTTTCTTCATGGCTCCTTTGGAATTGCCTTGAATCATTGTCTTGATCAGAGTAGCGAAGTCATTCAAAGTTGATCATTGTTACAATATTGCTGATATTGTGTACCATGATCTCCTGGTTCACCTCACTTCACATTGCATCAGTTCATAGTCTTCCCAGGTTTTTATGAAGCCATCATGCTCATATTCCATCCCAGTCATATACCACATTTTCTTCAGCTCTTCCCTAATTGACAGGCATCCCCTCCATTTCTAATTCTTTGCCTTCACAAAAAGAGCCGCTATAAATATTTTTGTACAGATAGGTCCTTTTCCCTCTTCTGTGATCTTTTTGGGATACAGACCCAGTAGTGATATTGCTGGGTCAAAAGATATGCATGCAAAGTGGGCATAGTTCCAAATTGTTTTCCAGAATGGCTGGACCAGTTCTACCTAAAACGTGTTGAAAACCTCTGAGATTTAGATAAATGTTTGTTGTTGCAGCTGCTAATACTATTACCTCCCAGGAACCTTAATAACAAAAAAAGTGTGCCATGCATAATGGACACAAAAGTTCTCTAAGTATTAATAAAGGTATATTTCCTCCTTGTAAAATTATTAGGCATTGTAGTTTATAAACCAGCCACTTCTGAGTTTGGTTAGTGTAAATCAATTTCCTAGGGCTGGGTGAATACATAATGTTGAATTTATGAATCTATACAAATGAAGACCAGATAATAGATTGGGTTGATCTTTCCCAGGTATCAGCCTTCCTATCTATTACACTCCTTCTCCCAATAGATCTCTTTTTAAAATTCATTTTTTTAATTAATAAGTATTTATTTTTTCTCCCTTCCACCCCAAATGATCTTTGCTATGACATCCCCTCCAGGTAGTGCCTGCCTATGGAGGTGTCTAATACCCCATTTGGTGATGGAAACTGAAGAGCACTGCCTCTCATCTCTTGTGTTGAAAACAAAACTCAGGCTTTTGCCTTCTCTGAAATGTTGGGAAAGTTAAATTATGTTATAATCTTATCCCTAAATGGACTGTCTACTAAGAGGGCAAAGGGAACCCAGACACTGGCCCAGAAACCTAGCATCTTTGTTTACTTGCTCTGTTGACGTGACCCCTGCATGAAACTTCCTCTCTTGGGTTACTGAAGCGGAGGGAAAAAAAAAGAGATTGGCAGGGTTGCCACAACAGGAAGAAAAAAGAAATATCCTTTTGGTCAGATCTAAAAGGAGGGGTTTTATAAACCACTAAGAGACTGTATTTCTCTTCTTGTTGAGGGATTGGGAGGCTTTTTGGCCTATTGGCCACAAGTAACTAAGAAACCCTGCCTCCTTCTAAATAAGGTTTTGATGAAAATGAGGGAGCCCAGGGAAAATGAGTTTTTATTACAAATGTGCATAATTTGATTTGAAGCAAATTGGGAGTCTGGCTCGGGGAAGAACTGAGGCTGGTGAAGGGGTCAAATCTAATTCTGATCCTCTAATTGCACAGACCAGTAAGTCTGAGGGTGGAAGCTTATAATTTTGGTTTGTCCTCACAAAGGCAGAGAAAAGAGTTTGCTAGTGCAAGTTTGATAAGAGTAGAAGAGTCCTTTGGTGGCATTTGGGGCTTGTCTGTCGGCTGATGACGAAATAGAGCTATCTATTTAGACAACTCTTCTGGAAGGTAAGAGAACAAAAACTGAGTTTGACTATGAACATATCTCTCTTTTTTTTTTTTGTGGGGCAATGGGGGTTAAGTGACTTGCCCAGGGTCACACAGCTAGTAAGTGTCAAGTGTCTGAGGCCGGATTTGAACTCAAGTACTCCTGAATCCAGGGCTGGTGCTTTATCCACTGCACCACCTAGCCGCCCCTGAACATATCTCTTATTAAAAACAACAACAACAACAACAACAACTGTTCAAAGACTTCTTGGGTAATACGGGCACTGGTTAATTTATCTTAATTAAAATATACTTATACTAAGCATCTTCTCTTTCCCCAGAATACAAGTTGTAAGAAGTACAGAGAATGTATCAAGGAACCAATAACTTCACTGGGGAAATGGGGCACATAACCTCTTTCTCAAAACATGACTCTCTAGGTGATGAATAAATGCTTAATGAATAGTTCATAGAGTCAGTGGCGTTGGGATTTGGTAGAAGGAGAGGTCACTTTGAGGTACTTGGTCACAAAGGCCTTGTGGGAGATAGGAGATTTGAACTGTTTCTTTAAAGATAAGAATTATAAAGGGTGAAGGGCCTCATTGTAAATGGGGTTGGAAAGATCCAAAGGGTAGAGGTGCATAGGTGAGAAAGTGTCATGCATACTTAGGGAACAGTGAATAAACTAGTTAGGCTGGAGTAAATAGTTTTTATAGTGGACTAGTAAGTGAGAAGACTAGAAAGGTCAGTTGGGGATAGATTTTGGAGTGCTGTCAATGCCAGGCTAAGGAATTTGGATTTCGGCCTATAGGCAGTTGGGAGTCACTAAATGTTTTTTCCCAGGGGGGTGGGAGTAGGGGAGGACGAAAGGGCATGATGAAAGTAATATTTTAAGATAGTACACCTGGCCAGCTGGATAGATTGCAGGAAAATGATTAGAGACAGAGACAAGTTGGGAAATATTGTAATAGTGAAGGTGAAAGGTAATGAGGACCTGGACTGGGGTAGTGATGGTGGAATGGAAATGAAGGTATTTAGAAATTTAGAAAAAGGACATTGTCATGGGATCTCCTCTCTGTCTCTCTCTTTCTCTCTCTCCATTTGGGATTTTCTTGGCAAAGATACTCTAGTGGTTTGCCATTTCCTTCTCCAGCTCATTTTATAGATTTATAGATGAGGGAGAACTGAGGCAACCAAGGTTAAGTGACTTTCCCAGAGTCAGTTTTCCCCTGCCCTATCCAGCAAGCTATCCCTTTAACAGTAAAAAATGAAACTAGGCAGGGGTGAGAAGCAGCCTAGCTAAATTAACTAACTAATTCTTGGACTGATCTTGACATATATGCAGCCCTCCATATTATACACAGTCCCTCATCTCTTTGAGGAAGAGAGGGACGACATGCATTTTGCATCTGTTCTCCACATCCCAAAGTATTTTTCCAAAGGACCTTTGTATTATTGTGAGAAGCAATTCATTTTCACTTTGTGATTACAAACCAAGTCTTACTACAACGCCATGTTGTATTCAATTGTATTCAAGTTCGGTAAAGGTGCTTAAGGTTTACTTTCTTCTTTGTTTTACCTTACTCAAGGTACCTACTTTATCTATGAAATATTGATTGAGACTTGTAATCTCATTAATATAGGGTAATTTTGGATGAGAAAGCTCCTGCCAGTGTAAATTGGCACCTTCTCCGTAACTTTTAGTCTTATACAGAGATGTTAGGTAAAACTTATAGTTTCCTTTGTACTGAAAACTGATAATTCACCCAGTCATCCAGTCATATGTCATCATAATGTCCGAGGTCTTCCTGTCCCTACCACCAGCTCTTTGTACACTTCCTTTGTATTAGAGGCATCATTTGCAAAAGGAACAAAAGAAAGAAAAAGATGTTGATGAATCATTTTTTAAAATGCACAGAAGAGAATGCAAGAAAGATCACAAGGGCACATGGCCAAATCAGGATGACAGCAACAACATTTAAGCTTTACCTAGTGGAAATTCAGTTTCATACAACTTTTTTTTTTTTTTTAGTGAGGCAATTGGGGTTAAGTGACTTGCCCAGGGTCACACAGCTAGTAAGTGTTAAGTGTCTGAGGCCAGATTTGAACCCAGGTACTCCGGACTCCAGGGCCGGTGCTCTATCCACTGCACCACCTAGCTGCCCCCGGAAATTCAGTTTCATAAGCTACCTACCTTTTCTTTGCACAGAGATATGTTCATATGTATTGGTATGATCATTTAGCCTTTACTTGAAGACCTCTTTAAGCATTCATTATCAACCTCAACTGGCTGGTCTGTCATGTTCTTAAAATTCTGGTAGGGAAGAAGGTCCATCCTCCATCCTTGGGCCTGGGCCTGGAATAAGAAAGACCCAAGTTCAAATGGGGCCTCAGACACTTACTAGCTGTGTGACCCAGGGCAAGTCACTTAACCTCTGTTTGCCCCAGTTTCCTCATCTGTAAAATGGATATGATAATCATAGCATGATTAAGGTAACCATGCTAAAGGTGTCACCATTTGGTCCCTCAATATGTGTCTTCCTCCTGTCCCTTTGTTATATAAGCTGCTTAAAGAATTTGTGCTATGATGTCATGGCATTCTTAAAACTTCCCACTCATGTCCTGCAAATGAATTTGAGGGGGCTTTTAGGGCTGATTTTCAGTTTCTGTTCAGGTGTCGGCAAGACACAAGACAGGTAGTGGTGATTGAGATTGGTACTTTTAACCTTTGGCTTGAAGAGCTCTTTAATTATTTTGGGGGAGTTCTACATTCAAGGATGGTTCATTCCCCCAAGAAATAGCTGTGGGATTGTTTGTTTTGGTTTGGTTTTTTTACCTATTACATTTGGAGAATTCAATCCAGTCCTAGTAATGATGGGGTGTGGGTGAGGGGGTTAAGGATACTTAGAGCTGGGGGCAGCTAGGTGGCACAGTGGATAGAGCACCAGCCCTGGAGTCAGGAGTACGTGAGTTCAAATCTGGCCTCAGACACTTAACACCTACTAGCTGTGTGACCCTGGGCAAGTCACTTAACCCCAATTGCCTCACTAAAAAAAAAAAAAAAAGGATACTTAGAGGTGACTGCAAGTGATTATGTAGGCAGGTGCTAATTTAATTTCATGTATATTGTCGTAGAAGAGGTTTACACAGAGAGATCCCATTGCAGAAATTTATAGCTAAATCATAGCTCTTTAAACTCCAAAAACCAAGTAAGAAGTGAGAGAAATAAAACCTTGGATATTACTGGGTTTTTTTTTTTTTAAAAAACTGCACATTCATTTGTATTGAACAATATTAAGAGTAGAGGTTCTCGGGGGCAGCTAGGTGGCCCAATGGATAAAGCACCGGCCCTGGATGCAGGAGTACCTGAGTTCAAATCCAGCCTCAGACACTTGACACTAGCTGCGTGACCCTGGGCAAGTCACTTAACCTCCATTGCCCTGCAAAAAAAAAAAAAAAAGAGTAGAGGTTCTCATGGCTGACTTTAATCAGGGCTGTCTGATTTAATTTCTCATTTCTAAACAAATAAAATATGTACAAGAAGAGTGTTAGTGGCTGAATTCAGTCAAAATGCATTCAAACTCATGGTCATTTTACCTTCAGAACAACAGGTTGTTAGATTACAAATATTACATAATTCTATAACTTTGCTAGGAACTTGGGGTTTACAGCTAAGTGGTGCGGAGATTAGAAGCAGCTCACTTACATATAGATTCCTTTGAATCAGAGGAGATAGCATAAGCAGTAGCCTTCAGACAGTAAGGGACATGGTGCTTGGGAGAATTGAAACTCCCATTGAGAATGGGTTTTGAACTTATGATGATTCTAGTACGGAAAACATTAGGTTGTAAGTTTGCTTATAAAATAGGTAGCATGAGAGTGCTGCATTTCGAGTCAGGTAAACAAGTCACTTCATCTCTCTGAGCCTCAGGCACCTCTGTAAGATCTAGCTACAAAGTTATATGAAGTAGGTTGGGATCTGGGATGGATGGAGTGACATCACATATTCTTGCCTACCTATTTCTTTTCCCCTTTTCTTCATACAATGCTTTCCCAAGTCATTCATGGATAAGCATGGATATGGATGTCCAGAAAACTATAAAACTGGTATCCTGACCAATCAGTAGTGCCTGGCCCCGAGTAGGTTTTTAATAAATGATACTTGAGTGTTGGTACTACTTGGGAGACTCTTTAAAATAGGTTCTTCCATTGGTCAAAGGATATGGGCTGTGCATGCCAGAGGTGTACAACTTATTGAAATCTTCCATGGTTCTACCCTTTATAACTAGGAAATTATTCCTTGTGGAGAAGGCATAGGATCATGCACATGTCTTGGGCCCAGGGAGAGTAGTTTTGCCTAAATAGAGGAGGAGATTATAGGATTAGGAGATGGTGGCCTTGGCCTGCTTAAGGCTGACTGAGTGTTTCTTGGTTTCTCACGATTGAAGACTTTAGAGGGCAGAGAGGGACCCTAAGGGATTTTTCAGTGCTGAAGGTGGCCATTGTGTAGCGTAGACTAGTAGTATAGTCAAGTCATTTTAGTAGACTTTTTCCCATAAAAGTGAAAACTTTATAGTCTTTTTTCTTTTAATAAGTTTTTATTGACAGCTTATTTTTATATCACCTTCATTTCTAAATATATCCCTGCTTCCCCTCCCCAGAGAACTATTCTAGGAAAGAGGAAAAAAGAAAGAAGGGGGAAAATAATTCAATGAAACTAACCAAACTATTAACCAAATATGATAATATATGTCATGTTTTATACCCATAGTTCCCCACTTTTCCAAAGGGGGGAGGGAAGTATGTCTTCTCCTCTCTTCTTCAGGAGGAAGCCTAATTGTTATTATGATTATCAGTAGGTAGGTGAAGCAACAGCTGAAGCACTGGGCCTGGAATCAGGAAGACCTGAGTTCAAATGGGGCCTCAGACACTTTCTAGCTGTGTGACCCTGGGCAAGTCACTTAACCTGTTTGCCTCCGTTTCCTCATCTGTAAAATGGATATTATCATCATAGCACCTACCTCCCAGGGCGGGTGTGAAGATTAAATGAGATAATAATAAAGCACTTGTTATTATTATTAACTCCGTAGCATTTGGTTTCATGGTATATGTCATTTTTCTGGTTTTGCTTATATAACTTTGCACCAGTCTTCCCCTCTTCCTCTGTGTTCTCCATAGTCATTGTGTCTTACATTCCGGTGATATTCCATTATGTTGCCACACAACAGTTTGTTTAGTCATCCCCAGCTGTAGTAGATGATCATTTACTCTGTTTTCAGATCTTTGTTGCTACCAAAAACAGTCACAAATATTTTGGTGTACATGAGACCTTTCTCTCTTTGACTTACTTCGGGTATATACCTGCCTAGCAATGGGCTCTCTGGGTAAAAGGGTTGTAATTTAATATTAATTTGGCATTATAAAAAATAGAATCACAACATTTGGTGGGGGCTAGAAATGGTCTTGGAGATCTAATTCTAAAAGCTCTATCATTTTACAGAAGGTAATCCTGAGACCCAGAGAGAAGGTATTATAATTTTTTTTTAATGGCCCACGGTGCTTTCTCAAAACCACACTTTCAAATGTTTCAAAGGTAAGGGTCCAGAAAACCCAAGAAGAGATCTTGTGCCAAGAGGACTGGTTTTTGATGGATGAACCTAGTACTGTAATGAGGATAATTTCCTGCCAATAGGAAATGAGTGTTGGAAAAATCCTGTTTCATGTTGCCAAATGGATACTACATCCCACTCAAGTCCAGCTGAAATATAACCTTATTGTTATTCTTCCTAAAAGATATTATCAAAACCAGAATTGTTGGCTTTGGAAATGGGATGTTGTGACTACAAGAACCAAGTGCCCTGCATCTTATAATAATTCAATATACCACATGTAATATCCCAAAGACCTAGGATGACCTACCTCTCTTAACAGAGCCAACAAAGCCCACACAGTTCTTTCTGTATACTTTTCAGTAAGACACCATACAATCCTGTAAAATTTGTTGTCCTTGTACTTATTAAGTGTCTACCTATGAGGGTGGGGGAGGGAGGAAGCTAGACCAAGTTATGAAGGAAGCAAGTCAAACACAATCCTTGCTGCTTTTAGGTTTATTTAAAAAAAAAAAAAAAGACAACTCCAAGGTGGATCTCAGAACAGAATGCCGTAGAGTAACAAACATTCAATTATGTAGGGCACGAAATGACAGGATCACAGAGATACTTCGCATTTATACATATTGTATGACTTTATATGATTTTATATATGATTCACTAGAGTTGGGGTAGGACAAAGGATATCATCGTTCTTCAAAATTCAATAAATCAGTTTCATTTTTTTTTTAAAGCAAACTTTGTTGTTGTTGTTGTTTGTTTTTGGTGGTGGGGCAATGGGGGTTAAGTGACTTGCCCAGGGTCACACAGCTAGTAAGTGTCAACTGTCTGAGGCTGGACTTGAACTCATGTCCTCCTGATAAAGCCAGTGCTTTATCACTGTGCCATCTAGCTGCCCCTCAGTTTCATTCTTTTTTTTTTTTAAGTGAGGCAATTGGGGTCAAGTGACTTGCCCAGGGTCACACAGCTAGTAAGTGTTAAGTGTCTGAGTCCGGATCTGAACCCAGGTACTCCTGACTCCAGGGCCGGTGCTTTATCCACTATGCCACCTAGCAGCCCCAATCAGTTTCATTCTTAAAATGAAGACTTAAGATATGGGCAGAGGGTAAGGTGATCGGAAGGAAGTAGAAATCATCAAAAGGTGATTTAATATGATTAGTATAGAGCCAAGTATCCTATTTTGGTGAAACTCTGAAGAAGTTGATAGGTAGAGGTGGATTTCAAAGAAAATTGCTATAATCTTGACTCCATTATGGATGGAGGAATAAATTAGCTTTTTTTTTTATTCATGGTTTTCAGTGGTGTTGGTGTTCCAGATTTACATAATCCCCCCAGTCATGCACCAGGTTATAATAACTAACAACATGTCAGTGTTTTTAAAACTTTAGCATATTAATAGTTTTGTGTCTTTAAGCCTCCATCTCTGCTTTTAGCTCTTTTTCTCTCAGCAGATGATCTGTCTTTTCCATTTAAGTCAACAAATATGTTTCAGGCAGTGTACCAAGCAATGGGGATGCAAAGAAAGGCAAAAACACTCCTTGCCCTCATAAAGCTTTAAATCTAATGTGGAAGTAATATTAAAAAAAAAAATCTATGTAGAAACAGTATATATCCAGGATAAATGGGAGATAATTTTGGAGAGGAGACACTTGCTAATGCTACCCTAATAAGGGGGACTGGAAAAGGCTGTTTGTAGAAGGTGTAATTTTAGTTGAGATTTGAAGAAAGTCAGGAGGAAAAAGGGCATTCTAGGCATAGGGAACAGCCAGTGACAGTGGACAGAGTCAGGAGATGGAGTGTTTTGTTGAGGGGGACAACCAAGATTGTAGACTACATGGAGGAGAGTAAGGTGTGAGAGGATTAGAAAAAAGGCAGCCGAATGGGATTTAAGGTTTTCTGTGACATATCGCCTACCCTTTCCTCCTGCCAGGGTAACCCTTGCCCTGGATCTTTGAATCTTCAGCCTATCCTCATCATCTACTGCCTCCTTCCCAGCCAGTACAAATATGCCTCTATATCCCTGAATACAAACCAACCCTCCATTCTGCTACACCTCAAACTCTGCCCCACCCCCATCAGTTTTCCTCTTAATTGACAAATCTTCTTGAAAGAGTAGTCCAGGATTATTGCCTTCTCTTATCATTCATTCACCCCTTACCCCCTGGAAATCTGGCTTCAGAAACTGCACACCATTGAGTTGCATTCTCAGAGGCCACCCCAAATCTCCTAATTGTCAAATTCAAAAGTTTTCCCCCAGTATTCAGTCTCTACAACCATCTATGCTGTTGACTGCTTTCTCCCCTGACACTTCCTTAGTTTAGCTCTGGGACTTTTTCTCCTCTGCCCGCCCCCCCCCAACCCCTAAATGTAGAATCATATTTACAGCTGGGAGGGACCAGAGGCTGTCAAATCTGGTCCCCTTATTTTACCGATGAGTTAAATGAGGGACATTAAGCAACCTGCCCAAAGTCACAAAGTAGTAAGAAGCATGAGAAGGGGAATTTGACCCTAGGTGCTGTTACTTACAAGCCTGTAAGCATTATTAACTGAAGGATATGATGTAAGACTGGTACTCTAGAGTAAAGCTAGGACTACACTCTCTGGAAGTCATTCCACTTAAAGCAACAGTTGGAGCTGTGGGCGTGGATGAGCTTCCAAAAGGAGAAAATGTAGATGCCTCCCAATATGTAACCTCTCTTGTCTGTTATTACTTCATTTCCCTTCCCACTGTCACCATCCTAGCTATAGCTCTTTTGGATTGTTGCAGTTCTAGCCTCTTCCCACTCTGATCCACCCAACCCATTACTATAAGAGTAATCTCCTGCTCCATAAGAATAATCATATTATTCTATCTTTCAAAAATATTCTGTGACAATTTGCCCTGTGATTCAAGAGTGTCATTTGCATATGTATATTTTTCTTTAAAACAGAGTTAACAAAAGTCTTTTTGGATTCTAGATCCTGCTTAGTTAAAAAATATAAAATCCTATCATTTAAAACCCTTCATACCTTTCCAGTTTCTTATACCTTACTCCATCTCCCCCCCCCCCCATATATACCCCACTATGTCCTTGGTAATCTAGACTCTTGTCAAATAACTTTTTACATTTTCACCCATCTCTGGACCTCTCTCTCATATCATCTCCACCTCCTGGCTTCTTTCAAGTCCCAGTTAACATCTCACCTTTTACAAGAAGCCTAAGCTCCTTTAATTCTCTCCCTCTGTTGATTATCTTCAATTTATCATGTATTTATCTTTTTTTTTTGTACATAGTTTTCCTATGTATTTTTTCCCCTATTAGACTGTGAGCTCCTTGGGGGCTGAGACCACTTTGCCTTTCTTTTGTGTCCCCAGTATTTAGCGCAATGTGAAGCACTCAATAAATGACTGTTGATTTGATTAGAGTATAGTGAAGAATACTAATATGTCCCGATTACTTGAACATGAGACCTTTTGCATTCTCTGGTCCTTTATGATGTCCTTTATCTGTATGAATAAAGAATCTAATATTTAGAGAGCCTTATTGACTGCCTGTGTCTGGGCAGCCTGGCACCATTTGGAGGGAAGGATTTTCCTGTAGATAAAAAGTGGAGGTAGCCCTATAGTAGTTGGCTCCATAGCTACGGGTCTTGACATACCTTGAGGATTTTGCTGGACATCAGGGCTTTAAAATCTGTACTGGACCCACAAGGAGCAGAATGGATTAGTAAGAGGGATTCAGCCTTGACCCAATTTTCTAGCATTGCCACTTCACCATGATTAATATTTAACAGACATCTGAGAATCCAGATATAATACTTCTTGAGGCCATTATAGAATTCAAGGAGCCAGCCTCATTAATCCAAACTTGGCAGGTGGTTAGAAGATTTTTGTTTTTATTCTGAGAAGCTCTTTTTTTTTTCACCTCAAGATGATTTGTCTGGTTTTGAGCCATTTGGGGAGGCAATAAGGTAAATATTTGAACTGTTGCCCCCAAGAAGCTGAGAATGCAAAGCTACCTTACCAAGGCTAGAACTGTTTTGTCTGGGATGATAGAGAAACAGCTGGGCAGTGTAAAGATGATCATCATTGTGAGACCACTTACAAACCCTTAGTATAAAAGGAAATCCCAAGTTCTGATTTTAAAAGCATCTTGACATCTTAAAACAATATGCCAGGAAAAAACCTGTCTTTAATAATGAATGCTGTGGGAAAAGTCACTAAATTTGGAAAAGATTTTTGAGTAAGGAATCTTATTTAGTAAGTAAAACAATGATTTAAAAAAAAAAGACCTGATCTTTTCAAAGTGTATCCTAAGAGATTTAGTGCAGAGAAACACCTGGAAAATCAATCAAAGGATTTTGAAAATATTGCTAGAATGAAGGTGTTTTTGGTGTTTTTATACACCAGGAAGTCATTTAAAAAAAATACACCCTGGCCCCTTTGTACTGAAGGGAGGGGGAGCTTATGCTCTGGAGAAATTGGCGGCAGAATTGCTTTTGTGGGGTGATTCCTATGTATTTCCCTTTGGGTAAAACTTGTGGTTTTAAAAACCAAAAGCAGACTAAGTTTTAAAAGCTGTTTTCAAGCTCAAAGCCAACTGGATTGAAATATTCTCTCCCCAAAAAGGAATTAAGTCCAACAGATGACTAAATCCATGGCCGCCAGGGATTACCGTGCCTCATTTTGGGAGTGTACTCTACTTTGGTTTCCCCATCAGACTCAAGAGTTGATCCACTTACAGATAGACTAGGAAAGGGAAGAAAAATATCCAAGTTGGTATCCTGGAAGAACCTGTGCATTTAAAAAAAACAAAAACCACACATTTCTTAATTCCAACCAAAACAAATGAAATTTTTTCCTTATGCTCTGAGTACTGGCCATGAGTTTTGTCTTAGAGTTAACAGATGTATTTTTAAGACTTGCTTAAGTTACTATAATGTTAAAGCTAGACTTTCATCCTTTACTTTAAAATACACAAACACACACATATACATATTTTAAAGCTGGTGTGTGTGTGTATGTGTATACTTTTGGTGTGTTTCTAGGTATAACAGCTTCATAATATGTTTAAGGTGGCTTCCTTTATATGTCAATCACAAAGCAATTAAAGACAATCTGTAAGCAACTAATGGAGCTTTGATGTGGAGTGTTATGTAAACACTGTTGATTTAGAAGACTTTAATATCTAAGCCAAATCAGAGTATTCCTAATTTCTATTTCCCTCTTTTCTACCTCCACTTTGCCCTGTTCTTTTGTTATATAAATACAGTACAGAACACTGAGACTCCATAATATTACTGTACTCCTTTGTTCCTTCCCCGACCCTCCCCCTGCCAGGGTTAAATGAAGGGGATCTTCAAAGCATTGTTGACATAAAATACTTCACAAAGCTTTGAAGATTTTATTAGACACACTGGAAGTCAATCTATTTCCTGGAATCAGCTGTAAAGTGAGTATCTCAGAAAGCCATTTCTTAGTATGGATGACAATAAATGCTCATCAGCAATGCCAAAACCACACACAAAAATCAAAATTGCCAGCAAAATCAAATGTTTGCATACTTATATGGACCTCCTTAATATCAACTGCTGGATGATGTGAGTTCAAATGAGCATACATTTAACCTTTCTCTTCTCACAGGGTATTTCATTAGTCCCTTGAGCATAGAAAAAGGCACACAGATTGGTAGTATCATTCACATTTGTGAATAATTTAAACTGCTGTGCTATGAACAAATAAATGAAGCATTTACTGAGTGTTTATTCTATGCAGATAGAAAAAGATAACTACCCTTGCTGTCAAAGAACTCACATTCAGATGTTCACAACACAAATCAATCAATAAACATTTATTAAGCACCTACTATGTGCCTGGCACTGGGCCAAACACTGAAGATACACTGGAGATACAAAAAGAGGCAAAAGAAAGTTCCTGCCTTCAAGGAGCTTACAATCTAATGGTGGAGACAATATGCAAACAAACATACATATGGAAGTGGTACTATAGATGTTTTAATTTGGAAGTGCACTCAACAATTATAGCACTTCAGCATTATAAGAGACCATCAGGAATTCCCTGTTCACCTTCCTGGCCAAGTGATTATCCAACCTTTGCCTAAAGACTTCCTGTGAAAGGTTATTCCCTGCTTAATCAGATCACTGAGTTGTGTATATCAAGCCAAAAGTTGCCTCTTTGCACTTATGTTTGCTCCTCTTAGTTCTACCTTCTGGTACCACCTAGAAGAGTTCTAATTCTTCTTCCGTTGGACAGCCTATTGAACGCTTGAAGACAACCATCACTTACTTGTTGCCTTTTCCTCCCACCCATTTCTTTTAACCAACCCTCAAATGACATTATCTCAAAATCCTTTCCCATCCTAGCCACCTTTTCTGGACATCCATCCATTCTCTAGCTTATCCACATGTCGCCTTCCACTTCACTGGCTGTTCCCATGCCTGGAAATCTCTCCTATCTCATCTCTACTGTCTAATTTCCCTGGCTACCTTCCTAAAATTCTGTCTTCTGCAAGAAGCCTTTCCCAGTCCTCCTCAAACTCAGTGCCTTCCTTCTTACCTTGTGTGTACAGGCATACTTGGAGATATTAATCATAGAAAAGTTATGTTTAATCTATACTGAAGTCTATTAAGTGTGCAATAGTATCATGTCTAAAAAAATGTACATACCTTAATTAATACTTTATTGCTAAAAAATGCTAACCATTCTCTGAGCCTTTAGGGAGTTCTAATCTTTTTGCTGTTGGAGGATCTTGCTTCGATACTGGTGGTTGCTGAGTGATCAGGGTGTGGTGGTTACTGAAGATTGGAGTGGCATTGGGCAATTTCCTAAAATAACAAAAGAAGTTTGCTGTGCGGTTTGACTCATCCTGTCACACAAACACTTGGAGGCCATAGTAGCATTATTAATTGGCCTAATTTGAATATTGTTGCGTCTCAGGGAAATGGGGGACCATAGAAGAGGGACAGAGACTGGGGAACAGCTGGTGGGTGGAGCAGTCAGAACAAATACAATACTTATTGATTAAGCTCATTGTCTTATATACACACAGTTTGCGGTGCCCCCAAACAGTTATAATAGTCCCATCAAAGATCAGTGATCACAGGTCACCATAACAGATATAATAATGAGAATGAAAAAGTTTGAAACATAATGAGAATTACCAAAATGTGACATATAAGAGACATGATGGGAGCCCATGCTGTTGGAAAAACTGTGCCCATAGACTTGCTCCATGCAGGGTTGCCATAAACCTTAAATGCAATCAATCAAAGCCCAATAAAACAAAGTGTGCCTTTCCATCTTATTTGTACCTAGTTGTTTCCATTCTATCTCCTCTTTTAGAGTATGAGTTTCTTGAACAGGGGCTGTCTTTTGCCTCTCTTTGTATCCTGGCACATGGTACATTTTCTGGCATGTAGTAGGAAGCACTTAATAAATACTAGTTGATGTGATTGACTTAGCTGTTCTCAGCAATACAGTGAACCAAGACAATTCCAAAGGACTCATGATAAAAAATGCCATCTACCTCCAGAGAAAGAACTGATAGTCTGAACACAGGTAAAAGCATATTATTTTTCCCTTTCTGTATTTTTTTCATTGTTTTTTTCCTTTGGGTCTGGGTTGTTTTGTGCAACATGACTAAAATGATAATATATTTTACATGATTGAACTTGTATAACCTTTCCCTCCCCCCCGCCCCCAGGTCAATGAGGGTTAAGTGACTTGCCCAGGGTCACAAACTAGTAAGTGTCAAGTGTCCTCCTGAATCCAGGACTGGTGCTATATCCACTGTGTCACCTAGCTGCCCCGCCCCCCCAACATATATAACCTATAAAAAATTGCTTACTATTTCAGGGAGAGGGGAGGTGGGGGGAGAGAGAAAATTTGGAACTCAAACTTTCTTGTAAAAATGAATGCTCAAAATTGTCTTTTATATGTAACTGGGGAAAAAATCAAATATTTTAAAAAAATACTTGTTGACGTTGTTCCTAAAACTTGGTTCCCCAAACTGGACACATCATTTCAGATTTTGCCTTATCAGAGCAGAGTACAGCTAGACCAACACCTCTTTATTCTGGGACAATGCAAACTAGCACTACTGTGTTGATGATTCTTAACACTCATCGAGTCTGAACTTTTTTCTTTCGGAGGAACTGCTTTCTAGTCAAAGCTCCCCAAATCGTACTTGGGGATTTTTAAAAAAATCATGGTATAAGACCTTTCACTTCTCCCTATTAAATTTTATCTCATTAGACTTAGGCTGGTGACCTAGGCTAACAAGATCCTAATCATTATCCCACATTAGCAATTTTTTCAAGTTTTGTGTCATTTATAAAATCGATGAGTATGTGATAATCTTTGCCTTTATGTTGCAAATAAAGATGTTATCCACATAGGAGGCAGCTAGGTGGCTCAGTGGATAAAGCACCAGCCCTGGATTCAGGAGGACCTGAGTTCAAATCTGACCTCAGACACTTGACACTAGTTGTGTGACCCTGGGCAAGTCACTTGACCCTCATTGTCCTGCTCCCCCCGCCCCCAAAATTTTATCCACATAAAGTCAGGCATAAATCCTTGACCCACTCCACCAAAGACCTTCCTTTTGACTTTTTTTTTTTAATTTTTGGTTAGATCTGTGAATTTATGGGCATTAGGAAGACTTTACCAATCTGGGTCAGCACCCATTTTGTGACTTGTAGTCTTAGAGGGTTGCCAGTGAGTTCCCCCACTTCTCTGGTGTCACCCAGTCCCAGGATGTGTCCAAGGTAGGACTTGAATTCAGGTTTTCTTGACTTGGAAGATATCCATTATTGCAGCCTGCCTTTGATACTGCTTCTAAATTCCTTTAGTGTACCACGAATTGTAACTTGACTTCAGCAATTCAGCCGGTTTTAAAATCTCCTAGCTAGAGTATTTTCCAGGCCATATCTTTTAATCATTTCTATAAAATACCACAAAGTAATTTTTCAAATGCTCTGCTTAAATCTAGATAAACTTTCTGAACATATCTGAATCTGTCAGCCTAATAACCTTGTTAGCAAGGGAAATGAAATGAGTTTGTTCTAATTCTTTTTTATTTTTTCATTCTGAAATAGAAATAGAATGGGCATTTGCATATACATAATAGAACAGAAAGAGAGGGTTGTACATGAAACTGCAAGCTTGCTTTTCTTTTTAAGTAGAGAGTGAGATCAAACTTTCAAAGTTATCCTGCTTGTCTGACCTTCCTGGCTTTCTGATTTCTATCCATGTTTAAAAAAGAAAAAAGATGCCTCAGTGTCTCCTTTTTTTTGGGGGGGGGGGTTACCCCATCCTTCTCTCTTGCCCTTCCTACTTCAGTCTTCTCTACTCCATCCTCATTAGAAAAGAGAAAAGAAAAAGCTCTTGTAAAAAATATACAACATATGCAAGCGGAACAAACACAATAAATTCCTACATGGATTATGTCTAAAAATGTATGTCATTCTGCATTGTATTGATCAAAGTTCTCAGGTCTTTCATAGTTGTTCTTTTCTTTATAATGTTATTAGATGAACTGTTTGGTTCTGCTCACTTTACTCTGAATCAGTTGGTACAGATCTTCCTCAGTTTATCTGAAACCATCCGTATTAGCATTTCCACAGGGCAGTGATATTTCATTACATTCTTTAGCCATAACTTATTTGGCTGTTCCCCAATAAATAGATGGATACCTCAGGCTAGTTTGATGTATTTCCTGATGAAGTCACACTAGCTGGCTTTTTGTATGGTAGGTGCCCCACTAACCATCTCTTATGATACCTTCCAGAACTTATCTAGGCAGCAAGGTCAGATTATGGGCCTGCCATTTGTGAAATTTAAAAAAAAATCCTTCAAGACCCAATTTATTTATTTTTTAAAAAATTTTATTCCATTTGTGATATATAATTACATTTTATACATATATCAAACATAGATCTAATATACTAATTTGTAAGACCCAATTTAAACCACAGCTTCTCTAGGAAGCTTTCTCTGATTACTCTGATAATCTTCTGTATTTTGTCACTCTTTAACTTCCATTCTTCATCTGAATGATTTCTCTTTGAAACTTGACAGTTTTGTTAAGTTTCCCATCCTCTCCTGGGCTGATTTACACTTTAGAATTTTAGTCTATGGTATGCTACTTATCCTTTCCCTAAACACTTTGAAATCTTCTCTCTCTAAATCTTGATTCTATTTCAGACTATTCCCAAATTTCTTCTCCTCTATCATAAAATCTAATATGGCATATTCACTTTCCTCCAAGATTCCCTTCATTTCCTTTCTGGCAGCCAAATTGTTATCCATTCATCTAGTCCAAGCCTACTGTTTTTGTTTTTTGGTGTGGTGTGTTTTTTTTCAGATTAATGAATTAAATCCCAGAGCAATGACATGACTCGCCCAAAGCATCCCCATGGTTAGTGTCAGAATCAGGTCCAAAACTAGGTTTCCCAGCTTGAACCTCAGTGTTCTTTCTGCTCTACCACATCCCCTCCAGAGCAATATGGCACCGTCATTACAGGATTATAAATCTAACCCTTGAAGGGACATATATTGGCTTCTTGGTCCAAGGCACAGATGAGGAAACTGACACTTAGGGAGAGGAAGTGCCTGGGTCAGTGGCAGAGGCAGAGGCAGAGGCAGAGTTAAGTCCATGGGCTCCCATGCTTTCTTCACTGTACCACATACCTTTCTTTGGGTCTAGTTTAAATAATTAGTTATATAAAGTAATTTAACAAGTGCTGATAACAATAGTCCTGTTATAAAAAAAAAGTTCAGCTGTTTTATGGAGGTATTTGTGTATATGGTATAATAAAGACTGTACAGTGGGCTTCTTGCTACCCTCTCTAACCTTGTGTAATCCATAAATAAATTCTTAGGATGAATAGAAGGACTGGGCTGCATGCTCAACTCTATTTTTGATAGTGGAGGGTTCACATCATTTTTTTTTTTTGGCGGGGCAATGGGGGTTAAGTGACTTGCCCAGGGTCACACAACTAGTGAGTGTCAAGTGTCTGAGGCCAGATTTGAACTCAGGTACTTCTGAATCCAGGGCTGGTGCTTTATCCACTGTGCCACCTAGCCGCCCCCCACATCATTTTCTAAACACTGAGGTGTGAATTCTTAAATTACTAAAGGATCTTTTCTTACTACACATGAGCCAGTTGGAAATTGTGTGTGTGTGTGTGAGAGAGAGACAGACAGACAGACAAACAGAGACAGAGAGACAGAGAAAAAAAAAGAGGTGGGAATTAATAGGGGAAATTGGATAAATGCTTTATGGACCCTTATCAAAGATAGTAATAGCCTGTTTCATGAGGTAGTCTTGTCACGATAATAGTTCTGACCTTAAAAAAAAAAAATCCTGAAATCATCATGTCCTTAGTCAGTCAAACAAGCACTTCTAAAGTGGTGATCATGTGCCAGACACTGACAAACTCTGGGGATAGAAAGAAAAGCAAAAACAGTCCCTACTTTAAAGGGGCTCTCACGTCTTAATGAGGGGCATGAATATGAACATAACTGGCACATGTCAGATTTATACAAAACAGAGGGGAAGGAATCTCAGGGGAAGGCACAAAGCAGCAGGTGGGGGGAGTAGGGAAGGGTTGGGGGGGGGGTGCTTCTGCTAAAGTGATTTGAGTTGTCCAAAATGAATTTCCTTTTAGATGAGAGAATATTTGATTCTTTACTTCTGAACTTTGAATTCCAACCCAAATTATACTTTAGCCTTTATACTTTAAACCTAATCCCTTATCATCAGAGTACTTCACATTCTTCTTTTGGACAAGGAAGGTTTAGAACAGGGATGGCTAACTGAGAGCTTTCCTGGCCCATTGATACACATGGAATTATTTAAACCAAGTCAAGGGATACCTTTGGGGCTAGAAGGAGCAGTCAGAACTGGGCTATTGCCCTGGTGGGGAAACTTGGAGTGGAAGGAGAATTAGGGCAGTTCTTAGAACTTGGAGAGAAAATTAATTCTTACTGTTGAGTTCCCTGCAGATGTGTTGCAACCACTCACTCCATCTCCAAGCTCCGGGAGACTTGTTTTTCTTAAACAATTCTCTATTGTTATTAAAAGTACTAGTGTCTTCACACTTGTTGGACACTAGCCCCGTGGTTTGTTGAAGCTTGAGAAACTTTGGAGGGAAAATGGATTAAAAAAAAAAAACCTCTCCATAAAATGAAAATTCTTTCCCATACTTTTGTCTGGCCAGCAAGAATCTTGTAGAATTTGCTGTACTTTTACAGCTGACAGGTGTTAGACTAATGGTCAAAGATAGACTGAAATTTGGTCAATTTTCAAGAGTCAGGATTTTGTGAACGTGACTGGCTTACTCTCTCCAGATGAGAGATTTTCATCCATCTGTGTATAAAATATGTCAGGAGTGGTCAACAAATAAAATGAATGTTTATTTCAGAACTTGGATAATGGCATTACCAACTTTAGACTTCAGAAATCACTGTATTTTTACACATAGCAATGAATTATTTGGTTAGTACAACCTATGGGGAAAAAAAAAACTGGGCCTTCTGATTTCTTCCTTTATACTATGTAGTCATGCATGCATGTGTTAAATTTGTAGCTGGTTCCTGACTTATGCTAGCCACTTATTTGATTGGACATGGAGACTTGAAAGAAAAGTTCCGTCCATTTCTTAAAGTGCTGTTTCTTTAGCTTCTGTGGGAATTGTCTTGATCTAGCAATTGCCTCTTCCTTAGATGCCCCCATTTGGATGACTAAATTGGCACTTGCTCCTATGGGCTTAGGACAACACAGCTTGCTGGGGCTGATGTATGTTTTGGCACATGCTTTTTGGTCTTCCCTTTCAGGTACTTTTCCTGTGGGTTTTTTAGAGGAAAAAGTTTGCTTCAGATGTGTTAACCATTTTTATTTCTGATGTTTCTTTACTGGGGTTTCCTCTTTCATATGGAAAAATTTTCCCCCTTGGGACTTTGCTCAGGCTCTGTGGCTTTGTAAGAGCCACCACCATTGCCACCACTCGAGGGTTTGAAAGCTCTGTTGTGATACTCTCAAACAAAACTGAAGATCTAGCCCCTTTGAAGACCAAAGGGAGATTCACTTTAGTGAAGGGAGTTTATTTTAACAACTCCCTAGTCCATCAACCCTATAACCTGAGGACCTCCTGTGAGCAAGTGTTGCTGAACTGTAAGAAGTGGCAGGAGAGAAAGCAACCTAATCATTTATATACCTGGATGAAGGAAATGTGGGAATTCCAAATGCCCGAAGCATTAAGGGAACTACCTCTGTAGGAGATTACAGACCCAAGCACTGAGGGAGGTTGGTGGTTTCTGGCTTTATCCACTGAGGACTTTGATGCTTATTTTAGATGTATCAACTTCATGTGTCATCTACATCAGCTGCTATTTTGTCTCAAAACATCCTCCAGCAGTTGGTGGTGTGCCAGTCTCCAAAAGCCCTCACTGGGAGAAGGAGCTGCTTTGCTAAGGTGCTAAGGAGCACCTCAGTCTAGTTCCTTTCTTTCCAAAGTTTTCTTATTGCCTAATATTTTTATTATACCATAGTTGTTTCCTCCCATATCCAGTCATGAGCTTCTCTTTGTAACAAACTAAAAGACAGGCTGCACCTGACCATGGACTTCCTTTTTTACATCCACAGTCCCCACCTCTACTGAGAGGAAGAAGGTATATTTATTTTCTTATCAGTCCTCCAGGAGTGAGATTGCCCATTACATTCATCAATCAGTCAATAAACCTTTATGAAGTGCCTAAGTGCTTGCTATTGTGCCATGCACTGCCCATTCATCAGTTTGATTACTTTTTCATGTTATTGTTTACATTACTGTAGTTGTATATGGTTTGCTTTCATCATTCTGCCTCACTTCCGTTTTATCCTGTGGTTCTCTGAATTCCTTGTTCTTTCTTCTGATGCAATAATCTAGTATATTCATATACCAGAATTTGATCAGTGGTTCCCTATTTGATGGGCCCCCATTTTGTTTCTAATTCTTCAGGCAGTTGGTAGCATAACAGACAAACCTTGCTGCACTCAGAGTCAGGAACACCTGGGGTTGAATTCTCCCTCAGACATTTACTTGCAGCATGACCCTAAACAGATCATCTCTCACCCTGTTTCTTTTTTTCTTTTCTTTTCTTTTTCTTTTTTAGTGAGACAATTGTGGTTAAGTGACTTGCCCAGGGTCACACAGCTAGTAAGTTCTCACCCTGTTTCTTTATCTGTTGAATGGGAATAATAAGAGCATTTATCTTAAAGGGAGAAAACATTTATAAAGTACTTTGCAAACCTTAAAGCACTCTATAGGGTTCCCAAAAGTCAATGTAAGCTTTAATAACTTAATTAAGCTATAATAGCTTAAAATATCACATAAGCTATTAAAGTTTAAAATGGCTCCAAGACTTTTGGGATACCTTGCATAAATACTAGCTATTATTTTTGTTGTGAGTACAAAGAGTGTTGCCATGAATATTTTGTCATATATGAATGTGTATGTCCATTTATTTGTTTATGTTCATATTGTAAGTTGTGTGTGTGTGTGTGTGTGTTATAAATGTTACCTTTCTGTTGTTGGCCATATGCCTGGTGGCAGGAGTGCTGGTTTAAATATAAGCTCTTTCCAGAGTCTTGAAAGAAATATTAGAACCCTTGAAGTTGCAAAGCCCCAAATTCCACTCTTATCCACAAGGGGTTGTTGAATACTTAAAATATGCACAAAAGACATGGTCTCTGCATGCAAGAAATTTGCAATTGAATTGGGGAGAGAAGACGTACACATGTGAAATCTAGCAATGACATAGGATATTATGGAGAAACCCTGACCCTGGGGATCAGAGTAATTAGGAAAAGCTTCAAGGAGAAACTGAAGTTTAAGATGGGCCTTAAAGGACCTAGGTAATGAATAAGTAGATTATAGGACTAGAGAGATCAGAAATTAAACTACTTCTTTGGCTTGTGAGGCCAGAGTCCTCCAGGAATTTTCTGAGAAGAAAGAATCTTCACTTTCTAGGAAAACTGTCCAGGATAGAGAGTGGATTACTGGAAAACCAGACCCAATAGCTTTGGTAATGGGCACAAGTTGGCTCTTTAGAGGAAGATGGCAAATATTTTATAAAGAAATCTCTTACAGATGTGTTGAAGTGACTGTTACATAAGCACTAAATTCCTATCTGAGGCACTTTAACATGTCTCCTGCTAGGGTTAAACTTTCAGAAGAATTTTATCTATCTCCTTCTCCCCCTCTCCCCCCCCAATTTTTTCCTCTCCTCTTCCTGGGATCGGTAATTTCTAGAAAGTATGCCAATGACTTTTTCTAGCCTTTGAAGGACCAAATGAAGAAACCTACATTTTCCACTAACATTTTTGTAGCAATTTCTCTCTGTTTTTGAAAAGTTGTTGCTACGTTTGTCAAGAGGGATAACTCAGATTATAGTCATGCTTCCACTAGGGTTCTTCTTTGTGAGTTTATAGGACCCTGCAGTAGAGTTTGAAATACTGTCCATGGAATTACCTATTTGAGGGCCACTTGTCCAGATTGGCCTTACTCTGGGCAGAACTGGCCCTCATTGTCTTTTTTTTTTTTTTTAGTGAGACAATTGGGGTTAAGTGACTTGCCCAGCTAGTAAGTGTTAAGTGTCGGAGGTCGGATTTGAACTCAGGTACTCTATCCACTGTGCCACCTAGCTGCTCCTCATTGTCTTTTGATAATGCTAAAAGGTTGTTCTCTTTAAAAACAACATTCCTCTACAGTCTAGGGCACCTGAAATGATCATTTTTCAGTTCCTTCCTTGGCTTAAGGTTTTTTCCTTCTAAAGGCTCCCGTTAAAATTAAATATTCCATAATAATGCATTGTCATTAGCAGCCATTAATGCTTCATAACATGAGTTCACTTGCTCCCTGGGTATCCTAGGAGTCTGAGGGATTGGGACACAGGAAAAGTCAGTTTTGATGGGAGTCAGAACACAATTCTCTGATCCTCCCCTACTAATTTTTTCTCTTTTTTTTTTTGCGGAGCCGTGGGGGTTAAGTGACTTGCCCAGGGTCACACAGCTAGTAAGTGTCAAGTGTCTGAGGCTGGATTTGAACTCAGGTACTCCTGAATCCAGAGCTGGTATTTTATCCATTGCGCCACCTAGCTGCCTCAGCACAGTAATATTCTATTACATTCATATGCTACAACTTGTTTAGCCATTCCCCAGTTGATGGGCATCCCCTTAATTTCCAATTCTTTGCCACCACAAAAAGAAGAGCTCTGAATATTTCTGTACATGTGGGTCCTTTTCCATTTTTATGACCTCTGGTATATAGACCTAGTAGTGGTATTGCTGGGTCAAAGAGTATGTACTGGGAACATGAATTTAGAGCTGAAAGAGACCCCAGAGGTCATCTAGTCCAACCCCTGAGGCCTGGAGAGTGGCTTTCCTGAGTCCACACAGGTAGTAATTGGTAGGATTTGAATCTGTGTCCTCATTCAACTATACCATTCTGCTTCCCCAGTCTCTTTGGTTCAGAGTTTTAGTGTTGGAAGGAATTGTAGATTCATCTAGTCTGACTTAGCCATTTTACATATGAGGAAACAGGAAAGAGAGCTCACCCTGGTCACACAGGCAGATCAAAAAAGGGTGTGGGTCACTTTTTAAAAAATTCTTCAGAGAATTTCAGGATGTTGAAAAGCCTCTCCTGGCCTGGACTCTTTCCCCAAAAAAACAAACTGCTCTGAAGAGCTGTCCATTAAGCACAGTGAAGACTGGGAGTGAAGAAAGAAACATTTGTCTAACTAACCAGGGAGCATCATGTGAAAATTCCTCACTGCCTGAAAATACTTTCTGCCACTGAGTTTTCCTTAGAACTAAAGCTGTATTAACCATTACATTTTATGGGGAAGGCCTAGGTCCCCAAGTAGGGAGACATCCCTTGGTGTAGTGGTTTCTACTGGGTAATTTGGCTAAAGAAGTCCTCAAGGAAGTGTTACTGATTAAGTACTTCTAATTCCACAAGTGTTCAGAAAAGAAAGGGAAAAAAAAGCAAATGTAGTATCAGCTGTGTACTTTTCCATGATTTCTTTTGTTTCCTTTATTTTAATGAATGGTTAATTAGGCAGGTTATACTTTATATGGCATGGTGTCTTGCGGGGGGGGGGGGGGGAAGAAGCGGGGAGAATCGTACCACAGAGCACTGAGCGGGTTTATGCCAAAGGAAAAAAGTGATTCTGTTTTGCCATTAAATAAAAAGAAAATCAATTAAAAAACCCAGCAATTTGTTGTCTGTGTGTACCTTTGTCTTCAAAGATACACATAACTTTTACTTATCCTTGATTCACTTTCACTAATGAGAACATGGCTGACTATATCTCCCCCCCTTAGTTCTAGGGATGCCCCTGAATGACTGGGGGGGGGGGCATTTTTCTCTAAGGCCATTGGCTCAAGCCCTCTTTCTGGTGTGTTCTCCCAAATAGTAATTTCCAGTTACCATTAGCATATCTTTTTTGTCATTGATGTCCTGCTGTGATTGGTACCCCAGCATCATTATTAAACTAATTAACTTCAATTAGCCTTTCCAAAGGGATAGTTAGTGAGAAAGATATAGCTAGAACAGAAGTATTTTTCCTCCGTGTCCAGAGGCCTGCTCTTCCCTAGTCTATCCTAGTCCCTAAGGAGAGTGGGCTCAAACTCAATAGCCTTTGCCTGCCCCTCCCCCCCCCCCAGTATTCTTTAAAAATGGCGCAGGGGATGGATGAGTTGCTCCTTTTCCCTCTTGGTTGCCTTTGAGCCACTGTTAGGTTGGGTTAAGTTGGACCCTCATCACTCTGCTCCTCACAGGACTTGATGTGTGCAACATCTGGCATCGACTTCATCTCTCAGGGCTCTGGTGGATTGTTCTTCTGACTTTTGAACTTCACAAGGTCACAAGAACATCTGATACTCTTCCACTTATGAGCCTGAAAGAATAGATACAACAGAAATAGAAGCAACTGTGGGCAGTGAGCCAAGTGGCCCCAGAGATTTAACACTCCTCTCTTCAATGGGGTCAATCAAGAAAGAGGAAAAGCCCTGACCCCTTAGTACCTTTCTTGGTTCAGGCTCAGCAGCCAATCACCATAATCAGACTGGAAATAAGACCTACATCTGTTCAAGTCTCCGTGGCCTTTATCATTGGCCAGTTCCGGTGGCTTGTTACACACATATTACTGGGTGTTTGAATTGTACCATTTAAAAATGCTTTTTAGTTGGTGAGAATCTCATTAAAAGCTCCCTTCTGGTGAACCTGCAGCAAGGAAACGAGGATACATCTTATCTTTTCCCCCCATTAACATGCTGGTTGGGTGGTGGTGTTGGTGCCTCCATAGGGCAGTGGGAGACAGGAGGAATTAACCCTGTTTGGTACCACATTGTTGAAGATGGATTCCATCCCACTCCAAAGCTCTGTAAAGAAAGAGCTCTGGAAGCTGAGTACAGAAGTATAATGGGGAAACTAATTTTCTCGTTGGCCTTTGTCCCCAGAACAAGCTATTTACAACTCCGAATCCAAAAGGCGTTTATCAAGCACCTACACCAGGTGCCAGACCAGGGAGGATTTCCCTTTATTTTTGTGTGAAGCATCTTAATGTGGTTTCCCAAAATAGAACACTGCTTACTATCAATGTTTAGAGAGGAGCTAGGATGGAAATGTCCGGGAAATAACCTGGAAACTGAACCAGAGGGCTCTGGAAATTCACTGATTATGCCACTACTCCCAAAATTAAACTTCCCTTTAGAATTGGACTTTGGCCTTGCCCCTCTGTCTTCCATAGAGAATCAAGAGAAGTTCATATTCTTCTTCAATCCTGTTAGAGTAGTAGCATTGGTAGTCATGATAATAATATTTATTAGAGTGTTTGAGGTTTATGAAGCATTTTATATAGTCTCTTCTGATCTCCACAATGACTCCATGAGGTAACTACTATTGCCATCACTCTTTTACAGAGGAGGAAACTGAGGCTTTAGAGGTTAAGTGACTTGACCTGGGTCAAACAATTATTAAGTTTCTGAGGCAGGATTTGAACTTGGGTTTTCCTGACTGCAAGTCCAACAGTCTAGTCACTGTACCACTTATCTGCCAAGTACAAGGACATATTTTATTATACAATATGAAAAAAAAGCTAGGACTCTAACTTGTTTACAGATAAGATTAATGAATATCTGTTTTCTTGGTTTCACTTTTTCTCTACTCTCAACTCAACTGGGCTTTGTTCTTTTCTCTCCCTCCTCTTAAGAAAAATGTTCTATTTTGGCCAATAGAAGATAAGCTACAAATTTAAGCCAAAATGGTATTCTCTAACTACCCATACAGATTATTCAACCCTTTTTGATAGCTACACAAGGAATATTGGGGGGGGGCAATGGGGGTTAAGTGACTTGCCTAGGATCACATAGCTAGTAAGTGTCAAGTGTCTGAGGCTGGATTTGAACTCAGGTCCTCCTGAATCTAGGGCCAGTGTTTTTATCCACTGTGCCACCTAGCTGCCCCACAAAGAATATTTTGAACAAATTTGTTTTGGGCATCTTTCTCAGGTCCACCCTTCCCAGTCTGCTCTTTCCTAAGCAAAGGTAAAAGTAATCCTCACCTTCTCTGCTATTCCAAAATATTTTCCAGTTTTTGTATCTGGCCCACTTCCAGATTCCCAAATACTTCTTTGGGATATGAATTTATATTTGAATAGTGACTATAATTATATAATATAGCTTTCATCAAAACCCAAGAAGCTTATAACAACATCCTGGGACAATGGAGAAAATGGACCATAGGAAAAAAAATTAAAACCAAAGATTCATGGGATATGTTATTGTAGAGCTTATTAATTATTTTAGGTGAAGGAGAGAAGCCATCCTTGTCATTTTTATAGGGTTTTGGGGTTTGGTTTTTTTTAACATAAGAAAAACCACTCTCCTTCAATTCCACTACTGACAGTGGTTGAATAATTTAAAAAAGAGAAAAGATCTTCACGGGCAGAAAATTAATCACTGAAGAAGATCCTGGTCTACTTTGGGAATCTACAAGGTTGTCATATCACTTGCTGTATTGTTTCCCAGTTGGCAAAATAGTAACTTATGGTTTTCCCCCTTCCTTTTCTTTAGAGGACAGTTTACATCTATCGCTTGAGAAGGTGGAGAACGAATGATGTTATTTGGCTTCACCAGTGAAACCACGCTCTGAAGATTAAAGATTGAGGTAAGTGGGGATGGCGGACCATTATGGTCACTGTTGACTCACTTTGTGTCCAGAGAAATTGTTATCTTGCCCTGTGAACTACTGGCAACTGTTTCTGAAAGGTATCAGTGGCCTAGGTAAAATGACAATGGGCCTTTAGGATTTCCGGAGAGCTTTTCTTAATAGTTACCCTGTTTGATGGATATTGAAGATGTTATCCCTTATTATGCGAGAAAAGGTTTAGAGAGTAACTTCACACAGGTGGTAGGAAGATGACTCACTAGTCAGATGATTTCTATTTATTTGACATAGATCTGTGATTTTGCTGTAGACGGCAATCTGGCTATAACTAAGGAACATAAGTGTTAGAAAATTGCCTGTGACTCAGGCAATCACAGTTAAGTGACTTGCCCAGGATCACACAGCTAGCAAGTGTCTGAGCGCAGATTTGAACTCAGGTCCTCCTGACTTCAGTGCTGGTGCTATCTAGCTTTCCCTCAGATGATTTCTAGTCAAGCACTCTACATTATGCTAAGCTGCTTCTTCATTTTTTTGGGGGGGGGGAGTGAGAATAAAGAGAATATTTTTATTGCCAATTTATTAACGTTAGTATACAGGTTTTTGAACAAACTAAAAAAAATGAATAAGGAATAAAAACTTTATTTGGCTTTTTTTATCTGGCTTTGATAAGAAAGTATAAGATAATAGACTTATCTTTCTGTTTTGATCCCTAAAATGGTTCTTGAAATGTTAGAGTTGAAGGGGACCTTGGAGAAATTATTTTGTCTAATCCTTTTGCTCCCATTCACACCTACTATTTTTTTCCCAATATTTAGGTTTAGAATTTAATTTTCCCAAATTATGTATAAAATACAAATTTCTATATAAATATTTAAAAAAACCTTTGTGTTCCAAATTCTCTTCCTCCCTCCCCCCCCCCCTCCACCAAGAACTCATGCAATTCAATATAAGCTATACATGAGCAGTCATGCAAAACATTTCCACATTAGCCAGGTTGTGAAAGAAAATCAACAAAAACAAAACTTCAGATAAAGGAACTAACAAAAAAAAAAAGCTTTAATCTGTATTCAAATACCATCAGTTCTCTCTGTGTAGATGGATTGCATTTTTCATAAGACCTTCAGAGTTGTCTTAGATCATTTGTACTAAGCTTCTCTTGAGGCAAGAGAGGAGTTTGGCCATTTGGGATAAATACCTGAAAAATTTATGACATCCCTATGTTGTTCCCTGATATCATTTTCTCTAGATGTACCCAGTTCAGGGAAAGTCAGAGAACTAGGATTCCACTCCTGCCTTTGACCCTAAGGAAGTAACTTGACCTCTCTGGGCCTCAATTTTCATATATGTAAAAGGTCTGCGAAGTCCATCCCAGATCTCCAGTGGTCAGCCCTGTGAAGTGGACCTCTTCTCAGCTATTAGCTAAGTTGTGGGTGTCAGAGCGTTTGTATCTTCTTGATCCCAGAGCGTTTCAGGCACTGGAGCAATACACTGAGGTCAAACACAGAAATGCCCATCATGTATTGTTGGATCTCTTCTTCAAGATCCTAGGGAATCTCAATTACATTGGCTCTCTAGGTGTACACTTGAAGGACTTGAATCCCTGAATCCCCAGTAAAGTTCTAGAAGTCCCCACCTTGGAGCTGGGCTGGGTTATTTATTAGAGGCATGCTTACTGAGTTTGCATTGAGTTGTTTCTATATGCACCACCACTGCCTGCCTCTAGACAAGGTGGGTTCTTAATGCAGATCCCTGTGAGGACAAATTATGGCTTCCCATGTTTGATCTTGGCTTCATGTGTTTTTATCATCTTTTCTGGTGTTGGTGGAGACACTCAGCAGGTAAAGGCAGGGCAAGGTGAAGTATAGGCCCTTCGACAGTGTGGATATGATCCCTGTCATGGTGAGGCCACCTGGACCTGCACCAGAGAGGCAAATCATGCTACTGAAATTGATACTTTTCCAGAAACTTCCTTAGAGCTTAGTTGTGAAGCAGAGGTAGTTTGGCTGTGGTCATTGCAGATTTGCATAATAAGTTCTCTTGATTTTTATAGTGTTAAAGCATGTTTCTAAAATTAGTGATCAATTAGTGACCCCACCCCTTCTCCTCCTTTTGAATGTGTTTTTGGAAGAAGACTTTTCTCCAAAACCTGTTTTGCTCCTTCACCCAAACCTCATGTTTGAACATGTGACTAAACAGGGCTCACTCAAGATGACTCTGAGCAGGGCAGGGAGATATTTTTCACTTTCTTTCCATTTCTCCTGTACATGATCTTTCCCCCTTTTATTGAGCAAAATGCTATCTATGAGGAGACTTCTCCTGACTCTGTGAGACCTACACAGTCAGAATAACCAGTGCTCTCTTGAGGGCTTGGCATGAAATCAGAGGGCTTCTTTGTTTCTCAAGCCCTGGTAGAGGCTCTTTGTAGGTTTTATTTTTGTGGTGTGGGGCTTGGGAGGGTTTTTTTAGTATTATATTTATCAGGGTATTGCTATTCTCTAAGAAGTGTCTGATTAGTCAGCCAGAGTGAATTTGATACACAATTATGAGAATACCAAAAAGAAAGTGATGCCAACCAATCCTATTTGGCTGAAAAAGCCCAAACAGACTCTGAGTCCTCGTGGAAGAGCCCTGACTTTCCTTCTGCATGGTGCTTGTACACTTAGGACTCTCCAGGGACCTCTAATTAGTTTGGTTCACAGGAGATTTATGAGGGTGATTATCAGAACAACCTGCCCTTTTGGAGTGGTGATGGTGCAAAAGGGCACTCGGAACTGGGAGATTGGATTTCTGGGTTCCGAAGGATAGGAAGTGGTTAACAGAAACTCATTGGTCTGTTCTGCTCTGCTCAAGATGCAACCCCTGAGAAGAGCCTACATTCCTGGGTCACTCATCATGTCTGGGGATGGACAAGGTAGGCTTAAGTGTTCCTCTGGCCATCTCCAAGAAATGCACTACCTTGGGCAGGCTTTAGCTTTTCACTTAACTTGGGGATATGTTGTTGATTCCTTTCCTCTGCCTGGGGCGGATCTGTGCAAATTGCCTTGCAATTCTCAAAGACTTGGTGTTTATCTTGTGATCCTGCCAGGCTGCCGCCGACATGTCACAAATCTCTGGCCGAACTCTGCTGTTCTGTTTGATCAGATGAATATGAGTGACACAGGGAGAGACTGACTGAGAAAACTTAAGGGGGGTGGGGTGCCAAATGTGAAAGTGACGTTTGTGGAGCAGCCTAGGCCAATTCTGTGATCAAACATCCCGTGAAATTTGGTACAACAGGTGAGATGCAGAGCCAAGATTTGAAGAATACAGGTAAGAAACTTCTGCTGCTTCTAAAAGGATTCCAGCTAGTTAACTGTAGAGAGAGAAGTGTTGCATAATAAAGCCCCAAGGAATGATAGGAGGAGGTAACTGGCATCTCCATTCTGGTCCTTGGTCTTCTATTGAGCTTAGCCATCGGCTTCTTTTAGAATTAGACAATAAGTCGTTAAAGGAAGGACTGCATCAGGTGGTGTTTTTTCCTAGCATGACCAAACACTCATTTTTGTTTTTCTTGGCAGCAGCACTTCAAATAAAGATGGCACAGATTGGACTCAGTGAAAATAAGAATACTCCACCAGTGCCAATAAATAGAAAGCACTTTGTAGAGGGGGTGGAGTGGAATTCTTTTTTATTTAGGGTTGGGCTTAAGAGCTGCTCATCCTCTGTCAAGTGGCATTCTCTGTAGAGCAGGAGATAGAGACCCTGGAAGGCTACAAGAACAGTTCCTCTTTTACCTACACTCCCAGTCTTGCATTTCTGCCATAATTGGGTAGAAGACTTAGCAGAATATAGAAGGGAAGGTGAAAGTACATCTGAGCAACTACCTCCCTGGTCCTCGTTTTCCTCATCTGTAGAATGTTTAACTAACTTGTCGCTGAGGTCCATTCCGGCTCTAGACCTGTAATTCCTATAGTTCTAGGAATCTGGGTGATTTTGCTTTTAGAGTTCACATTTATTTGGATACCCTTGTTAAGGATTTTTTTTCTTTTTTTTCCTGCCGGGTTTAAGACTTTTTGAGCATTCTTTGGCCCTGGGAGAGAGTTGTATAACCATAAAACTTGAGAATCCTGGCCATAGAAGAAATGTTCCTTTCAAAACCCCAAGGACAGAAAATTGAATGCAGCTGTGCACAAGAATGATGACGCCAAGTGATAGTTCAGTTTGAGGAGTGCCATGTGCAATTTTCCCAGCCCACTCATGCTCCGGTCCCTTGGAGATGGGAGAAAAGAGGAGTTTGTTGTTTTCAAGGTTGGAAGAAGAATCTGACATACTTCTGTGATGTGTTTTTTTTTTAACAATTTTTAACATTTATTTTCATTCTTTTTTTTTTTTTGAGGCAATTGGGATTAAGTGACTTGCCCAGGGTCACACAGCTAGTAATTGTTAAGTGTCTGAGGTCGGATTTGAACTCAGGTCCTTTCTGAATCCAGGGCTGGTGCTCTATCCACTGTGCCACCTAGCTGACCCTGTGATATGTTTTTTTTAAAAAGCAACAAGGCGGGGGCGGGGGGGGGGGCGGACAGGGACGATGATCACTGCCTATCTCCTTGCTTTCTGCTATGGCCTGGCTTTTCTTCATGTAGTGCCTTTCTAGAGGATCACTACCCTTCTGTAGACATGTAGACCTTAGCATTCTCTGTGAGACTCAAAGATTAAGCAGTTTAGAAATCACATCATTGGAACTAGAAGGGATCTCACAAGGTATCTAGTCCAACCTCATTTTCTTAATTAGACAATTAAGAGGGAGAGAAGTGAAGTGACTTTCCCTGAGACCAAAGGGACAGCTGGGTAGAGGTTAGCCAGAGAGTCTGAGGCCCAGGTAAGGATGCCACACACAATTCTGCTTTGAGAAGGGAAGGAGGAATGGGGGAAAGCATTTATTAAGCACCTACTATGTTCCAGGTACTGCGCTAAGTGCTTTACAACTATTATGTCATTTGATCTTTTGGTGTGTTATCATTCTTCTAAATATGGCCCTTAAAAAAGTGGGTGGGGGGCAGCTAGATGGCACAGTGGTTAAAGCACCAGTCCTGGATTCAGGAGGACCTGAGTTCAAATCTGACTTCATACACTTGACACTTACTAGCTGTGTGACCCTGGGCAAGTTGTTTAACCCTCATTGCCCCACAAAGAAAAAAATAAAAAAAAAATAAAAAATAATGGGTGCATTGGCCCTGTTCACTCTCTCCTTTAATAAAAATGAAGTAGCTATTTTTTCTGTTATTAGCTGGGTGGACTATGTTAGGCTTCTGTTGAAAGCCATCTAAGATGGCCTGCTTTTAATCATATTGCTCTGTTAGACCTTGAACCAATGATTCATGCTTCTTCCTGCTCAGGATTAGATTACTGTAATTGTTATATGCTAGACACCCACTGGGGATCTGCTTCATTGCTTGTTGGGACATAAAGCACTATTAGATTTCTGGTGAGAAAGGACTGAATCTGCCCCTTTCGAAGTCCTTGGCCAACACCAAAAATATTGATGAAAGGCCCGCTTTTGTTCTTGGCCTTAATTTCAACCTTAGGATGTATTCTGAAAAGGGACTATATCCTTCTTTTCAGGTAGCAATATATACAAGTAAATAATAAAGACTAACATTATTTACTTTATGTAGTTCTTGCATCTTCATAAGTGCCTACAAATATGCTTGTAATTGAATTAAGAGGAAGATGTCCTTTGAGGGGGAAAATTAGGATGTTGAGATCAAACGCTGCTTAAGCTTCACAGGGGAAATGAATTTTAAATAATGCATGATACATTAAGTTATGCCAGGCATATGGTAAGGCCTACACAGAGGGGCCAAGGAATAAGACATTAATCACCACAGACAATGGCCAGTGAGAAAGTATGAATTCCCTTAAAGTGTCTGCCTTGGCATTTCTCTTAGCAGCCATATTTATTATGGTCCTACTTGGAACGGGAGCATGGACTCCAGGGTAATGTGAAACTGGAAGGATAGAAATGCTTGGTAACAGGCATCTAAATGAGTAGCTTAGAAGTATATTTATATATTCTGAACTCTACCCCTCTTTCACTTTTCAAAGGTGTTACTACTAATAAGTGTACTTTGACACCAAATGATATCTAAGGATGATTCACACTTTCTAATGAAATACCATTAGATGAGATTAAAAGCAAATGATGGGGCAGCTAGGTGGCGCAGTGGATAAAGCACCGGCCCTGGCGTCAGGAATGCCTGAGTTCAAATCCGGCCTCTGACACTTAACACTTACTAGCTGTGTGACCCTGGGCAAGTCACTTAACCCCAATTGCCTCACAAAAAAAAAAAAAAAAAAAGCAAATGATGACTTTGGGGGCCTAGAAATTGGTTATTGGCTGGACTACATACACAGACAGATCTTTGCTCCCATGGATCTCTTATACAGGACACCTAGTAGTAGGATAACCCCTCCAGGGACTGAAAACTGAGCTTTGCAGAGGCTTGGGAATGTGATGAAGATGACCTAGTCAGAGTCTATTTCTCCATTGCCTGCCTGCTGTCTCCAGCAGTCTTCCATGCTGTGAAATGGATGGGTTTCCTGTTCTCCATAAAATCTGGTCATTTTAAGGGAAATTCCAAAGAAGTACTACATTCAATGCAGACAGTTATTAACTTAGATGGAGTTTAGGAATATTTATCATGTGACAGGGGGGATAGCCACATGAATTTCTTTTTCTTTTGCTGAGGATTTCTTTCTGTCCCCTCTCCCCCCTACCCATCACCATAATCACCAGCCTTGCCCTTCCAATATAGTCAACTACCCTCATTCCTTCTCCACTCTCCCAATCCTGCTGTTCCTTATCTGCCTCCCCTTGACGCCAGAATCATCCTTTCTCCTCTCAGCCCCTGCCCATGAAGCCAGAGCTAGCATTCATCAAGCTGCTGACCCCCATCCCACTGTAGTTGCCACCAGTCACTTGGAGCCAATGAAGTCTCAGGTTTTTGTGGTGGGGAAAGGGGTCCCTCACCTGATGGGAGCAGGGGGAGAGAACAGTTAAACAGGGTATGCTATATCCTTGATATGTCCCAAAGGAGAATAAAACACATTTTTCTTTTGGAAACTTTGTTGTCACTGGTTAGACTTTCCAGTTCAGCTACTTATTGGATTTTATTATTTCCAGGATCTTTGATGATGCCATCCATGCGGACATTCCTTCTACCACCAGAGCATAACCTCCTCTTTCTTTTAGTAGATGGCTTTAGTATAATCTAGTGTCCAACTCTCTAATGATAAGTCTCTGAGTTTAGCCTGGCTGGGACTTGGATGGCAGACGTAGTTACTCAAAGCTTCAGAGCTCTGAGATACACATAATAATTGAGGTATAGTGGGAGAGTTGAACTTCATTGTGGATTTTCAGGTTGACCCGGCCCCAAAACTTAAAATGATCACTCATAACCCCATTTCATGTCCTGGCCCAGTGTTACAACCTAACGTATTGTTTTGTACTTTCATCTACTGCCATGTTTTGATTTCTTGGTTCATGGAAATAGTGAGAGACTATAGTTCCAAAGAAAGGAGGGTCAGTTTTTGGTTTTTTGGTTGGGTTTCCCCCCCCAAGCACTAACTCCAAAGTTGCCAGAATTTTGGTTTGGGAATCCTGAATGCTGCCCTTGGCTTTCGTTGGATCTTAGCTACCCCCTTTTGAAATTTTGAGAGTTACAGAAAACTGCTTATGGATACAGGGAAGCTAACACTCAAAGGAGATCTCAAATGATGTTCTGGGTAAGGAATACTTATTATGTGGGGCAGCTAGGTGGCATAGTGGATAGAGCACTGGCCCTGGAGTCAGGAAGACCTGAGTTCAAATCCGGCCTCAGGCACTTAACACTTACTAGCCGTGTGACCCTGGGCAAGTCATTTAACCCCAACTGCCTCACCAAAAAAAAATTTAAAACAAAGAATACTTATTATACCAAATATATAATATTTCATACTTAAATGTTCAGGCTTTAAGAAAGGCTAAACCATCTCAATTGGTACTGTTATATGTCATTTTAGAGTGGAGAGTATTCCCATATTATTAGGCCTATCTGTATAGCAGTCTAAATGGAGCCTATCACAGCATATACATCTCCTCTTACTTTCAAGTCTCTCAGACCAGTCTCCTAGACTGTAATGTTGACCCAGCATTGAAAAGTTAGCCTCCCAAATGCCAGGAATCACAAAATATTGCTCCAAGCTTAGCCCCGGAAATCCTGTATTTCAATTGGACTATGAAACCATGTTTTGTGTTTCCATCATGCTTTGTTACATACCCACTGCCATGTAGTAATAGCCCGAGAATAAAGAGTTTGGCACGATGATCAGTTGGCCAAGCAATTACCTATAGACCACCCCACAGCTCAAATTCAATTTTTTTTTTTTAGCTAATAAAATTCTCCTTAACTTTAAAAAAGAAACCAATTGATAGAGTTGGGAGATAGGATAGAAAACTTTATATGTTTAAATAATACCCTACTGTTTGGTTTCTCTTCCATATATATGTATGTATGTATGTGTGTGTGTGTGTGTGTGTGTGTATGTATGTGTGTACATATGTATATTTAAAAATTGAGTGTGCACACGTGTGTGTGCTGTAACGATTGGAATAACGCCACCTGCTGGATACTAACTGTAGAAGAGTTCTGCCCATGAAGCGAAGGTCTTTGAGGGCAAGACCAGGAGTCTTGTCTTTGGTATCAGGAAGTGAGGCGGACTAGTGGGAGGAGGAAGGAAGAGACTGGCGCGGAGTCTCGGGCTTTTTCCTCTGGACTCTGGCGGAGAAGGGAGCTAGAAATGCGCTCTCCCTTTAATAGATAGGAATCTAGACCTTTCTCTCTCTCTTTACCAAATTCTTATTCTCCTTAATAAATGCTTAAAAGTCTAACTCTTGCTAAAGCTTATAATTTATTGGCGACCACTCATTAAATATTTTAGACAGACTAGCTAGAATTTTAGCCCTTAACAGTGCATATACATGCACACATTCCAAAACGGCTTTAGTTTCCTCAGACCTCATCCCTATGACAAGAAGATCATTTTAGACTAATCTGGGAAATCCAAGCACATGATATTGCCTTCTCTTAAGGGAATCAGAGATCCCAGTGGGGAGGGGCATACAATGGAGTATATCTAAGCAGACTTAAATCCTTCTCTTTACAGTTCCTAGTCTTCCAGTGTTTTTCTACATTGGAGATGGGAATCCAAAGAAGCCCATTCACCAATTCCTCCCTTCAGTTACCATCTAGAGGTAGAGCTGAGACCTAGAAGCAGTTGAAGGAACAACTCTGTTGTCCTCCTTGCCTAACACAGTAGTCATCATCCTCTCTTGTTATGGAAAGAATGAGTGTCAAAGAAGGTACAAAGACAATTAAACTATTACCTCTGCACCTTGTGTCGTCCCCCCCCCCCCACACACACACACAGAACTAGAGGACTACTTCCCGTTCCAGGAAAAATATATATACATATAGAGAGAGAGAGGCCTTGAGCCTGGAACAGGAGGTGAATAAAATTCAAATTGAATGAATGAGATAAGGGCCTAATATATGCAATTTTGACTCTCCTTTGTCCTTGATGTTCCCACCTTATCTCACTTCAACAAACTTGTGAAATGAAGCATGCCTGGTCTCCTCTGTTGTACTGCATGACATTCTCTGGGGCTAATCTTTTCTAAAAATAAAGCATCAGCATACATTAGGTTGACCCATCAGTGACAGTTGAGGGTGTTTGAGTCTTGATTTTATGCTATGGAAACCTTGAGAGAACTCAAAGATGCCATCCATCAATCAACCAAGAAACTTAGATGAAACTTCTGCTATGCTGGATCTTCAGAAAAAAACAAAACCACCCCTGTCTGCAAGTACCTTACATTCTATGTGGGAAATCACATGTGGAGTGTGTGTGTGTGTGTGTGTGTGTGTGTGTGTGTGTAAATAAATACAAGGAAATTGGTAGAGGATTAGGGAGATTGGGGCTTAATTCCCAAGGGGATCAAGGGAAGCCTCCAGTAGGAGTTTTGAAAGACACTAGGATTTCTAAGGGGGAGAAGGGAAATGGGACTTTAGTCTTGGCAAAGGCAAGGAGGTGAGAGATAGTTATGACAATTTGCTTGGACCATATAGTGTTAATCCATTCTTCTTCTTTTTTTTTTAAATATTGATTGATGTCTTCTTACATTATCATGATTATCCCAAGTATAGCTTTCCTTTCCAGAGAGCCATACCATATAACAAATTGTATTTTTGGAGAGGAAAAAAAAATCAGCACAACTGGTTGATAGATTGAAAAAGAACAACAGCAATTTGCAGGGTGTTTTGATCTGTGATTTGGAGTGTACTTTCATATGGTTGTGGATACTTTTTAATTATTTTGATAACCGTTTACTCATACCCTTTTGGAGAATGGCTATTATCTCTCTAATTAGTGTGTATACACATGTGTATGTGTACATACATACATACATACATACATACATACATACATACATACATACATACATACATACATACTACATGTCTTGGATACCAAACCTTTATCAGAGAATTTTGATACAAAGATTCCCCCCCCCCATTCAATCACTTCCTTTCTTATCCCAGGTGCATTAATTTAAATTTTAAATTTTAAATTTTTTTTTTTTTTAGTGAGGCAATCGGGGTTAAGTTAAGCCCAGGGTCACACAGCTAGTAAGTGTTAAGTGTCTGAGGCCAGATTTGAACTCAGGTACTCCTGACTCCAGGGCTAGTGCTCTATCCACTGCGCCACCTAGCTGCCCCACCAGGTGCATTAATTTTATTGGTGCAGTTAAACATTTTTTCTTTTCTTTTTTCTCAATAATATGCAAAAAATTTTAATAGTCATTTTTTAAAATGTTGAGTTCCAAATCTCTCACTTTCTCCAGTTCCCCCTCCCTGTGAAGGCAGGAAATTTGATATAAACTATACATGGTTTTGTTGTTGTTGAGTTATTTCAGTCATGTCCAACTCTTATACGACTCCATTTAGGGTTTTCTTGGCAAAGATACTGACTGAAGTAGTTTGCCATTTCCTTCTCCAGCTCATTTTACAGATGAGGAAACTGAGGCAAACAAGGTGAAGTGACTAACTCAAGGTCACAGCTAGGAAGTGTCTGAGGCCACATTTGAATTCAGGAAGATGAGTCTCCCTGACCTTTAGGCCCTGCACTCTATCCACTATGCCACCTAGGTGTCCTGATTATACATGTGCAGTCATGTAAAACATTTCCATATTAGCCATGTTGTGAAAGAAAACACAGTACCATATATCTATATCTAGCTAGCTATATGTGTATATATCTACATTTGTCCATATGAATGTGTATCTATAGCTAAAGATATATGCCTTTATATCTATCTATCTAGACCTATATATGTATGTGTGGAGTCATTTTGGAGGGAAGGTACTCAAAAACTTTAGGGATCTCTGACCCTATTTCATTATCTGTACAAAGGAATCTTTGGATACTATTCCTTGTGGCACTGATGCATACTGTTTGCTCATCCTCATCTGTCAAATGGGGAGAATACTTGCATTGCCTTCCTAATAGATTTGTTGTGAGGGAAGTACTTTGTAAATCCTCAAGTACTACAGAAATGTGAGTTATGATCATATTTATAAATGTGAGTGGGTATTGTTGCATCCTTAGAGTCAATTGAGCCCCCATTCTTGCTTGATTTAATCATTTCTTATTGATTATCTGTCCAGTTTTCCACAGTGACTGTTCTAGACCTTCTCTACTCCCCTAACTCCACTCTATCCTCTTTTCTTTTAGATAATTTTATCCCAGACCTTCCTGAGAAAACTGAGGCCATTTAGTGGGAATTTGCTTATCTCACCTCCACTTCTCAAAGCCTTGCTGCCTTCTTCCATCCTCACCTTCTTCCCTTTAGCCAATTAACAGAGATGTTCCTCCTACTTGCCCTTGTTCTTATCTCTTCCAGGACATCTTGGAGTTCTCTGTCCTTACCTCCTCCCTCCCACCCCCATTTATAAGTATGTTTTGGCCCCCCTTATCCTAATAAAACAGTGAAACAGACGAAAACAAACAAAACTAAAATGCCAGCAACAAAAACAAAAAACCTTCCCCCATATATTTTACCCTATCATGCTACTCTTTCTTTCCATTTACTGTTAAATTTCTGCTAGATCGATTAACTTCATTGTCAGTACCTTGGACAGCCCCAAAGTCAGGTCAAATCAAGCATTTAATAAAGACCTACTATGTTCCAGGCACTGTGCTAAGCTCTGGGGAGACAAAGGGAACTGAAATTTGAAGGAAGCCAGAGAGGTTAGGAAGTGAAGATGAGGAGGGAGAGAGCTCCAGGCTTGGAGGACAGCCAGTGACAATTTCTGTGTGAGGAGGGGCAAGGAGGTCATTTGCACTGGATGCCAGAGTTAGGGGTTAGACAATTTGTGAGGAGCAGCGATCTTGGAAGGGAGAAGACGAGAAAGGTAGGAAGGGGCCAGGTTATGGGTTTCTTTTCTAACATACAGGTAAAGAATCATGGCAGCCAAGGCTTAAGTTCAGATTTAAATATGAGCTTATTATTTCTGCTTCTGAGAATCCTTGTCATCCTGGCTTTACTCCTCCATGAAATTCTGTTTCCTCTTCTGTAAAATGGAGATAAGGTGAGCTCATATTTATGAAGTACTTTGTGTGAGATTTAAAATTGGATATTAGATCATAAATCTCCCCTACTTAACCCTTCCCTTAATTCATCTCCCAGACTAGTAAATGGAAGAAGCTTCTGGTTTTCTAGATAGAGCCTTTATTGTATATAAGGTGTTGTTGATTAGAAGGATAGGAAAACAGAAATACAGTACAAATCGTCTTAAATCTAGGCTGTCTATATTCCTTATAAAAACTCACCAAACCGATTTAGGCCACCTTTGGAGTGAGTCAGACCGTCTGTGCCGCGCCGCCCGGAGTCCCGCCAAGCCGGCAAAAAAGGCTACTCCCGTTCTCTCCACCCCGGAAGTCAAAAAAACCCGGCAGGCAGTCTGACATGCGCAGCAGGCGCACTGTACCTGGCAGGCAGTCTGACATGCGCAGCAGGCGGACTGTACCCGGCAGGCAGTCTGACATGCGCAGCAGGCAGACTGTTCATCTCCTCCCCAAAAGGGTGGTCCTTGAAAAACTGGCGTCTTTCACTTATCCTAACCGACTGTTAAAAACTTTCATATTTTACCACATTTCCCCCCTTTGCTTCCTCAAGAAACGGAATGTTTCCTTGATGGAACAGTAAAAAGAATATAATAACTTTTGCTGACTAATAATATGCGAACAACAATACAGAAAAGGAAGAGAGGAAAGTTTTGTCCAGAGGGGCGATTTTTTTTTTTCCTCATGAACCGACGCTTTGACATTAGTCTTGCAAAGGGAGAGCCTCTGCAGAGAGTACATGTTACAGATAGTATATAACAGAAAGGAGATAGTAAAAGCTAATAAAGCAAAACAGTTCATATAAAGTCTCTGAGTTCTCTTGTCTTCTTGAAGTGGTAAGATGTCATCAGGAGGAAACTGGATTCTGGTCTGGAAAACTGGATTCTGGACTCTGGTCTGGAAAGCTGGATTATCTTCTTTAACTGTTTGAATTGCTGTATTTTTAAAACCTTAGCATAGCATTGTCAATGATCAAATTAATAAATTCCATTACATTCCCTCCTTTATATGGTTAGACTTGTAATAGAGGGTTGAGGTAGTTATGCAATGTGTAACACTTTTTACCACCATGTGTCTGGATCAAAGCCAAATTTAGTATGTGTTCATGACACCTGAAAATGTTATGGAAAGGTTATCATACCATATCTCATGGTTCTGAGACAGCCAGTGATTGTGCTAGGCCACAGGTGAATTCAACTGAGTGAGATAAAAAGATAAATAAGTTCAGTTAAATTAGGTTAAATTAGGAGGGAGAGAGGATGAATACTGGACTGTGCCTAGTAATTGTGCTCTACATAGTCACCATCATAAGCAAACCATGGACTTACGTATACCTGTCTCTCCTTTTGTTGCACATATATTCTCTCCAGGGCCTGCGTCAGAGTTCACAGCAAGTTAGTCTCTGAAATGATAAGTTTCCATATTTCTGAAATCTCATTAATTTCACCAAAGACAATATGATGGTAAAAATGTGTGCTATGCTGCATAACTGAGAATATATTAGTGATATATACAATAATTCCAAACCATACCCAGAGTATAATGACATATAAATAATAAACGAATGTAAATAGCTGATTATATTAGACATTGTTACATAATCTTCTTTTAGACATTATTACATAATCTTCTTTTAGCAAGTAGACCACATCATCTTATACATGAATTCTCTGGTATAACAGTAGCAGATACTTAAAGTGGTGATTAATTTATCAAAAAGAAATAAGACTTCAATTAGCAAGATTCAATATTCAATGTTTTCAGTGAGGTATCAAGCAATTTCTGGTACTTTTTAGTTAAACAGAACAACATACAAGAGAAAGGAGAAAAATAAATAAATAAAACAAAACTCATTAGAACTCATGGTTCTCTCAAAAAGAAAGAGTAAATAAAAAAAAAGAAGAATTCTGGTAGCTTCTGAGGCCCGATAGCCTCACCCACAGCATATACTTAAAATGTCTTTGAATAATCACTTAGTTTACAAAATTTAGTTTTAAAGAAAAGCAAAAGAAACAAAAGTAAAAAAAAAAACCAAAGCAAAACCAAAAATAAAAAATAAAAAGCAAAAGATTCGCTAAGCACCCTTTTGTGCTCTTAAAGAACTTAAAGGTGCAGTCAATTCCAGGTCTTTTCAGTGCCTTTCAAAAGTCAAAACAAAAACAAAAAAAAACCAAAAATTAATAAAAAAAAAATAGTTGAGGTAGGCCAGAAAACTAGGCCATGTACTTCAGTGCTTTTGCCTGTAGAAGGAAATGCTTGTTAAATTATAAGGTATTTAAGCTGCTAGAGTTTGGGGTATGCCACATTGTTTTAACTGGTTCCCCAATTCTCTGCATGCCAAAGTGGCAGGGGTTTCTGAATTGTCATTGATCTTTCTAATGCTGTCATAATGTTCTTTATGGTAGAAAATGTGGAGTTCTGTAGCATCAGTTTTGTCTGTGCCACTGATTTTCAATAAAGGCTGATTTAATTGATGAACCACAACATTCAGCTGATGCTGCTTAGCAAATGCTACAATTGTATCATTTCCTCCCCACTTTCCAAATTTCTTTAATTCATCAACATATTCTTCAAAAGGGGAGTCATTTACTATAAAAGACTCAAACTCTTGTCTATGGTTAATCATATAAGAAGCAGCTTCTTGTCTGTGTCTGAGATGATTTCTACAGTGACCTTCTAGCTGGTCTGCTAAAGCCCTAAAAAGGCAATTTCCGTCTCCTGATACTTTACGAAGACTGAGTCCCAAAGCATTTAACTGATCAGTGGGATTCTTAAATGGGAACTTCCTGTTTCCTCTGAACTTTCTTTGCTCTTTAACAGTTGCTATCGTTAGGGTTTTTACCTCTTTAGCGTCTACCTCAGGTCTATCTGAAATCTCTTCACCTATGAATGGTGCAGGCTTTATATGAGAGCAATGAATCCATGAGTCTTTTTCACCAATTTTAATGGCGGTAGGAGTTGTCAATAATACCTGAAAAGGTCCTTCCCAGGCAGGTTGAGTTCCACTGGTTCTCTGAAAATTCTTTACATATATTTTATCTCCTGGGTTGAAGTTATGCAATGAAAAGTCTAATGGTCCTGCCTGGACCACAGCTCCTGCCTCATGGAGTTCACGTAGCCTGGTCTGTAATTCCTGTATATAGGAAGCAACAGAAGTATCACCTCCCACCAGTGATGTATAAACTGGGGAAAAAGTTTTAGCTTGGATAGGAGGGTGACCAAAAGCATTTCATAAGGAGATATATGAAGTTCTCCTCTTGGTCTACTTCGTAGATAGAATAATGCCAATGGTAGAACATCAGGCCATTTCAAATGGGTTTCAGTACATAATTTGCCAATCATACTCTTAAGCTCTTTATTCATACGTTCGACTTGGCCTGAACTTTGTGGATGGTAGGGCGTGTGGAATTTTGGAGTCACTCCCAAGAAAGAGTAGATTTGGGATAAAATCGAATCAGTGAAATGTGTGCCTTTGTCAGAATCGATGCGGGCTGGCTTTTCTGTTTAAAGCAAGACTTTTAGAGGCTTAAAGTCTTTAAGGGAGATTAGACAAAGGGAAAGTCCGCGGGGGGGGGGGGGGGGGGGGGGGGTATTTGGAAAATCCACCGAATTAGCCGGCTTATGGCCAAACTAGGGAGGGTGGGAGGGTCCTTAAGGTCCCTTCGGGGTCGCCAAACTGTGAGATTTAAAATTGGATATTAGATCATAAATCTCCCCTACTTAACCCTTCCCTTAATTCATCTCCCAGACTAGTAAATGGAAGAAGCTTCTGGTTTTCTAGATAGAGCCTTTATTGTATATAAGGTGTTGTTGATTAGAAGGATAGGAAAACAGAAATACAGTACAAATCGTCTTAAATCTAGGCTGTCTATATTCCTTATAAAAACTCACCAAACCGATTTAGGCCACCTTTGGAGTGAGTCAGACCGTCTGTGCCGCGCCGCCCGGAGTCCCGCCAAGCCGGCAAAAAAGGCTACTCCCGTTCTCTCCACCCCGGAAGTCAAAAAAACCCGGCAGGCAGTCTGACATGCGCAGCAGGCGCACTGTACCTGGCAGGCAGTCTGACATGCGCAGCAGGCGGACTGTACCCGGCAGGCAGTCTGACATGCGCAGCAGGCAGACTGTTCATCTCCTCCCCAAAAGGGTGGTCCTTGAAAAACTGGCGTCTTTCACTTATCCTAACCGACTGTTAAAAACCTTCATATTTTACCACATTTGCAAGCCTTTAAGCACTATCTAATTTCCAGCTTTTATTAGATACTATTAGTGTTCTTTCTTTCCTTAACTTTCCTTGTACTATGTTCTCTGTACATGCTCTATCCCTGCCTTCAAGGAATTTATATTCTGCTGGGCTAAAGCATTATGAGCATGAGCTATGTAGGATATCCTCAATGAAAACCTGAAAAGGGAAGAGACAAACTTATATGAGAATTCACTGTTGATTTGGGGGTGCAGTTGGATTCAGTTTCAGAAATTGTACAGCTACCAACAATATAAAGACTGAAGAGAAAGAGTGGAGTCCAGTGCTCTCCTCCTGACCATGAATAACTGGGAAGAAGAGACTGGTTCTTGTAGTGGTGACTGGGGGACGGGCTCAATTTAGTGGTTGTTGGTAATGGGAGCCTTGAAGAGGGAATGGGGTGAGGTGAGGGCAGGGAAGGGTAGGAATTGTGGAATGAATCACAGCTGCCCCAGGGTATGTGACTGGCTGGGAGTGGGAAGCCACTGTAGGCAAAATGCCTTTTTTGCATGTAAAGGAGATGAAAATCCTGGGCCTTCTAACTCAGTGCTTGGATGCAGCAATCTGTAGAGGGAATGGAATCTGCTTTATTTCCTCTTTCTCTCTTTAAAGTAACTCTATCAAATGTATTTTAAACACAAAATGTAGTCCTAAAACTGGGGATGTCACTTAACCTCTCTGGAACTCAGTTCCTCATCTCTTAAAAGAGGAATTTGGACTAGCTAGCTTCTAAAGTCCCTTCCAGCTCTGAGCCCCTGATCCTAGTGCTTGCCCAGTAGACTCATTGCCTTTTTATAAAAATAATCTAAGGAACTGCCTTTCCAGAGGAGAGATATCTTGTGGGGTTTAAAAAAAAAAACAAAACACAATAACAACTACAAAGTGATGCAAATCCTGCATCAGTGAATTCTGTTTGTCTAATCATCTGGGCCTGGGGGAGACACCAATACACAAATCTGTAAAAAATTTGCAGGAGTAGCTCATTCACTGAGCAGAGCAGTATGTTATATGCGCAATATAAATTCTAAGCAACTTGTGTTTAATATTGATACTTTGATATCTCAGTGCCTAAAGCAGTACCTATACAGACGTGGTTTAAACAAAACAAAACAAAAACCTTTCACTTAATTATTTTCAAAAATTCTTGTGTTTATTAATTTTTCCTTGTGGAGTTTATTATGTCTTTATGCAAGGTAAATAAAGGTAAATATTGGATATTCTGAAGGCAAATTCTATTTGGTTGACTTAGAACTTTCTGATTTTTAGGGTTGTTTTTTTTTAGCAAATTTCTTCTAATTAGTAGTGAACTGTCCTTGACACCAAAATATGCTAAAGTTTCTGGTGTTTGGGTTGTTTTGCTTTGTTTTGAGGGGTGCTGGAGGATACATTCAGACACTCTTCAATAAGCTTGAATCTTTTCTTTATTTCTCTTTAAAAAATGAAAATGTTAGAAATTGTTTTCCTGACCTAAGCCCACATTTGCATCCAGTCTTCTGCAGGGCAGTCCTGTGTTTCCAACCTTCACAGTAAAGTAGAGGAAAAGATAAAGTTGACAATATAATTGAATTTGAAGTCGCTGCAGAGCTGGGCTTGTTGCAACAGCTGATTTGATCCCCAGGCTGCCTTTCCAGAGCTATTTATGGCAGATTAGCTGGTATCAACACTCTACTGTTCAGCCCATAAAAGGCTGGTCCTATGTGAAGTTGCCACACTGCATTTGGCATAGTCCTCAGAGGCTGCAGAGATCAGCCACCTTCCTGTGGATAAGGCCAGTAATGGATGGGAGTACCAAAGCCAGACGGACGAACTACAGCCTTGAGGACTCCCAGCCACTGAGGACTTGCAAAAGAAGACTCTGTCCCATAACTCTCTGGTGCTCCTTGCTCAGAGGAGGTTTGGGCCTATAGCTTTTGCCTAGTTCATATAGTTGGCCTCTACCTATGCCTGTTGGAAAGTACCGAGCTAAATTTACCCTCTTCTGAACTGAATCCTTTTCACCGGTATGACACTTTGTGTTCTTGTAGAGTGAGCCCTTGGAAGTAGAATTTGTTGAAACAAGCCTGAAATAAGAGTAGAGGAGGCCTTCAGAAATAGAATGAAGAGGGTTTAACTTTTTTTTGCGTGTTGGTGGGATAAAGATTTTGTGTGTCTTTACTTTTTCCTCTTTTAACTTAGAAGACCAAGGATCACCCAGAAATTTGAAGTAAGTGAAAAATATTCCCTTTAAGTCTTCAGAGATTTTCAGTATCGTTAGAGTATGTGTTCTAAGGATCTGTGGTGCTGGAATGCTGTGTGATTGTTAGTTCTTTTAGCCTTCTTTAGGGGGTGTTTGGGAATGGGGAAGGGTGTTTGCTTCTGGTAGGGCTTTGGGGTTCAGTTCTGGAGAAAGACTTCTGCTATAAGCAACTTTTTGGTGTGCATTTGGAAGTTGTCTACCTGCTAGTTTATTAAACTTCACAATCCAAGAACCTGTAATCTAAGAATTATAAATAAACTCACAGCCTAGTGTATCTTAATAACTTGTTTTTGGCAATCTGAGCAAAACATGCCCAGAAGGGCAAATTAGCCATAATAATGAGTATTTAGGTATGTAGAGTCAGAATTCTACCTCCCACTTAACTTGTTTGATCTGAGGATAGTCAACCTTAGAACTTGCAGAACACTTAGTACTTCACTGGCAGCACAAGTTAAGTATACCAGGCTTTATGTTTCATGTTCTTTCTACCTTCAGGTTCCTAACTAAAAATTCTATTCAGGAGAAAAGCGGTTTTGTTGCAGAGCCCCTTTAGAACTGCAGCCTGGGGCTGCTTAAGGAGTTTGGCTCTTTCTCTAAGTTGGAGATGTAGCACCTAGATGTAGTTTCTAATGAGTGAGGAAGGTCTGGGGTCAAACCCTGTCTCTAGAGGACCATGGACAAGTCACTTGATAGCTCAGCCTCAATTTCTTCATTTGTAAAACAGGGATGATGATACCTGTAGTACTTACTGTGTATTGTTATAAGATCAAAGGAGATAATGTTTGTGAAGTGCTTTATAAAATTAAAATACATAAATATAACTATAGATCTATATTCAGTGATAACATATATTTATATTTAACTATATTCCCAGGTTTATAACTATAATTCACTATCGATATATAACTATATGATTATAAATGTCAATTCTTACTATTATTAAGAAATTATGTATTATTTGAGGTATGGTTTACAAATTATTTTTTAAGTTTTATTTTCCTTCAGAGATGTTTCTTTATATAGATTCAAATGGACTAATAATAGTCATTATTTCATCATCTCTAAGCAGAATATTTATAGGGAAGAGAAAATTATTTTAATATCTTCTTATTACTCCTCTACCCAATAGAACCCTTCTTTACAACAAATAAAGTATGCAGTTGAGCAAAACAATTCATCACATTCATCATGTCTTAAAATATATGCCTTCCTTCTTACTGGTAGTGTCTTTCTATCCGTCAGGAGACATGCTCTCACCATTCACCTCGAGGTCAGGCATGGTTACAGCATTCTTTCTGTCTTTGTCCTTTTCTTTCTTGCCATTGGATGAAGTATTCTCTTAGTGCTTTTTGCTTTGCTCTTTATCTTTTCATGTACGTTTTGCCAGGATTCTCTGGATGCTTCATACTTCTCATTTCTGGGGCAGCAGTGGTTTGGTGGAAAGAACATTCATTGGCTCTCTGGTCAAAGAGAATCTCTGGGTGACCTTGGACAAGTCACTTACTGTCTTTGAGTTTCATTGTTCTCATCTGTAAAATGGGGGGATTGGTCCAGATGATAAAGCTCCTTCCAGCTTGGAAATTAAAATTCTCAGAATTTCAGAGTTGTTTTACTTTGTATTTCTCTTATTAGTGATTTGACACATTCTTTCCCATGGTTGTTGCTCATTTGCCTCGCTACTTTGGAAAACTGCCCAGTATCTTTTCACCCTGTTTTGTTTTGTTTTGAAAAATGTTTGAAGACCAACATTTGTGGAAGGACTGTGGGACTAATGAGTTTCTGGAGGAGGAAGTGCCTTTGTCATACATATTATGGCTTGGGAAGGGAAAGTCAGCTCTAGAAAGCAGCTTGATATATGGGAAGTCGAACCTTAATCTCAGGGGGAAAAGGGTCCCTAGTTGTTTTTGTTTGTTTGTTTGTTTGTTTTTGCTGGCAATGAGGGTTAAGTGACTTGCCCAGGGTCACACAGCTAGTAAGTGTCAAGTGTCTGAGGCCAGATTTGAACACCGGTCCTCCAGGGCCAGTGCTTTATCCACTGCACCACCTACCTGCCCTGGTCCCTAGTTTTTTGAAGTATCCTCTGCCATTGTGCTAGCACACGTGTGTTCTTTGAAGTTTGCTTTGAGTAGGAGAATTTCTAGACTTGGAAGTTTATTTTTGGAGCCCCAGAGCCCCCTGTTTAATAACAACACATGTGCACTTCATGCCAAAATGCAGCTGTATGAATCCCTAGAGTATTTCTGTCAAATTCTTATCCAACGTGAAAAGGGCATATTGGCCTAAAAAGTCACCATGTAAGAAGAGAGTGCTGTCTTATCAGGGTGTGACAAATGGGTTTCTGTATATGAGCTTTTGCCAGCACAGGAAATTAAGGCACATTCAACAAGATGAATGGATTCAGTATTGGAACATTACCTGAAATGAAGAAACATTATCCACCATACCATGGTGATTCGATGTGTGTGTGTGTGTATGTGTGTGCGTGTGCGTGCTTTTATCAGGCATTGGACTTGATCTTTTTTGAGTAAACCATGAATACAATCCCTTTTATATGTTGCCCTTTCCCATCTACATACTGCCTTATCTTGAAGAGGGGTGGAATTGGGGAGTGTTCTAGCTTCTTGATTTTTGTCTCATTGTGTGTGTGTGTGTGTGTGTGTGTGTGTGTGTGTGTGTGTGTGTGTGTGTGTGTGTTTTACAGGCAGCATCCTGTTGAGGCATCCTTGGGAAAGAGAGATTCAACTTGCTTTTTAACACCTTCCTTCTTTCCTTCCTTCCTTTCTTTCTTTTTTTCTTTCTTTTCTGGTGAGGCAATTGGGGTTAAGTGACTTGCCCAAGGTCACACAGCTAGTAAGTATTAAGTGTCTGAGATCAGATTTGAACTCAGGTCCTCTTGAATCCAGAGCCAGTGCTCTATCCAATGTGCCACCTAGCTGCTCCGTAACACCTTTTTATTCTGAAAAGTCTATTCAAGGTTCTTTTGGTTCTTCTAACCTAATAAAAAGATTTATAAATAAGGTAAAGAAGCATAGTGTGTGTGTGTGTGTGTGTGTGTGTGTGTGTGCACGCAAATAGAACATAAATGGTCTTTGGTAATTGGACTTTGCTTTTTGTTTTGGATCCAACTGTCTTTGGTGTATTTGAGGAGCTTTCATTCAGCCAAGTATTTCTATGCCAGCCATTATGCCCAAAGAGTTCTGGCCTTTCAGCAGCTCATAGCCCGGGAGAGCAAAAGGAAAACATAAGGCAGAATGTTCCTGATTAAGGGGAGGACTTGGAGAGTCTGAGGAGGCTTAGAAAGTAGCTAAGCCATGGAGGTGAGGAAAGAGCATCCCAGCCCATGCAAAGGAAACCATGGGGAGATAAGATGTAGTCTAAGAAAGTCTTGCGTTTAGCTAAACTGGGTGTTTAACAGAAGTAAAAAAAAATGAGCTAAATCAGTTATTGTTCTGAATGTATAAAAGATGTGAACTGTGGGAGTTTAATACAAAGATTATTTATTAAGCACCTAATATGGAAGATATAGTGCTGAGATAGGAAGGTGAATTAAACACCCCCTGTCAGCAAAGTAATTATAATCTAGAGGGATTATTTATTAAGTGGAGGTGGGGAAAGCTGAATAATACCCTTTTTTGTTGAGGTTGAACAATAGATGCATGCTTTAATTCAGGTAGGTGGGAAAATAGGAAAATAGTATTTAGATTCATAGGATATTTGGAAATGATAGAGAAATTAGTCCATCTCTTTTTTGGGGAGGGTGGCTAGATGGCACAGTGGATAGAGCGCCTGAACTAGAGTCAGGAAGACCTGAGTTCAAATTTGACCTCATAATCTGTGTGAACAAGTCACTGAAACTCTGCTTCAGTTTCTCCAACCGTAAAATAAGGATAATAATTGGAGCTACCTCCCAGAGTTGTTATGAGGATGGGATCAGTCAGCCAGTCATTTAGTGACCATTTATTAAATACCTACTATGTTCCAGGCACTATGCTAAGCACTAGGGATACAAGAAAAGCCAAAGATAGTCTGGGACCTTAAGGAATTTACAATCTGATGTGGGAGACAACATGCAAACAAATATATACAAAGCAAGCTAGAAAAATAAGAAATTAACAGAAGATACTGGACTTAATAGGGGGTGGAGAAAACTTCCTGTAGAAAGTGGGATTTTAGTTGGAACACACACCACTAGCACCACTATTGTTACTACTAGTAGGAAAGCAACCGATTTTTCAGTGTATTAAAATGTTTTCTTCAATAATGAGGTCTATCTTAGCTAAAGCAACCATTTTAGAAATGAAATTGAAATCGTGATCAACATCTGTATTCTCATCAATTTCAGTCACTGGAGCATAGTAAGTGAAAGGATGGGACAAATGAATAACTTTAGCAGGGTTTTTTGTTTGTTTTTAAAAGCATATTTATTGGTTTAATGGCTAATGCAAAAATTTGTTTTCCATGTCTATACATATTTGTAATGGGTTTCTTGCCTCCTTAATGGGTTGAGGAGGAGGAGGGGGATGGAAAAAATTTGGAACTAAATATACAATTAAAATTTTTTTTAAAAAGAACATAATGTCATTTTCTGAATGCAAATTAACAACAACAACAACAGTTTATTGGTTCATCATGTGTAGTTAGCAGAGACAAGCCCGGGAAGTCTGAGAAATTTTGCAATAGTTAGTCTATGTAACAAGCAATATGATAAACACAAATTATGTTTTGAATTCTAATGTTTCTCTGTAAGCATCATTTCTTAAAATGCTCGATCAACTAAGTGGGTTGAGTAGATCAGAAAGAACTGTGCGTGCTAGAAAATGGTAGAAAATTAACATTATTATATTTATTTTAATTACCACCAAATGTTCATTTTAGCTGCATGCACATACATAATCCAGTTGGCTAATCAACACACTTCTGACTAAAAGCATTGAATTCTTGAAAAAAAAACAACACACCATGACTAGATAAAAATTCTTGGGATGCTTTTAATTTGAAGGAGTCAGCTTTTTAAGACCGTATTATGCTTCACTTCACAAGAGAGACAATCCCATTTCATCTGGAATTTATTTGTATTTGTACAGCATCTTTTCTCAAGAGGTTTCAAGAAATTTCATGGAGAACTTTCCAACAGCCAACAATTTTTAGATACTTTAGAGACAGTAAGACTGTGGATTAGGAAGCAAGTTGTAAGTAGAGACACAAAAGGGGAAAAGTCAGCAAAGACTCTGGTAAAGATCCTGCCTTAGGTCCCTGGGGTTCTTAACCTCTGGGTCCCTTTGACAGATTGTTGAAGTCTATAGACTCCTTCTCAGAATAAATACATAAACTTACAAAGGAAATCAAAGGTTAGTGAAAATAATATGAAAATCTGTTGGACTCCCAGAGAAGATCCCCTGCCCTAGGAGAACATCAACTATGCCAACCTTCATCAGCTCCCTTAGAAAACTGAGGCCCAAAGAAGTGAAGTGATTGGTCCAAGGGTACATAGAGAGTAAGTGATGGCACTGAGCTTCAAACCCAAGTCATCTAACTCTTGATGAGTTACTTGTTGGAAGCAGGTCCAGTCTGGAGCCCATGGGTTCCTGAGCATCCAAGATGGGGCTCTGCAAAGTAGACCAGTGGTGGGGACCTATTTCTAGTCTTGGCTTTCTTGCTCCTGAGCTGAATACCATTGGGCAAATCATCTAACACCTCTGTTTTGGTTCCTGAAAACAGGGAGGTTGAAGTAGATGATATTTGAGGTCGCCTATTGTTTTAGCACTGAGTGATCTGGAGGAAGCCTCTGACCAAAGAAAGCATGACCTTCTAGGTACTTAGCTTCTCAGTAGAATCATGTTACGGGCACATGGTACTCTTAAGGTTTACAGAGCACTTCTCATTGGATCCTCACAACAACCCCAGAAGCAGTTAGGGGACTGGTGGATAGAACACTGGACTACCTGGGTGACCCGTCCCTTAACCTTGCTCAGCCTTAGTCTTCTCATTTGTAAAAGGAGGGCATCAAACTTAGCACAATGCCTGGCACATAGTAAGCACTTAATACTTGTTTATGGACTGGCTGACTCTAAGGTCACTTCTAGCTTTAAGTAAATGATCTTATGAACTCAGTGATATAGGTAATGCAAGTACTATTATAAGGATTTTTGTCATCACCATCATCACCTTTTTTCCCCTTCTTCATCTTCATCATCATCCCTATTTTGCAGCTGAGGAAAACTGAGGCTGAGGAATTAAATGGCTTGCCCCATAATCACAGGGGCAGCTAGGTGGCCTGCATAGAGTGCCAGGTCTGAAGTTAGGAAGACTCATCTTCCTGAGTCCAAATCTGACCTCAGATACTCACTAGCTGTGCCACCCTGAGTAAGTCACTTAACCCCATTTGCCTCAGTTTCTTCATATGTAAAATGAACTGGAGAGGTTCTTTGCCAAGAAAACCCCAAATGGGGTCACCAAGAGTTAGACATGACTGAAATGGCTGAATGGATAGTCATAGTCAGTAGCAGAACCAGTATTCAAACATAGATCTCCTGACTTAAATCCAATGCTCTTTATACTAAGCTAGGTCCCAACATTGTTATGAAGCATAAAACTAATTTTATAACTGTAATGAATTAAAACAACTATGATATCATTATTGTAGATTGATTTGAAGCTTACAGAAATGCCAAGCTACTTAAAGGCTTGTAAGACTGAGAACTATGCTGGAGTATTTAGAGTGGATGAGCCATCGGGTCAGGCAGCCTGTGTAAGGTGAGGTCTCCCCAGTGGTTCTCTGGAGCTAGTATTTGTCTTAAAGACACTGGATCAAAGGTCAGTGAGTTTAGAACTAGAAGGTACCTTAGAATACATTGAGTATAATCCCATTTTACAGACAGGGAAACTGAGGCACAGACCATTGTGTTACACAGGGACTAAGTAAGCAGAACTGGGATTTGAATTCCCTCTGTGAAGAGGATATGTGTCCTCCTCATATGTTGGGCCAAAGACATATGGTGCTAGTGGAGCCTGGTACCAATGGAAAATGCAGTGTAAGAAGCCCAGCTGGAGAGCTGGGTGGACAGGTGGCATAGCTGAGATAAGCAACAATTCATAGACCCATGAGAGGAGTTCACTGATCTCCTGTGGTACAGAGGACGACTGCAAGGGCCGTTGACCCAATTGATTCACTCTTTCTTTTCTCTCTCTCTTTTTTTTTTTTGCAGGGCAATGAGGGTTAAGTGACTTGCCCAGGGTCACACTGCTAGTTAAGTGTCAAGTGTCTGAGGCCAAATTTGAACTCAGGTCCTCCTGAATCCAAGGCCAGTGCTTTATCCACTGTGCCACCTAGCTGCCCCTGATTCACTCTTTCTAAAAATAAGAAATGAAAACATCCAAAAATACAGAAAAGCCCCCAAAACTCTTTATAGAGCCCAGGGATATGTATTTGGGCATTTGATGATCTCACTGTGTGGAGCAACAATAAATTCGTAGAACCTGAAGTTACCTTAGAGGATTTATAGTCTTAAATTTAGTCTAGCCCCCTATATTGTCCTGATTAGAATGCATTCCTGCCTGCCCCCTTTTGTGGGAGGGTGGGATCAAAAAGGCAAAATGACTTTCCCATGGCAAGTTTAATGTAATAGACTAAAATAAAATTCTTAATCTAATGGAGTAAGATCAAAGTCTAGGATTCCATGAACTCTAGTTGGAGCATCAGGATTATCATCTAGGAACCAAATAGGACTTACCTTTCTTGTTAAAACACATATTAGGCTTCCTTAAGTTGTCTTGAGCAGTATACCAGTGGTAAAAAGCCACCCTTTGCCATTGAACCCTTTCATCAAGAGTAACTGAATATACTAAATCAGATTGAATGACTCTATAAAAAACAGTCCAGCTGAGCTATTGAGCTCAATGGATATTTTAAAAATAACCAGTTGTGGTGACTACCCCTCTGAGTTTCCTCCTGACCTTATTTGGGTTTTCTAGCAGGGGTGTGTGCATATATAGAAACCTTATAAAGGAAAGTCTTCCCCTTCACTCTCTACCCTTCTCCCTGTCCCCTCTTCTCTTGCTTTTTCCATCCTATTCTTCCTTTTGCCATGATTTCTCCTTTTCTCTCTTTTCTTTCTGTCTTCTTTGTCTTTCTCTTCCTGATTTTCCCTCTCCCCTTCTGTGTTTTTTCTTTCCTTATCTCTTCTCTTACCTTTATTCATCTTCTGAAACAGAAGTCAAGATCTCTACTCATGAATATCTGTAAGTTTTCCTAAATCTAATGCGTGGTACAGCTATAGTTGGATGGAGTAGTTTAAAAAGATTTTATTCTAGTTCTAATACTATTTATAAGGCAGAAGAGAGAGAGGCACAGAGACAGAAACAGAGACAGATGGGGAGAGACAGAGACACACAGAGATTCCTTTTAATTTAGGCACTTGTTAGTTAAAGCCCTCTCTCCATGCCAGTTTAAACTGTTGACAGGCTGAAGGGCAGGTTTTACACAGAAGGTTATTGGGGTGAATTTGGTTAAAAATACTGTTCCTATTTTGCAACATAACAAATGAAAATAAGAATGCAGAACTATAAATTTGAATTTATGTTCACTTCCCTGAAAGTCATCGATGCTTTGGGTGACCAGTCATAAAGAATGACACGCTGGTTTAATTTTAGTTGAGTAAAAATTAAAATCAGACATCAGCTTCTGCTTTGGTGCTTACTATCTCGAGTTTAAATTTAGAAATGTTGCAATCCTCCTCCCCCCACCCAGCCCCAAGGGCTACTTGTTTGTTTTGCTTATTTATCTGTCTATCTGTCATTATCTATCTATCTATCTATCTATCTATCTATCTATCTATCAGTCTATCCTTTTATTTATTTATATCCATCCATTTCATTTGTTTATTTCCTTATTTGCTCACTTATTCATTTGTTTGTTGGTTGAGTGATTTCGTGCCAGAACAAGATGAACTTCAGGATCTAAATTCACATGTGATTCATGCAAATTTCTGGGGCCTGTCAATGGTAGCTGTGAATATGTGACTAGGTTCTTGGGGCTTTAAACACTGGCAATGACTGTAAGCACTTCATCTCTGTTCAAAGCTCCTTTGTTTTAAAACATAACTGCTAAAGAGTAAAAGCTGTTGACCCTGACCATAAATATTTATCATAAGTTTAGTTCCTGTGGGCTGACAACAATCATTTTGGCAGGGGAGCTACTGAGATCTGGCAGACTCAGAGAATTATGAAAAAAAAATCAGGGTCTGTACATTATCAGTATTTCTCCAATGGGTCTGAGTTTTCATTTGTGAGGAAAGCGGTCTGCCTGAATTTTGAACTTCTCTGAGGCTGAGATAGAAGTATCAGGGTATCAATACAAGTGTATATACTTGGCCCAATACTGAACAAATGGATGAATGGAAAAAGTTGTTAACACATATACAGATAGAGAAAGAAGAGTGTATCTGTTCCTTGGGTTGCTCATACATAGGGAAGATGCCACATGCAGGAGAATTCAACCGCAGGCAGTGCCTGTATCCTTAGGATGCACTGGGTCTCTGACCAGTAGTAGAGCACCCAACCATACTCCAAGGGGAATGGATCCAAGTGTCAGAGTGGAGATTCTGGTATCTCTCTGGTAGGCATGAAGGTAGGAGGCTAAAAGGAAGATGGGTGGGGTGAGTTCTGGCATAAGGAGGGTGAGGGTGGTCCAGGCTGGTGTCAACTCTAGATGGATGGAACCTTCAACCCCTAAGGCATCCATTGAGGGTGAGGCAAGTTGGGGGATGGCTTAGCACCAGCTCCTAACATATAGGCAGTTAGGAAAAAAACTTTTTTGTGCTTAAAAAACTGTGTCATCTATCGTACTCATCTAAGAGGAACTCCCAAAAGGAGGCAGGAAAGACCACTGGCTTTAGAATCAGAGAATGAGTTCAAATCCCTGCTCTGCCACTTAATATGTGTGTGGCATGGGACACATTGTCCAACCCACAGGGGCTTTAGTTTCCTTATCTGTAAAACAAGGGAGCTGGATTGGTGACCTTTTAGCTCCAAATCTATGACCCTGTGAAGAGTTAGCCCTCTGGATTTGTGGGGTGACAAGAATGACTATGGTATCATCCCTTCCATAGCCCCAGAGGTTGTGGTAGAGAAGTTAGGAGTCTGCACTGACAAGCTTTCCCATTAAATGAACCTGGTTAGCTGCTCTCCGGTCAGCCATAAGGAGCCTCTGTCTTTACAGGCCAGAGACCCTCTCGATCTAGCGCAGGGTTTAGTTGCTAACATGTGAGAAAACACATTTATCATCCAGAAAGAAAAATTCCCCCACCTGCTCTTTCTCCCCCTTCTTTTCCTCCCCTTTCTCCATTAGAACAAGCAAGAATTTCTCCAATAGAGATTGTATGTCATGGTATTATGGAAAGAGTCACAGGGTCCGAGTTCAAATTGTGCCTTTGCTTAGAACCCATGTAAACCTGGCCAAATCTCCTGGACTTCTGTAAAATGGAGGGTTGACGGCCTCAAGGCCCTTCCAGCTGTGATTCTGGGCTTCTTAAAGAATCTAAGAAAGTGACCATTTCTTTGACCTCTCTTCTCGGTGCTTATACTGTATGTACTTTTGAGTTCTGAGGTGGGTTTTGTTTGTTTTAAATAGGGAGGGGCGGGAATAGGTATTTAATATCTACTATGTGCCCACCACCTGTGTTAAGTGCTTTCTTTTTTTTTTTAAACAAAATCTCATTTGGTAATAAATTCTTATTGATATATTTTGTTTTCACATCACCAAAATTTCTCTCAACATATCCTTTCCCTCCCCCTCTCCCAGAGGTAACCTTTTGGTTTTTCTTAGGATTTCTTCTAGTATTAGGATCATAGAGCTGAAAGAGACCTTCCTGGCCATCTATTGCAACATTAACATTTTATTTTATTTTATTTTATTCTAGTGGGGCAATGAAGGTTAAGTGACTTGCCCAAGGTCACACAGCTAGAAAGTGTCAAATGTCTAAAGCTGGATTTGAACTCAGGTCCTCTTGAATTCAGGGCTGGTGCTTTATCCACTGTACCACCTAGCTGCCCCCAACCTTTTGGTTTTTAAATAAAGGGAAAAAACCCCCAGCAAAATTGATTATTATGGGGGCAGCTAGATGGCACAGTGGATAGAGCACTGACCCTGGATTCAGGAGAACCTGAGTTCAAATCCAGCTTTAGACACTCGACACTGACTAGCTGTGTGATCCTGGGCAAGTCACTTAACCCTCATTGCCCATCAACCCCCCCCCAAAAAAAACAAACAAAAACCTGATTATTACATTTAAAAAAAGTCTAAAAAATATATTCAGTATCCTGTATCCATGGATCTCCCACTTCTGCAAAGGAGTGAAGTGGGGATTGTCTTCTCCTTTCTCTTCTTTTTCTTTGTAATTGTCATCATTTCCTTTTGATTGTTTTCTGGCTTTAGTTGGGGTTGGGTAGCTTCACAACTCTGTCAGCTTTAGTAAGTTCCTACTATGTGTGTATATGCAAATAAATTTGGGTATATGTATGTATATACCCCCTTAGGTAGATAACTATGACTTAATATTTACGTATGTATGTGTATAAAACAGTTCCTTCCCTCACAGAGCTTACCTTTGCATTCTATTCTGTATTTCCCTCCCAGTGTAAAAGAGTCCTGGAGAAAGTGTTACCTTTTTACTCTTTTGCATTGTGGGGGTTTGCTGTCTGTAGCTGTAATTTTGGTTATAAAAAACAAATAGTTCTCCTTTACTTGGCCCCATGGTAATAAACTTGAGTTTTGAAACAGGCCAACAGCATGGCTGAGCCCCAGGTTTGAAGAACTAAGGACTCATGGGCTTGATTCTTCTGTGTTGCCCAGAGCAGTAAGATTTCATTTATTTATTTATTTATTTATTTATTTTGCAAGGTTCCCATGAAACTCAGTTCTCCTAAACCATTTTTTGAAAGGGGAAGGAGTGTAAATATCTCCCCCACTCCTCAAGAGTATTGTGTTAATTCGATTAATGAAGATCTTACTCGTTGCCAGAATTTATTTTGAGGACCCAGTCTTGAGGCCTGCATTGTGTTGACTGTTCACCTTCAGAGAAAATTTCTAAAATTACCTTTTTAACTGCAGTCTAGTGGTCTCCCCTAAAGGCTTTGAGACTATGATAATTCCATGGGCAAAGCTCATCTATTAAACCAGATAGATTCTCTACTGCCTGGAGCCCACAGACCTCTAGAGAGCACATTCTTATTAAATTATAAGAAGTAAATTGCAGCACACATAAAGTGGTTTTTTTCGTAAATGCCTAAGTGGATTGCCTCACAAGTCCCTCTTCTATATAGAGCCTTTCCCCGATGATTGTCTCCCCCCACCGCCACGTGCTAGTGCCTCCCACTCCATCCCCCCCCCAAAAAAAAAAGCCCACAGAGCATTTATTTTGTGTGCATCTTGAACCTCCACTCAAGGTCCTTGAAGGCTTGGACTTTGGTGTTTGTGTCTCTAGGGCCTGGCACACAGTAGAGGCTAAGACTTCAGTGCAGTGAGTCATTTTTGCCAGCAGCAGAAAGGAGATTCCCAAAGGCAAGGAACCAGTGTCTGGAAGACCTTCACTCTTTTTGGGGGGGCGGGTGAGGGAAGGGTACTAGTTCATCACTAGCATATCTCTGGAGTGATTTTAATCAAAGAGACTTTTACAAGTTCTGCTTTATCTCTTCAGGGCAAAGTCAGACAAAGGGAGGATTTTTTTTTTTAACCTGTGGCTCTGGGGAGGCAATGTCGTGCAGGAGATCTGAGACCCTGGAGCAGGCAAGACAAGCCAGCTCCCAGTCTTGCCTCTGACTCTTATTAGCCATGATCAAGGCCATGAAGCAAGCCCCCCTGAGTTTCACCGGGCTCTGCCTATAAGGTGTATTGTTATGTCCAAATTAAGAGATGGGTAGGGATCTGCTCTGGTAAAGGAAGTTCCCAGCCAGTCTCCAAACGTTGATGGAGTGCTTACTATGTGCATACACATATAAACAAAAAGAGCTTATGTCATAATGGGAAAGAGAATAGCCTTTTATTAAGCATCAGGCACCATGAAAAGCCCTTTACAAATAGTATCTCATTTCCTTACAATAACTCTGGGAGGTAGGTGCTATTATTACCCTGATTTTAGAGAACTGAGGCAGGCTGAGGGTGACTTGGCTAGGGTCATACAATTTGTGTCTGAGACTAGATTGGAGCTCAGGTCTTCCTGAGACAACACATAAAAGGGAACTGAAAGGGCTGGGGGTGGGGGTGGGGTGGGGAGGGTCTTGCTTTGGGGGAGGTGGCTTTAGTAGTGAAATCTTAGGGAGTCAGAAGTAAAGTTTGGAGGGGCATGAGGGATGAAACTCACCAGTGGGAGCAATGCTACCCCATCCTGCTCCCACTTCCACAGAGGAGAGGGCCCCAGGCACTGACGGGACTCTCAGGGTGAGAAGGCTGGTGAAGTACAGAGAGTCAGAAGCAAATCCCAGAAGGCAATAAAGGGCAACTGCCTTGGGCCCTTAGAGGCTCCGGGAGGAACCTAGTAAGGGGGATAGGGGGTGGGCAGAGCAATGTTTGAGAACGAGAAGGCCCTGGGTATAAGGGGAACTAGAGGAAAAAGATAGCAATTTACATAGCCATGGAGTGGAGAGAAGTAATAGGCTATTTAGAGGCTGAGAGCTGGGAGGCCACCTATTGTAACCTTCAATTTTTAGCTATGAAGAAACTGAGGCCAGACCAGGGTAAGTGACTTGCCCAAGGTCACACAGGTGATTAGCAAAGCCTGGCTTTGATGACAAATCTTCACTCCAAATGACAGTGGTTCTTCAAGTGGGGACCAGGGACCTCTGGGGAGGGAGGTCTTTGAGGTCAGAACTATTTTCATAGTCATACTAAATACATTTTAAATTCTAATATGGTAAATATAGATCAATGTAACTGACATAAAACAAAAACTCTTTGGGAGAAATTTAATGATTTTTAAGGATTCCTGAAATCAGAAAGTTTGAGAGCTTGCTGCATTATACTGTAATAATGTCTTTGAGAAAACTTGGGACACTTAAGTGACTATGCTCAATGAAAGAATATTTGTACCTTTGTACCTGGCACAAAGTGGGCAATTAATAAATGTTTATTTCCTTTTTCCTTTTAGCACCTAATTCCAATATTGTTGTTGTTCAATTTTCAGTTAAATGAAATAACATATAAAAGATTTTGTAAACCTTAAAGTTCCACATGAATGCTTTGTTGTTGTTTATTCATTTCAGATTGCTATTGTTCAGTTGTTTTTTAGTGGTGTCTGACTCTTCATGACCCCATTTGGGGTTTTCTTGGCACAGATGCTAGGCTGGTTTACCATTTCCTTCTCCAGATCATTTTACAGATGAGGAAACTGAGCTAAACAGGATTAAGTGATTTGCCCAGGGTCACACAGCTAGTAAGTGTCTGAGGCCAGATTTGAACTCAGGTCTTCCTGACTCCAAGCCTGGCGCTCTATTGCACCATCTAGCTGCCCCTCATTCCAATGTAGGGCATCCCAATTCCCTGAGAGCTCTGGGAAGGGTTGGTCACCATCCAGTTTTGTAATCATTTCACTATTTTAGATGTTCTGAGCCAGACTCTTTGGGGAACCCCCAAAATGTCTCCTAGAGTATCCCAGGGGAACTGTTTACTGTGTTGGAATTGGCCATATTCCTCACTGAGGAATAGTTCACTCTTTGTGAACTAGCAACTAATAGATTGGCTGCCTAGTCTGTCCCCAAAGGAAGAAACAAAATTTGCATTCCAATAGAGCCTCCTTTTTAATGAGACAGTTTAGCGTTTTCCTTGGCAGTGGGCAGAATTACAGATGGCAAATGGCTTATCCAATATTCACCAGGAGAATTCCCTGAGCCAAGTGTCCAGACCTTTGTGCCATTGTATTGGCCAGGAGTAAAGGAGTTATGTGTAGACTTGTTGATTCCAGACAGTGAAACCTGGCTTTCTACTCTTAATGAAGTGTTAAAGAAGTCAAGGAGGAGGAAAGTGAAGTTCATAGAGATCAAATGACCTGCCCTGGGTCATAGAGTTGGCAAGGGTATGTCGGAGCCAGCGTTTCCACCGTGGATCTAAATTGTTAGCATTTCCTTGCGTCCTCTTTCTGCCTTGGACAAAACCCACAGGAGCTGTGTACATGCGTGTGAGCCAGGGAGTGAAATCTTGCAGAGAAAAGTATTTATTCCAATGAGAAAAGTACTTTGGGTCACTGTCACACATCTCATCTCTCGCATTTTTCAGGTTTGGGGAGGGGTGGGGACAGAAAAGAAAAGGTTCAACATATAAATGGTAACCTTAGAAAGCACCCCGGAGGTAATTTAGTTTAACTGCTCATTTTTCAAATGAAGTTTGGCCAAGTCCTAAGTGACTTACTTGGTGATTGTCACACAGCTAATGAAGAAACAGAACCAGGGCTAAGATCCAGTTTGCCTAACTCTCCAGTCCAAGGCTTTTAATCATAACTATTCTTTGACTTTTCTCATTCTACTGAGCTACAGGATGATGAGCCTGGCTAATATGACTGAAAGATAATCGTGGTAGAATTGTTGGTTATTATATATAGAGATCACAGAATATTCCAGGTTAAAACATGCTCCTTTAGAAACATTTCAGTATTACTGCGTAAATGAACCAGACTGAGACATTTCTCTTCAAGTTTTTGTCTCCATGGGGAGATAAGAATGGGCAGAACCAATAAGGTTTTTTGTTGTTTTTTTTTTTTTGGTGGGGCAATGAGGGTTAAGTGACTTGCCCAGGGTCACATAGCCAATAAGGTTTTGCAGTTAGATTTGGAGGAGAAAATGGGCTTAGGCATTTTTCTCATTTTTTAGTTGGGGATAGAATTAGGGGAAAAATTCCCTCCCTTTCCATGTTCTTCCCTCACAACTTCCCCAACCCCAGGTTCCAGTTAAGGGCTCTGTTGGGAGATGGCCAATGTGAATTATGCATTGTGGGCTTTTAACACAAAATTTTAAAACACAGCATAAGCATAGCTCACAGAGCTTTTGGTGTTTTATGCACTGATTTCTTGTGTGCTTCAGTTGAACTGGAGCAATTTAATTCAACTCAACAAACATTTCTTAAGCATGTCAGCAAGGCTAGATGGAGAATGGCATGTTACTTGACTTTTCCGTGGCCCAGATAGCCCTCCAAGACCAGAAGTCTCAGCATATAAGATGAGAAATTTAATGCTTAGCCAGTGCCAGGCACTTTGCTACTTAATAAATGTTTATCAGTTGATTGATTTATTTTTAAGTTCCAGAGAACAGTTACTGATCTACATTGGTAGGAGTTTCTTCATTGGGTCGATTCTAACGCCAGAGAAAATCTAGGTCCAGAACAATGAAGTGAGGCAACAGGTGACATAGACCCTGGGAAATAGAGTCAAAACCAACAGAACCTATGGTCAAGGATCTCGCATTTCTTAGTAACCCAAACACATTGTATGTGTGATTTTAATGATGCATGCTGTTTTGTCCTGAAAGATAGAAATCTGCCATTTAAAAAAATGAACAGTCAAGATGTTTCAAGCAGCTACTTGTTGGTTCAATTAACCCACCTTTATTAAGTGCTTTCTGTGAGCATGGTTTTGCCTAAATAATCAACTGGACGACCTAAAGAAGGAAACTACCTAGTAAAGTTATCTGTTATTAAGTAATTTCAGTTCAATTCAATAAGTATTGTTTTATCAAGGCAAGGTGCTAGACCCAGCAGATACAAACATAGTGAAAAAAATCTGCCCTTAGGTGCTCACATTCTTCCTGAGGAAGAACAGGAGTAAAGTCTCATAAGTTGAGTTACCAGAAGCAACCATTTAAAAATTAACCCACACAGTCTGAATGGTGTTGCTAGTGCTCATGGTGTTGTTGTTTAGTGGTTTTCAGTTGTGTCTGGCTCTTGGTGACCCCATTTGGTGTTGTCTTGGCAGAAATACTGGAGTGGTTTGCCATTTCCTTCTCTAACTCATTTTACAGATGAGGAAACTGAGGCAAACAGGGTGAAGTGATTTGCCCAGAGTCACATAGCTAGCAAGTGTCTGAGGCCAGATTTGAACTCAGGTCTTCCTGGCTCCAAGGCCTGGCACTCTATCCACTTCACCACCTAGCTGCCCAGTCATATTAAACAAGCACTTAAATGCCAGATACATTGCTAATAATAACTTTATATTTAGAAAATGTACCTTTAGGTCCCAATAGTACAAATAATGAATCCTGTGAAGTGAATTATCACTATTTGAAGTTGTAATTATGTAAAATATGGTCACTGGTTCTCTAGTCCACTGGAAATATTCAATGTGAATGAAAATAAGGCAACCACTTCCCAGGATTCATTGTTTGCACACTAAATTTAAGAATTGGCTAGAGAGTAAGATTACCTTTTTAAAAAAATTATAAAGTGGGGGCAGCTAAGTGGCAGGAGGACCTGAATTCAAATCTGGCCTCAGACACTTGACACTTACTAGCTGTATGACCCTGGGCAAGTCACTTAACCCTCATTGCCCTGCACAACAATTTTTTAAAAAATTATAAAGTAAGATAACAAAGTGCTAGTCTCCTAATAGGCTTTATTTAGATACTTTGAAAGATCTCTTCAGGGTCAGCATGGTACCATGGATGGTCTTGGAGTCAAGAAGAACTAAATTTAGATCATCCCTCTGCCATATGGTTGTGAGACCATTGGCTGGTCAGTTAGCTTCCCTGTGCCCCAGTTACAGATGAATTGATCTACATTAGTGGAGAGAATTTCCATCTACCACCATTCATGAAAATCACAAAGATTCTAAGCCTATTTTTCCCCTTGAATTTCTTGTCCATGTTTTTCTATAAATCAAATCCACTATATGGGTTCCATGTAGAACTTTAGGGGTTACCTTTTTGTCTTTTTTAGACAAAGTATCTAAAACCATCCCAGAGTAGAATGAGCTGTCTCAGGAAGTAGTGGATTCCCTTTTGTTAGAGACACTCAGGTAAACACTTAAGTTGTAGAATGGTTGACCCTTCCAAGGCCCCTTCTTATTCTGAGATTCTATTCTGTAGCAGAGAAAAAAAATGGTCTTATAGTCAAAGATTACACTTTCAGCCTAGGCCAGCACTGCGTGTAAAATGGGTCAGAGGACACAACTGATTTAATCCAAACTCATCCAGCCCTCCTGGATGTCATCTCCTTGAAGTCAGGGACTATTTGTATGTGTGTGTGTTTCTTTTTATCTTCAGTGCCTAGTAAAATGTTCTTTACATCAATAGATGACTTTTTTTGTTGTTGTTGGTTTTGGTTTTGGTTTTGTTTTGTTGTTGTTTTTGTTTTGTTTTTTTTTGTGGGGCAACGGGGGTTAAGTGACTTGCCCAGGGTCACACAGCTAGTAAGTGTCAAGTGTCTGAGGCCGGATTTGAACTCGGGTACTCCTGAATCCAGGGCCAGCGCTTTAACCACTGCTCCATCTAGCTGCCCCCTCAATAGATGCTTTATAATTGTCAAATAAAATAGAAGAAAAATAGGTAAATAAATGAATTGTTGAATGTTTTAATATTTCATTCTTAGGTAGCTTAGGTGATTTCTTTTTCTTATGCCTGAATAATATTTAAACCCTTCTCTGAAATCATTTTGACTTGGCTGTCAACTTTTAAATAGGTTTCTACACATTTATTTTGTCTAAAATTATACTGAACAACCTTGAGATGAATCCTGTTAATAGGAGGATAGAATAGTTCAGTTACAAAATGTTTATTTCTAAAGGTGGTTCCAATCATCCAATGCCTGTTAGAATGTAAATAGCAGTTTATTATCAGGGGATTAACTGTAAGGATGGTGTGGTATAAAGGACCCAACAGCAATTCAGGAAAAGTGGGTGCTAATTCTTCCACTAAGTTTCATGTTTTATCTTGACCAAATAATTTATCTGTCAGATGTAACGGCTAAACAGAATCCTTTCTAGGTCTAGCATTCTAATCCATCTCCTGAAAAGCTGGGTTTTCTGTAAATGTAAGGAAAGAGGTTTAAAAACAACAAACTCACCTATATGCAATATGAATCCCATACATTTTGTGTTTGAAAACCAAGGCAACCCTTTAAATTTTCTGCACATGTCTTAGTAGCCCTTAGCAGTACTGAGCTTTTCTTTTGAGCTATAAACAATGTATTAAATCAGGGTGGGAAGAGGGAATTGCAAATCTACTACCTCTCTAGTGTGAAAATTACTAAATAGTTTGCAAATGATTCAGCAATCATACACTCTTGGTTCTCAGAGGAAATTATCCCATTTATATTACTGCTATCAAGTGCTGAAGTCATTATGTTGAATTATTTACTTAATAATCTTCTAAAGACCAACTATAGGGTGAAGAATGGGCAAGGAGCCACAGAAAAATCTGCTTAAAGTATGGTTTAAACACAGGGAGAAATGAGAAAATAAGGTCCCCAGTAAGTAGTGAGAACTTGTTTATTTCCACATAGAATAATAGGTTCCCCGGGGGACCATGGCTCTGATTCCCTTTTCTGCTCCCTAGGTATGAACAAGCATCTTGAAGTCAAAACCAATTCTCTCCTGATTTGTTAATGGATAAGAGCTGAGTATTGATTTCCTCGATGTAACTGAGGAGGCCGAACCTGCCAATGTTTGAACTATCCAGTTGAGGGAAAGATATGCAGTATACCTTGAAAGAGACCTGGAAAAAAAGGGAGCCTTGAAGCTGTAACAGTCTCCACCAATATTTCCATGCCAAGAAAATGCAAAAATCATAAACGATTTGGCATCTCCTCTAGATCAGTATTGTATCATTGCCAGGTACCAGGCCTCTGTGATAGGTTGCAAGCTTGGTCTTATCTGTAGCCCCCTCTCTCCCTGTCATACCTTCACTGTGGGAAGGGCCTTCAGGCAGCTCAGAGGATACAGTTCTAAGGGGCCCTTTAGCCACTTGGGGGAATCAGTGCAGAGCTGACAAGCTTGGGGCAGTGAGTAAGACCCTGAATAGCTTTTTTCATCCTGAAGTCCTGTTTCCCTCCTGCTTCCTCTCCAGGATTTCCAGGATTTTCCAATTCTCAATTCCCATCTGGCCTCTACACTGTCCTGTAACAGCTGTCCTTACCCAAAGATGCTCACAGTACACGGCAAAGGTCCATTCCCCTTCCTTCTTGGTATTGCACAAGGGGGCTGAAAAATGGCAATTTATGGTTCTATTTTTAACAAGAAAAGAAGTCCTTCTCCCAGCCCTGCTACAGATGAAAGAGATACTTATCAAAGCCTAGCTGGGTTTGGAAATAGTTGTACCCATTTAACTGGGGAAGTTATTCTTACCCCATCTCAATTCTCACCAAGGGAAGAGGCAGTTGAATCCGAATTATTCTCTAAGTGGACAAATTGGTTCAGGCTGGGTTCTTCTATGATATATAAAGATAGTGTTGAAGAAATTTTAGATGTCAGTGCAATAAGAACTTAGAGCAACCTCCCCCTCATAAAGGACAGTGCAGATGATGGGTAACATTTATAGAGGAAATAGGTGTACACTGAGGGAGGGAGGAAGAAAAGGATCCAGAATCAGAGGTCATAGGACCTCCTCCCTCACCTCCTCATTTTAGAGATAAGAAACTGGACTGCAAAGAGGAGGATGGTGGCTTGTCCAAGGTTGTAGTGGGAGTCAATAAGGAGTAAAGTCCATGTGTGGTTTGCTTGCCACTATACCTTTCTGACCAGTGATCTCTGACTCATCCAGGTGTGCTCCTGCATGCTTACATCAGCTGTCCTTCCTGTGTTTTTATTCTCCAGGAAAATGAAGAGTTTTCTGCCTCTTCTCAGTTTAGCTTGTTTATATCTTGTTTGTGTGTAGTTGTTTCCATGTTGTCTCCCCCAAGCGAAAGCTTCTTGAAAGCAGGGACCATTTTTTTGTTTGTTTGTTTGCCTTTCTTTATCCCTAGCACTTCACACATCTAGTAGGCTTCATGGCATCTAATAGACACCTAGTAAATGCTTGTTGATGTGACACACACTAGGGGGCGTAACTGCCTCTCTTGTGAAATGAGGTGTCTACCAAGGGCAGGGTTTTCACCAGGATCTGGGACTACATTTGCCTGAGCTGTTTTGTAGATTCAGGAGGAAAGGAAGGGGCATGGGTTAAATGGGCAAGGAAGTAAGGATGCAGATGCGGATAAAAGTGGCCCCACTGGTAGCCTGGGCCCCCAAGAGTCATGCAGAAAATATAACTTAGAGTGACATACTTCAGAGTTATCTTCACAGATGCTGAGTGGGTAGAATGCTGATCTCTGGGTCAGGAAAACATGAGTTCCGACTCCACTACTACGTGTGACCTGACCTCTCTGAGTGACTTATCCTCTCTAGCCAAGAGGCATTGATTCAGCTCCTGTTCTATACTGGCCACTGTACTAAATATATGTTAACCTCACCTCTTTAAGTGACTTAAGTTGTCTAAGCCTCAGTTTCCTCATCAGTAAGCATTTTTTAAGCTTCTGTGATGAGCCAATCATGGGGATATGAAGACAGTGGAAATAATTCTTGTCTTAAAGAGCCCATGTATATGATAAGATTCAACCACATAAATCATCTCATTTGGAACACGTGAGACTGGCAGCTGGGGATCAGGAAGATGGTTTTGAACTAGGGTTTGGTTTTTTTTTTAATTTTAGGTTTTTTAAAAAATCTTAATAGTATTTTATTTTTTCCCAGTTACATGTAAAGATAGTTTTCAACATTCTTTTTTTTTTTTGTAAGATTTTGAGTTCTAAATTTTTCTCCCTCCCCTCCCCAAGATGGCAACCAATCTGATATAGGTTATGTACATTCAATCACATTAGACATTTCCTCATTAGTCATGTCATAAAAGAAGAATCAGAACAAAAGGGAAAAACGTCAAGAAAAAAAACCACAAAAAGTAAAAATAGTATGGTTCAATCTGCATCCAATCAAGATCCCACAGTGCTTTTTTGGGATGTGCAGTGTTTTCCAATTCCTTTGGAACTGTCTTAGATCACTGTATTGCTGAGAAGAGCTAAGTCTGTTACAGTTGATCATTATGCAATGTTGCCGTTATCATGTACAATGTTCTCCTGGTTCTGCTCACTTCACTCAGCATCAGTCCGCTTAAGTCTTTCCAGGTTTTTCTGAAATCTGTCTGTTTATCATTTCTTATAGTACAATAACATTCATATACCACAATTTGTTCAGCCATTCCCCAATTGATGGGCATATCCTCAATTTCCAATTCTACACCACCACAAAGAGAGCTCTAGAAATATTTTTGTACATGAGGGTCCTTTTTCATTTTCTACGATCTCTTTGGGATACAGACCTTGTAGTGGTATTGCTGAGTCAAAAGGTATGCACAGTCCCATAGTCTTTTGGGCATAGTTGAACTAGGTTTTGAAAGAAGATGGTGGGGGGCAGCTAGGTGGCGCAGTGGATAAAGCACTGGCCCTGAATTCAGGAAGACCTGAGTTCAAATCCAGCCTCAGGACACTTGACACTTACTAGCTGTGTGACCCTGGGCAAGTCATTTAACTCTCATTGCCCCAGGAAAAAAAAAAAAGAAAGAAGATGAGGAAGAAGCTAGAGGCAAAATATGAAGGAACTAGCTGGGCCAGTAGAGTGGGGTAGGGTATTGGGAGGGTGCTGAGGAAAACAGATACTTATGCCAACAGCAAGGAAAGGGCCCAAGCAGCTTTCTTCCCCAGCCTCACCTGTTTTTCTTCTCCCACAAAGTAGAAGGTCTGAAGGCTTGCAGGTAGAGAATGAATAAATGAATGAATGAATGAATGAATGAATGAATGAATCTTGGCTTCTTTCAAGTCTCAGCTGCAGTCTCACCTTCTGCAGGAAGCTTTTCCTGGTCTCCCTTAAAGCTGGTGGACTCCTTCTGAGATTATCTTCAATTTATCCTGTATATTATCCAGTTTGTACATAGTTGTTTGCATGTTGTCTCCCCCAGTAGAATGAGAATTCCTTAAGGGCAGAGACTATTTTTACCTTTCCTTGCAATGCAGTAGTGAGGGTGGGAGAGCAGTAGGCAGAGCTAATTTTTTAATGGAGGTACCATGACCCTGCTTGGAGGCCTCAGGCACTAGGCTTGGCTGATCCTGAGGTCGGTTTATAATTTAAACTCTTTGGTGAAATTTCCTAGGATTTTAGAGGCATGTCCTTCAGTCCTCAGAGCAGTTATCTAGGCGGGGAAAGACTCCTCATACCTTGGAGAAAATTTGTCTGCCTCAGAAATGGCAGAAGATATTTGCAGATGTGCATAGCAAGCAGTAAAGATAGATTTTTTTCCAGGTATGCTTTTATAGCCTCATGCCTACACTGAATTCCTAGCCACCCAGGGATCTATACCACTAGTCTCCCCATCGCTGTGTTGCTTCATCATTTCAGTCTTCAATACCATAGAATGAGGGTGGGCATGCTTTGACCTGTGCCCAACCGCATTTTGGGCAGGTGCCCTTGCAAGGCAAAGTATGTGAACCAAACTCCTCGATGTCTTTTCAGAGAGAGCACAAAATCCAACCCCTCTAAAACATTCAATTGCAGGACCAAAATATCTGGACCCTCTCAGAGCCTGAGGCCCAGGGTTTGTATTAGGAGCTATTAACTGCTTAATGTAGTTTTCTTATTTTATGTGAAAGGAATCAGAATCCAAGAATAACAGTGAGGTCATTTGAAAGGAGAGGCCAGAGCTGCCCATTAAATTGCCTTTTCAATATGTATTTTGTTTAAAATATAATGTGAATAGAACCTAAATGCATAATTTTACAATGAAATGTGGTATGCCTCTTTTCAGAGGGAAGACTACTTGTTCATCTTCCCTGTTCATCCTGAGTTTGGCTAATATGAATATCTTATATGTGTTCAAACTACAGGTAGTGAAATTCGATTCAACCTTTTGTCAGTGAAAAATGGTTTGTCTTGGGGGCGTGCAGAGAGAGAGAGGGGGGCGGGGGAGGGGGGAGAGAATATGTGTTTTCAGTGGAGCCCTGAGCTTTTTGAAATGTGTTCCTTTGAGCACCTATAGCTTCATAGGGGAGTTATTAAATTGTTTTCTCATTTCTATTTTAAATACTCCATTTTAGCAGATATTTAATTTGCTTGCTACCATGCTTGATTTACCCCTGCTTTTATACAAAAGCACATGGTCTTTCCAAAAAAGAAGTAGGCCCAGCTTTTCCCCGCCTTTTTTCATCTCAGCCCAGTTATTCCCAGTTACCCCTCTCATCTAAGAAAGCAGAGTTCTGACTATAAGAGAATTCACTTGTGTGTGACAAGTGTGCAAAAGAAGCAGTATTATTTGCATTCCCAGTCCCTTGACAGTTGTGACTGAATATAGTTGATGAAAACAGCCGGCTCCTAGCCCCTCACACTTACTTGCCTCTGCTGTCTCCCCAAAAAGGCGCAGCCCACTGAGTGGGGTGGAGAGGATGCTCCCACATTGTTAAACCTCCACTTTTCAGACTTGTTGGGAACTGGGAACCACATGGAGATGGATTGGCTTTAATCACGTGTCTATGTGTTTGCATTATTTCTTAGATGATTAAGTTTTTAAATACTAGTAGTCATGCAGGTTGGATAGCTTTCCAGTTTAAAATTAGATCCATTACAGATTCTTTAACTAGTGCCCTTTCCAAATTAACAAGTTTTTGCCTGTGTAACTAACAGTGGCCTGAGAACATGACCACGGCAAGTCTATTTGTCCCTGACTCTCATATGAGAACATGACTCTTTGCTTCCAGAAATGATTATGGTATTAAAAGCTTCTAATCACTTTTGTGGAGCAGCAGCCAGCTCAGGATAAAGCTTCTTTTTGTGTATGGAGGATAACACAGTGGAGCACAAATACATCCTAGATCCGAGCTTGAAATAGAAGGTCTCATTATTATTATTATTATTATTATTATTATTATTATTATTATTAATCTCTAACCTCTGGTTCTACATTTTTTTTTTTGCTAAACAGAACATATGCAATGAGTTCATAAGTGAGAAATTTAAGAAATGTCTCCCCCTACTTCTTGCTAATGACAAATAGATCCCCAGTGAGAGAAGGAAACCCTTTCTCATACTCCCCTGAGTTTAAGTGCTTTTTGAAGTATTTCAGATATACCTGAAAAGGGATTGGCAGCTTTTCTGGTGATTTTGGAAAGCTTTTAACCAATAGGGATCAATTCTTGTCCAAATCTTTGTGACCCCATTTGGGGTTTTCTTGGAAAAGATACTGGGGTGGTTTGCCATTTCCTTCTCTACCTCATTTTACAGATGAAGAAACTGAGGCAAAAAGGGTTAAGTGACTTGCCCCAGGGTAATACAGCAAGTAAGTCTGAGGCTAGATTTGAACACAGGAAGATGAACCTTCCTGATTCCAGGCCTGGTGCTCTGTCCACTGGCCACCTAGCTGCCCTAAAGATATTAAAAAGTGGACAGTAAGGCAGAGAGAGAGAAAATGCCTGGATCATCTATAATTGAGTGACTGTATAGACTGATTAAGTGATAAAATTCATGCATGTATTCTGGTGGTCTGGAATCAAAAGAAAGCAGCCTCTTTGGTTTTCCTTGTCCCAAAGTAATGAATGGGGCTAAGCATTGTTCCTGCTGGAGCCAGGGAATGGGAACATGAAGGGAGGCTAGCACATTGTTTTGCTCAGTGTAACTCTTTCTCGCTCCTGTTAGTCTTACCTTATTGACTTATCCCAGTCAGTAAGCATTTGTTAAATGACCACTCTATGCCAGGAGCGTGCTAAATGCTGGGCATGGACACAAAGAAAGAAAAATGGACGTCTCTGGGCTCAAGGGGCTCACAGTCTGTTGGCTTTAGGTGAAAGCATAGCATCTGGCATTCTGGGAAACAGACAGTGAATTTGCAAAGCTCCCAGGAAAATGTTTTATAAATCTTTTCTCCAGAAACTTATTGGTGTGAGTGTCATTAGTTATTTTCTTTGGATGATTCAACTCTAATAACATATCTTGGAAACAAAATCTCAACAAAATAGGAATCTTCTAAGTTAGCATGTGGTCTATAAACCCCTTCATCAATGAGATTTTTTTTTTTAAGGAAAAAATAAATCACATTAAGCAAATTTCCAGAGGGTGTTATAATGTTCTGGTCTTACTGAAATATCATGATCTCAGATTTCTAGAACTAATTAGCCTATCATCTGGGGATTGGAAATATACTAGCACCTCGCTTACAACATTATAAAGTTGGATTCAGTATTAGATGGCTTTTAAAGTATGGTCTGGAGGGAATTCAGTTATTAAAATACCAAGTGGAACTCACTAGAAGGTGTTTCACTTATAATTTGGTCCTAGAATATAGATCCCCATGATCATTAGGTGATATTCTTTTTATTATGCTAGGGATTTTTATAGGGATAATATTTGACTTGTACTGGATTTCACTCTATATTAAGTACCCTCTTAATGTAGCTCAAGATTGCATTAGTTTGCTCAACTGCCACATCATACTTGTAGTTCCCCAAAACTCCCCCATCTTTTTTCAGAACAACTCCTGTGTTGTGTAACCATGCCTTCCCCATCTTAGACCTTGCAGAGTTGATTTCCACCAGGCGTGACTTTACATTTATCCCTGATGAATTTGTCTTATTAGATTCAGCCCAGTACTGAAAGAGCTGTTCAAATCCTTCTGGATCCTGTCACCTGATGTGTTAGCCTTCTGTTCCTTCTAGTATGGGGTCATCTGCAAACTTTCCATGCTTTTATCTTAGTCATTCACAGTCATTGTAAAAATGTTAAACAGTGCCAGGCCAAGCCCCCTGCCGTGCTGACACTGAGCTGTTAGTAACTACTGAGTTTGTTAATGCTGCCCTTGCAATTGGGCCTCAGTCTCCGTGTGTATTATTGTCTCAGCCATATCCTTCTGTCTTTCTATGGCAAATATATCAAGCACTTGATCAAAAACCTTGATAAAATCTAGATAAATTATGTCAACAGTATTTCCCTTATCTATTAATTAGTCATCCAGTCAAAAAAAGGAAATGAGTTTAGTCTGATATGACCTTCCTGACCTGACCCACACTGGCTTTTTATAGTCACCATTTCCTTTTCTAGAATTCAGCTGTCATCTCTTTAATGATCTGTTCTAGTATTTTCCCAGGAATTGGAGTCAAGCTTACTGACAGAGTTTGCAGGCTATTCTCTTTCCCCATTTTTTTTTTAAAGACATTTCCTTTTCTCCAAAATTATGGTGCTTCTCCTGTTTTTCATAATTTCCCAAATATCACTCACAGGGACTCAGAAACCACATCTTGTATTCCTTATGTGGTTGTTTCCCAAGTCAAGTCAGCACACGTTTTTAAGCACCTGTAATGTGCCAGGCACTAATAAGTTCAGTTCTAGGCATACAAAGGCAGAAACCATCCCGCTCTCAAGAAGTTCATGACCTAAGCAGGGATTGTTTAAGGATTTAAGAGGAGAGAGTGACTGCCTCCCATTTACGCTGTGTATACCTGGCTGTACACAGTGATTTATGCATCATCTCTCCTTAGAAGGCGAACTTCTTGGAGGTAGACTTGTTTTTGCCTTTCTTTGTACCTCCAGTACTCAGAACAGTTCAAAGGATTAAGAAACCTGGTCAAAAATGCTGAAGATGTAGTTCTTCTGGCCTGGCCGTCTTGAATTCATCCAGGGCAGTTAGGTGTCTTAGCACTTAGCGCACTGCTTGGCACACAGTTGGCACTTAGCAAATGTTGATTGATTGATTAGTCTCACTATTTCTTTATCATATCAGCTCCCTAGATATCATGTTTGTTCTATCATTTCCACCGTAAAGGGTATCTACGGAGATTTCAAAATTTCTGAAATGTCCTGTACCTCATGGGATCACAAGTGAAATAGTGTGGCCTGGATCCCTCTGGAGAGGAGTCCCATAAGAGAGAAATCTTTACGAAAAATACCACTCTGTCTCTGCTTGTTCTAGGGGTGTATATGTGTATGTTGGATCCCAATATCCTGGCATTTTTTACTTCCAGTCCTTTTCAGTGACTGGCAAATGTTGCTCAGGCACATTATTTGATGATGGTCTTTGTTGGCAGGGAGGTCATAGCTACCTCTCTTAGATTAGATGTGTTGTGTTCATGGCTCACGGGTTGGTCTGCATGCCCCTCCTGTTCCACATCTAAACTTTTTCATTCAGGTTGCGTCTTCCTTCCTTTGTATTCTGGAAGAACATCTCTCAGGCTTACCATGAATCATTAAAGGACCAGAGCCAGAGTTCTTGGATTTTACAAGAACTTCCAATCTCCTTTATCTGACCTCTTCTAGGACTCAAGCTGTTGTCTTACTTACCCTGAGGCCCTGGAACATGCTTTTTAAAATAAAAGGAAAGGAGATGAGGGGAAAACCACCAGAAACAACAAAACAGAATTGCCTGATGAAGAACTTGGTCTGATTTCTTCTAGGCAAGGGGTGGGGGGAGCAGCTGTTAGCTGGTGTCTTGGCCCAAAATTTCTCCTTGCAAGGTGCACTGGCCAGGCTAGGAGACAGTCTCAAGGAGGAAAAGATCATTGTTGCTCTCTCTTCACCCCACGTACCCCTCTGCCATTCTGAGGTGAAGGTCTCATTCTCCCATAGCAGTACTGTGTGATAGGCTGGGCAGGAGAAGGGCTACTTCCCCCTCCCCTTTAGGTCCTATTGCCCTCTCAAGGTAGGCTTGGCTTTTTGGTTATTTCATTTGTCCTTTTCAGTTCTAGGTATGAGGGGGTGGAGTCTGGACAGGCCAGGAAAAGGTGATTCTGCCCCATCTGGTAGCTTTTACAATGCAGGTGATTCTGGCCACATATTTCGTGGAAAGAGGATTTGTCTTCTTCCCAAAGGTCCTTAGAGTCTCTCACATGGTTGCTTCCATCTTAGGTGATCTGAGCATGGGCCAAAGCCCAGATGGAAGAGAAGTATTCCTGCCAAATTAACATCATCGAATATTTATGGAACTAAACAGAGAGACAGATTGGCTTGCAAAGATTGCTTGCAAGAATTCATGTCCTCATGAAAAAGCTAGCTTTGGAGAGAGGGTTTGGGGTGGAGAGTTTTCTGGGAGGAAGATGCCCCAAGACGACTGCAGATAGCATTGTTTTGGTTAAACTTTGGCTGGGCTAGTGTGAGCATGATCTCATGTTCCAAAGCTGTCACTAGAAGAATGCAGTGGGAATCTTGTTTCAATTTTGTCTCCTTTCTCACTTCATCCTACAGTCAGCTTAAATCTACCTTCTATGTAGTTACTCATGAGTCTGATTTTATTTAAAACAATTGTTTTAGGCCCAATGGAATCTTCACATCCTTCATGAGAAGAACATTCTCTGAGAATCTCAGGCATTCTTTGACACCCCCTACATTACTTATTGCTGGACCTGGGGCAGGTGTTGTCCAGTTTTCCTACCATGCCTTTCTGTCTGCTTCCACTGAAGCCAGAGGTTCAGTGCAAGAGAGAAAGGACCAAACTGGGGACAGCCAAGTCTGCTTGTGTTCTTAGCCCTCATGTAGATTATGACATGTGGCTGTTGTGTCTACAGAAGTCTTATGATTAAAAAAAAAAAGCCTAGAGAGGAGAAGAAATAATGACAATGAATTCTGAGACCATAATACATCCCATTGGAAATGTGAAGGAAAACAAATGTCAGTAATTCTGGCTGGGGACAGAGGGTACCCTGATGGAATGCTAGCGTTGAGCAAGTATACTGGAAAGGTTTATTTTATCAAAGCACTGAGACTATATACTCTGACTATCCGGGTAAACACAAATTTCTGGGTCCTGTGCCCAGCTCCAAGTGCTAGTTCTGTGACCCTCCTCCAGCGTCCTGCTCCATTTCGCAGAATCAAGCCGTTATTTAAAGCTTAATGCATCATACTTGGCTCTGGGTGGATAATAGGGATACAAAAAAAAACCCAAAACCCGACTTGGTTTCTCTAACTTGAGTAGCTTGAGGAAAGACATGATTACAGCCATGTGACATGGGCTGTGTGCCCAGCCAATAGCTCTCTTCCCCTTGTGGTGTTTTGCCCAAGACTGTGAGAGTCTTCATTCCTTGTTTTAGCCTTTTTTATGACTATAGCATATCAACTTTCTGTTATTGGAACTGGTGGTTCCGGGTTCTACTAGATGGTTCTCTTATTGAGGCTGGACATGTATAGATGTGGAAAGCAGCTGAGAACACTGGAAAGAATATTGTCTCTGGAGCCAGAGGACCCGAGTTCAAATTTCCACCTTTAGAGCTGTGTGATCTAGGGTAAATCATATAACTTCTCTGTCCCTCAGTTTCCTCATCTGAAAATGTGAGGGAGTTGGACCAGATAGGTCCCTTCCAGCTCTATAGACATATGAAATCTCTGTTCAAAGTTGCTGTTTTGTGGAGAGCCTTAGTGCAGGCTCAGAGAGAGATTCCTCACAAAATGTGATTCAGCAGTGCCCTTGGCTCTTGGAGAACGAGGCAGACAAACGGGCATCAGTCACAGTCAGAAAGAGGCCAGCCCTTTACCTTCTACATAATGTGAGCCTCTGTGTGCTCACTGTCACACAAAGCATACTTCAAATACCAGGCAGTTTTGTGTGTCTGTGCAGAGCTTTAACTAGGAATTCTTGTGCCTGGGCTAAACTCAGCTGGGGGGAAGGGGAGAACTTGGTATGTCTGAGGCCTCAGGCAAACAGTTCTAGCTGCTTGCTTCTCCTTTGCCCTTTATAGTCCATGGTTTGACTCCCTAAAAACTGATCAGTAGTGAAGTCAACAAGCATTTATTAAATACTATGTGCCAGGTCCCTGCTGTGTGTTAAGAATTTACACAGGAGCAAAAAGTCAGTCCCTACCTGCAAGGATCTTATATTTCAGTGTGACAGACCACACATAAAACAAGGAACCTGAAAAGGGTATGTGTGAGACAGACAGACAGACAGGCACGCGCACACACACACACACACACACACACACACACACACACACACACAGAAAGACAGACAGCCACACACTCAGGCAGGAGCATGGTGGAGAAAGAAGTCCCAAGAGTCAGGAGCAAAGCAAAGCCTGGAGAGGAATGTAAAGGGTGAACATGACTTGTCTGGGTTCTTTCTTTAAATGGAAGTTCCTGGAGAAACTGTATCAATCAGAGGAAGGCTGAGAAGGCAGCAGTGGGGGAAAAGGACCCTCCAGTGAGAAGGTCTCAGGAAAGTTATAGGGAATACATCTATCAGGCTGAAAAGGCTGCTGGGGTTAGGGGAGGGAAACCCAGAGAGAAATGAAGGAGTGGTTGTATTAAGTTACTCCTTTCAAAAAGCTTGAGGTGGGGGCAGCTAGGTTGCACAGTGGATAAAGCACTGGCCCTGGATTCAGGAGGACCTGAGTTCAAATCTGGCCTCAGACACTTTGACACTTACTAGCTGTGTGACCCTGGGAAAGTCACTTAACCCTAATTGCCCCTTCCCCCCCCTCCCCCCAACTCATGGTTATCTGAGCATCCTACTTGATGCCCTTGGTCTTCAAACAGGCACATGCCATGTTTCTTCCCAATGGGTTCTACCAGTGAGTGTCTTCTGCCTTGTAGTTTGCCCTTCATGTACTGTGAGCCTTGAAGGACAAATTCACACTCTTTCTGTAAAACCAGACCTCCACTTTCTATGTCTAGTTTTTGAATCTGTGTCTTTTATGGCCATACATGGAGAGGGTTACTAAGGTGAGTACATCTGCCCAGTGTGTTTTTGGGTCTTGTGTCCTTTGTTTTGACAAGATTTCACTTGGGCAAGGAGATCTCACTTCTGGGGGAATGAAGATCTTGCTTCTGTTTGGCTTCTTTCCAAGGGACAGTGTTAGATTTGGTGTTTTTCTTTCCATTCAGCACATTTCAGTTAGTAGGGTAGAACTAGAGAGCATGACAGGGCTTACGGCATTCTGCTTGTGAGTCAGGCACCCTGTTAATTCATGTGGCTCCATCTTTACCTTTCCAGGTAAAGGGGGACAACAGGAATGAACCTTGTTTAGTAGCAGAGTTCTTCCCTGTTTCTCCCTTTTCCCTTTGTTTAGAGAAATCATAGATTAATAAACAATTACTAGGTTAAGAAGAAGAGGAAAAGTTGAGGGAGCATGGTTTTAAAAAAGGGTTGGTTTTTTTTACTATATTTCAAAAAATTCAAGCCATTTGTTGTCATACTTCCTACCAATTAGTCTTCATATACAATTTCTGGGATTTTTCAATTCTTTTCTTTTGTGATAAGTCTATTTTCCTTAGGAATCCTCTGGCCAAAAAATAAAGGCTAGAATTGCAAAAATTGTTCTGCCACGGTTGCCAAGTCTGAATTTTCAATTCGACATTGTCTCATCTTGTTTCATCTTGTCCTTTTCATAGAAAGGCAACATGATGTAGTGGATGCTGAGCTGGCTTCTGGGTTCAAACCCTTCCTCTGACACATTAACTGTGTAACCTGGATCAAGTTCCTCTAGGCAACTTGATGAGGTTAAAAGTTGCAAAAGAGGTGCAAACCTGCATTGAGAGGGAGTTTCCTCGTTTTTCCAGTTCTAATGAAATATCCCAGGTCTAGTCTTCATCCTTATGCCCTAGATTACTCCAGTCGCCTCTTAAGTGGTCTCCTTGTCTCTGGTCTCTCTCTTTTCCAGTCCCCTGTCCGATCATTATCCAATTGTCATCCCCTTCTTCAAAACCACCCATCCTCCTTTCAGCGCCCAAAACTTCTCCATCTTTAGTTTTCTTTCTCCTGGTCACAGGATTGGGTTTTGTTTTGTTCGTTTAAGTTTGATTGATATATTTTGATTTTACCTTATAAAACTCAAGACATTATTCTCACTTTGTGAGAGGTCTCATAACAAAGTAAATAAATGACCTCATCTGAAAGTACATGCAACATTTCCTATCTATAGCACCCTCTCTCTCACATACACACACACACACACACACACACACGTACACACACACCTCTCTCTTTAAAAATCAACAGCTGTCTATTTTCTCTTGCTCTCACTCCACCCCTATTCCATTGAAAAAGAAAAAAAAACATATTTAGCGTAACAAATATGTATCATCAAACAAAACAGATTCCCTCATTGACTCTATGCAAAAATATATATGCTAAATCTATTGCCTCTGCCAGAAGGTAAGCATATTTCATCATCAGTTCTCTAGAATCATGAATGACTATCTTACCGACTTTAGTTCTTACAGCTTTCAAAGTTGTTTGTTGTTACAATGTTGTTCTTACTAAGTTGTTCCTGTTTTGCTAATTTCATTCTTCCTCAATTTGTAAAAGTCATCAAAATTGCTAATTTTTATAATATTGACATAATGGTATAAATTGTTTATCAGTTTAGTCTTTGTCTTTTTTAAAAATAATCATATCTATTTCTTAATTTCTTAAAGGAAGATATTACTCCATCTTTATATGACATTTAACCAGCCATTCCCAGGGATGTGCTGGTAAATGTTTAACAACCAGCTCTCTGAAAAAAAAATATATTCACCCTACTTTTTTTGGTGGAGGGGAGGCAATCGGGGTTAAGTGACTTGCCTGGGATCACACAGGTAGTAAGTGTCTGAGGCCAGATTTGAACTCAGGTCCTCCTGACTCCAAGACTGGTGCTCTATCTGCTATGCCACTTAGCTGCTTCTCAACCTGCTTTTTAAGTTTAATCTGCATTATTAACATTTTCTTCATCACTTTCTGAAGTCTAGACATCCAAAAAAAAAACCATAAATCAAGTTCTGACTTGTAGCCTTTGCTCATTTCCAATGTATAAATGCCTACATTGAAATGTTCACAGTTTGGGGGGCAGCTAGGTGGCTCAGTGGACAAAGCAGGGGCCCTGGATTCAGGAGGACCTGAGTTCAAATTCAGCCTCAGACCCTTGACACTTACTAGCTGTGTGACCCTGGGCAAGTCACTTAACCCCAATTAACACAAAAAGAAATGTTCACAATTTGTATAAATGCTTACATTGAAATGTTCACAATTTGCTCTGGAGAGGCAGGTAAAACTTCTCAATGGATAGACTTCCCCTTAGTTCCCAGGGTTCTTGCCACTGCAAAAAGAGCTCCTATAAACATTTTTTTACACATAAAGGGTCTTTTTCTAATTCTTTGCTCTCTTGGGTATAGGCCTACCAGTACTATAGCAGGGTCAGAAGGCATGCACTATAGTAAGTAACCTTCCTTTTGTGTCTTATTCCAAATTGGTTTCCAGAATGGCTGTACCCATTCTCAGGTCCACAAGCAGTGCATCAGTGTGCCCTGTTTCCCCATAGCCCCATAAACATTTATCATTTTCTTTTTCTGTCATCTTTGCTACTCTGATGAGTATGAGGTAGAATCTCAGAACTGCTTTAATTTGCATTTCTCTAATTAGTCGTGATTTGGAGCATTTTCCCGCTATGAATATAAAAAGGCTTGGTCTCTTTCCTTGAGAACTCTGTTCATATCTTTAGACCATTGATCAATTGGAGAAAGGCTGTTCTTTACCAATTCCTGAAGTTTTTTTCTGTCTCTAAATCCATGATCTTATTCGTTTGAGCTCACCACAGCCCTTATGCAGTAGATACTACTGACAATCTTATCCCCATAGATATTTTATAGATGAAGAATGGAATCAGGGAGGTTAAGGTCTTTACTTATGGTCACATTGCTCTAGTTGAATGTCCAAGTTGGGATTTGAACCCAGATCTTGCTGACTCCAAGTCTTTGCTCATGCTTTCTTCTGCCCCAACTCTGCTACTCCAGGCTTCTTATCTCATCCAGGCTTCAGTGATTGGCTCAAATGCTATCTTCTCCCTAACCTGGAGCCAGTACAGATCGTGCAAACAGCTTTTAGGTGAGGATGCCTTTGAGTCACTTAGGGGAATCATGATGAGCAGCCAAAGGATGCCCTCTTCTCATGCATACAATGAGGTCAAGGTCAAGGTCAGTCTGGCCAAGGAAGTGTGCTGATCTTTTTGTTGGGTCCATGCTCCTGAAGGACTGTGAGTGCTTTCAGGACCCTCCAAACTTGAACACCTTGAGATAAAGCCTCAGTTGTATTGCCCTAGTTGCTACTATCCTAACTGGATATGGTCTTTCCCCTTCCTCAAACCCTCACAGCTCTATATTTCTTTCTTAAAGCAGTTGTCATCTCATCTAATTCTATATTTGTATACTAGTTTTATGGCCCCTACTGGCCTGTAAGTACTCAATAAATATATGGTGAATTAAGGAATAAATTACCTCTCTAGAATTTCCCCAAATTACTAGTAGTAAATGAGGTTTACTGGAGTCTTTCAGAATAAAACCAGAGTGTTCCTGGTTCTGTAATTCTGTAAAACTATTGATACTTTTTTTAAAAAAAATCTCTTTTAAATGTTAATCATGTATAACTGGGTATGATCAAGTAAAATGAGGTAAGTGTGAAAACATGGTCTATGTGACAAATTAATACATGAATAATGTATAATAGAGGCATTGTGGTATGGTCAGGAAGAACAGAATCCACACCATGCTCTGCCACATATTCACTGTTTCAGCCCTGTCTCTTTGCCCCAACCAACTCCCTAGAAAGGCAATTGGTAGAGAAGATTTTCTATACCAATAATGGTCAGAATGAATTTAAATTTTTAAAATATGATAATGGGTAACTTCTTTCACAGATAAAAGCTAATCACTAAACTATCCCTGCTTTAGTACTTTTTATCCTTTGAATTTCCAATGTTGTACACTAACGGTGTCAAACTTGCTGCCTGAGCTGCAGGCATACCTGCAAGATTTCTGAGTGGGCCTGAACCAGATTAAAATATCATTGGGAAATGACAAATGTGAATTTGTGGTTTTCTAAGTCTATGCAGCTGCAGGGATCCTTTTCTATTTGAGGGATAAACACTGCTGCTGTGTACCAATTATCCTAAATACCAAATGATGAGAGTTAGCCTGGAATCAGAGAAAATGAGTTTGAATCTTTTTTTCTGCCTATGATTACCTTTGTGACCTTGGGTAAGTCACTTGCCTTCTCTGGGACTTAGTTTTCCCCATATGAAAAATGAGGAGGTTGGACGGGATGATAATACCAAGAGCTAACATATATAGTATTTTAGAGCTGGCAAAGCACTTTACCCATGTTCTCTCATTTGACCTCACAATAGCCTTGTGATGTCTTTACTTCCATTTTACAGATGAGCAAACTGAGACTGAGACTGAGAGAAGTTCAGTCTTGCCCAAATGACCTAAGGACTATATCCCCTCTTGGTCTATATTCCTTATAGCTCTAAGTTTGGAGAATTCAGGTTTATTCTGCTTCCTCTCTCTGATCCATTATTTTCCTCTCTAATTCACTAAGCTTCACTATGGTAGGGAATTTAAGGCCTGCCCAGGTTTTCAGCTGGTATCTGACCATGTACTCAAACTCTACACTTAATTTCTAGAACTCTGGTGAAATTAAAATAGTGCACTTCCAGCTTCATGTTCTCACGTCGTATATTAAGGCAGGAAAGCCATCTGAAATATTTGGGACCTACAAGAATGGGAGTATTCTATCTCGGGAACACCACTCAGACAAACTGGGGTGACAGATCTGACTGCCCCAAACTCAGCCTCACTGAGTTCCCTAGTCAATGCTGCCCAGGTTTCTCATATGCCCATTGGAAGCTTTTCAGGACCAGGGACTGCTACATTGTCTAGTGAGGTCTCTGGAATGAGGATCTAAAGCCCAGGGGTTTGCCCAGGTAGACACTACACAGTGACTGTGCAAAGGGGGAACAAAAAGCATCGTGTCACAGCCAATAATCTGGGAGGCAAATCAATGACAGTCATACTGCCTTAGGAAATCCAAGGTGTCCTTTGCAAGCTGCAGTTGCCTTTATTGCTATCTCCACCCCGCCCCCCCCCCCCCCAAGTTAGTTTTTTAAATTGCATGACAGGGAAGAAGATAGCCTGCTCAATGTGTCAAGGGCAAAGGATGATGGCTAGAGCGCCGAGTGCTTCGCTGTTCACCCTTACAATGTTGACAGAGACATTGCTATAACTTGGGTGTGACAGTGAGGGCTTGGCCCCAGGGTGGAAGAATTGAGAGAGTTCTGAAAGTACTATCTCAGGGAGAGCTTCACAGCTTTATCTCCCAAACTTGCCAAGTCTCAAGTAAGTCCCCATCCATCACCCTCAATGTGCTTCAGGTACAAAAATATCTATGGTTCTGGATGTTGATGTATATGTGTATGTATATGTGTATGTGTATATACACATAAAACATACATACACATACACACACACATATATCTATATATTTCAGAACTGTATAACCTGCATCTCAATTCCTATTTTAAGATTGCAGAGGTTGAGAATTTCCATTTTATGTTGGAGACCTTCTAGATTTAGATTCCAGAGGTTTAAACTTAGCATTTTTATGAGAAACAGGGAGAAAGGAATAATGGGAGTTTCCTTTTGACTACTTATTTTACTTTCTTGATGAAAGTGAAATTATGAACTGTAGATCTTGGGGATACTATTTTTAGAATGACTTTATTTCTCTGCTGCCCCTCTTAAAATTATAGCCCTAGTGGAATTGAGATAAGAGTTCAATTAAGTGCTAAGATGTTGCCCAGGTTGTAGCTTCAGTCCTTCTTCCCTCATAGCTGTTAGCAGCCAGAGCAGGTTAGCAGAAGCTGCTAGTTTAGAGCTCAACTCCCTTCCCTTTCCCATGCCTTCTCTCTGTGGAGGAAGTAGCCAGAAGGTTCATGGCTCCCAGGGAGGAGAAGCAAGACCTGAAGAGATGCACAGTCCAGATAACCAGACTGAATAATGGACAGGTGGCAACTTGGGTGGGTTTACACCATGGGAGGAAGAGTGCTTCTTTCTTTTGGGGGGGGCAGGGCAATGAGGATTAAATGACTTGCCCAGGGTCACACAGCTAGTAAGTGTTAAGTGTCTGAGGTCAGATTTGAACTCAGGTCCTCCTGAGTCCAGGGCCGGTGCTTTTTCCACTGCGCCACCTAGCTGCCCTAGAATGCTTATTTCTTGATCTAATTTTCATTTGACTAGCTAATGAAAGCCTTTTAGGCATAGCTTACAGGGAGCTTCGGAGAGATTGCATGTGCAGTCTTGACTTTTCTTTCGATTCAGTTTGGGTTTTTAAACAAAATGTTTGGTATGTGGGATCCTCCCCCCCCACCCCTCACCCCTTGCAGTTGGCAGAACCCACAGCCCACTGACTAAATGCTATCTGCACCTGTTTGCATCCTCCCTCCTCCTTTGCCTACAACATCAGGGTCTCAGGCTGGTATCCCAACTATTTCATTGTCACACAGGGTCTGTGAGGAAGGATGAGGGAGGGGAAGGGTGCTGGCCGTGGAATCTGGCTTAGAACCAGTCCTGTAGTTGTGTGACCATTTGTAAAAAAGAAGTAACACCTGATAAGTTTGCCATGAGGATCAAATATGATTATGTGCGTATGGTATTTTATAAGCAGGAAAACACTACATGTGTCAGCTGTTATTTGTGTTACTATCAAATCTAATATTAGCTCTGCTGCAACAACTTCTGCACATGTCCTTCCACAGGAAGCTAGGGATTTTTTGATGCTGGGGGAAGAGACAGGTAGAGGGGCTGGAACTGAGGTGTCTTGGTGTAGAGTGCTCCTAGGAATTCCTCTACCAACCCAGGCCAGCAGCCTCTTTGCAACCAAGCATCTTGGAGTTGCCTAGTACACCAAGAGGTTAGAGGGCAAGTGACCTGCCAAGGATCACACAGCCAGTGTGTGTCAAAGGCAGGACTTGAACCCAGGTAGGCCTGGTTCACAGTCTGGTTCTCTAGTCACACTATCTCTAGAGATCTAGGTGGCAACTTTTATTCCCCTCCCTTCCCCTCCCAAAATTACTTATAAGGCAACATAAAATAGAATTAAAGAACCAGCTATGGAGATTCAATATTACATCCTTTTTTTTTCCTATTTTACTTAACCATGGGTTTTTAGACTGAAAATTAGATATGAAAGAAATCTTTATCATTGGATTGGATATTTAAAATTATTGCATAGACAGATCAGTATTTTATGTGTAATAAATAGAATTGCATGACCTTTAGTATTTAAAACCAACAAGCTTTGTTACAAATCTAACTTCATATGTTCAGAAACCCATTCATTAGCAGTGGGGACAATCAATCAATGAACTAATTTATTAAGCAAATACTGTTAGCTTGGGCAAGTCTTTTAACTTTTCTGGGCCTTAAAGTCTTCATTTTAAAAATGGTCATAAATAGGTGACTTATAAGTTCACAAGCAGTAAGTGGCAGAGTTGGGATTCTAACCCAGCTCCTTTGGGTCCACTTCAGAGCTCTCCTTTTAGCTCTGTGTTGATGGCTTACTATCTTTTGTAAGCAATCAAAAATGATACGTGGGGGAAAGGGGTGCACATGGGTCATCAGGAAGGACAGACTGAACATGAGATTCATTTGGGGGTCACCAAAAAACAAGATTCACTCCATACTGCTGTCCTTAAAATCATCAGTATTTCTTTTTTGTCCAACCTCCAGTTTTTACTCTGGTTCAATCTCACCAGTCTATTTTTTAAAAAACAAAAAACCTGAGAGACTGGTGGTGTTTAAAATTCAGTTGGGAAATATCATATTCTAGTGAAGTCATGCCGGAGGAAAGCCTTTTGAATGACAATAGGAAAATGGACAAAAGCAGAGGGAGATTTGTACAGTGATAAATGAGCTGGCAATTAATCTCTGCACAACTGTCCTCCTTATATATAAAGTACGGGGTGGGGGTGGGGTGCTTTGGGAGGCTCTGTGCCTGTACTTTAATGGAATTTTTAAAAGAAAAAAATAGTTCTTTTCTTTACCCTCTAGCATACTTCAGCCAAAAATCTATACTTGTGACTGGAAAGCCAGCAGTTACTTTCATTTATTTATTTATTGGCTGGCACATAACCTAACATTTGGGATACTCAGACCGTGTGGACTGCTTCTGACCAGGGGGATCACTTATGATCATGAAGCCAGTGGATTTATTTGGAAACAGTGTTGTTGCTATTTTGAAGTCAAGGAATCTTGGGAAGGTATTTTGCATACTAAGTGAACTCTTTCAAAGATGTGACTTTGTCCAAGTTCCGTAGTGAAGCTGGAGAAAAAAGATTTGCCTTAATCGCCTAATATGTTCTAGGTCACCACTAAAATGAAGATTTCTTTCTCAGACTAAGCTTTAAACCAGCAATATATGGCTGCTATCTGGCTCATCACTGCAAACCCCCAAATTTTCTATTATGATGTAAATATCCTCCCAGTAAAGCCTTTTAGAGTTTTTTGGCAATGGGTAATCCCTTCTCTGCCAAAAGGTAGGTTCCCTGGTGTCTTGCAAACTCACAGCTTGCAAGGTAAACACTGGGTGACCTATAAGCCAGCCAGCCAACTTGTGCATTGCCATATTAGGTAAGCAGTTGAGATTGGCGTCTAGGGATGAGCCTTGCCTGATGGCAGCTAACCCTAACATGCTGCTGGGAGCCAGAGTCCAAACCCAGGGAGATGTGGCCCAGTACGGGCACATTCATTACAGTGGGCTATGATGACACGGATTGGCACTTAGAATTTTCATTTGGAGACATAGTATTCTGTATGACTTAAAGGCTGGAGGTTAGTTGGGGGAGGTGAGAGAAAACAGTACCAAGAAAGTCATGATAGTTCTCTTATTCCTGTTGATGTTTTGTGGGTGCTGTTTTTGTGGGGCCCAGTGGGGAGGAAAGTAATGTAACACCATGTATCAAATTTATCTTAGAGAACCCTACAGAAGGAGTAAGATCATTTTGTATATTTGTAAAGACTTAGGGTAACAGTATTTTCCAAGCACTATTGCTTGACATTTATACATAGTAGCAGAGAAAATAAGGAGCGGAAACATTGAGAAAGGAAGCACACAGAAGACACCTAATGAACACTGTCTTTTGGAGTGGGTTGCCTTGGATTCTGGTTTGGGCCTGATGCTTATGAGCTTTGTGACCTTGGGCATCTGACCCGACTTCTGGGCCTTCACTTCCTTCCTCCTCTGTAAATAAGCAGCTCTGGTTATATCACAATGGCCCTTTGTAAACTTTAAAATCCTGTGCTCAAATATGGGCTTAAAGAGCATTGAGTTTCTCATTCTCTTATTCCTTTTATTTCCCTGCAGCCAATCAATAGAACACACTTATAAAGGTAGCTGGGGGAGCAGTTTGTAGATCATAATGCATAACTTAGCACTTGAAGTGGAAGCACTTTATTGATGTATCCTTAATACTGTGAATCCATTTTTTCCCCTGGAGGTTTTTTCCCCTTCCTAAATGATAGAATTGCTAGAAAACTGCTGCAAGTAGGGGAAAGCTTCCATCTCATTTTGATCCACTCAATTCCTTTGAATTAATTTCTTAGGATGACCCTTGAACAGAAATTTCAGGTGTTTTGTTTCACTGGGGCAGATGGAATCGGATATGTCGAAAGACTTGTCTGAATTCAGGTACCTCTTGTTCCCTGCAAAGGAGCAAGTGTATTTGCCAGTGTTTTTAAGATAGGCCTAGGTTCTTTTGACACATGGCATCTGTTCTGTGCAGTGGGACAACCTCAAAAACTCATGTGGGAGAGTCTCCAAAAACTCACGACTGTGATTCAGCCCTTGAGTTATCTGATCAAATTATCCCTTGAGTTTTCATTGAGATTGGTGTTCCTGAACCTAGTCAAGGAATTGATCTTGGACTTGTATTAATTACATATGTCTAAGGTGAGAAGTAATAGCATACCTGAATTCTTTGCCTTTCATTAGTTTTTTGTTGGTGTTATTAGCAAAGGTTTGTGGCTATTCCACACATGCAGGCACCTAACCAAATAGGCTATTAATCCCTCCCATCTCCAGTTAGGTGTGTGAGGCCTTTACATTAGTTTCTATCACTAGCTTTGTATAGACAATTATTGCCCTTTTTTTGAGTCTTCTCCTTTCTGTTTCTCTTTTCATTTCTTTTCCCACCCCCTTGATGTTTTTCTCCCCATCTCTACAGTATCTTGCTTTTAGCCACTCATTTTCATCACTTTCAAGTCAAGAATCAACAGTATAAAAAGAATAAATTGAACAGTTGTATAAGTCTTAGAAGAAAGAACATTCCCTCTTTTTCCCCTCTTTTCTCCTGTTTTAGTAAGAAATATATCACCACCATCATCATACAGCATTATCATTAACATAAATATCATTACTTAGAAATGTTTGCCCTCATCTGTGTTGACTACTTTTTATGTGATAAACTGAGAGAATAAGATAAGACTTCTGAAGTCAGTTCTCTGCAACATTGGGAACTTTATTGGTGCAAAGGGACACTTTTAACAGATTAATGCTATGCCCCGTTAAGAATCTAATTCAATTCTTCAAGGATTTATTAAGTACTGACTATGTGTTAGGCACTGTGCTAGTAGCTAGTGATATAAAGACAAAAATAAAATCCCTGCCTTCCAAGATATAGAGGAAATCATAGAGATGAGAGATGCTAAGAAAAAGAGAAGGACAGAGTTGTGGGATGGAAGTGCACAGTCAGATGGTAGGGAAGAAACTTGGCAGCTAAGAGTTCTGATTTTTCTCTGTTACACTCCTGAAACCCAGCTAGAAATGTTGTGCTTAGTGGTGTGTGTAATTCTGCAGTATAGATGTTGTTTTGGTAGCTAGGTATCATTGTAAATAGAGTGCTGGACCTGGAGTCAGAAAAAGATCCTCCTAAGGGAGGGAAGATCTGTGTGACCCTGAGCAAGTCATTTCTCTCTGCCCGAGTTTCCTCACTTGCAAAATAGGAATAATAATAGTACCTACCTCGCAAAGATATGAGGATCAAGTGAGTTAACATGTAAGGCCCCTTTCAAACATAAATGCTCACCATTACTACTGTTATTTATCATTGTTCTTCCCTTTCTATTTTCCCCATAACCTGTGTGTTGTTTGGTTACCCATTGTCCCTGGCTCTCAGGTGACACTTTCCTTGTCCTCCATCATAAATGACTGATGGCATGATTTAAAGTTCAGTGCTTGTGCCACATTGCCAGTGACAAAGTTGGATACGTTCAGAGACCACCACCATCAGTGTGTGTGTCGATGCATGGGTGAACTGGCTCTTTTGTCAGCCAATGCTGTCCTGGATCTCTGTTTGAAGGTAAAAGCATCTTACATTTAATATGTGTTAGTTCTGCAAAGAAAGCCTTTGCTCCTGAGAAAGGACATTGTCTCACAGAACACAAGAAGAAGATTCTTCCATGTCTCACCATCTTCTTGGTGGATCTCCATAGTGGTGGAATGAATGGGTTTCAAAGTGTCATCTTCTTCCTTAGAGGCAGTGATGTAACAAAGGGGAGGAATCAGGAAGACCTGAGTTCAAGGCTTGTCTCTGACTCATTAGCTGCAATTCACTGAACACATCTCAGTGGTGCCCCAGGCAACTCTCTTAAGAATTAAGTTGCAAACTGCACATCTGTATCCTCAAGGGAATTTCTACACTACATCTATGTAGCATTACAGATGAAATTACAGGTGTGGATGAAAAAAATAAGGTCCCACTAGCATTTTGTTATCCAATCTAAAATCCACTGGCTGACCCGAAAGTGCTTCCATTAGCTGACCATTCCCTTCTATATACTTTCCATTGGTCAAAATTCTTTTGTGTTTCTATGAAAGTTGAGCTCTCTGCTTCCTGCTCTGCACATAATATCTTGCTCATTTTAGCTTCCTTTCCTCTTGTTTATGTCAGTACTTTCTTGATTTCTGAGGACCCTCTTTCAACATTAAAAAAAAAAAATGGAGGCAGATGCCTACATAATAGCAGTTGTACTTTAGCTTCCATTAAAAATCTGCATCATGACCAAAGGTTATTGTCAATTGATAATGACTAGTGACAGATAGAGACTGGATCTGGGATTTCATGTGTATAGGAAATTTTCTCTGGAAAAGTCTGAGAGAGTTGCCTAGATCCTTGTGAGGCTAAGTTCCTTGCTTAGGTTCACACCAAGGGACCTTAAGAGACTGGACTTGAACCCAGTTCTTCCTGACCTTGAGGCTGACTCCCTATCCACCATGATAAATTAATAGTCAACAACTGTCTTAAATGGGTTTGCATTTTATTAATTATAGCAGCAGCATCTGATATTTGAAAGTTATTATAGACATGCAAGCCAGTTTTCACTGTGTAGAAACTGGGTGCTTCTCTTTTATTCTAAATAATTTAATATTAGATCAGACTCTTGTAATTACTCTGAGCCCCAGAAGGGGGGAGAGTGGCCTACAAACTGGGAATCCCAGCCTCATGTCCTTACTTCTGTCCTCATCCTCATGGTCAATTCATAGCCATTACTTTCTCCAAGAGAAAGTATTGAATGTGATTATATTAAAGTGCTTAGCTCTGTCCCTGGCACATAGTAGGTGCTAGATAATTGCTACCTGTCATCATTACCACCATCATTATTATTCTCTGATCTGTCTCAAAATACACCCTGACCTGATTAATGCATCCCCCATTCTGACAGTTCTATCAATCCATGTCCCTTTATACTTGATATGTATTTTATTTTTTAAATTTTGTTTTCCTCGTCTTTGTTTCAATCTTGTCCCTCCCTGTAGGCTTCAGACCACTCAGAAGTCTATGTCTTGCATTTCTTCCACTAAGCCTCAGAGTTCAAGACTATTTGCTGCTGGCAGAAGTTACAAAGAGGCAAATTTAAGTAATCATATAAGGGAAAGTTTCTTAACAATTAGACCAATCCAAAAGTGAATGAGATGATTCAGAAGATATAATGGGTTTCCTTTCATTCAAAGTTTAAAATCAAAGGGTGCATGACCATTTATTGGATATGTTGTAGAAGGGGTTGTCATTAAGGATTAAAGAGATGGAGCAGCTAGGTGGTGCAGTGGGTAGAGTACCAGTCCTGGAGTCAGGAGGACCTGAGTTCAAATCCAGCCTCAGACACTTAATACTTACTAGCTGTGTGACCCTTCCAAAGCCCTTAGTACATTAGTGATATTTATTATATAGCCATACTTACTACAAATGTGGTAGTTGTTTAATTGATGCCTCTTAGAATGATGAATGAATGTCTTTCAGATACATTCTTCCATCTCTCAGCAAGTTAAAATGTACTTGGAAAAACTGAGCAGAACAGAGGGCTGCCCTCTCCTTAGATACTCAAGGGTTGAGCCTACCACACTTTTATTCCCATCCATCTCCTTGTTCTACCTTGCTAAAACAAAGAAAATCAAGGTATTTGGTGTATTTATCAGTGTCAAAAGGTAATGGCTTCATAACACTATAAAATCATATACCGACAATTTGAAATGTTTGCCTCTCTGCCATCTAAATTCCCCATCTAGAGCAAGGGTGCTTAACCTGGGACCCATGAACTAGATTTTTGTTTAACTGTTTTTTATAAATTGATCGCCTCACCCCCCCCCCCAAAAATGACAATTGGGGTTAAGTGACTTGCCCAGGGTCACACAGCTAGTAAGTGTTAAGTGTCTGAGGCCTGATTTGAACTCAGGTCCTCCTGAATCCAGGGCTAGTGCTTTATCCACTGTGCCACCTAGCTGCCCCCAATTGATTGTCATTTTAATTTGGTTTCCTGTATAATCCTATTTTATTATACACATTGAAAAATATGATTCTGAGAAGGGGTCCATAGCCTTCGCCAGAGAGCTAAAATGGGTCCACACCCCAGAGAAAAGATTAAGAACCCCCTGGTTCTAGAGGAACCTCTGGTAGGTGCTGACTTGTTCATCTGGTCTTTTCATGACTGTTTCAGTCTATGTGAACAGTTGCTTATGAGTCAAGGTAACATCACACAATATTAATAGGTGGTAATTGTCAGAATATTTTTCCATCCCAAAAGTGAAAAAAAAAATTTTTTTTCTGATTATACAGTAAAAATGTTGGGGAAAAAACATGAAGGTTTAGAACATTGCCAATTTTGTAGAGTGTTTGTGATGATGATTAATGAACAGGTGAATTTTTTTAAGACTTCTAAGTAGTTTGGTGCTTTTACAGATGAGCACACAAAAGACACTGTGCTATGGCTTCTCTTTTGTCCTGGGCCTGTAGTCCTCTTACAGGGCTCAGGAAGCCCAGGACTGACCCAGGGGTTGACTTATGGTTAAGGATGGCCAAGCATCCTAGGATAAATGTTCAGCTTTGCTATGGTTTAAGTCATATTTCTCAAATGGTAAGTGTCTGCACATTATTTTTTACTTTGGTTTTGGAAGATTGTGGGTCATCTCCCTCCCTGAGGGAGTTACAATCAAATTTGATTTGTACCTAATGCTGGATTGCAAAGCAATTTTCACTTTGAAATATATGGATGAAATAGCAATAACAATAATAATTTAATAATAATTATAAATATGAGGGGAAATTTTAGGGGGGGATATTGCAAGTTTTTTTCCCCTTTTAAAAAAAAGAGGCGCTCCCCATGTAGCACAGCTAGCAATATCCTTCCACCATATCACATGTTGAAGTCGCTGTAGAATTGCAATAGTGCTTTCTGCTGAAAGTATTTTTCCCCCATCTCTCCACATACTTGGCCTGTTTTAGATTACCATCTGGGGCGATGCAACCAAAGATTTTATATGCAGACTTGTCGAAAATATCATCACTGCCCCAAGTGCATGAGGCCTTTCACGGTCCACGCAGGAAGATTATCCTAAAATCAGGAATCTGGAATTTATTATATAACGTGATAAATGGCAAACAAAAAGGATTAAATGTGTTTCCCACTAGAGGGATAATCTAATGTCAGGCAGTTTTGTCCCATGTTAGGAATGCACATGCGTATATAAAATCTAGTGACAAAAATGAGAATACCACTTATGACCATTCTGACTGTAAAAAGAAAATACACACCCTGAACTCTGAACTGTAAAAAATAGATTCTTCACTTTAAAATTTTCAATCATGCAGGTTTTTTGGTAGATTATGGTAACTTTCACTGAAATGTCCCTGACAGTTTTTAATTTTTGAAATCTATTGACAGATGATATATAAAGTCAAGGAACATCTTTCTTCTGTAACAGGCATATATACAATCAATAGCTTAATCTTCAGGGAGCCCTGCCTTGCTTGCCCTGTCAAGTTTTTGCCCATATTTCAAAAGAATGCATATAATTGAAGAAGCAGTTGCTAACTAGAGTCTGGCAATGTCGTGAAGCCTTACTGGGAAGCTCAGTGCAAGTACTGGTCAGTCAGCTTTCCCAGGGGCCCCCAGGGTCTGCTAATGTGACAACATCAATGCCCATTAGGAGTAGGTCAGGCTACCTCTGTGGGATTTTGTTTTTATTTTCCATTGCTGGCTTGTTCAGCTGACACGCACTTTTATGATGAATAATTTGCAAGTGTTTGCCAGCTCATGGTGGGGAGGCTTTGATTCTGTGAGCTTCTTAAAGGTACTTTATTCTATCTTGACATGTACCATTTTCTTATCATTTAATTTTCACTAAAAAAGTCTCCTCTCGGTTTCTTTTCTTCCAACCGATTCAATTTCCTACTGATTCCCATTGCAGGGGCTCTTCAAGAGCTTCTTGCAGCACTAAGGACTGGTGGCATCAGAATATCACCACCATTTTGACTCACATGGATCTAGCCTACTAACCCCAGAAGGCTTTGTGCCATAGTATTCCATGACCAACATACGTCTTTTGGCTTTACTAGCTTCAGTAATTGGAAAATACATATGTTCAAATTGCTTTTTCCTACTTGTAAAATACTAGTAGTACTTTGGAATAATGGGAATCACCTTCTTTTATGCTTATGATTACATTTGAGATGAGGTGAAAAAGTTAGGTACCAGAGAGAATAAGGAGCATCCCGAGACATTCAGCTCCTCCCCTTTTCCTCCCTTTCTGATGTTGTGTCTCTCCCTCCTCTATTTTCTCAAACCTTCTTAGCATCCCCCAAACCACTCCAAGCCTCCTCCTTCTAGCCTCTAATCTCAGAGGAAAGTCATTGGCTTAGTCCCAAACAGTTCTCCAGACCTATCCAAGGCCAATTTTTGTGTTGTATTCTTTTGATGATTAAAGCATTTTTTTAAAAAATGAAACCTTTGAAATGTTTCCTCTGAAGCATTCTGATAAGTATCAAAGACCATATAGTTTCTTTAAAATGGAAAATGTTAGTGTTACTTGGACACAAATCCGTTGGTCCTGGGTTTACTCTCATTTGTCCGATTTAGCCAGTAGTTGTTTCTTTATTAGAGGGGGAACATATAGATAGACGAGGTTTGTGACAGCATTTTCTCTCCTCACTTTGAGGGAAGTCCAAATCATTCCTTAAAACTCTTTAATTTAAATGAAAGGTGGATAGACGGGTGGTGGGTAGTTGTTCTATAGATTCCTCCTCTGCACAAGCTCAGATTTCTTTCTTCCAATAACATTTTCAAACTGCTTGGAAACTGTCTTGCCATCTAATGGAGTTTTCTCAAAAAAAAAAAAAAGACTATTGTGTTTTTCCAGATTCCAAGGCAGGGCGATTAAGTGATACAGCCATGGCTTGGACTAGTATTGGCAGGAATTGGGGCTGAGTTTCAGTAATTCCTTGTGACAGTTTTGACTGCCTTTAAATCTGCTGCTTGTTGTATTTTTCTAGCAAGGAGCCACTAAGAGGGTTAAAAGAAAGTAATTCAGGTAAAGTCCCATTACATCAAACTTTAAGGGAATAGCCAGATTTTTTTCCCTCTGTGTTAGAATTTCATCAAAATCCATCTTGCTCAGAAATGAATAGGAGGTTTAATAATAATTGAAAGGAAACACTGTTTATTCAGGTTGTGATCAGTTCTGCCAAAACAGTCATTTTCCCCGAACAAGGGTGCAAGAGTGGGAGTGACACTGAATTATTTTGTCATGTCTCATGATTTTCTGCCAAAATCAACTGCTTTCACCCTCAACCTGCCCCTCCAGCAGAACCATTGGAAAAGAAAGAAAAGGAGACAAGAAACACTCCTTATCAGCCTGACCTGGAAATGAGGTTTCCAGCTGAGCTAGTCATGATCCTCGTATTGGTCTCTGCTCATGGGTCCCATTCCCTCTCCCCCCCACCCCCGCCCCCCCCCCAGGCTGACATGTTAAGTTAGTAATCATAACCTTTACGGATGCTGCTCATGATATTTGCCCTCAGTGTGCCTGGAACATAGTAGGCAGTCGGGAAATGCTTGTTGAATTGAATTCTTCATCAGAACGTGGACTACTACTGACACATACATCATCACCAAGTTTGCCGCCTGTTCTTCAGATCATATATTTTAGAGCTATAGAAAGGGCCATTTCACTAAACCTATCGATTTTACATTTGAGGTAACTGAAGTCCTCAGATGTGAAGTGGTGCCCCTTACAACTGGTAAGAAAAGCCAGAATTCAAACCGAGGGATCTGCTGCCTCTAAATCCAGGGGCCGTTCCACAACATCATGGTGGGGAAGGTTTCACTCTGTTTAACAGCCATGTGTTACAGAGCACTGCTGCTTTTCCTTAAGTAAGGAAAAGTCCTAAAGGTTCCTGTTATACAGTTAATGCTTAATAAATACTTGTTGACTGATTTCCCTCCTGGACTTACATGGTGGAGAATATGACAGATGTTTGCAGCCCATAGTAATCCATGATAAATATCTCAGAGTATTGTGTGAAATGTGGGTGTATGTATCAAGGACATAAAACTTGAGTTTCAGAGGGAAAATTCCAGGCTTACGAAAGAGTGTGAGCAAAAGTGCCAAGATTGGAAAGGGTTGTAGAGGGATGCAAAACTGTCTGTTTTGGTTGCTGTGTAGATAGTCTATGCATGAAATCAGGATGGAGTCATTGTATAAGGTCCTCAGTGTCAAGGAGAGCTGTTTGATTGAAAGGTTCTGAGCAGAGAATTGACATGACCAAATCTTTCCCTAAGGAAAGTAAGCCTAGAAAGTGGCTTGAAGTGGGGAAGAAGCAGCATGGGAATACCTGTTAGAAGGCTATTATAATCATCCAGGAGATTGGCAGTGAGGGCCTCTACCAGCATGGTGGCAGGACAAATAGAGAGGAGGGGACAGATGTGAGAGATGTGGAAGAGAAAATAGTAAGGACTTTGAAGAATTGCCATGATGCCCCAACTTTACTTCAATTCAGCATACGTTTATTTCTTGACAAGTTGCAGGTCAAGCATACTTCATTCCTATCTCATCCTACCCTCTCCTGTCTCCATACTGTTTCTCTTTTCCTTTAAGGCCCACTTTAGGCATTACTGCCTTTATTAAGGCTTCCATAATCTCTCCCACTACCTCTCTACCACAAAGTGATTTCTAGCTCCTCAGCTTTTTCATGACACTTGACCAAGACAGAGGTCTCCTTTGCATTTTTCACACTCTTTTTTGTCATGATTATCTGTGTCCATCTCTCTCCTCTTCCATCTTTTCCCATATAGATTGTGAACCCCCTGAAAGAGTGTATTTCATCTATATTTGCAGTATTTGTTCCTAGAATATAGAAATTACTTGGCCAATATTTGTTGAATTTCAGTGGAAGTCAGTCAATAAGCATATAGGTACCAACTACATGCCAGGCAGTATAATCACCAGGGATACAAAGAAAGGCAAAACAACAACAAAAACAAAACAACAACCCCCCAAAAGGGGAGACAACATGTAAACCAACTATGTTTAAAGAAGATATAACTATATAGATTACATACTTACACTGTCTGGCACATAGTAAGCACTTTATAAATGTTGAGAAAGAGAGAATAAATTAGAGGTAATCAATAAAGAAAAGGCACTAACATTAAGGGTTTCTTGTAGAAGTGGGAAGTCAAAGTGTCCAGGAGGCAGAAATGAGGAGAGAGAGAATTCCAGGCAAGAGGGATTGATGACGAATGGGAGTAGGGATTGGGGTTAGGTGTGGGGAGATTATTGTTACTGGATTTGGAGCCTGGGAAAGTTGGATGAGAGTGAATTCACAGATGCCTATAAAAGGATTAATTTATTACAGAAAAGAGAGATGCCTCTTTTCCTGTGACCAGAGGAAAGATGAGAGTAGGTTGTTGTGCTGAGTTTTGAGCAATGGAGGAGGGTAGTTGAGGACTCCCACATCAATGGCCCCTTCTTATTGAAGTAGGAAGCTGTCATCAGCTATAATATGGAATTACTCCCTTGAGGGATAAGGGTTTAGAACAGCCCACTATAGGGAAATGAGAGAGAAAGACAAAGAGAGTAGAGTCGAAGGAATGCCGAGCTGAAATGAAGAGCTAGCTAATATTGTCCCAAATGAATAGCAGTGAAACAATTCCATTCAATGCTGCACATTGTAACGATTGGAATGATACCACCTGCTGGAGACTTACTGTAGCAAAGTGCCGCCATGAGGTGAAGGCCTCTGAGGGCAAGCCATGTGGTCAAGGTCCTTAGCGTCAGGAAGTGACCTTTGCTCGTGGGTACTGTCTATCAAGGCTACCAGCCAATCAACTTGAGGGGCCTCCCATTTCTGGGAGGAGGACACGAAGTAGGATGCGGACCCTGGCGGAGGGGTTCTGTCTCTTTTGGTTCCTGACCTTGCCATGGTGGGTCAGATGATAGGGTCTCTTAGAAATAGTTAGATTTTTACCTTTCTCTTTGATCCTAATGCTCTTTAATAAATACTTAAACAGGGGGCAGCTAGGTGGCGCAGTGGATAAAGCACCGGCCCTGGATTCAGGAGTTCCTGAGTTCAAATCTGGCCTCAGACCCTTAACACTTACTAGCTGTGTGACCCTGGGCAAGTCACTTAACCCCGATTCCCTCACTAAAAAAAAATTTAAAAATAACAATAACTAGCCTCACAAAAACCAAAACAAAACAAAACAAAAAAACAAACAAAAAATAAATAAATACTTAAACATTTAAATACTCTTGCTAAAGCTTATAATTTATTGGCGACCACTCATTAGATTTTAGATAGTTTAGCTAGAATTTTAGCCCTTTACAACATTAAGAATAATAACAATATGGGGCAGCTAGGTGGCGCAGTGGATAGAGCACCAGCCCTGGAGTCAGGAGTACCTGAGTTCAAATCTGGCCTCAGACCCTTAACACTTACTAGCTGTGTGACCCTGGGCAAGTCACTTAACCCCGATTCCCTCACTAAAAAAAAATTTAAAAATAACAATAACTAGCATTTATTTTGCCCTTTAAGATTAGCCAAGTGCTTGACAAATATCTCTTTATCCTCATAACTCTGCGAGGTAAATGCATTATTATCCACTTTTTACAGATGAGGAAACCGAGGCAAACAGAGGTTAAGTGACTTGCCCAGGGTCACAGAGCTAGTAAGTAACTGCAGCTGGATTTGAACGCAGCTTTTCCTGACTTCAGGTTTAAAGCTGGATCCACTGCGCCACCTAGCTGCCTCATGCTGAGGCTATACACCTGAAGTTTAAAGTTAGGTAGACTCAACTCCTCTGGCATAACTCAAGGTCTAAGCATGCATAGTAACCGAGGGATCGATTCAGTAAAAAGTGGACTCAGGAGCCTGAGACCATAGCTCTAGCCCTGCCTTGGCCTGACCACAGGCAGAGCGTTTTAGCCTTTCTGTTCTCGGTGTCTTCCTCTCTGTTTTTCCTGGATGCTCTTTCTGAGAGCCCCTTCCAGCTCTTAGCGCCTGTGGCTGTTAGTGGTCTTCACCATCCCGGTGTGTTACAGTAGCGCTGCTTTATGTGTTCTTTAAATGAACTGAGTTCATTTAAAAGAACAAATGGGGCGATTCAAAGGACAAATGTCACAGGAAACTTAGCGAACCCCTCCTGGCCCCCAGACCAGCATTTGGGTGGGGGGGCTCATGGTCATATCTGTCTTTTCTTTTCCCCACATTTTCACTCGTGTTGCCTACAGATCTTGAGTTTTCACTGTTCTTTCTGGCAGCCTACTAAGTGAAATGCTTCATTTAGTGACATTAGTTAAGAGCCTGGGAACAGTTTTGCTTCTGTTTCTTTGTGATTTGTGGGAGAGAGCCCAGGGATGGCTTTTCAGTGCCTGTGAAGATGGTTAGCCTTCGGTGGCTGCATCGTCTGCTTGGCCAGAGACTAGTGTTGTCATTTGGCCTCGGCTTTGAAGTGGTAATATCATAAATCTCCCAATCACTGTTATCCAGTCTGGTTTAGTATTCATGTGCATAATTTCTCCTTGTAATCTGATTACTGGTTTGAGCTGTTGCAGCTTGCAACCCGCTGCTGTGCATTTACTGTACTCCCCAGGATGCGAGTGCCTGACAGCGCTGGTCCTGGGTGATGAAAAATCTCAACACGATTTTGCTTAGACGGGCCTAGGGCTGTGGCTGGTTAAGAATTAGCTGCTAGAGGAGTTTCTGTTAGACGAATCCTTTGTTTGTGCAACCATGTTCAGAAACCCTTGGATTTCCAGCTTTGTGGAAGCTATTGAGTACTCTGAGGAACAAGGTAAGCGGCAAGAGAGTCTACAGAAAGCCATTACTCATTTCTTTCACTAATTGCCTGAATGCTCGGTTGCTACATCTCTTGTGAGGGTACTTTCTCCTAGAAATGCTAGTTACTGGTAACCAGTAAGCTATATAGGCTTATATTTCTCTCAGAGGATACTTGAAAACAATCCAAGTGCTTTAATTAGTTTATTTTAGAAATGCATTAAATTTAAAGCATTGGTTGGAGCCGGGGGGAATGGGTAGTGATGAACATTTTAGGATTTTTCTTTCCTGCTCAACAATTAGAAGTATTTCTAACACCTAAAAGCTTTCAGCAAGGATAGTTGCAGACCCCTGAATAATTAAGCTTCTGATCAAGTTAAGAATCAGTTTGGGTAGGGGAAGATTTTGTCAACCCCAATGCTTTTACGAAATCACCTCCAATGTCTGCGTTTGTTTTGATTAAATGTGGAGCAGGGTTTGCATTTTCAGTGGCTTCTTTTTCAGTTTGTGGGAGAGTATGTGCTTCCGATTTTACTACTGAAATATACCAAATAGTCAGCTCACCGCTTCAACAAAAATGAAATGTCTAGATTCTCTTGAAATCACTTGGCTTTCAGACATCACTTATCAAAAATGGCCCTTAGCAAAAGTGACAGGCATCTGTCTGATTCCGATGGTGCATTATACTATGCTTGGTAACATTTTTGCGCTGGGAGTCTCAGTTGACTTGTACAAGGCACAGACAAAATAGCTAAAAAAAAAAAAATCCCATCACAGTCAAAATATTACTGTGTCTGTTAGACACAAGGCAAAAGAAGAGAAGAAAAAAAAAGCTTAGAACTTTTCATGGGAGCTGTTTTTTCAATTTCGTGTCCCTCTTCAGTTGACAAGTTTACAAACACTAGGCTTAAGTATATATTTTGATGGGCAATGAAGTGTCAACATTTATTCCATCTTGTCTTTCTTTCCCCATAGGGCCCCCTACCCCCAAATCTTAGGTAGTGAAAGCTCATCTCCTGGGGGGATAAAGTTTCTGTAAGTGGTTTACTTGTGGTTTTCTGGGTGGACAAATGATCACTGTGCCAAAAGCTGTAAAACATACCATTAGAATGGTTATAAATTTTACCCATGCCTGGTTTTTATTAACCAATTCATTCTCTATATGTGTTTCTCCTGTGCAGAATTGTTAGCAGCTGCTCTCACATAATGTGTATCTGGTCTTCAAAAATAAGTAGTTGGTTAATAGGATGAATTTTGATGATCAAGATTTAGTTTAAAAAAGAGAAGGTGGAAGAAAACTAAAGATGTCTAACTGTAAAAGAAGCTGAAGCAGACATCATAGCAATAGGATTCCCAGCAGATGAGGGCTTCAGAGTTCCCCATCTATCTTTACCAAAGTTTACTTGATCATTTCTAAGTTTGCCTGTTCTCCTTATTGCTCCATTTTCTTCCCTTTAAATAGAGAAGTTGGACTAAAATTTCTGCAAGGGCTCAACTAACTTGCCAGTGTATTAGTGGGAAATACCGGCTGGTTCCAGAACAAATGTCAAGTTGTCTTGTCTCAAAATTACAGTGATATTAAATGTTTAGATAAAGCTTGTTTCTGGAAAAGCTGTCATATTATATCAATGACTCTTGGGACTGTTTATTTTGGCTTGGACAGGCTTGGTGGGGGTGGGCTTTTTGTTCATAGGAATATTGCTGTTAAGCCTTAGTTTCTTTTTTTTTTTTTTTTTTTTTAGGCAATGGGGGTTAAGTGACTTGCCCAGAGTCACACAGCTAGTAAGTGTCAAGTGTCTGAGGCCAGATTTGAACTCAGGTACTCCTGAATCCAGGGCCGGTGCTTTAACCACTGCGCCATCTAGCTGCCCCAAGCCTTAGTTTCTTGATCCATAAAAAGAGGATGATAATTAATACCTTTGATTTGTAGATGACTAGGTTATCTGTGGGGACATTGCTTTGTAAACTGGAAATTAAATAAATAAGGCTTTTGATTACTTTTCTGGTCCACCCCAGAAATATCTTCTTTAGACACTGAATAGTTTGGTAGGGTTTGCATAAGGAGGCTGACTTGTTTTTTGATGGTTCTTTCATAACACAACTAGGCTGTTTTCTCTTTATTTCATATTCTGTTGCCATTTCAACATCATCTCATTTCTTTACCCACAGATCTCAAAAAGGAAAAATCTAACCTCTTTCGGCTACCACATCAAAGGAGAGTATCAAGGTAAAATTATCATAATACTTTAAGGAAACGTAACTTGTTTGATATTAAGCTTCATAGAAGGCTTTGAAACATAGGAGACAAATCTTTCCCAGACCGAGCATCAAGAACATAGTGATGCTCTCTGGCTACTTATCCTTGCTGTAGAGTTCCTTCTTTGTCAAAATGGGAGTAGACAGTGCCATCTCAGAGGAATTTAAAATCCCCGCTCAAGTCCTCAGTGTTCTTAAGATTCTAATTGCAGCTCTAAGATGTTTTTTTTTTTTTAAATGATGTTACTGCCAAGAAAGATAGCTAAGTCAGGAAATGCTTCCTTTTGGGGTGTTCCCTTCCTTGGTTATCAAGTCTGGGGACTATGTCTGGTCTGCCTCACAACTGTTGTCATCCCACCATGTAATTAGCCACATATCACCAAAGAGAAAGATCATACAGCACTTTCATCCCAGGGTGGACACAAAGCTAACTCATTCACAGGTTTTTTTTAAAAAGCATGAAAGGTGACCTTAAGTAGTTTTCTATTGGTTACTCTGTTTGGAGATATTTCTGGCAAAGTTCACTGCCTTCTTTCTCCACTAGGCATGGATCGAGACAAAGCCACGTAAGAGTTTGTCCACAAATCTACACTGTGAGCTTGGCCAGCATGAAAACAAGGGGACCTAACACTCATTCCCATGAGGCTAAGTGTAGTTATAATTGTGACAGAAGCAGAGTAAAAGTACTATATACGTTGCAAGGGTCAGTGATTGATTCCCCATGTCTACTCTCTCAGTACAAAAGAAGCAAGAACAAAACAGCACGATAGAACAACTGCAGGTTATACAACTCAGCTGGATCTTAAGAAATTTCCCTTTCCTGCTCTTTAGGAAACATTTTTTTAAATTCTGCAGTTAAGATGGCACAACTTAGTCCATTGGATCCTCTTGTGGTTTACCAGGTCATAGAACCTGAACCCAAACCAAATCTCTGGAGAAAACAAGCTAATTCTAGGAGACCTGACTTGAGACAGCTGACCCAGTGGGACTAGTGAGAGGAAAAAGAGGGAAGATTCTGTGGTCATTTTCCATTGACTATCAGATACATTTCACTTCTACACAGAGGAGGTAAAAAAGGAAGGTACTGTATTTTACTCTCCCTAGTCACTTTAATACATGAGATCCAAGATCAGAGAGATCAGACTGTAGGCAGCTCAATGCACTACATGCATGGTTAATATTTCTTATAATCATAATAATGACCCCAGCCTTCAAATCAGGATAATAGTAGAATATTTTTGCTGCTGGCACTTGGATCAAATTGCCCCCTATTGCTTTTGCTGAGCATGTAAGTAGGTTAATGGGACATGTATTTTTAAAAAATTCCTCATCACTGAAGCAGATTGGTTACTCAGAGAGAGAGAGAGAAGGTAGAGATGCTAAAGAACAAAAGAGTCATGCAGAGTTAGCAAGCATTTCAAATGACCTGAGTTATGTTTTAATGATTTCTCCTTCAGTGTTTGGATTTTTTTTTTTGATAGTCAACCATTCCCCTTTCTCTTTTGCCTTTAATTTTTCTCAAACAACTGCCTCTTTCCCTACTGTCTCTATTATATGATCAACTAAAAAGAGTCACCTTTGCTACCTCTACTTCCTTACCACTTCCTAGCCACTCTTTAAAACTGGGGTCTGAGATGTTAACAGAGTTCTCTTCACTGCTAAATATGTTGCCCTTTTTTCCACATTGACCTTTCTACACCTTTTAACGCTGTTCATTTCTCTTAGACAGTCGCTTTTCCTTTGGCTTTCTGAGATACTGTTCACTCCTACACATCTAACCACTCTCCAGTCTCCTGTGCTGGATCATCTATTTTCTAGTCCCTCCAAATTAGGACCCTATGCTCAGGCCCCTTGTCTCTCTCTGTCTTCTCTTTGTCATCTCATTTATTCCCATGGATAAAGTTATTTCATTATTTTTCTGCAAATGATTCTCAAATGGATATATCTGTCTTTGCATGTGCATAACGTATACATTAATGTATATATCCAACCCTAATCTCTCATGAATTCTTTCCCCCTATATCCAGCTGCCTGCTGAACATCTCTGACTAGATCAGTACCTCAGACTCAAACTCAACATGTCACCTCACCTAAATCTGTCCTTCCTCATTTGTTTGTTGTTGTTGTTGTTTGTTTTTGTGGGGCAATGAGGATTAAGTGACTTGCCCAGGGTCACACAGCTAGTAAGTATCAAGTGTCTGAGGCCAGATTTGAACTCAGGTCCTCCTGAATCCAGGGCCAGTACTTTATCCACTGTGCCACCTAGCTGCCCCATCTTTTGTTTTTAATCTCTGTTGAGGGTAGCACCATCCTCCCAGTCACCTAGGATCATAACTTTAGATTCATCAAGTCTTGTTGATGTTACCTCTGCAATATCATTTGTATTTTACTCCTTATCTCTCTTTGTATAGCCTCCACCAATTGACTCCTGCCAATAGGCTCTTCCCTCTCTAATCCATCTTCCATACCTACCTAAGGCACTGGTTTGACTGTGTCACTCCCCTACTCAAGAAGCTTCATTGTCTCCCTGCTGACTCTAAGATGAAGAGCAGACTCTTTAGCCTCTATAACCTGTCTCAAATTCCCATTGCCTCCCCCGCCCCCCACTTCATAGCCTCTGGTTTCCAACCAGACTTGACTGATTGTTTTCCCCCTAAGTAAATATGCCATCTCATGGATAAAAAATCCTTCATGCCTGAAATGTACAATCATCTTCATTGCTGCCTTTTAAAATCCTTGTTTTCCATGAATGAAGTTCATGTGCCACATTCTACATGTGGCCCTTTCCTGTCTTTGTGTGTCCCTCATGTTCTCTGCCCACACAGACATTCCCAGAGTTCTCCTTTCACTCTCCTTTCACTCCTTACTTTTTTATGCTATCTTTAGCATACTTTTTAAAGTCCATGTTTAAGTTGTTTCACCTGGTTGAATTAAAAAGGCAGTGATAGTTTCATTCATATTTCTACAGTTGTAACAGTGGTCCACAGCAATGAAATCAAAGATCCAGTGGAACTTCTGACTAGCCACACTACCTATATATAGTGATTTGCCTAATAAATAAATATTTGTTGCATCATAGAAACTGGCGATTATTGAAATATCTGCCTTTGCCTACTTTAATCCAACCTGCAGTATAAAATTATACACTGAACAAGTATAAGTTCCAGTCTAATATATTCCAGATGAATGAGGAGTTTTCCTTATCAGTAGAAGAGAAAGAACAGAAGTCATGAATTTGAATTCCGGGTCTCTGGTTCTAAGTTACTTCCCTCTATGCATTTCAACTTATCTGCAAAATGAAAGAATTCCATTTAGATCATCTCTAAGGTGTCTTTCCAGCTCTAAATCCCAAGGGCTTTATCTTGGGTTAATATTGATTTCTGTTTTACCTTTATGCATCTATGCCCTATATTGAGCTGATATGATATGCATTAGGAATATTGCTCGTTAAAGAGCATTGATAAGCTTTCCAGGAATAAATGTACTTGAAGTGATGAAATGTCAGAAAGGTGATGGTGTTGGACCAAAAAATACTGCCAAGAAAAGATGCAGCAGATTGTCCGATTGGGAGATGAAGTGCCTCCTACCTGCTGTGGTCCTTTAGATGAGCAGAGAGGGAAGGGAAGGGGAGAGAAGAGAAAGAGAAGCGCAGACATTCAGTTTTGACAGTGGCCTTCCTGGGTAAGCAGCCAGCACACTGAGAAGAGTGCACATGCACCGTGAAGATGAATGGGGTGAGAAGGGCAGTGTTTTAGGGATGGAAGAATTTCATTTTAATACAGAAAACATTCCCAGACAGGATCTTATTATTCCATAGTCAGATAGAACACTTCTTTCTCTGCACTTGCTTTCTGTTGCTTATCTCAGCTCTAGGTTCTGTATGTGTGATGAATGAAATCATTGCTACAATGCCCCCAGTCCCACCAATTAGACACTTTTCATCATTTTTTCTTTTTTAAAAAATCCTTTTGTTCTGTCAGGCATCTAAAAAGAACCTTTGAAGAAAGGCTGCTTTTGTTTTGCTGCTTTTCTTTTTAATGGTGAGGAGTCAGTGCCAAGTGATCCTCTCTTTTCCTTTTTCAGAAATCTTTGACTTCAAGCATTATTCCTTCCTCTGAGAAGCACAATAATTAATAATAATTCATTCTCATTGTCAGTAATTAACTACGTCTATATGACACTCTAAAAATCATTCATTATGACCATGAGTTTTACCTTTTCTATAGGCAAGAACTAAGCTTGTTTTTTTTTTTTTTAATGTAAGAATCAGATTTTTAGTGTCCTAGCCTGAACAATGTGCTTAGGGAAGAAAAAATGCAGTAGAACAGAAAAAAATTCTGTAAATCAAATTCAAATAGAAATGAAGACAACTAAACTCCACATAAGGATCCCTGCCGGCTGCATGTTGACTAAGAAAACCATGGATTCATATTATCTATGTTTTATTGTATTTTTATTTTATTAAATATTTCCCAATTACATTTTAATCTGGGCAGCACTGAGGAGCGTTGTAGGCACCCGTGTGTTTGATACCTTTGCTGCAGATGATCTCTTTGCCTTATTATTTGGAAATATGGAGAAGTCCTCTTGATTTGGATTCTTAGGGTGTCTTACCCTGTGCAGTACACTCAAGGGGCAGCTAGGTGGCGCACCGGCCTTGGAGTCAGGAGTACCTGGGTTCAAATCCAGCCTCAGACACTTAACACTTACTAGCTGTGTGACCCTGGGCAAGTCACTTAACCCCAATTGCCTCACTAAAAAAAAAAAAAAAAAAAGAGTACACTCAGAGTTCCTCAATGTTTGAGAAGCATTCTGCATCCCACCTGTCCAGAAATGTACAGGGTTGTAGTAGAAATTCTATTTTAAAAAGTAATAATAATAAATAAAGATTCTATTAAACATGTAGTCACAACAGCTGGAATACTGTCTCACATCTGTAGCTTTGGGCCAATCCCTTAACCTCCCTGGACCTTAGTTGTATCAAACAACCTTTCAGGTCTCTTCCATCTCTAGATAGATGATCTTCTGGTTATATCCCCTGTCACCTCCAGTTCTTAGCTGCCTTTGGGGGCACCCTTAGTGCCCCCTTCCTCTGGAGGCCTTTCCTTACCCCCTTAGGTATTTGTGCTCCCTCCCTACTCAGATTTTCTCTATTTGCTTATATCTTTAAGTGTCATATACCCCTCAGCAACCCATCGCCAGCAAAACATCAGCTCTATCCAGGATATTTTTTTCCCTGATCTGGCCCAGGTCCTCCTACATAGTGGATGTTCAGTCAGTGTTTTCTGAATGAAAAGTGAATATTGTTATATAATTAGGTTCTAGGGACAAAATACAATCGCAGGATTACATCAACCTCTTCTTTTTTATCTCTCATATTCTTATTTCACTGTCTTTCCCCTCTGGTTATAATGCTAGGCTCTATAAAAGCTGGCTTTATACTAACAAAGGATATAGTTACCAACTAGTCTGATTTTCTCGTTTTATTTATGAGGAAAGTGAAGCCCATAGAGGTTATAGGACATGCCTCTGGTTAAACAGCCACTTAAAGGGAGGTCCAGGCAATTTGGTTTCTTGAATCTTTGTTAATTTTGTTGATGCCTGCCAGAGACAGTTTTTGACATTTTGTCACAAATATCTTGGTTTTCAGAATTTTCTTAGGCTTTGATTAACTGAATAATTTTTAGTTTTCAGAGAGAATTTTCACTTGAAGAAAAGGAACAACTTGTCAACAATAGAACATATATCGATGCTAATCTTTTAACTGTACTTCCCAAAGGTGAGTCCCCTCTAAATTATTTATCAGTTTCTGATCCATGTGAGTAGTAAGAAAAATGTTAACTCAGATTTACTTTAAAAGAAAAATCTCTCAATATTTTTCATAACATTGAGAAAAAAAATCTTCATCCACCTGGAAATGTAATGATTTCCATTCCCACCAGCCAGCTAATTCTAGTATTGTGTTTAGTCCACTCTAAGGCAATAAATGTTTTATGATCTCTCCATGGGTTTTTTTCACTGTCTTAGCTAGGAAAAGAAGAGATGGGGTGGGAGATAAACTTCATAAACCAGGATTTTCTCTACTCAATAAAAGGAGGCCAGAATTTCTTCCACAGATATCCAGCCCCAATGCCTCATTATGATATGTAGGTAACCCTTGTTTCTCAAGCTCCGTCAGTTGTCACTTAGAAGTGTGATGGGCTAAGTGGCTTACAGAATTCTGGCTTCTGAGAATTGAATGGTTTGGGGCTGCACTGTCCTGTAAAATAGATGGAAATACAATACAATTCCCAGTCCAGTACAACCTCCCTTTACTTCTTCCAGGCCAGTGAGACCTGTTAGGTTTTTTTTGTTTGTTTGTTTGTTTGTTTGTTTTTACCAACATTAATTTAACTATTGGTCATCATAATGTGTGTTATTTGTCTGTACATTCCTAGACAAACAAAACCATCTAAGTAATGATATTCTTGCTATCAATTAAACTAGAAGCCAAAAAGAAGTGGCAGCTCAGTGGAAGGGGAAGGCAGATTGTACCTTCTAGAAAGGGATTGGGGGCAGGGGTGGGGGGGGGGCTTTTTGAAGTGATTCTTAACTTGCATCTAGAGAACAAGAGCTTCATTTCATGGGATTCTTGGTCATCTCACCTTGCAGTGATCACGATATTTTTGATCATGATGATCACAAACAAGGACCACAATGGAGACAATGGCACTTATGGGCCAACATCTGTTATAGAAAATAGCAATACGTGTTATGGAGAAAATGACAAGATCACAAACCTAGAGTTGGAAGGGATGTTAGAAGATAGTGTGGTCTTTTTGCTCATAGTATTATCTAATTTGCTCAAGATCATTCAGGTAGTAAGTGGCTGAGTCAGGATTTGAACCCAGCTCTCCTGAGGTATTATATATAGATTAACTCTAACATCCATTTCAAATCTGAATCTTATAAACATATGGCAAGCTTGATACCTGGCAGCTTCAGGGCACAAGGGAAGACAGTAAAAACAATGTTGAATATTTCTGGATCAAAAAAGGAAAGAGGCCAAAGACTTAGAGACTATTCAGAGCACTCATCCACATAAGATGAATATTTTCTCAAAGAAGAGGTTCAGAAAGCACTGGACTTGGCAAGCACCAAACATCACAAAGAATGAATTTGACTATCAGTGATCTGCATGTGAGAAGCAGTACAAAATAAATAATACATAATTTGGTCACAAGATAAGTAAGAATTAGCATTTTGCTGATTCCCCCGTTTGCCCCCCCCCCCCCCCACGGACACATTAAAAGAAGCAGAGCAATGCTTCTTGTGACTCTTGTGTAATATTTGTCCATACACTCAGGTAAATCCTGATGCCTCACTTCCTTTAGTACCTCAGTGAGCTTCTGGTTTCATTTTTCTTTTTCTCTCCCTCATTCTATTTATCTGCCCAGGCTCCCAACCCTAAATTCCAGAGTCGTCTTTTATGTTACATGTTGGATGCAAGTTATCTGGAAGACTCTGCTTATGTCTGCCCTGTACTTGTCCATGTTGGTGTCATAGGGATAGGATTTTTCAGGACTGAGAGGTCTGGAACCACTGCATAATACCCCAAATGGAATGCTGTACCTTCTCATCTTCAGACCTGGTTTGTTTCAACTCTGTGGCACTTATCCAAGATAACACACATTGATGGGCTGATTCCGTAAACTATCCAGCTGGCTGTATGTAAGAATCTGGGCATGTACATTTTTTAATCCAGCATGTTTTCCCAATTTGGATAGTTAGAGTTGCATTATTATGAATTTTATTGAGTTGTCTTTGTAGTAGTTTAGGGCTAACTGTAGGAGAATTGGGAGAAGAACTTGATAGTCAAAAATCCTTTAATTGGAACTTTGGTAAGCGACCCTCAAGAACACATCTTGTTCAATAACTCGGTGGATTTGAATACTCAATCAGTGAAGAAAACAGTCCCTATAGCCACCCTCCATAGTGTTGTATAATTTTGAAATAGTCATAAGAGATAGTTTCTGAGGAGAACCTTCCAAGTTGCTCTCTTTGAATCAGTAAACATTGTAGGACCTTATCTATTGTCCAAGGCCTCTCAGCCATTTGAGTGAACATAAAGATATGGTTGGCTATGGAAAATTACCTTTCCCTTATTTTATTTTTAGTATGCAGATGGCTTGATGAGTCTTTGATAGCTCTCTTCAAATGCTTAGGTCTTTCCTACGGAAGGGGGATTCAAATTCCAAAGCCAAGGCTAGGTGAGTGCCTGGAATTGTTGGGGTCATGACAAAATGGGCCAATCTAGGAAGCAGCCCCCTCTGAACTGGTGGGCATTGTCTGAGCAGAGGCAGGGGAATGATCCATCATAGATCACTGGATCGGGGCATTCAAGGTTATCTGGTCAGATCCTCGCATTTTACAAAAGGGTACACTGAAGCCTAGAGAAGTTCTGTGACTAACCCAGACATTGAAACCCTGATCTTCTGCTTCCAAACCTGGGACTCCCCACTGCATCAAGATGACCGCCCCCCCCCCCCCCAAGTATGGTGGGTGAAGGTTACATGCTGGGCAAGTCATGTGTCCTTGGTGATTTTGTGAGAAATGGTAGAATCAGAAGTCCTCTGACTCCAAATTCAGCAGTGGATGAGGTGGTAGATGTGAGTCAGGTGACATGAGTTTGTCCATGACCAGCACCTGTCTGCCTCTTGCTACCTGTATGACCTTGAACATATCAATTAATCTATAGGCCTGTTTCTTCATCTATCGGATAAGGGGCTTGACCTAGGTGGCCTGTAAGGGTCCCGTTCAGCTCAGAATCTGTGCCCCTATAATCCTTTCCATGGAAGAAAGTAATCACTATAGTCACCTGCCATTGTCTTGTAGAATTTTGAAATTATTGTGAGAGATATTATTACTTCCTTTCCACTAGGTTGAATAGAAACATGTTCATTCATTTTTTTCAAAATAACTTTTCCCCCCCTTAATTTGCAATATGTACTTAAAGAAACAAGGTTCTCAACTATCTAGATACCTTCCACATAAATAATAATAATAAGAAATACTTCTGCCAGGTGTATACACAGGCCACCTAGGTCAAGAACAAGAAGTTCTAGACTCTTAATATACATTACTTTGATAAGAAATAAAATTTGGCATTTTGGGGATGTGATCTTAGGATGCTTCTCCTTCATTCTTGAAGAGGACCATGACAGATGTCATGACTTGCACTGAATTGGATTTAAGTGAAGGAGGGCTGTTGGCAAGATCACCAACCTCACTCTCTCCTCGAGAGCTATCTGGGTCCAGTGGCACGATATGTGTGTGTGTGTGTGTGTGTGTGTGTGTGTGTGTGTGTGTGTGTGTGTGTGTGTGTAAAATCAGGATGACTGGAGATGGCCCCAGATGTTTAAGGCAATTGGGGTTAAGTAACTTGCCCAGGGTCACACAGCTAATAAGTGTCTGAGGTGAGATTTGAACTCAGGTGCTCATGACTCCAGGGCCAGTGCTTTATCCACTGGGCCATTTAGCTGCCCCTGATCTTAGGATACAAAAATTTCCAAAGAAGGCTTCATTGTATTCTTGTTTGGAGGGTTGATCATTCCCAGAAATCATTTTAGATTGAACCCAAAGAAATCCTGACACTGTTTCTCTTTTCTTTTCTTTTTCTTTTTTTTTTTGTGAGGCAGTTGGGGTTAAGTGACTTGCCCAGGGTCACACAGCTAGTAAGTGTTGAGTATCTGAGGTCGGATTTGAACTCAGGTCCTCCTGACTCCAGGGCCAGTGCTCTATCCACTGCGCCACCTAGCTGTTGAATTTTTCTAAATAATAATTTTACTTATTTTTGTTATAAAACATCATGTGGTTAAATGATCTTTTTTTTTAAAGCATATTACAAAATATTCATGGAATTAGGATCTTCCTGAATTTTCTGTCTAGGAAAATAGGACAATGAGTTCTAGAAAAACTAGAGAAATAGAAATATTAGACATGAGCACCCTGTTTTCAGATGAGCTAGAAAGGGTTCACTGGAGAGTAACCAGGAAGGCAAAGGGCCTTGAGATCATATCATTTGAGAATCGATCAGCAGGGACTGGGAAACAAGTGGAGGCAACAGTGATGGTCGTGCGGAAGAGGATTCAGACTGGTTTTGCTCAGCCTCAGAGGGGAGCTGTAGGAGCTGTGAGCAAAAGCTAGAGGGAGGCAGATTTAGAATTAATGTAAGAAGAACTTTCTAACAATTCTAGGAGGATTGGATGGTTTTAGGAAATAGTGGGCTTTCCCATCATTGGAGATGTTCAAGCCAAGGCTAGGTGAATGCCTGGAGTGGTTGGCAAGGGGGTGAAGACCTCAGTACAGGTTGGCATGAGTAACTCCTGAAAATACTTCCAAAGCTGATTCTGATGGGGAAGAGGAAAATACCACCTACCCCAGTCCTTTTCTAATCCCACCAATTGCTGGTTTCTCTCCATTTGGAAATCAGTTTATATTACTCTCAACATATTTTGAACTTTCTTATCTACATATGAGTCGGTCCCCAGTCAACTAGGTTACACAGTGGATAGTGCAGTTATGTGCAGTGGATGGAAAATCTAAATTCCTGTCTGGCTGGAGAGACACACTTAACCTGAGTCTGCCTCTGTTTCCTCAACTGTTAAATAGGGATTATAAAGACACCCACCTCCCGGGATAATGGTGGGGACCAAGTAGATAGTCATTGAGCACATGTTCCCTTCCCCACCTAAATCAGCAAGCATTTATTTATTAAGCACCTAGTGTATGCCAGGCTGCTAGGCAGAAGTGTGTAGTAGTGCAGAGAGAACTGACCTTGAAGACAGGAAGATGTGGGTTCAAGTCATACCTCTGACTCATCCTGGTTGTGTGACTCTGGATAAGTCATTTAAAGTATTGCTGGATTGTTTTCCTCTCTTCTTGTTTTGTTAAGGGAGTGCTCTGCTAGGGGAAAATCTAAAAAGATCTTAAAACAAAAGATATTCATAAAAATCTCTTTGTAAAAAGAAAAGGTTTTAACTGAATGGAATTGATGTCTCTAGTTATCACTGCTGACACATGAGGAGCCACGTATGGGCTTCATTTGGGGGCAGGGTGGGTACGACATCCTTTTTGCATCGATTGTGTTTCAGAGAATTTTAGAATACTCGGAAAGTGAAAACATCTAGGCCCTTTAAGCAGAAGCCCGCCTAACAAGTTTTAGCGTGACTTTACTCTTGTTTTTGTCCTGAATCATTTAAATGTGTTATGAAGAGCCTGCTACTACGTGTTAGAGAGAAGTAGCTTCGGAACACCAATGTTATTTCAGATTTGAATTTTCCAAGTTCCCGGTTGTCACTACCACTGTTACTGTAGACTTCTTTAAAAATCAAACCCAAACAAGGACTTTATATCCAAAAGGCTGCTCCTTGGCAGGGCAGCAGAGGGTTGCCATCATTGGATCACAGCTATGCTTTTTATCTTTTTAAAAGGAATAAATAATGGGGTTAAAACAGTTTCCAAAACCAGGAATAGTTTTTCCTTGCTGCCTGGGTTTAACTTCCCAACATCTTTGCTAAAACACTCGATCGGCAAAACGCCAGTGGTGAGCCCAATGGTGTCCACCAGGACTTGTATAATGTTGGGGCCTGGACGAGGAAGAAACGACTGCCTGCCATAAATCTGAATTAAATTCCAGCTTCCCTGTAGAACCGAAACACTTCCCCTCAGGGTGAATCCACATAGGCTTATTGCATTACATGTTTGTTTTATTAATTTTAAATTTAAATTGTAGTCTGCAGCAAGGGAGGCTGAGGCAAACTGGAGCCAAGATGTATGAGTCTTAGCTTACTGTTTCTTTGTGATCTCTCCCACAATGCTTCTCTTTCCTTTTCTGCTCATGCTTCTTCTACAGGTAAACCTTGACTTAAGCAAACTGAAGATTTGCTGATTCGTTAGGAATATTATCACTTGGGTCTACAAGAGAATTTTTAGTTTTAACAAATTTAACATAGGATCCCTTTAAAAAGCACTCACTTGTGGTTCAGCTAATGGCACAGTGGATAAAGCACTGGCCCTGGATTCAGGAGGACATGAGTTCAAATCCTGCTTCAGACACTTGACACTTGTTGTGTGACCCCGGACAAGTCACTTAACCCTCATTGCCCTGCCAAAAAAAAAAAAAAAGGGAAAAAAAGAGAAACCATTCAACCCATTCTCTTCATTTCACCCATGAGGGAGATCATTAGGGATTTATTTGCTCTAGCAAGTGTCAGAGGCAAGATTTTAACACAGGTCTTCTGACTCCAAACTCAGTCTTCTTTTCACTACACTGAGTTCTTGCTCATACCTACCCTAAAGAAAATAATGATTTCAGCCCAATTCATGTTGTTGTCAAGATAGCTTTATAAATAGATTGAAAAATGACCAGCCAATACAGTTATCCTCTTCCACATCATGGGGGTTAGGGGCACAGCACCCCCATGATCTGGAAAATCTATAAAACTTTTGGCCCTTCATACCAGAGAAGACTGAATTAATGTGATATTAAAAGATAAAATAAGTTGTTTATACAATATTATATATTTATACAATATTATGTGTATACTTTATGCATTTCTGAGTTTCTAAATTTTTTCTGTATCACTTGCTGGCCTTTGTGTGTCATTTGCAGCTTCCGCAAAGTTCACCCAAGATTCCCATTTAATTTCTTATGCCAACCTGTGGTGTATTGAAACTATGATGGGGAAAGTCTCAATGTGGAAGGAATAATTGTATACTTCTTTACTCCAGTAAAAGGGACATTGGTAGTCAAGTGAATGAAATAAGCATTTTTTTTTCTACTTAACTACAGAATTCTTATTCATCCTACATAGACTACTAGGTATTTCTACATAAAAGCATGATGTCCTGTCTGGTGTGGAAAGATCACCAGATTGGACTCAAGTCTTCTTGTTTACATTGATGTATGATTGATACTTAACACTTAATCTCTCTGAGACTCTTTGGCTCATCTGTAAAGTGAAGACAATAATAACTATTTCACAGGGATGTTGTTAAATATTCAAAGGTGATAGATAATGTATATAAAATAGATAAACCCTAAAGGGGAAGGTGAGCTCTTCTGAATAATTACTCATATTCTTTCCATTCTGTTACTCAATAAAATCTGTTTAGTGGTATGGTTTGTGTGTTTGTTGTTGTTGGGTCAGATTTGAACTCAGATCCTCCTGACTCCAAGGCTGATGCTGTATCCACTGCGCCATCTATTTGCCCCTCTTTAGTGTTATGTTGATAAAACCCATGTTTAGGAGTATTTTGAATTCAGTTTAAATACCTTTGTGAAAGTTACTCTAATGCTGGATGTGGTGGTGCGTACTTTTAATACCTGCTTCTAAGGAGATTGAGGCTGGCAGGTCCCTTGAGCTCAAGGTTGCATGTCTTCAGCATCAGTCTGGTTGAGTATAAGGAATTGCACACTAGCTTAGGTCAGAAATCGAACAGGTCACAGCTTCCATTGCCATTGAGTAGCCCTTAAATTCTAGCCTGAGAGAGATGGGGACAACCAGTTGTAACATTTTTCAAAAAAATTATTCTCACCATGTCCTGTTTTAGATTTAAAGCAATCTAATTAAAATCATGTGGTTTTGATATTTTGACCTTTTAAATAATAGTTTGTTTTCAAATTACCAGCCATTAAATTTTTCACCAGCCTTAACTGTTCATGGACTAGCCAAGTAGTCCCATCCCCAGTGGAAAAACACCACAATGCTAGATTGTGTCCTTTCCTCTTAATTGGTAACATAAACAGTATATTTATGAGAAAGTATTACTCTCCTCCAGCTACTCCAAATTCCCAGGAAGGAAAATGAAAAATGATCCTTTTTTTTTTTTTTTTTTGCTGACCAACCTACTAAAGAATGACTAGTTCAATCCAAGTCTTGGGCGCTTACCTTTTTTTTTTTTTAAATGAGTCATATATTTGTATATACAGTCAGAAAGCATCAGGTGTGTGTGTTTAGGGAGTTGCTTATTTCTAAAAATGGATACTTAAAAATAAGAAGTAAAATGAAAATAGAAAATTCTATGAATTCTCTCCCAGGGATTTATTCCTTCAAGATTTACAATTGTACCAGGGTTCTCTCTTTTTCTTCCCCTCCCTCTTTCCTTAATAGTTGTCCCATTGTATTTAATGTCAGAGTTTTCTGAATTTAGTATGCCTTAGATATATCCGTCTTTATAAACCATATATGAGCATCACTCCACTGAATTTGACCATTTCCTTGATAATTTAGATAAGTTTGGAAGCACCTAGCAATATCCATTGAATTAGTGTAGTATCAGCATTTGAGTTAGTGATGTTCAGTAAGTACATGCCCATATTAAAAGCTGGGTAATTAGGAAGTACTTTGGAGATCTGGATCCAGCAAGATGAGGCTGGATCCAAAGGTCATTCCAGGGTTGTGGGCCAATTTTAGAGTTGGGAGGAGGTAAAGAGGAGGGCCTTGACTAAGACAGCTTGGCATAGATATTGTGAAAGGTCTTAATAGGCAAAAAAAATTTGAAATTATTAAGATAACTTAGATAAGTAGGTAAGATAAATAGATAAGTAGGAAATAAAGATTAGCATTCTTCCTTGTGACAGGATCTCCAGAGGTGTCTGATAGCCATACTACATAGGCTACTTCCTAAGGAGACAGCATGGCATCTTGGAACATTTGATTTATAGTGTAGAAAATTTGAGTTTGCCTTTGACTCTGCTGCTCCCCACTGGTGTGACCCTGAGTGTGAGCAAGTCACTCCTGCTCCTTCTGTCTGTGCACCACGAGGTCTCTGTCCTGGCCCTCATTTCTACCAAATCAGACTCTGCTCCTATAACCACCTTGGGCCTTCTTAGATGAGCTGGGATCCAGGCCTCCAAAGTACTTGTGGGCCATCTCTACACTCTCTCTGTCTAACCCACTTCTGATTTCCAGCTGCTCTTTATGTTGTCTCCTCCCTCCCCCTCCTTAGAATGTAAGCTTCTCGACCTAAGCAGCCGCCTTGCTTGCTTGTAGTAGAGTGACTAGTAAGTGTCATATCTACCTATTCATTCATCCTTCTGTTCTATCATCCATCCATCTATCTATCTATCTATCTATCTATCTATCTATCTATCTATCTATCTATCTATCTATCTATCTATCTTCTTTTTTCTCCTTTTCCCCCTCCCCTTCCTCTCTCTCCTCCTCCTCCTTCTCCTCTCACCCTCCATTGTATCCAGCCGTTGTCTATCTCTCTACCCATTCTGTCTTTCCATTCTATCTGTCTGTATGTTTATCTATCTCTAATATTACCCTCCAAACATTCTATACTGGAGCCAAACTGCACTGCTTCATCTACTTATCATCTTTACCTGCCATATTCTGTCTTTAAGCCCAAACTCAAATGACACTTCTTCCAGGAAGCCCTCACTGTACCTTCCCCGAAGGTGGGCATAATCTTTCCCTCAGGCCCCATGTGGTATTTTATTATGTAACCTTCTAATGTATTTCTAATGTACTTGATGGGGATCTTGTATATGGTGTATATGCATTCACTTTCTAATGCATTGTAAAGAACTGTCTGATCTAAACTTTTATTCTACCCCAATGCAGAGCACAGTATGTAGACATTTGCATTAACTGAATGAATGAATGCCAAAAGGATAGTCATCAAACATTCATTAGCACCTAAATTGAGCCAGTGCTCTATCCATATCCTGTTGTTTATAATGGTTAAAGACTAATCTTAGTTGTATTTTCTGGTTTTAGTTGCAGAATTAAGAAAACTCTTTGAGCCAAAGAGAAACGAAGTTTTAGAAATGAAGAGGTAAGATATTTGTGGTGTTTTAATGAGGAGATAGGCTATCTGGGCACAGGTTTACTTGCTTGGTGTTTATTACTCATTATGCTTTTTGGGGTGTATTTCACAGAAAAGAACGAATTGCCAGACGCTTGGAAGGAATTGAAAATGATTCGCAGCCCATACTTTTGCAGAGCTGTACAGGACTAGTTACCCACCGATTACTAGAAGAAGACACTCCCAGATATACCAGAGCCACAGACCCCTATAGTCCTCACATTGGTAAGCACTGACCCTCTATCCAATCAGGCCCCACACCTTGTTGTTCTTATGCCACTGAAGAATGAAGTGTTTTGCTCCAAGACAAATGAAGCTTACCCCCTTTGGCTAACAAAACTTGACAAAAAATATGTTTATCCATTTTTAATCAAAATCTAAGAGATATTATGGTATCAGAATCATAAGGGGTAGCAAAGTTCAGTAGAAACGCCTTGAAGCCAAGAGGCCTGGATTCAAATATGGCCCCTGTCCATTACCTCTGTGACCTTGGGCCAGTTACCCATCGGTAAAATGAGGGGGTTGGATGATACAGCCCTTAGGCCTGGTTCTAGGTCTGTGAGTTTATAATTTAGAGTCTGAAGAAACTTCATAGGTCACCTAGTTTGACCTCCTCATTATATGGATGAAAAAACAGGCCAAAAGCTTAAGTGATTTACCCAAGGTCATGCAGGGGATAAGTAGCATGGAAATTATTAAAACACTGGGATTCCAATTTGGGATCCCCAATTCCATGTTTGAAACTCTTTTCACTGCCTACTTCTATGACTTCTTCACTTGAAGATACTGAAAACAATATGAACCTTTCTTGGCGACTCATGCTGTCCTTGTGGATATCAGGTACATGGTCCCTTTCCATAATTCATCTGTTTCAAACCCCACCTCCTCTACCCCCTGGGGTTCACATGATTTGCCCACATTTGCATAACCAATTAGTGCAGAGCCAGGATTGGTTCACACACAGGCTCTTTAAATTAAATCCATTAGACCACACTGATTCCCAGACCCAGCATCTAATTGCCTCCAGCTGGGTGGCGCAGTGGATAGAGCACTGGCCCTGAAGTTAGGAGGACCTGTTTTCAAATCTCACCTCAGAGGTTTAATATCTGTGTGACCCTGGGCAAATCACTTAAGCCCAATTGCCTTAAACATCTGGGGCCATCTCCAGTTGTCTTGATCTATATCTTGCCACTGGACCCCAGATGACTGGGGGAGAAAGTGAGGTTGGTGACTTCGCACAGTCCCCCCTCACTTAAATCCAATTCACGGCAAGTCATGACATCTGCCATGGTCTGAGGGTCTCTTCTGTGAATAGAATGATAGATTCCCTAATTCTGAGCTTCAGTCCATAGAACCTGAGGCATCCTTTTGGGGATCTCAGAGTGAACTGTTCTACTCAGTAAATGACCTCTGGATACCAAGTGTTTTTGTGCCTCTGCTTCGTTGTCCTCTGGAAATGATTAGTGCCTTGTGATCAGAAATTGTTTTATTTGGGCGTTTATATCCTTAGCACCGAGCACAGTGCCTAGCAATATCATCTTCCTCATCCTCATCTGAATAATACCAGCTAACACATGTACAATGTGATGGGCACTGTGCTAAGCACGTAACAATTTGGTCCTCACATTTGATCTTCTCATTTGATCTTCACAACAACCCTGGGAAGTAGGTGCTATTAATATCCCTATTTTACAGATAAGGAAACTGGGGCAAAAAGGTTAAGTGACTTGCCCAGGGTCATGCAGTGTCTGAGACTGGATTTGAACTCAGGTCCTCCTGACTCCAGGACCAGTGCTCTATCTATTGTGCCACCTAACTACTCCAGATATGTCATTTTAGAAATGCATTCTTTTTTTTTTTGGTGAGGCAGTTGGGGGGTTAAGTGACTTGCCCAGGGTCACACAGCTAGTAAGTGTTAAGTGTCTGAGGATGGATTTGAACTCAGGTCCTCCTGACTCCAGGGCCAGTGCTCTATCCACTGCGCCACCTAGCTGCCCCTAGAAATGTATTCTTAGGGATATAAAAATAAGAGATATCAATTAAAAGTTCTAAAAGGAAATTAATTCTTTGAGTCAGAATAGAAATTTTACTCACCAAAGAAATAAATAAACCCTTGCTTCTCTCTGTGACTGGAAGTCATTATCATTCAGAAGAATTAGCACCGGCACATTGTCTGTAGTGGACTTAATATGTTGAAATGCCTTGTCAGATCTTTCTTCCCCATTGCCATGAGTCAGATGTTTTCATCTGGGTTCATGTCTGCCCATCTCTTTAGTATCTCCTTTCTTGATTTTTTCATGGGTTGTAAAGCAGGCTGGGGGGTCTGGAGAGGGTAGAAATGTGCCAGGAGCATGAGCTCATTCTTTTTCTCTTCCTTGAAAGCCTGACTTCTATCCTGAAAGCATCCCCACCAAATTTTTAGTGTACATGTAATGGTGGGGAAGAAGACAAGTGGCAATTCCACGGCACGTTAACCTTCTCCTGATGCTTCACATAGGTTGTCTCATTTGGTCCTTCCAAAAACCCTATGAGGTAGGATCTCCAGGTGTTGTTAATCTTATTTCATAAACAAGGAAACTGAGGTTCAGAGAAATGAAATGATTTGCCCACAATCACACAGGCCATGAGTTCAGGGGCAGGATTCAAGTCCCAGTTTTTCCTGGCTTCAAGTCCATGGAAAGTCTTTTTCCATGACACCATTCTGCCTATTTCTAGGCACAGAAATCTCTCAGAGGTTTGGAGTGGGGCATGTTGGCCAAGATGGAATGGGTAGGAGTTAGAACTTAAAGGGATCTTGGAGATCATGGGGTTCTACCCCCTCCTTTGACAGATAAGGAAACAGAGGTGCAGACATGTGAAGTGATGGTCTCAAGGTCACACAGGCAATAAGTGGCAGGAGTAGGATTCTGATCCCGGTTCTCTTATTTCCCATTTGTTGCTCTTTTGGCCACACAGTATGGTTTTGATTCATTGGAGTCTCAGGTTGACCAGGTATGATGTTTTAGCTGAATCTGTTCAAACGAACAAGCTGGCATTTCCTCACACATGAGCTTGTGTCTTATATAGTAATTTGTCCTTAATTACAGCTTCTTGCCCACGAGTTTTCCATCATTCTTTTGCTACATGTCTAACCTTATAGGTCGAGCCAATGAAGAAGAGGAAACTTCAGACTCTTCTGTAGAGAAGCAGCCTCGATCCCGATATTGCATAGAAACTACAAGCCTCAATACAGAGTCCTCCTATAGCCCGGTGACCATGGACACTCAGGGACTGGACTCCAAAGCTGAGAGGATAGCCAGATATAAGGCTGAAAGGAGGAGACAGCTTGCTGAAAAATATGGGCTGACCCTGGATTCGGATGCAGACTCTGAATATCTCTCACGTTATACTAAGACCAGGAAGGACCATGATGTCGAGAGGAGGGGAGGCAAGAGTGAGAAACAGGAGGAAGAGAGCAAAGACTTGACTTATCATTATTCTAGGATTGAGACCATGGAGCCCCGGAGCACCATTGCTGAATCCAAGGACTATGCCTTCCGTGGGAATGATGGCCTCATAGATAAGGAGGCACTGTTGAATGTGGAAAACCACAGAAGAGCACAAGAATTGAGTGCCATTGGCCAGATCCGAGACTTGCCTCCTGCGGCTGACGGCTCTCCCTCCTTTTCGTTTTCTGGACGAGAATCCTCATTCAGCGATGTGCCAAGGTCTCCCAAGCAGACCCGCAGGGTATCCTTGTCTCCACCCAAGCAGCCAGCATCACCAAGTCATTCACTTACTGACTCATCATTACATGGTGATTCCAGACCAAGGTAAGCATACAACTCCATGTCTTCCATCACTATCTTCTAAGTCTATCTGTCCTACCACAGCTACCTTTTCTATACAACTTGGTTACTGTTTCCTTTTTCTTATTTGCTGTAAAAATTTGTTCATTAATAGCCAGAAAGACTGTTTTTCTAAATAGTATCACTATGTACATAAAAAAAAAAAAGATGCAGTGGTGGCAGGGAAAGTTATCTTTTGTTCTAGAATAATATGGAAATAACAGGTATGCATAAGAATATTGAGAAGGAAGTCCTAATATGGATGCTTCTTTAGAACAATATCACTTTTTCTTTCATTTCCTTTCTTGAATCATCACCCCCCCCCGCCCCCCCCCGCTTTTTTTTTTTTTTTAATAGAGGGGGAAATTTGTAAACAGATGATTTTACCAAGGACTTTTTAGGACTTTTAAGAAGAGAATGCCTTATTCCTCTAACCACCCTCATGTAAGCTAGAAGTGAAGTTTTGTATTTCTTTTCTTATACCCACCAAAACAACAACAGAATCTTTGATCTTACAGCTCTGTAATTTAGACTCTGTGGGTATGGATGATGGCAATCGGTTTTTCTAAGGCAAGACTGTCAGAGCATAAGCTCTGGCTGCTCTTAGGCATCTAGAAGGTTCTTGAGCATGAGTTCGGAGTATAAGCTTCCTTAAATTCAGAGGGGCTCATTACCAGGTTTTCTGCAAGGGTGATACTCAAAGTCTATCAAAAAAAAAGTCTGAGGCTCTGATCTGCATGGGGGAAGGAGCACCCCCAACAATGACATTACATTCGGTCTCCTGTGGAAAGAATGAAGTTTACAGGAATTGGACCACCCTCCCCGCCGTCCTTCCCAGATCAATGGAAGAATTCTAGTTACCCTGGAGAAGCAAATGAAACAAGTCCTTTTCCACAAATGGCAAAAATCAACTCCTGCCCACATCTGTCCTTGGAGATGTCCAGCTCGCTGTTTCTCTTCCCAGTCCATCCTCTTCTCTCCTACATACACATACCTCAAAATAAAGGACCAGCTGCGAGTCCAGAGCTGATCAGAAGAGTAATGAGTCAGGTGACAAAAGGAGCGAGCTGAGTAGGACCACAGTTGTGCGCTCCTGCACACACTCACACTAGGCAGATGGGCTGTTATGTTTTTATGGTAGTCGTTGTCTTTTATAATGTCATTCTTCATTCTCAGCCTCTTTAAGATCAACAGCTGTAGCTGAGAAATCCTGTGAGAGCAATGAATAGGTCCTAAAGTCCCAAGTTTTTATTTCTGTGACCTGCAGATCTAGTCTACAGCCTTACCTTAATTGGAACATTCTGAAAGACAAAATACATTTGGGGAAATGCAGCTCTCTTAGTAGTCCACTAGTAATGGGAATAACTTTCATTCTTGGACTCTGCTATTCTCGGTTTTCCTTTTTACCCAGTTCTGGTTTTTTTCAGTTTTCAAGATTTTCCTTGCCTTTATTATTCCAACAATATTTCTTGACACATGCCATTTGTTTTGCTTTTCTCGGGTATGTTTTTAATACACACACATGCAAAGCAGAAGGCTCAGCACTAAAATAGTTTTGTGCTAGGATGTGTTGAATGAAGAGGAAGAAATTGCATGGTGATGAAGTGTACCATGGGTCCACAGGACTTCATGCTATGGAGAGCATTTCCTTTGGTGATTCCTGATTGAAAAACCCTACTATTGGGGGAAAAAAAAAGTAAGGTCATTTCCTGTAGAATGGGCTAGAACAGAGACCCAGAATAAGGTAGAATAAGAAAGCTGACCTAGATGTGACTTAAAATCCAAATGTTAGCCTAGAAATGTTGTAGGTTTGGGTTTGGTTTTTGATTGTTCCATTGAAGATCAGAGTTTCTAGAGTGAGTGATGACTGTATTTAAAGCTTATTTACTTAATCATCCTCTTTTGAGATGGGAGCTAATTAGCCATTAAGGTATATTTTTCATTTCAACTGTGTAGTCGTTTCCAAGAGCAGGAGGCCAGTAAGGGGTCAGGCTGATCCTGGCATAGATAGAATGTTACTGGGAAAACAGTTCAGCATGTTTGAGGTGATCCTTGACCAGCAACAAAACATGCCAAAGACACCATGGTAATAAGAAATTAAGTTTACCACATTAGCTACGTGTCCATTAACACTTATTTGCTATTCTCAGGAGAAAAAAACTAAGAACCAGGTTGGAACTTGGGTGAGATTTTGCTTAGCACAGTAAACTTAAGTGCTAGGAGTTCTATATCAAGCAAAACTGTCAGATTACATACATATTTTCCAGCAAAGGATTAGACTTTCCATGGGAAATTTGCATTACATCATAGAGATGGAAAAAATGTGCTTGGTATAGTTATTGTCTAGCAAAGCAGATTCTTCACGTGTCGAAATACATGACATAGGGAAATGGATTTCAGTGGATTTGTTTCAGCAGGAAGGACTGGAGATGATGCCCTTCAGTTATGTTCAGCTGTTTTTCAGTTGTGTTTGTCTCCTTGTCACCCCGTTTGGGGTTCTCCTAGCAAGATACTGGGATGATCTGCCATTTTCTTCTGCAGCTCAGTTTACAAGTGAGGAAACTGAGGCAAACTGTGTTAAGTGACTTGCCCAGGGTCACACAGCTAGTAAGTATCTGAGGCCAGATTTGAACTCAGGAGGCTGACGTCCTATCCACTGCACCACCTAGCTGCTTTCCCTTAGGTTATATTTAACGGAAAAGGGACTGGACTTGGAGATGAGGACCAAGTGCAAACCCTGTTTCTATGTCACTACCTATGAGGCTTCAGGCCAGTCATTTAGCCTTTCTAGGCCATGGTTTCCTCAGCTGTAAAATGAGAGTGTTAGACTAGGTGACTTGAGATCCCTTCAAGCTCTAAATCTCTGACTTATCAGTCTCTGAAAAAATGTTTAATAACTTGTACCAGTTGTTCAAGTTAATAACTGAGTTAAAACACTTCCCAGTAAACTGTTTTGAATTCCTATAAATTAGAGGAAAGATTTTCTGGAACTAAGAAAAGAAAGTTTCCATCCAACATCTTGCTCTTTTCAGTGTCATCGACCAAGAAAGACTGATTTAAAAAATTATTTGAACGTGACCTAGTGTAAGAAGTCACTTCAGAGATGCTGCTGAGGAGGCAGGAGGAGCCTCGTATCTCACTGGTCTCTTCGTTTTACAGTTCTGTCCTTCGCAAATAAACAAAAACAAAGGTATTTGAGATGTGTCCAGCGAAAGCATTTACATACAAGTGGATAACGAGCCCAGGACATCTGATAAATTCAGAATCATTTTGTACCGTATAGATGTAAAAATGAGTTTGGGTCCTGCTGTGGATGCCCTTTATCTAGAGCCCAGAAATCTTAGAGGCATAAATTCTAATTATGTAACTAGACAAAGTAGCCAACCTTTAGGCTCCTCTCCAGTGTGGAGCCAGGGAGTCTTATGTTCCTGACTGAGGTCTCAGAGACAACTTTATAACCTGAGAAACATGTTGAAATGAAGAACAAAACGGTAGAATAAGGAGAGAGACATTCAGTGTCATCTTAATAAATTAAACAAAATCTTGAACCTAGAGCTTCTGTCCAAGCACCAGTACCAAGCTGACAAACTAAATAGCACCACTTAGGAAAATATTTGTCTGACTTCACAAGTAATTCTGATATTGATGAGATCAAATGAGGATCAAATAAGTTAACAGCTTAAGTGCTTTGTAAACTTTTGAAAAAGTGCTATATAAATGCTGGCTAGCATTGCTGTTGTTTTTCTTGTTATATTTTGCTTTTGGTTTGCATGTCAAAAAAAATTTCCCCCCCCCAACTTTTAGGGATGGCAGACCCTAAGACCCATTACCATTTATTCTAGAGAGCTCATGGCTACCACAGAATAATTGGTTGTCCTAAAGGTACTAAAATAACGTTTAATGAAGTGAGTCATTACTTCGCTCCTTCCCCTTCCTGTTCATATCCACAGGCTTGGATTTGTATCACCTGCCTTCCTTTTTTTTTTCTTTTTTCATAAAAGTATTTTATTATTTTCCAGTTACATGTAGAGATAGTTTTCAACATTTGTTTTTATAAGATTTCTAGCTTCAAATTTTTCTCCCCCCTTCCCCCCACCCCAATACAGCAAGCAATCTGATATAGGTTATATATGTACAATCACATTAAACATATTTCTGCATTAGTCATCCTGTGAAAGAAGAATCAGAGCAAAAGGGAAAAACCTCAAGAAAAAAGAAAAAAATAGAAATAGTATGGTTCAATCTGCATCTAGATTCCATAGTTCTTTTTCTCTGGATTTGGAGAGCATTTACCATCATGAGTCCTTTGGAACTATCTTGGACCATTGTATTTCTGAGAAGAGTGAAGTCTATCACAGTTGATCGACACACAATGTTGTTGATACTGTATCACCTGACTTTCTGAAAGCCACAGCCGACTTATATGCTGGTCCCTGTTAGTATTGCAAGTATATCTTATTGAGTGGTACCAAGAAACTGACTCCTGGGAGGGCCTTCCCCTAGTTCATCCTGTTGTTCACTAGGTGCCCTTAGACCCAGCCTTAGCGTTCATGTGGAACACAGCCAAATCACTCAATCAGAGACTGCCAGTCTTCTATTTTATTGTCAGGGCTGCATTAAAATAATCTATAATTACTATGCTAACAACTAATGATGCATTTTCTGAAGTGCCTGTGAGGAGATGTGGGAGGGAAGGCAGGAAGGGTGGGTTGGATAAAAAAAAAAAAAAAAAAGAAAATCTTCCTTGAGGATGAAGTTCCTGGGATACCACAAGAAGGTGAATTTTCATCTTCATTCATAGTTGAACATCTGACAGATCTCTCATTTTGCATTCATGGTTGTGTACTTAAAACAGTTTATTCTCAGGAAGAGATTCTATATCTGATGCCTGAGGGATTTGATTTCTCAAGTTGTGGTAAGAACTGACATGGGCCATTGCTTTTTTCATAAAAGTTATCCACAACGAGATTAGAGATCTGTTCCCCAAGTGATTTAGCATTCAGCTTGTACATCTTTATACAGATTATTGCTGTGCATATATGGATACATGCATAAACATACACATATACACTCACACACAGAAGAAAATGAAAGCGATCTGTCTTTTCTTCCAAATTGTCATTTACCACACAAACACATCACAATCACCCAAATGACCTCAAGGAGGTCACAGCTTCTCTGGGCCTCAAGCTCCCTCTGCAGAATAAGGGGGTTGGATGAAATGGCCTGTGAATTTCCTCTCAGCTCTAGGTCTATGGTGAAAGAAAGCATTTGTTAAGCACTTATTCTATACCTATGAGTCTATGGCATTAGTGAGTTAATAAATGCAGAACGTGAAAGTTAAATGACCTGTTCAGAGTCCCAGAAGCAAGATCTGAATTCGGTTCTTTCTGACTCCAACCCAAACTCTCTTATCTACAATCACCAGATGCCTCCACAAACCCTATGTGTGAGTATGGCTATATGTATACATAAATATATTCACACAAATGGATTTATTTCGTCTGAAGGATTGTCCATATACACATGGACATGTGCACACATGCATGGTATCTCAGTAAAAATGTATATATATGTATACGTACATAGTAGGTGGGTAGATATTTGTTTCCCCACAGTTTAAATCTGAGCTGCTGGGCATGTACATATGTCTAAAATGCATGTACTTATCATCTACAACAAATCTTCTTAAACTGTTGGTCGAAACCTGATATGGGGTTGTGTAACTGAATGTGGGGGTTGCAAAAACTTTGGTAATGGTAAGAGGTCACGTATCCCTATTTTATATACCTACATAAAAATTTCTCCAGAGAAAAGGGATCAAGAGTGGAAAAAGTTTAAGAAGCCCTGGGCTACAGGCCTAACAATGAGACCACAACTCCTTCTCATTCAGGCTCATGCTTTCAAACATTTAGGTGTTTTTTTTCTCCTGCCAGTGCCCAAGGATTGAATTATGAGGGCACTGGCATATAGATAGCTACAGTAGGGTTGTCCATATAGAAGACATAGTCTTTGAGTTTAGTTTGTAAATGGGGCAGCTAGCTAGAAGTTGAATGAATTCTCTTCTTGCTCATCTATTCCTTTCTCACTTTGACATTAGCCACACCAGGTGAACCAGCCAAGTGTCCTTGGGAAAGTCTATCTTGTGGCATTTGTTTTACCGTTGGAGAAACTCTCACCTCTGCCCTCTATCTAGAAATTGCCTCTCTGGTTTGTTCTTGGGTCTCTTTTTTTTTTTTCAATTTTTAATCTTATTTGTGATATATAATTATATTTTATACTTATATCAAACAAAGATATCATACACAAAGACACATATATGACATTTGTAATGTAAATTTTCTACATTACATTTAGATATACCTAGATATATTCTAATACATATAACTTAGTATTTTAATTCCTTAAATAACTTTTATAAATAACAAATACTTGAAGAATACTTAATATTATTATTATTACGGTCTATGACCCTGTAGTATCAATTTTCTTTTCTGAGCATTGGAAGTTGTTAATTTTGAGAAACTGATTCCCACAAGTTCATTTTCTTTTCAATTTGATCCCTATCTGCCATTCCTGTTTCCCTAAATTATTTTCCTACAAATCCAAAATATTCAGACTCAGACTGATTTTTTTGTTTGTTTTGGTAATCAGTTTCTGGTCTCATCAGCATGAATCACATCCTTCCTTCATTGCAGCTTACAACACATCCTTTCATTCTGTTCATTTTTCACTCTCATCTTTCCATAAATCCTCCATGGAGTATTTATCCAAAACTCTTAAGGCCTTCCTCCAGGCCAAGGAAATATCTCACTTATAAATAGCAAAACACTGTCTCTCATTATCAGTTGTCAGTACACCTTCATGTCCAGTCAATGATATTTTTTCTATCCTGAGAAAAAAATACAAATAAAAAATCTTTGTCTTCATCAACATGACTTTCAAAACCTTTATAAGTTGTAAGAAGCTCGAAGTTGGTCAGATAATATGCAGAGATGTCTACATTCTTTCATAGTTTTCCCATCAGGCAAATTTTTAGGAAATTAAATTTTAATCTTGGTGAGAGAAGCAGCACCAGGTTAATAGTCTTCCTTATTAATGGTATATACAGTAAGAAAAGAAAAAACTAATCAGTGCTTCCCATCACAAAGAACCCCATTAATTTTATAATTAGGTTTTATCACCCACACAGTTAAAAATATTATACTGAGATTTATTCACTTCTGCTTTTGTAAAAGTTAACAGATTTGAATATGTTGACTTGCCAGTATTATAAGTGGTACAGTTATTTATCTCTTCAAAAATGCTTTGCATGGTGGACATTCACTCCATAGCCCAGTAACAAAACCTAGGGTCTGAAGGGCAATGATCTGTCACTATTCTAGGGTCACAAGACTCATGCCCTTCACAGAATGTTCCTTCTGGATGAGGACAAAGTCTTATCACAGCTATGTGTTGGGAATCAGGATCAGAGAGTCAATAAACATTTATTATTATGTGCCAGGTTCTGTGTTAAGTGCTGGGAATACAAAGAAAGTCATAAGCCAGTCTCTGCCCTCCAGGAGCTTATAGTCTAATGAGGGAAGATAACACAAAAAAACAAGTTGAGAAAGAGGCAAGATGAAGTCCTATAGCTGAGGTGAGAAATGATCTGAGGAGATGTGAGCTACAGAGTTGATTTCATCTTGGAGGAAGGTGAAATTTTGGAGATAATAAAGTCAAGGAGAATAGCTGGGTGGGAAGTGATGAGATAATTGCCCTGGACTCCCCAACTTTTAAAATAGTATAGAATCTGGGAGGAACTCTCCAATGTCCACCCTCTACAGTCAGAGGGCAGCTTGAATTTCTAGAGATCATGAAGTCCAGGACAGTAGCCAGGTGGGAATTAATAATTTAAGAGTTGTAGCATTTTCTCAAACTTTTTTTTAAAAGAGTTAATCGTCTCGGTCATAGAATTTTAAATTAATGAAAATTCCTTTGTAATCAAGTTCAACCAGCTCTTCCATTTTGCAAAAAAGGAAACAGTTCTAGGAAGTGAAAGGGACTTGCAAAAGTACATGTAGCCTATTGAGTGAAGAGAGGGATTCAGACCCTGCTCTCTTGATTCCTAGTCTCAGTGCTCTCTCCAGTATACCCCTAGTTCTTTTTTTTTTCTAACAATATTTGATTCTATTTACACATAATGTAAATGACCACATTTTACTATATGTGGATAGAGTATTGGACTTGTAACCCAGAAAACCTAAATTCAATTGTGACCTCGGATACTTAGTGATTGTGTGACCCTAAGCAAGTTACTTAACCTCTACCTGCCTCAGTCTTCTCATCTGTGAAATAAAGATGATAGTAGGACCTACCTCCCAGGGTTGTAGTAGGGACCATATGAGATATCTGTAAAGCACTTTACGAACTTGAAAACACCATAGAGGTACAATCATCATCATTTCATCTAAATTTAGCATCTCAAGCAATTTTTGTTCAGCATACAAAATGAGGACAGTCATTCTTTTTTACATAAGAACCATTGTCCCACCTGACCAATAGGGGAAAATACCTTCCCAACATTTGCATTTCCAACATTTTCAGAAAAGTGGCTCACTCAACATTTAGCACTTAGACTTATTTCTTCAAACTACTCTGTTCTTCCTGTGATTAGATGGTCATTTTCCTAGAAAAGTTCAAAAGTTGAAGATTGGTTGGGGGCCAGAGTGTACTAACATCTAGTTGGGGTGGTAACAGTTTTCCTAAAAGAATTTGGGGAAATAGAAGTAGCATCTCCTGTGAATAGCACTTTGCATAGCAAAGTGAGGTCCCATGAATATTGCCTTACCTCTTAGAATCCAACTGTACTTCAGTGACTTTGGAGGGAAGGCTGATCTGAGAGACTAATTACAACTTCTAATGATGTAAAAAGGAACTTAACAGGAACTTGGAACAAACTTTGTTTAGCTTTCTCCTTAGAAATTCATTCTAAACATACTATTTTTGGGGAAGCGTTTAAGTGACGGAAGGAACCATATCCCCCAAGTCTTTAGTAGTCAATTACCTATAACAGTCAGAAATCATCAATTATTAAAGCTGAGACCTTAGAGATCAACAAGCATTTGTTAAGCATCCATTATGCATATTTAAGGTGCTGTGTTAGACACTGGAGATACAAGGGCAAAATCAAGTCGCAGTTCCTCATAGAAAATGATATTTGTTGATTGAATGGATGCTGACACATGACTTCTAACTGAAGTCAGTCTTGGGGGATGGGGCCCACTATGTCTAAAGTTGGAATTCTGGATGTAAATCCTCCTAATTGTTTTAATTTGGGAATAAGAAGACTAAGCTTACATGAACAGAGTTTATTTTATCAAATGGATCTTTTTTCCATATTAGCCATTTTATGAAAGAAAACACACCAACCCCACCCAAGAAAAACAAGGAAAGTGAAAAAAGTATGCTTGAATTTTCATTTAGAGTTCATCAGTTCTCTCCCTCTCTCTGGAGGTGGAATTTCAGGGATCATCACAGTAGCCAAGTCTTTCACAATTGGTCAGTGATTGTTGGGGATGGGGGAAGCTGGACCTATCAATGCAGATTAGCCCCTTTCCTGTGATTTATAGTTATAGTTTTAGAGGGTTTCCTAATACTTTAAAAGATTGTGATTTTTCCAGGGTCACCTGGCTAGTCAGTGTTAAAGGCAGCATCAGTCTTCTTGACTGGGACCAGCTCTGTCTCTGCACAACACCATGCTGCTTCTCTCATTGACATATTTAATGAAATGTATAATCACTATTTTGCAGCATTATAATTAGACATAAATGGTAGTCAATTCATATAAATTACTGTAATCACTATTACTTTTACACAAGAAGCCAAGCATTTCTGGGGTCAGATGAGGGAAATGGAAAGGGGAGGGTAGCAGGAACTGAATGGAGAACACTCTGAGATTTGGAATCAAAGGGACTCAGGCCCCTCCATCTTCCTGGGCTTCCTGGTGTTTCATGAAATAAGATGCTCTCAGAGCTTTGATTATATATAATCAAAGTAAGCAAGGTAAAGCAATTTAAGAGAAGCAATCTTTCAATCCCCACAAGATCGAAATTTTGATTCTAGAATTGTTGGGTGCTTTAATAAGATTATCTTTTAATAATTCACAGGAGAATGTGGGTCACATCCAGTGACCCCAGTGGCCTTTATCTATTAGGCCAAATAAGTCTTCACTTGGTGGTATTTACAACCACAAGGCAAGAAACCACATATATTTTATTATTAAATGGCAATTGCCTCGGCCCCTGGGTACAGTTAGAAGTAAAGCCAAATCCAGATAACATTTGTCTTTGGCACCTTCTTCCCCCCTCCACCCCCACCCCCCAATCGGTAAATATTTATAAAGTTCCTACTGTGGATTAGGCACTGTGCTTAGCATTTGAGATGCAGAAACAAAGATAAAAACATTCTCTGTTTTTAAGGACCTCACAAGGATCCCTAACCTTCTGGTCAGGGAAGCAGGATAGCAGTCACTGGTGGGATCAGGAAAAGCTTCATGTAGAGACAGTGGTTCTTGGAGCACATAAAGAAGAGGTGAGGAAAGGATTAGAAGGATTAGAAGAAGTGAGGTGAGGAAATGCATTCTAGGCACAGGGAGAGGGGTAATGAAATGTCAACTGTGAGGAACTGCCAAGGGGCCAGTTTGGCCGGACTGGAGCTTGCAGGAAGGGGAGTTAATTATAATGAGGCTGGAAAGGTAGATCTGGGTCAGGTTGTAAAGGCTTTTAAATGTCTAACCGTGGAACTTATTTTTTATTGTAGAGGTAATAGATACATAGAAAATTGATGAAACCATTTCTGTGTGCCAGGCACTATGCTAAGCAGTGTAGATGAGAAGGCAAGCAATCAAGACAGGCTCTTCTCTCAAAGAGGTTACATTTTAAAGGGTGAAGACAACCCAACAAAGGGCAGAAGAAGGGAGAAGGAGACGGTGCCCACACTGGGACGAGGCTGCTGCTGACGAGGTGGAGGAATCCAGAGAGTAAGTCAAGCCTAGAATACAATGAGCATGGGCCCTGGGCCCCTTATGAAGTGGTGGCCTGGGCTAAGGAATTCACCTCAGGATGAAGATATTTTCAGGGAGGAAAAGCTGCTGGTGAGGAAATAGAGAAATCCAAAGAGTGAGTCGAGCCAGAGGTGAAGAAGTGATCAGAACTGGAGCCCCCTGGAAATGGGGGTCCAGACAATTGGTGACAATTGAAGTTTATTGGATAAGGGAGTAGGGTCGGTCAAGAACAAGACCCAAAATCTCAAGTAGTTTTAGGAAGACTTTTATTAAGTCATTTGACAGAGAGAAAGGCAAAAAAAATATGGTGTGGCTCCCCTTCTTGAAACTCTGTTAAATCTCACATTATATAGAGTTCAAACAAGGGTACTGCTGTACACAGGCAATTGGACAGTTTCCAGAAAAAGGGAGTTTGCAGGTAAAGTTCCTTGGGATGGATAGATAGATAGATATATAGATAGAAAGAAAGAAAGAAAGAAAGAAACACACACACACACACACACACACACACACCAGATAAGTGTAAATATTGGATAAAATTTGAGTAAAGCCAAACACAAACTTTTTGGGGTGGGCACAAAACCTGGATGGTTGGACCCAAAACAAGTAAGTACTCTAGCTTCCCAGGAAGGTCTCTGAGGACAGCACGACCTAAGGTTTTTGAATAGAAAATTTCTAGTCACATAAAACTAGGTTCAAACCATATTAATAAATAATTAAGTATTTTCTCCCACAGTGGTAATATGGTCAGACCTGAGCTTAAGGGTAGGAGAATCAATTAGAAGTTCATTTCAGTAGTTCAAGCAAAGTGGGGAAAATGCCTGAACTAGGAAGGTGGCTGTGAGATTAGTGAGAAAGGGGGCTGATGGGAAAGATGTTGTTGAGGTAGAAAGGGCAGGATTTGGCAGTTGAATTAGATATGTGAGATGAGGGAGGTTAAGGAGTTGAAGACAATACAAAGATTTTTCAAACTTGGGAGAATAGAAAGACAGGTTCCTTTGTCAGAAACAGGAAATTTAGAAAGAGGGAAGACTGGGAGCAGCAGGAGGAAAGCAGGGAGACAATGAGTTCCATTTTAGACATATTGAGATTGAATCATATATTGATTGGTGATTTTTGAAATGACTAACAGGCAAGTGGTGATGTGAAATTGAGAAGAGATACTGGACCTGGAAATACAAATCTGGGGACCATCAACACAGAGTTGATCATTAAACCCATTGGAGCTGATAAGGTCACCAAGTGTGTGAGTGAAGAGAAGACAGGACAGTACCTAGGACAGAGCCTTCTCCTCTTCTATCACCTTTTCTTGTAACTTTTGTTTTATGCTATTTTCGTACTACCCAAAATCTCAATTTGGTATTCTATCCAGCCCTGTGCTACTCTTGCCTCAACTCAAACTTCTTTTCCCTTTATACATGGAATGAATTCTCCCATTTCAGTACATCCCCAACAATGTAAATAGGAAATCCCACAGCTGCTGTATGGATTGTATCATATAATACTTATTTATCTACAATAAAGAGGGAAAGGAAGGTCACTGGGCACAAATGAGGAATCTTCTCTTTTCTCCTTGAATTTTTTTTCTCTCTACCCATTGTCCTCCCAAGAGGAATTTGGAACCAAATTGCAAGAGACTATAAAGGTTGCAATTTTCCAAAACCAGTCAGAACCCTAGGCAAAAGCTGATCTTTATTGTCTTCCTTCTTTTCCTAGTTGTCTAAAGTTCTCTACTTCAACACACGACCCTTTTGCTCCAAAATCTCCAACTTGTATTATATACAGATTTAAAAGCATTTCCCAGATTTCTAAAACATTGAATTAAAATAATTTACATTAGTTCTGAGCTGAAAGATTAATCCTCTTAAGAAGGGGTTTCTGAGTTTTCAAAGTGGAGCTTGTTAACCCAAATGGTATTTAATTGTTGGGTTGTGTGAAGGCTATATTTGGTTTTTGGGGGGAGTTGGGGTTTTTTTGGGGGGGAGTTGGGGTTTTTTTGGGGGGGTTGGGTTTTTGGAGTTTTTTGTTTGTTTTGGGTTTTTTGCAGGGCAATGAAGGTTAAGTGACTTGCCCAGGGTCACACAGCTAGTATCAAGTGTCTAAGGCTGGATTTGAACTCAGGTCTTCCTGAATCCAGGGCCGTTGCTTTGTCCACTGCGCCACCTAGCTGCCCCCCTGGAGGCTATATTTGTGAGCTGGCCTGGAGTTGACTCCTTGACAAATCTTTTCATGTAGTGCACTGAGTATAAAATGGGATGGGGAGGAGGGATAAAATGAGTCAGCTTTGTTACCATAAACTATTATCAATACCCCATCCTACTTCTTCATCTTTGAAAAAGAGCCAGTGGAGCTCAAAATTTTTAAAAAATATATACTTAATAGGCTAGAAACCCTCTATAGACCTGTTTTCATATAGATCTTGTATAAAGTGACCATGCTTTCAGAATAAAAAAACACAACACATGATCCAACAAAGGATGTATTTCTTCTGTAAAATCTCCTTAAAAGTGCCTTCTTTTTTTGAAATTGTGGTTGTCCTGGAAAACCCAAGCACAAGATAGCCATTGCTATTGGTGACTACAAGTACACAATGCGAAGTAGCATTTCTGAGAATTTTCTGGTGTTCCCCTACATCCTGATTACTTTTTTGTAGATGTCTTATCATGAAAGAACAACTGGAGCACATCAGGAAGTGAGATCTTCATTAATAACTATCTGATTTAATAAGGAAACATGATTGTTCTTAAGGAAGAGCATGAATTTAAGGTTCCTTCATAGTTTTCCTTGGATGACTAGAACAGGGGATAAAAATGCCTAAGGCAATCCCTGGCTTCTGAATCATATTTCCATCTATTTTCTGTAACTTTGAGGGAGACTCCAGAGCCCAAATTTCCTAAGGGAGAATAAGGGGCATATTTAGATTTGAAACTTGGTCTATCCAGGGTGCTAAGTCAGGTATTTGGAGAAGCATGCCTCTTATGTATGCGTACCTGTCATCTACCCTGAAACACCACTATCCTAAAGCATAGCCTTCCTTAAGAAGCCTCTGAGAGGATTTCCAATTTATTCTGTGCATATCTTGTTTGCACATAGCTGTTGATGTGTTGTCTCCTCCATTGGACTGTGAGCTACTTAGAAGAACAGGGACCGTTTTGCCTTTATTTGTATCCCCAGTGTTTAGCAATGTGCTTGGCACATAGTGGGTGCTTAAATAAATGCTTGTTGACTAACTCATTAGGTGAAACGCTGGTTCTGTATTCTCCTTAGCACTAAGGCTGCTAACTGACACTTTCTTACAGCCTCAGTTTTCTCCAGAGTAAAACAGAGATAATGAAAAATAATCCTAGTTACCACCCAGAGTTGTTTTGAAGAAAGCATTTTTTTTAAAGGTGAAGAACCATAGAAACCCAAACTACTAATACATATGACTGGCACATAGTAGGTACTCAATTAATCTTTATTGACTGACTGATTGTTTTCTGTTTTCTGCTAGTCAGAAAGGTCTAGAAGACCCAGAATAGTCTTCTAGCTCTAAGCAGCTTAAGAAGGAAATACAACATTGGACGTGGAATAGAAAAAAAAGGGGGGGGGGTCTTTTCTAAACTTCTAAGATCATAGACTTAGGGCTGGAAGAGATCTTAGAAGTCATCTCATCTGACATCTTCATTTTACAAATGAGGAAACTGACTTCCAGAAAGGTCAAGTGACTACCCATTGTCATACAAGTAAGTACTAGAAGAGATAGGATTTGAACAGAATTCCTCAGTCCAAATCTGTCATTAAACTGAAAGCAGGCAAAGAAGACAGATCATTGTTTTCTCCAATTTTTCATTCCAAGATGCTCCCAGTTGTTGCTCTAGTTCTCCCCCTGGTGGAATGGATCTGTGGGATAGATTTCAGACTGAGAAGTCTTTCTACATGAGTCACCCAAACCTGCCATTATGCAAAAAGTGACAAAAATATGACCTGGTTAGAGAAATGTAGAGATGGATTCTGGCATGTCAAACTTTATCTTCCCACTCCACCAAAAAACTAGGAAAGAGGTAGGCAGGAGGAAATTGGAACCAAGAAGGACAAACAAGCATGGGCCCTTAGCCAATGGAGCTAGAGACCTGTAACAGTGGTAAGGTGGGACGACAAGGGTTAGCCAGGGAAGGGACAGGAGCACCCTGGGGTGTGGAGATGAAATCAAGAATTTCACTACCCTTACTTGTTCAATTCTGAAAGGAAAATTTGTGCAGAGTTTTTCATTGTGCTGCACGCTCTGTTTATTTTCCTCAGTTAAGAGAATGGTCTTTACTGTTGGAATTCTTTTAAACAGTTTTCCTTATTGTGGATCACTTGATTGGCTCATTGTCATTCTTCAAGCTACCCTAGTACCCACTAAAAACCAATGTATTTTCTTTTGTTTGGTGGTCCTGTAATGATCACCCCAAGGGCTATGGTGGCTGCCAAGCAGAGGGACATGACTACTTCCTGAAGAGGCTTCTTACTTACACAAGATGGCTCCTTGTGTAAGTCAAAAATATAAAGCATTAATCGGATGCTAATTACAAAATAAAGCCCCTTGACTGTGGTGCTGACTGAGCTTCCTTTCTCGCTTTCTCTTTTCATAGGAGTAAAGTCAAAGCTGTGGGCTTCTACACAGATACCAGAATTCTGTGGAAGATTTCTCATTAGTTTCCTAGAACTACAGAATATTAGCTCTTCAAAGGGCTTTTGGGATAATCCTGACCAACTCCTTCCTTTTGCACATAGGGATAGTGGAGGCCAGGTGGGCAATTTAAAAATAGAAATTTCACTACCCCTTTCAAATATTTTCCCCTTCTACCTTTTCCCCCATCCCCTACTTACTCCTAGCACTGTTGTGAGGTATCTGTAAACCCACTTTTCCATTTTTACCCTATTTCTGGATATATACATAAATCAAGTGATCCCCCTTCTTCCTCCTAAATGCATCTTTATTCCTCTCAGACTCTGTTGAATTGTGATTTCCTATTGTGCCAGTTCTGGGAAGGAATTCCAGTGAACTATGGCTAATTTTGTGATATCTCCAAGTAGTTTTGCATGCCTGGACTGTGACAAATTATGATGCAGCATAACACAACAAGCATTTATTTAGTATCTCCTCTATGCAGAATCTCCCCCTCCACTCTAGCACTTATACCTTACCTCAGAGATTACCTTGTTTATATTGTATTTATCTTACATGTATGCTTTTTGTGTATTGTTTGCTTAGCACAGGACCTGGCAAATAAGCACTTCATAAGTGTTTGTTGTCTGATTTGCCTGCTAGCCTACTAGACTCTGGGGGAAAAAGTAAATTTTAGACATGATCCTTGGCCTTAAAAATTGTATAAATTAAAAAAAAATGAGTAAGTATAACCTGACAGATAATTAAGTAGGCTTAATATTAGGATAATCTATGATGGTATTCTAATATGAGTCAGCTAACTGGAATAAGCTTCCTCTTTAATATGCCTTTAACTTTCATTCATTTCCCCCCAGCAAACATTTAGTGAAGTGGGCAGCACAAGAAATATGGGTGTTCTAATTTCAAGATCAATTGTAAATTCTTTGGTCATTCCGTGCATGTGCCCTGTTCTTGTTTTTTCTTAAACCAATGTCTATTTTCCGCAATTATATGAGTTGTGTTTGAACATTTGCTTGTCCCTTTGTATTTCCTGGGTGGTTCCCATTCATTTGCCTTCTCTTTCCAAGGAACATCTAGACACTCAGAATCCTTGCTGTAATCCAGTAATTATGTTCTCTCCAAAGAGATAACTACTGGATCCTAGGGCATCCTGCCCATGATGAAGTAAGTATCATGGGGTGATAGAACTAATATACTATGCTCGTACTCCTAAAGGTCCATCTGGCATCCATACCTTATCTGTGGTAACTATCCCCTTAGGAGCTACCCTCATGACCAAGACCTAAGCAGAGAGCTTAGAAATCCAATTCATTTGAGAGAAGTTGACTGACCCTAGAATGACCGAGGCCTTCTGGAAAGTCTTCAGAGTAAACATGACTGAGGTCAGGACTGCTACCACACCCTCTCTTCTTCCCTCCAACAGTCCTTTCTTCTCTCACATATTTATTCCTTGACACATGTCCTCTCTCATTCCCAATTCTAATCCTCCTGAAGAACTTCAGATTATAACACCAAGATAGAAAGAAAGGCTGGAAGGAATCTGAGTGATCTCACAACCCAAGCAGCCCCAAACACCCTTCTTCGATCTCCATTGGTTTCTCTGTTTCCACTCTTCTTGGTTTGGCTAAGGACAGTATCCTTTAAACTCAACAAAATGTAATGGATCACCTTGTCTTCGTTACCTCCACTCTATAATTGAACATCATTTGTCCCCATGCCAGAGGGGGCAACATGCTACAGACTGCTCAAATCTTATCAAGTGCTAAACTGGTCACTTGCGCTGAGTCACTGCTCTTCTCATTGCCTTACACCTCAACTTTATGTCTCCCATTCAGGAGTTCCCCTTTTCTTTATAGGTTAGAAAACTCACCTGGTGTGTAACTTCTCCAAAACCCTTTCCCAAAGGAAAATCCATTTTTTTAATGAAATGACATAAATATTCTTTCATCTGAATCTCAGAGGTGAATTTGGCCACCCCTAAGTAGTTGTACTCAGGCTATAGCTCTGGGGAAAAGCCTGACCAAGAATTTCCATTGCATACCCCAATTTTTAGGCGCCTGCAAATTAGCCAGATCAGTTCTGTATTTTGATTTACTATTTCTGGGAGCCAAGATATGCTTTTAATCAGCTTTCAAAAAGAAGCTTTTGGCTTTTCTACCAATGTAAACATTCAAAGATTGACCACTTTGGGCTTTTCTCAGTGGGAGAAGGGTTGATTTTGACTTTGGGGGGAAAAATCTGGGACAGATTGCTTGATTGTGTGTGGTCCATCGAAAGAAAATAAAAGTTTGACATATTTTAATTTTTAAACCCAGCTAAGCAGATTCAACATAGACCTCACCCAGTTCCCAAGGATTTTAACTGGGACAAATGCCTTTGCCCACTGTAAATAAAAAGCCAAAACATTTATCTTAACAATAGAAGATCTTTCAAAAGGCTCAAAGACATCTTTTTCTAATGACAAAAAATGCTTCAGATGTTGTGTTTTTGTAATGTCCAAGAAAAGAGTGTGAGAAAATTTCTCTTTTTGAACCTTTAAAGTGGCAAGGGGAAAACTGGAGTCAGAGTTTACACACATATTTAGTAGGGACTGAAAAGAGAACTGATTTAATCTTGAACATATTAAACATGGGAATTTATTCCAGGACACTTGTGTTATTTGGAATTTCAGAACTGTTTAGGAATTGACAGGATGGAATAGATAATGGCATTGCTCTTTCTGTCTGAACTTCCTGATGCTTTTTAGACATTAAATTAAGATTTTGCAGTGTTTTTAATCATGAAATTTAGTGCATTGGCTAAGGTTCATCTCCCTTCTAGCCACACCCCCTTTTTGGTGGTCACAATAGGAGGGCCACATTCATAAACAATTGGCAATTTATGGGTTGTGAAGTTGGAAGGAAAAATCCCTCATGCTTGAGGCAGTTCACGTAATTTTCCTGGAATGCTTAGGTAGACTTCAAGACTGCAAAATACATTATACATTCTGTATTATCTTCTTTTCTGTGCAAAATGCAAGACAATAAAGCAGTCCAACCAAACTGTTTTCTTGTTGCTTGTGCATCTATAGACTTTCCCGTGGAATTTTCAAATACAGTCAAACATCGGAGATATGGTGGGTTAGTTCCAGACCACCTCAATAATAAAGAGAATATCATAATAAAGCAAGTCATACAAATTTTTCTGTTACCAAGTGCATATAAAAGTTATGTTTATAGATACTGTTGTCTATTAAATGTGCAATAGTATCATGTCTAAAAAAAAATGTACATGCTTTAATAACTACTTTATTGTTAAGAAATGCTAACTGTCTGATGAGAGTTACAAGCCGTCTTCATGAAGGTTTGCCTTGCGCCAAGCCATCATTTTTTGTCTGGTGGCAGGTCTTGCCTCAGTGCTGATGACTGCTGACCGATCAGGGTGTTAGCTATTGAAGGTTGGGGTGGCTGTGACAATTTCTTAAAATAAGACAATAACAAAGTTTACCAAATCCATTAACTCTTCCTTTCACTTGAACATTTGGAGGCCATTATAGGGTTCTTAATTGGCCTAATTTCAATAATATGTGTCTCAGGGAATTGGGAGGCCCAAGAAGAAGGAGAAAGATGAGGAATGGTTGGTTGGTGGAGCAGTCAGTACACACACTCATTTATCAATTAAGTTCACCATCTTATATGAACGCAGTTGGTGGCACCCCAAACTGATTATAATGGTAACATCAAAGATCACTGGTCACAGATCACCATAACATATGATAATAATATAAAAGTTTGAAATATGGTGAGAATTCATAAAATGTGATAGAAACATGATGTTGTGAGCACATGCTGTTGAAACAATGGCACTAATAGACTTGCTAAACACAGACCTGCCACAAACCTTCAACTGTAAAAGAAAAAAAAATGCAATATCTGTGGAGCAAAATAAAGTGAGGCATGATAAAATGAGGTATGCCTATATGCAGAGGTCAAAGGGACAGGTGATGTGAAAATAGACGACTGTTTGGTTCATTCAGCTTAGAGCTTGTTTGTTATGAATCTTCCCATTCCCACAGCTTCTCTTCCTTGGTGGTTGGCCACTTTCTTGGGGCCAAAAATACTGTGGACCAGGGGCGGCTAGGTGGCACAGTAGATAAAGCACCGGCCCTGGATTCAGGAGTACCTGAGTTCAAATCCAGCCTCAGACACTTGACACTTACCAGCTGTGTGACCCTGGGCAAGTCACTTAACCCCTATTGCCCTGTGCAAAAAAAAAAAAAATACTGTGGACCCCCAGTGCATGTATGCTATTGGTTCCCACCCATCAAAGCAAGGACAATTCTTCCCTGGGGCAGTAACACTCTTTCACCAAAACTATCCTTGTCTTACTTGATCCTCTCCTTTTTTGAGCTGTTAGAGAGACAAATAGAAGGGGCATTTCAAATCAAAGCTCAATCTGTCAATATGAATTTATTGAGTGCCTGCTGTGTGCCAGATTATACAGTCTAACCAAGGTTGACAATGTGTGGGGTGGGGGGGTGGAGAGTCGCTTACAGCTGTATCTCAAAGGAAATTGGGGCTGAGAGAGATAGCATTCCAGGCTTATGGGACAACCAGTGCAATTCAGGGATTGCCTTGTGGGCTCTCTATGAAAAGCTATTTAAGGAATTCAGAGATAAAGGGTGGAGCCCAAGTATTAGAGACTTTCATTTCCTTCCCTCCTTAATCCCGGGACAAGAGATTGTGGGACCAGCTAGTCTGCCTCTAAACTGGAAGCAGTGAAACTATACAGTTCCATAATTTGCTGTTGCAAATGTTAGGTTTCTTGTGATGAAGACAATTAAAATAGTTTCCTCCCATCATCCAGACACCTTCCTTTGCAGTTTAGAGCAGCCCACAGAGATTCTTTAGGACTGTCTAAACTAGACTTTGGGAATGGCTGTTCTAAACCTGCACAGGGTTTTTTTTAGGACTGTTGCCATCCAATGCAATCAGTCTTTTAGATTAAGATAATTTTAAGCAATCTTAGGAACTCTTCTGTGATTAAGATCACACTGAATATTTATTTGCTGATAAGGTCTTGGCTGTATTTTCTCTTTAAAAGAGTAAGCCATCTTAAATAGAAAATCCCCCCAGAGACTGTGACCTCCTAAAGGGAAGGGACTATTTCTTTTTTGTCTTTGCATCTCCAGGATCTAGCTCAATGCCTTGCACCATAATAGGTATTGAATGGAGTATAGGAAGTATGGCATGTGTTGACTGAGCATCAAGGAGACCTGGTTTCAAATTCTCCTTTTGAAATTTACTACTTTGAGACCATTTCACAACCTGTCTGTGCCTCAGCACTCCCATCTCTAAAATAGGAATAATAAATGAAATTCTATAGAGGCATTTTTTTTTGCAAACTTTAAAGCCCTATATAAATGTCTGTCATTATTTTTATAATTATTTTCACTATTAGCATAAACGTGCACAGCTAAATTAGTTTCTGCATCATACCACTGATGTGTCAAAACTTGACGAATATTCACCACTTTCACAGAATGGACAGATCTTGGGGACCATCTGATTCAGACCCTTCATTTGTAGTTGGTCTGGAGTCCAGTGATGCCTTCCAGTGCTCTCGCCTTGTGTCCTGAGAACCCACTGAAAGCTACTTATGATGATCCCAGAGTCAGCTTCCTGATCCTATGACCCTTCTCTTCCTTATGGATGAGCAGCAATAGTAGCTGTAATGGTTAAATTGAGAGAGCTTTTTCCCTTCCTTGAGGCTAGGTGGCATAATGATAATGATGAGAATCATGATGATAATAACAGAAATTTATATAGCACGTTACCATTTACATACATTATCTTCTTTGATTATCTTAATACTCCCAGCTGGGAAGTGGTCTTGTAGGCATTCATGTTCTCATTTTACAGACCAGGATACTGATACTCAGTTATGGTGACTTGCCCCATGGCGTACCACTAGACAGAACAAGAGCTGAGGTTTTCTAATGCAGTCTTCCTACTACATAGCAACTACCTCCCCCCATGACTGTATCATTTTTAAAAATATAAAGTCCAACAGCAACAGGCAACAGAAATGTCTACTTTTTTTTTCTCATGGTGATGAGCAATATCTCCTCAATTCTGTTCATTTGATTTTGCAAAAAGATAGGAAAATTTTATTCTCTATTTTCTCCTGCTCCATGTTCTTACATTGCCTGTTTTCTGTCATAAACCAAATGATAAACAATTTAACTAAAACTACTTAAATAAAGATTAAAGACTATTAATCCTAACTTCTGACAGTTATTGTGTGTGTGTGTGTATATATACTATACTGATCTATATGTGTGTACACACACACAAACCACACACACATAATTTCTCCTCTTAATTTTCATGGGACAGCTGTAACTCTGGGGTTTGTGATTATATGTTGGGCTGAATGGAAAATGGCTATCAATCAGTTAGTCGATCTGTCGAATTTCATCATGATTCTAGTGAAGGGACCCTCTGGTCAGCAGGTGCTGAGAGCATTGGTATTATTTTCATTATTCAGGGGAGAATTCTGTTCCAATAGAATTCCAGATTTTCAGACTAAGAAGTGACCTCCAAGCTCAACTATTCCAACTTGTATCTGAAGAGAAATCTCCATCACAAAATCATTAATAAGCAGCATCCAATTTCCATTTCAAGACATCCGTATTGTTGCCCAATTACTAGATCTTGAAAAATAACACTGAACCAGGGTTGGAAATAAAGGTGTGAATTCACCAGTGGACAAGCATCCTATTTAATAAAAATGTAAAATGCATTCTACTGAAATGTGGAAGCTGCTCTAACATTTGGTGTAGAATATTTTATGTTATGTGCATCTCAGAGTAAACTAAAGGATATTGGAAGGTGGTCTGTGGCTCAGTGATTGGAGTTTTATAGTAAAATTGGAGTTAGTAGTAAAACAATAGCCAGTAGCTAGGACCAAGGATATGATGCAGTTCATCCACACCTCCCCATCCTTCATTCATGCTCATGTGCTGTCTCACCATCTTGTCACAGAACCAACCATAGTCTCAGAGTTGGGAATTTGGAATTGACCTCAGCAGTCCAAGCACTTCTTCAAAAGTGTCTTTTCTTGAATAGACCTGAAAATAATCATCCAGCCTTTGCTTAAAGACCTCTAGAAGAAGGGGATGCTCCTGGTTCCTGGGTCCAGACAATTCCCTGTTGGGTTATTTCTTATCTTTTCTGAGTTCTTTTCATCAAAACTAAATTTGTCTCTTTGTGCTTTCATCCATTAATCTTAATTTTGCCCTATGGTACCTGACAAGTATAATCCTTCTACTTGAAAATGAAAGAAGTAAACTCTCAGAAGATAAATGTGTGGGGGAAGCTAGGTGGCGCAATGGATAGAGCACTGGCCCTGGATTCAGGAGTACCTGAGTTCAAATTTGACCTCAGACACTTGACACTTGCTAGCTGTGTGACCCTGGGCAAGTCACTTAACCCCCATTGCCCCGCCAAAAAAAAAAAAGAAGATGATAAATGTGAAAGACTAATAGCTGAGATATCAAGTGGCCTGAATTGTGGTACAGTTCTGCATCTAACTAATAATGTGACTCTGCAAATTACTTATTCTCCCTCCTAGTTTAAATTGCTTCATCTGCAAGATGAGGAGGTCAAATTAAATGCTTACCAATGGCCTTCACAGCACTAAAATTCTATGGTTCAAAAACATCTCAATAATGCGCCATAGCAATGACCATATAGGTTTCTGCCACTGCTTTTTAATATCATTTCCACTTTCCAGAAATTAGTCATACTTCTTTCATGTATAAAGTGGTTTGGTGTTTGCCTTTTCAACGTGGCCAAATGAATAATGCTAGGTTGCCAGGTATATTTACCTATATCCAGCATCTCTGTTTTACAACCAGAATAATACTTAACAACAACAGAAGGGATACTTAATGTATGATAGCAAGCAGTCCTTCTAGTAGAATCTTTTGAGGGTTCTTTAAATTACTTGTATATTGGATAAAGGCATTTGCTTCTCCAATCTGCTGTTAGTGAGCAGGTCCTGCCTACTTTTGTGTCAGGAATCCCTGGTGGTATAAATGCAAAGCCAGCTGAAAAGGGCTTCCTTTTCAAAAAGTAATAATTCTGTTCTTCACTCAAATCTGTGGGCTGCTGTTTGTTTGTTTGTTTGTTTGTTGGGAGGAGAGGGTGCAGTTAAGTTTTAAAAGCCTTTGTGTTATTTTTTGAAATGCTAATAGAGAATGATCTGAAGTTTTGTTTTCTGTATGTGGTAGCCCAGGGAAACCCAAACATGAGTGGTTTCTCCAGAAAGATTCCGAAGGAGACACACCTTCACTTATCAACTGGCCTTCCAGGTATCTTTCAGATTGAAACCGTGTGATTAGTTATTGCTTCTGTTCCTTTCTCTTCTGGTTCTTCTCACCCATCATTTAACATCAATTCCCTGTTCTTCAATGTATGTGCTCTAGAAAAGTGTGTGTTCAACAATTAGCTACAATAAGTCATTCTGTAAAAGCCTGCTTGATCCCTCCCATTTTTCTGTCTGCCACTCACTAAATTCTCTCCTTTCATCTCCTCTCTTCCTCTTTCTCCTCCTCCTCCTCCTTCCCCCCCCCCTCTCTCTCTATTTCCCTCCCCACCTCTCCCTCCTTTTCCCTTTCCCCCTCCTATTCCCTCCCCTTCCCCATCCTCTCCTCTCTTTTACCTTTTTTATTTCTGTTCCTCCTCCTTCTCCCTCTGATACTTAATTGAATACTCACATATTTGGTGAAGAACTAAAGAGCATTTTGAATGGGTTTCCCCCCTCCTAGTTGTTTTCCTTTGGGATCTGGCTAACTTCCAACATGTTTCTCATCTTGTCTACCCCAACCTTAGCCTGTTTTCATTTCCTCTGCCATCCAAACTAACAGCTTGTTTTCAGTAGCCTTTTGAAATGGCAAAATCAGGGTGTGGTATAAAAAACAGATTTTTAAAATCCATTATCATTTCCTTTTCAAAGGGGACTAAGGGGGAGAAAGGAGTAAGAATGAATAAGACTTAAGGAAGATAAAGCTCCTGTATACAGTTTCAAACCATCTCTATGCTCTAGTCTGGTGACAGCATCCACATTATCCCTAATTAGAAGCACACATTCCATGGGAAAGTTGGGAGTTGAAGCCCCATTGGAGCCATCTTTTGATTAACAAATGTTATGAATATGAATATTATTTCTAAGAGGAAATAATAGCTGACTGTGCTTATTTCCAAGGCTTTGGGGAATAAACAGCCTTTTGTGTGTGCCTTTGCTTTTTAAAAATGAAGAGGGACATTGTAATCATGGGGATTTCACATCCTGTGTCAAAAAAAAAACATCTATCACAGCTGGGAAAAATCAGGTTAATTAGACAAAATCTATTATTCTTTCACATATGTGCTGCAATTGAAAGTGACCTTGCCCACCAGTGTTGATCTGGGTGAACTCTTTCATTTGTTTTTGGAAACAACTTTTTCCTCTTGCCCTCCCAATTCTTCATTAAAAAAAAAAAATCAGTATCAAGTAATTAGGTATATTCTCCACCCATTTGAGTGTGTGTGTGCATGTTCCTTTATTCCTGCTTTAATGCAGAATCCTTGTACAAAGTGTAGAACTTGAAGTGGCTTTAGTAACTTTCAAAATATAGTATTTTGCTGTTCTATGACTCTAGAAATTATAGCCATACTATCTTGAGATTGTAAAATATATAAACTGGTGGCAGATTTCAAATGTTTTTTGTGGTGGTTGTTGTTTTTTGTTTTTTTTTCTTTTTTTGCTAAGTATCATGCCACAATTTTTCTCACTTCTTCAAAGATCAACAAAAACTGTCCCAATCGGGTCAAGTGCCTGACTTTTGAAATGTTGCTGCTACTGGACTGTACTACCTCTATTTTCTACCTTTATGTTATCAGACCCTGCAAGTGTGTGCTCAAATCTTAGAGCTGCCAGAGAAATCCTCCAGTCAGGCCCTTCCTTTTTATAGATAGGGAAATGGAGACCCATAAAGAGGTAAAGATGACTGCCTATGGTCATTCAGCTACTTAGGGGCAGAGTTAATGACAGTTCTCTCTTCAACCAGTGGCATCATACAGCAGGAGCCATCAAAACCTTTAAACATTTTCTTTTCTCAAAACCAAAATGGCAGTTCTCATGCCTTTTGGGTTTTTTTGTTTTTTTGCTTCTGTGCAATGACTTCCTATAATTTCTGTTTGAGGAGAGGAATTTTTATGTCTCTATTTTAGAAATGATTATGTTTTGTTTGAAAAATACCAACAATCAACTGGCATAAAAGAAGTTCTCAAAGATGATTTGGTTTTTCCCTCCTTGCTTTATTCTGAAAACAGTCCCAAAATTTAGAATCATCTTCCAAGTGATGATGAAATGACAGTGATTTTGCTTATTTGAAGCATGTAAAGGTGCAAAAATGTCTCTGTTAGCCTACATGTTGAGACTAGGCATGTCTGATGACATGCCAATCTCATGCACCCTGAAATTGTATGTAGGTTTGTTGACCTTGACTTCTGGGTTTTTGGTACAAAAATCCAGAAAAAAAAACTTTGCATGGGTCACTGGAAATTGAAAAACATGCCAATGGGGTACATAACTTGGAAGTTTAATAGGGTCCTTTGATTAGCTCACTCTGCATTTCCCCCCTTCACGCCTTCAAATTGAGAGGGCAGCAAAGATCGGGTTGATTTCCTTGTCCTTGATAGTCCACAATTGATGCATGCTTTTTCCCCCTTCAAGAGTGACTATGCTTTATGGTTTTCACCCTTTTTCTTTCTTAAAGAGTAAAAGTTAGAGAGAAATTGGTGAAAGAGGAAAGTGCTCGCAGCAGCCCTGAATATGCCTCAGACCCTTTAACTCAGAGGAAACACCAGCCTGCATCAGTCCATTATGTGTCTCTGCAGTCAGAAACATCTGCTTTTGACAGGGTGACCAGCAAGCCAGTCACTTCCACCCGCCAGCCAATCCATGGCTATATCCAGCAGGCTGGTCATGCTCACACTGCTAAGCTGGTAGCCTCTGAAAAACTAGAGAGTTTCTCTGGTAGCAGCCACATGGAGCCAGCTGATCCCAACTCAACAAAATTTCCTGGGTCTACTGCTACAGAAGAAGAGGGAAAGGATGAGAACCTTGAGCTTCATATCTATGAATCTGACCCCAAGGAAGATCCCTTTAGAACAGAAGCACTTGGGAAAAGCAGGAAAACTTACCTTGAGGCTCATGAGCAGGTGAAGAATGACGAAGACCCATCTGGAAGCAGCAACCGAAGGAGGCCAACAAGCAAGCAGAGAACCGACGACTCAGAACCTTGGTCAAACCTTGAGACCCAAGCCCAACCATCCGAAGCCCGGTACCAGCCCCCTGAGAAAATGGGAAGGAGTGAGACAGTCATGTATATCCAAAATAGACCTGCTTCTGAGGCTACTCCACCCAAACACCACAAGCAGGAAGTATCCACAGTGAAGCACAAACTCCTCACTCGATCGCTCTCTGATCACACTGGTGACCCCAAATCTGAAGCCTTTCAATGCATGGAAACTGTTTCAAAGGCAGAGCTGCAGTTCCAGCATGGAGGAGATGAGGCACTACCTGGAGAAGTTGGCATAGTGGACACAAAGGTCTCTGTTGCCCAGCTCCGAAATGCCTTTCTGGAGTCTGTCAATGCCAACAAGAAATCTGAACTGTAGGTGATGTTTCAAAAATATATTCCTGGTGTGTCACTTGCACGCTGTTGGCAGTTTCTCCCCTCGCTCCCCCACAATCTCATTATCCGTTGTGTCCTGCATTGAAGCATATAGCTTAGCTCACAGACACATATAGGGTAGACTGGATAAGGAAATTGCCCCAAATCTACTCCTTTGCTTCTGCTTGCTAATGGAACAAGCATAATATTGATCAGCCAGAATGTTGTTGGGTTTTGGTTTTTGTTTTTTTTTTTTATCTTATTTCTACGCATGATAGAGGCATGTAGAGTGAATTAACAGTATCAGTTGGTTGAGATGTTGAGATGCATATGTCTGTGCTTTTATTCTATTTCTCTTTCTTCCTGTTTTCCTTTTTCCGTGCACTTTCTGTCCTCTGACTGTAAAAGTCAATCACGGGTTGAGCGGTCAACCACAGGGATTGATTTGCCTACCAAAACGGAACAGGAGAGAGGGTCCCGGAAGCCAAGACGATATTTTTCTCCTGGCGAAAGTAGAAAAACTTCTGAGAGATTTAGAACTCAGCCTATAACTTCAGCAGAACGAAAGGAGATGGCTAGGTAGGCACGTGTGTATGTAGTTCTCTTTTAGATACAGGGCAAACTATGGTGCATTTATGAAAAACTTTTTTCATAGTGATGGTTTCAAACATCAGTGAAAGAGAATTTTGGTGATTGTTTCCATTAACTATATAACCAGTAAAACCAACAAAGCTCAATTTGACTGAAATTTGTTTGACTTGTTAAGAATATTTCTTGAGGAAAGTTGGCCTTCAACAATTGTGCTGCTTTTAAATCAACATTATCAATTATACAACTCTGAGATTGCATAGAATTGTCAAAAATTTGACAGTAATGCTTTTATGAAAAGAAGATAAATAATCATATACCAAAAAGACTATATTTGAGGTAAAATACAGCTTACTTCATCTGTTACCATTCCTTCTTGCAAATGATGAGGTATTATTTTGATGCACCTGAGTTTTTACTAATAAGTTGTTGTTACATCCTCAGTCCACTATCCAGAAATGGCGAGAATTGGCCCCTAATCTAAATGTTAATCACATTTTAAAAGATGTACTTGGTCCACACTTTCCTCCACAAATTCTGCGTTTGGCTGTAACTGCTTCCACATACTCTGCTGTGTCAACAGTGACTGCAAATGAGTTGCTCACAACCCAAATGCTACCAGGGTTATTTTCTTCATCAGAATATCATTGTCTTTTTCTTTTTACCTTAAAAATGATGGTTTGTTTGTTTCATCTACTCCCAACTAATTAATTTTCATTATTAATTTTTTAGAACCACTTCAAATTCAGAAATGCCAACTGCTGATGGTAAGAGTATCTTATCTATAATACTAATACTAATGACAACAATAATATCTTCTTTTTGAACTTCTCTTTGGTTGAACTTTGGATGGAAAAAAAGATTTTAGGTTTTGGAACATATGCTATTACTGCCACATGATATAGTTGGTGTCTATTTTTTCTTAAATACATCATATTTCAGCACAATGGAGAATTAAGTTACCAGGCCTAGAATAATCTTGATTTATTTCCCACTGGGTTCTTGGACACAACGGCTTTCAGAAATGCCTTCAGTGAGCAGTACTGAGAAAAAGTGATTTAAACTGAAAAAGAATTTTTCTTACTGTTGATGTCAGTTAAGAAAGTGACTAATGTATTTATCAATTCCTTCCATAAAGCTTATGTTTTTTAAGAATAATATTTTATTGATATATTCTGTTTTTACGTCACTTAACATTTCCCATTGTGCTATTCCGCCTTATCCCCTCCCTGAGAGACATCCCTTATATAGCAAAGAATAAAAAAAGAACAGAAAAAACATTCAGCAAAACTAACCAGCATACCAGAAAAGGAGACATTGTCAGTAGCGTTCCACATTCATAATTTCCCACCTTTGCAAAGAAGAGTGGAGTAGGTACCTTCTTAAAACTATTTTTTGGGATCCAAGCCTAATCATAATTTCACCAGATTCAGTTGTTGTGTTATTGTTGTTCTTTTCTTTGTAGTCATTGTGTATATTTTCCTGGTTCTACTCTCTTCATTTTGCATCTCTTAATATAAATCTTCTGGGGCAGCTAAGTGGCACAGTAGATAAAGCACCGGCCCTGGATTCAGGAGGACCTGAGTTCAAATCTGGCCTCAGACCCTCAATATTTACTAGCTGTGTGACCATGGGCAAGTCACTTAACCCTCATTGCCCTGCCCCCCCCAAAAAAATACACACACACACACACACACATATATCTTCTTATGTTTTCTTTGTATTTATCATATTTACCACTTCATATATCACATTAATTTTCCATTACATGTTCAGCAACTTGTTCAGCCATTCCCTGTTCATTGGGCATATACTTTGTTTCCAGTTCTTCCCAATTACAATAAGTGCTGTTACAACTATTTTTGGCATCTCTGAGAAAATGTGTCTATCCTTAAAGCACAATTATACAGAGCCATTTAGTAGAAAACTAGGAAAGCAGGAAAGGGCTTATTATTCCTTGCAATTGCAATAATAAACATTTCTTGATTGAGGCTTGATTCCAGTTGAAAATGTTACTGATTGTTATTTTTCTCAGCAAACATACTCTTGTAGTTTAAAAGAACTAATTGTTTCAAATGGAAAACTTATATGATTTTTAATTCATTGTTCTTTACAGATGAAGAAAAATTGGATGAACGCGCCAAGCTGAGTGTTGCTGCCAAAAGGCTCCTTTTCAGGGCAAGTGTGCAGGCTAGGCCATCCTTCTAAAAATCCTAGTACAGAGAGTCCCAGATGTTAGCATTAGAAAAGGCATTGGGGTGATCCAGGCCAGTGCAAACCCCAAGCACAAATCCACCTCTGCAGCATTCAGGCTCTGTTTGAGTACCTTTCATCAGAAGCCTCATTCAGCCTACCCCTTTCCTCCATAGCTCACAAGTCTAGAATGAATGCCAGTTCATGCGAGATTCTGAAAGCTATCCTATGCTGTCCTGCCTAGCATTCCAACTGTGCCCCTTGAAGAGTTTTCAGGGGCTCTATTTTTACTCCCTCCACATGGTGCCAGTTTTCACAGCATGTGCGTGTTGCTGATAATGAAAGCTGCATCTCAAGAATGACACCTGGCAAACACCAGGGAGACCCTCAGCAGACACATTTTGCTAGAGCAGTTTTCTCCCACCCTCCACCCCTCACCCTCCAGGTCAGACATTCAAACATATTTCTAATCCTAGGAAATGGAAAAATCATTTGATGAAAAAAATCTTCCCAAGCCACGTTCCAGAAATGCAGCCGTGGAGCGGCGCCTGCGGCGTTTGCAGGACAGATCTCACACGCAGCCCATCACCACTGAGGAAGTGGTCATTGCAGCAACGTAAGTCTCCTTCCTGTGTTGAACTTGGCTTGAGACCCTGTTTTGGAAGTGAAGAGCTGGGTTGTGGCTAGACAGTGACTTTCTTCCCTCTAGCCCATGACTTTCTAAATATAGCACTTCTTCCAAGGAGATTTAGAACCTATTACCTAGCAGGAGACATCTTGAGTAATGGAAGATTTGGGGTTTGGTCTCAAATCTCCAGCCAACTTGTACCCCAGGGTGCAGAAAATTAGCTTTAACTTCAATGCCATCTCCGTCAAGGAATTTTTTTTTTTAACAGTTTACTACAAGATCTTTCTTCACTAAATCCTTAACTTTAATATTTTGTTACCTGATAGAAGACCCTCCCAAGTGAGAAGGGCTTGAAGTGAGAGGCTAGAAATGTATGGTGTATCCATTTCCTGAGGACCAGCCTAAGCAATTCAGAAGGTTGGCCACCAAACAAACATTTTTGGCCACATCTATTCATGAGGAGAGTTACTAAGGGGAGGAGGTTTTGTAGTCTACATCGATGGAGGGAGGTCTCCACCCATGATGAAAGAACAGATCTTGAAATTTTGAAGTATTTTATGATCTTATATTTAGCCTTGATTTAATGACAACAGCAACAACCCAAATTCATTCAGGAAGTTACTTTTTCCCCTGAAAAAAGATTTTAGATTTGTCATTTTTGTTGTTGCCTCTTATGAATTTGCCCAACCTCACCCCCTACCCAAACCATTCTTGACAGAAGTACAGAAGTACAGACCACTTGGGCGATTGACACCCTCAAGTGGTTCTTGTCTTGTGTTACAGTTTATAAACTTCAAGCCCATAAAGTGAGAGACTCATAATACCCCTATTTTTCCATATATTAAAATTGTGCGGGTTTGGACTAAGGTCCCTCTAAACTCTTACATACTCCACTTCATGCTTAAAAATAAATAAATAAATAACCAGGCATTAGCTCTGGGAAGAAAAAGTAAACTCAAGCACAAAAGATCAAGATAGAGGATCAAGAAACACTTCTTTTGCTATTCCTCTATCATATGATATGGTTTTAGCAGAGTAGTGACTAAATTAACAAAACATTAAGTTGATAAGAAAACTGTTGACCAGGATACAATCTATTAATTCACTGGTGTTTATTCAATTGATGATTGATATTAGGTGGTTCATGGACTTTAGCCATTAGAATGTGTACCTCTCCCATTCCAATGTGTGCTCCTGTTAGGTAGGGACTGGCTTCTGCCTTTCTTTGTTATCCCCAATGCCTAGCACATAGTAAATGCTTAATAGATGTTTGGTGACTGACTGAGGACCAGCCTTTACAAATAATTTGGTTTATAGCAGGATAATCAACTTTTAGGCAAATGACATATGTTAGTCCTTGTGTCCTCAAGTGTCTTTTCAAATTCTGTTGTAATGTTACAAAAGTCCTTAGCAAATAGCTTTGTAAAACTATTTATTTGTTTTTATCTTTTCTGCACATAAATTCATGCTTTCCTTAATGCTTCTTTTCTTCTCTCTCCTTGTGAATTTTCCATCTTTGGCAATTGCTTTTAAAGGGAATCTATCCCTGCTTCACATTCTGTGACCAGCCACACTGTCATGGCAAGAATTCCTAATCCCACTGTAGTTAAGAGCCCTGTCCAACCTACCAGGTACTGGAGAGAAACACCCGCATGTGTGGCATTGAATGCAAAGTGCTGGGCAGCAGACAGCTTTACAATCTTGAATGTCTTTTGTACATTTGACAAACAAGTCAGTGCAATGAGTTGTTCTAGGAATGTGCGGCATTTTGTTTTGTCATAATGCAAAGTACTGATAACTTCATTTTGCCCTGCATGAGGAACTTGAGTTTGTTTGCTTGGGTTAAGTGTCTGACCTAGAACCATTCTAACTTCACTTACAATTTTTGTTTCCCATAAAGAACCTCACTGTATCCTTCTGAGAAATAAAGGGAGTTATAACAGTCTTGCATGTTTAAAAAAAAAACTGGGAACACCTCATTTTTATATTTTGTTTTTAATCTTGAAGCCAAAAAGTAGTTATTTGTTCTCAGGTAGCTTATATTATATTGATTGCTGCATATTTCTAATTCATAACCTCTTGCAATATGAAAGAATAACTAGGGATACTGTCCACAGGCGGCAGATAAGTGGATTTTACCCTTGACCTTTTTACAATCTGTATTCCAGTGCTATAAGTTTTTGTAAATAGCCTCCTTGTTTCAGTAAACACACAATAGTAGAAGGAAATAGCCAGAGGAAAGTACAATCAAAGAATCTGAAATGTTGATACAGAAATGTAGCTGGTGAAACCTGTACAGAATCAGGATTTCCTTTGGGAAATTTTGAAATGCCAGTTAAAGCCACAGTGAAGCAAAAAACCAGCTGGTGTCACAATACCCCCATTAATGGCTCCATCTTCCATTAGGAGCAGAGATACTACTCTGGAGTCTGGGGCACATTAGAATTTAGTTGTTAATGCAGTCCATACCAGTTTGCACTAACTACAGTCTAAGGATGGTATCAAGCGAGAGGCAAACACCTTTGTGAACACATTCCTGAGTTTAGAGTGACTATGTAAGTCCTAGGCTCCCATCTTCAGGTAGAAGTGGGATCAATTTGTTGCTCTCTTAAAAAGTTTCTTATAGCATTTACTGGGAAGTTTAGATGTATGTAAATTTTGAATATCAACAGAAACTTAGAAGAGAAATTGCTCTGATGAAAAGCTGAGAAGTGTGTCTAAATTGAATCCACTCGGCCCGTCCTAGTGACTACCCCAACCCCTGTGGTATGTAGACAAGGCTATGGATCAGAAGACTATTCAATACAATTTCCTGACCATCAAAAATTCAGCTCCTACCTGTTCCTAAATAAACTGGGGGAGGAAACGTTAGCTGCAGGCATGCATGTCTACTGAGATGTTTTCCTTTGGCCTAATTTATCATCGATGCTTAGAAATATGCAATTCCCTATAAAAAAGAATGTGCATCCCAAGCATCCTTTACCTTTTTAGACAGTGAATTGTTTCTTTGCTTGCTTGTTTGAAGGAAAAGTAATGTCATAACTCACTCTGGGTTCTTCATTGACTTGGTAATTCTGCTTTCTCACTGGGCCGCCCTGGAGTTCTGAAGAAATCAGCTCAGGCTCTGTATCACTGACTGTATGCAGTCATTCAGCAACTAAGTAGAACAGTTACCCCCCCACCCCTTCTTTGTTTAGGGCCCCGAATAGGAAATGACAAGCTCTTTTAAAAAAAATTAACAGCACGTTTTACAGCAATGATTTGGGGACATTAAACCCTAAACTACTGGGTGTGTTAGGGATTGTTTTTTTCCCTCTCTTCCTCTAATCTAACTTCTGTATTACTTTCAGTTTGCAGGCATCGGCACACCAAAAGGCCGTAGCCAGAGAGCAGGCAAATGAGGCCAAAGATTCTGCTGAACAAGGTGAACCTGATTCTTCCACTCTGAGCCTAGCTGAGAAGCTGGCCTTGTTTAACAAATTGTCTCAGCCAGTCTCAAAAGCGATTTCTACCCGAAACCGAGTGGATGCTAGGCACAGGAGGATGAATTCTCGCTACCAAACTCAACCAGTCACACTTGGAGAAGTGGAACAGGTGTGTACATGCCAACCAATTTTCATTTATTCCCTACCTGGGACAGACAAAGGAGCTCAATGTTCTCTTTTAGCTACTAATTTGGGGAGTTTAAGTGACCTACCTATAAACTCCATTGGCCTGTAGTTGTTTCAGCGATTTTACCCCAAGAAGGCTGCCAGTTAGAGTTCCTTTTTACTACTTCTCTTTGTATTCTTCAAAAATAATGTGTAAAGAGTTTGCTATTTTAGGGGTTAAAAGAAAGTCCATTCTCGTGCCCCTATTCCCTTTTTCCTTTTCAGGAGACTTTATGTGACTATGTAAAGTGTTTTGTACCATTCTTTAACACTCTTCCTATCTTCCCAGCCCGACTTGTGAAAGCCACCCCTGAATGTGATCTTTTCTTCTCACATGAATCTGTAAGTTAGAGTTACGTGAGCTATATCTTTTTTTAATCAATCATAGGTTCAGAGTGGAAAACTCACTCCTTTCTCCCCTACTGTTAACACATCTGTGTCTACTGTGGCATCGACAGTTGCTCCAATGTATGCAGGGGATCTCCGCTCAAAGCCATCAATGGAAGAAGAGGCAGGTGCTGCTGACTTTGGATTCCATTCACCCATGGAAAATGCAGATTCCCCAGTGAAGAGCATCCTAAAGTCACAAGCACGGCACCCTTTGGGGGAGGATATAGGAAGCAATCGAGGATCAAGGGAATTTGGGGAGACAGAAACTGAGAGAGGCTTAGCTCAGGATGAGAGCGAGGTGAGGAAGAACAGGTCCTTTGAGGAAGACGAGAGTTCCGGCCTCTTCCTAAATAAAACAGGGGAAAGAGACAACCAAAGAAAATATGCTCCAAGAAAAGGCAGCATGGAGCATGCTGACCTTCCAGTACCATATCATCATGAAGAGCTGCGGGAGTTTTCAATCCCCAAAAGCACAGCACACAGCAAACAGGATCTGGAAGAGAGGATAGATTTGGAGAATGTCATGAAAAGCAGGTTCATGCTAAGAGGTAAAACAGATTTTTTAAAATAAACTTCTCTCTTAGATTTTTAGTAACTAGTTGTTTGGGAGTTAGTTTTGTTTTGGTTTTCCTGTTGTTTTACTTGATTTGCTATATTTGCTTCCTAGATTACACAAGTACTTGAAGCTAGGGGAGATTTGAAAGAAATTTGTATCACATATGACAACTCAGAATTCTCTCTTTACTCTGAACATTTCAGTGTGTTAAAATTATAATAATAACTGGAAATTCCACAAGGTGTTTCACTAATTTTAATCAGCATTTTACTTATAGTGTTACCTTGCTTATATTCACAACAGTCTATGTTTGTTTTTGTTTTTGTGACAATGGTCATTTTTTTAAAATAACAGATTGATTGATTTAGCCTGATGGAGTAAGGGTTTGAGCTCCAGGGCTCCTGCCTTCAAGCTCAGCTTCCCCTCCGCTATAGAGCTTTTCTTCCCCTTGTGCAGTGCTGTGAAGCAACAGAGGCTTATTTACTCCTTGTTGTTGCTGTTTTTTGTTGTTATGTGGTCCCATTTGTTGTCATTATCAATTACAAAGCCAAAAGGGTTGCTCCCAGGAAATGTAAAAGTGTCCAACTTAAATTTAACTCCCTGTGTGCTGTCTATGAAAATAGGATCAACCGTCATTAAATAATTTGTCCGGCAGTCCCTGGGTTATTTGTGCTTTTAAATCCTGAAGGGCTGCATAGCTCAACATACGTAGAGCTTGGCATGGTGGATCGAATGCTGGACTTAAGAGTTCAAGGTCCTCTTCTGATATTTACTAAGCCAATCACTTCACCTCTCCCAGCTTCAATTTCCTGTGCTGCAAAATGAGGACAATGATCCCATGTGACCTGCCTTGATGAGAGGCCGCATGGTAAAGCCAGCAGAGGGGCCGGGAAGATTGGGCAGAGCACTTTCCCTTCTCCCTCTTCCCCTCCCCGCCTTCTCCTGCCCCTCCCCTCCCCAAACTCTTACTCTTGCAACAGAGCAGGTACTGATTTGCTCTGGTAAAAGGGGTTTCTTCTTGGGAGTGCCCTTCCCCAGTGAAACCATATGTCTGCACAGAAACAGAGATCAGAGAGAATCAGAGACTGCAAACGAGATCATGTATAGCAAGCGCTTTGCAGGCCTTTCAGCTTTATATTTATATCCTCAATACAGCAGAGGCTGTCCCTGATCCTAAGAAATCTCCTTTCTCACCTTGGCCCCAACCCCACCCCAGCCCCAATGACTTTATATTTATTTCTGTTTTGTTTTCCCCACAGCAGAATGGAAGCTTTGGGAAACTTCTAAAAAGCAGGGGCATTTTGCATTTTTGTCTCTGAATGCCTAGTCCATGGTAGTTGCTTAATAAGTACTTGTGGGATTAAATGATCAGTTCCTAAAGTTGGCTGTGCGATCTCCCACGTGATGTCTGTGGTCTCTTTGCCACCCTTGATTGTTACAGAGTTAATGGCTTGGAGAATGCCAGCCCAAAGACATAAGTGCTAATACTGCATTCTCCTTTTCACCCAGCAGAGCCTGCCGAGCCCACGTCTGAACTTTCTGGCCTGACAGCTATGAAAACTGTTTCTCAGACCACAGCCCTGGTGTCCGGTAGACGAGACTCTTTAGAGCAGTCAGAGGAAAGGCTCTCCAGGAATCCGTGCAGGATGTTGGCTGGAGGAGAGAGCAAAATATCAGACGATGTCCTTGATGCATCTAGCAAAACGATGTCCATCAAAGAAAGGTAACAATCCACTGATTTAGTCCCCCCCTCCCCTCCCCCCCATTGAGAAGTTTTGGAGCTTGCTTTAATAAATATCTTCACGAAGAGCTGTTGTTTAAAATAACTAATTAAGTCACTTAAAAAGATGTGGCATCATTATTAGCATGTTTTAAGGAGATGGAGTTATTCAGTGGTGAACCACATTTACTCAACGGCAGATCTAATGACCACATGTTGAGGACCAGGCCTAGAAATCATCTGATGTAGGAAATGGGGGCACAATTTGTTTTCAACAAGGACTTACTATTTATTTTAAAATTAAATTTTGGCATATTTCAAAAAACAGCCAAGTTGCGCAGCTTAGCACAGTGCCTGGCGCATAGAAAAACTCTTAAGAAATGCTGGTTGATGGTGCTTGAGTGCTGGATTTGCCCACTGCTTTTGCTTTCATTCTGTGAAAAGTGTGTATGCATAAAAGGGGCAGTGAATATATATTCTTACTGAGAATTCCAGCACATAGGATTAAACCTTCAGTTTTGTTTATTTTTAGGGTGAGTAGACTGAGTTTCTGTAGTGTACAGCGAGAATTTATTGCAGGCAGTGGCTCTGAAAGATTACATTTGAGTGGCCAACAGTGCTATATACCCTCATTTTATTCAGAAGAATGAAATGGGATCGAGGAGGATATATTTAAAGGTGGCAGTTATCGAGAACAATGAGCTAAACATTTTCTGGATATATTTCCTTTCCTAACCTCCAGCTACAGTAGAATTAAACAGCAAAAGATTTAATAGTGATAAAAGTCCTGGGTGAAAGAAGGTCAAGTTAATTTCACAGTGTGATTATCAGAAATACTTCAGTCCTCTGTTCCCGTGGCTCTGCCAGTCCAGACACTTGCTTATCACAGCCCACCATTCAGAATTTTTCATTGGCTCTGTCAATCATGTTGGTCTCTTTTCCTTTCTTCCAGACAGATTTCAGATTGCCCTGGTCCTATTTTTCTTTTTCCTTTTTTTCTTTTTGGTCTTATTTTTTCCTAATGTTCTCCATGACTACATTTTTCTTTTAACATTAGATACATGAAGACATCAAATGGAGGGAATTTTTTTCATTTGATCTCCAAGTAAAAGCACATTAATTCAGACTCTTAACTGTTGAGAATGATTCACAGTTCCTCAGCCAATCATACTAGTGTACAATCTAGAACTCATCTAATCCAAGCCCATATTTTATGAAGGAGGAACGAAGGTGTAGAGAGAAGTTACTTGGTCAAGGTCACCTGGATAGCAGTGGCATAAACAGAATTCTGACCCCATGTTTTCTGATTCTAAGCATAATAGTATTTCTATTACATTAAGCATTCAATTCAATGTAATTCATCAAACACTGACTTAGCTATACTTTTTATCTCTTAGCCTAACACAGGACTCCATCAACTGTAGAAATTTGTTGCCGTGGGTTGCCATTAGTTCTTACCTGTTTCCTTAAGCACTAACAAGATGGGCTAGCTTTTCCTGTATCTGACATACTTGGACCTACTGGTTTTTGCTGTTTAGTCATTTTAATCATGTCTGACTCTGTGACAGTGGTTTGCCATTTCCTTCTCCAGTTCATTTTACAGATGAGGAAACTGAGGCAAACAGGGTTAAGTGACTTGCCCATGGCAAGTGTCTCAGGCTGAATTTGAACTTTGGTCTTCCTGTCTCCAGTCCCAGGATCCTATCTACTACACCACCTAGATTCAAATTGAAAGTATTTGGGGTTGTTTTGTTTTGTTTTGTTTTTGTAGATTGTGCTTCTTGCTGTCTCCCAACAAAAATCCCTTTTTATTCATTTTTCACCTTTTGACAATAAGAATTTCTATAATTGCAAATGTAGGGGGCACCTAGGTGGTACAGTGGATAAAGCACTGGCCCTGGATTCATGAGGATCTGAGTTCAAATCTGGCCTCAGACACTTGACACTTGCTAGCTGTGTGACCCTGGGCAAGTCACTTAACCCCCATTGCCCTGCAGCAAAAAAAAAAAAAAAAAAAAAAAAAAAAGCAAATGTACATAGTTTCAGCTAAGAACTAGTTTACTTTGTTTCTACTGAATGAATAAATTTATATATATATATTTTTCTTTTTAAAACATTCATAAGTTCTTATCTCTTCAAATTTTATATGTGCATGAGTTCAAAGGGAAACGTCTTGGAAAAAATCTAAGGAAAATACATTTCTTAAATCAAAAATCAGGGCACATGGTCTGACAAAGCTAAACTTTATTAAAAGCACTCCCCCACCTTGAATTGTAGACTATCCTAAGATATCCATAGCATATCCTAGGAATGCATTTCTAAGTTATTTAGTGCTAGGGAATGTTCAGTGTATATAACTTTTAAGAAACTTTATGACTCCAAAAGAATTACATCTCTGTTTGTTTGGGGCTTTTTTAATGGACAGAAAGGACTACAGGAGAAGACAATATACCCACCCTTCCTGGGTTGGAGTAAGAGAGAACTTTTTTCAAGTCCTTTGAACCCTTATTCTGACCTTGTAGCCCTTGGAAACCTATAGCATTCAACATGGAAGCTACTGAATGGAATTCTGAAAAATACTGTATGCCTTTCTCCCTTTATACCCTACATTCAAGAAAGAAGCCATGACCAAGACCTTAGATAGAAAGAAGGTAGAGCTTCTAGGAATTATAATGCAACTGCATCCTTCAGCCACTAGAGGGCCCCAAGATTAGTAGAATAATGAGTCAGAGACCAATCTTATTCTCTATTTCATGAACTGACACTGATCATCCCACTGCATTCAGGGCTGGGCTATGCTAACTGAAGCCTGGACTGAATGGGTGACTGAGATGCCTAGAAGTTTTAAAAGGAAGAGAGATGAGGAAATGGTGTTCAACCCGAAGTATTAGGCTTGCCATACACTTAACCTAGTCTGGATAGACAGGCATATGCCAAGGATTGGTTAACGTTCAAGCAGAGAGAGCTCACAGACAGGCAGGCAGATTTTTTTTTTAATTGGGAAATTTCAAGCTGATGAAAAAGATAGAGAGCTGAGGATAAATTGTACTGACTTCCCCTTGCTGAGACCAGTCCTGCTTAGCATCATCTCTCCTATGGAGGCAGGATGAGAAGCACAGAGGGTAAAGACAGCCACTCTCTACACCTTCTAATGCTTCTCCTATCCCACCAAATAGTCTAGTAAAAAGCATCCTCTAGTCAGGAGAGACCAGCTTCAACTACTACCAGCTACATGCTGTGCTGGGAAGTCATTTAAGCTCTTTGATTGTCAGTTTCCTCATCTGTACAATGGGAGTATGCCTTTGTGCCACCTGCCTCTCAAGATGTTGTGAAGAAAAGGCTTTTGTTGACTTTAAAGAGGTATAAGAGGCAGAATGGTGGCACAGTGGATAGAGCCCTGGACTTGGAGTCTGAAATACCTGAGTGAAAATCCTGCCTCAGATATAATAGCACTACATAACCCTGGGCAAGTCACAACATCTGCCTCAGTTTCCTCATCTGTAAAATAGGACTAATTATAACACCTACTGCTGAGGGTTGTTGTAAGGATCAAATGAAATAAGATATGAAAAACACTTTGCAAACCTTAGAGTGTTACACAAATGCTAGCTGTGATGAAAATGATGTGAATAGTTATTATCTTTATTTAAAAAAAAAAAAGAGGCCTATCTAATCCCTGGTCAGACATAAAAGGGGTTTGGGAGATGCTTAGGGTTAGCTCCTTTCTAGAAATGATTTTAGTAGGTCACTCACTGGCATTCACAGCCCCAAACAAATCACCCTGCACCAAGCCCAAGCTGCACAGACGGGCACTTGGCACAGTTGCTGGAATTGCACAGGCAGTAATGTATCTCTTCTGTGGGGATAGATGCTTAGCTCCTCATCCCTCTCCTGTACTTTGCTATTTGTGGTGAGGTGGGGAGGTAGTGAGATCACAGGAAGAATGAATGCATTTTGAAAGATCTGCCCTCTTCTTGTCTTGTTCAGCCACAAGTAGGAAATTTAAAGGGACAGGGATAATACATTTCAGGTTTTATATGCATGTTATTTTAAAATAACTCCTCATTTGCACTCCACATGTTGGGGCCGCTAGTGAGGAATCGATGTCCAAAGAACCATGTGGGCTTAATACTTTCTGCGCTGTTTCCCCCACATTATTTTGGTTATGATATAGCCCTAGAAGCCTGTGGTGACAACCCAGCCAGAGCATTCAAAAGGGAATGTGTAAAACATTTGGAAGGGATGCATTCTTTGAAAGCCATTCCAAGAAAAGGGGAGAGAAGGGAATTCAACTGCCTTAAACAAGTCTTACATCAAGAATTTATTTAATCTATAAATATGAACTAGTCAAAAACATTATAAGTGCTAATGGGTGAAATACAAGATAGGGTCTTAGGAATAATAACCGACATGTATGTGGTATTTTGAGGTTTGTAAAGCCCTTTATTATCTTGTTTTATTCTAAAAGCGAACACTAACAGTATGATCCTCGTTTACAAATGAGGAAACTGAGGCTTAGAGATGTCAAAGTGGTTTGCCCACAGTCAAATAAATTGCAAGTATCAAAAACAGAATCTCAATCCAGGACTTTGCTGGGTTCATGGCCAACACTCTTTACTCTGCCACAGAGCCCCTAAAGCATATAGTGGGAAATCAGAAAACCTTCTAATCATATCTCTCTCCCGCTTACTATGTAACTTTGGTTAGGTCACTTAGTATCTGTGCCTCAGTTTTCTCTGATACAGATTATAAATAATACCTAATCTAGTGTTTTGTTATTGGAAAACTAAATTTTAAAAATGCCTGAGGTATGGCTAAACTTATACATCAAAACTATATGTCAAAACTTATATATGAGTACTGTCATGGATCAAAAACATCTTTGGAATTACTCTTTTGGGGGCATCTAGGTGGCTAAGTGGAAAGAGCACCAGCCCTGATGTCAGGAAGACCTGAGTTCAAATCTGGCCTCAGACACTTACTAGCTATGTGACCCAGGGCAAGTCAGTTAATCCTGATTGCCTCAAAAAAAAAAAAATTTAAAATTCCTCTTTTGAAATGACCTTAAAAGCCTTTTGGAAATTGGATTGTTCTTGAACATAATGAATCTTTGTCCTTTGGAGTAGATTTGAAGGGTTTTTTTTAATAGACAACATTTCATGTTTAGGCAAATCTGAAGTGGGTGATCAAGTTGTGTAATACTAGTTATTAAACACTTAACATACATACATACTCACACATATATACATACATACACATACACATGCATGCGCGCACACACACACACACACACGACTGTACATGCACACACAAGTTTGGGCATACCTAAAGAAGGAAGTATTGAGGCAAATTTTCTTGTGTCTCCTAAGCTTATCTTTAGGTTGTTTCTTGAAAAGGGTGTTCTAAACAAGGTTCTAATTTTGCCAGATATAATAACCGTGATAAGCAGTACTCATTTGGATTCATTTAAAAACTAGAAATGCCTTTTAAAACTTGGAACTAGAAAACTTTTTGTTTAAGGCACTGTTATACCTCCCATGAGAAAAGGCTTCTAAATCTGGAAAAGTACTATACAAACACAAATTGTAATGGTGGCTCACTACATGCTTCCCATGCCTTCTCTTTACCTAAGAACTAAGCTTTGCTAATCCAAATTAACCAAAGAAAAGGTTAGTCTGCAGTAGTAGTAAAAAGTCAGAAACATCAAATAAATGTTTTCAGAGGAATGAAAAGCTTTTCAAACTTTTATTCCCATGATTCCCGCCTAGCTTACAAAGTCTTGGGTAGCGTCATCAAACAGGAAAAACATCAAGATCATTTGGTCTTCACAGAGTTGTTCGGTGGTTTTCCCAAGATCTAATTTCCCATAACTATTGAGTCACAGAAATCATTGAATTTTCAAGAGGAGATCTGGGTGCCTATTTCTTTTCCTTTTTTTTTTTTTTTTTTCGTGAGGCAGTTGGGGTTAAGTGACTTGCCCAGGGTCACACAGCTAGTAAGTGTTAAGTGTCTGAGGCCGGATTTGAACTCAGGTACTCCTGACTCCAGGGCTGGTGCTCTATCCACTGAACCACCTAGCTGCCCCTGCCTATTTCATTTTACTGATAACGGAGCTCAATCCCAGAGAGGTTTTATGATTAAGCCAAGGCCAGATAAATAGTATTACAGAATAGATCAAACTTTTACTCAGGTCTCCTGTCCCCTTGTGGGAGGCTCTTAGCATTGTACTATAAGCCCTTGGGCCAAAAGAAAAATGATTTGTAATTAAGTTTCCATCTGAGTGGATAAATGCATGCTTTAAAAAAAAAATTGCAGATGTTTTGTTTTCTTGAATAGGCAAAAGTTGACACCTGATACCTTATTTGTACTCTTAATTTGCTTATCAGCATTTTCGTTCTACTCAGGTAAAAATAAATTCCAGCCTAGGTTCTGTTCACATTCAAACATAGAATCAAAGAATTACTTACAACTCCTTTAATTTATAGATGAGGCAAGTGAGTCAGCGCAGATAAGTGTCTCATTGGAAATCATCTATCTAGTTAATGACAAACCCCAAGAGTAGAGCCTCTTTCCTTAATTTCTAGTCCCTTGGTCTTTCTACTCCAAGAAGCTACTCATAAATTCAAAATTCATGGAATTCATATTAAAGACATTACAGAATTTGAACTCACAGACTCAGCATGAAGGAGAAAGTATCTGTTTTAAATATTTCCCCCTCTCAATTTTCAAGCCCAATTTTAGATGAGATTTGAGTTACTAAGTTTAATATCTTGATAAAAGTGGATCGCATAATCATCTTGGTTTAATCAGATGCTTTTCGACAGTTATATTTTTTCATGGGCACTATTACAAAGTGGAAGATTTGTGGAGAGTGGTTTTAATAGGAAGAAGATCAACATGAAAGACCAATACTTGTAGGTAATAGCAAAAGGGACGGATGGACCAAAGGGTCAGGGAGATAGATAACATTCACTTGTGCTTTTGAATAATGATAATAATAGTAATAATAGAGGAAGCATTAAAATCTAAGCCCACTAGTAAATGAACAGGAATTCCCACTCATTTCTATAGTATTTTCTGCTAACTAGATACCCATGCCTTTGCTTTTTAATCGTACATCATTCCTTGGCCAGAAGGGGTCACTAAAGGACTTCCCTCTCCTAGAGGCTACTTTAACTTCTCCATGGCTCCTGCATCCTAGGGCCAGTAAAACAGCTTAACTGCTTAACACTCTGATGCAACCATAAAACCCCATGAGACTGTCTCCAACTTTTTTTTTTCCCCCCAAAAAAAACATAAAATCTTATAATGCATCTTGGGGATGGGATTATTTATTACCTAATTTCCCACCTTCCCCGCTTCACAAAATGGGGGGTGGTATGGATTGGGAATGGAGAAAAGACAGCTAACAAAGTATTTGCCAGTGCATGGGTACATCCGGCGTTAGAATAGAAGGTGCTAGAATTTTAAGATCTACGTCCAAAGTATTAGCAGGATAATTACGATGCATGTGCATATTTTGGGTTCGGTGGGGGTTGTTAGGTAACTAACTAGTGGGAGAACAGAATGAGTTTGGGTTTTTAAATTTTCCAAAATCCTGCGTGTCGTTTTAATTAAGTTTAAAAAGACTGTGTTTTGGCGTGTTTTCTCTTAGGTTGGCACTATTGAAAAAGAGTGGAGAAGAAGACTGGAAAAGCCGCCTGAGCAAAAAGCAGGACTACAGCAAAGTATCCGTCACTGAGCGGAGCACACGGCTGCAAGAGACTGAGCAGTCGTTCAAGAAGAAGGTAAGTTGTCCATGTTAGGAAAGGCATTCTGCTTGGAGCTGTGCTTGGAAATGCATCAAGTAGACAAGCACACCTAACCTTACTAATTGCTACTTTGGGAAGCATTCACATCATCTTGGCTTTGGGGCCCCACATGGAAAAGCACAAGTTTGTCACCGCCTGCCAACAATAGCTATTTTTGACTAAACTAGAAAGGTAGCCTCATTACGGCTTTCTGGAATCGTATCAGCATCGTATCATGCTTCAGCAAGCTTAGAGGTTTTCAAAATGGTCTTGCTGTTTGGCATCTGTTTGTTTGCTTTGGAATTTCAATAAATTATTTATAAGGAAAAGTGTTAGTGAGTCATCATGTGCAAATTTTATCTAAGGTATGGACTTGGAATTCTTATACTGTGACTTGAAAGCTTGCAAAATAAGAAAGTTGCCATCGGTCAGTGCCCAGCTCGGTCTTTAAGTAGTTAGTCGGTCTAATCTAACTTCTCAGTCCTGAGTAGTTAGTTAGTTATGTGTCCTCCCTCATCCTGAGATTTTTGAACTGACAAACTTTGTGAAATGTGTATAAAGTTATTCTGCAGTTGGGCAGTACATAGGTGCCACCACCTGAAAGTATTTTAGAGGTAACATGTTCAACATATTATTAAAATACAACAAGGCACCCTGGAATGGTGGGCACTTAGAATCAAATAGACCTGGATATATATAAGTCCTACCTCTTTGTACATTTTACTCAGTAGCTAATCACAACTTCCTTAGGACTTCTTTTGTAGTTTTTTTTTTTTCCAGGGTTTTTTTTTTTTTTATCCTGTATTGCTAATTAATTAGCTTGTTCAAGTGTAGTTGTACTGTAGTCTCTTGAAGAAAAGGAAGTCTTATCTGCATCAATGGAGGTAGTTCCCCACCTGCTCAAATTAGACTAACATTCACTTGTGCTTTTGAATATTTCGTGCCTTCCTTCAGTGCCAAGGAATGATTTCGTCTGCTAACTGATACAATTATTTGAAATGAGATAAGAGAGAAAATGCATTTCACATGAGCACCTACCAATCTGGAAAAATGAAAAGTCTTCAAAGACACAAGAGTATAAATATGCTTCTAACCTAGATGATATCTCTGTGGTCCTTTCTGGCTCTTGAGAAAATTTTTTAAAAAAAGATTATTCAATGAAGGGATGGGTGTAAAAGTGACTGTTCTGCATCAGGAAAGCTCATGGAGACAAACAAGTTTTAGATCAACTGCCAAGATTTTCTGTGTCTTCGTTAATTTGGAAAGTAACATTTGGCCAGTGGATAGGGTAAAAGATAATGACCTGAGGTACTTGAGCAGTGAGGTGACCCTGTAGTTAGTGATGGACCTAGAGTCAGGAGGACCTTAATTCAAATCCTGCTTAGACAGCTTACTAGCTGTATGTTGTTGTTGTTTATTTATTGTTAGTCACATCTGATTTTTCATGACCCCTTTTGGTTTGTTTGTTTTTTGGCAAGATACTAGAGTGGTTGCCATTTCCTTCTCCAACTCATTTTACACATGAGGAAACTGAGGCAAACAGGATTAAGTGATTTGCTCAGGGGTGACACAACTAGTAAGTGTCTGAGACCAGATTTGAATTCAGGTCTTCCTGAGTCTAGGCCTGTTACACCACCTACCTGCCTGACTAGCTGTGTGACCCTGGGCAAGTCACTTATTCCAAACCACCCACCCACCCCAGGTTTTCCCCACTTGCAAAAGAGAGATAATAGTACCTACCTTACAGGGTTGTTGTGAGGATCAGATAAGATAACATATAAACACTATGGAAACTTTAAAGTGGTCTATAAATGCTAGCTATTATTTTTTGAGTTAATAGTTCTCAAATAGAATTGGCATCCATTTGACAAAAGGCTAGCTTTGGAAATTCTATAAATTATTTATAAGGAAAAGTGTTAATGAGTTATCATATGCAAATTTTACCTTAAGGACTTTTTTTGAGTTAACTCAATAGTTCTCAAATAGAATTAGCATTCTATTAATCATATCAAATGTGGGATTCTCCTGATTTTCAGGTCCCTCACTCCCCTTACCCCCAGGGAAAGATGTCTTTACATCTATGTCTTTTAAATACTTTGAATCTCAAGTTACTGATTTCATTTTTGAGCATTCTCCCCCTCGGTGACTTGTGAGTTGCTATAGCTAAAAGCTCATGGGCTGCAGCCAGCCTAGCCTGTTGATGCTCTCACACTAGGCTTGCTTGACTGAGCGACAGATGACAGACATACTGCCTGTCTCCAGGCCACCATAGTCAGCCTTTTTCTCCTGGTAGAACCCCATCAACTTAAAGAATTCAGGGATCACCTATCCCCCCTCTACCCCAGGAGCAGGGTTTTAGTATCGAGACTAGTATGAATGTCTGTCATGTGCTTATCCCATTCTTCCCAAGATATGAATTACCTGTGTACAAGGCACAGAGTCATGCCCTTCCATGGGAGCCTGGATGTGTGGCACTGTCCCACAAGTGTCTTGCAGAAAGACAACACAAGTGACAGTGAGGTAGCTTGGAGAAAGCACAGCTCTGAAGAGGTCAGAGGCCCCGGATCATATCCTGCCTCTGTCATGTGCTACCTGCATGATTTTGAGCAGCTTCCTCACTTTCCTTTGGCCTCAGTTTCCATATCCGTAAAATGAGGTGGTTGGACAACATGGCTCTGACGTGCCTTCTGGCTCTGAGTCTGTTTCTGCCTTGAAACAGCTATAGGAAAGACCCCAACAAGTAATCAACTGCAAATGAACAGTACTCAAGGAAATCGAGAAGGGTGCAAGGTTGCTTGAGGACACATTGGCTGGGAACAGATCACAGCGGCTGCAGGAGAAGGGCTAAGATTTCTAGGTAGATGGAGCAGAGTCAGGTTATGTGGGGAGAAGGGGTGATGGGGTCACAGAGACAAGCAAGCACACACAAGGGAATAATGTCTGTCCTAACTCAGTAGCAATAGTGAACGTGCTATTCCTACAACTCATCAGAGGTCTCATTCATGTTGGCCCAGGTCAGTCTGACTCTGCTTTGAAGTTCAAATAGGCTGAACTATTTTGGTCAGTCGCAGGGTTCTTATGAGGACAAGGAGCTGGCTGATGGCCCCACCTGGGCACCGGCTTCCTCCCTTACCAGATGGCATGGTGCATTCAGAGGGTCCTGTGGCAGCAGCATGCAGAGGTGATTAAATCTGGGCTTGCCCCAGCAGACCCCAAAGGAGAAACATCTAAGAAGCAGTTATCATCTCATGCTAGAATGTCACAAAGCTGGTCCCATTTGCCCAGCAGAAGGAGTGACATTTGTGACATACGATCCCTCCGAGTAAGAGTGTTGGACATTTCTGTGGACTCCATGGGAACTACACTTGTCGATGGCGAGCTTTTGCCTGGGACAGGTGCTGGCTGGATAGCATCGCTTCCCAGAACAGATAGCCTGGCTTCCCAGTTGAGGGATTAAGAGTTGGTTTGTCATCTGATCCACAATTTCCAAACCCCTTCCAGAGCCCTAACTCAATGGTTACCAAGTTTTTTGTGGCTGCCTCATGCCCTCCCTCAAGTTTTCATATTTAATAAACAGGGTTCCATCCATTTCCATTTGGGCAATCTGCAGAGACTAGGGGGTGCCAGGAGTGAAGAGGAGATTCCAGAATCCAGGTCACAATACTTTGAGAGCCCAGGTAGTGTCCAGGGGTTGTTGGAGCCTCCTGTTTGGGAACCTCTGACATTTGTGAGTACACATTTCCACTGTAGAACAGGTAGCACAATGCCTGGCACTAGGTAGGTGCTTAATCAATGTTGGTTGGTTGATTATCCAAGACACTAGTGAGGTAAAGGAATAGGAAAGTTAGAAGTCTATCACATACCAGCAGCCCACATGAATTATCATCTAACAAACCAATTAATGTGGGAAAATTCGGATTTGGACTAGAAACATTTGTTTTATCACTAAGCCCATCACCAGGTCTTAAGCAGTAACTTCAACATATAATTAGAAGGAGGGTCGTTTTCATCACATCTAACTATTCTCAGATAGGACTACTCCCATCCCAAATCCCAGTGTAAGCAGATAGGTGAGGGAGCTACTCAAAGGTGTCATCATCAGTTATCATGAATCAATGCCATCAAAGCTGTCCTCAAAAGAAGCAGCGCCATTACTGATCATGCCTGCTTCAGTTTGCTGGTAGCAATGCAGCCAAGTCCTTGAAGTGTGAGAATGTCTTCTACAGCAGCTGAATTTTGTTATAAGTTGCATGTAAAGATCATCTATCAACTGAAGTGGAGCAAACTCCCATGGGAAATTCACCAGATTTCTGGGTTTTATAATCATTATGAGCTCACCAGGAGAATTAAGGGAAATCTGTTATCATTAAAAGAAAAAGAAAGGAAGGAAGGAAGAAAGAAAGAATCTTTGGCAAATCTCTGCCAAATCCAAATAAAATATGTTTCTTTGAAGAGCCTCATACTTGCAGTCCAGTGGATGATAAGAAGTTCTGTGATCTATGAGTACACTTTTGGAGCCAAAGTTAGATTTTCCATTCAAGTATTAAGTGATCTATCACTTTAAAGGGACTGTGTGATATGGTGGTAGCTGTTTGCTTTTTTCATTTTTAAAATGTAGGATTGCGGATTGGGGGCTTAAGGACACAACTAATCATTTGTCCAGCTGTCCAATGGTATTCCCTTGGAATACCATTTGGGGCTCCTTTCTTTTTTTCCTTTCATTGTTTAAGGATGTGCCAAAAGTTAGAAGCATTGATGTGGGGTTTTTTTTGTTTGTTTGTTTTTTGGTAGTATACTCACCTCGCTCAACAAAGTAGTCAAAAATAGATGCTGTCGAGTCTGTCAGTATGGTCTTTCCTGTGCTACACTTGGTACCTTGGTGTGTGAGCTCTGGCCACTAGGATCTCCTTCAGTGTGACCAGTGAGAGAGATAAGAAATGAAGGGAAGTCTGAAATCAACAACTTCTCAGCCGTCTGCTTGTGGCTACTGGATCTGCTACTCCCTTTAACCACATGCCAGTATTTAAGTTCCTCTCCCGGTGTTTGCTTATTCTGCATGAAAGCATGAGTTGGTTTGCTTTCATGCATATTGAGCACATCGAGTGACTCACATTCTTCCTAGTTAAGACGGTCACCAAATGCATCAGCCCTTAACGGGGTTTGCCATTAAAAACCTGAACCTACTTACGAGTCCCAGATTAGTGTCTGATCACCAGCTGTGCTGCAATGCCATTAGGAGAGTGAATCAAGCTGAGCACCATGACATTCCCACAGCAAGTTCCTAGAAATTCAAGGACAGGACAGCACATCTGTTGTGTTCGTGCTGGGACTGCCCACTGTCCCTGAGATTCCGAATTGCTCTGAGGGTGGCACATGTAAGATCGCTTAGAGAAATGGGGGGAGGGATAGGAGGGGCATAAAGGAGGGAAGGAAGGAGGGAGAGGAAGGAAGAAGACTAAGTGGGGGAAGAAGGGAGGAGAGAGAGGAGAGAAGAGGAGGAGGAGGAGATGAAAGATAAAAGGAGGGGAGGAAGAGAGGAAAAGAGGGAGAAAGGAGAGGAGTAGAGAGGGGAGGAAGTAGAAGAGGGAGGAGGAGAGAAGTAAAGGGAGGAGGAGAGGAGTGGAGTGGGTAATTAAAATGAGTACTATTAGGAGGCTAGCCTTTACACATCTTTGTTCCCCGCACCCTGCTGTGTGCTAGCATGTGCACATTGCTAATTGCCCCTGGGCACTGATGATTTGAAGAGAATGAATGCAATGCTCTAAATGGACTATTCTTTTCCAACCCTCTGCAATGTTTCCCATTTGTTTTAACCTGTAGGAAGAAGGAGGATTTACAGATGATAATGCCATTTCTAATCTGCTTTGGGTAAGCCTAACTCTAACAGAGGTGTTAATTGTAGGCTTTAGCCAAAAGTCCCCGTTTCCCTTTCACATCCTGTGCAGTAGTTTTTCCCTTTCAGATTCTTTCCTGTTGGATAGTCAGCTGCTTGGAGGAGACCCGCTTCTCTGGAATGGTGGAAAGAGAATTCATTCTGGAGTTTGATGGTCTGGGTTCAGATTCCTCCTCCAAAGGCATCAAACTCCAGAACTGATCTCTCGTAAGTCACACAACCCCTCTCATCTTCAGATTCCAAATCTGTCCAATGAAGAGGTTGGTTCATGTGGCTCTTGAGGTCCGTTCTGGCCCTGGAACAATGATTATAAGATAGATTCTGCCTTTTTCTAGAAGGAAAGGCTGCTAATCTTTACAGTAAGACCATTGCTGGCTGGTCTCTCCTTCAGTTACGTGGGAAAGACGGTACTCCTTTTAACGTCTTAAAGAGTTCGATACCAGTCATTTTTTCCCTTCTCTGCCACCTGATTGTGTTTAAATTGCTATATTAGTGACTTTAACTCACTTCATCACTACATATACTCACTCCGGTAAATCTGCGCTGCTTGTGTGGAATTATTTTAGCAGGTTTTGTTTTTGTTTTTGTTTTTGTTTTTTCCCCTCTCCCCAAAAGATGAAGAACTCTTTCATAGAAAGAGGATAGGAATTGCAATGAGTAAATTAACTTCCTGTTAGAAAATTACTGGTTTTCTCCCTTTGCCTCTTTTCTTGTTTCACCTCTAATCCTCTTGCTTTGCTCTGTAGGAACCTGTATACGCTTCTACTTATTCTCCTGCTATGCCTGCTGTCCATAAATACCAGTCTTTTGTACCCATTAATCAGGTGAGGAAAAACTGACACATAACAAACCTCATTGCAATTTCTGACCAGTAGGAAAGCACTTTTTCTCCTTTGTTGTTGGTTCTTCCTGGAGAATTCAACAGACATTCCAGGTGAGAATCCTGCCAGGTATATTCTTGGCTCCACTTATTTCTAGACCTGTGAAGATGCTGTTAATGTAACTTGGATGAGCCAAACTTTTTAAGAGGTTTTGGGGTTTGTTTGTTGTTGTTTTTCCATTTTAATTACTAGGCTTTATAGGGTAAATAAAAGCCACCGTGGCCGAACAAGTGGGGCTTGGTGTTCTTGAATGCAGCAACAGGAGGAAACTGACACAGTATTAAGAGCAAATTCATTCCTAAGTACTTAGTGGTTTATTTGGGGGTCCAAGGAATAGTTTCTTCTAACTGAAAATTTTGCCCTAAAAGCAGACATTTTTAGAACTTTAGGATGAATGATGAGGGGTTTTAAAAGATAAGTGCTGCAACGTATATAGATTTGGTGTCATTTCCTCCCCTTCACATTTCCTCTTGAGAAATGGACAGTTTTCTTACATAACTTGGGGGGGGGGCAATGAGGGTTAAATGACTTGCCCAGGGTCACACAGCTAGTAAGTGTCAAGTATCTAAGGCCGGATTTGAACTCGGGTCCTCCTGAATCCAGGGCCGGTGCTTCATCTATCCACTGTTTCACCTAACTACCCCCTCTGACACAACTTTTTGAAAGGCAACATAGTGAACAATTTCCTTCCCTCATTCTCTACCTCACCTTTTTCCCCCCTCTTTTCTTTCTTGTTTTCATTCTATTGAAGGCAGTAGTAATAATTGAGGGACAAGGGACCCCAGATTTCTGAGGAATGTCATCCTTGAAAAATGGATCATAAAGTCAGATGCAAAATTCCAGCTTGAATATCAGAGGCAAATGAAGTTTAAAAAAAATTCAAGTAACCCAACTTTTTTTTTAATTGACTTGAAAAAACAATTTCTGATGGCTTTTATAAGGAGAAAAGATTTGTCCCAAAACCTGTTCCTATTTCAACATGTCAAGAATTTTAAGACAAATTTTTCCTCCATAAAGAATTTCATTTTTTCCTTAACAGTTTCCCCGGACAATTTTTATTAATGTTAATAATAATAATAAACTTAGTGCTTTAAGAATTAAAAAACAGTTTATTTATATACATTATCTTAATGAAACCCTTTTGATAGCACCTTGCCCCATTTGCACATGGGGAACACAAAGCTCACTTTCTTTTCCACAATCATGGGGCAGCTAGGCGGCACAGTGGATAAAGCACTGGCCCTGGATTCAGGAGGACCTGAGTTCAAATCCGGCCTCAGACACTGGACACTTAACTAGCTGTGTGACCCTGGGCAAGTCATTTAACCCTCATTGCCTCACCAAAAGAAGAAGAAGAAGAAGAAGAAGAAGAAGAAGAAGAAGAAGAAGAAGAAGAAGAAGAAAAACACTCATTTAGAATCTCAAAAAAGAAAATACATAATTTGCAGTACATACAGTGGTAGGCAGGAGCATATTTGCTGTCTGCATCCCGAGAAGATGTTCACGAATTCCCTTCCTCCCCCACATATTTTTTCTTTCTACCATAGATGCCCACAGCATATAATAAAGACAAATTATATTTGCTTTGGACTTTCAGCCTAGGGTTGTGTCTACTTAGATGGATGCAACATCAGGTTCGTTAACTATGAACTTGAAGGGAAGGCAGTAAGTAGGCCTGGAGCCATAAGACTCTGGGTTCGAGTTCTGCCTCAAAGACATGCCATTAGTTAAGCATCTACTATGCGCTAGGCATGGAAAGCAAAGATGGAAACAAAATAGTCCTTTCCCTCAAGGAGCTTACAATCTACTGGAGGAATAGTTGAAATGTTGGATTGAGGAATTCCTCCCATTCATTCCCATGAATGAAGGAAATCACAGGCCCAAGCCAAAAACAGAAACCAACAAAATAATAAGCAGCATCAGGGATGCACAGCAGATAGATCATGGGCCTTGAGGTCAGGAAGGTCTGGGTTCAGATGCCCCTGACACAAGCTAGCCGTGGGACGAGGGGTAGATCACTTAGTCTGGGAGGGCTCCCAGAAATTTTCTAACCCCTGCAGAAGCATTTCGTTCAGCTCTAGATCAATAGAGGGTATTTCCTTACCAGAAACTCCTCACATAGATGAAATCATAGGTCTCAGTGGAAAGCAGAAAGTAGCAAAATAACTAAAGGAGACACCAAGAGTTTCTAAAAGTTTAAAGTTCAGCTGGTCATTTGGAGGGAGGAAAACCTTTTTCCCCCTTAAAATGGGATCAGACTAGCTGCCAGGCCGGGTGGCTCCGAAAAATTATGGATTCTCTCTAGAGTCGAGGTGATTTAGCATCACCTCATGCTACTCTTTCACCTACATACCCTTAGACTTGGTTGTGTCTGTGTGGAAGAGATCTGAGGAAAGCCCCGTGCTTCGGAAGGGACATTTGTGCTTCCATAAATGTCATTTTTCTTAGTCATTAACCACAATAGCCATCCCACTCAGGATGTGGGAGACATGATACTCTTCAGATAGCAAAGAGAATAAGCATCTGGACCTGTTGAGATGAACTTTAGACATTGAAAGCCTAGTCCAGCTTTTCCTCGCTTTAAGCTGAATTCTGAAAAGCGAGTGAGAAAAGACCTTTTCTTTTTTTTCTTTTTTTTTTTTAAACTTTCTTATAAACTTGGCTGTCTTGGCCGAGCAAACCGCATACCCCAGTGCCATCACTATCACCTAAGATCATTTTCCTGCATTACATTTTGTAGATGTGCCATGCTTCTGAGTATGCAGATCCTGAGTAGTTTTGAAATGAAAGGGACCCATTTGGTTGTAATGGGGAGCAGGGGGAAATTTGGACTTTATCAGAATTGCCACAATTCTTCTAGTCTACAAAGAGCATCTGGCTGATGTATCACCTTGTTATTCTTCTAAATGGGTAGAAGGAAGCTGTAAAAGGCAGATTTATAGGCTAGGAGAGATGGGATATTCCAAATTCTTGACCTAGGATGGACCTTCCCTAGGCAGTCCTTTTCCTGTAGACTCAGAGAAAGAGGCAGACAATGCCTTTCCTTTCGTTTGTTCAACTTTCTGCCCTACCTCACAGTCCTGCCTTTGTGTGTTTCATGAAACACACACATCCAGAAATCTCACTTCCATTCCCTGTTTGGTTAATTTGGGGATATTAGCTTGGCTCAGCAAGGTGGTATATTAGGAAGGAAAAGGACTGCAGGGATCCCGGGTCCTTTCCATTGTGTGCTTCCAAGGCATTCTAATCATCTGACTTGGTGCTGAGCCTTGCTCTCGGCTTTTGCCATCATCCAAAGAAAAATAATACATGAAGGGAGTAAAGAGCCAGGGGCATTTTCACAATGGCTGGAAGAAAAGGTAGACCATGCTAGCTCCAAAATAAGAACAGAAACAAAAATAATGGCTGCTTTTGAGGTTTGCAAAGCACTCCATATCTTGTCTCATGGGATCCTCCCAAGAACCCTAGGAGGTGTGGAGGCCATCATCACCCCCTTTTACAGATGAGGCAACTGAGGCTAAGGGAGAGGAAGTGACTTGCCCAAGGTCACATAGCTAGTAAGTGCTAGAGACAGGATTCGAACTCAGCCCTTGATGACTCATAAGTCCAGTGCTCTATTTCCTACAGCACCTGGCTGCCCTGCGGTACCTGTCCTAGACAAAAAATGCTCCTGACTGAGAGGTCTGAGAAACTGTGGGCTCAGGAAGAGGTTGGGCAGGACAATAGAATATAGGCTCAGCTGGAGATGGGCAGACATAGATTTTGTTCAGTCGTGTCTGATTCTGTTACTCTGTGGGTGATACTGTCCGTGGGGTTTTCTTGACAAAGATACTGGAGTGGTTTACCATTTCCTTCCTTCTCTAGTGAATTATGGAAAACAGAAGTTAAGTGACTTACCCAAGGTCACACAGCTAATGTCTGGGGCCAGATTTGAGCTCAGGAATATGGGTCTTCCTGACTCCTGGCTGGTGCTACATCCACTGAACCATCTAACTGCTCCAGACTTAGATTTAGATACATGTAATTTATGTAACATCTTTTAAATATGAAGGGCTTCCTTCAGAACTCGATTACTGCTTTGGAGTTTCCAGCTTCCTCCATCCCTACTAAGTCTTCATGTCTCATTTTGCCTCAATGCCATTCCTGCCAACTGACCTTTCCACCAAAATGACCAAGGTCACCCTGAGCCACCTTTTTCCTTACTCTGCCCCGATTTGAAAGGTGTAGGGAAAAAGATAGGGCACAGCCCATGCTGCTGGCATCTTGGTACCTAACCTGCTTTTCTCCATGACCGCTGGAATGAAGGAGAAGGGGAGAGGGTGGTGAACAGTGACCATCTCAGTGCTTGCCCTGATACCTCCCACCTCCCAAACCCTCCCCTTCTCTTTACCACCCCTGTGGTCACTGTCCTCTGTTCTTCCACACACCAGCCCTTATCACTTCTCTTCATCACCACTTGCCCCCTATTCGCTCCACATCCTAGAATCCCTCACCCTCACCCTCTCTCTTCCTCTCCTTGGGTCCTCTAGTACCTGGCCAGCAGGGTCCCTAGCCCAGGCCACCAAACCATGCAACTGAACTAGAAGAGCCCCTTTCTTTCCTGCTGGGACTGCATGGGAACAGGGGAGAAAACGTGCTCCTTGCCTTATATGTTTGGATAAATAAGGTTTTGTGGGTTGACTGAGGAACTTTACTACTTATTGTGACGTTGCTCATATGGAAAACCGTCTGACTAGTTCCAAACCACTGATGCACACGATTTAAAAATACAGACTTTTTGTAACTTAGAGGCTGCAGATGCTTTGAATTCTTTCTAAATAACACTGAGAGGTCAGTGTGGCAGCTGAGCTGCCTTCAGAATCAGGAAAACCTGGGTTCAATTCCCACCCCTTACACATACTTAGCAATGTGACCCTGAACAAGTCACCTAACCTTTTAATGCTCTAGGCAATTCTCTTTGAAGTTGCAGAGAAGCTGCCACCCTGCATCCTTAGAAGGAGTTACTCACCTGGGAGTTCTCTGTCAATGGAAGATCTAATCTTGTTCAGCCCCTATCCTGTGCTTACTAGTAAATTGATGCTAAACTCATCCAAGATGGTTAAAAAAAATAAAAGGTCTTGAGTGTCTAACCCCGCATGGAATCATGGGTTCAATTCTGTGATACACTGGTTGATATCCGAGCCAGCCTTAAATGGAGGGTGAGGGACAACCTATGGGCAGCCCCTGCAACATCAAGAGATGATGAGGGGGCAGCTAGGTGGCGCAGTGGATAGAGCACCGGCCCTGGAGTCAGGAGTACCTGAGTTCAAATCCGGCCTCAGACACTTAACACTTACTAGCTGTGTGACCCTGGGCAAGTCCCTTAACCCCTATTGCCTCACTTAAAAAAAAAAAAGAGAGATGATGAGGATGGCCTCTTACATGTTGTTGGGTGAGAATTGGGCTGTGGTCTTCATCACTCAAAGAAAGACCCTCCACAATGAGCTGGCAGATCCAATGTGCATCACAGAATCCCTTTGGTTCAGGTCATCTAATGGCATTACTAGAAGGCCATAAGAAGCAGCAGAGCAAGGGTTTAATCTGACATTGCACCTTCTCTACTGGTCTAGTTCTATAACCCAGCCCTCAAATCCAGATGGGGATGGTTTTAGGGAGATCATTGGCCGCCATTGGTATTGATCTTTGTTCCCTCTCCTCCTCCTCCTCCTTTTTCCCTTCCAATCCTTAAGCAGAGGATGGCAGAAAGTCATGAAAGCCAAATGACAATTGAAGAGAGGAAACAGCTCATTACAGTGAGAGAAGAAGCTTGGAAGACCCGAGGAAAAGGAGCAGCCAACGATTCTACCCAATTCACTGTTGCTGGCAGGATGGTGAAGAGAGGTCAGTGGGGAATGAGGCCCCTCCCATCCACTCCCCAGAACTAAAGTGATGTAAATGTGGTCTAGCTGGTGTCTGTGAATTAGCTGCTAAGAACCATTTTTCTATGAAAGTTTAATTAGCTTTGGAGTCAACAAGAGAAGGAATTAAGTCCCACAAAAACAAAAACTGAACTCAACCATTTAGAAACTGTGCTTTGCAATTTCAGATTTGATCAAGATCTTGGCCATGGCCCCACATGATTTGTCAGTTACTTTTTTTTTTTTTTTGGTAAGGCAATTGGTGTTAAGTGACTTGCCTAGGGTCACACAGCTAGTAAGTGTTAAGTGCCTGAGGCTGGATTTGAACTCAGGTCCTCCTGACTCCAGGGCTAGTTCTCTATCCACTGCACCCCCTCGATGCTCCTGTCAGTTACTTTAGGGCCCTTTTCAGGTGTGGCAAGGCATCCATCAGAACATATGGCCAGCTTCTCTGAGCTAGCACAACAGCCATTACCACACAGAGAAATGTTCACCTTCCGTGCTCACTCACACATTCCTCTTTCCTCCAAAGGAGGGCACCATTGTGGCTATGAGGTCCAAATCTTCAGAAATGGAGAAAATATTTGGAGAACAAGGAGTAGTCCAGTTTGGCCAGAATTTATGGTCCGTGAGGGAGAGGCTGCAAGGTCAAGATGTTTGGATCTTACTGGCTAACTGATGAGAAGCACTTGGAGGGTTTTTGTTTGTTTGGGTTTTTTAGAAGATATGCAATGTGATCAGGGCTTTATGTTGAGAAATTATTTTAACAGCAGTTTGTAAGATGAACTGGTAGGAGAGACTGATGGACAGGAGACAGATTTTAGCAGTTCTTGCAAAAGTCTAGGTTAGATTAAATAAGATCATAGAAGGCACTTAGCATAATGCCTGGCCTATAGCAGGTACTTAATAAATGTTGATTCCTTTCCCCTAGAGATGGGGAGGGCCTGACATATTGTGGCAGCAGATTGGAAACAAGGACTAGAAATATCCAATCCAATAAACATTTATTAAGTGCCTACAAATGTAAGGCACCTGCTCAGTGCCAGGGATACAGGGAGTGAAAAGAACTTGTCATCTGAAGAGATTTTATAAAGTTAGAATAAAGCAAGGGTTCAAAGAGCACTGAGGTCTGAGCCTGGATGGCTTGGGAGATAGATGATGCTATTACCAGAAAGAGAAAAATTAGGAAGAATGCTGTGTTTTGTGGAGAAGATGATGAATTAAGTTCTGGACTTGGTGAGAGTGAGGTTGCCAGCAGGTCCTCACGTGAAGAGATCCAGTAGGTGGTTAGAAATGGGGGTCTATGATAGATATAGATAGATAGATAGATAGACACACACATATGCAAATATGTGTGTTTGTATAATTTGTATAGAGTTGGTAGATAAAGCCATCGGAGTAGATGAGATGGCCAAAGCAGAGCATGTAGTGATAGAAGTCAAGTATAGACACATTTAGGGGTTTAAACAAGAAAGTGGAGCTAGCAAGGTAGACAAAGAAGGCACAGTCAGAACCAAGAGAGTTCTTTGTCATCGTGTTCAGTGAAGCAGAGGTCAAGAAGCAATCTCACTGGAGTATCAAGGAAATGATACAACAAAGGGTGGATGCTAAGATGGTAGGGAGCAAGTAGTGGCAATGAATGTAGATGAGTCTTGTTAGAAAATTAGCAGGATAAGAGGAGAAAAAAATGGTGTGGTAGCTGAAGGAAGTGCTAGAATGAAGAGAAAGTTACCCAGGCAAGGAAATCCCTGAACATGTTTGGGCTGGAGGGGAAGGAACTAGTGAATAGGGAAATATTGACTTTGTAAAAGAACAAGAGAATGAATGTTCATAAAGCAACTCCCAGGGAAGCTGGAAGGGTTGAGTTGGGAACAAGTGAAAAAAGGGTGATTTGGGCTGTAAGAGGAGCTATCTCTTCCTATTAGACCAGAAGGAAGGATAGGTGGTATAATAGGAAGGGTTTAAGATGTGGAGAAGGGAGGGTTTTGAAGTTAGGTGGCCTCCACTCATTTATTAGGTACCTACTTTGAGTGGTAAGGTGCTAGAAGCACTAGAGAAGATACAAAGAAGACTCAAGATCCTTACAATATAGTAAAGGTAGGTCAGATGTGACTAGGTAGGGACACGAATAAACTGTGATTTTTTTTCATCAACGTGGAGATCAAGGAAAGATTCACTAGGGAGGAGGCATCTTCTCAGTAAAATAGGAAACAGGGTCGAGATGCATACTAGATTTTCTAAGGAAGGAGAGACTTTAAAAACAAGACATCGTGTGGAAAAACATACATTGTGTGTATGTATGTGTGTTTGTTTTTAAAGATTTATTGGTGTGTGCTATTGGTCTCCTAAAAAAAAATGCCGACAATTTAAATCTTTATCCCTTGGCCCATCATGGCAAAATCCTCATCTCCATTAGTGAAAGAAGGCTACTCCCACCAGCTGGTGGGCCTCATCGCTGCTGCCCTATGAATTGGACAGTAGGGGGAGGTAGATCAGCAGGTTAGGTAATACTTTCTCCCATAGTTCGGAATGAACAGATTTCTCCAGCTGCTTTGGAAATCTGCTTTCCGACTCGACCCCCTTTATTAGTTTGCAAAACTAATGATCTCTGCATTAATTAACGCTTTTGATTGTCTTCTAAACTCCCTCTAAGGACTTAGAGATTTACTACAGGATACAGCAGGTCTAGCTGTCCTTCCAGAAAGCTGATTTTTTTTTCACTAAACTAAATACTTTGCACTTACTGGAACCTGAGGAAGGGTTTTGTTTTTTGGTTTTGTTTTTTGTTTTTTTGTTTTTTATGTTATTGAATTCATCAGATTAACATATTTACATGTTAAATGCTTTAGGGAAAGAACATGAAAAACACATCATATCTTATTTTTTTTTCCTTTACATCAATTGAGTTACAGAACATCCTCTCAGGATTGTGAGGGGTAGCAGCTGATGGTAGGTTTCACTTCAATAAAGAGCTAGTAATCATTTGAGGGGCTGTTAACTATTCTTTAAATATCCTCAGGGTGAGTGCTAGTTATGAAATATAAACAATGCTGCATTTGCAAATGAGCTCTAATAATATGGCCTTTTATTTGATTATATTTGATCTGAATTTTATTTGAATCTATTTATTTTGGTTATAAATCTTAATGACCCTTGAGGGTTTTTAAAAGCTTGTTCCCCATAAACGGGCTACTAACTTCTCTTATCCACACATCTTCCTCTACATGTTGTTGCTTCTCTGCTGAGAAAAAGCCACATTTTATCTTGGGGTCATAGATTTAGAGAGAGAAAAGACCCTTGTGACCATCCAATCTAACCCCCTCATTTTACACAGTTCAGTGACGTGTCTGAGCTAACCCAGGGAGTAGGTGCCAGAACCAGGAAGGAAACATAGGTCCCCTGCCTTCAAACCCAGTGTTCTTTTCATCACACTACACTGCTGATTTTCACGTTTATCAGCGAGTTTAGGCAGCTTTCCCGAACACTGGACAGTCAGAAAGACTTGAGTTCCAATCCAGCCTTGGGTCCTTAGGCCACTGACATATGTAAGTTTCTAAGAATCAAACCGTCACTTCAAACAATCGTTGCTTGTTCACCAGGTTTGGCATCACCTACGGCCATTACGCCAGTAAGCTCCCCCTTCAGCAATCGAATGAAGGGCACCACGCCCATCTCCAAACCCCTTGAAGGTAAGGAACCAAAAACTGCTGGTTTGTTTTTTTGTTTTTTTTTTTTTTTTTAGTGAGAATGCCAGCCATGAATATTTTCTCACCTGTGCTCTCTTCTTTCTCAGATATAGAAGCCAAACCAGATATGCAGCTTGAGTCTGACTTGAAGCTAGATAGGCTTGAGTCATTTCTGGGGAGACTGAACAACAAAGGTAAATAACAGAGGCACAGTGGGGGGAAGCCCTTAACTTTTTTTTTTTTTTTGGTGGGACAGTGAGGGTTATGTGATTTGCCCAGGGTCACACAGCTAGTAAGTGTCAAGTGTCTGAGGTTGGATTTGAACTCAGGTCCTCCTGCATCCAGGGCCGGTGCTTTATCCACTGCACCACCTAGCTGCCCCAAGCCCTTAAATTTTGTTCCAATACCTCTCCCCAGCTGAAGTTGCCCCCAAACCTGCTGCTGGAGCTGAGGGTTCTAGACCTCACTCCTGGCTCTTCCCACTGAGACTTCTCCACTTCCTCATCTCTCTCTCTCTCTGGTCCCCCCCTCCCCGAAAATTTTCAAGCTCCCCTCCCCACCCCCATTAGAGAAGAAAGCACTCTATCACTTGGTCCAGATAAATCTAGCATAAAGCATAGTGTGGACTTAAAAGGTCCTTAAACTACCTTTTATCCTGAGCCCTCTGGACTCCTGCTCACAATCAAGTTTGTAAAGGCATAAAATAAATGCAGAGGGTGACAAAGGAAACAAGGTTATCAGAAATTATTTTGTTTTTAAATTATGGACTCGACATTCGGAGCTTCTGGTTTAGTGGGTGAAGACAGAAGAAGGTAAAGGAAAGTAGATTGAAAAAACCTTAATCTACTTTTTCTGCATTTTGTAAGTGTTTTTGAATCTAGGGCTTTAACCGTTAGATATGTTTGGGAAATCATGGGTCAGCCCAGGATCTTGGAACCAGTTCCTTTTATGCAGTTGGTATGGGAAGGAGTAGGGAAATCCATATTAGATGGCTGGTGGGATGGAAGTAGCAACACTAAACATTATCAGTTTTATCACAGAACCTCTGCTTAAATAGGAAAGGCATCCCTTGGCAGTTTGTTGGTAAGTCAGTAAGTTCAGATCTGGCGTCAGATACTTGGCAACTCTGACCCTAGGGAAGTCATTTAACCTCTTCCTGCCTCAGTTTCCTCATCTCTAAAATGGGCATAAAGATAGGACCTACCTTCCAGGGTTGTTGTGAACACCAAGTGAGACAATAATTGCAAAGTGCTTAGCATAGGGCCTGGCACTTGGTAGGTGCTATATATATGGGAGCTATTGTACATCCATTTTTTAATCTGGAATTTTTTCTTTATCTTGGGGAGGGAAAGTCTTTAAAATATTAAATTTTAAAAATTAAAATATTTGAATTAAATTTAAAATATTAAATCTTTTTCTTTCATTCTGTATAAACTGCAGTTCCACTCTTTCTTTTGTAGTTGGTGGTATGCAAGAAACCATTCTCACTGTTACTGGAAAAACTGTGAAAGAAGTGATGAAGCTGGATGACTATGAGACCTTCTCCAAATTTTACCGCAGTGTGGATTCTTCTGTGCCTCTAGGAAGAGTGGAGCTGGATGAGGACTTTGATGCCATTTTTGATCCTTATGCACCCAAGTGAGTTTCATTCTCTCTGTCTCTTCTTCCCTTCCCTACATTCCTGCCCCCTCCACTCTTCCCCAGGATGAAAATGTCTAAATAGCCATATCCTAAGTTCATCTTCTAAGCAGAATAGGACCTCATCATAACACTGCTCTCCATCTCTTGGAGTATGATCGCACGGGCAAAACAAAACTACCTGCCATAAAGAAGCCTCACATACCCTAACTTAGGTCAGCCAGGAAGCTTAGTGTCACTCCTTGGCACCAGCAGACTGAAGGGGGTTCTCTCTGGTGTTATTCCCACCGTTGTGGGGTCTTTGTTGTGGTTTGTTTCCAGATTTGGGACAGGAAAATGTCTTCAGTAGATATATTGAATTCTATGATTGCATCAGTGATGGGAACTCCCAGTACAGAAATCCCCGCTGCCAATGGAGAGCAATGATTTGCCTGTAACTTAAAGCCTCATAGCCTGGCACATTGGGATTTTCTCAGTCACACAGTCAGTATGTGGCAGAGGCAGGGCATGAACCAGGGACTTCCTGACGCTAGCCCTTTATCCATGCAGCTACTCATCCTCTGTAGAAGAGGAAAAATTGGATTTCATGAAACCAGATCTAAAGCAAGTAACCTGAAAATGCTTAAAGAATGTTAATCCTTATCTAATTATGAGCTAGAATCTTCTAGTTCTAGATCTAAAATAAATCTCAAGGCTATCAGAACCTAGACCCCTGACCACAAGAAGTAATATAATTCTGATGGAAGATAGAAGGTTATTTGTCTCAGCTTGTTCAACAATAACATGGAGGCTTCATGAAGTCACATTTTCCATTTCACCATGTCTTGAGATGGACAGGGATGGACTATTACTGTTGAGTAATAGTCAAATTGTAGGAATTATAAAAGAATGGCAGGAAGTTAAAGGGTGGAAACACCACCACTCTAGAGCCAGTAACCCTCAACAGAATGGAGGTCAATGGTAGTTTGCATCCAACATAGCTCAATTTCCTTTGCTTCATAGGCTGACTTCTTCTGTAGCAGAACACAAACGTGCTGTTAGACCTATGCGCAGAGTTCAGTCTTCAAGAAATCCCTTGAAAATGCTGGCAGCAAGAGAAGACATCCTTCAAGAATATACTGAACAGAGATTAAATGTTGCTTTCATGGAGTCAAAGCGGATGAAAGTTGAAAAAAGTAACTACCTGATTGTCATTGTTTAATTCAATTCAACAAACTTTCATTAAATACCTACTATTTGTAAGGCACTCTGCTAGATATTGGGGTTACTTACAGAGGTGGGGGAAATGATACAGTCCATATATATACCTTATGATCTAATTGGAAGAGTTATGGCAGGTACAAAAATCCATGTGGTACAAGGTAAAATGTGAGAGGAATAAAAGATGGCCAGACAAAGTGAAATGAGAAATCCAAGGCTGAAGAGAGCCTTTTGCCCTGGGGTAAGAGGGGGGGGGCTTTATCAAGGAGGTGGTTGACTGAGTGGGACTTTGATTAAAGGGAGGGATTTCAACAGCTAGAGTCTTTTCAAAGTATACTTGGTGGAAAGAAAGCAGGATTGAAGTTAAGTGTTGTTTTGGGGTTGGGTTTTTTGTTGTTGTTGTTTTGGCTTGTTTCGGTTTTGGTGTTTTTGAGGTTTTTTGGTGTGTGTGGTTTTGTTTTTTTTTTTGCGGGGCAATGAGGGTTCAGTGACTTGCCCAAGGTCACATAGCTAGTGTCAAGTGTCTGAGGTTGGATTTGAACTCAGGTCCTCCTGAATCCAAGGCCAGTGCTTTATCCACTGCACCACCCAGCTGACCCTGAAGTTAAGTATTAAAGTACCCAGGAACTAGTACAATTTGGCCATAATATAAAATAGGTGGAGAAAGGGAAGTCGTAGGAAAGAATCCTGGGCAGGTAGGTTGGAACTAAGTAGTGGGGGGCCCTGAATATCCTAGTCAGGAATAGACAATGAGGAGTCAAAGGTTTTTCAATAGAGTGATCATGATGGTGTGTTAGGAAGACAACTTTGGCCATAGTACAGAACGTAGACCTGGAGATAAGATTGACTGGAGACAAGGAGAGACCAGTGAGGAGCCTTTTAGGATATTGTAAATGAGAAAAGGTTGAGGTCTGAACTAAGATGGTTGCAGTGTGACCAGAGAGGAAGGACAGAACAGAAAAGCCAAAAGTGGAGGGAAGAGCCAGAAAAATGTAAGGGAAGAAGGCCAGAATGAATCTTCTGCTTCTTTTTGATAAACAGGTTATTGTCATCACCTCGGTTCTTAGGTAAATGGAGTAGAAGGGTGATGTGGGTTCTCTACTCCCATATAGAATACACTTGTCATATATATGCATACATATGTAATAATGGGTCAGGAGTTAGTTATACAGAGCCTTTTGTTAGCATTGCTGTGATTAATATTAAAAGGAGTTTGCATTCCATATGTGCATGTTAACTGGTAATAGGGCAAGGATGAAACCAGTATAAACTCACCAAGGGGGCAGTGGACAGGGCCAACCTGGAACTTAGTTTGACACAGAAAATCACAAAGTATACTGTTTGGAGAGGTGTTTGCGTGTATCGGAAGGTGTTTATATTTTGGTCATTTAACCTTATTTTAGCTCTGTGAAGCCTAATGATAATTCATCACCTGATCTTTTTGTGGGGCAATGAGGGTTAAGTGACTTGCCCAGGGTCACACAGCTAGTAAGTGTCAAGTGTCTGAAGCTGGCTTTGAACTCAGGTCCTCCTGAATCCAGGGCCACTGCTTTATCCACTTTATCCACTGTGCCACCTAGCTGCCCCTACCCCATAGATAAGGGGAGATGAGCTCCTTCTTGAAGTTTAGCTAGGTGGAGACCAGGCCAGGGTGGGATGAGAGGGTGGGGGCCCAGCATTCCGGGTGGAGAGAATGAGGTGACCACATCCTGCTACTCCCGTGTTCTCAATGTCATGTGTATTTTTCTGAAGCTCACCCACCTGATTTTATGAAGCTTTTCACAGAAGTAAATTGTTAGGTGAAAGAGCTGAGATTTCTCTTTAAACTGCATAGAAAGCCAATTTCAAAACTGCTTGTGCTATGGATTGTTTGCCAAGTAGTACTATATTCCCTCAATTTTAGACACGAATCCCAGGGAAGTGTTTTTCTGAATTACACATCGGAAAAGTCATTCTCTCTAATGCTGAGTTGGGAAATCAAGGCGTTCTTGGCACCCACTATGCTCTTTAAAAAAAAAAAAAGATTAAAATAAGCCCTTGCTTTGTGATAGCTGGCATGTGAATGTGCTGTTCTCCACTACAAAACTCAGCATCTTATAAATTGAAATTTGGGGCCTGATAATAAAGAACCTCAAGAGGTAAATCAGACTTATCCTTTTGCCTCTAGGAAAGAGCACAAGTAAACTGTCCCATACAAAGTGTTTTTCTTTCCTATTAAAAAAGCCTTCCAGTGGAAAAGATTCAACAGCTTTCCTTTAGAAATGTTGTTCCAGCATCTAAAAGCCATTAGCAATGGTTATGACAGCTTTCAGGGGAATTGGAGCAAATTCATTTTAGCCCCTCTCCACTTTCTGTTGTAGTGATTGGCCAATAATGTCACTCAGTTTTGGCTGTACAAGGTGTTGTGCTTGTCAACCAACACTCTGTGCTTTCATAACTTTATTTAGTTTTTAACTTAATAGTCGAACATCAGGATGGAGAAGAGCCCATCAGATGGAGATGGAGATGGTGGCTCTTCAGAAACAGCACTCAAAGAAAAAGGCAGCAGCTTAAATGGGAACCATTTCTAAATGTTGACTTGATTTCAAAATGTAAATGGCCCTGCCCTGTCCATACCTACCCACCCCCAACCGTGCTTCACTTTATGTTTTGTAATGTTCTATCTTCAGTGTCTGCCAACTCGAATTTCTCCGAAGTTGCCCTCGCTGGTTTAGCCAGTAAAGAAAATTTCAGCAGTGTCAATCTACGGAGCGTCAACCTGACAGAACAAAACTCCAATAACAGTGCTGTGCCTTACAAAAAACTGATGTTGCTACAAATTAAAGGTACGTGGGCCTTGTTGTCTAAGGTGAGCATGGAAGGATAATGTGTGGCATTACAAGTTTTTGCCTACCCTCAGGAAGTTACCTGGCATCTGCAACAAAGCAGGAGCTGTCATCCAGGTCAGCAAGTATTGATTGAACTTCCATGGAGACATAGTTATTGACCTAGCTGGATCCCTAGTCCCGTATCTGGAGAAAGGCACGGCGTGAGGTGGGGGGGGGGGGGGACAGGAAGTATGTGTCATTATGGTAAAATGGTGGAATAGGGAAAGGAAAAGCTAAAAAGTTCTATCAAAAGGAAAGGAAAGGTTGGAAGTCCCCATAGAATCTAAGGAGAGTACCTTGGGAGTATTTCTTTCAGAAGGATTGAAATCCCTTGAAGCCTTGTTAAGTAGGGAAATAATGGAAGAAAATCATCTCTATTGGAGAATCTCATAGCAAGCCTTAAAGAGCTGTTTGTCCAATCCCTCTCACAGATCTCAGTCTGGTTTTTTCAGGTGACAGTAGAGAAATAATAAGATGCTGGTAATAATACCTAGCATTTCTATAATACTTGAAGGTTTGCAAAGGGGTTTAGAGGGGTTATCTCATTAAGCCTGTGGGGGGTGCTGTGGATGGAGTGCCTCACTTGGAGTCTGAATCATGCCCAACATTCTTACTAGCTATGTGACCCTGGGAAAGTCACCTTTCAATCTAAGTTTCCTCATCCATAATGAGGATGAGACTATCCTCTACCTCCCAGGGTATATGAGGATCAAATGAGATCACATATGGGAAGTGGTTTGCAGGCCTTAAAGTGGGATAAAAATGTTAGCTATTGTCACTGCCATTGACATCATCATTATTTGTTCCTCAGAACAATCCTGTGAGGTAGGTGCTAGTATTAATCCCATCTTATACATGAGGAAACATAGATGGAAAGAAGTTTAGCAACTTGCCGGGGTCAAACCTGAATATATCTTTCAAGTATCAGAATTCAAATTCAGATCTCCATGGCTCAAAGTCCAGGACTCTCTGCGCTATGACACTGAGCCATCTGCCATCATCTGTAAACCACAAAGCATAAAATTTTAGCTAATGGAAAGAGGTAAATAGCTAGCGAGATAAAGTCTTTATTAAGCATGTATGAGAGAGCACATTTATGCTCTGTTGTTTTGGGTTCTGTTTTTTCCCAATTACCATCACCTTGGTTTACCTAAATGATTTCCTCCATGACAGGTGACAGCTCTCAGTGGGGGCCTTTTGTTCTTGAGTTCATGCTCCTAAAACCATTTTGGCTTAATCTTTGCCATTTTTATTAAGATTTGATCTTCTTTTTTTCCTTAATTTAACAAACATTTATTTAAAACCTATTGCATACAAGAGACTTGGGGTAAGATGAAAAATCTCATAGTCCTTGCTCTTGTGATTGTTAAGTAATAAGAGGGATAAGAAATGTACACACAGATACTAGATTCAGTTACTCACATAACTATGATTCAAGGCAAAGTACAAAAGAGAAGTTCAAGGTGCTTCCAGAAATTTGAGAAGGGAGCAGTTCCATTCAGCTGGGTCAAGGGGCAGGCACTACCAGTATTCGGGAGGTGAGGTTCAAAATGACCTTCCTACAGAAGTCAGTGCTTTGTTAAGCAGTTCCACAGTCGAGGAGAAGGGTCACTTTTGAGCAGGAGTTTGTGGGATCCTATGTACAATGAATCCCTGGTGCCTCCTTGGGTCCTTCCCCCACAGACCAGCCTCCTTAACTGCTGACAGCATATGCTGAATCATTCCTAGAAGAGTGGACACCTTTGTCCTTGTTTTCTTGAGGGAGAGGTAGTGATGTAGGGGGCAACTAAAGGAACTGCAGAAGAAAGGAAGCGAAAAGCATGCCAGAGAAGACAGAGGCATTCTCTGCCAAGCTGGCACCTCCATTGAAGATGGTGCTATCCCGTGAACGATGTTCTTGTCCATATTCCAGAGGAAAAATGCTGCTTCATAAAAGCGAGCCTGTGATAGAGTAGGCGCAGGTATCACTGCAGTCTCACCATGCTGCTATTTTTTCTTTTGTTTTTGTTTTTGTTTTTTGCAGGGCAATGAGGGTTAAGCAATTTTCCCAGGGTCACACAGCTAGTAAATGTCAAATGTCTGAGGCTGGATTTGAACTCAGGTACTCCTGAATCCAGGGCCGGTGCTTTATCCACTGTGCCACCTTGCTGCCCCCATGCTGCCGTTTTAATGCAATCATGTTTCCAGTCCTTCAGTGCGGGTGGGGAGAGGCAATGACTAATGGGAAATAAAAAGACTAGGGATGTTTATAATCAGGAATACTTTCATCAAAAGATGTCATTTAGGGGGCAGCTAGGTGGTGCAGTGGATAGAGCACCTGCCTTGGAGTCAGGAGTACCTGAGTTCAAATCTGGCTCAGACACTTAACACTTACTAGTTGTGTGACCCTGGGCAAGTCACTTAACCCCAATTGCCTCACTTAAAAAAAAAAAAAAGATGTCATGTAAGAGAATGTTGCTTTATGAGGGCACAGTGAACTTTTATTTCATGTTTAGGAAGAAGAAATGTGCAGACGAGGCTAGTGGAGCCGCGGGCCTCCTCACTCAATGGTGGTGATTGCTTTCTCCTGTTAACTCCCCAGTACTGCTTCCTGTGGGTAGGAGAGTTTGCAAATGTCATCGAGAAAGCTAAGGTTAGTATGCTAACAAAGCATCTCTTTTTTATAGGTAGAATTGTCTGGCCCTTGTTGGACTATTGGAGTGCTTCCAGGATACAGAGTGGCCCATTAAGTCAGCAAAGGCCAGATCAATTCTATTTCCCTGAATCCTTTCCATGAAGCACGAAAGCTGGAATGCTATAAGATAAATAGGATATCCTCAGAAAAATGTTCCACATTCATGCCAAAAGGTGGAATTCTGAATTGCAGGGTTTCCCCTTTACTCCAGTGTAAAAGAGAAATACGCATGCCTATCAATCCAAAGAATTGGGACACCTGGTACTTTCCCCTCGTTTTTGTTGTTTTTAGTGAAAATAGCTTTAAATGACCAACATTCTTAGGGCCTCTCTGCTCTCAAGATTGCCCTTTCACACGCTCGCCTTTGGTCTGATCTCAGTGTGTACAATTACCCATAGGAATGACCTATTCTATCAGGATAATTATGTTAATCTCTTAGGCATCAGAGCTTGCAACTCTAATTCAAACGAGGAGAGAACTCGGCTGTAGAGCTACTTATATTCAGACCATCGAAGAAGGAATAAATACGCATACTCATGCAGCAAAAGACTTCTGGAAACTCCTGGGTGGCCAGACAAGTTACCAATGTAAGTGTTAATTCTATTTTAGACTATAACCAGACTGGAATCCCTTCTCTCCTCCTCCCCCTTCTGCCACCCAGTAATCCTCCCAAACTTCTCTTTGAAACAAACTCTTATGTGAAATTCACCATTCAATGATGTGTTCTTCTCCTAAAGCTGCCGGAAATCCAGAAGAAGATGAATTGTATGAAACCGCCATCACAGAGACTAATTGTGTTTATCGCTTAGTAGAAGATAAACTTGTTCCTGATGACTACTACTGGGGCAAAATACCAAAGTGTTCCCTTCTGCAGCCAAGAGAGGTACAGGAAGTAGCATTGGGCTGTCTTGTATAAGCAATATTGGCAGGTCATAAAATGATGTTTAAACTTCTTAAACAATTATTTCCCTCTGGATTCTAACAACCATTCCCCATTAACCCAATGCAGAGGAAACCAAGAATAATATTTTACAGAGAAGTAGATCAGTAGCAGTTTTACTTTTCCAATTCAGCCAAGACTTAATTATTTGTCAGCTTAACCCCTTGGTTTGGCAATTAACATCAGTCTTATATAATATTTTTCTAAAGTATATTCAATAGAAAACTGTAGGAAATATGTATGATGTGCACACATACATACACATCCAAAATATGTGTATATACTTTTGTTGGGAGTTAGCAGCTACATTGGTGATTTCATCCATTTAGGAAACACTATTGAAACAGTGTCCGCTGGTACAGGTGACATGGTAGGTAGAACGTTGTACTTGGAATCAGGAAAACCTGAGTTTGAGTCCTGTGTGACCCTGGGCAAATTACTTAACCTCTCTCTGCTTTAGTTTCCTTGACTATAGGGTGATGATAATGACAGTAACTAGGTCATATGGCTGTTAAGAGGATTAACATGTGAGATAACATATGGAATGCCCTTTATAAACCTTCAGGTACAACTATTTGTAACTTATAGTCATACTGTTGCCTGGGACAACAGATTAAATGATCTTTCCAGGCTCATACAGCTAATATGTATCAGAGGCACATGTTGATCAAGTTCTTCCTGACTTTAGGGCCAACTTGCAGTGTACTATGACATACTGCCTCTCCTGTTTATACATATAATATACATACATATATTTATATGTCTATACATATATATGTATATGTGCATGAATGTGTGTGTGTGTGTGCACACACAATTTCTAACACGACCAGTTGATTTGTCAACTTTCTTCTCTATATCTATTAGGTATGTGCCTAGCTCTATGTAAGACTAGCCAGTATGTGCAAAAACTATATAGAATATACAGTCTCTGCCTTCAAGAAGCTTAAATATACTGAGGGGATACAAATGTGAGATAAGTTAGAGCTAAAGAACAAGACAAGGCAATATTTAGTATGGGGAGGATGTAGTAAGTTCCCAATTAATGCAAATAATGAATCTTGTGAAGTGGTCACATTATTCAGACTCACTGCATATTTCCACTGGGCCAGAATGAATGACCATATTTTACATAATTATGATTTCAAATAGTACAAATCAGAATACCTGCAGCCACTTTGTGGGATTCGTTATTCACACTAATTGGGACCTGACTCCACAGATAACTTTAGGAGTTAGAGAATGGAATACTCAATATGACTAAAAGTAGTCAGGGATAGTGACCAAGAGGGACATGTAGCTTGAACAAGCTATCAGAAGAAGGAGAAATTTTGGATTGTTGAAGATTAAAGAAGGGTATATAGTGTCAGAAGGGAAGGAATCGAATGATCCCATAGAACAGAGATGTCAATTAACATGTTATTTCCATCATTTTTTTGCTCACTTATACATTATTCATTTATCAAACTCATGTTTCTACTAAATACAAAGATAAATTAAGACCTAATCCCTATTCTCAAGCTTCTATCTAGTCGGGGGGAAAAAGAATATACAAATAACTGATGCAGTGTAGAATATATAAGTCCCCATCAACATGATACAATCAAGTGAAGTCAAATAGGAGCTGAGGAACCCAGTTTGAGGAAAGGGAGGATGATTTGTAAATGTGGGAGGAGCTGGTAAAGGGGTGAGCCAGGAGCAAACAGAGGGTCCTCCCTCCAAGAGGAGGGAAAAGAAGATAAGCTTAGCCTCACAACAGCAGCTCCCAATAGTTAATGGTTTTGTGTAGCCTGTTCGACTACACTATGTCTCACCATACAATAAAAATGACTGCTTAAGCTCTGAATGAGTAAGTCTTCTGAAGAGGTCAACAGAATCTTTTGTTTCATTTTCACAGGTCTTAGTGTTTGATTTTGGCAGTGAAGTTTATGTATGGCATGGAAAGGAAGTCACATTAGCACAGAGAAAAATAGCTTTCCAATTGGCAAAGCACTTGTGGAATGGAACCTTCGACTATGCCAATTGTGACATAAATCCCTTAGACCCTGGAGAGTGCAATCCTCGTATACCCAGGTACTGGGGTAGCATGGTGACTTGGCTATAAGAGTGGGCTCCATTTTTCTGCATCAGTCTCTTTTCACAATTGGTCATGAGGTGGTATGCAAATCACAGCCTGATCGCTATGTGACAGCATTGTCTTGAGGTTTTAAAAACTTAACACCATTTTCAGGCAATAATTTCTCTTTGTTTTCTGGAAGATGTGTAATGATCTCTTTTCAGTTTGTTGCAATGAACCAGCATTTCCCACCAGCAGCTTTCCAGCTGTCAAAGAAGGCCAGGGAATAGTACTGGCTAAATGCATCTGATAAGAAAATGTTCCAGCACCTGGGATTCAGTGACTGTGACTTGTTGATCTGAAATACAGGCAACCTAAATCAAGATTCACTCTAATTCTTTTTTAAGAAATCTTTACTGATATCTTTTTTGTAGCTGATATGATCACCTATATTTTCCAATGTAGCCCCTATTCCCCCTTTCAGAGAGCCATCCCTGATAACAGAATAAAAAGGAAAGGAGAGAGGGAAGAGTTGAGTAATACTCACTCTACCTTCAAAATTAGAGAGTCTGGCTTGCTCTGATACTTAAGACTCAATGTAACAAGCTGACCTGTTGGCCATGAGTTAAGCAACAGCTTTTATGGTAGTAACGTTTTCTTGTCTAGGTGAGCACTGGACATTAGAAGGCCATTCAGGCTTGTCAGTTTGCCCCCCTGCTGCAGTTGCAGAACGTTCGGTTTAGTGAGCAGGGAGATTCCTAAAACATTGCAGCTGTCTTTGCCTGATTCTTGTCATGAAATGCACTGTCGGTCAGTTATTACCCCATCCTACTAGAAACTCTCCTAGGTAACCCTAACTCCTAAACTAACCCTAACTTTGCTTCATAGGAACCTTAGCCTATACACATGACTCCCACCCCACTTTGAGCCTTTTGCCTTGTGTTTGACAATATGATCTCCATTTTTGCCATGTAAACCAACAAGAGGCTTCTAGGAACCCCATTCTTAGCCTAGTCTCCTGACTCCTCTTAACCTTATTTTGCCATTGTGTTGCATGCCTTGCGTTGGCTTCATCACTAGACCTCTTGGGGCCGCTGTCAGAGAAGAAGATGGGGCTAAGTAGTCAGTCATCTCTTCAGATCACTGCCAGCCTCCATTTCCATAGGTGGTCATTTCAGGGAGGTCCACAGGGCAGTTTTTTTCATCACAGTATATTTCTCACCATTCTATTTTTGCTGCTTAGTTTTGTGGTATCATCCCAACAGCAGGATGGTAAATTGTGCCAGATATGCTGCTCTCCAATGCCCATTGCTGTGATCCATGGATAACATTGAAAGCTAATTTAAATGTACTGGCTATGATTTTTTCCCCAAGATTAAAATTTGGATTAAAAAAAAATGGGGTTTATGTATCCCAAAGTGATGAATAATCAAAGCTATGGGGAAAAGTCATTTAGAGTATTAAAGAAGTTATCTATTATTTAAAATCTGGGGCAGTGGACTCAGGGACCACACTGATGAAATCCAAAATCTTTTAGAAGGATTGAGACATGACAAGGGGCACAGTGTTTTACCAAAACCAGAGACGTGGGACTTTGAAGTATTAGAAATATCCATAATTGACTTTCTAATTCCTTAAAGCCAGGTCATTGACTGTGCCATGAAAATCACCTAGTGCGCACATTATTTCAGTCCTTTCTCTACCTTCTGGCTCTAACGTGGGAAACAGTCAGGCTGAGAAAATAACTACTTTCGAGAGAGCTTTAGTGCTTATTTTCCCAGCCTGACTCTTTCCCATGTTAGGGCAAGAAGGCAAAGAAAGACAAATTCTTAACTGCAAAGAAAGTTGCAAATGCTCCAAGTTCACATTCATCTTGCTTTTTCCCTCAGTTTTGCTCTCTCTTCCTGTTGTCTCAAATTGCCTCTCTTGTGGCCTTTGAAATTAATATTTTAATCCTTAAAAGTCCCCTTTGTAAAATATGAAACTAGACTGCATTAGGGCTGCAAGGAAAGACCTCAAAGCCTGAGTACACTGGGGGCTTACTAAAACACAATACAGTAGAAAATGGAATTGGTTATAAATTGGATCTATTTTTAGGTTTCAACCAAAGGGACCCCTTCCTGGAAGTACCAGAGAAATCTGCCTTCCACGTGGTCACCATTTATTCTCTAAAAACTCAGAAGTTCAACATTGTAGCTGAGCTCCAGTGTCATAGTAGCAAATGCCTATTTTGTAGAATAGGGTCTTGAAAAAATGCCCTTAAAATGTACTTGTATGTGAATGTTGCGGCTCTTATTATCCAAATGTAGGCTTATTGGTATGGGGACTTCTTTAATTTGTATTAAAAATACATATTAGCGTATTCTGTCTCCCTCCCTCCCTCCTTCTCCCTCTCCCCTCCCCTGCGCCCATCCCATCCTCATTTCTCTTTCTTACACAGAAAAGGACAGGGGCGACCTGATTGGGCAATATTCGGGAGACTCACTGAGCACAATGAGACTATTCTGTTCAAAGAAAAATTTCTTGATTGGACTGAAATGAAGAAGCCTTGTGAAAAGAACTCCAGTGAACTCACTCCACAGAAGGTATTCCATTTGTCCTCACTTGGCATTTGGGACATTGTTTATTTGCCCCCGAAGGGAGGGCACTGAAACTAAAAATGTTCCCTCTCAGGCTATCCTTGTAGAACCACAGTGCAACTTCTAATTATGTACAGATTCTGGGAGATGAAATCTGTTTTCTTGCTGGGCCCTCCCAGCTTGATAATGAGGAAACTACTTGATGAGCGTTTCCTCTCCACACTTGGGTATGTTACATCTCCAGGTTTCCCCTCATTCAAGGCCAGGGTAGCACAATAAATATATCGAGATGAAGTGTGAAAACATCTGACACCGACATGAGAATAGGTGAAATATTGTATTGTGACAGGAGACCCTTCTGTAAACATATGGGCAAAGGTAAGGGAACGTCTCTGCTCTCTTGCAGGAGGACTCTCGGTCTGAGGTGAAGGCCTATGATGTAATGCTGATGGTGCCAGTGCCCCAGGTCACTGTAGGCACCATCTTGGATGGAGTCAACGTTGGCCGTGGCTATGGACTTATGGAAGGGGAGGACAGGAGGCAGTTCGAGATTGCCACCGTTTCTGTGGATGTTTGGCATATCTTGGAATTTGACTACAGTAGGCTCCCCAAGCAGAGCATCGGGCAGTTCCATGAGGGGGACACGTATGTGGTGAAGTGGAAGTACATGGTGAGCACTGCAGGTTAGTGGAGTGTTACATCTTGTTCCAGCTGATAATCCCCTTGCTCCAGTGCTAACATTGAAAACAGCACCTTGGACTGTCAAATCTCTTATTTGTGTGATGTCTTACCTCCAGCATGATGGGTAACAGGTAGCAATACTGCCCTTCATTTAGAGGACCATTCCCTTACCTCTTAAGAGTAGAGGGGGTAAAACTTCTGACAGCTTGGCAGAGCCAGTGATCTTTTTCCAAACCCCACCCCCACCCCCCCACCTTTAGACAGGATCCAACTTTGGACTCTCCCCTTTGAGCACTGGTTTTCTATATATGTGTTTAAATTATGTATCTGTTAATTTTATTTTGTGGCTACATGTTAGTTACTAGAAAGATTTTAGAGCCTAAATGGATAAACCAAATTCAAGTAATTTTAAATTGAAACTTTCCTGTAAACAGAGGGAGAAGCCTGCATGAGCATGGGAAAGAAAGCCCTGGATCTGGAGCCTGGGGACTGGGTTCTAGTGCTGATTCTGCTACTTCCTAGCTATGTGATCTTGGGGTACTCACTCAGATTCTCCAAGCCTCGGTTTCCTCATATATAAAATAGAAAGTATTCTCACACACCTCTCTCTGAGGATGGTAGGAAACAAATGAGATAACTTATGTGAAAGAGCCTTGAGATCATTACATGCTTACATAATGTGATAATATAATAGTGATAACTTCCAGTTTATTATAATAAAGACTTCATAATAATGCTATTTTTGGGGGGACAGCTAAGTGGTGCAGTAGATAAAGCACTGGCCCTGGATTCAGGAGGATCTGAGTTCAAATTCAGTCTCAGACACTTGACACTTACTAGCTGTGTGACCCTGGGCAAGTCACTTAACCCTCACTGCCCCGAAATAATAATAATAATAATAATAATAATAATAATAATAATAATATTCTCCTTTCTCAAAGGATAAGACATAGTAACAGTATTGGTTTAGTTAAACAGATATTTTTGTAATAATCATTGCTGACGTTTATCCAGCAAGTTAAAGTTTGCAAAGTGTTATATGTGCATTGTCTTAGTTGAATCTCACAGTAACCCCATGAGGTGTGAGTACTATGGCTACAATCCCCATCTTACAGCTAAGGAAGCTGAGGCTCAAAGAGTTGAGTAACTTACTCATGGCTACCTAGCAAGTGTTGGCTGCCAGATTTGAACCCCATTTGTCCTGATTTCAACCCCAGTAGTCTAACCACTGTGCCTGACTGCTTGCTTTTATAGCCAAACTTCTCGTAGACCACTGTCCACCTAACAATTCCTACAATGAAAGGCTATACCAGCAATGAAGAGAGAAAAAGGAGGCCTGAATTTTATTTATTTATTTATTTATTTATTCATTCATTCATTTATTTATTTATTTTTCTTGGGCAATGAGGGTTAAATGACTTGCCCAGGGTCACATAGCTAGTAAATGTCAAGTGTCTGAGGCCGGATTTGAACTCAGGTCCTCCTGAATCCAGGGCCAGTGCTTTATCCACTGAGCCACCTAGCTGCCCCTCAGGCCAGAATTTTAGTGGGACTCTGGATAAAATTATTTTGCTGTGCTATCAAAATAATTAATTGAAACTTTTGTCATCTTACCCCATCTTCACTTCTTTCATTCAATAGAAATGTGTGTTAAACACCTCCTGTGTTTAGCACCTGGGCCAGATACTAGAAGAAATACTAAGTTTAGATAAGATGTAGTCCCTCGCCTCATGGTGCTTACAGTCTAATAAAGGATAAGACACTACCACAGATAGCTGTAATGCACCATACCACGTAATATGTGCATTAAAGAAGTATGAGATAAATGGCTATGTGAGGTCTAGGGTGAGAGGGTTGTTACTGACTGGGGTAGAGCAGCAGAGGAAATGAAGAAGAAAAGCTTCATGGAAGAGGTAGCAGTTGAGTTGAACTGGGTAGGAATTAAACAGATGAGCAAGAGAGGACATTCCAAGCTTAGGAAAAGCAAGAGGAAAAGTGTGGTTTAGGGCATATTCTTTGTGTGTGTGTGTGTGTGTGTGTGTGTGAGGCAATTGGGGTTAAGTGACTTGCCCAGGGTCACACAGCTAGTAAGCGTTTAGTGTCTGAAGCCAGATTTGAACTCAGGTCCTCCTGACTCCAGGGCCAGTACTCAATCCATTGTGCCACCTAGCTGCCCCTGGGGCATATTCTTAAGACAAAGGAAAGTCAGATCTGCTTGTATTGAAGAATGAATGGAAGGGTATAATCAAAAATGTGGTTGGAAGTACAGGGTGGTACCAGATTGTAGAGGCCCTCGAATGTCTTGAGAACAACCAGAAAGGACATATAAGGAGCAGTTAGGTAGGAGTGCACTTGGTGGAACACCATGGTATTTCTGAAGCCAAAGGAGAAGGGAGTACCCAGAAACAGGGGGTGCATCAAAAAAATGTCAGATGTTTCAGAGAAGTCAAAAAGGATGAGGACTGAACAAAGGCCAATGGAGGTGGCCAATCAGGGCCAGCTCAGTGGTTACCTCAAAAGAGCAGTCTCAATAGAGTGGGAACAACAAAACCAGGTAGTGACTTTCTGAGGAGATAATGGTTGGTGAGGAAGTAGTGATCCCAATTGTCGACACCTTTTTCCAAAAGTTTGATAATGAGGGAAAATGAGAAATAGGACATTAGTTACCTGAGTGGAATAGAAAGGGGGGGGGTGTTTTGTTTTTTTTAAAGGATTGGATCAACTTAAAGGGAAGAAGCCTTTATCAAATACCTACTATGTACAAGCACTGGGCTAAGTGTTTTACACATATTATCTCATTTGAACTTTAGACTGTTTCGTGGAAGACAGGAAGAAGCCAACAAAGACAAAGAAGTTGAGGTCACCTCAAAATGGAGAGGATTATAGTAGCAAGGGTTGGAAGGAGATAGAAGGAGATTGGATCTTAAAGCACAGATAGAAGTGAGTTAGCCTGAGAAAGCTACAGTTATACCTGAGAGGTATAGCAATGCCTCTCTCTGAGGATGAAGGGAAGGCAGAGAGAATGGATGCTGCTGTTGATAAACTCAGAGCCAGAGAGGCAAGGGAGGTTGTGTCAGATGGTACAAAGGTGATTGCAGTGCATCCAAGGTCCAGCTGAAGTTATAAATGTATTTATTTATTTCACCCAGACCGGTCATTTCATCATTGTAGGCAGGTTCCCAGTGAGGAAGAAAGTATCTTCTACCAATTCAGAGGACTTAAAGTCTTTGATATTTGAGAGATCTGAGAACTGAGAAGGTAAAGACTAAGTCACATAGACAGTATGTGTCAGAGGTGGCATATGAACCCAGGTCATCCCACCTCTGAGGTGACATAAACCCATGGGGGTTAAAGTTCACTTGACTTCATGCCTTCCTCTAGCAACAAGGATGATAGGATTGGGGTGGAGAGGAAGATTTGAGGTCCAGGGATCAGAGGAAGAGAGTTGGCATAGAGACCTGGAAATGTGTAGATAACAGCAACAAGATGGGGGGGGGCGGGTCCTAAATGGATTGCCCAGACTTTGGATGAAGAAAAGTGACTGAGGTAATAAAGTGAATGTTCTAGAAGCAGCAATGAGGAATGAGGTCCCTACCCTTGTTCTTTCTCTTTGGGGGGGGTGCTTTTATTTGGAGCTAGGTGTCATGTAATCTGTGAGTTGAACTGGTCTCCAAGAATATATCTATCAGTGATTTCTTGAGAAACTTCAGTAAAAAGCTATAGTTACAAAATTCAAGCTTAGAACTTTATGAACAGAAGATTAAGTCTCTATTTGTGTCATCTCAGATATTGGCATCTTTGGTTCCTCTACTTGGCATATCTAAATGAAAATCTAAAATGAAATATCTAAAAACTCCCCACACACTCCCCAAAACAGAAATCTGAGAGCTAGGAGGAGGAAAGGGAAGAAATATGCATATGATGCCTCTCTCCCATTGATTTCAAAGCATATAATTTCACTTGACAATTTATTTAGGAGAGATTAGGCTTGAGTTCTATTTAATCTCCAGGTCCTGCAGGTTGGGAATGTGATTTCTAGTGACATATTCCTTACAATCTGTGTACAGAAACCTGTTCATCTGCAAACAAACATGCCCTTCTTCCCTTGGCCAGATGAGCCTTGGGGGACCCATTGACAGCCATTGAAAACCCATCAGCTCTGACTAGTGCTTAGCAGAATAAATAAACCCTTATCCAAATAGAGATTCATCTTAGATTATGCTCTGTGCTGGTAGACTGAAGTCAAAGAAAACAGGGGAAATTTGAAGGTAACAGTTGACTCTTGGAGTTGCATGATGCATGGGGAAACTAAAGAACACCCCTCAAATGCATGACCCTCAAATATAAACTAGATATAAAGTACAAGCATAAATGTGTTGCTTGACAAAGGAATAACTGGACCATACGAGTAAATGCATAGTGATTCCCTTACTAGCCAGTGTGGATTTTGTCAAGCAGAAGAGACAAGTGAGGAAAAGCATCAGAGCGATTCAGTTGGGGGCCAATATGAAACCATGCCAACTGCCCCACCTGCTCCACCCCAGACCTTTTTTATCACCTCTCAGTGGACCAGATGTCCATCTATCAAAGAGCCAGGCCTGGAAACACTTCTGCAGTTCAGTAAACAACTGAAAATGTCCAGGTGCTTGAGAATTCAATGGGGACAGGAAGCATCCGGATTTCCAAGAGAGCCTTTGGGGGATAGCAAAACAACCGTATGGCATTTGCAGACCCTGATTCACTGGAATGTCTCTGTTGATCTGTCCAAAAGACAACAGACCCCCACGGGGAGGCAGCTGGAGGGGGTTCTAGAAATATAGCTCTCGACTGCAGCGCCTTCTGGGGGAGAGAGATTCTGCAGGAGTCACAGAAAGCAGCAGCTGGGGAGACAGTTTCCCCACCCGGTCCCACCCCACCATTTCTGCTGACATGGGCCAGGCTGCACAAAAAACAAACCGTTATGACCTGAGGACGTTGGGGGAGATGGAGTAATTGGATAGTCCCCTCGCTGCCACAGGTGCATCATTTGAAGTTCAATATTCTCTTCGAGGGAATCCAGGGGAATGTTATTCTTTTACTAAGTGAAATTTATAGTGAAAAACACTACTGATATTAGGTTCCTCCAAGGATATGCCCCTTGCTCCAGCAAAGTAGAAGGTGGTCAAATGGAGCAGTAGGAGACAATCAAGGAATTTCAGGCCTGGAAACACCTCAGGGACCATCTAGTCTGACCCATCCCTGAACAGGAATTTCTGCTACACTGGGGGGGGGGGGGAGAATTAACTTTTTTTTTTATTTTATTTTCCTATAATGTACTCCTTTAGCAGTTTGGTGAAGCTTAGGGGACCCTTCTCAGGATGTTTTTCATTTCATAAAAGAAAATACAAAGAATTACAGAGAAAACCAATTATATTGAAAAATACAGTTGTCAAAATATCTTTTAAAACAAATTCACCAACCCCAGGTGAAGAACCCATGCTCTCCAACATCCCTGATAAGCAGCCATCTGCCTCTCCTCAAAGACCTCTAATGAAGCAGAAGACCATCCTCTTTCCTTCTACCCAGTGTTCCTACTTCTGACCCATTAGGGCCAAGCTGGACAAATCTATCCCCTCTTTTGTTACAATAATCCTTCAGATATTTGAAGATGGCAAACATGTGCCCTCTCTCCTTTCCCATCTTCTCCAGGCTAAACATTTCTGTTTGGGGCACTTCTAATTTTTTGGAAGGTCTTTTTTGTGCCTCTAAGTTTCTTCTAACTGACCTCATAGAGTGTTCTGCAGTCCTTTCAACATCCTGGTGATCCTTCTCTGGATATAATTCCAGTTTGTCAAGGGCCTTCCTAAAACACAGCATCCAGAGTTGAACATAGTGCAGAGCAGCCCAGATGTGAGTGGACCAAGCTAACAATCAAGAGACCTGTGCTATCCCTGACTGCTTGAAGCAGGGCGGTTAATTCATGATCTCTTCACGGTGCTTCCATTTTTCTACCATTATTATCAGACACACTTCCCAGAGGACATCTTGAAAATGCATAGGATGACTTCTTCATTTTGCTTGAAATCTAATAAAGATTGACCAGGCTGTTAGCATGCAAGTACATATGTGACCGTTGCCATAGAGATTGACCTAGAATTCTTGATAGTGTTGGTATAATCAGAGAATCACAGAATGGAAAGGGACTTGAAAGCCATCTAGTCTCCTCCATATCTAACTGAGAATGTTCTTTATGGTATCCCTGAACATCCATGGAGTCACAGAATCGAATTGCCAAAAGGGACCTCCAAGAGCATTTCATCATCTCCATAATTGACCTTTGAGGAGGAGGAGCCCACTTTATCCCAAGGCAGCCCCTTTCCCTTTTGGATAGCGCAAATTACTAGTTGCTATTTTTCACTTCAATCTGAGCCTTTTTGAAACTCTTTTTAAGAGTTGGTCAACTGTACAGATTAAAGAGAAATAAGTCACTAGATGCCATAGGAAAATTATTGGATTTGGAGTTAGGAGACCTGAATTTGAATTTTGACCCTGACAACACTTTCTGGTACTGTGATATTGGTCAAGAATGTACTTTGTCTAGATATTCCTGAGATCAAATCCAAGGACTGTCAAATACCCACTGAGCCAGGCATTTATGTAGTGTCACCATTTTGAAACATAACTATAGGGAGCAGCTAGGTGGCACAGTGGATAAAGCACCGGCCCTGCATTCAGAAGGACCTGAGTTCAAATCTGGCCTCAGACACTTGACACTTACTAGGTGTGTGACCTTGGGCAAGTCATTTAACCCTCATTGCCAGAAAGAAAGAAAGAAAGAAAGAAAGAAAGAAAGAAAGAAAGAAAGAAAGAAAGAAACATAACTATACATGAACTCATTTGATCCCCACAGCAACCCTAGGAGGTACTTTATTATCCTGTATTATTCCTGTGTATAAGGCCCTTGTATTACATGTTGTGGAAGGAGCCCCGAATTTCAAGTCTAAGGACCTAGGTTGTGGTCCCAAATGTATTCTGTATTAGCCCTGTGACCTGGGCAAGTCACTTTGCTCTCTGAATTTTAGTGTCTTTATCTGCAAAATGGAGATCATAAAGCTGGCCCTACCCACCTCACAGGGAAGTCTGGAGGGGAGGTTTTTTTGTAAAACCTGGGATTCTATAGAAATGTGAACCACTCTCATTGGCATGAGAGAAATACATGATGATAAAGATGATAGTAATGTGGATGCTTCTTGAAGAGTTTGGAGGTTGATTGAAAAGCCGTGAGATTTTGAACCCCCTCTCATTGGTAATTGTTGACACATTCTTAAGTTTCCTCCTTTATAAAGCAACAGTTTGCTAAGTAAACTTTAGAACAGCCCTAGCCAAGCATCCAGAAATGATGAACAAGTAAAGTACAGGTTAGTAAGAGTTTGCATTATGTTTTGTCAGCTCCTTGCTGGGTTGTTTGTTTCATCTGGCCTCCAAAAATCGACATATTCCCTAGTGATGATTCTTGATGCTTGGCACTCACTAATCATTCATTCGTGCTTTATGTGCTCTCATTCTGATCATTTATGAAGCACTATTTTGTAGATGGTGGTACCTGCTTCCCAGGAGTTTATGGTAAAGTAGGACTTCTTTTCCCTTTTCTCCATCACAACTCAACAGAGCTATTACTTTTAAGCATTTCATTAAAGGGAAAAGGTACAAATAATACAGAAAGAGAACATGCAAAATTATTGCAATTGGTTTTATAACAGAAACACACAGATGCAATCATCTCCTTGCTCTACCATCTACCATTTACCATTACTCAATTAGCAAGCATTGATCATGTACCTTGTATGGGCCAAGAACTTTGAAAGACATTAGAGAGACAGATAAAAAGTGATGTTCCCTGCCCTGGAGAAGCTAACATTCTACTGGGGAGATTGTGTGTCCAGCAGTAAGTAAAAACAGGAGAGGCACAAAATAAATACAGTGTTAGGATGAGGGGGCAGTAATTGAGGAAATCAGGAAGGGCCATTAGGAGGTAGAGGGAGAGAGCCACAGTATCCAAGATGTAGGCATGAGAAGGGGAGAGTATTCCAGGGTGTGTGTGTGTGTGTGTGTGTGTGTGTGTGTGTGTGTGTGTGTGTGTGTGTGTGTGTGAGTGTGAGTGTGTGTGAGAGAGAGAGAGAGAGAGATTGATTGATTGATTGATTGATTGATTGATTGATTGATTGATTAGGAGCAAGGAAGGTGGGAGAGCAGCCTGAGCTACTCTTTCTTCCTACTCCTTCCTCAGTCCCCAACACACACACACACACCCCTATTGGCAGGGATTGGAACTTGGATAAGAGAAAGGAGGAAGCTGTGTCACTAAGGAGAAGGAATGCACAGTTAAAGATCTCATTAAAATGAGGGATCTGGAGGCCTGAAATTCTGATGTATATGATCTCAGCAGCCTTTTACTAAAATGACCCATTGACTGGTGAAGTTTTAACGCCTGCTATTTCAAATGAATGGTTAAATGCTGCTTTATGTATTTTTAAAAATCACATTATCATAAAGGAAGGAATCCCAGATCTTTTAATGAAATCATTGCATCGGCAATATAACTGTTCCCTGTTGGTCAGAACTTGGAAACTTAATATCATCTTTCCAGGATAAATTATGTCCCTTTGGGCTTCTAACCATCCCAGCTATTGTTCTTCCCCATGTTATTCAGATATTAGCTAATCTTGAGCCAGAGGGGTGTAATGTGGAAAAAGACGGTATATTTGGACAGTCTTAGTGGTGTGGGAAGAGCTTTTATTTTGGACATGCACCTACATAGCTATGTGCTGATTCCCTCAAGTGATGTCAGATATTTTTCTTTGAGTATTAGGAAAGCTGTACAAATCGTTTTTCTTGGGTTTAGAGTCTCTGGGAGACTTAGCAAGAAGAGAGGTGCTTTTTTATTTCCATACTATGATTTATACTCTCTTGGGCAAATAGATGGTTCCCTGTAGTTGTAAATGAATTCTCCTCAGCCCCCGGCCTGAAGGCTGTTTTCACCCCGTTTGTCATTGGTTTGAGTCTCTGGAGATGGAGGCAATTGATTGGCTCCTCTTTCCTCGGTTGTCAGCCGAGAACCTGACTCTCTGATGCTCTATCTGTGTGTTTGCAGTTGGGAGTCGGCAGAAGGGTGAGCACCCGGTCAGGACGGCCGGCAAGGAGAAGTGTGTCTACTTTTTCTGGCAGGGCCGACATTCCACTGTGAGTGAGAAAGGCACGTCGGCGCTGATGACTGTGGAACTGGATGAAGAGAGAGGGGCCCAGGTGAGCCCCTGAGGACGATTTCTACCCTGGTGCTAATACATGATGTGAAAGGCTCTCTTCTTCCCTTCTCCCTTCCTCTGTCCCTATTCTTACAAGTACCCTGGGATCCTAAGGCACCCTTCCCTACAGGCCCACCTTGAGGATTGGTCAAACTCGCCAACTGCCCATAGCCCAATTGGGATATCCTAGTGATTAGCTCAGTTAGCTGTCTCAGGATTAGCACAATCCTGGTGTATGATAAAGGCTTAATAAATATGCTCATTCACTTGACCATGATCCAGTACCTAGTTTTAATCCCAGGCCAGCATCTCCACATTTTCAGCCAATACTTAAGACTTCCTCTCTCTGCTACTGACATATCCCTATTGTAAGTCAGTACGGTGCATTGCACAGAGACTTAGCATTCATTGGCCCCCCAGAGACACTGGCTATGTGACTTAATCTCTCTTAGCCTCATTTTTCTCATCTCTAACATGGGGAGAAGTGTAGCACCTTGGGAGGATCAAACTGGATGCTTAAAGCATTATGTAAAGTTAGTATCATTATTACTCCACCCATGTATGAACCAAAATTATAACCTAGTTTTTCGTATTTTCTATTATCAACATAAGTGGAGATTTGCTAATCAGTCTCTAAAATAGGATCCTTACAGCTAGGGCTGGAAGGGACCCCAAGTCAAATAGAAATGCCCTTTGGAATAGCCAGTTTTGCTTCAATCCATTGGCCAGGGTGGGTGTGTGGCGGGGGTGGGGGGGGTGGGGAGGAGGGAGGGGATCCTATATACTGGAAAACAAGCAAAAAACACTTTTTCTATCCAGGATATGTAGCCAAGTAAAGGGCATTTCTGGGAAGGAGGAGGGGAAAGGGATTTTCTCCCAAGGTAAATTAGCAAACACACCCAGTCTTCCAAAGACTTGAGATCTGTCCCAGAATATCCCTCCTAACCATCATTAGACTAGAGCGCAGGCATATGTTCAAGGCACGGTGCCCTGAAAGTTGAAAATGATGAGAATTTCCCACTGTGAAAATGTACGTGAAAAATAGTTTTTAGCAGGGGTTTGTATTTGAATCTTTTCCCTGCACGGGAGGGTTTTGATCGTAGTTATAAAGAGTGGCTGCATTTATGATCAGGGCTGCTGTGAGGATTAAATGAGATAATGTATGTAAAGCGCTTCACACACCTTAAATGTCAGTTATGATGGTGAGGGTGATTAATATTGTGGAGAAATAGAACTGGATGTTTTACTTATGCCCGCCGCTTCGTTGTTTTAACCTTTTTTTTTTTACATTTTGAATGTGGATCTGTAGTTGGGGTGTTGGTCTTTGATAAATTACATGAGTCAGGAGTTAGACTCCAGATATATTAAATACTACCATGGAATAGCACTAGATTATGCAAAATGGTGCAAGCAATTGATAAGCCACCTCAGAATGAGAAATGCATCCTCCATCTTGGGGCTCTTAGGCCCCCAGGCTCAATAAACAATTTTCTCCATAAGTGTGCAGAGGCTTGCCAAAAATTACGAATGAATTGACTCGGGCTGAATATTATATATGGTGCTGCTGATACCTGATCGAAGGCACCGCATTAACAGGCAAGGAAAGGCAGCCTTTGTGGATGACACATGGTCGGAAGCAGGCCTCTGGGGTGATGAATACAGAAACGGTTTTTTCCCAAAATTGTTAAATTAGCAGCCAGGCCTTCTAATGATTATTGAGCGCTTTTTAAGAGAATTTGTTTAAATTTTCAGGTTCAAGTGCTTCAGGGAAAGGAGCCGCCATGCTTTCTGCAGTGTTTCCAAGGGGGGATGGTTGTACACGCAGGGAAGCGAGAAGAAGAAGAAGAAAATGCACCAAGTAAATCATTTTTACTGTTAGAAATCAGATTTTTTTTTCCTCTTGGAAGCTATTTTTATAGGAAAGGGAGACTTTAGAGTAAGTCTTAAGCTATTAAAGCTTAAAACTGCCCTGAGAATTTTGGGACTCCCTGTAAGCTATGGTTTTGCCATGGAAAACCTCATAACACTTGGCTTTAAAATCACCTTTATGGAGACCTTACCATTCTCCTAACAGTTTGCTTCAGGATTAGACTCAGAATGTTAGAGGTGGGAAGGTTGAGTTTGGGGATGGGCTTGGTGACATAGAGAAAGTTACTTTACCCCCACAAACTTTGCCTGTACCTCTTTAGAACTCCCTACGCCAATAACCCAACCCCCCCAAAAAGTCCACCAACTACTGTGGGAGTTCCATTTCATTCCACTTTTTTTAGTCTAGTTTTTAGGCACTTATTTTTAATTTCTGATATATTAAACTGCATCTTTAAGCATTTTTGGATGAGGAGAGTTTCTGTTTTATGGAATTTAGATGGGGGGGGAGGGTCTGGAAGGGGGTGGTCACTGACCAAATGACCCAGTGACAACATAGAACCTGAGAGCCCCAGGTGAGCTGAGGGCACGGGATGCCCGGTCCTAGCTCTGCATTTCCTTTCATCAATCAGTTGTAATCCTTGGCCCACAGTTATTTCCTGCTGACCCCCCCAATGAGGATTGGACTCGGACTTTGCCAGGGCTAACCTTGTACTGACGGTGCCCCCTACAGGTGACTGGAGATTGTACTGCGTCCGAGGAGAAGTGCCCATTGAGGGAAATTTGCTAGAAGTTGCCTGTCACTGTAGCAGCCTGAGATCCAGGACCTCCATGATTGTTCTCAGTGTCAATAAAGCCCTCATGTATCTTTGGCATGGGTGCAAAGCACAGGCCCACACAAAGGACGTTGGGAGAACTGCTGCAAATAAGATCAAAGAACAGTAAGTAGCTGATGACTTCATATTTTGGAAGGGAGGGAGGGAATGAAGGAAAGCAGCAACCCACCAAACTTCTCTATCCAGAGGAGAGTCTCAGTGGAGAATCTAGGCTTAGCCGTTGCCTCAGTGGGCCTGAAGATAGAAAACAGAAAACAACCTGAGATTCCATAGGCTTCTGGTGGGTGCACCCAGGCTAGGGCAGAATTTTAGGGTTAGAGCATCAAGGGCTTTCTAGTCACACCTGAAAAAGCATCCCCACCGAGGCCTACCCAGCAAGTGGTCCTCTGGCTTCTGTTTGAAGATCTCCAGTGATGGGCAGCCTATCCCCTCCTGGGTTAGCCCATTCTACTTATGGGTGCCTTAATTGTGAGGAAGTCTTCCCTGACATCAAGATGAAATTTGCCCCTCGAAACCTCCAGCCGCCTTTCCTGGTCCCGGCCTCTGAGGCCAGGCAGAATAAACTTCATCCACCCTTGGAGATGGCTATCATGGCACTCAGTTCTCTAGACTCAACATTCGCATCCCAGGTTCAGACTGAGGTAGCTGGTACCTACCCACTTGAAAGTTTTGTCATACTTAACAAGGGCTATCGACACCGTGCTTTCAGAGACCTGTGCAAGTCAGTAAACCCCTGCGTTTTAAGAACAATCCCAGATTCAGACGTAGTGACTAAACAAGGGCTTCTTAACTTTGGGGTCTTTGAATTTTCTCATACTTCGATAGCTGTGTCAATATAGTTATTTTCCTTTGCAGTCTTATGTAGTCTACTTTGTGCATTGAAAAATATTATTCTAAGAAAAATATTGGGCAGCCAGGGGGTACAGTGGACCTGAGATCATATCCAACCTCTACTAGCTTTGTGAGCCTGGGCAAGCTGTTTAACCTCTGTTTCCCTGTCAAGTGGAGATAATAGCACCCATCTCCCAAGATAGTTGTGAGGATCAAGTAAAATAATCATTGTAAAGCACTTAGCACAATGCCTGGTATGGTGGTAGTAGTAGTAGTAGTAGTAGTAGTAGTAGTAGTAGTAGTAGTAGTAGTAGTAGTAGTAGTAGTAGTAGTAGTGGGGCAGCTAGGTGGCACAGTGGATAAAGCACCAGCCCTAGATTCAGGAGGACCTGAGTTCAAATCTGGCCTCAGACAGTTGATACTTACTACTGTGTAACCCTGGGCAAGTCACTTAACCCTCATTGCCCCACAAAAAAAAAAAAGTAGAAGTAGTATTGAGGCAGTCCACATGCCTCACCAGACTTCCATGTTTGTGTTCCATGACACAAATAAAGGTTAAGAAATCCCTCTCTAAACCTATAAACAGTAGCCATTTGACTTGGGCCTGGTCTTTTGGCTAAGGTACATTCCCACTTAGATGCCCTCTATTTTTCCCCAGTCTCGGGTATCCCCTGACTTCCCAGACTGGAGATTTATTTATTTTCCAGTGAACAAAGGCTAAAGAATCCCTTTCCGAGATTTTTGCTTAGGCCTTTGAAATGTCTGGTTTTTCCCAGACAGCGGAGCAACGAAGGTATTTCACCCACCAGAGAGTCTGAGGCATATCCCTTATTTGTCAGGCAGGAAGATGAACCCTTTCCAGGAAAAAAATTGCCTTCCCTGGCTAGGAGAGCAGAGGCACGGCAATTAGGGTTGACTCCAACTAAGGATCAGCTAGGATGAGTCACGGTCACTTGCTGAGGGGCCCTGAGGATTTGACAGGGCAAAGGCTAGTAGGGAGGCTTCCAGCTTCCCCTGCTCTGCCTCCTTCTTCCAGGAACATGGTCTGGTTGGGAAGGATTAGTGCTGTTGCTCTTTGAAGGTGTCACACGGAATGGAAAATGTTTTTCCCCAATGTTTCATTTTTTTAAACGCCTTACTGGATCTTATATAACCCTAACTCAGAAAGTGATCAGATGTGAGTGGTACCTTGAGAATCATCATGAAAAGGGTTTGAATAAAATACTCCAAAGACTCCCATAGGTTCCTGCCATCATTACCAAGCTGAATTCCAAGAACCAATGGTAACCCAGAAGAGATCAATAATTCCTATCATCAGAGAAAACGGGATCAATAGACTGACTGGGGTGGGGTCAAACCAACCCTGGCTTGGTTTGGGCTTTGGGATTATCTGTGCTGGTGATACTCGTGAGCTAAGTACAAAATTGGGTTGGGATTTCTCCCCGCAGATGTCCGCTGGAAGCGGGATTGCATAGTAGCAGCAAGGTGACGATACATGAGTGTGACGAAGGGTCGGAGCCATTGGGATTCTGGGATGCATTGGGAAGGAAAGATCGCAAGGCCTATGACTGCATGCTACAAGGTATCACACCCTCAGTTGCCCACCTCTCAGGCTTGCTGTGTCAAGTGAGAGCCAAATATCAGTTAGTAGTTGTAGCAGTAATAGAATAGCAGTATTCCAGTGTTGTGCTGAACACTAAGGGCTGTGTATTAGCCATTTCACTGATGGTGAGAGAAGACTGGAAAGCTTGGAAAGTGCTCTGTGATCAAGCAAGATGGAACCATTAACCGAAGAAGCTCCTACTCCTGCTCCTTCCTCTCAGGCCGGCCCCATTTCTACCCCGAAGCCTCCCCCGTTACCTTGTTTCATTTTTGCTGCCAGACTCAAGCAGACAGGATTCCCTGAAGTAGTTGACTAGACTGAGTAGCTGCCCTTGAGATTCTTCTTCCCCACCCCTAGCCTTTGAGGACCCACTGGCTCCTGGTGCGAGGGCACCCTGGCTCACTCGCCAAGCTCAGCTGAACAGCTGCTTTGTCGAGCTTTACCCATCTGCTCAGGCAACACTTTCATTAACATCAGCCATGTCCTAAAGGAGGCAGAACATTGGATGTGGATTCGGGAGGAGCTGGGCTCCGATCCAGCCTCTGGGACATTTAGTCATTTCATCTTCCTGAGCCTTAGTTTACTCATTTCTCAAGATGGGCTGGATATAATACCTATAGCAACTACCTCATATGGCTGTTGAGACTCAAAGGGGATGTAAATCATTTTGGAAGCACATTTTATTCTATTTTATTATATTTATTATATTTATTATATTTTAAAGACTGGGTCTCCCCATCTTGCCCAGGCTGGAATGAAGAGGCTTCTCACAGACCTAATTCCACTACTGATTGGCATGGCAGCTTTGACCTGCCAGCCTGGGCCAGTTCCCCTCTACTTAGACAATCACTGGTGTCCTCCTATCCCCACTCAGATGGACTCACTGTACTGGCACCCATTTTAGTGCAGACACCCAATCTGTATTACCCATGGCAGCTCACATCTCCCAGCTATCTGGGATTATCAGCACGTACCACCATGCCTGGCACTTTGGAAACTTTCAGAAGAACTATATATATAGAGAGAATACTCAATAATACTTGATATTAATATTAATGCATTCTATTATATAAATATTGTATAGAATATACTAATATTAATAGCACTCAATGATAATTTATGTGTAATATATATATGCACATGCACACACGCATACCAGTTATTACTGAGTACACATTTGAAGGTCAGACCCACTATTATCTCCCATGACCAGACTCCAAAAGTCATGTTACTCTTATTTCCAGCGCCCCCAGTTACAGCATCAGGAGAAATGTGACTGTTTCTTCCTTGAGCCTCAGTTAGTTGGAAATGGTATATGTCTATCTTTCGTCTTTAGTTCTTTTGTTCTTTTCCTTTCAAAGATCCTGGAAAGTTTAACTTCACGCCGCGCCTGTTCATCCTCAGTAGTTCATCTGGAGACTTCTCAGCCACCGAATTCATGTATCCTGCCCGGGCTCCTTCTGTGGTCAATTCCATGCCCTTCTTACAAGAAGACCTGTACAGTGCTCCACAGCCAGGTAGGATATGCTTGCATGCTGCAGCTATTTCAGAATGGCAGTAGGAAAGAAAGAGACACAGCTAGCTGCCTGGGCACTGAGCCGGGAGGTGGGAATTCCTTCGATCTAGGATCTTATTCTCCTGGAAGGGGGAGGGTGGCACTTCTTTCCTCTGATTCCCCCCCACCTCATGCCTACCCCTTCACTCCCCTTCCCCAAATGTGTAAATATACACACACCTCACTCGCAGAAGCATTAGCAAATTGAACCTTTATAAGATGGCAGATGGAAGGGACCCTCACAATCCTGATTTGGAAAGGCTGTACACCCTACCCAATCCATTCAAAATAAAATAAAAGCAAAAAGCAAATCTAAAGGAAGACTAAGTTCTAGGGGAGCCAGTCCCAGAGTATGTTGGACATTAAGTCAGAGGATCTGGGTTCAGAATTTACCTTTACCTCATCCTTTCTGTGTGATTTTGGTCAAGGCGGGGAAAATCCTGCTAAGCATAGCCCAGAGTGTAAATCTCAATGGCCTTGCCATGGATCAGGACTGGAGGCAGTAGCTCCTTCAGCCCTGAAGGCTGGTGGTGCTCATGGTTTGCACTGTGTTCCTGAGCATAGTTGGAGAAGAGAAAAGGGAAGGGAATAGGAGACTAGAAGAAAGAAGAAGAGAGGCAGTACGGAAGGCAATGATGGAGGGCCATCAGTAGTGTAGGTGGCCTGCCCCTGCATAAGCTGAGGCCTGTCACAGGGAGGCTGCAGATAAAAAAGCCAATTATCATGTGTTCTGAGAGGAAGGCAAATCAGTTCTGTCCTGGCAAATGCAGTCGGTGACTCTGCGCCTTCTTGTCCACAGCACTTTTCCTCGTCGACAACCACCATGAAGTGTATCTCTGGCAAGGCTGGTGGCCGGTCGAGAACAAGATAACGGGCTCTGCCCGAATTCGCTGGGCCAACGACCGGAAGTGTGCCATGGAGACGGTGCTTCAGTACTGCAAAGGTGGGCCTGTCCCTGGAGCGATGTTGCGTAGAAACACCGGGCATGTCCAGCTGGGGTGTTTTGTTGTCTTAGCCCTCAAAGCCTCTATGACAGCTCTATGGACCGCCCGGTCCTAGCTCGAGTCCATAGCATCAACTTCTCTTTGTCTTATTCACTTTCTTTGTGCCTAAAGCTGTTAGGACATTGATAAGATCTGGCAATTTATTAAAAACTGGTATTCTTTTTATAATTTTTTTAGCCTTATTTCTTTTCTTTTCTTTTCTTTTTTTTGGGTTAAGTGACTTGCCCAGGGTCACACAGCTAGTGTCAAGTGTCTGAGGCCAGATTTGAACTCAGGTACTCCTGAATCCAGGGCCGGTGCTTTATCCACTGTACCACCTAGCCACCCCCAGCCTTATTTCTTTTGAGATTGGAGAATTCCATATTTCCAGCATGATTGTGAATCCCAATTTTATTCTTGTGTGAAATGAGGGCCCCCAACTTGCAATACCAGAGGTCCACATCCCTATTGTAAAGTGTTCCGAAGTAGTTAAGACCTACTTTGGCTCGGGATTAAAGCATCCTATGTGACTGCTGAGCGATCAGATAACAACAGTAACAACAATAATAGCATATTTCATCCTCACCACAATCCTGAGAGGTGGGTGCGCATTACTGTCCTATTTCATAGAAGTGCAAACTGAGGCAGAGAAGTTGTTACTTTCCCAGGGTCACACAGTATCTGAAGTCACATTTGAGCTCAGGTTTTCTTGGCCCAGTCTCCAATAGTCTATTACAATGAGCCACCTACGTTGTAGGCTCTGTCTCACACCTCACTGTCCTTCATACATCGTAGAGTTGGAAAAGATGTGGTCACTGTAGTAGGATCAAAGACCCTTTTGAAAGTGAACTTTTTCAGCATCATTCATTGTGATAGGCTCTCTGTCTAAGAAGGTCCACATGAATAAACTCATCTGACTATCACTCAGCATTTCAAATACAAGACAGCTGTGCAGAATTATCATTAACTTGGGCCTTCAGTGGACAGCTTAAACCTCAAAGCCAAGGTCAGGATGATAGGATTTATTATTCACAGATTTATGAAGGCATAGGAGAGTGAAAGAGATGCCTTCTCCCTTTCATGGCTCCATCATGGGCATCATGGGGCAAAAGAAGAGGGGAGAGGTAGGCAGACCATATTGTAATGATTAAAGTGCACAGCCTCGAACATTTGATAGGAATCCCTTATCTGATCTTGTTCACATTCCCCTGAAATATTTCATTAGTGGCCAAGAAAGATTAAGAGTAAAATACTAAATAAGCATGTTTTTTACCCTGTTAAGTATCTACTAACATGTATGTTTTTGGTCATGACAGGAAAAAATGTCAAGAAGCCCCCCAAGTCCTACCTTCTTCATGCTGGTTTAGAACCTCTGACCTTCACCAACATGTTTCCCAGTTGGGAACATAGAGAAGACATTGCTGAAATCACAGAAATGGTGTGTCTACCTTGGACATGTTGTTTGGGGAGGAGGAGGGGGGCTGGGAATGAGGAAGTGTGATGAGTAAGGGGTGAATTTTTAGGCCAAAGAGAGGAGGCTCATTTTTGATAGTGATGGTGGTGGTGGTAGTTGTTTCCAGTGGCAGTCCTTCATTTTTTTTTTTTTTTGGTGGGGCAATGAGAGTTAAGTGATTTGCCCAGAGTCACACAGCTAGTAAGTGTCAAGTGTCTGAGGCCAGATTTGAACTCAGGTCCTCCTGAATCCAGGGCCAGTGCTTTATCAACTTCACCACCTAACTGTCCCCAGTCCTTCACTTTAAAGAAGAACTCTTAAAGTCTGTAGTGATAGTAACAACTAGTAGATTTTAAAATTTATATTGATAGATAGATACATATATATAATATATAGATATTGATATCTTTTTATCACTTTCATTTCCAAATGTATCTCAGCTCCCTGCCACCCAGAGGACCATACATTGTATGTAGCTGATTAATGTTTACAATTTATCTAGATTCTATTGAATATTAAGGTTCCTTTTACCTGATTACCAACAACAAAAACAAAAACAACTAGTTCTACAAGAATGAACTTCCTTTTACGTTTTCCAAACCTTGCTGTTTCATTTCCAAATCATGACATTTGAGTATGAAAATGAGGTTCCTTAGGAAGCGTGGTGCCTTTTTTCAACAACCAGACTTTTCCACAGAAAGAAAGGAATGGAGGGATGAAACAAAAAGCATTTCTTAACACTCCGATGTGCCAAACACTTTGGGGACCACTAAGGATAGAAATGCAAGAGCAATGATGGTTCCTGCCCTCAATGAACTTATGTTCTGATTGAGGGAGACAATATAGTTTGAAGGAGGGTGGTGATACACAATATATGTCAGCTTACTGTAAATCAAACATAGAATTGATTGAGTTGAGAAAGCCCATCCTGTTCATTCAAGGGTCCCTTCTAGGAGGATACTCATCCCAGCTGAAAATACTAACCACTCCTGTTGAGTTTTCTCTCTAATTTTCTTCGATATGGTCATAGATAATCACCATATTTTCCAAACAAAAATTCAGGACACTTGGTCTGACAGAGCCATTTTTACCTTATTTGTGAATACCTTATTTTATTCAAATATTTAAAATCTGGACTTCCCTGGGAAATCTAGGACATTGGTCTCTGTACCTGTAGGCCACCTACTGGGGTGAATTAGATTGAAAGGAATATCAAACAAGCCAATAGAGTGTTTTATTTAATTTATATATGCTGTTGACTTTAATATTTAAATTTTTTTTTTCAGTTTATAAGCATTTGGTTTTTTTCTCCCCACATATCACCCAATTAAAAAAAAAACCTTTGTAAACAATTATATATAATTGAACAAAACAAATGACCACTTTGCCACTTTTCCCAAAATGTATGTCTCATTATGTACCCTAAGTCCCTTATGTCTCTATCAGTTGAATATTAGATATCATTCATCCGCTGAAGTCATGGTTGGTCTCTGCATTGATCAGAATTCTGAATATTTCTGTCCTTTTTTTATTCTTTTGGTTCAGCTCATATCATTCTGCATCAGTTCATACTAATCTTCCCCAGTCTCTTAATGGTCCCTTTCATCTTTCCTTACAGCACAACAGTATTCTCTCACATGACATGTCACCATCACACAAAGTCAGAAACAGAAATTGGATACAGGTCTTCCTGACCTGCAGACTGACCCTCTCTCCAGCACATATTCTGTTACATTCATATACTGTGCTTGGTCCAGCCATTCCCCAGTGATGGACACCCTCATAGTTTCCAGTTCTTTGCCATACACACACAAAAAAAAAGGCAGCAGAGAAACTGTAGAAGGAGATTGGTGGCCAAAATAAAGAGTGAAAAAATGCAACTCACAGGAGATAAGGATATTCAGTCAGGGAACCACTATTAAAAAGGATAAATATCTAGCACCCACCAAGGGGAGGAGGGGACCATGAAGATAACTGCAGAGTTAAGAGCAGAAGCCAGTTGCTCCAAAAAATTTTTGTATTTCCCTGTGACAGTCTTCAATTTTCACTTCAAATTTGGTCCCCAGGTGTAAACCTGCATTTGCACAGTTGTATTAAATTATATTAACACATGCCCATCTCTTAGACGTGTTGGTGATGCCAGCCACTGCTTGGATCTCCATCTCTTACCCTACATTCCAGCCTTGCTGTTGGTAAAAGTTTCGGGCCAGGGTGGAAAGTCAGGTGACATTGAGACAGCCAAAATCTTGCCTGCCACTGCACCATGTTTGTCCTGAGATATGCTACCCCAGTTTGGACAAAATATGGGCACTAAGGCTTGAGGGAGTCAGCCAGGCCACAGGATTTAGAGCGAAAACAGACCTTGAGATCTCCAGCCTCCAGCCCTCCCATTTTACAGATGAAAAAACTGAAGGCCAAAGATGTCCATACTAGCTGTGTGACCCATGGTCAAAGCTCTTAACCTGTCTGACCTTTGGTTTCCCCCTTGGTAAGCTGGAGATAATAGTGTACTTGTAATGCCTGCTTCCATGGCTTGGTTCTGAAGAGCTTAGAAAACTTTTTAAGGCACCAAACAAGTGTCATTTATTGTCATTTGCCTTGTCCAGACACAGGTCTCACAGTCGATAAATGCCAGAGATAGGATTCAGACCCAGGGCCTCTCACTCCAAATCCCACACTCCCTCAGCTCTCCGGAACTGTAAGGAGCTGCTACCGCTCAGGTGCCTAGACACTTCCCAGCAGGGGCTGCAGCTGCAGCAGCTCTTGGCTGGTTGGAGATGGACACAGGCATTTGTTCTCTCTACCTACCTGCCCTTGCAAGCTTTTTTCTCACTAGAACTCATTGGTTTGATTTTTGAAACTGCAGTGGGGTGCTAGAAAACAATCCGGGTAGAGAGTCAGCCTGAGAGTCAGGGAGACTCATATCCAATTTCTGTTTCTGACTTTGTGTGATGCTGGACACATCATTTCACCTCTCAGTCCCCTGGGCAAATGATAGGCAGCCTTCTGCAGTGGGGGAAGGAGTTCTCACAGTCAGTCCCTTCCCCTCTCCCTCCCACCCCACCCCTCAAAGATGTATAAAATGAAAGCTGTTCGCGCTGCACCGGGGCCTCCACACAGTGCAGCTATGTATGTGTCCATAGATTTTGATATCCATATGGCATAATGTATATTATATATCACAAATAGATGTTAATGTACACATATCTATATGTGTACACACATGTGTGCATGTGTGAGTGTGGTTAACCTGGCTGAAATCCCAGAACCAGAGCACATTGTCTCTCCTGGATTTCCTGCAGTTTTCCTCCATTCCAAAGCTGGATGACTGATGTGGGGTCTCTGGGCTAATGAGAGAGGAGCTGATCTGGGTACACCACTGGTGGGTACCAGTTGATATTGGTGTCCCCTCGCCCATAGGGAGTCCCAAGAGCAGCTTTTATTTTAAACTTTGGTTCTTGGTTCTTACCCCTTTTGGGGGGGGACGGGGGAAGCAGTGAGGGATAAGTGACTTGCCCACGGTCATATAGTTAATAAGTGTCAAGTGTCTGAGGCCAGATTTGAACTCAGTTCCTCCTGAACCCAGGGCCAGTGCTTTATCCACTGTGCCACTTAGCTGACCCCTTACCTTTTGTTTTTATACTCAGAAATATTTTATTCATTCCCCTTTCTTCTCCAGGATGCAGAAGTTTCTAATCAAATAATCCTTGTGGAAGATGTGCTAGCCAAGCTTTGTAAAACCGTCTACCCACTGGCCGACCTCTTAGCCAGGCCTCTACCTGAAGGAGTCGATCCTCTGAAGCTTGAAATTTACCTTACTGATGAAGACTTTGAAGTAAGTGGTTTGGGGGATAGGTAGACTGGTCAATCAACAAGCATTAATGAAGTGTGTACTAAGTGCCGGTGGGCAACTGGGTGGCAACATATATAGTGCATTGAGTGCTGGGCCTGGAGTCAGGAATACTCACCTTTTTTTTGGTGGGGCATTGAGGGTTAAGTGACTTGCCCAGGGTCACACAGCTAGTAAGTCTCAAGTGTCTGAGGCCAGATTTGAACTCAGGTCCTCCTGAGTCCAGGGCCAGTGCTCTATCCACTACGCCACCTAGCTGCCCCAAAAGTGAATAACTTTTAAGAGTTGTCTCTGCTGGTCCTTTGGTATCAGTGACATCGGGAGGGTGATGGCTTGACTTGCAAGTGAAAAGGTTGTTAAAGGCTACGTTTTAGATGCCAAACATAGGCATTTGTATCTGATCCTAAGGGTAACCAAGAGCCATCATGGTTTATTGCAAGACCTCTGCTTTAGGAAAATCACTTTGGCAGCTACATGGATGACAAAGTGGAGTGGGAAGGGTCTTGGGGAAGAGAGAAAGGAAAAGAAGTCACCCAAGTAGCAGCTTCTTGCAATAGTGGTTCAGGCAAGTGTCAGTGAGGGACTAAATTGGGATGGTGTCTGTGTGAATGGAGAGAAGGGGACCGACCAGCGAGAAGTTGTAGAGGTAGAAATGACAAGATTTGACAACTGATTGGATCCATGGGCCAAGGAAGAGTGAAGCATTGGGGTGACACTGAGGTTGCAAACCCGGGTGACTAGCTGGTTAGCGGCACCCTCAGCAGAGAGAGAGAGAGAGAGAGAGAGAGAGAGAGAGAGAGAGAGAGAGAGAGAGAGAGAGAGAGAGAATAGCTTATTTCAGCATCAGACAAAAGTTTTCTTACTCTGGGTTGGTTGTGTCGGGTCTTCTCCCTTCTTCCAGCTTGCACTAGACATGACCAGAGAAGAATACAGCATGCTGCCGTCTTGGAAACAGGTGAACCTTAAGAAAGCGAAAGGGCTTTTCTGAGCATCGAGGCTGCCGTTGAAAGAGAAGGCTGCAGACATCCCTATCGTCACATTCAACACCATTGGGCCAGGAAGATGCACGTCCGCTTGGACTGGTCTTCAGATTTGTCAGAGTCAGAGCAGAAGCGATTTGAAGGTATTAGATACTGCCCGAGCTGGCGTTGTGTCATTTTGTAAATGTGTAAGAGAACGCCCTGGAAACGTTCTCCCCCCGACTCAGAGGGTATTTCCTGTTTGTAAACTCGGCTCGCCTGTACGTACACTCCTGCACAGTGGCTACCCAGTCCTCCTCTGGTTCCATCCAGCCTTCGCCTATTCCTCTTTGAAGATGCTCTCTTTGTAAAGTGTTATTTTGTTAGCTTGTGGATTATTAAAAAAATTATATTTATATAAACACCATATAGTTCAAATACATATTTAACAAAGCAATATGTATTCACTTTAAAAAACATTTTTTTTGGTGTCAAAACAATACCAAGAAGTAGTAGATGGAGTTGCTTCTACTGAATTATCTATCCCACCAGTATATGTATGTCATTATACACACTCTGAAACGTTTCCTTTGGCAAATAGGCAAGGAGCTGTTCTAAGAATCGCTGCTGGTGCCAAAAGGAACAAAAACCTTTGTACTTATGGCTGGGGACTCTTGAGATAAAATTCTGTGACCTTCATACCTTAATATCCAAAAACAAACAAAAAATGTATAGTGCCTTGTTTTGTGTACAGTTTATATACAGAAAAGTTTGGGTCTGCCTTTTTGAAGATGGTTTGGAACAGCATCTACAATTTTACTTTACAAGGATAGGAGTTAAAAAAAACAAACAACATCTCAGTTTATAATACTTGTGAACACATCTTTTTGTGATATAAGATTCCAAAGTGAGAACTTCAGAATAAAATTTTGGCAATGAGTTGTTTGCTCTTTGATTAATTCCAAGCATTTACTCCTTCCCTGTGTTTAAATGGCCCGTGATACCAACATCCCACAGGTAACTGTTAGAACTTCACTTTGCCTTGAGGTCACCTGGCACAAGGTGAGGTGGGATCGAGAGATCTTACTGCAAAATTTTCTAAGAACATGATGGGAAGGTTTTCCAGGTTCTTATATTCTAGGTGTTGCGTAAGCACCTGCAGCATTAGCACAGGCTCCCATTACACTTTTCCACACAGGTGTGTCAGACCCATGTGCAATTATAACCAAACCGTGAACTTTTTGCCTCATTGCCCAGAGACCACTTACTTCAAAGTTTTCATCAGTAAGGTCAATTTCAATAGCTCTCTCAGGTCCTGACTCAGTTCCATTTGATTCTACCCCTTGCTAGTTGTGTGACCCTGGGCGTTAGGTCATCCTTGAACCTCTATTTCCTCAACAACAAAATGGGGAAAATAATACTTTCCTTGGCCACCTCACAAGGACATTGGAGTCGTCAAGAAAAAGCTCCTTGAAAAACATGTTACAAATGTATATATATATGATCCAATATATGATGATAATGCAACTAGGAATATGAAACAGGAGAGAAGACAGGAAACGTTTAGATTAGGAAGTTATCCACAGTGAGTTGGTGGTCAAAGCTAGGACTGTTTTTAAGCTCTTCAAGGAAATTAATGTAAAGAAGAGCAGAAGGTCAAGGACTTGGGGCCCATAGCTAAACGTGGGAAGAGAAGGATTCACAGGGAGGAGGAGAAGAGAACAAGAAAGTTTGAGCGTCAAGTATTCCCTCCCTCTTCTCTTCCCTTGTTCCTCCGTCTTTCCATTCTCTTCCCTTTTGCCCCTCCCTTCTTTCCTTTTTTCCCCCTCCCTTTCTATTCCTTCCTCCAGCCCTTCTTTCCTTCTTTCCTTTCCACCCTCCCTCTGCCCTTTTCTTCCTGCCTTCCTCTCTTTCCTTCCCTCCATTTCTGCCTTCTTTCATTCTCACTGTAAATTTGCTTCTCAAACCTTCTCTTCATAAGCAGTGCAAAAGGAGTCACAGATTGCCTTTGGGGGAAAAGCAGAATTAAAAATGCCGGCACTGGGCTAGTTCGCTCACCAGGCTGGCTTCTGTTTAAGCAGCTTGTAGAGGCTGTAACACAGGCATGTTCACTGTGGTTCTTCTTTTTCTATTCTTCTGGTGGCACTGATACTTTCCGAGTTGCTATTTATTATTACTCCGTTCTGCTGTGAAAGGGCCCATCCACCCACAAAGAACACCACTTGCTGAATTTGGCAAATCCTGAAAACTTAGCCAATTATAAGATGTCAGCCTCTAAGTTACCTCCCTGTCCCTCCCCAGAGTCATCCCCAGAGCAACTGCAACGCTTTTCTCCACTAACATCAAGTCACCGTATTTCTTAGGCCTGCTATTTTGGAACCAAGAACCCTTCCTTCGGAGATAAAAGGGGGAATGGACATTTGGGGATTGGCATCTCCATTACAGTTGCTGAGTGATGGCTTGACCTTGCATGTATTCCAAGCGCTTGGCTGGTTCTTTATTTTTTTATTTTCATTTTGCAGGACAATGAGGGTTAAGTGACTTGCCCAGGGTCACACAGCTAGTACGTGTCAAGTGTCTGAGTCTGAATTTGAACTCAGGTTCTTCTGAATCCAGGGCCAGTGCTTTATCCACTGCACCACCTAGCTGCCCCTGGCTGGTTTATTTTAAAATAACTTCAGGGGGTGGGGAGTAGAATTCTTTTTACTCTGTCTTTCCACATGCAACATGAAAAAACAAAAAAACAAAAAACAAATAGAAAGCTCTTGACTCACCGGGGAGAGTATTTGGACACTTGGCTACTCCAAATCCCTGGGGTCCCCATGACCGGCTTAAGAAGGAGTAACAGAGGTATTATTTTTCCTGTTACCCCTAATAGTTCCCTTCTCACCCATCAGCCTCATTCTTCATAAACACCAAACCAGAAATACATCCCAGACACCAAGACTCTTTTGGGTACATGGTTTTAATAAGGGACTACGTGATGTTTTAGGTATTCATTGTAAGCTCTTTGAGGGTAGGGGTTGTCTTTGCCTCTTTTTGTACCCCCCAGTCTTTAGCACCTGACACATAATAGACACTTAATAAATGCTTATTGATTGAGTTGCTACCACATCCAAACAAATACAAAGACCCCACCTGGATGGTCTCATCTGAGGGTACCTGGATAGCTTTTCCATATCCACACTCCAAATTCAAATCCTTGCTGCAAGTCTCTCCATACTTGGAATAGACGACATCACCTCTCAATACACTGTCCTGGAAACTTCAGTTTTCCATTAATTCTAGCAGCATCCTGGCTTCTTCATAATCTGTTTTGACTATAGTCACACCCACACCCGATAAGTGTAAAGTTGGGACAACCTTAATTTGGGGGGGGGGGAATGAGGGTTAAGTGACTTGCCCAGGGTCACACAGCTAGTATGTGCCAAGTGTCCTGAATCCAAGGCTGGTGCTTTAATCCACTGTGCCACCTAGCTGTCCCTATTTACTTGTTTGTAAAGCCTGGGTCTCCCCATCCCACCCAGACTGGAAATGCTGAGGCTACACAAAGGTCCAATCAATATAGAAGCTTTGACCTGCTCCATTTCTGACTTAGGTCATTTCTCCTCCTTGTGTCCCTCTCCCAGCCTCTACTCCATCCACACCCCACCAGGAGCTCACTGTATGGATGGCAGAATTAGTGGGGACACCCAGCAACATAGCCCATCACAGGTCAGAGCTCCCAAGCTCAAGAGATCAATGATCCTCAGCCTTCCTAATGCCTGGGATTACAACCCCATGCTCCAACTGGCCTTCTTCTGAGCTCCCTTGTACAATTACACCTAATGAAGAAGTCTTGGAAAGTAAGATGTAAGAGTAGAAATGTATGCCTGGAGCATTTGGTTTTCCCAGTCTTGTGGGAAAATATGACAGCTGAAGTTCCAGGTGTCTCCTAAAGAGTACTGTAGTTGGGTGTTTAGCAATTATTAAATCTTGCTAAATTATCAAACAGCTTCAATGTAATAGCACCATCTCATCATACAGCCTATAATGGTGCAGGCAGGTCTGCTTATAGCTGAATAAACAAAAGAAAATACCGCTGTGTTGAGCCACAAATCAAGAGGCTTCTAATTCCTGAATAATATCTGCACCTGATGTATTTGATAGGCAGCAAGAAAAAGGAAATGTGTGTCTGGGATGAGGGACCAAGCACAGTGAGGACTGATTAAGGGAGAAGGAGGAGGAAATGCACTGGTACATGAGGAAATGACTCAGATTTACAAAGGCTTACCTCATATCGACTTCTGAAGTGAATAGGGCAAGCATTATGACCTTCATTTATTATTACAGGCAAAGAAACTGAAGTAAGATATGAGGGGCACACCAAGGCTACTTTCACACCTAGATCAGCCAAATCCAAAGAAAAAGCACCTCCCCGTAGCCCACCCATGCCAGGTCACTAAACAGATGATGCTGTACATTTGAATCAGGCTTTACCAATGGTTATTTATAAAACATTTACACACGTTTCATTTAGCCTTCACTGATGACCAAGGTTCATCGGCAGGTAGTAGCCCCATTTTACAGAGAGGAAAACCAAGCCCAGGTCTTTAGAATCCGAGGGTAGTAATCAGAAACTGGATTTGAAGATTTTTCTACTTCATCAGGAGGACCTAGAACAGAAAGGTCCTTAACCTAGAGTCCATGAACTTGGAGTTTTGTTTTTTGTTTTGTTTTGTTTTGTTTTTAGTGAGGCAATTGGGGTTAAGTGACTTGCCCAGAGTCACACAGCTAGTAAGTGTTAAATGTCTGAGGCCGGACTTGAACTCAGGTACTCCTGAATCCAGGACCAGTGCTTTATCCACTGTTACCACCTAGCCGCCCCAGAGTTGTTTTTTTTAATGTTTTCCTAACTATCTCAACGTAATTGATTTCCTTTGTAATCTTATATATTTCATTATTTGCTTTTTAAAGTATTATTCAGAGAAGAGGTCCATAGGCTTCCCCAGACTGCCAAAAGGGTCTAGGCCACAAAGCAGTTAAGAACCCTGGCCCTTGGTATGGGGAAATTGGGACACTAATCCATTGTTGGTGGAGTTGTGAACTGATCTAATCATTCTGGAGAACAATTTGGAACTATACCCAAAGGGCCATATAACCTTTGTATACCCTTTGATCAGGCAATACACCTACTAGGTCTGTATCCCAAAGATATTTAAAAAGGGAAGACAGGACCTATTTGTACAAAAATATTTATAGCAGCTTTTTGTAGTGGCAAAGAATTGGAAATTGAGGAGATACCCATCAATTGGGGAATGGCAGAAGAGGTTGTGGTATATAATGTAATGGAAAATTATTGTGCCATTAAAAAAAAAAACAAAAAGATGAGCAGAATGATTTCAGAAAAACCTGGAAAGAATAACACAATCTGATACAAAGTGAAGTGAGCAGAACCAGGCGAGAGTAACAATACCATATGATGATCAACTGTGAATGAGTTGTCTATTCTCAACAATCTATTGAACCAGGATAATTCCAAAGGATTTATGATGGAAAATTCTATCCACCTCCTAAGAAAGAACAGATGCAGTCTGAATGCAGATTGAAGCACACTATTTTTCATTTTCTGTATTTCTTGTCCTTTGGGTCTGTGTCTTCTTTAACAACATGACTAATAAGGTAATATGTTTTGCATTATTGAGCATGTATAACCTATATCAAATTGCTTGCGGGGGAGGAAAAAAGAATTCAACTGTTATTGGGGAAAATAAATTATTGTTTAAAAAAACAAAGAATCCTATTCCTCAAAAAGAGACTGCTTGGTGGCACAGTAGATAGAGCACCAGCCCTGGAGTCAGGAGTACCTGAATTCAGATCTGGCCTCAGACACTTGACACTTACTAGCTGTGTGACCCTGGGCACACCCCAATTGCCTCAATTAGGTCATCTGTGTTCGTCCTGATGTATATCTTGCCACTGGACCCAGATGGCTCTGGAGGAGAGAATGAGGCTGGTGACTAGGCACAGCCCTCCCTCACTTAACTCCAATTTACTGCAAGTCATGACATCACCTCCCAATGCCATGATCCTCTTTGAGAATGAAAGACAACAAATCTACTAGAAGAGGATTCATGAACAGTGGTCTCAGTGAGCAGTCACTGGACTTCAAGATAACTGACCACCAGCTGCAAAGAGTTGGTAATCAAATTCAGCTTAACATCCAGTAACCAGGCACCAACTTGAATATTAGTGGAAGGGTCCCAAGTCCTTCAGCCATTTGGGTGAGCAGATTGTCTCAGGCTTCTCAGGTGATATCCAAATACTTGTTCCAACAGCCCAATCCCTGCTTAAAGAGCTAGCTCAGCATTGCTATCATTTGCACATCACAACAAGCCCACTCTTGTGATACGGACAGCCTCTGCCAGCTGACTCCAAACACCATCCTGACTCTGGCCTGACCCTGGTGTGAGGGAGGCAAGAGCAGCTTCCTCTCTACTCCCTTCCTGTCCCAGTCCTGCCAGTTGTGACAATTCCCTACTTGGGAACTTGAATGCCCTCTCCCTTTGGAGATTGTTCTGCTCTTTTGTTTCCCTTCTTTTAGTGAAGTTTTATAGATTCTCTGACCTCTGTGTCTGAGGTTAGCTCATCAGTGACTCTGGTTGGCCTGGAGCCATGCGACTGTCCCTGAGCTGAGAGCTGACTTGGTCAGCTGTAGCATTAGTTGTGTGTAAAAGCTGGTAACATCCTGTGTTCACTAATTGGACTGAGAGAATGTGGGTTATGGTGACTTTGCTCTCTCTGTAGCAAGGGGAAGCGAGTCTGTGAAGGGAGCTGATAATGAAGTTATGGACCAAAACAACTTGTCTGCAAAATTTGGGGAAGGGATAACGTGTCTCAAGTCACATAGGGTAAGTCAGGTAAGAAATTCAAATGGAGAACCTATGAACACTTGTTCACTGATGAGCCTCCTACATCAGTTTCATTGTTGTTGTTTAGAGGGGATTGGGAAGGCCCCTGCCTCCCTAAAAGGAATAGTGGCCTGTTGTTGATGTGTGTATCCCATCTCTCTCTTCATTTGCTTTGCCTTCTGGTAATGTTTTGGGAGAAATGATTATTAATAACCAATGATTTGGGGAGATTCAGAGCTCCCCCTTTTTCCATAGTCCTCATTTCAAGTTCAGTCTTTTAAAGGACATTACTGATAATGAGCCTGAAGTAACTCTTCGATCTTGGTCAGACCCACCTTGACAAAGAACTTAATCTAAGGTGGGAGAAGCCCATTGTGGTCTACTGAAATCTGAGTAGGGATAGATTCTTTGATTTGATTGCCCAAAGCTGTTGGTGGTCTGGGTGTAGAGATAGTCTCTTGGTCCAAGAGTAACATAATGTCACTCTTTCAGCCCCTCATTGGAGTGAGCCCACTTCTCATTATAATATTGGTTCTCTCATTATTGTTAAGCAATCAGAGTTAATTGCCACTTTCAGGCACACCCATTCTTCCAAGGTCACATAAAGTAAGACCATTCCCATGAGGAGTCTTTGACATTCACAAGTGCCTCTAACCTCTTTTATTAATAAAATGCTGGCATTATTAATAAAATGACTAATTACCCCAAAATTATGTCTCAAATTTTTAAAATGTCACAGTTTCTTTAAATCACTAGCATTTAAGTTTCATAAAGCATTATTATCTCATTTGATCCTTATGACCCTGGGTGGCAGGTGCTTTTGTTTTGTTTTGTTTTGTTTTAACTGATGAGAAGTTTGGTTTATTTTCGGCAGGTGCTATTATTAACCCTATTTTTTAATTACCCCTCCTCAGTTTCATTTCTTTCATTTATTGGCTCCAGTTGGTGAAACTGGGATGATAGAGGTTAAATGACTCGAATCTTTCTGACTCCATGTCCAACACTATCCCTGACACCTTCTAGCTGCTTCCTATTCCCAGAAGAGATAGCACATTTTCACAAGCACCTTAAGGGGAGTGAGTTTGTGAGATACTTTCCTAGATGAATTGAAACAGAAAGATATGAGGAACCTGAGTATAAGGAGTGGGGAGGAAGGCATAATGGCAAAAGAAGAATAAAAGGAGAGGGAGGAAGAAGGTAAAAGAATAAGGGCGTGCCAAGCTCACCAAAGACCAACTTCCAAATTTTGCCATGGGTCAGTCCTTATGCTCAGGCACTGCAGGTCAGTATTGATGATATATATTTTGCTCACACACACCAGGGGGGCGCCCATAATTCAGTAAGTGTTGTAGCTGTCTGAATTGTGTGGTGTGGGAGGGTGGAAGGGGAAAGTGGCACAATTGGTGCCCCATCCCTCCCACCCACCAGCCCCAAACACACTCAGCCAATCAGCATCCAGTCAAAGTTTACACATGCGGAAGCTGGAGGGGGGGGGTAGTGGGGAGGTAAGGCTGTGTAACGATTGGAATGACGCCACCTGCTGGATACTTACTGTAGAAGAGTTCTTGGCGGGAGGAAGTGACGCGGACTAGTGGGAGGAGGAAGGAGGAGACTGGTGCTGACTCTAGGGCTCTTTTCATCTGGACTCTGGTGGAGAGCGGAGCTAGAAATGTGCTCTCCCTTTAATAGATAGGAATCTAGGCCTTTCTCTCTCTTTACCAAATTCTTATTCTCCTTAATAAATGCTTAAAAGTCTAACTCTTGCTAAAGCTTATAATTTATTGGCGACCACTCATTAAATATTTTAGACAGACTAGCTAGAATTTTAGCCCTTAACAGATGGCTGACCACGAAGAGGAAAGCTAACCCTCAGTCTTCTGATCTTCTGGTTGGGTAAGAAATTTCCCCTCCCTCTCCCTTTAAATTGCTAAGTACTGGCCCACTGGCTGTGTTTTCCTTTAAATTTTTTCGAATGGACCTTTTAAACTCCCTAATTACCCCATTTTTGATTTTAGTCTGTTTAACCAGACAAATGGGAGATAAGATCATGTTAATGCTTTGTTTTTGTGGATTTTCTATTTTTCTTTTTCTTTTTGTTAAAAGAGCCAGCAACTTACTCACACAAGGAAATATCTCTCCCTCTCCCAACCATGCTTTTTCAGAGAAACCTGAAAAGATTCCCGCAGCTTTTCCCAGTTCTAACAGTAATTGTTGCTTTAATTTTGCATGCCTGGAGGCAATGACCCACCCTCTAGAAGCTTTTAATCCCCTAGCACCTGGAGGCAAAGTGGGGGAAGAGGAATCCAGGCCTGAGTTCAAAATCAAGTCTGATTCTAATTGCTCTGGTCCCTCCCCTCCTCTCCAGACCCCACCCTCTACTCCTCCTATGGCCAAGCCCATAGCTTCCCCTGCCTGGGAAGTCCAGAGATCTGGTGCGCATGCTCAACTTTTTCTACCTGCATTTGCAGCTTCAGGCTCAGCCCTTCCCCGGCCTGGCTGTGCTTCTGAGACAACCTTAGAAAACCCTTTAAATTCCAGATATGCTCGTTTTGTTCATAATTTTGCTAACCTGCTTTTGTCTTTAATTAGTAATCTTATAAAGCATTTGTATGGTGAAAAGACTGACAGACAATATAGAGGGGTTAAAGAAGAAAAACTTAAGCTGAATAAGAATGACAATCATCACCATAGTTCAAGACTCCGCTTCTTTTGCCATGGAAGTATATATATTTTACAGAAATGTAGAAGTAAACAGCAAGGTATTGATATGAGTATTGGGGATTTTAGATATCGGAATCAAAAGTGTTCTGAATTCATTCAGAGTGATAGTATCAATTCAGAGGTTACATAGGATTTCTATGCTATTACATATACATTTTGAAATTAATGGTATGGGTTTATTTTCATAGAGATTTTCATGCTTTTGAGATTGTGTCTTATACCTAGTTTCTAAAACAAGGAGAATATTTGTAAAAGCTTTTTATAGTCATGTGATCAAGTTTATATTTTATAATACTCTTATTGATATTAAGTTCATATTCATTTAGATTTCCTTAGTTTGAATTTCACTGTCTTTTATTGTTCCATGTGTATTTTCTTCTATTCATTTGTCTATCTAATTTTGAAACATTGCAAGATGGTTTTGATTTCATAATGCAATGTTAATTCTAGGAGTATTGTGCTCCCATATTCTGAGTTGTTTGTTTTTATTATTTTTTCTCAACTGATTATTTGATCAAACTCTTTAAAGCATTTCCCTGGCAAATTGGTTGCCATGGCAAGTGTAAATTGATTCTAGAAGTATTATTTTTAATAAGCATATTCCAAAAAAAAAAGAGGGGAACATTTGTAAAAGTTTTCTTTTTTCAAAAAAAAAGTTTTCTTTGAGATTCTGTTGTGCTTTAACTTGTATTTAAATATGTTCAGATTTTTCAAAAAAGTAATTGTATACTAAGTTAAAAAAGGGGTATTATTTGAAATTGTTGCATAATTATATATTATATTCTGAGTCAAGATGTATTCACATTTTTTGCAATCATTTATTATCCTCAATTTTTAAATCCATATGAGACTTGGATTATGGGAACTTATCATTTAAGACATTAATTGCCTTTATTCTGAGTTATCAGATGCCAGTTGGCCAAGATGCCATCCAATCACAAGAGGAATACACGCAAGAGCAGACACTGAACTGTCACATGAGGGGAGACATGCATGAAGTCAAGGTATGGCCAAGGGAACGGCTTTTGACAAATGTTGAGGTTGGATTCTCTTGGTTTAATATTTTATTTTTCCCCACAATATTGTACAGATGGCTGGAAGTATTGATCCCACCCATCTCACTTCTACACCTGGCTTCTATGCTCCCTCCTATATGCCTGATGCCATGGACATCTCAATCCCATGCATCTGATTAAGTCTGACTCAGTTTCTTCCAATATGTTCGGTGGCATGGACATATATTCCATCCACCTCTTTTAAGCCTGGCATACTGTATGGGCAGTACATACTGCTCAAGTGTGGGAATGCTCATATCCCATCATTTCTCTGTTCTTTTATGGTAACCCCCATAATTATCTCAGGTGTCATGATAAATACAGTGTTGAATTTGGCCTTGACACCTGTTACCAATTATATTAGATTTTTTAATTTCTCATAATGGCATGAGGATAATTAGGCAGATGATGCAAAAAGTGATGAAACAAAGATAAAAATTATTTTTATTAATTAATATTGCAGCAATTGTCTTCTCAATTACCCTCCATAAGGGGGGACTATAGTAATATTATAATTTTAAAGAATGTTTCAATTTTTGTTTTATTATATGTTTCATGTGTAACAACCAAGATTCTGAATTCCCTTATATATGTTTCTGAGAACTTTCATTGTTTGATTTGATTACTGACAAAGCTATTTTAAAGTTGTGTTAAGCTCAATTTTGTAGGAAATTTCCTGGCTGATTACCAGCATCCACACATCAACCCCTGAAAAGACTTCCATTCCACGACTACACCTAGAGGACATCTGAGAAAAGATTTTCAGAGACTTTAAATGAACAGTTTTGATTTGTTGTTTTTGTTGTTTTTTTTCTCTTTCTGTTATAATATACACCATCTGTAACATGTATTCTCTGCAGAGGCCCTCCCTTTGCAAGACTAATGTCAAAGCGTCGGTTCATGAGGACAAAAAAAAAAAAATCGCCCCTCTGGACAAAACTTTCCTCTCTTCCTTTTCTATATTGTTGTTCACATATTATTAGTTAGTAATAGTTATTATATTGTTTTTACTGTTCCGTCAAGGAAACATTTTGTTTCTTGAGGAACAACAGGGGGGACTGTAACGATTGGAATGACACCACCTGCTGGATACTTACTGTAGAAGAGTTCTTGGCGGGAGGAAGTGACGCGGACTAGTGGGAGGAGGAAGGAGGAGACTGGTGCTGACTCTAGGGCTCTTTTCATCTGGACTCTGGTGGAGAGCGGAGCTAGAAATGTGCTCTCCCTTTAATAGATAGGAATCTAGGCCTTTCTCTCTCTTTACCAAATTCTTATTCTCCTTAATAAATGCTTAAAAGTCTAACTCTTGCTAAAGCTTATAATTTATTGGCGACCACTCATTAAATATTTTAGACAGACTAGCTAGAATTTTAGCCCTTAACAGCTGGAAGATAGCAAGGGGCCAGGCTGGGAGGGGCTTCAATGCCAGTCTGCATTTGCACTAGGTGCTACTAAAGGGGATCTGGCCAGTTAGCCCAAGTGCCCTCTTTACCCCTGCCTGCCACACCTATAATGGGTCTATTATGTCTATGGTTGACTTCATCTTGAGTTCAAGGTCTTCTCACCAGCAAACTTCCTACCCTGTGCTTGCATCTGGGTTACACACTCCTTCCATCACCCTGAGGACTTGCTCACTGCATGGGCCAGCTCCAGTTTGCACCACCATTACCTCCCTGGCATGAGACAGAGCCCCAGAACAGCCCTTGCTGCCTGCCTGGGCACCCAAGCAGTGGCCTTTTCTCCAAGTCACCAGAGAGTGAGTGAGACAAGTCTCTGGGAAAGCCAAGGCCCCACTCTCCAGTCCCTGCTTTACTAGCTGACAGCCTGGGAGCCTTCGGTCCAGTGGGTCATTTTTCTGTCTGATTGGCTTTCTGGAGGAGAAGAGAGCCGGGATTCTGTTTTTCTGGCTTACCTCCAGGAGAGGTGATTAAATCCTACTGCAGTCTTTCACAGAAGGCTGTTCCTCTCCTCTTACCTTAAGCTCCTCTAGCTGAATCATGGCTAATACTTCATCCCAGAGGCCTCTGCATTGCAGTGAGAGGTGCAGCAACACTTTGGATGAGCAGGTAAAACTGGCAAAGGCTTTGTGTATGCTGCGGGACTACATATCATCCCCTTCCTGTAAGCTCCTTTCTCCCCTCCCTTCCCTCGCTTTCCTTAATTGAACCCACCTTACAGCCAGCATTGCCATCTACAAAATGGAGGGGACACCTAGTTCGTGACTTTAGAATTAATTAATTGTCTGTAAAGCTCTCTGCAGATGAAAAGTGCGCAATTTTATTTATCCAACATTTAATCAGCTATATTTGGGACCGGTTCATAATCACCATATCTCCTATTGAACTATTGAATAGCCAATCAGAGGAAGAAATCAATGGCATCTATCAGCTCACAGGCATAGATTTCCACAGATTACATAGCCGTGATGAGGGAATTGGAATTTTAAAACTTTCCATGTATTTCCCAAGGCTGAGGGACCTCCCCAAGGCCCTGAATCCAATTTCAGGCACCCAGACGTCATCTGTCCTGTGTGTTTTCTACCCCCTCTTAGGAATTTATTGGGCATCTCGAAGGCACAGCTGGGTAGCTGTGTCTGGCGGAACAAAGGACCACTGCCAGGCAGAGTGCTAGGGGACCTTGGTGCCATGCCTCTGACTCACTTTTCCAACTTGGCAATTCCTCTATCACCTCCCCTGTACCCCGGACCCCTCACTTCCCGGCCTGACCAATGTCTGGCCCCTCCTCAGCCCTCCTCAGGGATGTTGGAAAGAGGGATGAGGTCATGTCTGTGGGGCGGCCCTGGGCTCTTCTCAGGTGCAGGCTGCCACACAAACACAGGCTTTAAGAAAATTTCAAGACATTTCCAGTGAGTCAGAAGCCAACGACAGCACCTGAGCTGCTTGTCTCCCAGTTCAGGGCTGTGAGCCCCATTGACCGAGGTCTCCTGTGAAGGCAGAGGTTTATATGTTTACATAGGCTCATACATATCGTGCTCATGTGCTATTTCTGAAGCTCAGATGAAGCCTTTCCTTTCTTAATTTCTGAATACCATCAGGAACACAATTTATGAGCACCGTAAGGTAAACTAAGCCAGGAAACCAACTGAAGGAACTTGTTGGGGGGTTCCTAGACCAGTCTCTGGTTAGAGGAGAGTAGGATGGTAGGGACAGGAGGAAAGAGAAGATTGCCCACCTAAAGACCTATATGCTGTGATGTCAGTCTACCCCTTGGATGGTGGCATACGGTTGCTAAGTCAGGGCTATACCTCGCCCTTCCTTACTTCTAGCAATCAATCAGTCAACAAGTATTTAAGTTCCTTCATAATCTGCCCCCTTCCTACCTTTCCAAACTTCTTATACCTTCCTCCCTTCAACATATAACCACACTGACTGCTATTCATCCACAAGATTCCACTGCAAACAAAGAACAATAGAAAAGTTAGCTATTCTTGCTTTTATTGCTCTGGACTGAAACCTGGGAATTCTTGATTTTCTTCAAGACTCTGCCCAAGTTTGACTTTCTACCTGAAGCCTTTCTAATCCCCAGTTGCTAGTGCCTTTCTCCTCAAGCTACCTTGATTCACTTTTGCATATAGTCTGTGTCTACTTATATATTCTTGTTGCTCCTTCCCCACCCCACCCCCCCCACTGCCTTTTGAATGTAAGCACCTTGAGGGCAGGGATCATTTCACTTTTGTATTTTTATCACCAGCAACTCACACAGTGCCTGGCACATTGTTGTTCAGTTGTTTAGCTGTGTCTGCTCTTCATGACCCCATCAACCATATGCAAAATCAAATTAAGGTAGTTTGAGGATAAGAGTTTATTGAGAGGCAAAGTGGGTAGAGCACCAGGTCTGGCATCAGGAAGACTCATCTTCCTGAGTTCAAATCTGTGTGACCCTGGGTAAATCACTTAACTGTTTGCCTCAGTTTCCTCATCTGTAAAATGAGCTGGAGAAGAAAATTGAAAATCATTTCAGTGTCTTTGCCAAGAAAATCCCAAATGAGGTCACAAAGAGTCGAACTCAACAAAATGAAAGAGAAAAGGGTGGTGATCTCAGAGTTAGCAGACCAGGGTTCAAGTCCTGGCTCTGATATCTCCCCTTATAACTCTGAGCATGGTAATTAACTCCTGTGAGACTCAGTTTCCTCATTTGTAAAATTTGGATAGTAGGACTTATATGCCCTACCTATTTCAAGGGACATTGTGGGGAAAATGCTTTGTAAACCTTAAAGTACTAGGTAAATGTTTATTAAGAAATGTTTGGGGAGAGGTTGGGGTGGGGGGAAGAACCCATCATGTTATACTAGCATAATGACAGTGCTGCTGGTCTAGACATTCCATAAACTGAATTAAGCAGACATAGCTTCTGCTACTAGGATATTATGATCAAAGACCAAATAATGTCAGTCTCAGAGATTTCTAGGGCAGACCACAAACAAAGCAACAGTAAAATGATAGATGTCTATGGTTCACATCACCCTTCTATTTGGTTGTCTTTATCCGACACTTGCCTAGTGTTGTTTGTTTATTTGTTGTCCATCCCTTACCACCTCTCCTACCATTATTATCCCCATTTTTCAGTCGAAGAAACATGTCCAGGGTCATCCAGCTAGTAAGTGTCTGAGCTCAGATTTGAACATAGGTCTTCTGACTCTAGGTCCAGTGCTCCATTCCCTATGGAGCCACCTAGCTGCACAAAGACTTATGGATGAGTCATCAGAACACCATCTACAACCCCATTCATTTCAACAAGTATTAATTGATGAAACTCTGCCCAAAGGGCTATCAAACTGTGCATACCCTTTGATCCAGCAATACCACTATTAGGTCTGTATTCCAAAGAGATTTTTTAAAAGAGGAAAGGGGGGGGCGGCTAGGTGGCGCAGTGGATAAAGCACCGGCCCTGGATTCAGGAGTATCTGAGTTCAAATACAGCCTCAGACACTTGACACTTACTAGCTGTGTGACCCTGGGCAAGTCACTTAACCCCCATTGCCCTGAAAAAAAACAAAAAAAAGAGGAAAGGGACCTATTTGTACAATAATATTTATATAAGCTCTTTTTGTAATGGCAACCAATTAGAAATGGAGGGGATGTGAACTGATCCAATAATTTTGGAGAGTAATTTGGAACTATGCCCAAAAGACCCAATGGTACCACTGCTAGGTCTGTATCCCAAGAAGATCATAGAGAAGGAAAAAGTACCCATGTGTACAAAAATATTTATAGCAGCTCTCTTTGTGGTGGCAAAGAATTGGAAATCAAGGGAATGCACATCAATTAGGGAATGGCTAAACAAGTTGCGGTATATGAATGTGATAGAATACTATTGTGCTATAAGAAACGATGAGCAGGAGGAGTTCAGAGAAACATGGAAGGACTTACATGAACTGATGCTGACTGAGAGGAGCAGAACCAGGAGAACATTGTACACAGTGACAGCAACACTGTGTGATGAATGATGTTGATAGACTTGGCTCTTCTCAGCGATTCAATGATCCAAAACAATTTCAAAGAACTCATGATAGAAAATGTTCTCAACATCCAGAAAAAAGGACTATAGATTATGAATGCAGATTGAGTCATACTGTTTCTACTTTTGGACCATTTTTTTCCTTCTTTTGTGAGGTTTTCCCCTTGTGCTCTGATTCTTCTTTCACAATATGACTAATGCAGAAATATGTTTAATGTGATTGTACATATATAAACTATATCAGATTGCTTTCCATCTTGGGGAGGAGAGAGAAAAGGGAAGGAAGGGAAGATGGGAGAAAAATTTGGAACTAAAAATCCTATGAAAACAAATGTTGAAAACTATCCTTACATGTAACTGGAAAATAATAAAATACTTTTATTTAAAGAAAAGAAGTGGAGGGGATGCCCATCAATTAGGGAAAGGCTGAACAAGCTGTGGTATATGAATGGGCCATAATACTATTGAGCTATAAGAAATGAAGAGCAGGTGCATTTCAGAAAAACCTGGAGAGATTTACATGAACTGATGCAAAATGAAGTGAGCAAAATCGGGAGAACATCATACATAGTAGAAGCAACATTGTATGATGAGCAATTATGAATGACTTAGCTATTCTCAGAAATTCCACAGGACTCGTGATGAAAAATACTATTCACAAGCAGGGAAAGAACTGATGGAGTCTGAATAAATATCAAAGCATACTATTTTCACTTTATTTTTTGTGGTTTTCTCCTTTTGGTCTATTTCTTCTTTCACAACATGACTAATATGAAAATATGTTTTATGTGACTGTACATTGTGAGGAAAGGAGCGATGGTCTCCTCTCAGTAGGGCATAGCCAGCACCATTCAAATTATATTCCTCAGGACCTGTTTTGAGGATTCAGGTCTCATGGCGGACAGATTACATGGTTCAAGTATCCCTGAGCTGGTCTCAATGAGGTCCTCTTCTGGGCTGTGTTCATGTAAAGGAATGTTTCTGTGTCACCTCCCCATTAGCTGAGAACTCAAAGAATAATTATGGAAATTAGGGTTAAGAATACTGCATTTGGCATCCAAAATTGGAAGGGAGGCAGAAAACTGGGAAACAATTTTTGAGGCCAGTGCTTCTGATAAAGGCCTCATCTCTAAAATATATAGGGAACTAAATCAAATTTATAAGAATCCAAGTCATTCCCCAATTGAGAAATGGTCAAAGGATATGAACAGGCAGTTTTCTGATGAAGAAACCAAAGCTATCTATTCCCATATGAAAAAATGCTCTAAATCTCTAATGATTAGAGAGATGCAAATTAAAACAACTCTGAGGTACCACCTGACACCTATCAGATTGGCTAAAATGACAAAAAAGGAAGATAATAAATGTTGGAGAGGCTGTGGGAAAATTGGAACACTAATGCATTGTTGGTGGAGCTGTGAGCTGATCCAACCATTCTGGAGAGCAATTTGGAATTATGCCCAAAGGGCAATAAAGCTGTGCATACCCTTTGACCCAGCAATTCCACTTTTAGGTCTTTTGCCCAAAGAAATCATGGAAGAGGGAAAGGGACCCACATGTACAAAAATATTTATAGCTGCTCTTTACGTGGTAGCAAGGAATTGGAAGTTGAGGGGGTGCCCATCCATTGGGGAATGGCTGGACAAGTTGTGGTATATGAATACAATGGAATACTATTGTGCTGTGAGAAATGATGAGCAGGAAGAGTTCAGAGAAACCTGGAGGGTCTTATGTGAGCTGATGATGAGTGAGATGAGCAGAACCAGAAGAACATTGTACACAGTATTATCAACATTGAGTGTTGACCTACTGTGATGGACTATATTCTTCTCACCAATGCAATGGTACAGAAGAGTTCCAGGGAACTCATGATAGAAGAGGATCTCCAAATCCAAGAAAAAAAAAAGAAAGAAAGAACTGTGGAGTATAGATGCTGATTGAACCATATTATTTCTTTTGTTTTGGGTGCTGTTGTTTTTTTTTCTATTTTGAGGTTTTGCATCACTGCTCTGATTTTTTCTCTTGTAACAGGATTAATGCAGAAATAGGATTAATGTTATTATGTGTATATATATGTGTGTGTATATATGTATATGTATATGTATATGTATAGAGATATATAGATATAACCTATATCAGATTACCTGCTGTCTAGGGGAGTGGGGAGGGAGGGGAGGGAGGGAGAAAAATCTGAAATTGTAAAGCTTGTATAAACAAAAGTTGAGAACTATCTTTACATGTAACGGAAAAAATAAAATACCTTATACATTAAACAAAAAAAAAGAATACTGCATTTGGGCAGCTAGGTGGCGCAGTAGATAAAGCACCAGGCTTGGATTCAGGAGGACCTGAGTTCAAATCCGGCCTCAGACACTTGACACTTACTAGCTGTGTGACCCTGGGCAAGTCACTTAACCCCCATGGCCCCACCAAAAAAAAAAAAAATACTGCGTTCCAATTAGCTAGCTTTTGCACTTAGATTGTAACCCTTAAGTAATCAGTCAATGAAGAACAAAGGGAGGGTCCCTTTTGAGTTAGGGACTAAGGATTAAAACGGGGCCTGCAAACTCCCATCCTCTACACTCAAACCTGCCTGCTGCATGCTGATCACAGTGCCCATTCTCATGAGAATGAAAACAAACAAGCCTTTGACACATTGCTGCTGAGTTCCAGAGAATTATTGAGCAGGGGACGTTTTCCTCTCACACATATAAACCTATATCAAATTGCCTACCCTCTTAGTAAGGGAAGAAGTGAAAGATGGAGAGAGAAAATTTGGAACTCAAAATTTTTCAAAAATGTATGTTAGAGGGGGGCAGCTAGGTGGCTCAGTGGATAAATCACTGGCCCTGGATTCAGAAGGATTTGAGTTCAAACCTGACCTCAAACACTTGACACTTACTAACTGTGTGACCCTGGAAAAGTCACTTAACCCTCATTGCCCTGCAAAAAAAAATGTATGTTAGAATTTGTCTTTACATGTAATTGGAAAAATAGGAAACACTTAAAAAACACAAGAATCATTGAGTATAATACACTCAGTGCTAGGGTAGGTACTAGATGGAATAATAAAGAAGTATGAGACATAGCCCATGCCTTTTAAGAAGCTTATGGTCTGGGGGCAGCTAGGTGCACAGTGGTTAGAGCACTGTCATGAAGTCAGAAGAACCTGAGTTCAAATCCCAGCCTCAGACACTTACTAGCTGTGTGACCCTACGCACGTCACTCAACTCTGATTGCCTTAAAACAAACAACCAGCAGAAAACAAAGAAGCTCATAGTCTAGCTAGGGAGAGAGGGCGAACACTCAGGAGCCCATTAAGTAGCAAGATAGGGCAGTATATGATAAAACACAAATTAAATGGGGCAGGTAACAATACAATTTAGAATAGCAAGAGACAGGAAGCAAACCAGCTGTCTCACAATTAGAGAGACTAAAGCAAACTACTGTATAGTAGTAACATGATACTTTGTATCCATTTAAAATGGCAAGCATGTGGACCAGTGCAAACACAACCATCTGATTCTATGTTCCATAATGTCTGAGCCCAGGGAATGCATTGTTCATTGGGAGGTGCTTCCAGGACTCCTTTTCCCCAGGGGACTGTGTACCTGAATGCAGGGTGATTATGTTAGCAGCCCAGGACTCTCATCGTGGAGAAAGAAACTTCAGAGAAGCAGAGTGTCATGAAAGTAGCTTTCATGGCATCCCGGTAGAAGATGCTGGGAGCTGATTGCTTGCTATTAAAAATAAACTAAGGGGACAGCTAGGTGGCACAGTGGATAAAGCACAGGCCCTGGATTCAGGAGGACCTGAGTTCAAATCCGACCTCAGACACTTAACACTTACCAGCTGTGTGACCTTGGGCAAGTCACTTAACCCCCATTGCCCCGCAATAAATAAATAAACAAAAGATTATTTTTAAAATGCTTTAAATTCCTCTATTTCTTTAAAAGAATGTACAATGTAAAATGTGTAAGGCTTGGTGCTACCTGCTGGGAATACATAAAATGACCCCCCAGGGTCCTCAAGAAGCTTATTTTCTACTGAGGGATACAGAGAAGGAAATATAAGGGACAAGAAAATACCAACATTTGTGGCAGAGGAAAAGCTTCTAGGAGGGGCCTTGAGAACTGAGGAGGGATGCAATCCAGGCATGCTCAGGGAACAACCAGTGGGCCAATTTGTCAGGAATGAAGCATTTGTGAAGGTGAGGAAGAAGAAATGATTCTAGAAACATAGGTGGGATTGAGACTGGGAACTTTGGATTTCCTCCTCAAGGCAATTGATGAGATTTGCAGTGGAGAGGGACACAGTCAGAAGGAAGAATTTTCATTTGGCAGATTTGAGAGGGAGTGAAAGGAGAATAATAATCACAATGGGCATTTATGGAGGTATTACTACTTTCTTAGATGGGCATTTTAATTGTTGGAAAGGGGCAGGGGAAGGACATTTTTTTGCGTGTGAAATGGAGAAAATCAGTTTGAAGAAATACAAATTATGCTGAGAGAAAATAATCCTCAGATTAAAAATACCAAGAGGACCAGAGGGAAAGCCATACAAAGATAAAAGCACTGATTTTCCTGTTTCCCAGCAGCTAATCTGCATATGAGTGTTTTCAGAATTTTAGAATTCATTGCTGGGAAATGGAATGAAGGAGCTGTTTGGGAATCGGGGCATAACAATTGCACCCCATCTGACAGAAATGCGGATTTGGGGTTTCTCAAGTAAGTGAGATATGGGTTACCACACCTGTGGAGATCCGTGCATACATTCCGTAAATTAGATGGCCACATTCTCCATTCTCCCTTTCTCCGCATTCTTCCCATTCTCCATTTCTGTGATTTTGCATATTATCGATAAACCCCTTAGTTCATTCACCCTAGGAGGAGGCTGGTGGCTCTATTGTTGGAAAGCCGTGGAACCAACCTGGACCTGGTTTGCACAATACCCCAAACCAGAGATCATCATCTTACCCCTATGTCTCCTTATTTTGGTTGAAGGAGCCTCTATCCTTCCCATTATGCAGATTCCCACATTTGGATTCGTTCTTCTCTCTCCCTAAGGTCAATTCTTGTCGATCTGCTTCCCCATCTCTTGAAGGCATCCTTTTTTCTCTCTGAGGTCTTGTCATCTCTCATCTGGATTATGATAATATCCCCCTAATTGAAGCAGTAAGATAAGGGTTAGAGTGTAGAACTCCAAATCTGGAAGACCTGATTTACAGTCTTAATTTCCTAATCTGTAAAATGGGGATGGTAATCTGTGTGGTACTTACCTCGCAGGGCTACTGTAAGGCACAAACAAGATAACTGCCAAGTACTTTTTAAATTTTAAAAGACAATATGAACATAGCAGACGCATTTAGTAAAGTTGGAGGAAAATCTCCATGTCTTCCTTTCTTCTTCCTGTAAACACTAAACTGAACCAACCACCTAGACATTTCTTGGCCCATGGCTGGCTTAGACAAGGATTTTAGCTGCCTTTTTCCTCTGAAAGTCTTCTGGGGATAAATTCTTATTTTCATTTCTCTGACAGGAGCCTTCTGGAAAACTGACTAAATTAAAAGAGGAGTCCCCCACCCCCACTTTTATTCTTGTGAGAATGTGATTTATATAGCTCAATTTAATTCAACATTTATGCAGCACCTACTACGTTCAAGGTATCGTGCTAAGCACTGAGTAGGAGTGCAGAGATTTTTTAAATGACATTAGGTTTTGAACAATGAGAAAGATTCTACAAGGCAGAGGTGAGGAGAGAGTGAAATCCAAGTATGAGAAATAGCCTGCAGGAATCCTTATTTCCTTTCCTGAACCCCAATTCTTGTGGTGTTTTTCCTCCCCAAACTACTCAGCATTTGTCTTTTTTCTATGTCATGTAGAGTTGGAGAGTAGGAATTGTTTCATTCTTTCTATTTGTATCATCAGAGTCTAGCATAGTTTCCAGCACATTGCAGGAATTTAAAATGAGTGTAGACTAGGGGGCGGCTAGGTGGTGCAGTGGATAAAGCACCGGCCCTGGATTCAGGAGTACCTGAGTTCAAGTCTGGCCTCAGACACTTAACACTTACTAGCTGTGTGACCCTGGGCAAGTCACTTAACCCCAATTGCCTCACTAAAAACAAAAAAACAAAAAAAATGAGTGTAGACTGATTGATTATGTGGCACCCCTTCTAAGGCTAGAGACTAGGTTTTTAGCTGTTGTTCAGTCATTTCAGTCACGTCTGACTCTTCATGAACCCATTTGGGGTTTTCTTGCTTGGCAAAGATACAGGAGTGGTTTGCCATTTCTTTCTCCAACTCATTTTACAGATGAGGAAACTGAAGCAAACAGGGTTAAGTGATTTGTCCAGTCACACAGCTAGTAAGTGTCTGCAGACACATTTGAACCCAGGAGTCTTCCTGATTCCAGGCTCAGCACTCTATCCATCCATCCACTGCACTGCCTAGCTGTCACTCAATCCCCAACTAGTGTGCTTCCCATTTACAAGTTATTCAGCCAGATTTAATTATCTTTTAGCAAAGATATTTACGAGATGATATAGTAAGAACAATTGGCACAAAACATGCCCCCAAAAGACTAGGGCACAGTTTCCCACAAAAATACATATCTATGGGGAAAAGGGGGCTCAAATTTACAATATAATGGTAGTAAGGCACATATGTAGAATACATTTGTGGCAAAGGAAAAACAGAATTCCTGGCATTATGGTCTAGAAATCCTATCCTGAGTTCAAGTCTGGTCCCCTTCTCTGCTCCTTGAAGCTGCCTCCTTGCTCAGATAAATGTCCTATCTCTGTTTGTCCTCACTGCGCCACTTGTTCCTGGCTGGATATGTTCTCTTTTACTCATCCGGTACAGCTTTCACTAGCTGGAAGCAGTACTGTCTGTCTAAAGACATGGGAATTAGGGAAAGGGAGGAAGAAGGGAGGGAGGGAGAGAGGGAGAAAGGAAGGAAGGGAGGAAAGGAAGAAGGAAACAGATTGAGAGAGATTGTGTGTGTGTGAGAGAGAGACACAGACACAGAGACACAGATACAGAGAGAGACAGAGACACAGACAGAGACAGAGACAGACTCTCCCTCTTTCCCCCAAGAGTGATTCTTTCTCAGTCCAAATCTGGAATCCTCAACCCCCAAACTTAGTACACCTCTGTGCAATTGGTTTACAATTTGATTGGCTGCTGTTTTATAGAAGGGTCCAGAGGTGTGTCTGACTCTTTCAGCCAATCACAAGATGTTTCCAGGATGCTGTCATCTGCCTTCATCCAATAGCTAAAACCCCACAATCCTCTCAAACTGATGAATGGTTTATTCACACATTGTGGTCAGGTTGTAGGAAAATTCCTTAACATCGACTTTAAAATGTTGATTAATTTAATTGAGGCATCTGGTCCTTTTATGATTAAATTAATTGAAGTATGGGTCCCACCCTGCCCTTAAAATTATATATGTATATGTAATTCCCTCCATTAGAATATAAGGTCCTTTGGGACAGGGACTGTTCCACTCTTGTGACTATGCTCTGTGTCCCTAGCACACAGCTTTGTGCTTGGCATACAGGTACTCCTGTTCAATTAATTAATACCTCAGTGGATCATGATATCATTAATGTAAGCACTCATTCCATTAGTGCAGATTACACTGTTTTTATCACTTGGGATCCTGGGTAGAAGCTCCTCTGTTCTCTCCCTACAGACTGACTGTCTTGGAGCTGCCTTCTCATCCTATGGGATTCTCTTTCCTGTTTTACCATAGACCCTCCATAAAGGATCTGTCCCACATGCAAAAGATCTAGGACTTTCTTTTTAATTTTGTGAATACCAAGGCACCCGTTGGTCTGTCCATTTGCTATACTTCACTCTTGATACTTGACTTGCCCACCTTCTTTTCTGGTTATGCATTTCCTGGATCATTAATTCCATTTCTCACCCATAAGTCGTCACTTGAAAAAGCCTCCACCCTACTTGTGCCCCCTCCAAGCATGTCTTCATTGACCTCTGACTTACCCAACTGTGATTCTTGGACTACTGTGGTATTTCTTTTTATTTTTTTCTTTTCAAGGCAATAAGGGTTAAGTGACTTGCCCAGGGTCACACAGCCTAGTAAGTGTCAAATGTCTGAGGCCAGATTTGAACTCAGGTCCTCCTGAATCCAAGGCTGGTGCTTTATCCACTGCTCCAACTAGCTGCCCCCTACTGTGGTATTTCAAGATTCATAACCCAACAGCATTGCTGGGAGAACATTTGCATTCAGAGGATGGCTTTTTGTATCAGGCAATAGCCTGGGGATTGTTAACAGCTTTGTGCAATTTCTCAAATGTAATTCAGACCACTGTCTTCCTCCTATCCAATTCTGGGCCCAGCTCATTGCCAATCACATCTCAATACAGAGTGCTGGCATTTGATTAATAATATGATGTTTATTCCAAAATGCTTCAAACTCATTGGCAATGGGGTAGGAATACAACAGCTAAGGCCAGACTTCAATATCCCTTGTTTCCTAAAAGGCAGAACAGCTTCTTTGCATTACAAATACTTTTCCAAATTAATTAGACTGCAAACATTTTCATTTGCTTGTGCATTGACCCTACTTCTGTTTATCGATGTCACCCTCTGCCTTTTGAAGTTGTAACACACACACACACACACACACACACAAAGACACACAACTGCTCCTCACATTATTAGACTAAAAGAACAAATATTCCTATTCAAAAGTCCACCATCAACACCAATGCCCAAGGAAACTAAAAGAGGAACAAAGACAAAGCTACCACATTTCTTTTGGGTCCTCTATCAGTTTTTTTTCTTTTATAAGATCAAGTTTTATTTCTTTGGGGATAGTGACCATGCTTAATGATTAGACAATCTTTACTTTTCCAGATCAGAATTTAAAGATGAACTTTAAAAAGAAAGGCATATTTCCATTACATAAGCAAAATAGATATTTTAATTAAACAAATTAGATTACCTCTTATAATTCAGAATACTTCTCTAGTGACTCCATTATTAATTGGCTCTATTTCCAAACACAAAAACACCCCCAGCAAGCCCCTCCTAGTGAACAGAGATGTGAAACCAGTAACAAACCAAAAAGAGACTATTGAACTTCCCCTAAAACACATCACAGAATCCATACACTAGAGAACATAGACCACTTATGAAAGAACCTCTTAGAGGGGCAGCTAGGTGGTGCAGTGGATAGAGCACCAGCCCTAGCGTCAGGAGGACCTGAGTTCAAATCCAATTTCAGACACTTGACACTTACTAGCTGTGTGACCCTGGGCAAGTCACTTAACCCCAATTGCCTCACCAAAAAAAAAAAGAGAAAGAGAGAAAGAACCTCTCAGAACCTACTTTTACTTTACACACAATTCTAAAATGCTTTTGTAGTGGCAAATGAACAATCGATCATTACATAAATACTATAATTATTTTAATGTATACCTACATATTTTCCTGATAAAGAAATCTCATCTTAGGGGAATATCTTGTACTTGGGATGGGTTTATATATAAGACTATACAGCATGCCTCTCCATCTACTTGATGTAACCTTCATAAGCGCATTGACCCATAAAACAGTTCACTAGATGTTTGTTACTCCTGCTGATTAAGATATTAAAAAACAAAAAATGCCTCTTTGAATACTTTCTCAAGGTCAGAATACTTATCCCAGACTCAAGACCCAGGACTGAAATATTATCATTTTTCAACAATCCGTGGAGAACCAAAGGGCAGTCTTTTGAAAATGGCTGAGGGAGGGGCAGCTAGGTGGCGCAGTGGATAGAGCACCAACCCTGGATTCAGGAGTACCTGAGTTCAAATCCAGCCTCAGACACTTAACACTTACTAGCTGTGTGACCCTGGGCAAGTCACTTAACCCCAATTGCCTCACTTAAAAAAAAAAAAGAAAAGAAAATGGCTGAGGGAAACATCTTAGCCTGTTTGAATGAAAGAAAATTTTGCAGTAGATTTATGCCTACTATATTTTTGGATATTAGTGCTTTTATTGACATATGCAGAGAATTTAGCATGTGGCCCTGCCCCTTTATTGAAAATAACCTTTTCAGAACACAAGAATTTCCCTATCCCTTCTTACCCTCATCATACTGCTTCTTCTGGTATTGGGGATCCATGAGGACACGGGGTGGAGGGAGCACATTTTTGTTATTCCACATCTTGATTTGCTCTTGACTGATTTATTTTAGAATGTTACAGACTTATTACAGTTAGACAGAGTGGTATAGAGGACAGAGGACTGGACCTGAGGTCAGAAATCAGTCAATTAACAAGCATTCATTAAGGACCAACTATGAAAACCTGGGTTCAAATCTCGTCTCTTTGCTTAACTAGCTCTGTGACAATGGGCAAGTCATCTAACTTCCATGAGCCTTAGCAATCTCTCTAAGATTTATTAATGGAGTTAAAGATGGGTTGTGTCAACTCCATGAGGGCAAGGGGAACATGACTCATTTCAGTCCCTCAGGTGGTAAGGAATGATTCAAACTTCTTACAATCCATTGAATTAATATTCCAGTTCTGAACAGGAATCTGGCCTGGCTTTCATCAGTGACGCCGACTCAGAGTTTTGGGAGCTACTAATGTATTTGGATGTAGGGAAATGATGGTGTATCATTCTCATCTCCCACAGGACTAAGGGTGAATACCACAGTCTCTTAAGGTGAAGGTGTCTCCTTTAAAATGTTTTCTATCAAACTGCCTTACGTTCTCTTCCTTTTTTAAGTTGTGGGAAGTTTGTCCAAAATCTCTGGCTCCTGCTCGGGAATTTAATCATCATATTGAACAAGTAATTTCTAAATTGTGCTTGTGGCTGAAATGGCCTTATAGGAATATTAATTGTTTGAAGTTTGTAGCCAGAAAAAAATGTAACATCCTCAATTTTAATTGCCCATTCTAGATAATGGTGACACATTACTGAGAAATGTAGATGCTTCCTAACTCCATAAATTGGATGTTGTTTATTATAATGCGGCAAGAGGAGAAACACTTATCATAAGAGATGCTGCCTCCATGGAAAATCATGGTCGCTTGTGTACTTGATAAATTGGTCATCACTCATAGGCAGAAGAGAAATTGATCTGGCCTGTTTTATTTACCGGGGATTGGGCAATCTGTTATTTTCTTGTTGGGCTGGTGGTTTGTTTTCTACCAAAAGGATTAGGTTTCTGCCCGAGTGTAACTCAAACACTGAGATTTGTTCATTCTATTAGTCTTAAAGGCTCAGACAAGATGCACATGGTATATATATATATATATAGGTCTGAAGCTGGCTATTCCCATGATCCTTTTCATAAGGGAAACTTGGACAGTTTCACAGATATTCTCCTGAGACAAATGTTGATTTTTCTCATCTTACAAAGAGAGCAAACAAAATGAGGAGTGATGAATAGGAACAAGCAATTATTGTCAAATAGCTTGCTGGGTCACAATGGACAGGCCTTGACAATTTGACTTGTTCCTGATGCTTTAAAAATAGAAGAGAAATGCTGAGCCCCTGAGTCTTCTTGGCTCACTTGGCCTTGATTAGGTTGTCAACCATACTGGGACAACTCTGACTTTTTTTTGGCTTGTCCTTTTACTCCCAATGGTCCCCAAAACCCTTTCCCATTACCTTTGGGAATATAATCCTAGAAGTTGCTTTAAACAGTTATTCCATGGAAAACACGTCACAGCAAGTGATGCATTGATTTGATTGACTATCATTTGGCTGAGTCCAGCCAATATTGCCCTTGGGTAACTGTTGTTATTCTGTCTCATAGTCCTTTGGGGCAGAGTGGTTGGACTAGTGGTTGGACCCCACCAAAAGCACATTAGTGTCCCAATTTTTCCACATCCCCTCCAGCATTTGTCATTTTCCTTTTCTGTCATGTTAACCAATCTGATAGGTATGAAGTGACACCTCAGGGTTGTTTTTAATTTGCATCTTTCTAGCCAGTAGTGATTTAGAGCATTTTAAAAAGTGACTATTGATTGCTTTGATTTCTTCTTCTGAGAACTAACCTTTGATCATTTATCAACTGGGGAATAGCTCTTATTTTTTATAGATCTGGCTCAGTTCCCTATATATTTGAGAAATGAGACCTTTATCAAGGCATAGAAAATACAAGTATAATCTAGCTAAGATCATTAATTGGTTCTATGAAAAAATACTGTTGGGTTAAAACAAATGTTACAGGGGCTTGTCATTTTCCTGGGAATAATTTTGCAAGTGGACTAGTGCTGAATAACATTCTGGTGGGGGAGCTCCTCCAACAGGAAATGGGGTTTTGTACTAGTACATGACTGTCATTATTGTGAAATTATATTAGCCACAACAACCTTAGGTTGAATATGACCATAGTGCCCCCATTACTGACCAAGGGGACACACAGAAATATAGTTTTTGCCACACTTTCCAACAACCAAGGTCATCATGAGGGAGATGCTTTGCACAAACTACGTGTCCATAAGGATTCCTGCATGTATCTGTCTGATGGTGTGCATCCACAAGCATTTAGTGACAACTCAGTGTTAAACACTGTTCGGAGGATAGAGGAAACGAAAGCAAAAACAAAAGAGTTTACGTCCTACTAGGAAAATCACATACACAGATATCAAGTGATCTTGATGTATGTGGCGGGGGTGGGGGGAGAAGGACTTAAGGGATACCCTTTGCATCCATCCCACCAACGAGTATATCTGGCATTGCATTTGGGGCAGACAATGAGATTCCTATTTCTATGACACTCTAAAGTTTTGGGGATACTTTATTCCCACCAAATTACTGTCCCTCACACTTGTCGAAGAAGACAGTTTTGTCTTTACTGCCCATGATTGGCACTGCCATTGAACTTCTCCATCAGCTGCCAAAACTAGTAGGTAAAAGGACCTCTTTGCTGGTTACATATTTCTCCTGTTAATTACTTCTATCAAATGTAGTGGAATTTGCTTTGATCTCACTGTTAGGAAAAGCCAGGATTTCCTGCTGGTGTTCACTGTTCTGTGATTTCCCCAGCCCGAGTAAATTCAGTGTTTCCAATCGTCTTTCAAAAGGTAGCCGCTGGTCATTTTGCCTGGCTTGGTCCTTGGGTATCTATCCCCCAGTTCCCTGGAAAGCCTTGTGAAATACATGTGATGTATTTTCATGGAGACACTTTAGATGAAACATGAGCTCCAGCTGGACACAAAGGTCAGTAGCAACCATGGGGTAATGGAAAGAACTGGACCTGACCTTAGGAAACCCGAGTGTGAGTCCCCAGCTTGGCTGCATTGTCTTGGACAAACCAATGTAACTGCTCTGACCCTCAATCTCCTCATCTGTAAAGTAAGAATAATGAGATCTATATACCTACTCTTATGGAGCTAGCAATAAGCATACCACTTGTAAAAGGATAAGGGCAGCTAGGTGGCACAGTGGATAAAGCACCAGCCCTGGATTCAGGAGGGCCTGAGTTCAAATCCGACCTCAGACACTTGACGCTTACTAGCTGTGTGACCCTGGGCAAATCACTTAACCCCAAATGCCTCACCAAAAAAAAAAAAAAAGGAGATGCAGAACCCTGTTTTTGACAGAGAGGTGATAGACCCATGTGTATATGCATGTATGTATGTATATATGTATATATATATGCCAAATATATGGACATGGCCAAATATATAATTGGCCATGTCCAATTTATGTATATATAATATTACATAATTATAATAATATATACTATATACTAATACATAATTATATAATTAATGATAATATGTTTTGGACATGACTAATGTGGAAATTAGTTTTGCTTGACAATTCATATTTGTTTGGTTTTTTGTTTGTTTGTTTTTGCCGAGCAATGAGGGTTAAGTGACTTGCCCAGGGTCACACAGCTAGTAGTGTCAAGTGTCTGAGGCTAGATTTGAACTCAGTTCCTCCTGAATCCAGGGCAGGTGCTTTATCCACTGCACCACCTAGCTGCCCCTCATATTTGTTTTTAAATTTTTTTTTTAACAGGGGAAGGTCAGAGGGAGAGAAAATAGATTTTTGCCAACTGAAAAAAACTAAATTTTATATGAAGAGAAGCAGTGTGTCCCATTGGAAAGAGCACTGGCTTTGAAGTTAGAAGCCTTGAATCCAAATCTCCACTCTGTCACTTAGTCTCTGTTGCCCAGGGTCTCAGTTTCTTCATCTGTAAAATGAGAAGTTGGACCTCTCGGGGCCTCTGAGGTCCCTTCCAACTCTACATTTGTGATCCTAAATTGTAGGATACTACTTGCACATGAGTTACTAGGAATCCCTAAAAGTCAGAGGCAGGGGGCTGCATTACCTGAAGGCAACTCACCTGGGGACTTGTGGGACAATGTCTACTTTTGGCACTGCCAGGCATTATGCTAAATACTGAAGATACAAATATGAGCAGATATAGTTCATGACAGTCCCTGCCCTCAAGGAGCTTACATTCTAATAGGGGAAGAGAGGTAAGGAGGATGGGAGAAGGAGTGAAGACCTAGACCAAGGCAAGATGAGGGGAAATCTCACCAATTAGGACTCAGGCTGTTTCCAAAGGCATAGATCAATATTTCTACAGGAAAGAAGTGGAGATAATGGCTTGGAATGGAAATGGGCTAGAGAGACTTGGATCCTGGCAAGATAAGGCAAAAGGTTACTAATCAGAGCTCAGAGTGTTTCTAGCAGTAGGTATACAGTGTACTGGTACCCTTGCCATCATTCACTATTCCCTATAGGTCTCTTAAGGTGTAGTTATTTTTCTGTGTTTACCAAGTTGTACCGTCTCTATCGGGCAAAGCCTGCCCATCTTTCTATCCATCTTTTTTTTTTTTTTTTTGGTGAAGCAATTGGGATTAAGTGACTTACCCAGCTAGTAAATGTTAAGTGTCTGCGGCCTGATTTGAACTGAGGTCCTCCTGACTCCAGGGCCCATACTCTATCCACTGCACCACCTAGCTGCCCCCTTTCTATCCATCTTACACTTATTTTCGGGATACCTTTTTTTAAAAACATAAAGCCCACTAAGCTTCTGGAAACCTATGCTGAAAATTTCCATTGGCAGTTTCCATGTTGGTAACCTGGGGAAAGGGCCAGGGGGAGAGAAGGAGGCTATCAGTAGCTGGCTGGGCAGCTAAGTGACATTGATGTAGGCCACCAGCAGATGGTGCCTCAGGCTAATTAAGGCGGTGACTGGCTGCAAACTGTGCCTGAATAATGGCCTGTTGGCCCGAGCAGATCCACAGAGCAAGAGAAGGGATAAAGTTGATCAGAAAATGATTCGGCCAGAGCCCATCTGTTCGGCAGTGGGGACGACACACAATGACCGTAGCTAAGACACACACCAGGGATAGTGTCTGGTGCTTCCCGAGACTATGAAACCAGAGGAAGGAAATGACAAGATTGTGAGTGGATGCGTGGGAAGGGAAAAGGAGTAAGCCTTGAGTTTTTATTTATGGATTTATGTCTTTTGCCTTGACAGGGCTCAGTCGGAGGTCCCTGGGCCTTGGGGAGCAGCCTCTGGAGCCCCACTACCTTCCTCCGTCTTGACTGCAGGTCTCAAACAAGAGAAGAGATGAGGGGCAGGCAGGCAGGCAGGCAGTTCCTCATCTGGAAAGCCCCCAGAATACGTGGTTCTGGGTGGGGAAGGAAAGAGACTCCAGGAGCTCCAGGCAGATTGGCAACTTTTCTGCTGACTTCATCCAATTAATTGATTGCTGGGTCACTGATTTAACAATGAAGAGTCCTTGGCTAAGCTGGGAGGAGCAAGAGAGGAGGGAGGCCGGCCGACCTGAGGACAATCCAAGCCTGGAAGCTTTCCCCGATGTGTTCAGCTAGGGCCCTGGAGACAAATGGAATGTGACCTCATCGCAGATGTTTGCTGCATTTGGTCGGCATTGGCACCTCTCCCTTCCTGTGGCCCTGGGTGCGAAGGAACCCGGCACCAGTGGAGATTCGCCAAATAAGGGAAGGGTGCGAGCTTCCCATTTCAGATGGTGTTCTTGGAGGTCATAAACTTACTTGGGACCTGAAAGATTGCTTTCTCCTTTTATAATAAGCTTCTTTTGGGGGGGGGGCAGTGGGGGTTAAGTGACTTGCCCAAGGTCACACAGCTAGTGTCCAGTGTCTGAGGTCATATTTGAACTCAGGTCCTCCTGAATCTAGGGCTGGTGCTTTATCCACTGCGCCACCTAGCTGCCCCTATAATAAGCTTCTTTAAAAAGAGGCAGTGTTGGTAGCTGTGTGACCCTGGGCAAGTCACTTAACCCTCATGGGCCCCCCCCCCAAAAAAAAAAGGAAGGAAGGAAGAGAGGGAGGGAGGGAGAGAGAGAGAAAGAAAGAAAAAAAGAAAGAAAGAGAGAGAGAGAGAAAGAAAGAAAGAGAGGCAGCATTGGGTAATGGAGAGAGGGCCAGTTTAGAGGCCATATGACCTTAGTTCCAATTTGGCTTCAGATACTTACTAGCTCTGTGGCCCTGGGCAAGCCACTTGGCCACTGTTTGCCTCAGTTTCCTTATCTGTAAAATGGGGATAATCATAACAACTACCTCCCAAGGTTGTTGTGAGGATCAAATGAGATAATAATTGTAAAGCACTTAACACAGTGCCTGGCACATAGTAGGCATTATATAAATGTTAGCTATCATTAGAAGACCAGAGTTCGAATCCTGTTTCTGACCCTAGTTATGAGACCAAGGTCAAGTCACTTAATCTCTCTGTGCTGTAAGCAAGTGTAAAACTACAAATCACAGGCAACAAGATCTGGGTTCAAATCCTACATACATACTAGCTAGGTGAGACTAGGGCAAATGATTTGCCCTCTGCGTACAGTAGACATTGAGTCAGAGCCCAGTTGTCTTTCTGTGTCTACGGAGAGAATTTCCACACCTATGCAATCAACAAAATAAAGCAACAAAAATGGAGTAGAGTAAGTTTCAGGAAAGACAGTTATGTATTCAATAGCATTTCATTCAGAGAGAGTCTCTACAAGGTTTCCTTAAAAAAACAAAAAACCCTTATTTTATTAACCCATATTCCAGTCTCCCTTCCCATTCCTGTCTAATGTGGAGAGCTGGATTCACTAGTAACTCCCCCCCCCTTTCTGCATCACAGACACCATACCTACCAGGGATAGCATCCATCTCCTGTGGCTAAGAGCAACTTCCTCAGCTCAGAGAGAAGAAAGAAGACGTTCCCCCTGTCTGTGCCCTAAAAGAAGGATTTGGGTTCCCATCTCTTCAGCCCAGATTCCAGGATTCCTCCATGGATCAGCTGGAGACCAAAGTGAGTCTCCCAAGGCCCACACCAGGCCCCAGGCTCAGTGCCAACCTCAGGCCCCAGCAGCACCTGAGGGCCTCCCCGATGGTGCTCTGGGGCACTGGTCCACCTGCCCAGGTGAGCTCTGGTGATTTCTGCTGGCCAGGAACTGCTACAAAAGGCAAAATGGCCTCTCTGCCCACCTGGCCACCCTTGCCGGGACCACCTCCAGGTCAGACCTTTCTGGAGGAGTACTGTTATGTATATCTAATAACCATTTCCATGCCAGCCATCAGATTGAGGCCTGGCCCACTGGAGGAATCGGGGCTGGTCTAATAAGCACCAGGCAGTGGGCCTAATCAGAAATTCAATATTCTCTACCTCTCTTCTCCCTGGAAGATCAAGATTTCTCCTTGGCACAGCAAGCCCATAAAGCTTGTAATATTTTAGAAGTTATAGCCACTCACTGAGACCTTGTAACAAGTAGCACAGATTTGGTTTTTAATTTGTTGGCATTTGTGTGTCTCTCTCCAGCATCACACTGACCTTCCTGCTTTGCTTTTTGACTTTGTCTCCCTCGGTCTCCCAGACCTTCCTTACAGAGATTATTTCAGTCTGGGTTTGTTTTCCAGGCAAATCTCCCAGCTCTCCATGCAGAGCCTGAGTTTCCACTCTGGCTCATCATCTCGTTATTTAGCTTTCAAGAGTTAGAACTTTTCTACCTGTTTTATCTTTTTATGCAGAGACCAGATCCTTTTTAAAAAAAAAAAATCTTTATCTTAACCTAGGTTTGTAATTTTCGAGCTAGAAGGGATCGTAGAAATCATCTTGCTCCCTTCCCTCCCCTGCACCCCCCCCACCCATTTTAGAGACAAGGGACCAAGGTTCATGGAGTTTAGGGGACTTGCCCAGGATCACACAGGTAGTATTAGGAAAGAGGCAGGATTTGAACTCAGGTTCTCTGAAATCCGAATCCAGTGCCAGGCACTGAGCTCCTTTGTGTTTATCATCTCCTTTAAACTTCAAAACAGCTGTAGGTGTTAAAGGCATGATTACTCCCATTTTCTAGAGGTGAATCTGAGGCCCAGAGACCAGATATGATTTGCCCAAGGTCATGCACGGAGTTAAAGGCAAAATTTAAACCCAACATCAAATTCCGCTCCCTTCCCAACATACACCTGGCTCATTGAGTTAGAGCAGACAGAGACCTCAAGAGATGGTCCCGACATTTCATTTTACATCTAAGGACACTGAGAAGAAGTGACTTGTGGGCCCCACAGGTAGTAAATGACAAGAGGAAGGATTTGAACCCAAGTCCTCCATACTACCTTTTCTTAGAAGGCATTTGTAGATAGTCCCAAGTAAGAAGATACTATTTCTCCTCGCCTTCTGCTCTGAAAACCTACACAGGCTGAGGGCTTCTCAGCGGAACTGAATGAGCCTGAGTCACTGAGTTGTGTTCCAAGCAGTGTAATTCCTCCCTCAGGTAATCACCTTCCCCATGCCTCACCTCGTGGGGGAAGGGAAGGGAAGGGGAAGAGAATACGCATTTCTATGATGCCTACTATGTTCCAGGCACTTTGCTAAGTGCTTTTTACTATGACTGTGGCTCTCAGCCTAGAAATGCTGCCGTGTGTGGGCAGCCAAGCATCTTCTCATCTGCTTCTTCCCATTCCCCTGTGTCCTCCCTAATGTGTTGTTTGCCTTCCACCTTTGATGCTCGTCTTCCTCCCACATGCCCACGCCTTCCCCTCTGAGCTGCCTCAAGGGCTTCCCAACATATTCAAATCTCTCTGCATCAATCAATAATCTCCACCTCAGACTGGGACTGAAACCGTAACCACACCAGAGCATGGCTCACATGGGGGATGTTGCAACCCCAGTTGGAAGTTCTCTCCATACCCCAATTATTTGCATGTCTGCGGGCCCATTGGTGCACTGAGGCAGCATGGCGTCTTGGCAAACACTAGATATGGAATCAGGAAGACCTGGACTCTAATTCCACCTCAGACTCTTGCTAGATAGAGTAGGACCCTGCACCTCTGGGCACAACCTTTCTGTGCCTCAGTTCCTCCCTCTGTAAAATGGTTTGACTCAATGACTTCTCAAGTCTCTTCCAGCTTTCAATCTATGATCCTAAGATTTTTGCATACTCTGTGGCTGGCCAGGAGTCATCACTCAATAATGTGGCATAAATCTTTAAAGTCCCAAACTAAAATTTCCAAAAGAACTATTATCCTTTGCTAATGGAAAAATATAAAGAGCGATAGAAGTCATAACCCTGCTGTATTCTGCCTGAAAAGCTCTCATGTGAAAGAGGAATCAGAACTAGGAAGGGTGATTGTAAGTCCCTGATGGCAAGTACTGAGATTGATTTATTGGTTTTTCTCCTTCAGTGTCAAGCAAAGGGCTTTGTAGATAGTAGGTGCTCAATAACCTAAAGCAGTCATAGTGATAGTAGTAGTGGTGGTGGTGGTGGTGGTGGTGGTAGTAGTTGCTGTAGTGGTGGTCATCCTAGTAGTGGTGTTAGTAGTAGCAGTTGTAGTGGTGACAGTGGTGGTGGTGGTAGTAGTAATAGTAGTGGTGGTGGTGGCAGTAGTAGTAGAGGAAGGAGCCCCTCTTAAGTCATTTCCTATATAAACAACAATAAAGAATTGTGTAGCTGATCCAAAACAGCTTATAGCACGGTAGATAGAAATCTGGACCTGGAATCAGGAAGACCTGAGTTCATATCACATCTTAGACACTTGCTAGTTGGATGACCTTGGACATGTCATTTTACCTTGATTTGCCTCAATTTCCTTATCTATAAAATGGAAATAAGAGCAGCACCCACCTTGTAGGGTTGTTGTGAGAATAAATGAGATACCATTTGTAATGCTCTATGCAAAAAGCCCTATCAATGCTAGCTACTATTATCATCTTAATTATCACCTAGTTCAGACTTGTCAAACTCAGGTCCTTTGGTTGTATAGGGAGGGCCCGTCAATACTCCCAAGTGCTGCCTGGATCAACTAGATTAAAAGAGGATTGGGAAATGGTTAACAATGTGAACAAAAATACAGTACAACAGAGAATGTTATTTTTGTGGTTTTCTAAGAGAATGTGGGGCCTGCCGGGCTCTATTTCTAGATGAGTTTGACACCAACCATCTAGTTCAAACCCTTTCTCATTCCCCAAATAAGAACCCGATTCCAAAGAGGTTGAGTGATTTGCCCAAATCATGTAAGTGGTAACAGAACCAGGATTTGAAACCAAGCCTTCTGATCCCTACACGAATCTTCTCCTTGCCCCCTCCTTTCTAGTTGCTCAGCATTTTCCTAAATTGAAGGTGGGGGTGGTCCAACCCTGCCTTCACTCTCTGGTTGAGACAATCTGTGCCTACAAGTCTATTTACTGAAAATAATTTGGGAATATTTGTGATCTTTTAGGCTCCTGTGTGAAACCTGGAGCACTAACGAGAAAAGGGGAGATTGCTCCTGGGAGAAGCAAATCTGAAAGAAGAGTGATGTAGGAACTGGAGCCACCTATAGGGTTGGCAGGCAGGCCCATGACTTTGGAAGATTATTTGCATCTCACAGGAAGCCATCAGCCAATGGTCTATCTGGTTACCTCTATTCTAATACTTTCCCCATGGGATGACATCATCTCAATTTCCTCACCCCTACTCCCTACCCCTGCCAAATTACTTTCTATTTCTTTTGTGTGGATGGGAGAGCATGGTGTAGGTAGAGAGAGAGCCAAGAGGGCCTGGGGTTTACTTAATTCTTTTTTTTTAATTAATAAAGTATTTTATTTTTTTTTCCCATTACATGTAAAGATAGTTCTCAACTTTTGTTTATACAAGCTTTCCAATTTCAGATTTTTCTCCCTCCCTCTCCCCTCCCCTAGACAGCAGGTAATCTGATATAGGTTTTATATATATATATGTGTGTGTGTGTGTGTGTGTGTGTGTGTGTGTATATATGTATATATGTGTGTATATATGTATATATATACACATAATGACATTAATCCTATTTCTGCATTAGTCATGTTATAAGAGAAAAATCAGAGCAATGACAAAAAACCTCAAAATAGAAAAACAACAGCACCAAAGACAAAAGAAATAGCATGGTTCATTCAGCATCTATACTCCACGGTTCTCTTTTTTTTTTTCCCCTGGATTTGGAGATCCTCTTCTATCATGAGTTCCCTGGAACTCTTCTGTGCCATTGCATTGGTGAGAAGAATCTAGTCCATCACAGCAGATCAACACTCAATGTTGATGATACTGTGGTTTACCTAATTATTACTCTGTGGGTACAGTAGAGGCATCAGGGCTAGGGCGCTAGCCTGAGAGAGGGGAAGGCCAGGGTACAAGTCTTATCTGACATTGGCCCAGGCTGTGTGACCCGGGGCAGATCACTCAGTCTTTTAGTTTGAGTAGGCAGCTCTCCTAAGGCCGAGTTGTAGAACAGATGAAGTGAGGGTCGGCCTCACTGGAGAATTCCTTATTCCATTAAAATCACGGGTCCAGACCCCTATCCCCATCTCATACACACACACACACACACACACACACAAAAACATAGTTCAGTTGATTTTCAGTCATCTGATTCTTCATGATCCCATTAGGGGTTTTCTTGGCAAAGATACTGGAATTGTTTGCCATTTCTTTCTCCAGCTCATTTTAGAGATGAGGAAATTGAGGCAAACAGGGTTAAGTGACTTGCCCAGGGTCATACAGCTAGTAAGTGTCTGAGGCTGGATTTGAATTTAGGAAGATGAGTCTTCCTGACTCCAGGCCTCGTGTTCTAGCCACTGCACACCCCCACCCCCCTCCACATATATAATGCACAATCATAAGGGATTAATCCCAGAGGCCCCTCCAGGACAGGGGAATTTGACTTCAGTGCCTAACCCAGCATATGGCACAAAGTAGGCTTGCTTGATTTACCTATTAAATGTGCAGGGAGGACATAATGACCTTCATTCTAACCTCACAACTCTGTTCCTATGATCCTGGCTTGTAATCTTCCATTAGAGACAAAAGTGGGTTACCAGGGGACAAACACCACATCAGGAGATCTAACTCCACTCTGAACTATTTCTTTTCTTTCTTTTTCTTTTTTTTTTTTTTGGTGAGACAGTTGGGGTTAAGGGACTTGCCCAGGGTCACAGAGCTACTAATTAAGTGTCTGAGGCCGAATTTGAACTCAGGTCCTCCTCCATCCAGGGCTGGTGCTTTATCCACTGTGCCACCTAGCTGCCCCTACTCCTATTTCTTTAACTACCTGGGCCAACCGCAGCTTTCCTAGGACTCAGTTTACCTGTCAAACGGAGGGGATTGACTAACAAAAGATCTCGAAGGAAGTCCTAGCTCCACCACCCCATTCCATTCTCTAGAGGTCTCCTGGCTCTTTCCTAAGCAGGAGAGGGGGGCCCCAGAGACGTTTTTAACCTGCTGAGAATTCTAACTTGATTCAGCTGGAATCCCTTTCCCAGACCTCTTTGCTCAGTGGGCTTAGCGGCCAAAGGGGAATCAGCGCAGCAATTTGGTCTCAGAAATGGAGTCAAGAGGAGTTAGCCGGTGGGCAGAGAGCGTAGAAGTTGGCCAGCTGTGCTCCAGTCACCTTTGCCTTCTTGGGAACCCTTAAAGTAGGATTATCTGCTTCCTGGGGTTTTCACTTCTCGGAGGCTCCCTTAGCGCCCGCTTAGCCCTCTGCTGCCCTACTTCCTCACCAGCCCTCCTGCCAAGGCAGGAATTTTCTCCCCTCACCTCGCAACACTCATGTTTATTTGGGCAGGTTCTGCGTGGGGTGGGAGGACTGATGTTATTCAGGGTTTTGTTTTTGGAAGACTGGAGGCGAGGTCTTGGATTGGACGAGCCAACGGTCGCCTCTGTTGTAATGGCAACCGCAATACCTGCCAGGAACAATAAACAAATGGGCCATTTAAATTGTATTTTCCTTTCTCTCCTGCCTCCTGAGTTCACGGCAGGAAGCAAATGGAGCCTCACTCTGCTCTTTTCCCAAGCCGACTCCCTGCCCACACACACTCTCTGTTCCTTTAAAAGGCAGAGAGGAAAGGTAAAAAATTTGCAGTAATTAGTGCTTTGGGTCAGGAAATCCCAACTCCTGGAGCCAATGGGTTAAATGTTATCCATTATAAGTTCCAGCTGTTTCAGGGCACACTGCGTGAGACACACTACACATCCCAGCTGTGGGCCATGTAATCAACATTGGAATAGGTAAAAAGCATATTATCCTGGGCCGTTTGATCTTTTCTTCCCCCCTGTTTCCCCAAGGACCGGTTGGAACACTTCGTCACTAGGCTTGGATGGGCTGGTATAAAATTACTTCCCAAAGAAACCAGGAGAACATTTCATGTGTGTGAAGGTGTGGGGCTGATGGAGTTGGCCTGGAGTTCATATAATGGCAGTTTCCATGCAGGGTTCAGCCAGCATGCCTCACCACTCCCATGCGGGGCTGATTTTGTCCTGCCTGAGGTGCCAGCCTGCTTAAGATTTGGAGAAAGCACCAGGGTGGACTGGGAGGACTGGTTTCTTCCTTATTGAATGCTAGGGCTCGACTGGATGGAGTACACCCTTACTGTGTTGGAGATGCCATACACAGCTTTGGGAATAGGAAGGCAGCAATGTACCAACCCCTGTCCTGGAGGGCACTACAAAGTGGGGGCTAGGGAAAGGCAAGCAGCCTTTCCTGGTCCTTAAGCTTAGTGCCTTCCATCTGAGGTTATTGCCAATTTCTCCTGTCTCTATCTTGTTTATCCATGTAGTCTCCCCTGTTAGACTGTGAGCTCAGGAACTGTCTTTTGTCTCTTTGTACCCCAAGCACTTAGCACAGTGCCTGGCGCACTACAGGCACTTGATAAATGCTTTTAACTAGAAAGGTAGGTAGGATTTATTTACAAATTACAGCGAGTCTGAAATACCAGGCTAAGGAGATTGTATTTTGTCCTTCAGTCAGTGGGGAGGCCCTGAAAGTTTTCAATTGGAGGAGTGACTGGGGTGGGGGGTCAGATCTGTGCTGTAAGAAGATAATTTTGGCAGCTATGTGGAGAATGGATTGGATAGGGGAGAGAATAGAAGCCAGAAGACCAGTCAGGTTACTGAATCAGTCCTGGCAACAGGTGCTAAAAGCCAGAAGTGGGAGTGGAGAGAAAGCAGAGATGTAAGAAATGTTGTGGGGGCAGATGACAACTGGTTGGCACGGGGGTGGTGGGGAGGGCTAGGGAAGGGTCAAGGATGCCTCTTTGGTTGCAAACCTTGGGGCTTGGGGGGAGGGTGGTGCTCTCAACAGTAACAGGACGTTTTTGGTTTTAGTATGGACTTGATTTCCTTGGTATGGGGAACTCCAAGTGAGGAAATTCTTTCTACCAATACAGATCAATAACTGTCATGCAACTTTTAGTCTTTCTTGGGGTGCTGGGAGGTAAAGTAAATTGTCCAGGGACACAAAGTCAGTATGTGTTCGAGGTGGGGCAGAAACATAGAGAATATTTTATCTGTCTCAGCTTGCTGCTGGGTCAGTCAGTCAAAAGGTATTTATTAAGTGCTTACTGCATTCCAGGAGTGATGTTCAGTATGGGGGATGCCTGTGGAAGGGAGAGAATGACTTCCATTTGAGACACCTTCATCTGACCCTGGGAAAATTACTTAACCCATTAGAGCCCCAAGGTAACTCTCTGGGACTATAAATCTCAGAGAAGATACCCATCTACATTGGTAGAGAAATGTGTTCATTGGGAGCACCCCCTGCTCTCGTGAATTCCCAGGTCCCATAAACAAACAAAAAGTTTGATAGTTCAGTAAGGAGGCAAAGTTTGGAGGAAATAAGATGAGGAAGTGGAGGGGTGGGGTGGGGAGTGAGCAGGTTGAAATGTGTGGCACAAAGGTTGGCCAGGTGGGTTAGAGCAGGCATTTTAGAAATTAGTTGAGGGAAAGGGGAGGTCTGTGTATGTTATGTATATTAGAGTTATAAAGCTATTCCATTAACATATAGGAGTCTGCAGTAGGTGCTGGCTAAGATTAGGGAGCCAAGAAGAGCTAGCTATTCAAAACCAAAGAAAGCGTTAGCACACTATATTTTCTTTTTAAAATTATTTATTTTGTTCAATTAACAAGTATTTAATTTTTTTCTTTCTCTCACTTCCCTTCTGACTGAAAAAATAAAACAAAAAAACCTAAATCCTTGGATCAAATATGCATAGAGAAGCAAAAAACCAAACAAATCCAAAAACGCATTAGTCACATCCAAAAGCATATATCTCATTCTGCATATTGAGACCAGTGCCTATCTGTTTGTTAGGAAGTGGGCGTAATTCTTCAACATTGCCCCTCTGAAATTGTGGCCAATGGTTGAGTTGATAAGAGTTCTTAAATCTTTCACAGTTACTCTTTTTTAAAAAATAAAATGTTCTTATTGTATAAATTATATTCTTGGTTCTGCTTCAGTTGATAAAAAGTCTTCCCAGATTTCTTCGACACCATCTCCTTAAGGCAGGTAGGTGGGGCAATGGCTGGAGCACTACTCCTGGAGTTGGGAAGGCCTAATTTCAAATCCAGCCTCAGACACTTGGTAGCTGTGTGACCCTGTACAAGTAACTCAACCTCTGTCTGCCTCGACTTCCTCAACTATAAAATAGGGATAATAAGAGCACCTACCTCACAGGGTTATTTTGAGGATCGAATGAGATATTTGTAAAATGCTTAGCACAGCACCTGGCTCAAGTGTTCAATATAGTTTCATGCAGATTAATACTTCTTTGATAGTAACCATTCAGATTACTCTCCTTTCCTGATAATTCACTGCTTATTTCTAGTCTTAGGCCCAGGGGTGGCTAGAGAAGTTGGAAAGATAAATAGGGGTTTTTTGGGGGGGAGGATTGATAGTGTAATGATCATTGTGATCCAAATGACGGTCCAACTATACCTACTCATCCTGTGGATTTCATTCTGACCTATCCATAATGAAAATGATGGAGTGGGGCTCGAACAGATGAATCACTGCTAGCAAGTGCAGAACCTGCCCTCCAAGGGGTGCCTGGCACGGCCCCAGGACGCTCTAGGGGACAGGATTGAAATTCATCCAGGGGCACCTAGCAGTTATGAAAGGGCAGAGTAGGGGAAACTTTCATGTGGCTGTGCTGGAGACAAACCCTCCAACTGGTTATCACAGCGAAGGTGGGATACAACCTGTCTTTCCACCTTCTGATTGGTTAATCACACGTTTCTTTGGGTTAGGACAGGGAAAATCAGAGGGCATTTGGAGCATCTGCCCAATCCATTCTGCAATAGATTGCATGCTGTATGCTATCATTGTATGGCTTTTTCTTTTTTTTTTTCTTTTTTTTTTTTGCAGGGCTATGGGGGTTAAGTGACTTTCCCAGGGTCACACAGCTAGTAAGTGTCAAGTGTCTGAGGCCAGATTTGAACTCAGGTACTCCTGAATCCAGGGTCGGTGCTTTATCCACTGCGCCACCTAGCTGCCCCATTGTATGGCTTTTTCATGCGTGTGCTTTTTCTCCCTAAGCAATAGTGATAATCAGTAAGCAATAGTCACAATTATGCAGGGCTTCAGGGATTACAAAGTACTTTCTTCATAGCAGTCCTGGGAGGCAGAGATCAAAAGCATGGTTAATCCTCATTATATAGGTAAGAAAACTAGGGGGCAGCTAGGTGGCACAGTGGATCAAGCACAGGCCCTGGATTCAGGAGGACCTGAGTTCAAATCTGACCTCAGACACTTGACACTTGCTAGCTGTGTGACCCTGGGCAAGTCACTTAACCCTCATTGCCCCGCAAAAATAGGTAGGTAGGTAGATAGATAGATAGATAAAAAGAAAACTAGGTTATAAGGTACCAAAAGGTAGAGCCCAAGTCTCCATCTTCTTTTGTATCCAATCTCAGACATGGTGTTGACCACAGATGAAGAACCCTGATTCCAGCAGCATAATCAGGACTTTGTCCCAGGGTGCTGAGGGTACCGCAGAAGGTCTACCCAAATCCCTTAAAAGAAAAATATGAATTTGTTACATTTATATCCTGACAACAACTGTACTTCTTTAGCAGTGCAGAAATGACTAAACTTAGCAATGTTAACAACAACTAGTTAAAACAGGCTACCTCTTTGTTGGACCGTCCTAGCTCTTTCCATACAACGGGGTCCCTGCCTCCTCTCTCCATCCCAATACTGGGTAATGAGGACTTTTCCCCCAAAGGGCCGTGTCAGGGTTTCTTCACACCTAGAGGTGGCATCTCAAGGTCTACTCTATCTTGTATGGTAGAGTCCTCATACTAGTATTTGTTTTAGTTACTTCTTATAATGATTTTCACATCACAAGTTACAAAATTAGTTTCAGGGTGTGATTCATGTTTCTTGCCCCAGGTACCAGAATTGCTGGTTATAACACTGTACGCATACCATATGGGAACTCTGACTCTTGATCATAACTAATTATATGCAATTTTTCTACCAACTCCCAGGACTGAGGACAGGTGCTATATGCCCTTTGGCCTTTAGAAAAATGTTTATATTTTCAAATGGGATGTTTAATACCAATGTCTTCTGACCACAGAGTGAACTGTAGGTAAATCTTTTGGGTGTTCTGACAACTTCCATGCATGTGCCGTGACAAGCTGTAAAAACAAAGAAGCATGATCATTAATTATTAGGTGCAGTGAGGTGGCACAGTGAATAGAGTACCAGCTGTGGAGTCATGAGGACCTGGGTTCAAATTCAGTCTCAAACATTTACTAGCTGTGTGACCCTGGGGTCACATTTCACCGTGTTTGCTTCAGTTTCCTCCAATTGTCCTATTACCCCAAATGCATTGCAAACTTGGTGTAGGTTGGTCCTTCAAAGTATTCTTGAATTCTACTCCCCCCCCTTTTTTTTTGCACGGGGCACTGAGGGTTAAGTGACTTGCCCAGGGTCACACAGCTAGTAAGTATCAAGTGTCTGAGGCCGGATTTGAACTCGGGTCCTCCTGACTCCAGGGTCGATGCTTATCCACTGCGCCACCTAGCTGCCCCCGAATTCTACTCCTTCTAATGAGATATTGTAATATTCCCATGACTCTGTGATCTTACAGCTGTGGGATTCCTTCCAATGATGCAGAATGTGTCCATTCTGTGAAATCTCTGTCTTTGTCTTCCATGAAGGAGGGTCTCCCCAGCATTCTGGGGCCCTTATCATTCTCTTGAAATGATGTGGATACCATTAGAACACAGACAGTTCATTGATTACCCCATACTCTTGCTATGTGACCCAGTCCAAGTTTTTTTTTTTCCCCCAGTCATACATTTCTCTGATGGGATCTTTCCTTCCTTCCTTCCTTCCTTCCTTCCTTCCTTCCTTTCTTTCTGGCAATGAGGGTTAAGTGTCTTGCCCAGGGTCACACAGCTAGTCAGTGTAAAGAGTCTGAGGCAAGATTTGAACTCGGGTCCTCCTCAATCCAGGGCCAGTGCTTTATCCACTGCACCACCTAGCTCTCCCCTAATTTGGGGGTTTTAACCTTTTATTATGTGACAGACCTGTTGGTAGTCTCATGAAGCTTATGGGCCCTTTCTCAGAATAATGTTTTTTAAATAGTTGAAGGAAATGTTAAATTTTAGTTAGAGGTTAGTGACTATAAAGATGTATTTTTTCCTTTCCAATTTAATCAACCCCACTAATATTTATCCACAGACCCCTTAGAATCCATGGAATCAGGTTAAGAATCCTTGAACTTCACTAGATTTCATAGTCTGAACAATAGTCATTCTTCATCCACTTGGTTTTTCCTTTATAGATATTGACTATAGACTATTGAGTGATTATAATTCTTGTTTAGGAGGTTCTGGAGAATTTGGGACTGTGATGAAATCGACACAACGTCATCAACAAACAGGAGCATCTAAAAGATTATCTTTAGGGAACCCTTCAATTTGCACTCTGGGCTAAGCATCCTCCATGACAGTGACTGACACTCTTGGCCAGCATGCCTTTCTTTTTAATGTCTCATTTACTATCAATAATCGGTGGGTCACTGAACAAACTTATCTCAGTTCTTTTGAGTAGTTTTATATAAATTTATTATATGCATGGGAGTCACCTCTTTTATTTTTATCTGAAATCACTTATGCTTCATCTTAAGCCCATTACTGCTTATTTGGCCCTTGGTGGAAATAGAGAACAGCTGGTCACTATTCTCTGCATACTAATCCCTCATAAATCTAAATATGGTCATTAAGTCACTGGTTATGTTGTCTTTGGCCAAACCCTCCACCCACTGGGGAATCTTGGGGAGACAAGGAACTTGCCATTTTGGGTATGGGTAAGTATTATAGCCCAACAACACCTGCCAGCAATCAGTTGAGAATTGGGGTATCCATAAAATGGGTACAAAGCATTGAGCTCAGGTTGACACCTCAATAAAAGGGTCATCGGGTTCCTACCTGAATATACTTGGGGTATAAATGTGATGTAACAGCAACAGAAAAGTAGGTTGTTTTCTGAATGATTAGTTTGTCATAATGTACTAAAATGGAGACAAAGAGACAGACAGACAGACAAACAGATCTTTGCCATGTGTCTGCTTTGGAGACCTTGTGAGTTTGGGTTTGCTATTTGGAAGCTGCCTCCCACTTGGCCTTCAAAGGTCAAGACACTGCTTGGTTGGGTGGTAACTTTTATACTTAAGATCCTATGGACATTATTTTGAGTGAATTACTCTCCTTTGTAATTAGACATGGGGATGAAAATTCTGTTCATATTCCACCACTGCCATTTTTTTCATGCCATCTCTGAGGTTTTCTTGTTCTTCTTGCCAACCTAAACACAATCTGGCTTGGTCTATTTTTACCCTACCTACCCGGGGCTTGTCTGCTCCCTCCCAGCCATGGGAGCTCATCCCTCGTGGGGACACACCCCAAAGAACAAATAATTGCTTGGGGAGAAGACGGTGGAGGAAATGATTCCCTGCTCAGCCTTCAAAGGTTTTCATAGTCTACAGCCCTGAGCCCCAGGATACTCCCAGAATTTCTAAAATGCTCACATGAGGTGGTTTTTTTTAATAATTATGGAGGGAAATAGAGATAAATCAACCTGAGTGAAAGCAGAAGCAAGCATCCCCTCCTTCCCTTCCTCCCCCTCCATTGCCAATGACACCCACCCAGACCAAGCAGTAAAGCTGTCACACGCTTTTTTCTGGACCCAACACACACACAGCCCCAGAACCATGCTGAGTGTTTCGTATATAAAGTTGGTTTAGTTGGCAAAGTGGACATTTTTCCTTAGCTCGGCGGATCCCAGTATCTCCCGTGCCTGTTCCTTATTAAACAAACTTTCTCCCGTATTATTAAGATCTTGACATTAAAATATATGACCCCCAAAGGACGATTTTCAAATTACCTCGCCAGAGTTCTCTGAAACTACTGCTTCCCAGTGAGCCAACCTGATTCTACTTAGAGCTTCTCCCATGTTGTTAATATTGCCCAGGCCTGTGAATGATGGGTCACAACCCTGAACTCTTGGCTAGAAGTTCAATTCCCCCAGATTGGTTTTTAATGATCATTGCTTGTATTCCAGGGAAACTATGGAAAGTAGACAAATTAACCTCTTAAAAAAAAAAAAAAGAATTCTTAGCTTTTTTTTTTTAATGTCATGATTCCCTTTGGAAGTAGTCTGGCGATGCAAAGGGACCCCATTCTCGGAATAAGGTTTTTAAAAGCTTAAAATACATAGAAATTCAAAGAATGTAATTATATTGAAAGAGTTATCACAATATTTTTTAAGCTCATGGAACCCAAGTTAACTCTTACTCTAATAGTTTATAAAGGAAATTAATTATATTGAAATAGTTTATATATATAGTGTGTGCATATATATGCCTTTGTTTATATATCTATGTCTATATTTATGTTTATATATCTATATTTTTTTAAAAAATGTTGTGGGGGAAGCTAGGTGGCAAAGTGGATCAAGCACCAGCCCTGAATTCAGGATACAATTCCACTCGACAAACACTTATTAAATGCTTACTTGCTGATAGTGTGACATAGTAGAGAGCCAGCCTTGAAGCCAGAGAGAGTAGAGTTCAAAATCCTGCCTCTGACATACAAGCAACCACCCTTCAGGGCTCCAGGCTGCAGAAAAGGAGAAGGAATTCCCTCACTAAGAAGTCCCTACACCAGTGAAACCACAATCAGTCAATAAACATGTATTAAGTACCTACTATGTGTCAGGCACATTGCCACATGGTAGGGATACAAAGAAAGGCAAAAGACAATCCCTACCCTCAAGGGACTTACAATCAAATGGGAGAGATCAAATGCGAGCAATTCCATACAGGGCGAATTGAAATTATTGACAGGGAAAGCACAGAAAGGCTCTACCAAGGTCGAATTTAGGTTCTGATTTTCCTACCTTTGGAGAACAATATTTATAATATGGAAGGGGAAAGGCTGCAGTATGAGCCTTTAACTCTGTTGTGCAAGGTCAATCGTTAACAGCTGGCTCTCTGAAAAAAAATATACAAACGAAACACTCTTAAATTTAATTTACATTATTAACATTTCTCCATTACTTTCTTAAGTCTAAACAGTCAGCAAAGCAATAAATAAAGGTCTGGTTTGTAGCTTTTGCCAATTTCCAAGGTGTAAGTGCTTATAATGAAAATTAAAACAATTGCCTCCCTCATCCTGGTTCCAGAATATCTCTGCTTCTAACATAACCCGTATTCATTAATTCCTCCCCATTTACCCTAGGATTAAAAACCATTTGGCAAATAACCCCACAGGGTCAAGTGGGAAGCCAAGAAAGCAAATCACTGGGCAAATCTAATCAATGCATGTAAACCAGGAAGTTTGATGTGGAGAGGGGGAATAACCGATGCCCTCACATGTTTTATTTATCACAAAATTATACAATCAGTCTTAGTTGCAAATTTAGAAAGGCAGCATGTAAGATATAATCATGATAATAGCAGCCATGGGTGAGGTTTAATCACAAGCTCACAGCACCTCATCATTGAAGGGATTCAGAGGTCATTTAGTCCTGTGGAGTCAAAATGAAATAGAAGGATCCCTCGGCTGAGAATTGACTTAGAAAACCACATGTTACCATTATCTATGTTCTATTGTAATTTTAGTTATTTTGTTAACTGTTGCCCAATTCATTTTAATCTGTTGGGACAGCACTCTGGAGTGGAGCATGTTTGATAGCTCTGATCTAGTCCAATCAAAACTGGAATTGTTCTGTCCCTTACAATGTCCTCAGCAAATGGTCATTAAGCCATTGTTTGAAAACCACCAGAGATGGGGAAATCCACTACCTTTTGAGGTAACCCATTCCACTTTTGGATAGGTGCAATTGTTGGCAAGTTTTGCGATGTTGAAAGTATCTTTTTTGGAGGGGGGGGCCGGGGCAATGTGACCCCTGTGCCCAGGGTCACACAGCTAGCAAGTGCACCACCTAACTGCCCCAGTGTTGAAAGTATCTTGAGCCAGCAAGAACCATATAGATTTTTCTAGTATTTCCCTCTGATGACACTTAAATCAAGACAAATGAAGTGACTGGTAAGGAGGAGAGACTAGTTTTAAACCCAAACCGTCCAACTCCATTGCTTTTCCCACTATCCTATGTTGCTTTGTCTCATTGGTGATTTTTATCTAGTTTTACTTTTCTCCTAGTATTGTAGCTCAAAAATGGTGCAACATTCATGGACTTAGTTTCATGTGAGCCTCATAATTCCTTCGAGAGAGGCAGATCAGACATTCTTGTCCCTTCTGAATGGATGAAGAAACAAAGGCTCTGAGAGATTTAAATGACTTGTACAAGATCACATAACTAGTAAATGGCAAAGCCTCAACTAGACCTTGTCTCCAGGCTGTGCATCTAAATCTCTTTGCACCCTGGCCATCTGACAGATGGAGGATGGGCTAGAAGGAGGCGCTGGAAAATCCAGAGGGAGGAGTTCTCGAAATTCTTCAGTCTGGGTGCTTTAAAAATAGACAGCTGCTTTTAGGATCTTCTTAATTAGACTGTTAAAGAAAGTCCTGCTCATGTGTCTAAAAAGGGTGCCAATTGAGAACTGTACCTTACTAATGAGAATTAAGGAAACTTTCATATTTGCACATGTGTGCCCCAGAAGGAGAGGAGATTGATTTATTTGTAGGGAGATAGCAAGCTGGATTTATACAGGTCACAGGGTAGAGCCTCCAAGCATTCCTGAAATAATGACTGACGTGTGTTTGATTCCTTAAAAATGTATAAAATAGGGGCAGCTAGGTGGCACAGTGGATAAAGCACCGACCCTGGATTCAGGAGTTCCTGAGTTCAAATCCGGCCTCAGACACTTGACACTTACTGGCTGTGTGACCCTGGGCAAGTCACTTAACCCCATTGCCCCATTTAAAAAAAATGTATAAAATACTTTACAGCCATGATCTCATTTGAATCTCACAACAGTCAATCGATCAACAAGCATTCATTAAGCTTACTACTTATCAGGCATGGTGCTAAGCTATGGGGAATAACAGAGACAAAAGTTAAACAGGGCCTGCCCTCAAAAAGCTTACATTCTAATAGGAGGGACATCATCGGTGTTATTTAGGTATGAAAGATGCGTGCAGGGTAGCTATAAAGTAAGTTCAGAGAGGAGGCTCTGGCAGCTGGAGCCCTGTGTTTGAGCTGAAGCTTGAAGGGAGCCAAGGATTCTAAGAGGCAGACTTGGAAGAGAGAGAGAATTCAGGGCATGGGGACAGATGGTACACAGGCCCGGAGATGAGAGAAACAATTTTGTGTGTGAGGAGTGGTAAGTAGGCCAGTATGGCTAGGCTATGGAGTGTGTGGAAGAGAGTGAAGTGTAAGAAGACTGGAAGATGAAGAGAAACTATTATTAAGAGCTTTAAATGCCAAATAGCACCATTTATGTTTGCTCCCCAAGGTAATAAGGGCCACTGGAGGTTATTGAGTAGTAGGGTTAAGATGGTCAGATTTATGCCTTAAAGAAAATCCCTGTGGCAGCTTTTTGTTGTTTTTGTTTTTGTTGTTGTTTGGGGGGGTGAGGCAACTGGGGTTAAGTGACTTGCCCAGGGTCACACAGCTAGTAAGTATCAAGTGTCTGAGGTCAGATTTGAACTCGGGTCCTCCTGACTCCAGGGCTGGTGCTCTATCCACTGAGCCACCTAGTTGCCTCTAAGGTTTGGGGTTTTTTTTGTCTGCTTTGTTTCTTTGTTCCTTCCTTTCCTTCCTTCCTTTTTTTTTTCCTAAGGCAATGAGGGTTAAGTGACTTGCCCAGAGTCACACAAGCAAGTAAATATCAAATTTATTCTTCTTTTACAAAATGAGACTCTATGGGTTAGGGCCATATGGGAATGTAATTAATAACTGTCAGAGTTGGGATTGGAACCCAGATCTTACCATCTCCAACTTTAATACCCTGCCCAGTATATCAAGATCTCTCTCAAGGAAGGCCTAGGAGGATTTCCAGGTTCTTAGATTAGTTTATTTACAAAATCATGAGTAAGTGTCCTCAAACTCCCATAGAGTTGTAAGGGACTTTAGAATTATTCATCCTAGTCCCATCATTTTCCCCAGGTGAAGAAATTGAGGGCCCCCAAAAGTCAAGTGACTTGCCCCCAGGATGAAGCTTTAAACACCAAGAGAAAATGCCCAAGTTTGGTTTGTGGACCTGAGCAGGCATGGCAGAGCAGGATGGAGCCTCAGGGGCCCAAGGAAATTCTGGAATCTTGCCCCCGAGAGAAATAGGGAGGTGAGTGACCCCACTAAAGCACATCTTGAGTCCAGTAGCAGCCGATCTGGTCCACTTTTCCCGTCCTCTCTTTCTAGTTAATTAGCAGCTCATGAATAATCAGCCACACCAGAGCACCTGAGAAGCAGGTGGGATTACCAAGCAGTGGGTGGAGATGTGTCAGAAGTACCAGGTTTTTTTATTAGGTGATGGCTCCGCTTTTTTAAAAAGTGAGATTTTCTTTTTGGTCACACTCTTTGACAAGAATTGAGGAAGGGCCAGAATTTTGCATTTCCACTTGGAAATGATCCTTTTGTGTTTTCCTTCCTGTGACACTCTCCCTCCTCATCTCTACCTTCAGGCCCCAGCTAAAATCCCCTCTTCAACAGGAAGCCTTTCCCATCCCTTCTCAGGTCGAATACCTTCTCTCTCTTAATTATTTCCTATTTATCCCACATATAGCTTGTATGTACATATGTTTCCTCCATGAGATGGGAAACTCCTTAAGGGTAGGCACTATCTTTTGCCTCTTTTTGTACTCCCGGAGCTTAGCACAGTGCCTGGGACATGGTACGTGCTTCATAAATATAGAAGGTGTTTAAATAAAATAATATATTGACTAACTGAAAAATGTCATGAAAAGAGCAACTGGTGTCAAAAAACAAAGTTGGAATTGGACCCTGCTATTCCTGTGATCTTGGAACAAATCACTTCTCTCTTAATTTACTGATCTGTAAAATGGGGTTGGAACAGAATATCTCTAGGGTCCCTTCTACTCTAGGTCTTATGTATGAATGAACTGGGACAGAATCCAGATTTCTTCATGCTTCATTTGCTTGTCCCAAGTAGTATTCCATTTTCTATCCAGGAGGAAAACAAATTGGGGGAAGGGGTTCACTCTTCCTGGGAAATTTTAAAATGTCCTTTGAAAGCTTTGTAGAGTCTTGAAGGGAAGCTACGAGTCATTTAGTTCAGCTCCCTCATTTTACAGATCAGGAAACTGAGACCCAGGAAGAAGTGACTTGCTCACTTTTGGGGGGAGGGGGGTGTCTTTTTAGATGTAGTTTAGCTAGGAGTACTGGCCCAGGAGGCTGCCTGATTTTTCTGCTGAAAGTTGGCAAGATCTGAAGAGAACTTTCTAAGCATGAAGAATAGCCAGTTCAAAGGGCACTCCCAAGAGCTATTGCGTAAGGCAGCAGAAGTTTATAAGGGTAAAGGGAGAAGGATGAGGGATTAGGGGAAAGAGGGAAGTTAGGCAGGGGAGGAAAGCTTCATACCTGTGAAAGGAGAGACACAGTATTTCTGGGCCAGAATGTTATATCTGGCAGATACTCACATTACCCATGAGAATGAAGTAACGTCCGCGGTTTGGGATTATTAGTCTCTGTTTATGACTGGAATTCACACCTAATTTTGATTAAGAAATATGTATTTCTTAATTTATGTCTCATCTTTCCCCACGTCCCCTTCATTAATGGGCTTTGGGGAAAATGATGAGTTGCCAGGCCTACCCCCAGAGCCAGTTATTTGCCCAGGCGCTTTCCCCCATGCCAGCCAGACACCTGCACCTTTAATAAAAACAGGCAGGTCCAAGAAACATTAACATCTGCTCCCAAAGTTTGGGGTCTAAGTGCTTTCTCAGAATAGCAAATTGACTGACTCTACCTGGAAAGACACTAGGAAAATGCTTGACATTTCTACAGCAGGGTTTGTGCTCATTTAGGAAAAAATTATCCAGAGAAAATAGGGACCTTGCCACACAGCCAATTCTTACACACATACCCGAGCGAGAGTCAGCTTCCTTCCCTCCCTCCCTCCCTCGTCTTCTCCCTCCCAGCCCCTCTCTCTCTTTGTTGCCTTAGCAATCAGTTGTCATGTTTCTACAATAGGGAATCATGGTTGTGGCTATCACCTGACGGCCTGACAGCAGCTTTCACACCCAAAAGAACCTTATTTCCAAACTCACATCGGTCCTCTTTGCTCTATTTTCTCCCTTATAACTGAATGGCAAAAGAACAGTAAAACTTTTTATTGTTTAACTTGAGGCAATTATAATTGTGTGACAACATAATGAATTTGGCCAAGTGATTTAAAAGCTGTTTTCTTTTTTCCCCCTTTTAAAGCCCCAAACATAAAGTATTTAGCAGGAGAAAGGGACTTCTGGGAGGGGAAAAAGAGTTCTTCCTTTAACAAGAAATTTTTTAGCAACTCCCTTGTGCATGCAGTCATCTCTCCATAGTAAAATTCAGATTGCCTTCATTTCAACACAATTAAAAAAAACATAAGAACAATTCTTCAGGATAAAAACATGAGACATCTATCTATCTGAAGCCACAGTTGAAGGCACAAAGCTTAGATATTTTTAAAGCTACCAGTAAAAAGAGACCCTAGAACCATCACTAGGAATTTTTGTTTCCAGGGCAAGTACCACCAAGGGCATCCCCAGCTGAGGGGAGGAGGACAGTGGTCTAAGGTGTTGTTAGGGTGTTGGAGAGGGTGGGGGAGTCACTAACCCATGGCCACTGATCAAGTAGCTTCTGGTTTCAACAAATTATTTTTGCAACTAGACACAAAAGTCCTTGTCTTTATGCTAATGAGGACACAGCATGTTACCTGGCAAGAGCATTAGCTCTGGCATTCCAGAGGGCCTGGATCATATCCTCATATTATTATTATTATTATATTACTTGTATAATCCTGGGTAAATTAATTAATCTCTTTGGGCCTCAGTTTTCTCATCTGTAAAATGACGATACTGGACTGTCTGATCTCTGAAGGTTCTTCTTGCTCTAGGTCCATGATCTTATGATAATAATAGCTAGCATTTCTATAGAGCTTTATAGTCAACAATGTAATTTTCATAGGTTCTCTAATTTGGCCTTTATAGCAGCCTTGGAGGTAGATGCTATTATCATTCCCATTTCACAGAAGGAAGCTAGGAGTACCCAGAATCACATAACTAGTTAAGTATCTAAGGCAGGATTTGAACTCGGGTCTTCCTGGAGCCAAATCTGTTATTCTATCCTCTACACCAGTGATGTCAGACTCAAATAGAAATAATAAGAATGATGATGATGATAGATAACATTTATATTGTTCTTACTGTGTGCCAGGCACTATGTTAAATGCTTTATGGTTATCCCATTTGATCCTCATAATCCTGGAGGTAGGTGCTATTATTATCCCCATCTCACAGATGAGGAAACTGAGGCAAACAGAGCTTAAATGACTGACCCAGGGTCACAGCTAGTAAATGTCTGAGGCTGGATTTGAACTCAGATCATCCTGACTCTAGGCCCTGTGTCTTATTTACTGGCCCTAGTGGACCAAGGTCATTAACCCATATACAAGGATCCTTGTGGGCAGTGTCTTGACTTAGAAAACCATAAATTAACATTATTTTTTATTTTACTTTCATTTATTTTGTTAAATATTTCCCAATTGTTTTGTTTTGGTTTTGGTTTTGGTGAGGCAATTGGGGTTAAGTGACTTGCTCAAGGTCACACAGCTAGTAAGTGTCAAGTGTCTGAGGCCGTATTTGAACTTGGGTCCTCCTGAATCTAGAGCTGGTGCTCTATCCACTGTGCCACCTAGCTGCCCTCCCAATTACATTTTAATCTGGTTCAGAGGTACTTAGGAGTGTGTCAGGCCCATGGAGCCAGCCCCATGTTTGACACCTCTGCTCTCTATCCCCTAACTACCTGTTATTGAAAGTACTCTTAGCAGCCTCTAAATGCAACAGGCTGAAGCAAAGCCCCAATCACTCTGCCCTAGTTCTGGATCTGAGAAGTTGTGAGGCTGTAAAGGAGATTGATCACATGCATAGTTCCAAGATCTACCTATCTACCTACCTATCTACCTACCTATCTACCTATCTTTCCTCCCTTCCTCCCTTCCTCCCTTCTTTCCTTCCTTCCCAATGAGGGTTAAGTGACTTGCCCAGGGTCTGAGGTTGGATTTGAACTCAGGTTCCCCTAAATCCAGGGCCAGTGTTTTATCCACTGTGCCACCTAACTGCCCCTCTAGTCTCAGTCCCTATATGTCCATACTCGGCTATCTACTGGAGAATATTTGCAGATAGACTGGGGATAGCCTGAAAGACCCTTGTTCCCTAATGTTGTTCCAGTTACATTCCTTCCCATTGTTTTTCAGCTCCCTCATTGTAAAGTTATTAAGCGGTTGAAAGACTCTCAGTGGTGGTTTCATGGGGGATGTTGTGTGTGTGTGTGTGTGTGTGTGTGTGTGTGTGTGTGTGTGTGTGTGTGTGTGTGTGGGTGTGGGTGTGGGTGTGGGTGGTGGTTAGCATCTCTGTCATTAGCTAGAGTTCCTATCTTCTATCAGGAACATCCCTTAGAGATGCACCATCTAGTCCAGGGATTCTTAACCTGGAGTTCATTAACTTGCCTTTTAATTTAGATGGATGGATGGATGGATGGATGGATGGATGGATGGATGGATGGATGGATGGATGGATGGATGGATGGATGGGTAGGTAGATAGAACAGTTGAAAGATGGATAGATATAGATTACTATTTGGGGGGGGCGGGGCAATGAGGGTTAAGTGACTTGCCCAGGGTCACACAGCTATTAAGTGTCAAGTGTCTGAGGCTGGATTTAAAATCAGGTCCTCCTGAATCCAGGGCCGGTGCTCTATCCACTGTGCTGCCTAGCTGCTCCTATAGATCACTATTTCAACACAATTGGTTCCCTTTATAATCCTGTACATTCTATTCTGAGGAGTGGGCTGCAGCAGACTGTCCCAGACCAAGGTCAGCCTTCTTAGACTAAGGAAACAGGCCCAGAGAAATGAAGGGCTCTCTCAAGATGACATAAGCAGTTCTTGGCTAAATCAGAACTAGCATCCCAATCTGGGTCTCCTAACTCCAGTGTTCTTTCCCCTTCACCATTCCAGCTCTTTTATGTGCTTTAAGATCCCCAGAGGAAGGTAAGGAATTTATGCAAAGAACACAGAAGCTCAGAATCTGGTTACTGCTGCTATTGTTTATTTTTTCCCTTGCAATGCTGTTGATTTGTTAATCCCTGGGAGTCCAGACTTCAGTTTTCTAGAACTGAAGTGCTGACGGATTATTTGTGGACCCCACGGGTTAACCAGAAGTGTTTTCATTTGCATTTAAATCTGGGTTATAAACCCTAAGGATGCAACCAAGCTAATTATTTAGATCCGGATACAAAGTGTGTATGACTCTTTGAATGCAGGGCCTGAAGGATTTGAGTGTAAAGAAACAGAGATGAGGTTTGTGCCTTTGTGGGGGGGGGGTGACAAGAGAGCATCCAGGAGGGTTTGTACTTTGTTTCTAATTGCCCAATTTAAATGAGAGAGGTTGATTGCCCAAATGAAACAAATTAGTAAGATTCCAGTAAGCTTTTCTCTGGAAAATGCATTCAACATTTATTTTCCTTCCACATTGAGCAAAGACACTATGTTCGACCCTGTAGTGGGGTACAAAGAAGCACAAGACATGGTCCTTTCCCTTAGAGCTTGGTCTGGGCAAAGAAGTCAGACATGTACAAATAATCCCAAAGTGCCACAAGTGTGTGTGTGTGTGTGTGTGTGTGTGTGTGTGTGTGTGTGTGTGTGAAATGTTCTTTGATCCTTAAAACAATGTTAAATAGGTAAGCAATATCGCCCTTTTTGCAGGTGAGTAAACTGAGGCACAGAGAGTGGGAGTGACTCAGCTAAGGTCACCTAGACAGTGGTAGAAATGTATTTTGAACCCGGGTCTTCTACTGCCAATTGAATACTAATTCTCAAACCACGGAAGCTTCAATAAGCTTTTGGGGAGCAAAACACTAATAGGACTGAAGACTCATAGCTAAGAGTTTACTTGGCCTCAGAGGCTCATTTGGAGCCCCAGAATCTCAGAGTGGGAAGAGATTTCAAAGACCATCTAGTACAGTGCATACCTGAGCAGAAATCACTTACAGTATTTGCAGAGTGGTTCTCCAGAATTTTGGAGCTTGAAACAACCTTAGAGGTCATTTTAAATGAACGCCTTAATTTTACATATGAGAAAACCGAAGCCCAGTTGGAGATCCAGGTCACATGGCCAGTTAGCAGCAGAGATAAGAGGAGAATTTGGATGTCCTAATTCTTTGTTTGTTTGTTTGGTTGGTTTTTTGAGGCAATTGGGGTTAAGTGACTTGCCCAGGGTCACACAGCTAGTAAGTGTCAAGTGTCTGAGGCCGGATTTGAACTCAGGTCCTCCTGAGTCCAGGGTCAGTGCTCTATCCACTGCGCCACCTAGCTGCCCCTGGATTTCCTAATTCTTAAAGTGGGTCTGTTCTGGTCAAAGCTTTGAAAGAAAAAGACACGTAAGGATACATGTTTTCATAAAAGATAAGTCCAGACATGTTGCTGTTTTTCTGAGATTTCCTCCCATCCCCTCCCAATTCAATGGCTGAGCATGTTAAGGGTTTTTCTGTGTTGAAAGTTACAGAAAGCAGGGCAGCTAGGTGGCGCTGGCCCTGGACTCAGGAGGACCTGAGTTCAAAGCCAGCCTCAGACACTTGACACTTACTAGTTGTGTGACCCTTGGAAAGTCACTTAACCCCAATTGCCTCACAAAAAAACAAACAAACAAGAAAGTTATAGAAAGCATTGTAAGAGATATGGAGAAAATGAGACAGTCATGCATTGTTGGTGGAGTTGTAAACTGATTCAACCATTCTGTAGAGCAATTTGGAACAATGTCCAAAGGGCTATAAAACTATGTATACTCTGACCTATTAGTACCACTACTGGGTCTGTATCCAAAATGAGAAAACAAAAAGGGAAAGAACGGATATATACAAAAATATTTATAGTGACTCTTTTCTGGTGGCAAAGAATTGGAAATTGAGAGGATGCCCGTCAATTGGGGAATGGCTGAACAAATTGTGGTATGTGATTGAAGGAATAATGCTGTGCTATAAGAAATGATGAGTAGGATGCTCTCAGAAAAACCTGGAAAGACTTAAATGAGATGATACAAAGGGAAATATACTGTGTACAAAGTAACAGCAAGATTGTAAGATGATCAGCTGTGAATGACTTGGCTATTCTCGGCAATGCAATGATCCAGGACAATGGTGAAGGACTTATGATAAAAAATGCCATCCATCCCCAGAGATAGAACTAGTGGTGTCTGAATACAGATTGAAGCATTTTTTTAAACTTTATTTTTCTTGAGGTTTGGGGGTCTGTTTTCTTTCACATAATGACTAATATGGAAATATTTTGCATGACTACACGTGTAAAACTTACGTTGTATTGCTTGAAGGGAGAGAATCTGGAATGTGAAGTTTTTTAAATGGATGTTAAAATTTGTTTTTACATGTAATTGGGGGAAAATAAAATGCTAAATAAAGAAAAAAATAAAGTCATAGAATGTCATAAAAGAAGTTATAAAAGTTCTAGAAAGCTTTGGCAGTTTAGAGAGCTTGGGGGAGCCCATTCTTCTTCTGAGGAAGAGCTTGAATATTGGCTAATGACCCCAACTGAAACCAGAAGCTAGAAGTTGATGGAAGTTCCTCAAACTTATGCCTAGTAAAACTATTCATGGCGGCAACGAGCAGAAGCTATGAGGCTAGCAGAGCAATGCTGAGCAGCAGCCACTGCATCCAATTAGGGTTAAATTACAAATCCTTTGTGGGTCTACTTTAATTGCAGGTTTCCAAGCCCATGTTTTTCTACTGTGGTCAGGAAAGAATGTTATCCCATGAATCCAATTAGGTACTGAGCAAACAGACAGAACTAAAGCCGGGTTCCCCTTCTTTCCTCTCTAAAGGGTCCCCCGTGATCCAAGGACAGAGCTATATATTAGGCACTAGGAAAGGGTATATAGAGGAATACATCCCAAGTCCCTAGCCCAGTGCCCTATGTCCTCAACTGAGGGTTAAGTGATTTGCCCAGGATCACACAGCTAGTAAATGTCAAGTGTCTGAGGCCAGATTTGAACTCAGGTACTCCTGAATCCAGGGTCAGTGCTCTATCCACTGCGCCACCTAGCTGCCCCCCTCAACTGATTCTTTACGATAACGATAACTGATGGCTCACAGAAATCCTCTCACATTCTGTAACTGTCTAGGCAGCTGTGGAAATCTTATTCTAATTCTGGGGGTAGGGAAAAGGAGGATTCCTGTGACCAAGGAGATTCTCAAGGAAGAAGCCACATTTCAGTCATTCAGGGACTGCATTTGCACAGTAAGCACTCACTAGAAAGGAACCTAGATGGGGCAGCTAGGTGGTGCAGTGGATAAAGCACCAGCCCTGGATTCAGGAGGACCTGAGTTCAAATCTGGCCTGAGACACTTGACACTTACTAGCTGTGTGACCCTAGGCAAGTCACTTAACCCTCATTGCCCCGCCGCCAAAAATATATATATATATATATATATATATATATATATATATATATATATATATATATATATATATATATAAAAAGAAAAAGAAAGGAACCTAGAGTACACATTAATGTGGACAAGAGATGCTGCCTTCCTGGAGAGGGATACGTGTTTCCTTAATGGAGGTATGAAATCTATTACAAGCAGGGATTAGTGCTAGGTAAGATTTAAAGTAGGTGAAAATAAACTCAGATGCCCTTAAACCTCTGGTAACTGTGAGATTTAAAATTGGATATTAGATCATAAATCTCCCCTACTTAACCCTTCCCTTAATTCATCTCCCAGACTAGTAAATGGAAGAAGCTTCTGGTTTTCTAGATAGAGCCTTTATTGTATATAAGGTGTTGTTGATTAGAAGGATAGGAAAACAGAAATACAGTACAAATCGTCTTAAATCTAGGCTTAGTCTATATTCCTTATAAAAACTCACCAAACCGATTTAGGCCACCTTTGGAGTGAGTCAGACCGTCTGTGCCGCGCCGCCCGGAGTCCCGCCAAGCCGGCAAAAAAGGCTACTCCCGTTCTCTCCACCCCGGAAGTCAAAAAACCCGGCAGGCAGTCTGACATGCGCAGCAGGCGGACTGTACCCCGCAGGCAGTCTGACATGCGCAGCAGGCGGACTGTACCCGGCAGGCAGTCTGACATGCGCAGCAGGCGGACTGTTCATCTCCTCCCCAAAAGGGTGGTCCTTGAAAAACTGGCGTCTTTCAGTTATCCTAACCGACTGTTAAAAACTTTCATATTTTACCACATTTCCCCCCTTTGTTTCCTCAAGAAATGGAATGTTTCCTTGATGGAACAGTAAAAAGAATATAATAACTTCTGCTGACTAATAATATGCGAACAACAATACAGAAAAGGAAGAGAGGAAAGTTTTGTCCAGAGGGGCGATTTTTTTTCTTTCCTCATGAACCGACGCTTTGACATTAGTCTTGCAAAGGGAGAGCCTCTGCAGAGAGTACATGTTACAGATAGTATATAACAGAAAGGAGATAGTAAAAGCTAATAAAGCAAAACAGTTCATATAAAGTCTCTGAGTTCTCTTGTCTTCTTGAAGTGGTAAGATGTCATCAGGAGGAAACTGGATTCTGGTCTGGAAAACTGGATTCTGGACTCTGGTCTGGATTCTGGATTCTGGACTCTGGTCTGGAAAGCTGGATTTCTTCTTTAACTGTTTGAATTGCTGTATTTTTTTTTTTTTTTTACTAAACCTTAGCATAGCATTTTGCAATCAGTAACACTTTTTACCACCATGTGTCTGGATCAAAGTCAAATTTAGTATGTGTTCATGACACCTGAAAATGTTATGGAAAGGTTATCATACCATATCTCATGGTTCCGAGACAGCCAGTGATTGTGCTAGGCCACAGGTGAATTCAACTGAGTGAGATAAAAAGATAAGTAAGTTCAGTTAAATTAGGTTAAATTAGGAGGGAGAGAGGATGAATACTGGACTGTGCCTAGTAATTGTGCTCTACATAGTCACCATCATAAGCAAACCATGGACTTATGTATACCTGTCTCTCCTTTTGTTGCACATATATTCTCTCCAGGGCCTGCATCAGAGTTCACAGCAAGTTAGTCTCTGAAATGATAAGTTTCCATATTTCTGAAATCTCATTAATTTCACCAAAGACAATATGATGGTAAAAATGTGTGCTATGCTGCATAACTGAGAATATATTAGTGATATATACAATAATTCCAAACCATACCCAGAGTATAATGACATATAAATAATAAACGAATGTAAATAGCTGATTATATTAGACATTGTTACATAATCTTCTTTTAGACATTATTACATAATCTTCTTTTAGCAAGTAGACCACATCATCTTATACATGAATTCTCTAGTATAACAGTAGCAGATACTTAAAGTGGTGATTAATTCATCAAAAAGAAATAAGACTTCAATAAGCAAGATTCAATATTCAATAGCATATACTTAAAATGCCTTTGAAAAGTCACTTAGTTTACAAAATCGGGTTTTTAAAGAAAAGCAAAAGAAACAAAAGTAAAAAAAAACAAAGCAAAACCAAAAACCAAAAATAAAAGGCAAAAGATTCGCTAAGCACCCTTTTGTGCTCTTAAAGAATTTAAAGGTGTGGTGAATTCCAGGTCTTTTCAGTGCCTTTCAAAAGTCAAAACAAAACAAAAAGCAAAAAGGATTAAAAAAAAAAAATAGGTATAGGGTAGGGAAAAGGGTGGGAGAAATTGAGGTGGGCCAGAAAACTAGGCCATGTGCTTCAGTGCTTTTGCCTGTGGAAGGAAATGCTTGTTAAATTTTAAGGTATTTAAGCTGCTAGAGTTTGGGGTATGCCACATTGTTTTAACTGGTTCCCCAATTCTCTGCATGCCAAAGTGGCAGGGGTTTCTGAATTGTCATTGATCTTTCTAATACTGTCATAATGTTCTTTATGGTAGAAAATGTGGAGTTCTCTAGCATCAGTTTTGTCTGTGCCACTGATTTTCAATAAAGGCTGATTTAATTGATGAACCACAACATTCAGCTGATGCTGCTTAGCAAATGCTACAATTGTATCATTTCCTCCCCACTTTCCAAATTTCTTTAATTCATCAACATATTCTTCAAAAGGGGAGTCATTTACTATAAAAGACTCAAACTCTTGTCTATGGTTAATCATATAAGAAGCAGCTTCTTGTCTGTGTCTGAGATGATTTCTACAGTGACCTTCTAGCTGGTCTGCTAAAGCCCTAAAAAGGCAATTTCCGTCTCCTGATACTTTACGAAGACTGAGTCCCAAAGCATTTAACTGATCAGTGGGATTATTAAATGGGAACTGCCTTTTTCCTCTGAACTCCCTTTGCTCTTTAACAGTTGCTATCTTTAGGGTTTTTACCTCTTTAGCGTCTACCTCAGGTCTATCTGAAATCTCTTCACCTATGAATGGTGCAGGCTTTATATGAGAGCAATGAATCCATGAGTCTTTTTCACCAATTTTAATGGCAGTAGGAGTTGTCAATAATACCTGAAAAGGTCCTTCCCAGGCAGGTTGAGTTCCACTGGTTTTCTGAAAATTCTTTACATATATTTTATCTCCTGGGTTGAAGTTATGCAATGAAAAGTCTAATGGTCCTGCCTGGACCACAGCTCCTGCCTCATGGAGTTCACGTAGCCTGGTCTGTAATTCCTGTATATAGGAAGCAACAGAAGTATCACCTCCCACCAGTGATGTATAAACTGGGGAAAAAGTTTTAGCTTGGATAGGAGGGTGACCAAAAAGCATTTCATAAGGAGATATATGAAGTTCTCCTCTTGGTCTACTTCGTAGATAGAATAATGCCAATGGTAGAACATCAGGCCATTTCAAATGGGTTTCAGTACATAATTTGCCAATCATACTCTTAAGCTCTTTATTCATACGTTCGACTTGGCCTGAACTTTGTGGATGGTAGGGCGTGTGGAATTTTGGAGTCACTCCCAAGAAAGAGTAGATTTGGGATAAAATCGAATCAGTGAAATGTGTGCCTTTGTCAGAATCGATGCGGGCTGGTGGGCCAAAACGAGGTACTATCTCTTTAAGAAGAATTTTGGCAACAAAGGCAGCTGTGGCTCGGGGGCTGGGAAAGGCCTCCACCCACCGAGTGAGCTGATCAACTATAACAAGGCAAAATTTATAATGTCCTGCTTTTGGCATAGTAATATAATCAATTTGTAAGTGCTCAAAAGGTGTATATGCTAGAGGACGCCCTCCATAAGCTTTGGCCTTAAAAGCATACTGATTATAAGACTGACATGTGGAGCAGCCCGAGCAGATTCGAGATGCTGTATTAGTCACACCTGGTGCTATCCAGGTTCTCTTAATAGAGTCTACAATGCCTTGTGTACCAAAATGGCCTTTTCTGTGAACAGAGAGGCATACCTGGTGGTAGAATTTCCGGGGAAGAAATGGCTTACCTTCCGGAGACACCCAGATGCCATTGATCTGTTTCGCCTTAAATTTCTTTTTCCACTTTTCTACTTCAGAATCGTCATAGGTTAGGTTGGAAGGAATATCCTCAGAAGGTGAAAGGTTAAATACATGTTCAGGAGCTTCTAATGCAGCTAGCTTGGCTGCAGAATCGGCTCGTGCATTTCCCTTTGAAACAGGATCACTATTCCCTGTGTGGGCAGGGCAATGTACAACAGCTAGGGAAGAAGGCAGTTTTAGGGCATCTAAGAGGTCCTTGATAAGGTCCCCATTGGCAATAGCCTTGCCCGAGGATGTTAGAAAGCCTCGTTGACGCCAAATCATACCAATAAAGTGGCATATGCCAAAGCCATATTTCGAGTCAGTAAAAATGGTGGCACTCTTATCTTTAGCTATATTACAGGCCTGTGTAAGAGCCACAAGTTCAGCAGCCTGTGCACTAAAATGGGAAGGCAGAGAAGCTGCCCAGAGGGTGTCATAATCAGAAACTACAGCAGCTCCAGTAAAACGGGTTCCCTCTCTCATAAATGAGGAACCATCTGTATAGAGGACAAGATCAGGATTTTCTAAAGGTGTATCAAAAAGATCGTCACGGGGTTTTTCAGCCATATCAACTAAAGAAGCACAGTCATGCAACGGTTCCCCCGAGAATGGTAAGTTAGGGAGTAGTGTTGCTGGATTAAGAACTGTGCAGCGTTTTAAAGTGATATTCTCATTACCTAACAGGGTTATTTCATACTTAGCCAGCCTTTGATCTGAAAAGGCTTGTGTCCTGTGACGTAGTAAGAGAGCCTCCACTTCGTGAGGGCATTGCACAGTTAGAGGGTTACCTAGGACCAAATCAGAGGCTTTTTCTACCAAAAGCGCTGTGGCCGCCACTGCTCTAAGGCAAGGTGGCGCTCCAGCCGCTACAGGGTCCAGCTGAATTGAATAGTAGGCTATAGGACGTTGGTTAGGCCCCAGTGACTGAGTCAGGACTCCAGAAGCCACCCCCCTTTGTTCATGCACAAAGAGAGTGAAAGGCTTACTATAATCTGGCAGTCCTAGGGCAGGTGCTGATAACAAGGCCCGTTTTAATTCTTTTATGGCTGAGAGATGCTGGGGATCCAACTGTAAACTGTCTGGAACAGAACTTTTTGTAAGAGCTATGAGGGGTTTAGTAATTTCACCAAAAGAGGGTATCCATTGTCTACAGTACCCAGCTGCTCCCAGAATGGCTCTCAACTGCCTCTTAGTAGTGGGGGCAGAGAGTTGTTGAATGGCCTGGACTCTCTTAGAAGAGACAGAGCAAGTTCCAGCAGCCAAAATAAATCCTAAATATTCTACCTGGGGCAAACACCATTGTACCTTTGTCTTGGAAACCTTGTGTCCTCTCTTGTGCAGCTCCAGCAGTAAGTGACGGCTATCTTCCTGACAAATTTCAGCATTAGGAGAGGCCAAAAGTAAGTCATCAACATATTGTACTAGTATGGAGCCCTTAAAGGTAATAGAGGCCAGATCCTGCTGTAAAATTTGGGAAAATAATGTGGGACTGTCTACAAATCCCTGTGGGAGTCTAGTCCAGGTCCACTGTCTATTTTTCCAGGTAAAAGCAAATAAATATTGGAAGTCCTCATGTACTGGTATGGAGAAAAAGGCAGAGCAAAGGTCTACCACTGTGAAACATGTAGATTCATAGGGAATCGATGAAATTATCGTAGCCGGGTTTGGAACTATGGAATGTCTAGGAATAACATAATTATTAATCGCTCTAAGGTCTTGCACAAAACGATAAACAGGTTTACCATCTGGCCCAGGCTTGGGTTTTTTAACTGGCAAAATGGGAGTATTGCATGGAGAGTGATGACATGGAATAATAATACCCTGGCTTTTCAAAGCCTCAATTATAGGGGTGATCCCTTCTATTGCTTCCCTAGACAATGGATACTGTGGAATGGAGGGGGGTGGTCCCCCCTTAACTTTAAAGGTAACAGGCATGGCAGACTTAAGGAGCCCCACCTCATTAGGGGATGAGGCCCATAAAGACTCAGGAATGTCAGAGGGGATTTTGGATACCTCCCCTGCTGTTCCTTGAGCTTCTGTAAGTAAAATTGGTAATAAATGAACAGTATCCTCTGGCAATTGTAAGGAGACAGCCCCATCTGGAGCACAAGATATGGTTGCTCTAAGCTTGCAAAGGAGATCACGACCTAATAAATTTACAGGGGCATCAGGCATGAGTAAAAATGAATGTTCCACTGTTAAGGGCCCCATAGATACCATGCGAGGATTCAATTTTGCCACTCTCTGGCTCTTTCCTGAGACTCCCACTACATTCAAAAATCCTACAGGTCTACACCCAGCATCTGGTTTGCTTACTAATACTGATTTAGAGGCTCCTGTGTCTAGCAGACAATCATAATAAGTCTCCCCCACTTTTAAGGTGACATGTGGTTCATTACTCTGGGGAGGTGAATGGACTGGCACAAGTGCATTCAAAAAATCCGGATCTGGGAATATATGGCTTTCATTATCTATGTTCCATTCCTCCCCAAGACACCATCATTCCTGTGTCCTCTTCTGAGGGGGGTCTTGGTTACCATTATTCTGGTACTGCCTTTCTGTATTCCTCCAAAAAGATCTATTTCTATTTTGATTTCGCCTGTAATTAGAATTAGAATTTCTTCTCCAAGTCCTACATTCTCTCAATTCATGCCCCTCCTTACGACAGTAACAACACACCTTAGTGTCCTTGTTCCGGTGTCCACATGGCTGACTAGGAATCGCTGGTGCCAGAATGCTCTGTTTAGGGTGATCTGGATCTTCCTCACGTGAGTCAAAGACATAATTTGCAAGTTCCTTAATTCTATCTACTGAGAGATTTCTCCAGTCTGGACATTGTTTCAGAAAGTATCTGCGTATTTCTGGCAGTGAATTATAAACAAATGTGTTGAGAATGATACAGGAATCTCTTAAATCTACTGGATCCAATCTGGTGTACTGTCTAGCGGCCTCACAAAGTCTATCATAAAATCTGTTTGGTCTTTCATTAGCCTCCTGAGGTAGGCTTAAAAATTTCTGCCAGTTTTCCGGTTTTCTAGAGCAAGATTCCATTCCCTTCAGAAGTGTTTCTCTAGCATCTTTTAATCTTTGGAAATCCCTATCATCATTATAATTCCACTCTGGATCCTTTAGAGGCCATTCCACATCGGCCTTACCTTTCACAACAAGGGCATTTCCTGCTGAGATAATATCTGTAATCTCAGTTGGGGACAGTAAAGTTTCCAAAAGGCAAGTAACATCAGCCCAACTGGGTTGATATGCATTAAATATAGTCCTTAACTGTGAAATTACAGTGTTTGGATTTTTCTCAAAACTAGGGATGATTGATTTCCATGCGCTCAAGTCACTTGGTCTAAAGGGGCTATATTTTCTGACTTGAATTGGCACTCCCTTCTTACTATGTTCTATAGCTTCCTGCAGAGGGAGTAGTTTCTGCTGATCTGATTCTGAACTTGGATCATCTCTACTAGAAACAGCCATTTTGAGGTCTCTCTCCATATGTGAGAGTTTCCCCCACATCATAACAATGATAATAACAAAAACAATGATAATAACAAAAACAAAAAAAAAACAACAAAAAAAAAAATCCTTAGTCGTATGAACTATGGATGTGGTATTAAAAGGTATTTCAATTGCAGGCATAAAATTTCTACTTATATTAAACGTATTTTCCCAAAGATTCTCACGTATACTATTATACAAAAAACTTTTTGCTGCCTGAATGAGGAAAAAACCAATAATGTTATGAAGGACCATTGAGTAAACTATTCCTCTAAGTCGGGATGTTATGCTGTCCCAATACATTCCGATGAGAAAAATCAAAGGGATGGTAGAATATTCGAGCATCTTGCCCTTTAAACTGGGCTGGCTTTTCTGTTTAAAGCAAGACTTTTAGAGGCTTAAAGTCTTTAAGGGAGATTAGACAAAGGGAAAGTCCGCGGGTGGGGGGGGGGGTATTTGGAAAATCCACCGAATTAGCCGGCTTATGGCCAAACTAGGGAGGGTGGGAGGGTCCTTAAGATCCCTTCGTGGTCGCCAAACTGTGAGATTTAAAATTGGATATTAGATCATAAATCTCCCCTACTTAACCCTTCCCTTAATTCATCTCCCAGACTAGTAAATGGAAGAAGCTTCTGGTTTTCTAGATAGAGCCTTTATTGTATATAAGGTGTTGTTGATTAGAAGGATAGGAAAACAGAAATACAGTACAAATCGTCTTAAATCTAGGCTTAGTCTATATTCCTTATAAAAACTCACCAAACCGATTTAGGCCACCTTTGGAGTGAGTCAGACCGTCTGTGCCGCGCCGCCCGGAGTCCCGCCAAGCCGGCAAAAAAGGCTACTCCCGTTCTCTCCACCCCGGAAGTCAAAAAACCCGGCAGGCAGTCTGACATGCGCAGCAGGCGGACTGTACCCGGCAGGCAGTCTGACATGCGCAGCAGGCGGACTGTTCATCTCCTCCCCAAAAGGGTGGTCCTTGAAAAACTGGCGTCTTTCAGTTATCCTAACCGACTGTTAAAAACTTTCATATTTTACCACATTTCCAAACCCTTCCTTCTCCTCTACACTCTCTTTTTTTAAGATAGTATTTTTTTCCAATTACATGGTAAAGATAAGTTTTAACATTCATTTAAAAAAATGAGTTTTAAATTTCTCCCTCCCTCCTGGTCCCCTCTCCCTCCCCTAAAATGGTAAGCAATTTGATTTAGGTTATATGTATTCAATCATGTAAAACATATTTGCCTATTAGTCATGTTGCAAGAGAAGAAACAGACCAAAAGGAGAAAACCACACACACAAAATAAAGTGAAAATAGTATGCTTTGATCTCCATCCAGACTACATCAGTTCTTTCTCTGGGCATAAATTAGCATTTTCCATCATGAGTCCTTTGAAATTGGCTTGGATCATTGTATTGCTGAGTAGAGCTAAGTTATTCATAGTTGATTATTGCATAGTGTTGCTGTTACTGTGTATAATGTTCTGGTTCTGCTCACTTCACTCAGCATCAGTTCATGCAAGTCTTTCCAGGTTTTAGCACAATAATATTCCATTCCTTTACCACAACTTGTTCAGTCATTCTGCAATGGATGGGCATCCCCTTCAATTTCCAATTCTTTGACACCACAAAAAGAGCTGCTATACCTATTTTTATACGTGTAGGTCCTTTCCCCTTTTAAAAGATCTTTCCCACTTTTCAGTGGCCCAGTACCCTCTCCCTTCTCTAAGCCTTCTCCAAGGAAGAAATCTGATATCAGTACTTTACACCTTGATAGGAATTTAACTCAATGCTGGACTCGTAGTTCAAGCACGAACAGTATTTGTGAAAAACCTTCCTCTCTTGATAGAGGAATTTCAGGTGTCAAGGGTCTTGTGGGGAACTTCTCTTGAAGGGAGGAATGTGACCTTCCTGGTGCTCTGGGTGTGGCACCAAACAGGTGACCACCTACTCCACTGAAGGATGATCTTGATCAATAAACTTTCTAAGTCATTTACAGTATTGCAGAATTGGAAGGGGCTCTAGAGGCCAACTAGGCCAATTTATGTCTGAATAGTAGTTCAGGGTTAGCATTTACATGATGCTTTAGGTTTGCAAAATGATTAACAAATGCCTCATTTGATCCTCACAGCAACACTGTGAAGGAGGTGATTTTATCACTTCCGTTTTAAATATGAGGAAACTGAACTAGACAGAAGTTGAGTGGCTCGCCCAGAGTCACACAGCTAGTTATTGTCCTGGTCCTTATTTGAACTCTGTTCTTCAGGACTGGATCTCACGTTCTGTCCACTGGGCACCTAGCTGCCTAGGTGAGATAACATATATACAGAAAGCAACCCCACCCTTTACAACAACACCCTTTACAGGAGTCCTTAGAGCCTGAGGAAGAAGAAATCCATTACCTTCTTAGGCAGTCCATTTCCTGTTTGGACAGCTGTAATTGCAGTTACACATCTCAACAGTGTCAATATAATTGCAAAGTCACCAGCCTCAATTCTCTCCTCCAGAGTCATCTGGGCCCAGTGGCAAGACATACATCAGGATGACTGGAGATGGCCTGGATGTTTTTTTGGGGGGTCGGGGCAAGTAACTTGCCCAAGGTCGCACAGCTAGTGTCAAGTGTCTGAGGCCTGGATTTGAACTCAGGTCCTCCTGCATCCAGGGCGGATGCTTTCTCCACTGTGCCACCTAGCTGCCCCTAATGGCCTGGAGCGCGCACGTGTGTGTGTGTGTGTGTGTGTGTGTGTGTGTGTGTGTGTGTGTGTGTTTTGGACATTTTATAATTTTATTGAAACGAAATTCAATTTAGTTTTCATCCACATTGACTGTCTGTAAACTTTTGAAAGTGGTGACAGGCACACAAGAAACCAAGGTGTACAGTTTGTTTGATGAATCTTCATCCTCATTGCATTTCCTGGACAAAGACACTTGGATACAGTATGAAATATTCCTTATTCTTTGGCCCAAATGGCTTTGTGGAGTCTGGTGTCAGTGCGTACATCTGGAGTTCCCATTTCTTTCATGGCAAATTTGCGGATTTCCTTGAGAGCCTGGGGAGCTCGCTTTTTGAAGCCTACTCCATGAATCCATTTGTGAATGTTGATGGTGTATTCTCTGGTCACTACCTCATTGGTGGCAGAGCATCCCTTCTTTTTCTTTCCACCTTTCTTTGCGGGAGCCATCCTGCCCAGGACCAGGTTGGAAAGGAAGAACAAAGAGGATTGTGCCGGCCTGGGTGTTTTAAGGCAATTGGAGTTAAGTGATTTGCCTTGGGTCACATGGATAGCAAGTATCTGAGGTGAGATTTGAACTTGGGTCCTCTTGACTCCAGGGCCAGCACTCTATCCATTGTGCAACCTAGCCCCCCACCCCCAACTCACACATGCATAAAATATATGTATGGTATAGTATAGTATCAAACTATTTTCGCTTTTAATGCCATAAATATACCCAAATTTTATAAACACCCCACTGTACTACTGTAAACACCCCAGCAAAGAAAAAAGAAAGCATTCAGATGTCTTCTCTGGTACAAAGGGAGGGCCCAAAAAAATTTGACCCAGATTTTCCAGATCACAGGGCACACTGTGCCCCTAACCCCCATGATGTGGAAGGGATAACTGTATTAGGATGCTTTTTTTCAGCTATCAGGACTCAGTCTGTTCCTTTGCAGCTTCTGCAACTTTGCTCCTAGGTTTGCAGGAACCAAAGCAGGAAAAAAAAAAAATCTAAATCCTTTTGTCAGTCTAAATGACACCCTTTCAGATCCTTGAAGATGGATGTCATGTCACTCTTAAATCTCTTCCCTGCATTTCCTTCAACAAATCCCCCTGAGGCAAGGTCTCCAGTCCTCTCCCCATCCTGGTCACCTACCTACTTCTGGAGCCATTGTCAATATCCCTCCTCACTCCACCCCCCACCCCCACCAAATATAGTACGCAGGACTGAATCTGGTATCCCAGATGTTGCCTGACCAGGAGAGAGTACCCAGCAGGACTAATCCCCAGCCTCATTCTGGACACAGCCTCTTTTCATGTAGCCTAGGATAACATTAGCTTGCCTATGGAGGCAGGTCCATTAAAACTTCCAGATCTTTTTTAGGTGAACTGCTTACCATGAACATCAGCCCTGCCTCTGCCACTTTGTACTTGTGAAGATGATTTTCTTAAAAAAAAAAAATGCAAATGTCAGTCTTTTGTGTTTATCCTTATTACATTTCAGCACATTCAGTTTGGACCACTGACCTTTCCAGGCCATCTTTTGGGGATTTTTGACTCTGCCAGATGAACCTTGAAAGCTCATTTGTAGATTTTTGAGAGCCCTAAGAAGGAAGGAAGGAAGCCCTGTTTCTTATTTCTTCTCTATCAAGTCAAAGCTAAGAACAGCAGAATTTCTTTTTTCTTTTCTTTTCTTTCTTTCTTTTTTTTTTAAAAGCAGGACAATGAGGGTTAAGTGACTTACCCAGGGTCACACAGCTAGTAAGTGTCAAGTCTCTGAAGCCGCATTTGAATTCAGGTCCTCCTGAATCCAGAGACAGTGCTTTTATCCACTGTGCCACCTAGCTGCCCCCCCCAATTTCTTTCTTTTTTAAGAAAGAATGTTTTTATGTTCTTTTTCTCAATTACACATAAAAACAATTTTAACATTGATTTTTAAAATAATTTTTGAGTTCCAAATTTCTTCCCTCCTTCCTCTCCCCCCACCTTGAGAAGGCAAGTACTTTGATATAGATTATACATGTGCAGTCATGCAAAAACAAATTTCCATATTAGCCATGCTGCAAAAGAGAACACAGACTACAAAACAACAACAACAAAGAAGTATTTAAAGGTAAGTTTCAATCTGCATTCAGACTCCATCAGTTCTTTCTCGGGAGGTGGAGAGCATTTTTCATCATGTTTTTTGGAATTGTCTTGTATTGCTGAGAATAGCTAATTCATTCACAGTTGATCATTACACAATTTAATATTACAGTTACTGTGTACAATGATCTCCTGGCTCTGCTCATTTCACTTAATAGCAGAATTTCAATGATTTCTTGCTTCTCTCCCATTCCAGAGAGAGAAGCCTCCTCTGATCACACAGTAGATTTAGAATGTCAAGTCCCAAGGTGCTAGAGTCCCATGTCCTGATACCATAATGGCCAGCATCTGGAATATTATGACTATTCAATCAATATGAGGAGGTAGGATTGAAGGATGGGGTGGAAAACTGGAAGGAGATGGTTTAGTTACAACTTCTCATTCTCTAGTATTGGATTTCTTCTCCTACATTGGTGGGGAAAGCACTGGAGTGGAAGTTCAGAAGACATGAGCTGAAGTTTGGGTTTTCCTACAAATTTTATGTATAACCTTGGACAAGTTTACATCATATCTCTGAGTCTCGATTTCCTCAATTGTAAAATATGTGGGTCTGAATTAGATATGACTTCTGAGGCCCCTTCTGTGATGTTTAAAATCTAAATGTGTAACTAAAATCTAATGTGTGGTCACCTTAAATTAGATGCTTATAGCACCAGTCTTTGGGCATTAAGAATTGATTAAAGGGGGCAGCTAGGTGGCGCAGTGGATAGAGCACCGGCCCTGGAGTCAGGAGTACCTGAGTTCAAATCCGGCCTCAGACACTTAACACTTAACTAGCTGTGTGACCCTGGGCAAGTCACTTAACCCCAATTGCCTCACTAAAAAAAAAAAAAAAAAGAATTGATTAAAGTATACGAGAAGTTAGCGAAAGAGAGAGGAAGAACACGTGGAGTTCAGAAAGAACCTAGCTACCCCCGTGACTCCACAGGACCTGCTGCTGCTAACGTGACCTCCAACAGAAAGAAGGATCCCGTTTTCCTCCAGCGGAAGCTCCCTGTGGGACTGCAAGACGGGGAGGTCCCTACACACAGCTCCAAGCTAATTGGCTGCTAGCATTGATTAACATGACTTACAGGCGGTTCTATGAATAGATGTAACTTCTGGACACTAGTCACATGCTTTCTCCTCAGGGAGGCGCTGCCCTGGTTCTCACAATGTCTTTCTCAGCAGTGGGGGGTGGCACTCTGATTCTCACACTTCCAACTCTAACATTCATGGGTTCTGTCTTTTGGTGAACAGATAATGAATCATGGAGCTAGAAGGGACCTCAGAAACAATGTAATATGACTTTCTCATTTTACAGATAAGGAAACTGAGGCCCAAGGATGTTTATTTACTTATCTGAGGTCACACAAGTAATAAGAATCATTTTGTAGGGCAGGATGTAGACTGACATTCATTAATCTTCAGGAGACTTTGTGCTGGAGCTTGGAGAAAACCTATACCCTGTATAGAAATATTAACTACTGACAGAGTTCTTTAAATTAACAAGGCAATTTACATTAATTATCTTATTTAAGCCTCACAGGAACCCTGTAAAGTAGATACTACAGACATTATTATCCCCATTTTATAGATAAGAAAACAGTTTGAGGGTATAACTTGCCTAGAGATACTAGTCAACTGTCGAAAGCAGATTTGAACCCAGGTGTTCCTCACACTAAAGTTGGCAACCAGAAGGATAAACCTTCTAATCAATAATAATTTAGAGCATGTTTTCATATGACTCGAAATTGTTTTGATTCCTTCATTGGAAAACTGCCCGTTCATATTCTTTGACCATTAATCAGTTGGGGAATGACTCCTATTCTGATAGATTTGACAAAGTTCTTTAAGCTATGAGACCTTTATCTGAAAATCCAAAGGTTTGTCATGCCAGGGTGGGAGTGGGGATAAGTTCCCACTCTCTATAAAATGCTCCATTAGCATGCGTCTCAAATAGCCTCTGACAACTGAAGCCCAACTCCTGGCCTTCTCCTGGTGGAACTGTTTCCACTAACAGGAGAAGGGACGAAGGCAAGTCACTGGTGCCTTAAAACCAGTCTCTTGGGGCAGGTGGGGCTTGTCAGCCTTGGCAGGCAACTTCGTCTAGGGGAAGGAAACCCTGATTTTAAACCTCTGCTGCCTTGTGGCTATACCCATATATGGGAAAGGCTTTGGGAGTTAACCCCGAGGAAAAATCAGGTGTTGGAGTCCCTTAGGCAGTTGGATGTTGGACATCACATCCCTCTGGCAACTCCTGCGGTGGCACTGGTGCCAAATTGTACTGGCTCTGCCTCTCCTTTGGATCCACCAATGTCGCAGAGAGGGAAAACCTGCTGCATGGGCAACAGCTTGTTCTCCATATTGATCCACCCAGGCCAGCACCCTGGAGAGGACACTCCAGCTACTCCTCATGGGGTAGATAAAATACGCACAGCCACACTGTGGCCTGTGGCTCTTCAAGGCGCTGATCCATGGTCCTTCGATACTGGTGGAAGCCTACTACTACTATCTGAAAATCTGTCTATAAAAATTTCCCCCAAATTTTCTGTTTTCCTTCTGATCTTGGCTATGTGTTTTTAATTTGTTTTATTTATACAAAACCTTTTAAGTTTAAGTGTGACAGAATACTACTCTGGTATAAGAAATGATGAGTCAGATGAACCTAGAAAAATGTGGATAGACTTGAATGAAATAATAAAGAGTAAAATGAGCAGAACCAAGAGAACGTTGTATACTGTAACAACTTTGAGTGACTAAGTTATTTTGACTATTATAAATACTCAAATTAACTACAAAGAGCATAGGAAGGAAGACAGACACCATCTGCATCCAGGAAAAGAACTGACAAATAGAAGCATATATAGAATGGTTTTATACACACACACACACACACACACACACACACACACACACACACACACATTACAAGGATTAAGATCTGGGTGACAAAATGAACCCAATATCTCACTTCATCATTCTCTGCTCCACACAGGCTACCAAGTCCATGGCATTGTCAATGCCTTTGCTTCCATTATTTTCCCTGAAAGCTTCAGCCTTCAGGGCAGTCCCCTGACAGAATGCTTGCTAAGGTTTACCTAGGCTGCTGTGACATCAGGACCCCCTTTCTTTAACTCTTGTCTTGGCCTCTGATCAACAGAGACTAAGTGACAGAGTGGAGATTTGGATCAGGGCTGAACTGCAAACCCATGTTTCTCTCTTCCTCATTTCATATTCATTCTCTTCCTCTTCCTCCCTTTCTCCCTCTCCCTCACCTCTCTCCCATGCTGCTGTTTACAAATGGAGAGATACAGATGGGATACGCTTACCCTTGAGTCTTTGTGTCGGTAAGATATGGAGGAACTGAGCTGCCCTGATTTTTCAGTGAAGACTCATTTCATTCCAATCAACCTCAAAAACCTATGATTTGAGCTCTGACTGATGGTACCAAAATAGGGATAAGTAAGGAGGTTTAAAAAAGAGAGAGAGCTGATGTATATTATCCTATGTCTCCCCAAGTTCACGCAGAGCCTTGGAGCAGGGCCTGTGAGTAAGAACTGAGGGTTCTCTCTCAGGCCTGGGAACAGACTTCCCAAGGCCACTGTGGACTTAGCCTCTTTGGAATGCAATTTCTTTCTAGAACAGGGAATTTTGCATAATCGCCCCTTCACAGACTGCAAATCCTGTAATTCTCTCTTTCTTTCTCTCACATACAAAATAAAACAAAACACCCAACTGCCTCATTTCTGCATCTCCACAGAGATTTAATATCAGGACTTGGGGGATAGGGAAGGGAGGACTGTCCCTAGGACGATATCACTTAGAAGGCATGCCAAGAATTATCAGGTGTGATTAATGCTTAACAATTTATCCAAATGAATGAGAGAAACTGATCCATGGTACATCTATTGGACTTTGACAGTTACCCTGCATTCCTCACCCCACTCTCCCATTTTGCCAGGCTGGTTGCCTGACTGAAGGTCTCCTCTTCATTATCGCCAAAGGGATGTGTGGTTCCAGTTTCCTTGGTAAAGAGATAGGCTATCTTTTCTACGAGCAAAAGGTATCCATCATCATGAGCCTTGAACTGGAGTCTTTGAGAGGCAGTATGTGGTAAAGGAGAGTGGGCATGGGCCACTCTTGAAGACAGGACAGCATGGGTTCAAGGCCTTCCTCCGAAACACACTAGCTGTGTGACCCCCTAGGAAAGCCATTTTACTTCTTGGTACCTTATCCAGCTCTCTAAGGCTTTCAACTGAAGGAGATATTCATCTGCATGAATGGAGGGAGTGTGTAGATCAGGTGATAAAATCACAGATCTGGAAACCAAATCTGAGTTTCAATCCTGAGTTTCAATTTAAGATCTGGGTAGACTCATGAAGGGTTTGGAACATGTCTGGAACTAGAGACATGTCTCTGGTATAGTGTTAGAATTCAATGAAAATAAATGTGTAGATGTGTGTATACATATGTGTGAAGATACACAATGCAACACACATGAACATATGTAACCACGCAGCGGCACATGTGTATGCACATGCATGTATACATGAACATTCACGTATGTACATACACATATACATGTATATAGTGTGTTTCCTCACCTGCAGAATAAGAAGATTGAACTAAATGCCTTCTGAGGTCTCTTCTAGTTCTAAATCTCTTTCTGTGATCCCATATCCACAGACCTAGCAGCCACTCTCCCCCTTTAAAAGCCACACCTGTGTTTGTTTTGGCAGGTGTACTCCCAGGTACTTTATATTGTCAAGAGTTATTTTTAAATGGTGGTAGCTCTCTTGGTGGGCAGGGTTCAGGAAAGGAAGGGAAAAAAGGGAAAAAAAGAAATTCACATAACTATTCTATATTTAGAAGGAATAGCAAATTGCACATAATAAATTTGCAGTTTCATGAACAAGCATAATTTTATTATCCTGTTTTATGAAAATGCTTGTTTTAGTCCTTAAATTAAAAGTAAAATAAATTTTTTTTAAAAGCCACACCTGAGAACTATTCCCAAGAAACCTCAGAGCTTCAGTCTGTGTTCAATCAATATTAGTTCTTTCTTTGGAGTGGATAGTATGCTTCATCATTAGTCCTTTGGGATTGTCTGTATTGCTAAGAATGGTTAAGTCATTCACAGTTCTTCATTGAACAATATTTTTCTCAATGTGCACAATGTTCTCTTGGTTCTGCTCACTTCACTATATATCAGTTCATACAATTCTTTCCAGGCTTTTCCAAAGTCATCCTACTTGTCATTTTTTCCAGCAACAAACATTAATTTTATTTTCCAGTTACATGTAATCCTTTTCAACATTCATTTTCATAAGATTTAGAGTTCCAAATTTTTCTCCCTCCCTCCCTCCCTCCCTTTCCTCCCCCCTCCACAAGATTGCAACGAGGTTATATGTGTATAATCCACAAGTGTTCTTTTTATCAGTTCTTTCTATAGGGGTGCATAGTAAGCTTCCTCATTAGTTCCTTGGGATTGTCTTGGATCTACTTGTCATTTCTTATAACACAATAATGTTCCATCACCATCAGCTTGTTTAGCCATTCCCCAATAGATGGGCATTCCTTTGATTTCCAATTCTTAGCCACCACAAAAAAGCTGCTATAACTATCTTTGTACAAATAGGTCTTTTTCTCTTTTTTGGGATGTCTTTGGGATATAAACCTAGCAGTAGTACTGCTGGATCAAAGGGTATGCACAGTTTAATCGCCCTTTGAATATAATTCCAAATTGCTCTCCAGAATGGTTGGATCAGTTTACAACTCCTCTAACAGTAGATTAGGGTGTAGGACATACTTTTAAGTTTAATTTGCATTATTAACATTTTCTCTTTATGTTCTCAAGTCTAAACAACAAACAAAATAAGAAATCATGCCCTGATTGGTAGCACTTGCCGATTTCCAAGGTGTAAATACTCACAAAAATTGAACAATTGGCTAGCCAGATAAGACACTTTTGCCCTTGCCTCATTCCCCAGATATCTTATTGAGCTAAGTTAATGCTTCCATAAAGCAAGGAAAACACAAATGCGTGGACTCCTCAAGTTACTATGGCCCCTTCTTCATGCTTGCAAGGAAGTCCACTCCCTATCTCTCCAGTCCCAATCCCATGGACCCACACCTGACTACGTCATAGTAACCAAGACCTAGTTTCACAATTGGCAGTGCGTCTCTACCTCCGTAGCCTTACAGACCCAACAGGCAATTAAACGAATCTGCTTCCTTAGCTAGTAATCTAATTCCTTAAGTACCCCCTGAAAATATGTTTACATGAAAAGACAATGCCTTAGCATTTGTTTTAATGTTAGATGTTGCTGGTAGAATTTCTCTTGAATTGATGATTTACATAATTACCTGTAATAAACAACCCCAAATGAGAACAATTTAAAATGAATGGTGAACAATCAAGTGGTGATTAAATAGAAGTTTCAGTGCTAATATTTGGTATGTGAGTGCTTGAAGCAATGAAATGTGAACATTGGGCAGGGAGTTAGGAGGCCTGGGTTCCAGTCCTGGTTCTGCAATAGTAATCACTGTGTGACCTTAAGCAAATCACTTAAACTTTGTTTCCTTATTTGGAAAAGGAGGGAGTTAGGCTGGAGGATTTCTTAGTCTCCTTCCCAGTATAAAATCCCATGATTCTGTGACACATTGGAATTGACTTCAACCCTTTATTTTTTCTGCTTCTGTGGGTTAAGAAGTTAACTCTATAATTTTCCTTTCCAGAAACCCCTAGGGTGAATTTCGTGAGTCAGATTCCGTTTAACTGACCTGCATTTTCTGATAGATGAGCTTGTTCTGACGGAGACATAAGAGAAAGGCACTAACTGGGTGCCCCAGGGGATATGTGCGTAGTTTGGGATTTATTTCGTTTAAATTGGCTGTGACCAGCTGACAACATCTGGAGCTGATCACAGCTGGTTCAGAGCAGCCTCGGTGTTCCACCAGGACTACACAATCTGAGGAGGCAGCTGTTAAGGGAAATGCCAACCGATGGTTCCCTGATTGGGAGAGCACAAATTGGGTTGACCTGGTTTAGTATGTGAATAGTGTCCAATGTCCACAGGCAACTTGACCAGGAAGCACTGAGATGAGAACCCATGACCCACCAGGACTAAGGCACCTAATTAACATTGTATTAAATAGTCTTCCATTTTGGAGGATTAGCTTCAAGTCTTAAAATATTCATTTGATTCCCCACCTGATAAATGGTCAAAGGATATGAACAGGCATTTTCTTAGGAAGAAACCCAGACTACCCATAGTCATATGAAAAAAAAATGATCTAAATCAGTAGTAATTAGAGAAATGCACATTAAAACAACTTTGAAGTTCTGTATCACACTCCTCAAATCAGCAGTTGACAAAAAAAAATGACAAAAATGACAATTGTTGGAAGGGCTGTGAGAAAACAGGTACATTAGCACACTGTGGTGAAACTACAAACTGGTTCAGCCATTTTAGAAAGCAATTTGGAACTATGCCCAAAAACCTATTAAACTGTGTATATCCTTTGACCCAGAAGTGCCATTACCAAGTCTAATCCCCAAAGAAATCAAAGAAAGAGGAAAAGAACCCATATGTGCAAAATCATTTATAGCAGCTGTTTGTGGTGGCAAAGAACTGGAAACAGAGGGGGATGCCTATCAACTGGGGGATGGCTGAATAAGTTATGGCATGTCAGTGTAATGGAACGATACTATTATGTTATAAAACTGATGAAAGGGATGGTTTCACAAAAACCTGGGAAGACTTGTATTCACTGATGCAAAGTGAAGTGAGTAGAACTAGGAGAACAATTTACACAATAACAGCAACATGGTAAAGACAATCAACTTGGAAAGACATAGGAACTCTGAACATCACAATGGCCAGCCATGATTCCAGAGGACTGATGATGAACATGCTGTCTACCGCCTAATGGAGAGGCGATAGATTCAGTGCAAATTGAGGCATAACTTTGTGTGTGTGTGTGTGTGAGAAAAAAATTATTTTGTTTGACTATACACCTGCGTAACCTGGTTTTTGTTTTTCTTGCTTTCTCAGGGAGGTGGGATAGTAGTGGGGTAGAGGTTGGAGGGAGAAAAGGTAGATTTTTACATTTTTAAAAAGTGGATTAAAAAAAAGAAGATACTAAATTGATTCACAAAAAAGGACAATTTTGTTACTACTTTGTTAAATTTAATATGCATTTTTAGCACTGTTACAAGCCCAGAGCTACTCTTTTTAGGGTTTTTTTTGTATATTATAATGTTGACATTTGCTAATGATCATTAAGTTCATATTTTTTTTTAAAAAGAAAAAGTATACATGAAAAAGAGAACCTTGATTTCATTACAGATGGCTTTATGTAAGCAGGACTTGTTATCATCATTATCATCACTGGCAAGGCCACCACATATTTCATATCCCATACCTATCAAGTTATTTGGTGAAACTCAACAACGAATTAGCGGCTGTCCCAAACATCTGTGCCTCAGCTGCTGCAGCCTGAGTCTGGGACAAGGATTTTTGTAAATAGCTTGGTGATGATTCCTTAGTACAGTGTGTACTCTGCTTAGAAGGGCTTGTTTTGCTAGTCCAAAAGGACTGGGTGTAATTGACATTTGGTGATCTGGGACATTTGTTTTTGTTTCTCTAGGCAGTGTGGAGAGAAGACTAGCAGGTGGGGCATAGATTAGAAAAATCTGTTTTGAAACTTGCAAGTTTGTGAGAAGGAATTGGTGACTTTATCTCACCTTCCTCCCTTCTGCAGAGCCTGTCCCTAAGGGGAAAATAGAACCTTGGGAATGAGACAGAAATGTGGCACATGCAGCTGGTACAAGGGTTTGGCCAATATGGCCCCTGAAATGGGGACAGTTCTAGGGGGCTATAGTTTCAAGCTCTTCAAGTCTTTTTATCATAGCTGCGGGTGATAAAGCTCTCATCATCCAAGCTATTGTTTAGGTCAGTCAACAAGCATTTTTTAAGTGCCGGCCATGCCAGGCACTGTGCTAGGTCAGACAAAACTCAATCCAGGGGTGAAAGGGAGGGTAAGGTCGTCTACAGGATATCATCTGAGGGGTACTGGAACACACTGATTGCTCAAGGATAGCTCTCACAGGCCTTCCCCTTTTGAGTAATATTTCCACCATGAGAAACAATGTCTGAGCTGGACAATGAAGGTAGCATCAAGGCATAAGAGAAAGACCCCTGGACAAGAGATTTATATTCACTCCTGTATCCTCCATAATGCTAAGTGGGTGACCTTGGGTACTTCCTTCAACATTTCACCAATGGCATTTTTCTTAGTTATAAAAATGAGACTGAAGTAGATAAGGTTTCTAAAATGCTATTGTATTATATGATAGAGAAGGGCAGCTAGGGGGCAAAGCATCGGATAGAGTGCCAGGCATGGAGTCAAGAAGACTCATCTTCTTGAATTCAAATCTGGGATCCTGGGCTAGTCACTTAACCCTGTTTGCCTCAGTTTCCTCATCTGTAAAATGAGCTGGAGAAGGAAATGGCAAACCACTCCAATCTCTTTGCCAAGAAAACCCTAAATGGGTTCATGAGGAGTTGGACACAACTGAAAAATGACTGAACATATGATAGGATAGGACCATTTATTCACTCAACATGAACTATGTGGAAGGTACTTGTAAGTATTGTGGGGATACAAAAATGAATAAAATATAGTCCCTGTTCTCAAAAAGCCACCATCTAATTCAGAGTTGTGGCCAAGAATATTTGTGCTTGCGATAAGTATGTCCTAAATTGAACAGGATGACCTTGGGTTCCAGAGACCCTGGGACATGAGCACAGGCCTCTGCTGGAGCTGCCACAGAGGGAGCTACCATCTTGGAGCTTTCTAGATTAATTATTTTTGCTAACTAGGCTCAAAGTTCTGTTGCTTCTAAACTGTCCAGGGACTACGCCTGTTTGCTAATTCAGCTACCTCTAAATATGACACTTAGGGGCAACGTCCTTGTTCCCACAGCCCAGGTATGGTTCTATTATAATCTGTGTACATGTGTCATCTAATAGCAAGGTGGCACAGTGGATCAGAGGACTGGACCTGCAGTCAGGAGGATCTGAGTTCAAATGTGGCCTTTGTGTTGCTAAGATGAACCAAGTCTATCACAGTTAATCACTGCACATCGTTACTGTTACTTTGTACAATGTTCTCCTCATTTTGCTCACTTCACTCAGCATCAGCCCACTAAAGTCTTATCAGGTTTTGTTGAAATCTTCCTGCTCATCATTTCTTACAGCACAATAGTATTCCATTACATTTATGTACCATAACTTGTTCAGCCATTCCCCAATTGATGGGCATCCCCTTGATTTCCAATTCTTTGTCACCACAAAGAGAACTGCTATAAATATTTTTATACATGTCCTTTCCCCTTTTATATGCTCTCTTTGGGATACAGGCATAGAAGTGGTATTACTGGGTCAAAGGATATACACAGCCCCATAGCCCTTTGGGCATAGTTCCAAATTGCTCTCCACAATGGTTGGATCAGTTCACAACTCCACCAACAATTCATTAGTGTTCCAATTTTTTTTCTACATCTTCTCCAACATTTATTATTTTCTTTTTTTGTTATATTAGCCAGTCTGAAAGGTGTGAGGTGGTACCTCAGAGTTGTTTTAATTTGCATTTCTCTAATCAATAGTGATTTACAGCACTTTTTCATGTGGCAATAGCTTTGATTTCTTCATCTGAAAACTGCCACGTTTTCAATTGGCAAATGACTTGTATGGAGAGAGTGTATATTAATGGGTATAGGAAGGATGCAGCATGATGTAATAGAAAGATTATGTGATTTGGAGTCAGAGTACCCACGTTTTGATCCTAGCTCTCTTGTTTACTTTCTCTATATGACCTTCAGAATTTTCACTGGCTGTTCCCCAAGCCTGGAACAGCCTCCTTTATCTCTCCTTCCTCATTTCCACTTTCACCCTACCTTCCCTGGCTTCTTTCAAGTTCTACCTTCAGTAACTAGCCTTTTCCAGTCCCCCCCCCCCCCGCCCACCAATCTTAGTTCCTCCCTTCTGAGACTATCCCCAAATAATCCTGTCTATATCTTGTTTGACATGCTCTCTCCCCCATCAGAATGCAAGCTCCCCAAAAGCAGAGATCTTTTTTTTTCTTGCCTTTCTTTGTATCCCTAGCATTGAGCACAGTGCCTGGTACATAGTAGGCACTTAAGAAATCCTTGTTGACTCTTCTGAAAACATAAACCATCATTGAAGAGAATGAGGAAATGCAGATTCTGAGACACTCACATGAGGAACATCTGTGGACCAGCAACTCATGCCTCTCTAGCTTTGTAGATCCTCTGGTGTCCTGGCTCCAGTGCTCCTCACTGGGCAAAATGCCTCAATTAGGCATGTTGCTATGTTAGGCTTACTGTGCCTGCTTTCCTTTAGCACATTGCTACACATTGATCATTGTCTCTGCCTAAGCTGAAATCCTTTGGAAGGGCACGATTAGACTTTCAGAAAGAACCAGAAACCTTAGCCTTGGACCAGTGGGAAGTGTGACCCTATTTGCACCTTTGGTGGGGGGGGGGTCCAGACTCTGAGATTTCCCACCCCCAGAGTGGCAGGATCCCACCTCTGGGCACCAATTTCTCTCTCTTAGAACCTTTCATCTAGATTGCCCAAACAACTCAGGACACCCAAATCTCTTAGCCAGCAAAAAGCAGCTCTTTTATCCTTCAGGTTTCAGGATATTCCTGTCAGTTATCTCTTCTAAGAAGCATATTACTACAGGGTCCCATAGCCAGCACCTGAACCGAGAAATCTAACTCAAACTCACTGGGTAGCCACCAAGGTTGAAAACAAACATCCATTTCTTAGAATTGATGTTCACCAAACTGTCCTTAGGGAAGGAAGCAGAAGAGGCAAGAGCCCAGGGATTCAGGTTAGACTAGAGAAGCACATGGTCTCACCACCATCTGCTTTTAGCCACCATTGATTCTGGAGGATCAGGTGGAGAGAGGAAAGAAATCCACTCCCTCAACCTTGTAGTTTCCAGAGGTAGGAGGGAAGAGCAGTCCTCAGGAAGAGCTCAGAGCTCAGTCCTTCCTCAGAGATGTGGATCTTTCCTACTATCACAGAACGGGGTCAGCTAGCTTTTTATCTAGGACACAAGTTGTGTCGAGGATTCTCTTAGCCAATCATGAAAATTCCCTGGTGCTCTATCGGGTATCATCATCCAATGGCCACCACCCTCTCCTCTTCCCTGGTTAACTGAGGAACGTCAATCTGATCATTGAACACCAACGGCCTCTATTTATCATGTTACCAAGTTGTTTAGGAATAAACTTACCCTAATTTGATTGGGAACTGCTGATTCACCTCCTTTAAAAAGAATCATATATAAAAAAAGAATCATATCTTAAATTTATATGGTACTTTCCATTTTTTCACAGTCCTTGAATATCTTTGTTTCTTTTTATCTTTTTCATTATTTTACAGATGAAGAAAAAAAGTATAGTTAGTTAAGTGACTTCCCCAAGGTTACACAATGAGCTAATAGAAAGTCCAGAGCTAGAACACACTAACTCATAGCTTATTGTACTTCCTGTTCCATAGCAAATTTAATTTGGGAGAAGGGAGTGCCACATGGAAAACTCTGAAAAGGGGTATTCCTAAAAGGGGAGGTGGGTGGTGCAACAGATAGAGTGCCAGGCTTGGTGTCCAGCAGACCTGAGTTCAAATCTAGTCTCAGACACTTACCAGCTGTGTGACCCTGGCAAAGTCACTTGACCCTGTTTGCCTCAGTTTCCTCATCTGTAAAATGGTCTGGAGAAGGAAATGTCAAACCACTCTAATATCTTTGCCAAGAAAACCCCAAATGGGGTCATGAAGAGCCAGACACAAATGAACAACAACAAAAGGGGAGGAGGGACCTTAGGCATTATGACTTTTTTGGGAATCTTAGGACTCACTTAATTCACCCAGCTACCTGTAGCCTCCATAATCCAGCTGTTTGGTGATGCACTGTTAGAGCTAGCCTTGATTTAGTTGAAAATACAGCAGGATTCTGCTGTCCCTCCGCCATCCCCCACCTCCCACTTGGGCCTTCTATCCAGCTGTGCAGGTGAAGCTAGAATTGAGTGAAGCACACGATCCTCCAAAGGGTTCCAGGGGGGAGTGGGAGGCTCTCTGGGCTCCTTCAGGCCTGGCAGCACAGCCCCTATATGTTAGTGGTAACTTAGTTGTCACTGGGACTTTATTACCCAAAAACTTTGTAACTTAAAAAAAAAGTATCCCTTATACCTTGTCAGGAGTCTCCCAGCCTCCTATGTAAGGTCATCTCTGCCTGAGGTGAAATGAATTTTCTTAACAGAGCTTGTGAAGCAGTGGATAGAACACTGAGCCTGGAGTCAGGAAGACACTTACTAGCTGTGTGACCCTGGGTAAGTCACTTCACCCCTTTTGCCTCAGTTTCTTCATCTGTAAAATGAGCTGGAGAAGGAAATGGCAAACCACTCCAGCATCTTTGCTAAGAAAACCCCAAATGGGGCTAGGAAGAGTTCAGGACACAACTGAAATGACTCAACAATAAATAACAACAAAATCAGAGCTGGAGTCATCCTGTTATTGACTAGCTTCTAATCCTGTTTAGTTTTGTGAGAGCACAGACCCAAACACAATCAAGCTTTACCCCTGGTCATGTCTGATTCCAGGCACTTTCTAGGGGGAAGTGAAGTCGAAATGCCTCAACAAGCATTTGTTAAGCTGTGTGCTACATTAAACACGCGGGAGACAAAGAAAGGTGATTTTTTAAAAATCCGTAGTCTTCAGGAGCTCACTGGCCAATGGGGAGCCAGCACGCAAAAGATTTGGTACAAACAAGATCTGTATAGGATGTGTTGGCCGTAATCTCAGAAGGAAGGCAGAGCCAGGAATGTGGAAAGGAAGGAGAGGGGACACAGAGAATGATGGGGGAGGAGGGGACAGGGGAAATAGAAGGGAGGGGACAGAGGAATAGGGGGAGGAAGAAGGGATGGGGGGAATTGGGGAGGAGAAGGGGGGACAGGGAATGGTGGGGAGAGGAAGGGAAAGGAGTGAATGAACCCACAGAAGCAGAGGCATCATATTCAGAATTCCAGAAGGCCATGGAGAAAATAGATTAGACTTTCAGACTATATCATCATATCCATGTAAACACATTCTAAATCTGGGATCCACGAACTTATTTTTTTATTTTGGTTTGGTTTGGTTTTTAGTATTTTCTGTTGTTGTTGTTTTTTAATTCAATATAATTGGTCTCCTTTGTAATCCAATTTGTTTTGGTATATGCATTTAAAACCATTATTCTGAGAAGGGCACTAAAACTTTATCAGACCCTCAAAGGGGACCTTGACACCGAATCTCCCAACCCCCCACCCCCACCCCCAGCCGCTTCCCTCCCCTCTGGTGCTCCGAGGTCTGGTTTCTCAAACCTTTAAAAGGGAAGCTTTACACTGCCCAGGATCCACTTTTTTCACACGCATGCACTCCCACTCCCACAAAACACCTGCACTGAAACACAGCAATGCCGCTGCTCTGAGCCCACATTGGCATGCCAGGCCACGCAGGCATGGGCCACTCAGCCCCACAGTCCCCTTCTACTGAGCCAGAGCCTGGGACGCTGTTTGGCCTCTTCCCCCCCCCTCTTTTTTTTTCTCCCAGGGGAAGAAAAGGCCCCTTGTTCCAGGCCACACAAAGGGGTAGGTGTTAGGTAGAAGACAAGACGTGAATGTTAATTGTGGCTGAGCCCAGAGCCTGGTTGTCTCACCAGCCCAGCGGGAATTTTCTCACACACACAGGGAGTGTTGGAGCAGGCGGGGAGGGCACATTGTAATCTGGTTAGGAGAGGGTACAACAAATCATTTGCTTGTACAGCCGGGCCGTGGCAGCCAATAATAGAGCCGCAAGTGTCAGAATACAAATGGACTCTGCAGGCCCACCTGGCTGTGCCCGGATTTGTTTGCACGGCCCAGATTTCCATGACTACTGCCCTCTCTCTTGCTTGCATCTGTCCGAGAGCAAAGGCTGAGATTCCTTTGAGGAGCGAGGCCCAGGGCGAGTGTCTCCTTAATTAGCCAGCAGAGCAAGCTCACCTCCTTCCCTCCTTCCCTCCTTCCCTCCTTCCCTCCTTCTCTCATTAAGGTATGCTCCGCATTTGCTATGGCTGCCGCTGCGCAATAGGCCTGCTTGAACGGGATGCCATGAAACGGGAGCATATGTTGCAGATCGTGCAAACGTCTAAACAGACTTGTGAGCCTGGACCAGCGGGTCCTGCCCAAGTATTTTAACCATCTGTTTTTACTTAGCTGTTTTTGAGCAAATTATGTTTATTATGTTAATTTATTTTACTGTCAACACCACCAAATGACACAGTTGCTGCTAAACACCATCATTATAGATCGCGTTCTGGCATATTACCAGCAGGTTGTGTGTGTGTGTGTGTGTGTGTGTGTGTGTGTGTGTGTGTGTGTGTGTGTGTGTGTGTTATTGCGACTGGAATAAATACATATTAAAATGTCAATTTGTTTAAGATCTAGTTCAGATTGGGAAATACATCTGCACAGAACTGAATTGCTCTTGCGATGTTTGCCTGCAGATATCTCTTCTGGCCCAGGCAGCTCAGCCGGGTCGGGCTTGGAGCAAAGGGTCACTACTTGCACAGAGAATTCCTGACCTTCTTCTGTAGTGTTCTATCCAGATAACCCGGGGATGGAGCAGGGACTTCAACCTTGAACTTTCCTTTCAAACAAAAAAACAAACAAACAAACAAACCCACCCCAACCTTTCCCCAAATGGGCTCCCTTAGAGTCCTGACTTACTTTAGTACTTTAGATTTCCAGTTGCCCCCTTTACCAATCCATCCTTCACATGGCTGCCAAATGGATATTCCCAAAACACAGATGTGAAGAAGTCACTCCCCTACTTTAAAATGTTCAAGGGCTCCCTGTTGCCCCTAGGATAAAACACAGAATCCTCTACTTGACCTTTAAAGGCCTCCAAAATCTGGCTCATTCTCCACCCCATTCCCCCAAGATATTTTTAGTTTTATTTCCTATTACTCTCCTCCTTGTACTTTTTTTGGGTGGGGCAATGAGGGTTAAGTGACTTGCCTAGGGTCACACAGCTAGTAAGTGTCAAGTGTCTAAGGTCAGAGTTGAACTTGGGTCCTCCTGAATCCAGGGCTGGTGCTTTATCCACTGTGCCACCTAGCTGCCCATCCATGCACTTTCTACTCCAGACAACCAGGTATGTTAGCTGTTCTCCATCCTTACCTTTACATTGGTGGGACCACATTCTGGACCACCTTATAGAATGCCTAGCTTCCTTCAAAGTCCAGATCAGATGCTGGCTTCTATCTGATTGATCTTCAAGACTTCATAGCTAGTTAAATAACACAAGAAATATTTATCTGGGAGAAGCAGAGTAGTGAAGTGGGTAGTGGGAAGATCAATGAACTCTGCATCAGAAGTTCTGATCCTGGGGGGCGGCTAGGTGGCACAGTAGATAAAGCACCAGCCCTGGATTCAGGAGGACCTGAGTTCAAATTTGGCCTCAGACACTTGACACTTACTAGTTGTGTGACCCTGGGCAAGTCACTTAACCCTTATTGCCCAGCAAGAAAAAAAAAGTAGTTCTGACCCTAAAAAACAAATGCTGAAAACTATCTTTATATGTTACTGGGAAAAGGTAAAATACTATTAAGATTGGAAAAAAAAAGTTCTGATCCTGCCCCAGACATTCCCTATGAGACCTTGAGCGAGTGAGTTAAACCCTTAGAGTCTCAGCTGCCTTATGTAAAGATGTCATGGCAGCTGGAGAGTGAGCATGGGAGAAATCTAGAGACTAGCCCAGAGAGGAATGAGGCCTGGCTGTCCTGGGAAACCTCCTCAAATAGAGGTTCTGGGAGAACTCTCCAATCAGAAGGAGGGACCACCTGGCAGAGGGCACATGGGCCAACCCTCCTACAGGCCAGCCAGATGGGCTGTTCTTCCCATACAACAAGCCATCTTCCTTCTCTGGCTGTGTTCAGAGCCTGGAACCTGATTCTTGATCTCTCAGTTCTCACCTCCCAATGCCTTTTTTCTCCAACTACCGTGGGTTTCTTCTCTTTATGTTTATATACACGTTTTTTCACTTGTTGTTGTTCAGTCATTTTTCAGTCACATCCAATTATTTTGTAACCCCATTTGGGGTTTTCTTGGCAGAGATACTGGAGTGGTTTGCCATTTCCTTCTCCAGCTCCTTTGACAGATGGGAAACTGAGGCAAACAGGGTTAAGCAACTTTCCAGGGTCATACAGCCAGTAAGTGTCTGAGGCCAGATTGGAACTCAGGGAGATGAGTCTTCCTGACTCCAGGCCTGGCACTCTGTGTCCTATGGTGCCACCCGACTTCTATATGTGTGAATATAAGCACACATATGCACACACACATACATACATGCATGCATGTATAAATTATTTAATATATACATGTATAAATGCATGTATACATACATACACACTTAATACAATCAGATTTAGAGCTAGAAGGGCCCTTTACAAACACAGCCTCCTCATTTTATCCATGCGGAAACTGAGGCTGCCAGAGGTTAAATGACTTGCTCCGGATCACACAACCAGTAAGTGTCCAAGGAAGAATCAGATACCAAATCTGGTGATTAGACCACAATATTCCCCTCTTCTGGTTTCACCCGTCAGAATGTAAGCAGCTTTTGTTTAGGGATTGTTTCAGTCATTATTTTTGTATTCCTGGCATCTAGTACAGGGCCTTGCCCATAGTCCAGGATTAATAGATTCTTTATTGATTGATTTGATCTTGTAACAACCCTGTGAAGCAGATGTGCTATTTTTATCTCCATTTTACAGATAAGGAAACTGAGGCTGAGAGTCATTATAGGACTTATCACAGCTAATAAGTATCTGAGACTGGCTTCCTGTTGCCAGGGCCTGCGTTCTGCTCTTTATGCTAATGTTGCCTGTCATGAATGGAGGAAGGACACAGGAAGAGGGAGTAAGGAAGGAGGGAGGGAGGAGATAGAAACAGAGACAGAGACAAAGGAAAGAATAGATCTTCAAGCATCCTAAACAAGAGTATTCATTACATACACCATGAAATGTATTCTTCTCTTCCGTATCCTCACTGCAAAATAATTCTTGCTTATGGGCTAGGGCTGAGGAATCTCAAAATAGCACTGAGCAAACTCAAATAGTTCATCCATTAGGTAATAACTGACACGAAGTCAATGTTGAATGCTAGGAAGAAAACAGAAGGGACTCTGAGACGTTCCCAAGGCTTCCGTGGGAAGGAACAGGGTTCCTTTCATTGAGCTGGAAGGCTCAGCTGACATGCTGTGACATATCTAATGACCGGTCCCGGCCTGGTGACTAAGGCCACAGTTGTCTGATGAAGTTAGAGGAACCTTCCCACACCACACTGGGGCCCAGACCCTGTGGCCACAGCCTACAGCAAATCCAGCTTGGGGTTTTCTCAGCACAACTGCACGCTGGGTCAGTGCTGTTTGGTGTCACTTCTCGCCTCTGGTCCAGGGGGTCACATTACACAGTTGAAGATTTAAGGAATTAAAATCTGAGGGGGGGCGGGGGGAGCCTTTTTCCAACCACTTGTCCTCTAGTCGCCACTAGATAACCCATAAAAAAAAACGCTGGGAAAATTTCATGCAGATGGTCATTCATTTCCCAGTGGGGGACAGGGAAGGATAAAGACAGTTATGGTAAATCCCAGTGAAACATGTCTCAGCTGTTGTGGATTCCTGGGAAGTTCAAACTCATGTGTGAACTCAAGGGCCCCTGAGCAGTAGTCTAAAATTAAGTATGGGGCCCTAGGTTGGAATCTGCAAAGAGTTGCCACCCAAACACGGGGCTATGACCTCACAGAAAGGTCCAACCCTTCACCCTTCCAAACGTCTCTGATTACAAACAAGTTTGATCCCCAATATGCAGAAAGAAGAGTTTATGTGATGGTGAACACCAGCCTTGCCTACCAGCCGTGGGGTATGGGAGATATGTCAATGTGTGATTTCCCAAACATCATCTGTAATTAAAGTGACATCTTATAGTATAAAAGCCATGACACTTAGAAGTGAGTGGGGGTGGGGAAAATGTGTGTGTGTGGGGGGGTGTTTGATTTTACTCTTTGCCTGACAGCAATATCTAACTAATGAGGACTGACAGCAGAGAAGGGAACACTGGTGGGAGGAGCCTGAAAGGGCTCAAGTTTGGAAGAATAAAGAAGAAATCTTTGAGTTCCAAGAGGAAGGGACTATGGTGGTGATGGTGGTAGTGGTGGTGGGATAAGAATGTAGCTCTCTTCAGTGGTTCTTTCTTTGAAGAGGATGGAGTCTGAGGCCAGGCTAGGATTTGAGAGTTGCATATCCAGCTTTAAACAGGAAGGCAGAAACTACAGAAATTGTTTCAGGCCAGCCCAAACTGAGGGATTGAGTGTCGACGAGAGAGAAAGAGACAGACAGAGAACAAGAGAAAGAGACAGACAGAAATAGAGTCAGAGAAAGTGACAGACAGAGACAGAAATGGAGAGACACAGAGATACAGAGACACAGAGACAAAGAGACACACAGGCCAAATGCCAAAGATTTTCTGAAAAGATGGGAGAAGGAATGTATATAACTGAACATAACAGCCTTAAATCCAAGGGAGAGAATTCTTGTAGTGGAGAACAGGCAAATATCTCATTCATCCAGAGTCCCAGGGTAAGCCTAGAACTTCACAAGTTCATGGCCAGGGAGGAAGAAGATCTATAGTGGAATGAGGAGGGAGAAAGAGGGAATGGGGAAAATTGAGGCTTCCAGAACCAGAACCAAGGGCTAGAGGAAGAGATCCTCAGATGACTGAAATACTGAAATTTTTGCCAATCAAATTCTTTCCCCCAAGATGGGTTCTGAGGAATGATCTAAAAGAAGCGAGGCTATTTAGAAGGGTGGGGATAGACTGAGAAGGCCGTGTAGCTCGGTAATTTGCCTGGGCTTCTTAAACATACCCTGCTGTACAAGACTCAAAAGAACTCAGCAAGATGGTCAATGTTGGATGGGTTGCAATCTGCACCACTGAAGGGAGTACTCACACATGGCAGGATCACTGTTTTAAAATATTTAGGATAGGGGCAGCTAGGTGGCTCCGTGGATAGAACACTGGCCCTGAATTCAGGAGGACCTGAGTTCAAATGTGACCTCAGACACTTGACACTTCCTAGCTGTGTGACCCTGGGCAAGTCACTTAACCCCAGTTGCCTCACCAAAAAACAATAAATAAATTTAGAATGCTGTTTTGAGGGAGCAGGAGGAGGAGCCAGCTTGAAAGTCAGCTTTCCTCACCCACAAGTGAGCTGGACTTGAGGAACCCAGTCCAAACAAGGGAAGTGATAACGGTAGCCAAAGGTTGTTTAGGGGCCACTAGCAAGTCCAGTCTAAGGCTTGCTGGTGGAACGCCACTTAGCAAGAACTTGACAAAAACTACGTGTTTTCCTGCAGGTCCCATTACACAGGACTACGGTTTTTCTTCAAAGTCACTTTCTGTGCCCTCCACCCCTCCTTCCATTCCAGGTACCCAATGTCTTCATGTCCTTTAGCCCGCTAAGCCCCACCTCAAAACCTTATCTCGGGAGCCAATCTAATAAACTCATTAAACGAATGATGGATGAGGCTTCAATGGCAAGCCCTTCCAGGGATATTTGCATTTAACTAAAAATTAATCTCTAATTCTGGGTTTCTTAACCTCTTTGTGTGTGTGTGTGTCACTTGGACAGTCTGGTGAAGCCTGTGGATCCTTTCTCAAAATACTATTTTTAAATTCATAAAATATACATAATTACAAAGGAAACTAATTATATTGAAACGTACTTAGCAAAATGATATTTAAAAGTTCAGGTTCCCCCAACTGAAGAAACTCTGCTTTAATTAAAGAATTTTAGGCATCATGAATCCAGTGCTTTAGAGACCTATGTACACATGCATACACACAGCTATCACCTAATAGTTATACACATGCAGAGATGCAAATGCATTATTGATAGGGTGTATTTTACTTTGAGTTTAGTTTGATGTTGTTATTGTCATTGGGTTTTTTTATTTTTTTTTATTTTTGCAGGGCAATGAGGGCTAAGTGACTTGCCCAGGGTCACACAGCTAGTAAGTGTCAAGTGTCTGAGGTCGGATTTGAACTCAGATACTCCTGAATCCAGGGCCGGTGCTTTATCCACTGTGCAATTTAGCTGCCCCTGTTATTGTCATTGTTAAAGCAGCCCTACTACCATCTTTGAAACCATATGAAGTAGGTGGTTTATAAGTAGAGGTATGCTGGCAAATGTTTAACAACCAGATCTCTGGAGAGAGAAAAAAATGTACGCAGGACATACTTTTCAGTTTAATCTGAATCGTTAACATTTTCTTCATCACTTTCTTTAAGTCCAGACAATCAACAAAACGATAAATGAAGCTGTGGTTTGTGGCTTTTGCTGATCTTTAATGTTTAAATGTTCACACCAAATATTTAACATTGAGATTATGAAAGCTGTCTCCAGCACAAATAAGCTCATCCCCTACTACAAGTCAAGTGGTATAATGGGATGTTTGCTGAACTGGACATTGATCAATCATTCAATAAATTATTAAATTATTTCTATGGGATCTACGGGATCTACCTCTAACTTTATGAGCATAGACAAACCATCTTTCTTCTCTTGGCTTCAGTTTCCTCCTCTTAAAATGGAAGGGTTGGAACAGATGATCTTCAGGGTCCCTTCTAGCATTCTACAATAACACTACGTCTTTGCTCTGTCTAACTTCACTTTAAAACTTACAGCTTTCCTGTTCCCTGATAAAGTGATGTCCGTGATAAAGTTATCTACCATTGTCACAACTAAAATGGAAACAATGTCAAGTAGTTGAAAGGGCCCTGGAATTGGAGTTAAAGGCAGTAGCTTTGGCACTGTACTACCTATACAACCTTGAGCAATCCATTTAACCACTCGAGACCTCAGTTTCCTGGCCTGTAAAATAAGGGGATTGAATCAAAGGACCTCAGAAGTGCTTTCCAACTCTAAAATCCTATGGGGCTGATTTATCAGTTTTGATTAGGGTTCTTTGAGGCTCTCTGGGGAGAGGAATAAAGGAAGAAAATCTTCCCTGGATTAAGAACTGGACAAAAAAAGGGAGGGTAATTAAAGAGGATGTGGAGGGGGCAGCCAGGTGATGCAGTGGATAAAGCACCAGCCCTGGATTCAGGAGGACCTGAGTTCAAATCCAGCCCCAGACACTTGACACTTACTAGCTGTGTGACCCTGGGCAAGTCACTTAACCCTCATTGCACTGCACAAAAATAAACAAACGAACGAATGAATGAATGAATGAATGAATAGATAAATATAAAGAGGATGTAGAGAGAGTACTAGACTGGGATTTAGAAAAACCTGAGTTTGAATCCTGACAGATACGTCTTAGCTGTGTAATCATGGCCAAGTCCCTTAATTTGTATCAGCCTCAGTTTCCTCATCTGTAAAATGAGGGGATTGAACTCAATAGCCTCTAAGGTCCCTTCAAGTTCTAAATCTATGGTCCAAGAAAGTCTGTATAGGATGGAATTAGTAGAGTCATGATGAGTAAAAAAAAAAAACCCAAACCTATGAATTTTCAATGGAAATAGAGAAGGTCTAAGAAAGGAATGTTGGGTTGGATAGCTCCCTTGGATGACCACAAGATGGTGTCTTTAGGCAAGGATAGCTTGGTTGTTCTTTTCCAAGGGATAGAATGGGGCTGGGGGGTGGGAGTGGGGGGAGTGGGGAACCAATTTCCCCAAACTCATATGTAAAGGATGTTTGGAAATCTCATGTTTGTAACCTAGAAGGTGTCTATACTTAGGTGGTTGGATCAAGGAGTGGGGCATATAATCTGTTCTTCTCTTCAGCCCCAAACCTCTAAATTAAACCACTCAGAAATCCCACAGTGCTAACCATTTCTCAGTGTTTGTATGTGTGTACAGGATGGGGTGACTCTGAGAATTTCTAAGCGGGGATGGATACTAGATTTTGAGTGGGCAGAGGGTGTAGGAAGGGAGGAGATGATATTGCTATTTTAAAGTCTGGGGTGAGGCGATTGATTGTAGGGCAGTTTCTGCCAACAGATCCTGGTTTCCTCCTTGAACTGTGATAATGTGAACCCTGATAGCTGTGCTTGATCAAAAAACAAAGTCAGAAAAACATCCCTTTCTGTTTTTAATCCAGTTTGGTCTCTCTGTGCCCTTTTGCCATCCTGGACCTTGAGATGTATCTCCCATCTCCAAATGTGAATCTTTTACTCCAGATGTGCAATTTCCCTTTTCTTCCCACCCTTGGCTTCCTCCAAAGGCCTCTCCTCATGCAGGGCTTTCTGCACACAGAGTGATTACCATGCATCAGAAATAAACGGCCAGTTTCTACATAATCGCAGATCCCTCTACAGAACACAGATTCTGGATAACAAAAATAACTAAAAACAAACAAAAAAAACCAACCCAAAAAACCCAAACCCCAGCATTGCAAGCTCTTCTTGCTCCCTCCCTTAAAAAAATACCAAGTCAGTATCTTCTCCCAACTGCAGCTGGTTTCCTGTGTAAACTAAAGCCATGTGATATTCCATAAATGCTTCCAGCGCTAAATTACAGGAAATGAAAACCATCGTGGAAAAAGGAAAGCTTCAGAATATATTCCCAGATCAGATATCATTACAGCTCCATTTCAATCTGATTACAATTTGGATGCTGGGGAACATACCTGTCTGGTAATTAAAGTGACTGATAATGGCTGATGGAAGACAGGGCCACTCAGGCTTAGTGCAAGAGGGCATTAGAAATGTTTCCTCCGCTCAGGGGAATGGGACTAGCGGACACACCCACCCACGACAAGGTTCCTAACAGCTCTTTACAGGTTTCCAATATGAATGAAGATGAGAAAGGGGAAGTCCTCAGCTATGCCCCCTTCACCGAGGGTGGGTTAAGACCTCTCTATGTTATTAAATTGGCAATGGCATCCATATTCATGACACTTAATTAACTATGAATACACACACTGTGGGCTTTCATTTACTCACCTGTAGGACAGAGCAGCCCAACTGTTGCTGAGAGCCTGTACTGAGAGATCTGAATCCTTGTCTCTGAGAGGCTTCAGGAACTAGTTAGGTTGGGCACATGTATACAAGAAGAGGTGAGTCACTGGAGGCAAATGCACCACTCAGCATCATTTGTCTCAGAGTGGGGCTTGCAACAAGTGTTTAGCACGTGAGCTACTGGCCCAGTTTCAGATCCCTGTGGCTAAACACAGGAGAGGACTCATTTCTCCAAGCAAGCATTCCCAGGTCTTGGTCTTATATCTGTTTGCTAATTTCTTTGGGGACTGGCCATTTCATGAAATATGTTTCACCTTTGTTGGGGTGGGAGCAAAGATATCTGTTGTATGGCTTAAGGATATGCAGGGTCCTGTAGTCCCATGAGGTGGTTTCAGAGTGGACCGAGATAGTTGCCACAACCCTAAAATGCACAGGAGACTAGGATGCTCGGCCAGTGTGATAGATTTAATTCAGATGTGGCTAAACAGCCCGAACTATTATCATGTGGACAGATTTGAGTATTTTAATGATGGTGGAAACTGAGATACATAGAACTCTAGTAGTAATCCCAAATCTATATAGGAAACTGAGGCACCGGGCAAAGAACAGAAGCTACTGTGTCTGAATCCCTGGATCCCGGATCCCACTGGGTCCCACCCCACCAAGGAGGTATTGGGCCTTCCTTTGGCTTGGAAGATCCAAGGAAAGTATGGTCCTGTTGACACTTTGGCATTCTCTGCTGTGTTCTCCCAGCACGACAGAAAGACATCTCTATGCATTTTCTTTTAACATTCTATATAACTACCCAAATGTCACCAGTGAATTTGCAAGTTAAATATTTTTTTTAATGATTGTTTTCCCTGTTGTTTTTTTTTCTGATAGGCAAACAAAGGAAATCTGTTTTCTCCCTGCACATAATACTTGCTACACTCAATACCTTAAAGCACCCCCAGGAGAAAAGGGGAGGAGAACCAACTATTAGAGGATCACTTACAACAGTGCATATATCTACTCAATCACTATAACATATGCTCATTATATCACATACAGTTTCCTGCATGTGTATTGTAAGTAAATTGGAGATTTCAGAGAATAGCTATGCAATCTAGACCCTTCCTGTACTGAGCAGAGCCTAACCTTATGTGCAATAATGACACAGCATGGCTCCAGAAAGTTAGTATTATTTGGTTTTGAGATTTATTTAGTGTGTGTGTGTGTGTGTGTGTGTGTGTGTGTTTATATTTATGTCTATGTGTACAGGAACATATCAAGGTTCTCCAAAATCTTGCAGATTTGAAATTCCTGAAATTTCATGTTCACGTGTGTCCTAAAAGTTTAGCATACGTGTGACACAGAATTTCAGGTCACCAGAAAACAGACTCTAAGGAAGGTACTAGCCCTGTCATGGGATAACACTTAGCTCATTTTCCCAGTTGGAAGCTGGGAGGATGGAGCAGCATTTATTTACCTGAGGTCCCTGGCCTTAGTACATTCCCTTATCTAAGCTCAACATTGGGCTGTTTTGCTTGAGGCAAGGAGCATAAGTATTTTTCTTGCTCAGTCAACTCACTTGGATTTTTAAAGAGAATTTATTTTGAATCTCCAGGATCATAGAATTTGGGGCTGGAATGTACCCTAGAGACCATCAGCTTGACACAGTGGAAAGAATGATGGATTCGGAGATGGAGGGTTTGAGCGCAAATTCCGTCTCGGCTGCTTATTATCTGTGTGAACTTGGGCAAGTCACTAAATCTCTCTGGGTCTCAGTTTCCTTAACTGAAAATTGAGGGGATTAAAAAATGGCTGACATATAAGGTCCCTCCCATCTCTAAGATCTCTGATCATTCATGGCTTGGCGGGATCCCTTCATCTTACAGATGAAGGAAGAGATGCCCAGAGTGGTTCAATGAAGAAGACTTCAAGATACTGCAAAACAGAACCAGGACTGGAAACCAGACCCTCTGATGTCACACCCAGTGAGCTTTCCTCTATACCAAAGCTTCTTAAACTGTGGGTCATGTAACTGAATGTGGGGGTCATGAAAAATCTGGCTACAGTAAAAGCTTATGCATACCTATTTTATGTACCTGTATACCAAGGGTCATGGGAAAATTTCTTGGGCGAAAAAGGGCCACAAGTGGACTGCGTTTGAGAAGCTCTGCTCTAGACCATGTGGCCTTTCCTAGATGAGTAGCAAGAAGGCTTGGGAATCTTCCTGCTTCTCTCCCTCCTTAATGGCACAGATCCAAGATCACTATTAATCCAGGACCTACTGTTTCCTTGAATGGATAAAGGGCTTCTGATTGCCTTCCCCTCCTAGAGAGAAGGGATAGATAAAAGCAGTTATACAAGGGGGCTGTTAGGTGGTCCAGTGGATAAAGCAACCCCCCTAGAGTAAGAAAGACTCCTCTTGGGGGCAGCTAGGTGGCGCAGTGGATAAAGCACCATCCCTGGATTCAGGAGGACCTGAGTTCAAATCTGGCCTCAGACACTTGACACTTACTAGCTGTGTGACCCTGGGCAAGTCACTTAACCCTCACTGTCCCACCAAAAACAAACAAACAAAAAAGACTCCTCTTCTTGAATTCAAATCTGGCCTCAGACACTTACCAGCTGTGGACCCTGGACAAGTCACTTCAGCCTGTTTGCCTCAGTTTTCTCATCTGTTAAATGAGCTGGAGAAAGAAATGGCAAATCACTCCAGTATCTTTGCCAAGAAAACCCCAAATGGGGTTACGAGGAGTCAGACACTGAAATGATCAAACAAAGTTATATGAGAGAAAAAGTCACGGAAAATCACAAGCTACTCCATTCCCCGTCCCTCCCCCCACCCCCTTCCAGGAAGTAAAACAAATGGCTGTAGATTGCCAGGGCCTTGACCTTTCTGGGTTTCTCTAGCTTCTTTATTAGGGAATGACTTAGCACTGGAAGCACCCCCACACTCATCCTCAAGCACAAAGTTCTATGGGATGCCTGGGCAAAGGTGGCAAAGGGGCAGAACCAGGAGACATTGCCATGGTGATTCTTCCCTGGTGTTCCCGGATCCCTTCCAGGCCCCAGGGCTTCTTTCCTGAAGGTGTTCATTTGCAGAATCAAAGGGGAGACTTTTCTCAGACTTCCCGCAGCTGAAAGTGAGAGGTGTTGTTTTTTTTTGGGGGGGGGGGTTTACCCACCCAACCATCTTGAGGACTCCATCTAAAGGAAGCCCTTTTCCTTTCCAGCTCCAGATGGGGAGTGTGCGTTTGTACATCTGGAAAGGAGGAAGACATAAGTTCCATCACCAAGGGGAAAAAAAATACAGTAGTAAACTGATCAATGAAAAGCATCTTTTTCCTTTTACTAGAACCAGATGCATACGTGTACCAGAGAGAAACTGGGGGATGAGAGGGGGAGAAGGGAAGGCAAAGGTTAAAAAAATACACTGTGAATTTTTATTGCCATGCATGTCAATGAAGTGTAGATTATAAGTTCAAAACTATGGACCCATCCACAGATTGTTCAGGACAGCTCAGCCGGGGCTAAAGGCAATGGGGAAGAACAGAAGTTAAGAGCTTGAAGGGGACTCTCCTCGGGAGAAAAGGTCCCCAGGGAGCTCATGGCGGGGCAGATGTGGGACTCCGATCTCTTGAATCTTGAGTTACTGGTTTCTCCAGGGGTTGCTGCGGTCACTGGTTTGGAATTCTACTTTCCATGTGTAGAAGTAGAATGTGTACAGAGACAGGACTAAAGAGAGACAGCAAAAAGAGAGAAAGGATGCCAGGTAATTCTAATGATCTGGCTTGGTTTCTCCCCATCCGAGTGCAAATACCGAGTCACCAAGGGATGTGTTGATTGGCTTGGCTAAACTGCTTTCTAGTCCTCTTCTTAATCAAATCTCTGCTACAAGGAATGGATGGGGAGAGGAGCAGGGTGGGAGATGGTTAGAAATAGAGGTGACAGAAAAACAAAAAGATATCGATAAAAATAAGAGGTTGGCGGGCGGCTAGGGGGCGCAGTGGATAAAGCACCGGCCCTGGATTCAGGAGTTCCTGAGTTCAAATCCAGCCTCAGACACTTGACACTTACTAGCTGTGTGACCTTGGGCAAGTCACTTAACCCCCATTGCTCAGGAAAAAAAAATAAGAGGTTGGCAAAAAAAAATAAGAGGTTGGTTGGGGTTTTTTAAGTATTGTTTATGGACTACTGCTAAGTAATACATGCCGTCATCTGTCTGTATATGAGGTGGGTAGGTGTCAGGAACAGGGGCATTGGTCTTGGCCTTTCTCTTTTCTGTTAATCCTGTTTAAATCTGATACATTACCAAGGTATTGAGTGCTTTCATTTTACAAATGCCCAAAGACTTAAGTAAAATCTAGCTCTTTGTGTACTCAGCTGCCTACCTTTTGCCATTCCATAGGCTAGCTGACACTCTACAGAAGCCTGACTGAATGGAGAGGAAGAAGGTGACTGAGAGGCATAGACAGAAACAGAGAAAAGGGTGGGGGGGAGGAAAAGGGAGAGGGAGAGAAGGGGAGAGGGGAGGAGAGGGGAAGAAGAGAAAGAGAGAAGAGGGGAGAGGGGGAGAGGGAGAGAAGGGGAGGGGGGAGGAGAGGGGAAGAAGAGAAAGAGAGAAGAGGGGAGAGGGGGAGAGGGAGAGAAGGGGAGGGGGAGGAGAGGGGAAGAAGAGAGAGAGAAGAGGGGAGGGGGGAGGAGAGGGGAAGGGGGAGAGAGGGAGGGAGACAAAAGGGGAGGGGGGAGGGACTTAACCCTTGATAAGCCATATGTAGATATTGTACAGCAAATGCTTAAATCCTAAACTGGCTTCCGTATTTATCTGAGCTGCCTCTCCCTACCATCTGCGCTCAAAGGACAAAAACTCATTTTGATGTTGACCTGTGCAAAAACAGAATTATGAAGACAAATCTAAAGAATAGATATAAACTTGTTACAGATTCCAAAGTAAAAAAGAAAGTAGGCAGTTTGGAATTATTGATTCCTTCATTAGCACAGATAACCAAGAGTCAAAAAGAATATAATCACCTATAGTGATTTGAACAACTTTAGTACTTTCCGTCTGTACTGACCTTTTGGCACTAATATCATCCATGTCCACCCCCCGCACCTGACTGGGTCAACATATACCATAAAGATTCTACATTAGGTGAAAGTGTTGCCAGAGAAGCCTTGTATCTCGGGTTATTAGTAACATGACATTAATAGTAGGGTTATGGAGCATCTGGGTGGCGCAGTGGATAAAGCACCAGCCCTGGATTCAGGAGGACCTGAGCTCATATCCATCCTCAGACACTTGACACTTACTAGCTGTGTGACCCTGGGCAAGTCACTTAACCCTCGTTGCCCCACAAAATAAATAAATAAACAAACAAAAATAGTAGGGTTTCATGACATCAAGGTTGTGATTTGGTTATAATGTAAAGAAACCTGATTTTAAGCTGCCAGGATCATAGGGTTTGGAGCTGCAAAGTTTGGAGAGGTTATTAGCTTGGCATAATTGATTCAATCTTTTAATGCATAAAATATGCAGGATTACAAAGACCTTTCTTTGCATCCTCAGCATTTGGTACAGTGTCTGACATATAGTAGGTGCTTCATAAATGCTAATTAACTTGACTTGACAAAGGAAACCAATTATACCGAAATATAATTATCAAAATATCTAGATTTATAAAGTTCATGGACCTCAGATTAAGAACCCTTGCTCTAAAGAAAGGGGATGGTGAAAAGTCTGGAAGAACAACTATCTCATATAAAGAATGATTGAAGCCACTAGAGGTATTTTGCCTTAAGATGACTAAAAGGAGATGGGACAGCTATTTTCAAATACTTGAAAGATTTTCTTTTTCTGTCTTCCTCCAGAAGATAGAACTAGGTCCAACAGAGAGAAGTTACAGAAAAATGTTTCAGTTTTAGTAAAGAAAGAATTTCCCAACAATCTTATTGCTTAACAGTAGAACCAGTAGAACCTTATAAAGCAGTGAGTTCTCTGTCAACACCGAATTCTTTAAAGCTACTTTATTTGTCTTTTTTTTTTTTTTTGTATTTGTAACTCACAGCTCAAAGCCCATTTGAATTCTCTTCATTAGTGGAAATTGATTGCTCAATGTTCCTCACCTGTGTGAGATAGACTTGGTCAGAGCTTGAGACAGAAGAGAGATCCTGGTCTTCTGGCTTCCAGCTTCAAGAAAGAAGACTTGCAGTTCCAGATTCTCTTCAGGTTCCTGGAAGAGAGAGAGAGACTGAAGAAAGAAGTCATTATATAGAGGGGTTGGCACCTTGATCAAGTCCTTATCCTCAGCTTATGAAACTAGAGACTTCAGGGAACTATCCCCTGGGTAAGTTCTTGGAATCTCTCTTGGTTAAGCTGAGATATCTCACTTCCAAGAAGTGAGTTCATTCACTCTATGTATTGTCTGGAATATTCGCATCTGTATACCTTCTCTGATTTCTATTTACCATCAACTTGGATTAATAGGTTTATTGGAGGTTTGCTTTGTGTGTTTACTGTGGAACTGGTACTTAGTGGAAAGGGAGTAAAGCCTTGGGTATATACTCCTTCCCTGTTAAGGGGTAGTGATCAGGAGTTCAATTTGAACCTAAAAATGATTCCCCCCTTCTACCCCCAATCACACTAATAATATTTGGTGGAGCAAGATAGGTATAATTCTTGCCTGGCACCTTTGAGTAGAACAGAGTGGCCAGCCTCTGGTACCAGTCTCTTCTGCCTCCTCTCCTGGCAGGAATCCGAGTTTCACTTAGAGAAAGGTAGACAGGGGAGATTCCAGAAATATCTCTTCACGTCTCACTAGGCAGACCTATGTGGACACACCTACTTGGACAAAACGCACTATATCCCCTCACATATGTGCCCCTATTCTTTCACCAGACTGCAAACGCTTTAAAGGCAGAGATCCTATCTTGTGTCTCATTGCATTTTGAAGCACTTATCATAGGAAATCACTCATCAGAAACATTTAATAAATGCTTGTTCCTGCACATCAAATACACCTCCATTTTTAGCATCTATGAATCTCACCTCAGGCCAGACGCTAAGTACATTGGAACAAAGAGAAGGTTTCTTGGTTTTTAATCAATGCTAAGGTAAACTTAAGTAGGAATCCCGGAGCTTGATTGGAAAGAAACTGGGAAGTTTTGTATAAGAAAATTATAGGCCACACTGTATTATATGGACAAGGCAGAATTGAAAGCAGCATCCTCAAGGCTGGGAAAGTATTTCCCATATTAACCCCTGGAATGCCCTTTTCAGAAATCCAAATGCTTTCTTCAAGGTTCTGTAAAAATCCCACCTCTTTCCCAAAGTCTTCCTTTATTATCCCAAGCCTACATTAATCTCTCCTTTCTCTGAATGTCTACAGTGTTTATAATAAATAATATTTTCTAGCTCTTGGCAAAATCTTGTTTTACTCCAGTCTCTAGTTGCTTCGACAACTAGCATCTTTGGAATCAGCAAACAATGTGGTGTTTAATAACTATTTGTTCGTTTGGAAATAAACATGAAGTAGCTTATCTGACTCTAAGACTAATGGGATCAATGGAATAGGGAAGTCAGAAAACTAAGGTCCAGGAGCTAAATGTAGCCATAAATATAAAAATAATTCTTAACTCTCCCTGTACCAAAGGGGGCAGAAACACTTGACCAATGGCCATATTTAGCTGACCCCTACAATACAGGGTTGTCTCATTGACATGTTGTGCCTATGATACACTACATCTTTGACTTCAGCATTGTAGCAAACACTCATCATGTATGTATAGTGGTCATTTAAGTTAGGTTATAAGTCACTTAAATGGGACTTCTTAGGCTGAACTAGAACTTTGCAAGCAAATGGGAGGGAAGGAAAACTTTTCAAACTGTTGCATATCTGTGGCCCCCTGATCACTCCTTTCTGCTGCCTTCATTTTCCATTCAAGTTACTGGGAATCAAAAGGAAGGACATGGGTAGGGGCAACTGGACAGGGAGCCAGGAAGGGCTGGGTTCTAATTCTAGCTGAGCCACTATTTTAACTGAGTGACCCTAGACAAATGACTACCTCTCTTAAGAAATCTTTGATTTTTTTTAAATTGTAAAATTGGGACAATGATATCTATCACACATCTCAGAGGATTGCTTTGAGGATCAGATGATTTAGTACATATAAAGTGTGTTCAGACCTTAAAATGCTATAAGAATAAAGGAAGTGGGGGAGGAAAGAAGGGAGGGAGGGAGGGAGGGGGAAGGAATGGAGGAAGGGAGGAAGGGGTTAAGGAAGATAGTGGGGGGAGGAAGGAAGAAAGGCTGGAAGGATGAAGGGGAAAGGAAGGGGGAAGGAGGGGAAATAGGGAGGAAAGAAGGTAGAAAAGAAAGAAAAAAAGAGGGAGAGAGAAGGAAGGAAAGAAGGGGAGAAGAAAAGAAGGAAGGAGAAAGGGAGGAAGAGGTATGGTGTTTTCATGGGACAGGGAAGATGAGTAGCATTACAATGATCATGTGATGATGAAATACTAATGATGATGTCACCCCCACCTTAGTGGGGGGCTCTTTACCAACCATTCTTGATTCAAACAGAATGTGAGCTTGATCCCAGGCTTTTCTCTCTTTGCTGGCTTGTTGCCTCCCATCCCAGAGTGACTCCAAGGAAAATCTCTAACACAAAACTTACAAATGATTTAAGCCTAGGGTCTCCTCCAAAAGGGACTAACAGGGTGCCTTTTAGAAAAGGTAAACTTTGTACATTGTGGGTATCAGGGGTAAGATGGCAGTTTATTTCCTTGACCACTGAAAATACTTGACACAAAGGACTCATAAGAATACATGAAGAGTACAAAAAAATGGAAAATATCTCATTTAGCCCATTGTATTCATTTTACTCCTCCCCTCATCCTTCCCCCCCCCCACACACACAAAAGGTTAAGCCCTTCTGTAGGAATGTCGAATGGGTATTTTACATTTGCCTTAGCATTCAGAAGCAAGTGGCTAAGAATTCGGGTTCTCCTAGGCAGGCACATTTGTTTTCTTGCCACAGGGAGGGAGAGGCGTTAGGGAAATTACTAGGTGGTGCAGTGGATAGAATAGATAAATAGGGGGCAGCTAGGTGGAACAGTGGATAAAGCACCGGCCCTGGATTCAGGAGGACCTGAATTCAAATTCGGCCTCAGACACTTGACACTTACTAGCTGTGTGACCCTGGGCAAGTCATTTAACCCTCATTGCCCCGCAAATAAATAAATAAATAACAAAAAATAAAATAACATAAAAACAGAATAGATAGAATGCTGGACCTGGAGTCAGGAAGACCTGAGGCAAATCACGTTGGCCTGCCTCAATTTCCCCAACTGTAAAATGGGGATGATAATAGCACCTACTTCTCAGAGTTGTTGTGAAGAGCAAATGAGATAATATTTGTAAAGTGCTTAATGCAGAGCTTGGCAAATAGATGATTAATAAATGTATTTCTTCCCCCTCACACACACTTTTTACCCATATTTCTGGAAATACAAGGGAGAAAAAACTGGCTTCATCCAAAAAAAGGCAGGGCCCAGAGAAAGAGATAGTAAAGTCTTCTCTACCTCTGTTAAAGACTACTAAAGGAAAAGATTATTTCTGACACCGTCTCCAGTATGATAACAGAATTTCCTAGTCATAGAGACACATGGAGACCAATCAGGAATTGCTGTTTCACCCTCAAAGTATGTCTCTTTACTATTGAACTGGGATGCATGTTCAGCTCTAAGGAAAATGCCACTTTTTGATATTATGCCCTGTAAGTTCATGAAGTAGATTGGGGGAGGGAGACTCAGTTGATTAAAGGTTCTTTCACCAACTCCCTTCTCTAATAATAATACTTACAATTACCACTAAAGGTCCTATGGCTTCACCTAGATATCTTCCTGTGCCAGCCTCTGACTCGGCATGGGAATTGAAACTGACCCTCTCACTTGAACAAAACAAATCCACAAATTACTCTCCCAGTGCCCCCACCTCCCTCCACCCAACTTGCCAAGACAAACTCAAGGTTCCATCCAAAATTTTAAATGAGGAGAGAAGTAAGTGTTGTGTTAACTTAATGCATCACAGAAGACGGGCTGAATGTGCTGACCAAATTTATTCTAATAACTTGGAGGAGAAAATCCATATTGCAAATCACTTCACTTTAGTTTGGCTGTGTAAGAACTATTTATTCCACAAGAACTGCAGTGTGTTCATCATTTTCATTCTCCTTGAAGCCCCATGAAATGGCACAGGGAAGAATTAAGAAACTTTTTCCCCAGTCATAAAAGGAGGCCAGGAGGGAATGAGTAGAGACATTGGAATTCTGTTAAAAATGACGAATTCAGAATGGGCCTCTTGGGCATTACATCTAAATGAACTCCATGTTTGGCAACATTTACTATTGGTCTTCTCTTCCCAGGGAGAGGAATGAATCCGACAATGACAGGAGTTCTTGAGCTCTCAAGAATGGACAAGATTTGGATAGGAAGGGAGGGAGGGAGGAAAGAAGAAAGGAAGAGAGGGAGGAAGGGGAAGGAAGAGAGGAAGGGAGGGGAAGAGAGGGAGGGGGAAAGGAAGGAAAGAAGGCTGGAAGGGGTAAGAAAGGGAAGGGGGAAGGAAGGGAAGTAGGGAGAAAAGAAGGGTAGAAAAGAAAGGGAAAAGAGATAGAGAGAGAAGGAAAGAAAGAAGGGGGAGAAGAAAAGAGGGAAGGAGAAAGGGAAAAAGAGGTATGGTGTTTTCATGGGACAGGGAAGAGAGAGTTCAGATTAGAACAGAAGGTGAATGTTTCAGAGTGGTGATAGTTGTCAAGATTAGTAAAGATGAGTCTTCCTGAGGCCTGGGGATATATCCACTGAGCTGCCTAGCTGCCTCCTTTGCTACTAAATAGGGTTATTGTAATTATCTAATGCAATAATAACAGAGGGGGAAGTTCTTTGGTTGTATCGGTGCAACATGGATGTTTCCCACACCCCTGCAGTGTCATCCATCCGAACCACCACAATGGAACAACTTTGAGGCAGGAGGATCAATGAAACTCAGAAGGTGACAGAGGATATAAGGTCAGATCTCTTTTTCAAGAATGAAGTAAATGAGGGAGTTGAGAGAGAAACTCTCCTTATCATATTTTGTTTTCTCCCTCTTAAAGGTATGAATTCTGTCCAGGCTGGCTCCCCTCCCAGAACCCTTTTCAACCCAGAAACCTTTGTTGTGTTTGGTCATTTTTGCAGGCCTTTAATAAGAGCAGTCGCAGGCCCCACAGTCAGTAAAGGCTGTGCCGAGTATAACACGCCAATTCAGAATGTCAGGGAGAGATCCATAAATGAAGAATTGAATCGCTAGTAGTAGAGAATTATTAAGTCCCCCGTATTCAAAGCAAAGCCTATAACTTGTATGGGGTGATTGGGGCTTTGTGCCCTAGAGAGAGTGCTAACAGCAAGCCTGGGACCTGCTTCCCCCACAACTGCATAGCCAAGGGAAACCCTCACACCGTACCACCCCTTGCAAAAGTTCCTCCTTACAGTTCTTGATATAGAGACCACTTGTCTATAAGAACATTCATTTCGGGGAAACCCAAAAGGAGATATTGCTGTTCAGACCGTCTGCTCTCAGATTAGCATCAGTGAGAACCCAACTGCATGAACAGCAAATGGTGTTTGGATAAGTGAGGATTATATCCACTGAATTCTTTCTCTCTTCTTGCAGGGAAGAGGAGGGGTTGGGGAAGGGGCAAGTGTTCATTTAATCAGTATACTCTGTGTATGGATATGCCTCCAGATGTCACATAATTGCTAAGAGAAGCAGAGAAAATCAGACAGGGAGAGGATTGCAAGGACTTAGTCAGTTTTTCCACTCTAATTGAATGGAAAGCTTTCTCTATCACCATTAATGAAGGTTTCCCCATTAAGAAGAGAGCTGGATTTTTCATGACTCCATTTTTACTGGGAAGAAGTAGTTATTAACCTTCTACCATCTAACAAAAGTGACTAGGATGAATTCTCTCTAAATATATGCAGAGACAGTCTTACAATTATGGTGATTTTAGCAACTTGGGGGGCCCTGGATTTTCTTGGTGAAATTTTAGGGACTCACTAACCTGCCCCCCTAATACCATTACCTAGTTGGAAATTTCAAAATTAGAAGTTCTTTCAAAAATTTCCTGCTGTCTTTATTTTTTTAAGTTAACAAGCATTTATGTTATTCTCTCTTTTCTCCCTTCTTCCAAAGAACAAAAAAGAAAAACCTCATAAAATATGCATAATCAAATGAAGCAGATACCCACATTGGCCAAATCCAAAAATGCACATCTCATTCTGCATTTTTAGTCCATCGGTTTTCTGGCAGGAGATGAGTAGCATGCTTCATCTTTGGTCCACTGAAATCATGGTTTGTGATTGCATTGGTCAGAATTTTAAAGTCCTACAGAGCTGTCCTTCTTTTGGTATGGATCATTTTCTTGACTCTGTTCACATAAGGAGCCTGCCTATGTCTATAGAATCTTCCTAGTTTCCTATGGACCCATCCATTGTGTCACTTCTTATAATTCAGTAATATTCCATTATATTCATATATCATTGTTTACAATTTTTGTCATTTCCTAATAGGTGAGCAGTCCTTTAGTTTCCAGTTTTTTCACCACTATAAAGAGAACTGCTAGAAATGTTTTTGTATATATGGGTCTTTTTCCTTTCTTTATAGATTCATTCTCAATTCAACCTTAATTCCTTGGCAAAATGAAAAATAACCCCTGAGAGAAGTCATATATTTATCTTAAACATGTCCATCTTTATGTGCATGAATATCCCTTCCTGATAGCAGGCTGCGATAAGGATGGGGAGCAGGACAAATCATGAGTGTACTAGGTGCCTAAGAGGGAGCAGAATGAAGAAGGGGGAGCTTAAAGGGGTATGTTTACTCTCCACAGTTATGTCAGTTACATTGATCACTGTAGTCATTCATTTGGTAGCCAATATAAAATCCCCTTGTTTTAAGGCCAAAAAATGTTACAATATAAAGAAACCCTATTGCAGAAAATAGATTTTCATCACAACAAATAAAAAGCTTTCATTAAACATTTTCATTAATAACCATAATGGCATATTTCTTTAGGTTTTGTTAATGTCTTTTTTTAAAAAATCACTGTCTTCCTCCAATTGCTGTCCCAGTCAGTCTTCCTTTGTAGCAAAGAAAAAACAATTAAGCACAACTGACCAACAAATGGAGCCTCATATTATATTATTATACTTGTAATCCCACACCAAGAGGAGAGAGGCATGTTTCATCTTTTATTCTGTGGGACCAAGATCAGTCATTGTAATTCAACTGTTTGATTGTCTTTTCCCTGTTGTTTCTTTTCACATTATTGTAAGTATTGTTCTCTTGCTTATCTTTACTTTGCTCTGCATCAGTTTATACAACTCTTCCCATATTTCTCTGAACTATTACACTGGCATTTCTCCTCCTATCACACTAGCATTTTTGTGAGTGTTATAGTGTATAGCATTAAAGACAGACTTCTTATTGCCTTTTTACTTCATTACATTTGAACCACTTTCATTAAGCAGCAGTCTAAAATCACAATTTTTTTTTCTTCAGTTCGATGGTAACAAATAACAGTTTTGGAGTTGTGCAAACATAGAATAAAATGAAAGCTTCTTATATGGACTGTCTCTTTTTGTCTTTGTATCCTCAGGGCTGAGCACAGTAACTAGCTCATAATAGGCACTTCATAAATATTTGTTGATTGATTGTGGATGCTTGTAAATAACTTGGGGGGGGCATGAGGCAATTGGGGTTAAGTGACTTGCCCAGGGTCACATAGCTAGTAATCGTTAAGTGTTGGAGGTGGGATTTGAACTCAGGTCCTCCTGAATCCAGGGCCAGTGCTCTATTCACTGTGCCACCTAGCTGCCCCATAAATAACTTTTAAAACTGTAAAGTGCTATTCAAATTTGTGGCATTGATTATCTTCCCTCCTACCTTCCATGGTGTCCTAAAGCTGTCATTTCTTTTGTGAAAGATCATGGGCACCCTTGATTCTAATCTTAACCAATTTCCACCTACATCCAACTGTTATATGTATGGCAGAGGACCCAGCCTCTGATTTTTGCCTTGGGTCTACACCTTCATAGTGATGGGCTTGTGTAGAGAAAAGAAAATTCCTGATGGAGAGGGAGTGTAAAACTTTAGAATACCAGTGTGAGTAGAAGCAAGAAGGCACGTAATCTTTTCTGGGCTAGCGACTAGAAAAGTCTGGCTGGAGCAGAGCAAGTATATGGGGAAGTGGTGGAAAGTATGGTTATAAAATGAATATGTTATCCTAATGTGTTATCATGAATAACATAAACAACATTTTTGTTTGTTTTTTTGTGCGGCAATGAGGGTTAAGTGACTTGCCCACAGTCACACAGCTAGTATCAAGTGTCTGAGGCTGGCTTTGAACTCAGGTCCTCCTGAATCCAGGGCCGGTACTTTATCCACTGCGCCACCTCGCTGCCTCCATAAACAACATTTTTAAAGAAAAGCTATTTATAAAGCATACATGTCTACACAGTATTAAGCCAGATACTTTATAAGGTCAGTTCAATAATAAAACCCTTGTCCTCTAGAAGCTTATAATCTGAAACAAGAATTCTTCAATAGGAATAAATGTAAAAAGAATCAGGCAGGGAGAAATGCAGTCATCAAACAGTAAAAAATAAGCCAAGTAAGTATATCCAACATCACTCTTATCCTGGGTTTGGTACAAGTGAGGTATCTGACATCTCTTACTGAGTAGACTGGAGATATTGTAACTAAGGTAGTCCATTTCTAGTACAAAATCCACAGCATGTGGATTTTTATCAGCAGGTTGCTCTTGGAAATGGAAACTCCTCCTAAGGAGTTGCCTTGGAAGCCTCTGATGAGACAGGAAGGCAGCCAGGAGAGGATGTTGCTTTGCAACACATGAAATACTCAATGCTTTCCTGAGAAATATTTAGTGCTGGAGAACAGGGAATACAGAGGAAAGAAACCAGAAGATCAGGGTAAAGAAAAGGTCACAGGGGATGTTGGTAATGGTAGAAAGAATAGGTCCCAGCCAGGTTAGAAGAAATGGGTCCAAAGATGATTCCATGCTCCAGTTTAGAAGAATGGGGTAGAAGTGGCATGCAAGTATTGCCGGATCATTGACACTTGTTGAAGGGGAGGGAAAATCCAGGCATGGTAGAATGCCCAAATAAAGGAAGAATAGCCCAATTCCTTTTTGGCACATTGGGAAACATAAAAATGACTAAAAATCTTGATGCTTGGTACAGGTGATGGAAGAGTCCAAGGGTAAAACTGAAGTCTCCTGCCCACTGAGCTGGCACGACAACCTTGACTCAGCCACAGTATTTCCCATGATTAAAAATACACCATAAATTAATGGGAAATCATGAAGGACAGGATGGATTCTGGGGTTGGCCTGTAGTTTTTACTCAAGGAAAGGGAAAGTGTAGACTGATTACACTTTATTTAGTACTTCAAGGATCTCTAATTTCATGGGTAAGGGTATCCCTTGAGCCAAGAAAGATTGTACCCTCCCTGTGCTTCAGTGTAGTGATTCTGAGATGCTTTTAAAAAATGAAATTGAGACCTGCGCTCTCATCAGCATCGGCGGCTTCTGATATGGAAACTTCCTCCACAAATGCAGACGCTTATAACTCCATCTTACAGAACATCCAGAGGATAGGGAGAGGTTAGATTTTCCCCAGTTTAACGTAGCCAATGTGTGTTGTAATCAAGACTTGAACCCAGGGATTCCTGACTCTGAGGCTGACCTCATGTGACCTTTATTTGAGAATTTCCATGGCTCAAAAAGTCGTCATCCTGCAGCAAAGTTGATAATGAGCCTTTCAGAACTTCTCTGGGCTGGTCCTCGGATAAAGGTCTCAGAGTCCATTGCTGGGGCAGTAATCCACCCCCCTTTATTGTAACTTGTCGGGATTTGCTCTCTACTGCCACAGCCTTTGTGAAGCCAAGGTCACCTTATTAGATAAGGCAGGACTCTGATGGAGGATGACACCTTAAGATAATAAAATGCAGCTACCCCATTGCAAATAAACCCATAGACCTCAATTTACTCCTCGATAATGTCACGGGAAGCTGGGTGGCACAGTGGATAGAGTGCTAGGCCTAGAGTCAGGAAGACTCATCTTCCTGAGTTTAAACCTGGTGACAAACACTAGCAATGTGACCCTGGCCAAATCGCTTAACCCCATTTGCCTCAGTTTCCTCATCTGTAAGGAAATGGCAAACTACTCCAGTATCTCTGCCAAGAAAACCACAAAAGGAGGTCCCAAAGAGTCATACGTGACTGAAACTGAACAACAGTGTAAGAGAGTCAGAGTGGCTGTGGCTGACTTCTAAGATTCTCAACAGCTCCAACATTTGATATAGCTAGTAGTACCTAGGGTTTCCCTATCAACCCAGGAGAGCAGGGGCTAGAAAGACAGTCATTTAACCTGACAAGCAGAGCTTCACTAATTCATCTCCTAACTTCACCTCATGGGCTAAATGTCTTTCTGAAAAATTCAAAAAGCTGCCCATTCTAGGACCCCAGGTCAAAGATCTCTATATAGAATTCAGAAGTCCTGGTTTCAAATCCCAACTCCAAGGTTTATTACTTGTATGACCCTGGGAAAATTACTTGCCTTTCTGAGTCTCAGTTCCCTCATCTGTAAAATGAGGGGGTTAGACTAGATAGTCTGTGAAACCCCTCACCTCCCAATGTATGATCATATAATCCTTGTTTCAATACAGGTCAGATTCCATTGCACCAAATATTCTTTTAAAAACTATGTAGGAAAAATATCTCCACATCCTCAGATGATGACCTAACCAACCATCCAAAGCCATTTCAAAGTCCATCTGGAGGGCCTGTCAAGAGCCATGTACTGATAGACTGACTAAGTAAATGGGCTGCCCACCCAACCACATGCCGATGTCTGGAAACAGGCCTGCAATTGAAGAGATTAGTTGCTGTGGGGGAAGTGTAGAACACATTTCACAGTCCCACACTGCTCCTTGCCATGGAAAGCTATCTTTCCAACATCAGTATTCTCTTCATGATGCTAAATGTCAACAGAGTCTGGAACATCACAACTTCCAAAAGGATGAAAACTGAAGCAAAGGACAGAGAGAAGCATTGTGAGTGAGAGCAGTACCAGAAGAAGCCTAGAAAAGATATCATCCAGGAAATGGATCGTTGGGAAAGGAAGTAGCCCAGTCATCCAGTAAGAGGAAGGGATATCACGTGGACATCCCAAGTTCTGCATTGATTTACATGGAATTTTTTTTTGTTTTTTTTTAAAACATAGCTAAATCTATCCATTATATTAGATCCTCAATTGAGAATCCATGGGAAGACATGGATACAAATCCCAGGGCAGGAAGGAATGGATAAGTTGGGCTCTGCATCATCAGAGGTCATACCCAAATTTGAGAGATCTCAGATTCCACTTATACATCCACGACAGATTTCTGGTGCAACCAATAAATATGGACATACCCTTAGAATGAGTTTAAATGGCATCTGACTTATGCTAACAATTATTTTAACCCACAAGAACCCTAGAGGTGTCGTGCAATATAACCTAGAAAAGGGATAATAACCTTGTATTTGTGATAATCCAGAATTGGGAATTGATTTAGTTATCTTTAATCAAATTCAGAGCAGTTAACTGGGCACCCTGATTGAGTGAATTCTACATCACAATAATAGTAATAATCAACATTTAAACAGAAACTTTGGTATGTGGATGTAGAAGCAGAGAACAGAAGACCAGAGCTGGGATTTCATTGCTTAGGGAGTTCCTGCTGAGGACATTATTCTATTAATGGATATTGTCACCTTCTCTGAAACCTCTAGTCTTAAAGAGTCCCTCTGTGGAGCCCAGGTCTTCTGATTCTAAAGCCAAGGCTCATTCTACCATACCCTCCTGGCTTGCATTAGTGCTTAGAAAAACCCATATCAGTACACCATGGCAAGATAACACTGATTTGTTTTTCCCATACTTCATGAGAACTCCGCTTAACTCAAAGGATAGAACCCCCAGAGAAGCTTCCTAAGTTCTAGTTTCTCTGTAGATGTATAGCCACTAAAATATCCCATGAGCCACTGCTAATGGGTTTTCCAGAGAACACAAATTAGTTCCAAACAAAGGCTAGATTATATGTGATTATAAGCCATGTAAATTAAATTATTCCCCCATTAACCACCAAATTGCTCAGGAACTCAAAGTTTTCTTTCTTTCTTCCCTTCTTCCTTATTTCCCTTCTTCCTTCCTTCCTCTCTTTCTTTCTGTCCTTTATCTTTCTTTTTTCTGTTCTCTTCTCCCCTTTCCTTCCCTCCTTTCTCTCTCTTTTTCTTTTCTTCTTTCTTTTAAAATTTTCCAATTTCAAGAGCCTTCCCATTTCCAGTGTAGATGAGTGGGTAGAGAGAGAGCGCAAAATCCAGGGTGCCAGGTCCTTATCTCTACTACTTATACAACCATATTCCTAGACCTTCATATGTGAATGTGACCAGCAAAGTTTGAAATGGCTTTGAGTTCACCTTTCTATTTATATAATCACCTCTCCTTGGTCATCATTGTCATCTCCCATGGTCTGACCCTCTCCATGAGAATGTTTTGTTTTGTTTTTTGTGGGGGGTATAAATGAAGGTCTGTTAAAAGTTCCTGGATTCTTCCAAATACTGACAGTAAGAGAAATGCAAAATAAAATAATGCTGAGATTTCACCTCATTTCATGGAAGTTTGCAAAGAAGAAAAATGATGGAAATGATTAGTGGTAAAAGGCCTGTGGGAAAGATAGGCACACTAGTTCCATAATGGTGGAATTGTGAAGTATGATTCAACCATTTTAGATTCTAATGTGAATTACTCTAGAAAAATGACCCTTTGACCCAGCAATCCCACTACTGAACATATACCATAAGGAATTCAAGGATAGAAACAAAGGTCTACTATATCCTAGATTATTCATAGAAGCATGCCTTGTGACAGCAAAATGCTAGAAAGAACAAGGGTCCCTATTTATTAGAGAATTTCTTTTGTTGTCTTTTGTTTTCAAACTGTGGTGTGTAAAGCACCAGGCCTGGAGTCAGGAAGACCTGAGTTCAAATCTGACCTCAGATGCCAGCTGTGTGATCCTGGGCAAGCCATTTAACCCTATTTACCTCAGTTTCCTCACCTGTAAAATGAACTGGAGAAGAAAATGGCAAACCACTCTAGTTTCTTTGCCAAGAAAACCCCAAACGGGGTCCTGAAGAGTTAGGCATGACTGAAAACGATGGAACAACCATAAATGGTATATGAATGTAATAAAATATGATGATGAAGTTAAGAAATTACAAATATTAAGGATTCAAGAAAATGTGGGAAGATCTATATGAACTGAAGCAGAAAAACATAAGCAGAATCAAGAGAATAATATCGTACATAGTCACTACCACAATATAAATGGAAAAAAAAAATCACTAAAAGAAAGTGCTGAGTAATGGAAAAATCAATTAAAGCCTTGAAGAAGAGATAATGAAATCATACCTTCTCCTTCCCAGTGGAAGGGTATGGTACTTTTAGGATAGAATATTGAAAATGAGGTTTTTCTTCTTTTTACAAGAGAAGGTACATTTGGGGAGTAGGGTGGGAAATAACAATAATGTAAAGACAAAAGGCATCAATTAGATAGCTTTAAAAAATCTTGATGATGTGAGATTTGGCATCAGCAGGACTTTTAGTGACTGAATGGCTGGGTTAGAGCCACAGCTGTCCACAACCCCAAATCTCCAGAGTGACAGAGGCCCTGAGAGGTCATTAGCCCAGCACCACTGGAAAGGGCTGGGTGGAGGGGGGGAACAACTCTTTGGGGGGAGAGACAAAACCTTTGAAAGATGAGGGCTTCTGCATAGCAATGCACTAAACAGAAACAGCAGGTGATTGTGGAAACTACTGTCTCTTAATCGGTGTGTGAAAAGGGGGAGGGGGAAATGCAGCCCTCAAATTAAAGTCAATAATACACTGAGAAGTTAGTTTGTGGTTTTATAGTCACACTAATCTTTCCCCCCTTAAACCCATCGACTTAACATGAGCATCAGCAGAGCCAACGCACAGTTGCACGTCTAGGCAACAAGCTTGTAAACCCAGAATCTGGACTGTTTCCATAACAGCTTTGTAACATCTCCCAACGAAAGGGCGTCATGATGAACTGAAACGGAGCCAACTGGCCATTGCAATGTTTTGTGTCAAAGATCTGCTTATTCAAGCCTTCAGACAGCTCGCTCCATAAATCAGCCCAGTTACAATGTTTTGTTTTCATTAACATCTCCATATTCCAGATTGACACAATAAATTCTAGTGGTTGTTAAGAGCTGTTCAGGGGCTTTGTGTCCCGCTGCTTTCACGGTGTTTTCTCCCCTGCTGTTCTGCTCCTGGGGATGCATTGTCATCCACTAAGGCCACAGGGGTTCCTTTGGAAGCTGAACCCCTTGGATTGAATTGTGGAGCCAGGCTGGAAGGGAGGCAAACCGTTTTCAAGGATAAAAAATACAAGTTTGCTCTTTCCTAGTACTTTGTGGTATATTTAGGAGTGCTTGTGTTACCAAACAAAGGGAATAAGACACAAAATTTATAAAGTTGTTTGTGTTTTGTTTTGTTTTTAATAACAAAAATCCAGATTCAAAGAGAATGAGAGAAGTGTGACTTCTGTTTTGGATCCATTTACTCTAAGTCCAGAAGTCTTTAGTGAGTTTTTGAGCTAGAACTCTGTTATGTCCAGATGAGGGAACTGAGATCCAGAGAAGTTATGGAGTTTGCCTATAGTTAGAGATCTGGGAACTGAATTTGGGCTCTCTGACTCCAAACTCGGGGGTTTTAGGGTCACAGATCATAGGTTTAGAGCTAGCAGGAATCTTAGAGGTCATGTAGTCTAATGCCCTCAGTTTACAGGTCTCAGAGAAGTGCCACAACTTGTCCAAGGTCACACACAAGTAAATGGTAGATAGCTGTATGACCCTGGGCAAGTCATTTAACCCCAGTTGCCTCACCCCCCCAAAAAAATCACCTAAGAAGTAAATGGTAAAGTAAGGATTTGAATCCAAGATGTCTGATAACAGAGAAATTAAATTCTCTTTCTTTCCATTCCAGCATGGTAGTCCTGGTTCAAGAAAGACCTAGATCTGAGCACAAACTCAGTCATGTGGCCTTTTGCAAATTATCTCAGCTCTCTGACCCTCAGTTTCCATAGCTGTAAAAAAGAAGAGGTTGGACTAAATAATCATGAATGTTCCTTCCAAATTTTATGATACATGGTTCTATGCTTCATGTTAGATAAGACCCATTTGTGTTTTGAAGAAAGTCTGAGCCATATGGGCCAGGATGCACAAAATCAAAGCAACTAATTGAAAAGTGAAAAATATGGATGCCTTTGGCACTTGGAGTTGCATACACACATATAAGAAGATATATCCATTTGGCTTGTTTAAAGGGGCTTCAGGATAGTATTTTTACCAAATTCAATTAAACTGTCTTGTGCATGACCGTAACAGATTGGTTGATTCTTGTCCTTTTTTCTCAAAGAGGACCAAAATGATGTCACTATGTTGGGGTGGAGGTACAGTGTGTCCCTATGTGGCTGATCAGACCAATATGAACTGAGAAGGCTCTACCACAGATTGGGAACAAATAGTGCATATAAATAAAGAGAAAGAGAAATAAAGGAATCTGTAAGAATCTCTCTAGGAGTTCCATTTTTTTAAATTGTTTTAAATCTAGAGTTCTAAATTCTATCCTTCCTTCCCTTCTTCCCCTCCCTCCTCCTTGAGACAATAAGCAGATATGTTACACATGTGCAATCATGTGTAACATTTCCATGTTGTCATTTTGTACGAGAATACTCAAAAGAAAAAGAAAGTGAACAATTGTATTCAATTAATATCAATTCTTCCTCTAGAGATAGGCTTCATCATTAGTCCTTTGGCATTGTCTTGGATCACTGTATTGCTGAGAATAGCTAAGTCATTCACAGTTCTTTGTTGTACAATATTGCTCTTACTGTGTATAACATTCTCCTGGTTCTGCTTGTTTCACTTTGTATCAGTCTTAGGTTTTTCTGAAATCATTCTTGTCATTTCTTATAGCACGATAATATTCCATTGCACTTTAATGAAGAAATTCTAAACCTTTTAGATCATGGATTCCTCTGGCAGACTGATGAAGCCCATGGACCCCTTCTCAGAATCACGTCTTGCTACCTACATTCATAATTTAATAAAATACTAAATTTCAGTTAGAAGTTTGTGAAAATAAAAATGTAAATTTTTTCCCCATACAAGTTCATAAACCTCCTGAAATATATCAGCAGATTCATTGGATATCCATGGATCCCAAGTTTAAAAAACAAAAACAAAAACAAAAAAAACTGCTGCTTCATTGCTTTTCATGTTTGAAAAATAATTGAGTTAAACTGACAAAAGGAAGTAAATTGGCATGAGGTTTCCCCTCATATCTTGCAAATTCAATATTTGTAACTGCCTTGTATCACTACAGCTTTAAAAATTTAATTTAAAAATCACCACCATCATTAACACTGATCACTGGTCCCAGAATTGTAGTCATGGGGTTATGGGCCAAATAAATGGTGCCCTTTGAACACCTGTTTGTCTGTTGTTGAGGAACCCTTAGGAGAGATGGGCAGATCCCTTTCTTGGGTCCTGTACATCCCATTAAAACTTTGGGGTATAGCCTACAAAGAAATCAAGGAGCAAGAAAACCCCATCTCTCCATGATGATTAATTTCACTGGAGTCTGTTATGATCTGTCATAATGACCAAGTCAGTTGATAAATGCCATTTCAGAGTGAATATTGAGATTTGAAGGATTTGTATTTTCAATGGTCTGGGTCCTTTCTCCACTGAAGAAGGAAACCCTGCTGTACCTTACTTAATGGAAATCTTCAAGTAGATGCTGGATGGATTCTTGCCACGTAGGTTAGAATGGGGAATGGGATGGACTAGATGCCTCTCAATTCCCAAATTCTCTGTTCCTCTCGTCTGCAGCTCTGCATGTATCCCATTCTTCACATCATACCCACCTCTAAATAGAATGAGCTTAAATCTAGCCTCAGACACTTACTAGCTGGGTGACCCTGGGTAAGTCACTTCACCCTGTTTGCCTCAGTTTCCTTATCCATAAAATGAGCTGGAGAAGGAAATGTCAAACTACTGTAGTATCTTTGCCAAGAAAGCCCCACAAGGGGTCACAAGGAATTGGACGTGATTGAAATGACTGAACAACAAGGCAATATGAGGCCTGTAGGAATCCTGAAGTGAGTTTGACACCATTGGTCCTAGCCTTTTCCCAATTGTCACTTGGTCCCAACTGTCATGAATTTCTTTAGGGAAGCAGGATAGAGCTATTGAAATTCCCTAGGGTTGTTCCCAAAGTATCTAGTGGAGCTCAGGGGAGTCAGATCCCCCTCTTGTATTGTTGTACACCAGGGAGAGAAATGTTTGCAGTATCACTCTAGAGATGTTTGTGATTAAGTCAAAGCTGTAATCCACCCCTGAGAATTATAAAGAGTAATAACCATTTTACTGCTGTTTTCATTTGTAGTTCTAGGGATTCTATCAAGTTGATTCTATTAATCCTGTAACACTCACAATGCTTAACATGATACCCTTTCCTTGGAGGAACTCAGTAATTATCAGTTGACAATGTCACACACAGAGAGCATACACAAGCCATCACCACACCACACAACACCACACCAATTTTCCCTTTCAAGAGAGCCATCTCTCCCATGATCCTTCCACCTATTTACTTCAGTGGCACATAAAGGACTCAACCTATAGTGAACATTTATTTCACTCATGACACAGGCTGGTTAAGGATGGGAGAAGAGCAAAGAACTGTCCACAGGCAATTCTCACTTTGTTTATGAGAGCTTGAAAAACTTGATCCATGTCCCAATAGCCCCTGGCTTATGTGGCGAAGCCAAGTAAGAGGAGATAATGTTTTAATCAAAGAAAGCCTTCGTGACAGTTACATTGTGCAGACACAAACAGTCAGGGATTGGTTTTCCCAGATTTCCTTTTTGAACCCATAAAGAAAATAAAACACACATGTGGGGAATCCAAGCTGGAGTGTGCTGCTCTTAGCTTTTCTGTATTCAAATTCAGAAGGATGAAAATCCAATCACTTTGGGCCAAGTATTGAAATTTTTATGATGTTCCGAAGACAAGACATTTATCATTCATTTTATCCTCACATTTCTTTCATCAAAATCAAATCACTGGTTATTGCCCAACTTTCTCTGAAGCAAATTGTCCTGGAGTCTGTCCCTAGCGGAGGCAAATGGTTAAAATAACAGGTGGCCTATGGGATTTGACTTTAATTAAATATTCTAGGCAGTCAGGAATTAGTTTTCAATTTTGGCCTTAACCAAAGCTCCAATTTAATTGAAGCCACATTATGAATATCCTTCCCCTCTTCCTTTTAATCTCCTGTCCGCTTATTCTTTCCTGTTATCCCATCCTTCAGTCTTCGAGAAGTTTGTCTCATATATGTTCCAAAAATGAATACAAGATGTACAATATGGGTGCTTTTCCACATGTAGCCTTCATTTACACTGATTTGGGAGACAGTATACTGTAGCAGGAAGACCACTACGTTGGACCCAGCCAAAAGAGAAATCTCTCTCCCAGCTCTGAGCCTCAACTTCTCCCTGTTTAATAAAATGGGAATCCTAATACATAACATACCTCACCGAGTTGCTGCAAACAGCAGATGAGATAATATATGTAAAGCATTTTACTCCAAATGGTTATATCCAGCATAGATAAGATGTATCATAAATATTATGGACATATAATATCCATCTGATTTTTCCAACTAGAGTATAAACACTTTGAGGGCAGAAATTAAATTTAATGTAATACGACAAATACTTAGTATGTACTAGACCTCTCTGGGGTATTCTGGCTTACTTTTTTGCCCACCTTCCTTGCTGTTTCCCTCAATGGTATCCATCCCCAGTCTTCATTCCTTTGCACAGGTTGTTCCTCATATGGAAATGCCCCCTGGAACTCTTAGCTTCTGTTGAAGCTCAATTTTTAGTCCTTTCTCCGACGGAAAGCTTATCTTTATCCCCCTCTAGTTATTTATGTCCTTTCACCAGAAATCACTTTACTTTGCATATTTTTGCATGAAATTATGGTTGCTTTTCCTCTCTCTCAAATAAAATGTGCTTTTGAGTGGAAGGATTGTTGTTTGTTTTGTTTTGGGGGTTTTTTTTGCTTGTTTTGTTTTGTCTTTATATCCTTAGACCATAGGGAAGGCTAGGTGGTGAAGTGGATAGGCCAGGAGTTGGGTAGACCTGAATTCAAATCTAGACTCACTAGCTGTGTGACCCTGGGCAAGTCACTTGACCCTGTTTGTCTCAGTTTTTTCATCTATAAAATGAACTGGATAAAGAAATGGCAAACCACTCTAGTATCTTTCCCAGGAAAACTCCAAAAGGGTCACAGAGTCAGACGTGACTGAAAAACAACTGAACAAAACCCTTAGGACCCAGCCCAGTGCCTGAAATATAATAGTTGGGTTTTTTTTTTTGTGTGGGGCAATGGGGGTTAAGTGACTTGTCCAGGGTCACACAACTAGTAAGTGTCAAGTGTCCATGGTCACATTTGAACTCAGGTCCTCCTGAATCCAGGACTGGTGCTTTATCCATTGCGCCACCCAGATGCCCCAATATAATAGGTTCTTTTTTTTTTTTTTTAAGTGAGGCAATTGGGGTTAAGTGACTTGCCCAGGGTCACACAGCTAGTAAGTGTTAAGTGTCTGAGTCCGGATTTGAACTCAGGTACTCCTGACTCCAGGGCCGGTGCTCTATCCACTGTGCCATCTAGCTGCCCCAATAGGTTCTTAATAAATACTTGCTAAATGAATGAAGACCTGAGATGAAGCAGAGGGAATTATGTTATCTTCCTGGGATACACGTATGCATGTATGTATAGACACGTGTATATATGTATATGATGAGATCAATCAAGCCTCTCAAGATGTGTTGAACCAAACAACTTCTAACAATTCATTCAGGGATTAAGTGACCAGAAGGAAGCCCAAAGCATTGGATTACCAATGTCCTGGGCAAGAAACTGAAGACCTAAGAGGCACAGATGGTAGTTCCATTATAGCTACTCAGTGATGAAAGGTAGGGATTTCAAAAGTAAAATGGAGATGTGGGAAGTGAACAGCTGGTTAAGAATATGGTGTCTGCGAAGGGGATCTGGACCACAATTTATGATACAAAAATCAATGGGTCCCTAGTGAGGGATAGATGTAATGCATCTCATGATGGTTGGTGAAATCAATATGTAACCTTAGGGATTGGGCACATGTAATGAAATTAAGTTTTAAAAGGATTCAAGGCAAAGTCCTATATTTGGGTTTAAAAAATCACCTTCCTGAGTACAGGATGGAGTGGGCATGTCTGGATAAGAGTTCCCATGGAAAGGTCTAAGGACTTAAGTATGAGTTAACAGTGACCTCATGGACCTAATGTTCCAAATGAGGGAGATAATGACCTCCCAGTATGGGAGCCAGATTTGGCCTAGTGCTCTGGGTTCAATTCTGGGTTCCAAATTATAGGAAGAATATTAATAAACTGGAGAGCATCCAGGGGATTGTGATCAGAAAAAAAATAAAAGGACTAAAGAACAGGACATATGAGGATCACGTGAAGGGAATGGAAATATTTATACTTGAAAAAAGAACTTTGGAGGGAGTGTTTATTGTAAACTTCTATCTCATATATTATAAAGTTAGGAGCAATAGATAAAAGCTACAGAGACACAGATATTGAAAATCAGCAAATATTTCCCAACAATTTGAACTCTCTGAAGGTTGAACAAGCTGCCTTAAGAGGCATGGGTTTCAGGAGGTATTAAAGCAGAGGTTGAATTACCACTTGCCAGGAACATTGGAGATATTTCTTTTCAGGAGTGAAGGTAGAACAGCTGACCTCTAAGGTCACTTTTAGCTCTAAATCTATGATCCTCCTGAAATTTCATGATTCTGTGACTGCTGTGAGATCAAGCTGGAGTACAAGTATCAAAGGCCTTGAATAACCATGCTAAGGAGGGTAAATCTTATGCTATAGAAACTACAAATGTCTTTGAGCTGGAGAGTGACAAGGTCAGACCTGGACATTAGACATCCTGTTTTGGTAGCTGGATGAGAGTCTTGAGGTGATTAGATTCAGGGAGAATAAACCAGGAGGCTTATAGACTGGTAAAAAGTTAATGAGGGCATGGGCTAGGTAGTAGCAATGTGAATGGAGTGATAATGATGAATGCAAAGGGTAATATGGAGGTTTAGGGTAGTACAGTACAAAGAGAGTTGGCTTTGGATTCAGAATTGGGTTCAAATCTCAGTTCTGCTACCTGCTACCCATGTGACCTTGGGAAGGTCTCTTAATTTCCCTGGCAGCAATTCCCTCCTTTGTGAAGTGCAAGTGTTGAGCTGGATGCCATCTCTAAAGTCCCTTCTAACTCTAAATCTAGGATCCTACAGCCAACAAGGCTTGGCAACTGATTAGAGAACTACATTTAACCCCAATGCTAAAGGCCACAGGGTGCCTGAATCCTGCTGTTGCTGAATAAAGAGCTGTGAATAATGACAATAAAAGGAAAGAAACCACTGTTGGTCTGGGGCCGACCTGAGGTCTGACACAGACCTTTGCCCGTGACAGAAAGGAAGAAGGGGCCTTGAGTTCATTAAGTAGATTAACTTTCCTCTTAAATCTTGAGGTGTGGGGTTCTGGCTGTCAGCTTCGTCACTGAATGAAGGTTGGAGGATTGGGTCTAAGACAAGATGGAGAATGCTGCACCATTAGCAAGATCAACAGAAGTCTAGGTGTCCTGATGGGGGAGTTGGGCATTCAATGCTATTGTTTAAGGGGAGAGCAGCCAGCTTGAAGTGAAGGTATAGGCACTTTTCTTATTTCTGGGTCCAAATCTATGACTTCATTTGTATAGGGACCAACTTCTCTGCAATCTGCCATCTTAGAGAATTGTCCATGGTACTGAATGATTAAGCGATTTGCCCATTGACTCACACAGCCCGCAACTGTAAGAGGTATGATTTAAACCAGGCCTTCCCAACTCCAAGGCTGTCCCTCTGGCCCAAGGGTTCTTAACTTGGGGTCCACACATCCCCAAAGTATCTGTAGATAGATTCCAGAGGGTCCATGAACTTGAATGGGGAAAAATTTTACATCTTAATTTTCACTACACTGACTGTAATTTAGCTGCTCCTTCCATTTTGCTTGTGAGCATCAAACTCTGAGGAGTCTGTAGACTTCACCAGTCTGCCAATGGGTCTATGACCAAAAAAATGTAAGCATCCCTGCTCGAGCCTCCACACACTATTACACTTGGACATCCACAGCAGCACTATCTACAGGACCATGAGGCATTACTCCCATTGAGCAAACACAGGGTACTCTCTGCCCTGGACTCTCAAGGAAAGTAACGGTCTTAAGCTTCAGCCTGAGGTGTTTGTGTTTGGCACAAGGAAAAGTATTCAGAGAGAGGCTAAAGGGTAATCCTGTCTAGACTAGAATGCAGAGAGAGGTTTTCAAATCACCTTTCTGGAGATGTGTGTAAACATGGGCCCTCTTGACTCCCAGTTCATGGGGTCATGATATGACTGATTTCAGTTGTCCAGAGCATGGGCTGACCTGATCATAATGGCCTTCCTGATGTGCCTAGACCTTGCCCCTGATCCTGCTATGTCCTTCCCCACACCACCATGCTTAGGGGCTAAAATTGTGCTTTCAGGATACGCTAAAGGTAAAGTTGGTGCCACATTTGCTCCTGCTCCAAAGTAGATTCCCTCGTATTATTTACCAGAATGGGGTGGCAATGACGTTGGTAAAGCAACCAGTGGATAGAAGGGGCAGAGGATCATAGCGGATCTCACTGTGCCTATATTTATGTATGTATAGACACACTGCTCCCTAACCATCTTCATGCCACGTTCTTGTGTTCCATCCTCAACCTCCAAATCCCCTTCCAACTCCAGCTTTGTCCCGGGGCTCTATCCTTAGTAGCCTGACTCAGACCGAGCCCCCTGCCACTACCCAACTAAATTCATGCATGCCAACTCGTACTACCAGACTCCCTTTCCAACTCCAGCTCTGGGAAGAGTATTCATATCAATACTACCACGATTGGAAATGACATATCAATCAATCGATAGCCTTGTGACTTTGTTCATATACTTCCTTGGCTACCACTCTCTTACAAGTATTGTTTCCTTCTATTAGAATGTAAGCCCTTGAGGGAAGGGCTTATCTCATTTTTGTCTTGGTAGCCCCCACCCCTGGTATCATGCCTGAGCATAAAATAGCCACTTAATAAATGTTTGTTGATTGATTTCAAATAGGGAGATCCAGATTGAATCCTTCTTTGATCATCCCCATTGTACAGAGAAGGAAACTGACTCTCAGAGAGATTGTGACTTGCTGGAGGTCATATACTTTGTTATTATGGCAATATTTGAACCCAAGTCCTCTGATTTCAGATGCAGCATTCTTCCTGCTATACCACATTGCCTCTCATCTTCAAAAACAAGAGGGATCTTCATTTATCTAAGGCATTTTAAGATTGTGGCATATCTTCTCAAGAGTTTTCTCAGCCCTGTTCCTAAAGCTGATCAGTGGAAGCCGAGGGCAGAGGCTCAGAGCCACTTGTGAAATGGGATATATTTTACAATTTGTTGTTGTTGTTGTTTTGTCATTTTCTGTCGTGTCCAACTCTTCACGACCCCATTTGAGGTTTTCTTGGCAAAGATACTGGAGTACCACTTCCTCTTCTAGCTCATTTTATAGATAAGGAAATTGATGCAAACAGGGTTAAATGACTTGCCCAGGCTCACACAGCTAGTAAGTGTCTGAGGCTGGATTTGAACTCGGCTCTTCCTGACTTCAGGCCCAGAACTCTATTCACTGCACTGAACAAATAGCCTAGCATTCTATGGGTTATCTAGCCCTGCCGATATCAGGTACTAACCTGTCTTTGTACAGTCAGGATGTTTCCCTGATACCTAAAATCCAAATGACTCTTCTTAATCCTCTTCCCTTCCAAATCCTCAGCTGCTAAGAGACAGGTGGACATTCTATGCCCTGAATGTATAATACCAAGCCCCTCCCCTTGGCAACTACCAGTACTGCTTCTCTGAAAGCCTGTGGGTCTGCTGCCCTACATACCATCCAGTCACTAGGTCCTGTGCGGAGGTAACAACCTTTGGATCAGTATCAAAGGGACTCTCCTGACTTCATTTTCATCCCATTCTTATAAACTCAATTAAAAATCCATTCCGTTGCTCCAAAATGCGATCGTGCTCTGACTGTTAGTGACCGGCTACAGAGAGATGTGCTTATTATAAAAATAGTCCAGTAAGTGGCTTAAAGTCTTAGAATCAGGGTGGAGGATTCTACTTCTCTATTAGGGGTAGGCTTTCTAGGGCAAATCCAGGAGATGGCACAGTACTCCTCCTCCTTCTTGAAAAATAATGCCTTCACTTCAAAATGGGGAAAATAAAACCATGTGATGACATTAACAAAGATGGGCAACAATATCTCATTTCACTTCCTTGCTCTGACGACCTGTGAGTAGAAAAGTCAGGTGCCAAATGGGGCTAAGAATGTTTGCTGGCTTCAGAAACACAGCGTCAAGGTCCCAAAGAATAAAAACGTGCCTGATATTCCAGCAGCCATGGGAATGGGCCACGTGCATCAGAACACAAAGGGTCCTGCCAAAGCAGTCTTCTTGGGCTGGTCCAGTTCTTTGACCTTAACCTTGCAAGCTTCCTTACCCATTCAGTTCTTGACTCTTCTATCCTCTGCCGGCAGATTCGAGGTTTGGCTTGCGGTCAGGGGTCACTGAATTAATCAAGCTAAACAAGAGCTTTGCTGATGTTTGAGAATTTCTCAGTGTGACCTAATTCTCAATTGCTGCTTTCCACAAATTTTCCATTTCCCCCCCCTGCTGTTGTTTATAAAAGCGAGTCACTAAACTGAGATCAAATGGTTAGCAGAGCCAAGAAACAGCAGACATTGCGGAGGGCCTGAAGAGCAAAGGAAATAGGATCTTCAAGCATCCCTGGCACCCTCCCCAGGGTGCCCAAGGTGGCCTGCCAGGGGGCCAGGGAAGGCAGGCAGGACCCGATCTCCCAATTGCCTCAGGAGTAACTTTAGGGAACATTCACTTAGCATCTGGTCCACATCAAGGAGTTCCTTCCGTCGCTTCTTATAGCCGACCCAAGAGTGCTTATGGAAGCCATGATACAGACCTTGGCGAGGGGCCACTTGGCCTTGGACTTAAGTGGACAATGATCTCAGTTGAAGTTGTTCTATGTCTGCTCTTTTTTGGGGGGAGGGAGCAAGTGAGGGAAGACTGAGCAGGTAGAATGGGGGTGAGGGTTACCTCATTTGGCTGTAGAACAAGTAGAAAGAAAATCTTGGTGAGTTAGTGGCCTTAGAAATACCTCATAGTTATAGAACATTTTATGCTTTTCAAAATGCTTAACCTGTTGCTTCCCCCAGTTGAATGTAAGTTCCTTGAGAGCAAAGACTCTATGGTTTTTGTCTCTGTATCCCTAGGCTAAGCACAGTGTCTGATGCATCCTAGGTGCTCAAGAAATGCTTTTTGGATGAATGAATAAAATATATTACCTATCCTCCCACAGTTCCAGAGGTTAGGTACATTATATGGATCTTGTTACCCCCATTTTGCAGATGAACAAACTGAAACCCAGAGAGGTTAACTAATTCCCCCAAGATATCCTAACTGGTTAATATCATAATCAGAACTAGAATGAGGATCTCATGATTCCTAGTCCAGTGCTCTTTAAAAAAAATACTGATATTATCTGTTTTGACATTTCCCAATTTATTCCTCCCCACGCTGCCATTTAGAAAGCCATTCCTCATAACAAAGAATAAAAAAGAGAAGGGGGAAAGGCAGACCAGCAAAATTAACCAACACATCAACCAAGACTGACCTGTGCAATGTTTTCTATCCACAGTCTACCACCTCTACAAAGAAAAGAAGGAAGTGCTTTCTTGTATTTCTTCTTTGGGTTCATTCTTAGTCATTATACATATGATTCAGTCCATAGTTTTGTTGTTCTTCCCATCAACATTGTTGTCTGTCTGTCTGTATTTCTTTCTTTCTTTCTCTCTCAGGGTAATGGGGATTAAGTGACTTGCCCAGGGTCATACAGCTGGTAAGTGTCTGAGGCCAGATTTGAACTCAGGTCTTCCTGAATCCAAGGCTGGTGCTTTATCCACTGCACTACCTAGTTGCCCCCACATTGTTGTATTTCTTGTGTGCATTCAGGCATTCTCTCCTTTGCACCATATCACCGGAAGACCCAAGTTCTGATTTTCAATCTCCACCTCCATCATCTAGTTAGAATGAGTAGCTGCATGTTAATTAGTTTATTGCTCCTCTGTAGTTTTGAAGCCTCTGGCTCAATGAGAAACTTTGGGAGAGTCTTCTTTTGTTCCTTGATATTTGGTATATCATGGATTGGCACAAGAAAAAAATTCTTGGAAAATGTTTATATTTTATTTTTTCCAATTTAAAGAATTTTTGAGTTCCAAATTCTCTCCCTTTTTCCTTCTCTCCCTTCCCTCCTTGAAAAGGCAAACAATATGATATAGATTATACATGTGCAGTCATGTAAAACATCTTTCCATATTAGCCACGTTAAGAAAAAAATCCCTGGGGCAGTTAGGTGGTACAGTAGATAAAGCACCAGCCCTGGATTCAGGAGGGCCTGAGTCTACCCAGATTTTTCTGAAATAACCTTGCTTGTCATTTCTAGTAGCACAATAGTATTCCTATACAATCATATGCCTTATATTGTTTAACTCTTTCCCAATTAATGGGCATTTTCTCAATTTCCAATTCTTTGCTATCACAAATAGAGCTGCTATAAATATTTTTGGACAAATAGATCCTTTTCTTTTTATCTCTTTGGGGTACAGGCCTAGTAGTGGTATTGCTGGATCAAAGAGGATGTGATTTTGATTGCTTTTGGGCTTAGTTCCAAATTGTTCTCCAGAATGGTTGGATCAGTTCACAACTCCACCAACAGTACATTAGTGTCCCTTTTTTCCACATCCCTCCAACACTTGTCATTTTCCTTTTCTGTCATATTAGGAATCTGATAGGTGTGAGGTGGTACCTCAGAGTTGTTTTAATTTGCATTTCTCTAATCAATAGTGTGACAATTTAAAAGTTCAAGAAATATAATTTCTGGGTAATTTAATCATTTCATTAATAAGGCCAGCAGGTTATTAATAAAAGGATGGTCATTTGGCTGTCTCTCTTAGACCAAAGACAATCATAGCAACAGGGCTTATGGTATATATACCCTTCAAACAGCAGGTTGTCCATCAAAGAGCAATCAAATCTAATTGGTTAATGTGATTGAAGGTGGGCTATATTAAAATAAAGTGCCAAGTATCTCTTGGATAGGGAAATTATCTCTATTCAGACCACTTTAGGGAGTATTGCAGAAGCTGTAGACAACACCCAAAGGCCAGCAGATGACGCAGAATTTAGGAACTCAGAAATGCATAAAATACGTATATAGTATTGTATAATATCAACGTATTCTATCTTTTAATACCATAATAATTCAGACTTCTTCTCTGGTAAGAAGAGAGGGTGAAAAAATTTATGCAGATTTTCCTGATCTCTGGAGCACCACCCCTCTCCCCCAAGAATGTGAAAGGGATAACTGTATTAGTAAAACAGGAGTAATTAACATACTCTCTGGCGCTCCAACACAAGGACATCAATTTCTATTGATTGTCAGGTTTACTTCTCTCCCCTGGACCAATGGGCAAGACCCAAGGAAGGCCGGGAGCAGTATCACTAAGTGTATATGCCTCTCCTATGTAAAAGATAGGCGTTTCCCTGCAGAGTGGAGGCCTCTCCTTTGAGGAAGGCGTGTCTCTCTTCCTGAAAAATACCTCAAAATCTATCTCACTCCTGGGGGATAGGTAGCAATAAAATAAGAATAGTGAAATATTACACCTACCCCTCCCACTGCCACCAGCACCACATGAATATGATGTGAGGATGAATGAGATCATGTCTGTAACATACTGAGTTCCTGGAGCAAGAAAGATATAAAACTCCTTTTATTATCATCATAAACTCATCCTTGTTGGTAAATTCCTCTAGGGACTAGCAAGTTGAGTTGAACTTTTGACTCCATTCCAACATTACAGACCCGGAAGTAGGTGATGACCCAGATATCATAAGTTTGATGATTTGATTCAAAGAGTTGTCATCAATAATGTAACAGCTTGGCAGTTTTTAGTGATGGTGCCTCTGGGGGAATCTTCTATGACTCACCTTCAGTTTCTTTATAATCTGACTTCTGGGTTGATGTGGGAAGGAAGACGAAGGCAAGGAAGGAAGGTTATCAGCCAGGTTTTCTTAGGATGCTTCTGATTATAGAATAAAGGTCAGGTCCCAGGTTTCCCTTGCCCAATCTATGCAGACAATAGGCTGTTGTCCCCTGCCTGCCAAAACAATTCGATGGACAATGTCACTCCTCCATTTAAGAAACTTTGGTGGTTCCCAGTTGCCTCTAAGATCTCTGTCTGGAATTGAAAGCCTTTTCCCAGTCAGGCTCAACCCAGTCTTTACAGATTTACTCCCATTATGTAGTTTATACTCTGGCCATACAGGCTTACTTGTTTCCATCTTCCTTCCAGATCTTTGCACAGACTCTTCTCTAAGCTTAGATTGCTATCCCTCCTCACCTTTGCTTGCTTCCTTCTGAGTTGAGCTCAAATTCCATCTTCTGTAGGATTTCCTCAGTTAGCAGAACCCCCACCCCAGTACCAAGATTAATTAGTATAATTACATGGCATTTGGATTCCTTTTAGTGCCTCAAAAGTCAATTTATTAGTATTAGTTTTGTATTGCCCATATTGTGTATTTACATCTATGTGACCATGCTGTATCCCACCAAAATAGGACATAAGCCTCTTGAGGGTAGGGGCTATCCCATTTTTGTCTTTTTTTTTAATCTCCCCATCACCATGCCGAACACATAATGCACACTTAATAAGTGCTGGCTAAATTGAACCGAATCCTTTATCCCACTGTTGAATGAATGAAATGAACAAACATTGAACGACTCTATGGACTTGAACTTCATGAAGTAAAGCCTCTTTAGAATGAGTAAGTTCTGGGGCAACTAGGTGGTACTAACTTCTGGTGCTTCTCCTTTGAAATTACCTTCTATCTCTTTTATAAATGTTTTCTGTACACTTATTTTGTATATGCTTAATATGCCTACATAGCGTCTCCTCCATAACGGTGGTCTTCAAACGTTTTTTGATTAATCATAGATTGTAAAAGTTTTTTTGAGGATACACCTAAAATACATATATATTTCTTTAGAAACCATCTACTTTTGCATTATTATATTATATACATTAAAATGCACAGGAAAAGACAAAAACAAATGAAATGAAGATGAAATTGACAAAAAATTAAAATTATTTCAGTTTATTAATAGAAGAAAACATTGATGCTTTCAGTAAAACATTACTGGTAAAAAAATTTTAGTGAGAGCAATGTAATTGAACATATGTTATCATATTTGACATTTTTTGTTTAACACTTTTTGATATAGTAATTCCCAGGGCTGGTTCTAAGTTCAGTTTATTTTAGTATTTATTAAAAATGGCTGTTACATCTGAAAAGATGCCTCACAAAGATATTCAGATTCCAGTGGTCAGCTGCACTTAATCGTGATGCTCATTTTTTAATTTTATCCACTAATTATACAAAGATTTCTATTCAAATTTTGTTAGTAAAATTGCACTGATGTGAATCAGCTGTTCTTTCAAAATACTCAGAAGGTCTCATATTTTTATATGTTTAACAAATGGGTTCAAAACCCATTGAAATTTTCCATGTGGAAGAATTTTAAGTAGGTTGAAAAGTCTGTTAAAATGAAAACTATAAACCCACTTTATGGGGAATGTGTAAATGCAATACATTGTGATATACTGAAAGCAAATAAATAGGTGGGGGCGCCACCTCTAAATGTGATGGAAATTCTATTTTTCCCTTTGGAATACCTTGGCTACGTGATGGTATGACAATCAGACCAAATGAGGGTGCCAGTATTAATATAATAAATAATAAATCTTAATTTCTTTAGTAAAATTATTTAGTAAAAGAAATTCCCTTAGTTAATATTAGGAAAGCTAAATATAGATAGAAATTCTAATTATTTTCTTCCCATAGCCCAAGTGGATTGTCTTGCCTTTCCCCTGGAAGGCATGTGCCCTACTTTGGACACCACTGTCTTATACAGTGTAAGCGTCTTGAGGGGAAGGACTTTTCATTTGTAACTTTGTATCTCCAGTGCCTAGAATAGTGCTTGGCACAAAGGGGATGTTTAATACATGCTTGTTGATCAATTGGTTGCTACCAAGACTCTGACCTGGTAGGCAGACTTCAATAGATTCTGGAAAAATTAATTCAGCCAACTGAGAACCATGCTGGGGTGGGAAGAGGCAATGCTGAAAATTTATTTTGAAAGGACTTCCATTAGTAGCCCATCCCAGTACTTCCTAAGCATTGAAATTCAGTAGCTTTAATTGAGATAACCATACAACTAAAAGGCTGCCTAGACAATAGGGTCAGGGGGCAGGTTCCAGAGCAAGAACTAGGACAGAAATAGTTCTCCTGATACTTACAAGTTTGAGACAGCTGGAGAATGGAGTCTTCCTCATCCCCTCCCCAGTCCCAACAGGGGTAACCACACAAAGCTTTCCCTGCTCTGCCTCCCAGGTTTAGTGGAAGTAGTCACCTAGCTTCAGTGAGACTGGATCACCATCTCCTACGACCTTCAACCTCCAGGAAGGAAAGGAAGAGAGGATATGTTATGGAAACTACCTACCTACCTACATATCATTTATCTATCTATCTATCTATCTATCTATCTATCTATCTATCTATCTATCTATCTATCGCATATATACACATATTATATATACATATATAGACACATAGGTGGATGGATGGATGTGTTTTATATATATATATACACATACATATATACATATACATACACATATAACATATGTATCCATCCATCCATTTATATGAGTGTGTGTGTGTGTGTGTGTGTGTGTGTGTGTGTGTGTGTGTGTGTGTATATATAATTTTCAAAGTCAGGAAGACAGGATAGTTGAGCTGTATATATATGTATATATTATATATGTGTGTGTGTGTATATATATATATATACACATATATAATATATATACAGCTCAACTATCCTGACTTTGATAATTCTTTATACATATGCATATATTATCATAGGTGGTCATTGTGCTGGTTAGTTTTGCTCAGCTATTCTTCTTTGTTACCAGGGGAGATTCACTAGGTGGGGGAAGTAGATATGTATCCAGAAGCGACTATGATATCAGAATAGACAACAATAAAATTTGAAAAAAAAATCTGTTGCTCTACCTCAAACCAGATTCTTTATATCTATCTGTCTATCTATCTATCTATCTATCTATCTATCTATCTATCTATCTATCTATCTATCTAAGTCAGGATAGTTGAGCTGTATATATAATATGTATATATATCATATATGTGAGTATGTATATATATATTATTTTTTATCAAAGTCAGGAAGACAGGATAGTTGAGCTGTATATATATGTGTATATATTATATATATACATATATATATATATATATATATATATAAAGAATTATCAAAGTCAGACAGGATAGTTGAGCTGTATATATAATATGTGTATATATCATATATGCATGTGTGTATATATATTTTTTATCAAAGTCAGGAAGACAGTTTAGTTGAGCTATATATATGTATATATTATATATATATATATATACATATAAAAGAATTATCAAAGTCAGACAGGATAGTTGAGCTGTATATATAATATGTATATATATCATATATGCATGTGTGTATATATATATTTTTTATCAAAGTCAGGAAGACAGTTTAGTTGAGCTATATATATATGTATATATATTATATGTGTGTGTGTGTGTGTATATATAAGAATTATCAAAGTCAGACAGGATAGTTGAGCTGTATATATAATATGTATATATATTATATATGTGTATGTATGTATATATATATTTATTTATTTATTTATCAAAGTCAGGAAGACAGGATAGTTGAGCTAGAGGATATAAAAGCAGCAGCAGTTCTAGATCCTAACAAGGGAACTAGAATTATACATTTTAGTTCCTAATAGGAAACCTTCAACTTGGTTTTCAGGAACTCATGAGTGAATTGAGTCTGTTTTAACAGACACTGGCCATTCACTCCAGAAAAAAATCCTATACTCAAGAAATTTGGGGCTGGTTACATTGGCAGAGGGTTATTTGGCTACAAAGTGAGAAGATTTTTGTTCCCAAACCTGAGTTTTATATTGATATATTTTGTTGACTTGGGAGAATCAGCATCGACATTTGGGTCACTGGCCTTACAGTGACCTCCTTGCTTCTGTATGGAAAATGTTGAGGACATTTTACTTAGAAAGACTTGTATTGACATGGCCTCAGTAGTCTGTTTTTCTCATTCTTTTTAAAGGTCATTTACTTTGTTATGGAAATTCTTGTCTTATTCCATAAATTTAAAATAAAATAAAATAACCCCACAAAAATAGACATTCTCAAGCAGACAAAACTTTTGTTTCTGGAGCTCATTACTTCTATTTTCTGACTCTCATGTGAAGTCTGAAACTTTTCTTCCCCTCAATGCATTATGGTTCCTTTTGAGGGTTTCTGCAATGGCAAGAACTAGAAGTTCTGAGTTGGTACATTTTGTGAAAGAGGCATTTAATTTATTTTTAGTCTCTTATACTCAGAGTGCAGATATTAGAGGGGAATCTGCAATCCTGAGCTCCCTGTTCCAGGTTTCACAAATTCAAGATGATTTCCCTTTCATAGAATCTGAAGGCTATATTTCCCTTAGAGATCTGGTATTCAAACAATTTAATACCAGGAAGTGGCCTGACCAGTGGCTTTGAGACTTAGATAAAAGAATGCCTTAGCTCCTACTTTGGGGGGTGATGTGGGAAAAAGAAGTGATCCAGAAATAGAGACCACAGATGAACAACCGAAGTAGTATGTTAATATCACCAATGCTAAAAATAATTAAAGGAAGCCCTCCAGCAAGTAGAGAATTTATAGAAAGTCATAATACAGGAATGAGAAAGCATGGAAGTGTTGTGTTCTATATTGGTCTAGGGAGAACCCACATTGGGAGAACCCACACTGGGAGAGTCGACAGTAGGGAGAACCTATACTAACCTCCTGGAAGTGACTAGCCTTCTCTAGACGTCTTTCTTCATAAAGTCAGGAGAGTTGACTAGGTAATTTTTAAAATCCTTCCAGTTCTAAAATTTTGTTGTTCTAAGTATACTGACTCAAACCAAACTTCAGAAATTCCCTTGGAAAGTCCAACTATTCTTTTCAGCTCAATTCAGCAAAAATTGATTAAGTATTTACTACATACAGGGCATTGTTACTATGCATGGAAGGTATAGAGAACAGCAGTGATGTAGTCTCTGCCCTAGAAAATCTTCTGTTTTACTTGGAGTGATATGATGTGTGCATAAATAAACATAACCCAGTCAAGGCATTATGGGGGCAAAGGAGAGATCTACACAAAGTGCTCTAGGACAATAGAAGGAGGGAGAATACAAGTTCTAGAATGGAGGCAAGGAGAGAATCAAGGAGCTTCATACCTGGACTGAGCCTTAAAGAAAAGGGGGTTTGGCAGGCAGAGAAGAAAGGGGAGTATACTTTGGGAATGGTGGATTTGACCTGAATGAATGTAGGGAGACACATCAAGTTCAGGAAAATATCGGTCATCTCATTTGGATGTAAAGTAGAATGGGTGAAGGTGAAAAATGCAAAATGATGCCCGAAAGTAGATCAGAAGCAGGTTGGGGAGGACCCTTACATACCAGGATAAGGAGTCTGTAGCCTATCCTAGAAGCTATAATGATCCATCACAGCCTTTCTGGGTAAGGGAGTGGAGATCATGCCCCAGGAAGATTTTGGTGAAAGTGGTGCAGAAGTTGGGGTGGAGAGGGGAGAGTCAGGAGTCAGAAGAACAACAGGAAGACTACTGTAGTAGTGCAAGTGCCTGAATTGGAGTAGAGAGAAGGTAATGGCTATAAGAGATGCGGAAATTGAATTGTGAGGGTTTATCAATTGATTGTTTGAGGCTTACCACCTACAGTACATAAGGTGGCTACCAACAGAGGCATGAACAAGGGTGGGCACAAAAACCTCAATCAGTCAGTCAGTAAACATTTATTGAGCACTTACTCTGGGACAGGCACTGTGCTAAGTGCTGGGGATATAGAGAGAAACAAATGATAGTCCCTACTCTCAAGAAGGTCACAATCTAATCCATTCTGGAGAAGAGTGAGTCATGGTGGTGCCCAACACTTCAGTGGCTGGGGAAAGAGGAGGCTGCCCTTAGGTGTGTCAATAGCCCAAATATTTCTGGGGGTTCAGAAGACAGTGGTAGGTGCTTAATAAATGGTTATTCATTGATTGGTTAATAGATAGAAAGAAGTTTGGTTTTTACCTTTTTTATCCTTGATTTTCAACACATTTTCCTAAAGAGAAAAGGGAAGGAAAAAGGAAAGGAAGGGGAAGAAGGGAACAAATATTTTTAAGTGCTGTAACAATTGGAGTGACACCACCTGCTGGAGAGTTACTGTAGGAAAGCTCCGCTATGAGGAGAAGGCATCTGAGGGCAAGCCATGTGGCTTGGGAGGTCAGTTCTTTGGCGTCAGGAAGTGACGTTTGATGTTTCCAGTTGAAACAGGAGGCTTGTGGGACAAAGAAGGGGCACTTGCACTCTCTCTCTCTCTCTCTCTCTCTCTCTCGCTCTCGCTCTCGCTCTCGCTCTCGCTCTCGCTCTTGCTCTCTCCCTTTCACTCTTGCTCTCTCCCTTTCACTCTTGCTCTCTCCCTTTCACTCTCGCTCTCTCCCTCTCCCTCTCACTCTCTCTCGCTCTCTTTCTTGTCAGGACCTCATGGGGAGGGGAGCTAGAAATGCTGGCTCCCTGAGATAGATAGCTGTAGGCATCTAGGCCTCTTTCTCTCTCTCTTCACCAAACTCTTACTCTCCTTAATAAATGCTTATAAGTCTAAACTCTTGCTAAACTTATAATTTATTGGCTACCACTCATTGTAGACATATAGCTAGATAGCAACTTTACAGTGCCTACTATATGCTAGGCACTGAGCTAAACACTTTACAAATAGTATTTGATCTAAGATGTCTAGAAAGGGTTTTAGATGAGATAAAAATTCTTAATATTTTCATTTGAACTAAAAAGAAGGAAGCCCTTCCTTGAAACAAATATGTACAGTCCAGGAAAACAAATCAACACATCGGCCATGTCTGAGGATACATTTCTCCTTCTTTACCACTAATCCATCACCTCTTTACCAAGAGATGGAAGAAGAGGCTGGTCAATCATTAATTCTACTACTTCACATGGTCCTTTCCCATTCTAAAGGTCTGGGATACCAGACTACATTGACTTGGATGAGGATGCCACCAGGATTGGGGAGTAATGATCAAACATGCTAGGGAAGGAGTCTTTGTTTTCTGGGGGAGGGGGAGGGGGAGGCAGAAGTCAGAGCAACAGTTACAAATATGAATGTGTTGGAAACTTGGCGACATCTAAAGCATCTCCACTTGCCTGGAGGGGGGGATCCCTTTCCAAAAGCCCACATTGCTGAGGAGGTATTGTATGTTTTCAAAGGAAGTGCTAGTGTTCCCAAAATGCTTCTTCCCTTCACAGGTCACATTCCATAGCTTGTAGGGCCTCAGCTAATTCTTTGGGATCAGTTCAGAAGCTCTGCCCAAAGTAGCACAACATGGTCAGGCAAGGAAAGGCCAGACAGAAACATGTGTTTCTTGTTCATCCTACTCCCTCTCCCTCCAGATGTGGCTTCAGTCTCCTTGGATTCTAAATACTATATTTAATTCTGTTGACCAGATGATATTAATTGGAGCTGTCTCCAAAGTACAACTTTAAAAGTTGCATCAAAAATGAGAGAGAGAAAAAAAAATGAGAGAGAAAAAAAATGAGAGAAAAAAAAGCTAATTTAGTTCTCCTGAAATAGGGCACTAATTGACCTTTTAATGCTGTATATTCAAACATGACACTGTGCCATCTGCATATGTAATTGAGTTAGTAATTAATAATGTAAAACTGTATATTTCCCTTATATGGAATATGGCTTCAAAGCCACAAAGACAAAGAAACTGGGAACAGAACACATTTATGCACCGGGGCAAAGACGGATGCTTCTACCTCTTTCCCAACAGATATTAGTGTAGGGCACAAAGCCAGAGGGTCTCTCTGCTCCCAAGTGCAAAAACTCTGGAGAAATGACCTAAGATAACTTTATTGCTTCAGTGGAGCTTAGAGAATTCTTGGAGAGAACTAGTCAACTCCTTTGGCTCTACTTTATGGTCTGAAATATTCTCTTGACCCTGAAAGGTAGGGGAGATCAAATCTAATCTAACCCAATCCAGCAACCATTTAATAAAGGCCTACTATGCACCAGGCACTAAAGACACAAAGACAAAATAAAAAACACAGATCAAGGAGGAAATTTATGGTGTTGCCTTCTTTGAGGGGATAGCTGTCTTTTGGCAGAACCCAACAAGAGAGATAGAAAGAAACTTTATTTAGTGACAAGATGTATCTAAAGGATAACCTGGGTTGTCATCTTCCCAAAATAATGAGGTATATGCATGTTGACATTGTCAATTAACACTTTAATTTGGTTAGAAGAGACTCCCAAAAAGCTTCTAGAATTTTTTTAAAAATCTCTTCTGAAATCACATGTGGATCAAAGGTGACCCCAATCTGGTTTGACGTAGAGCAACAGATTTTTTTTCAAATTTTATTGCTGTCTATTCTGATATCATAGTCACTTCTGGATACATATCTACTTCCCCCACCTAGTGAGTCTCCCCTGGTAACAAAGAAGAATAGCTGAGCAAAACTAACCAGTACAATGACCACCTATGATAATATATGCAACATTCTGCACTTTTGGTCCCCCATCTCTCCAAGGAAATGTGGAAGGTGCGTTTCCTTATCTCTTCTCTGGTACTAAGATTGGTCACATTTGAATTCTTTTTAGTGTCCTTTTTGTTTATATTATTTCAATCACCGTGAATATTATTTCCCCAGTTCCATTTGTGCCACAGTGTCAATTTGTACTAGTCTTTCCATGTTTTTCTGAATAACCCATATTCATAATTTCTTTTTTAGCACAATGAAATTCCATTATATTCATATACCATCATTTATTCATCAGTTTACCAATCCATGAGCCACTGCTTTATATCTAGGTCTGAGTGACCACAAAAAATGTTGTTGTGGATATTTTGTTATATATTAGCCCTTTCTCTCTTTGACTCTCTTGGTGTATTATGCCTAGCTAACTGAATGTGCTCATTCTTCTGTGATGAGGTCTAAGAAGACAATGGGCTCCCTCTAAAAATGGGATCTTGAAGTCTGTGCCAGCCAGGTAAGCAGTGACTTTTGGAGACAGCAGAGGGAAAAGGGAGATGAAAAGTCTTAAAACCTTTTGAGAAAGTAAAATCAGAGAACATAAAGAAGGATTTAGTGAGTGGAGGTTGGTGGGGACAGGAGAAGGACTGCTTCTTTTAGACTTTTTCCAGGCTTTGTGTCAGGAAGTTGATCAAAGAAATCCAGTGAGCAGAATCCAAAGGCACCCTCAGGATCAGCTCTGTGTTATTAAAAGAAGAATAATTTTGACCTGGAATTATTGGAGGGCCTGGGGTCAAGGCTTATTAGCACATCTGTGTCCATCATGTCCACTTGCCTTATCTTGAGACCCTTGGTCAGTTTTACCAAGTCTTTTAGGCCATTGCTACCACTGGCTTAGGAACAGCCATTCAGATGAAGAAGGGATCCTGCCAAAATGGTGGTTGAGGTCCACAGAAAACTGGGGGAACTCCTGATGACCAGAGGAATCATGAGAAAGTGCTTTGGTTTACAGAGTGACATGGAGGTGAAATAAGTAGAATTAGACATGACTGTTAATATAAGTTTCAAATTAAAGTGAGTAATTCAATTGCAAACATACAATGGGACTAAAGCCTCTAAGTAAGTTGGGAAATGTCTCTTTTGTGGCTCAGCTCAGATGCTGACTCTGACACAAAACCTTTCCCGATCCCCAAAGTTACTGTTGCTCTTTTCCTTTGGACGTTACTTTGTACTTACTTATTATATGTTATATCCCAGAATAGAATGTAAGCTCCTTGAGGACAGGCACTATCTTTAGTTTTGTCTTCGTATCACTAGAACCAGTGCTTTGTACAGTTAGTCAGTCAGTCAATAGGCATTTATTCCTTTTTCTTTTATTTTTCCCAATTACATGTAAAGATAGTTTTCAAAATTCATTTTTGTAACATTTTAGGTTCCAAATTTTTCTCCCTTCTTCTCTTCCCTCCCCCTCCCAAATCCAGCAAGCAATCTGATACACATTATACATTATAAGCTTGTTAAACATATTTCCACATTAGTCATGTCGTGAGAAAAGAATCAGAAAAAAGGGGAAAACACAAGAAAGAAGAAACAACAACAACAAAAAACCAACAGAAGTGAAAATAGTATGCTTCAATCTGCATTCAGATTCCATAGTTCTTTTTCTGGATGTGGAGAGCATTTTCCATCATGAGTCTTTTGGCATTGTCTTGGATCATTGTATTGCTCAGAAGAGCTAAGTCTGTCACAGTTGATCATCACACAATGTTGTTGATACTGTGAACAATGTTCTCCTGGTTCTGCTCATTTCACTCAGCATCAATTCATGTAAATCAGGTTTTTCTGAAATCTTCCTGCTCATCATTTCTTACAGCATAATAGTATTCTATTATATTCATATACCACAACTTGTTTAGCCATTCCCCAGTTGATGAGCATCCCTTCAATTTCCAGTTCTTTACCACCACAAAAAGAGCAGCTTTAAATATTTTTATAATCTTTTTGGGATATAGACCTAGTAGTGGTATTGTTGGGTCAAAGGGTATGCACAGTTTTATAGACCTTTAGGCTTGGTTCCAAATTGCTCCCCAGAATGGTTGGATCAGTTCACAACACCAATGGTGCATTAGTGTTTCAATTTTCCCACATATTCTCCAACATTTATCATTTTTAGCCAATTGCATAGGTATGAGGTGGTACCTCAGAGTAATTGTAATTTGTAAATTCTCTAATCAGTAGTGATTGAGAACATTTTTATATGGTTGTAGATATCTTTAATTTCTTCATCTGAAAACTGCCTGTTCATATCCTTTGACCATTTCTCAAGTGGTGAATGACTTATATTCTTATATATTTGATTCAACTCTCTATATATTTTAGAAAAGAGGCCTTTATAAAAAACACTGGCTGTAAAAATTATTTCCCTGTTTTCTGCTTTCCTTCTCATCTTGGTTGCATTGGTTTTGGTTGTGCAAACCCTTTTTAATTTACTGTAATCAAAATGATTCATTTTGTATTTCATAATGTTTTCTATCTCATCTTTAGTCATAAATTCTTCCCCTCTCCATAGACCTGACAAGTAAACTATTCCTTCCTTTTCTAATTTTCCTGTGGTATCACCCTTTATGTTTAGATCATGTACCCATTTTTACTTTGGTGTATGGTTGTAGGCATGTGCCTAGTTTCCGAATAGGCATTTGTTTTTTTTGTTTTTTTTTGGTGAGGCAGTTGGGGTTAAGTGACTTGCCCAGGGTCACACAGCTAGTAAGTGTCAAGGGTCTGAGGCTGGATTTGAACTCAGGTCCTCCTGAATCCAGGGTCAGTGTTCTATTCACTGTGCCACCTAGCTGCCCCTGGCATTTATTCTTAATAAATACCTACTATGTGATAGTTGCTCAAGAAATGATTGTTGAATTGCCCTGAATTATTAGGATAGGTTCTGTGCCTCTATTCCATGGCTGGCCCTGCTCTCATAATTTGGTGCCCCTGGTCACAAGGACTGGACAAGAAAGTACAAATGTAATCATGCAAATTCATCATGCATCCTCTGAGAAAGAAAGCAAATGCATGGCTGGTGGTTGGCAGGATTATGTTCCTCACCCAAGAACTGTACCCGTTTCCATCTGTCCAAGCTCACTGCCTGTCTACCAATGAATAGAGTTTGGATAGCATTTGTGTACTTCGTCTGGTTATCCTATTGGAATTCTTGATCTTTTTGCCAAAATTGAATCCGAAATACCTGGGTTCAAATCTGGCCTGAGACACTTACTAACTGTGTGACTCTGGGCAAGTCACTTAACCTTGATTACCTCAGTTTCCTCATCTCTAAAATGAGCTGGAGAAGGAAATGGCAAACCACCTCAGTATCTTTGCCAAGAAAACCCTAAATGGGGTCATGGAGAGTTAGACATGACTGAATAGGACTGAACAACAGCTCCTTCCAGTCCCAAATCTGATAGTGACTATGATAAAGAAGAAGAAGAATATGACAATGATGGTGGTGGTGGTTGGCATTTATATAGCACTTCAAGGTTTGCAGAGCACTTTACAAACATCATCTCATTTTATTCTCATGACAGTGCTGGGAAGTAGGTGTGTTATCATTCTGCAGATGAGAAAACTGAGGCAGAAAGAGGTTAAGTGACTTGCCTAGAATCAAACAACTGGTTAGTGTCTAAGGCTAGATTGCTTCATCAAGTGGAGAAACCTTTAACCTCTCCACTGTGGTTTGTAGTTCTGGCTGAAATCTGGGAGTTAAGAAGCAAAGAGGTTCTAAAGAATGGTAGGAGTCCCAAGAGAGGGCCTGAAGTAAAGTAGGAAGGAGCCCAAAGAAATGTGGCTTGGGGGAAAAGGTTAGGAGAGAACAGCAATGACAAACCAAAATGGTGACACTGATGCTTCTCCAGGCTCCTGATACCTGGATAATGGTGAGATGGGAAGGGTTGGAGCCATTCTCAAGGATGGAGGTAAAGGGAAGCAACAAAGCTGCTGTAGCAGTTTATAGTTAATGTGTTATGAGCAGGCAGGAGACCCTTTGAGGTGTTAGGCTTAAATAAGTGCTCCTGAAGCTGGTTCAGAAAACCCAGGTTTGGGCTTGTGGCCTGTGCAGGACCCTCCAGTTTATTGCACTTTCCAGAATGTCCCAAAAGATATTTTATCTAGAAATCAGGTGATTAAAGCCTTTAACTTCACCTAAGAAGTCAGGCTACAAGTCTGGCATCTTGGGACTATGCTAGGTTCATGGATGCACCTAGGATCGTAGACTCAGAGTTAGAAAGACCTCTGGGTCAAGCCCCAACCTCATTTTACAGTCACAAGAAGGTTAAGTGACTCGTTCAGCATCACACAACCTAAGTCTGAGAAGGGACTGAACTCAGGTTCTCCAATCCTGTTACAAACCTTGTTCTTTAGCAAACATTTCAAAGCAATGCTGCTGGTTTACCCTACTAGGGCTGCCCACAGGGTATGTACCAAAGAGAAGGGAATACTAAAGGCCCTTTTGCCACTCCCCACTTCTAAGGAGAGGATGCATTTCTACCATGTTGTCTCCATCAAATATTATGGAACCTCAGGGACTAAACTAGAACCATGTGTGGGAGCTGTGACTCAAGGCAACTCACCAAACCTGTACATGCTTTAGTGTTTCCTCATCCATAAAAGGAGAGGGTTGGAATCGATAGCCTCTCAGGTACCCTCCAGCTCAAAACCTATGATCCTATCATCAAGTCCATGAAAGCAAAACAGCTCCGGCATTCCAATGTTCTTGGCAACAAAGAGGAACTGCTCAGATTTAAATGCCAGCTCACTCACATGTGGATCACTGGAAAACTCACCCGCCATGTGAGTAAGGAAACTGGAAAGAATGTTAGTCTTCCCTGGGATTTCATTTGACAGCTTTCTGGCTCTGTGGACTGGGGCAAGATCATCTCTTCATTCTTTAAAAAAAAAAAATGGCAGCCAACCCCAAACCACCCAACCCTCTGAAATAACAGCTCAATGGAAAAAAATGTGCAACTCAGAAATTACCACAGTCCATTTTGCAAACCTCTCTTTTCAGAGGCGGCACATTTTCTGTAATTGGACAATGTGCTTGTTCCACTTCTTCTCTGCCAGGCAAACATACAGTAAATGGTCAGCTTGGACCATGTAATCTCTTCCCCATAAAGCCGCCGACATCTGTTGCCCAGTTGTTGCGTGGCTGGAACATTAATGTAGCTTCTAATTTCACTCTTTGAGTTCAACATAAAAAAAAGTTTTTTAATGAGTACATGTAATTCATACTTTCCAACTTCAGAAAGCCCTGAAAGAAAACCCTTGGCTTTTATGACTGACAGTTCTAAACTATTAGAGCATTAAAAAAATCCATTTCCTCCCCATTCCCCTTAATATGTTAACTTAAATGTGTTACCATCTTACCTTCCTTATCAAGATTTTAAGACATGTTTTTGTATCTGTGTTTAATAGAGCCTAGTGTAGAAACAATGTTGGATTTTGAAACTGAGGACCTGGGTTCAGATACTGCCACTTACTAGCTAAATGACATTGGGAAATTTAACCTCGTTGTAAATTGTGGGGTTTGGACTGGATCATTTCTAAATTCCCTTCCAAAATTTACAGTCCATCTCAAAAATCTGAGATCTGATCAAGCACCCAGCCAGCTAATTTTATTTTTCAGGTTATATGCTAGATTTTGGAAGAGTTACTGATAAAGTATTTCGTGTTATTCTTTACAAAAGATAGATAAATAAGGATTAGATGATATTACCAATGGATGGATTCAGGTTTGGTTGCACAGCCAGACTCAAAGTAATTGTTAATTGCTTGGTATTATTGTGGCAAGAGTTCTCCTGTAAAATACCATCATGGTTCTGTGCTCTGCCCTCGTACTGTTTAACAGTTTGGTCAGTGATGCAGTATGGAGGAAATGACACAAAGCTGGGAGGATCGGGCTTCAAAAGGATCTTTAATGGCTAGAGAATTGGCCTGAATTTAATAAGTTGACATTTAATATGGATAAAGGAAAAATTTTGCATTTGGATACAAAAATCAATTTAAAAAAAATGAGGGAGGTGTGGTTAGATGAGTGTTTCTATGAAAAAAACCTGGGTGTTTTAATAGAAGGTGAGCACAATATGAATCAGCAGGTTGATCTGACAGCCAAAAAGGAAAACAAACTAATATAGTATTGAGCTACATGAAGAGGGGGCAAGTTTTCGGGAACAGAGGGATGACTAGGGGTGTGCTCCTATATGTTTAACAACTGGCTCTCTGGCTCTCTTGAGCCTCATATGAGTTGGGTCCAATAAACCACTGAATGTGATAATCCCATTGTATTCTTCCCACATCAGGTCTCATCTGCAGCATTGTGTCTTGTTCTGAACACTACGGTTGAAGGTAGACATTGTGATCCAGATGTTGTGCAGAAGAGGGCAAGCAAGATAATGAAGAGCCTTGAATTTTTGTCACGTGAGTTTCAGTTGAAGGAATTAGAAGTGTTTATCCTGAAGACAGGAAGGCCTTAGGATTGGGGATGGAACATTGGAAGCATTGGCTGGTGGAGAAGTGATTAGGCAGTGCCAGAATCAATAAATGGAACTTGTAAAGCAGAAGATTGAGGTTTGCTCTCAGGAAAAAGAAATCCTAACAAGTAGAGTTATCAAAAAAAAAAAATGGAATATGATGCCTTGAAAAATGGTGGGATCCCCTTCCTTGGGGATCTTTCAAGAGAGACTAGATGACCACTCGTCGGATATGTGATGGCTATTTCTTTCATTTATGGCTTGAGCTAGATATCTGCTGAGGTCACTTCCAACTCTCAAATTCTAGCAGCTCATTTACTATAGCTAGATTATTAAATAGAATCACATTTGCTAATTTATAAACAAATGAAAGTTGGCATTAATGAAACCACGCCTTGACTCCTAGTGAGAAAATCCAGTTCTAAAACTTGCTCTTACTCTCCTATCTGTTTATGTTGAAGAAAGATGGAATCAGTAATGGGCTGTGTTCATGCCAATAGAAATCTACTTTTCCCATTTTGCCTCTCTGGGTATGGCTTCCAGCCTTTGGACCAGAAGATGATTCTGTTTTGTTTGATACAATTATAGATTGACCTTTTGTTTCAAAGTTTTACTTACATTGACTTTAGGGCTTTGTTATTTGTCCTTTTGTGTTCTTGTTGTTCTAGGAACACGACCAAACAGACTAGAACAGAGCTATTTGCTATCAATAACATCCCATTAGCAGATCTCCCCATGGCTGTATATATTAGTAACCAAATCCTTGAATGATTTCAAAAGTTATGCCCTTTCCCTTTGGGAACTTTGTCTATTTAAAGTTTGATGAAGTTTTCAAAGTGATTAGAGAGGACCCAGAACAAACTTTTTAAAAATGTGGCATGTTAACGGCTGCTGAATGACCTACAGATGTTTGGCAAATTCTCACACCCTGAATTGCCAAGTGTATTTCTGTCCAACTATAGGAGGGCAATGAGGTGAATTCCAAAGTATGAACTGCTGAAAGGGTTAATATACAAATTGATTTTGCTTTTCATGGGAGATTAAGGCATCATCTTCCCCACCTCAATATCAAGCAAGGTCAGGGAGAAAGGATGCTGGCTGAACAATGAATTCAACTTGAGCATCTTTTACCGAGCACCTATGTCTACTATTAAGTTTTCCCCCCAATGCTTCTGCTTTTTGTTATCATTGTTTATTAATCAATTCATTCATTTATATATTTATTTTCCATACAGAGCACATTTCCATATTAGTCATGTTGGGGGCAGGGGATGAAAAGGAGCAAGAAAAGTAAAGTGAAAAAAAGTTACTTTAATCTGTATTCAGAGTTCATCAGTTCTCTCTCTGGAGGAAAATGATGTTTTTTATCATGGGTCCTTTGAAATTGACTTGAATCATTGTATTGAGCAGAGTAGATAAATCTTTCCCAGTTGATCATCATATAATATTGCTGTTACTGGTTTTTTTTTGTTTGTTTTGGTTTTGGTTTTGGTTTTGGTGAGGCAATGGGGGTTAAGTGACTTGCCCAGGGTCACACAGCTAGTAAGTGTCAAGTGTCTGAGGCCGGATTTGAACTCAGGTTCTCCTGACTCCGGGGCCAGTGCTCTATCTACTGTGCCACCTAGCTGCCCCATATTGCTGTTACTGTGTACAACATTCTCTTGGTTCTGCTCATTTCAGTTAGCATGCATTCATTTAAGTCTTCCCAGGTTTTTCTTAAACCATCCTGCTCATCATTTCTTATAGCACAATAGTATACCGTCACAATTATATACCACAACTTGCCCATTCCCCAATTGATGGGCATCCCCTCAATTTCCAATTCTTTGCTACCACAAAAGAGCTACAATAAACATTTTGTGTACATATAGGTCCTTTTCCTTTTCCTTTTCCTTTGATGTCTTTGGGATACAGATCTAGTAGTGGTATTGTGGGGTCAAAGGGTATGCACAGTTTTATAGTCCTTTGGGCAGAATTCCAAATGCTCTCCAGAGTAGCTGGATCAGTTCACAACTTCACCAATATTGTATTAGTGTACCTATTTTCCCACATCCCCTCCAGCATTTGTCATTTTCCTTTTGTCATGTTAGCCACTGTGATAAGTATGCACTGGTACCTCAGAGTTGTTTAAATTTGCATTTTTCTAATCAAGTGATTCAGAACATTTTTTTAATGTGACTATTGATAGCTTTGAGTTCTTCTCCTGAAAACTACCTGTTCACATCCTTTGACCAGTTATTAAAACCAATTTACTAAATTTATTATTAAAACCAATTGGGGTTTTCCAATGCTTGTGTAATAAAGCGGAGTTGACCCTGCCTTTTCAAAGACTATGCCAGGTGAATGTCAACTCAGATAAGTCTTACTTAAGTCTTCAAGGGCAGGCTTAGTGATGGGCTACATGGATGTTTGTTGGCCAAAGACCAGGTTAGCTGAGTGTGGTGAGGCTCACCACACTGGGGAGAATTTTTCAGCCGTGGAATCTGAGGAATAGAAGGGCCATGCTCTGCATCAATGGAAGACACGGCCTCACAAATGTGAAACTAGGCATCTTGGAAGTATATATGCAAAGCTCTCTATCCAGTCTTAGGGAATCAAAGATGCATAGCACGATGCCTCAACAGCAAGCATCAGAATGACACCCAATAAAGCCCTGAGTCCGTGATGTCCTAGAGAACAAGGTCATCAGGAACCAGCAGAGAGGCAGCGTGACAGAGTGGGAGTCAGAGAATGTGGGCTCAGACCCCAGCTCTGCTGCTTAGCATCCAGGACTGTGGGCGGTTTACTTCACTGGGTCTCATCTGTAAACCAAAGTGGGCAAAGTAGATGGCCGCTAATACTTCTTCCAACTCTATATCCGTGATCATGGGCAAAAAGGCTAGGACAAAGTCATAGAGTAGGATAGTTACACATGTCCAGATTTCTCCCAATAAGAAAGAGGGAGAGAGGGATGGAATGTGACATGGGAAGAGTAGAAGAGAGGTGACAAGGGGTGAAAGGGAGAATGGACTTCAGAGCTAGAAGAGAGCCTGATCAATCTAGTCCAAATCCTTTATTTTCCAGATGTAGCTAGATTCTGGACTTGCTCTCCCAACCCACATGCATATTAATACAGGTTCCTTGGAATCTTGCTGGCCATACCTCCCTCTAGGTTCCAGGGGTGTCCCAGAGAGACTGGTCTTTTTTACTTTTTCTTTTTTTTTTTTAATTTCTTTTTTTTTTTTTTTGGTGAGGCAATTGGGGTTAAGTGACTTGCCCAGGGTCACACAGCTAGTAAGTGTCAAGTGTCTGAGGCTGGATTTGAACTCAGGTCCTCCTGAATCCAGAGCCGGCACTCTATCTACTGCACCACCTGGCTGCCCCACTGGCCTTCTTTTCAAATGTTACCCGCTTATGTCTCATTCTGGTGTGCTCCTCTCATTATTGATCACCACCCAATATTTCTTCAGTATCACTGACACCAGTGATTACTTCTTCCACTCACAATTTGACCAGTTGATATCTCCTTAATATTGATAAACAATTTACATAAGTTAGCTTCTACAAGGAAATATTTACTGACAGGATATAGCAACGGCTGAAGTGCAAGCTTGTCCCCCAGAACCAAACAATATTCTTTCCTAAATGACTTTAGTTCTTAGGGATAGTGAGCTTAAACATGTATCCCACTCAGCTCTGAGTTGAGTAGGAGTGGTCACTCCCTAGACTGTAGGACATAGCATGTCAGCTTTGGGGGTCAATCCACTGTGGAGATGGGTCAAGCAGGTGACTCCTCAGAGCTGCATAGGCATCACTCCCAGTCATGCTGCTATGACTACAGCAGTCTCTGCCATCACTAAGCCTCCAGTAGGTCCTATGACCTTTGAGATCTCATCAGGCACTGCACTAAGGAGAGGAGGCGGCTCCATCCCAGACAGGTCAGCCGCCACTAGCCCTTTGGAACTCAGTCATCCTTGAACCTCATAGCCAGCAGGAAGGGGGAAAAAGTATTTCTCCATTGGAGCCTTTTGTATCTTGCATAGTTACAGCATACCTGTGGATGCCCTGAATCCAGGTTGGGCCCTTCCATTCCATGGCACCATGCCCTGACAGAAGCAGGTTCCCCAAGCATCCCCATAGCATGGCAGAAGACAGTGAGTGCTCTCAGGATTGGGCCCTCAGTGGCCAGTCCCTTCATTACACAGGATAAGAAATTGAGGGCTGAAGAGTTAAAGTTACCTGTCCAAGATCTCGTGGGGAGGAAGTGGCAGAGCCGAAATTTGAGAGGAGGAGGAAAGGGAAAAGGTTCGGGGGAGGAAGAGATGGGCGGGGGGAGAGACAGAGGCAGAGGGAGAGACAGAGACAGAGACAGAGACAGAGAAAGACAGAGACAAGGAGAGAGAAAGAGGAAGAGAGAGAGAAGGAGAGAGGGGAGAGAGAAGAGAGGTAAAAAGAAAAAGGGAGGGGGAGAGAGAAAAAGAGGGAAGGAGAGAAGAAAGGAGAGAGAGAGAGAGGGAGAGGAGGAGGAGGAGGGAGAGAAGGAAGGATGGAAAGAACAATTACAAAATACAGAAACCTGGAATTGCAGCCTGATTCTAATCCGGAGCAAAGCTTTAGCCTTTCCACCCATTCATTAAGAAGATTTGGCCTGGTTTCTTACCCATCAGTTTCAAGGTAACCCTGGCTATTTTCCATCTTTTCTTCCCGTGGAGCCCATCCCTGAACTTCCCTTTGTCTGGGCAGCAGTGCAAATGTTCCTGCCACATTTGTGACTCTGTGGGTTTCCTCAGGAAGGGTTCTGTATCTCAGAAGGAGCATAAATAATGGAGGGGTTGCTATGCAGCACGCTCCAATTGAACACTAAAGTAAATAGCCACGTATAACATGCAAAACCAGACAGAGTATGAATTTCTCCCCTGCCCAACCAGCAAGAAACTTAGAAAGCCTCGTCCTGGAAACAGCGCACATTCTTTAATTGAATACATATTTTATGCATTTGTGCCATAAATACCCTTTGGTCAGCTGACCGGGCACTCCTGGGGTTTTGAGGGCATAGAACTGAGAAGTACAAGCAGTCCCCTGCTTTTGGACAGTTTGCATTTCATGGCTCAGCTCAGGTGCCCCTTCATTCCCTGCTCAACCCCTTTACACACGCCTTCCTCAGAGGCAGGACCCTTTGTGGGCAGTGCCTCAGGAAGGGAGGGAGGGAGAGGGAGAGGAGGAAGAAGGAAGGGGTTCCTGCTGGTTGATGGTATTTCAAAAGCCCAAAGGCTAATTTTAAAAACTCATCCTTTGTCTTGTTGTTTAGTTGTTTCAGTCGAGTCTGACTCTTCATGACCCCATTTGGGGTTTTCCTAGCAAAGATTCTGGAGTGGTTTGCTATTCCTTCTCCAGCTCATTTTACAGATGAGGAAACTGAGGCAAACAGGGTTAAGTGACTTGCCCAGGGTCATATACCTAAGTAAGTGTCTGAAACTGGATTTGAACTCAAGTCTTCCTGACTCCAGGGCTGGCACTTTATCTACTTCATCACCTAGCTCCCTGCCATGTTTAACCCTCACCAGACCAAAGCAACCATCAAACTGTTCCTCCCTTCCCAACTTCCCCACCTTCCTTTTAATTCCCTTTTTCCAGATGTCCTCTTGTAACTTCTTTTATCCCTCAATACCTTTTATTTTATTTGAGGGGAGAGGAAAGAGCAAAGAAAGGAAATGATAAAGAGGATCATGTCTCTCTTAGAATAATTGGGTACCATTTCTGTAGCCCAATCAATTTTGCTTAATATAGCAGTGTCGGCTCCTTCTCTCTGTAAGCCCTCACAACTAAAGTCTTGTATCATGTGATGGATATTTTGTGTACACACACACACACACACACACACACACACACACACACACACACACACTCTGGAATGACCAATGTCTCTGCTTGGTGTGGAACAATTTATTTAGAGAAGAAAATGTCAATTCCAACTTCTTGAACAACTTTTTTTTTAAGTGACAGTTCATTGAAATCATCTCTATGAATCCTTGTATAAATTCTTACAAGAAGCAAAATTGTTAACTATTTAATGTTCATCACAACTAGCATATTTAGTTTAAATTTGTATATCTGTGTATACTTTCTATCTTCCTCCTTCTCTACCTCCCAATTCTTTCTATCTCCATATAATGCGTGTGTGTGTGTATGTGTGTGTGTGTGTAACCTTATTGAATGTCCATAGTAACTCCAAGAAGTCAAAAGGGTGAATATTATTATCCCCGTTTTACAGATGAGGAAACTGAGGCACAGAGCCATTCAGCGACTTGTCCACATCACACACCTAGGTTAGTGCAATGGCCTCCCCAGTACAGCTCCCAGATCTCCATCTCTCCTACTTCCAATCCATCCTGAAGACACTTCTAAAGGCAGAATAATCTTCCTTTCACATTCTTTTAATCATGTCATAGCCCTTCTCTAAGAGGAACACAGCCTTGAGTGATCACATACATCGATGGTTGGTGAAGAGATGAGGCCAACTCACTGTTCTCCCTAACTACTTTCTGTAAACTGGGAGGATTTTTACTAAAAAATAAAAATACACACACAGCATATGTGGAGTCGTTGTTTCGCTCTGGACCTGACACTTCATCAGCATATGGAATTCAGTTCATGAACTCACTCCAGGAATGCATATGGGGACCCATTTCTATATTTTATATTTTACAGTTATCTGGGGGCAGGGAGAGATTAAGTGACTTCCCCAAGGTCACACAGAGTACTAGAGTTGTAGTTCTAAAGGCTGGACTTGAACCCAGATCCAAGTCTAACCCTCTGTTCACTGTGACATACTTCCTCTTTTTAATGTCCGTAGTATATATGTATGTAGTGTATATATGTATATATATACATATATATACACACATATATGTAGTAGATATATGTGTGTGCAGTGTATGTGTATATATATTATACACACAATATTAATTTATATATAATTATAGAAAGAATGGACAGAAAATAAGAATTATTTTCTTTGGGGGAATTTTGATCCCGATTTGATTCCAACTGGCTGCATCCCCAGTCTGATCAATGTACCATTGTTTTTTTCCTTCTCTGAGACTCACCTAATAGACCCAAAGAAAACCAAACCTCAAGGATGGAGGAGAACACTAATACTTCCACAATAACTGCTGCATGAGATAATATGTGTGTTAGGGCCCTTTTCTAAGGCCCTCCCTCACCCAGTAATCTGGGTCAAAAAAGCCAGAGCAGGAGAAGTCAGAGACTCCTCCCTCAGGCATCCAGGACTATTAACAACCAGCCCAGGTTTAAGCAATGCGCTGCACTCTCCTATCAAGAGCTCTTACAAGGGCTACTAACGGAGAAAGGCTGTTTCCCAACAAGTAGCCCAGCTGAGCGCAGCAAAGCTCTTTCATGGAAGGGCGCCCCCGCCAGGTGATAAATGTTGTTGACTGTGACAATCCATGAGACAGATTAAAAACTCAAAGCAGGCCTCAGCCCTGTGAGGCACCATCTTGTTTCCCCAGTGAAAGTACCAAAGTGGAGAAAACAGGGCAGAGATACGGTTTTTAGATATTCCACAAAATCTCATCCATGTTGATGTTATTGAGACAAATGGAATGGGAAGACGTGAAGTGTCAGATCATTGGAAAGGTGGCTCTTGGCAGAGAGGCAAGAGTAGGAGCGTCACTATGTCTCCAAAGGAATATGACTTCATGATAGTCTGGGTTTTTTCACTTTTCAGTGTTCTTGAGCATAATTAAACAAATCACCAGAGAGATATTCTGGAAAGAGCACAAGATCTGGAGGCAGAGGAACCAGGTTCAAATCCCACTTTGGGCATGTACTGCCAGTGTGCCTGTGTGACCTTAGACAAGACACTTAATCTTGCTGGGCCTTAGTTTTCTTATTCATAAAGTGAGAAAGTTAGATGAGATGGCTTCTGATCTCTGATTTAAAATCCTGCCTCGGACACTTAATGGTTCTATGGCCCTGGGTTGGCCTCAGTTTCCTCTTCTGTAAAATGGGAATCATAGCATCTACCTACTTACATGGGTGTGGTGAGGATCCATTGAGATAATCTGTGTAGTGTTTTTGAAAATCTTTAAAGTGTTATATAAATGTTAGCTACCTGTTATTATCATCTCATGGACCCCAAATATAATGGCAGCTTGTCTGCCACCACCCATAATGGAGGCCAAAGAATTTGACAAGATCTTCCAGTATAAGTTAGCATATACTTTTATAGTTGGTGATTTCAGTGTGAACATGGGCACAGTGAAAATTATGATTGGAATCAAGAAATGAAAGGCCAGAGAAGTTGTATGCCTCTGAAAAGCTTCACACCTATACAGCACGGATATTTTCTTCTTCAAGAAAAAAGTACAAAGTTATTAGATGTGGGGAGCACCAAGAGGCATCATAAAACATGAAAGTGATTACATCTCAATGGACAGGAAATGACTGATTCCAGGGGTGCAGAATGTGCTCTCTACATGCAGTCAGATTCTCCAGTGGTTAGAGCAAAAATAAGTGAAAACATCAAATTACTAAGTGGCACAATGGGTTAGAAGCACAGGCCTGGAGTCAGGAGGATCCAAGTTCAAATCTGGTCTCAGACTAGCCATGTGACTCTGGGCACTTCACCCTGTTTGCCTCAGTTTCCTTATCTGTAAAATGAGCTAGAGAAGGAAATGGTGAATCACTCTAGTATCTTTTTCAAGAAAACCCCAAATGGAGTCACAAAGAATCAGACGTGTCTGAAAATGATTAAACAAGAGAGATGAGGTGCCGTGTGTGACCACAGCAATTCCAACAATCCAATTAATGAATAAAACAAGTGTCAACTATTAAAAATGGAAAAAGTACGGAAGTAAAGGATCCTAACTCTCATCTTTTCCAAAGGAAATGGAACTGATATAAAAGTCATCATTATAAGAAGGCACATATTCAATCTCTTTAAAATTTTTTTTGGTTGGGCAATGAGGGTTAAGTGACTTGCCCAAGGTCACACAGCTAGTGTCAAGTGTCTGAGTCCAGATTTGAACTCAGGTCCTCCTGAATCCAGGGCTGGTGCTCTATCCACTGCACCACCTAGCTTACCCTATATATTTTTAATCTCTTTGCCAAGTGAATACATCAAGCAGCCAGGGACAGCCACGTTTAGAGTAACGGTCAAACTCGCCTGTTTTGAATTCTACCACTTTATTACACTATTATTCAATCAGCCAATCAAATTAAACATTTATTCAGCATTTACTGTGTACCCATCGCTGTGCTGGGCTTTGGGACTAGAAAGTTAAAGCAAGAACTAATGGAGGAGATGGGGTGGAGCCAAGAAGGGTGAAGCTGCTGCCTCCTGCTTGTTTCTCACCCTCCCCTTTCCCTTGGATCCTTGCCTGTAAGTGTAGACTGAGAAGACACCTTTGCCTATGGGAGATTAGGTGATGCTGAGAGCATTAGGGGGTGAGAAATCTCTCCCTATTGCCTGTAGAATAAAGTAAAGCCCGGTCTGGCATTTAGATCCCTTTACAATCTGCATCCAGCCTGCCTTCCTCAGCTCCATTATCCCCTTTAATGTACTCTGTGTCAGCAAATGGGTCCTTCAGTGTTATAGCTCTCATCTCTGACTTTGCCTCGATTGCCCATAATCCCTTGGATATGCCCAGATTTCTTAGAAACCCGAGATTCCTTTTGGAATTGACTCAGGTACAACCTGCTACTATAAGTCTTTCCTGAAACCCCTAGTTATTGGCCCTCCCTTCCTCAGGTGAATAGGGTGGGCATTTATTTACATTGATTTACACACTGGAGACCCCCACCCCCCAGTAGAATGTAATCTCTAGAGGCAGTGACCAGTTTTGTTTTATCTTTATATCGACAGGGACTTGTACATAGTAGGTGCCTAATAAATGCTTGTTGAATTTTGTCATGATAATGATGAACAGAGAGCCTAATCTCTGTCAGAAATTTAGTGGCCTAATACGCCGCTATGCCATCTTCCTGGCCCTACCAAAGATTTGGCTTCCCTGTACCCACTCTACCTCTATTCTGCTGTCAGCTCCAGAGTGAGGACTGAACGCTGTCTCCATGCTTTTGTATGATCTCTGCTCCAGAGAACATGCCCTGAGCCAGAAAATAGGCCTCAAACAAATACCCCAGGAGAAAGGGGGCTTTGGCAATGTATGGAGATCTAGGGGAAAATTTCAAAAGGCCCCAATGGTCTTTGATAAGCTTAATGAATATTTCAAACTGAGAGGGAAAATATCCAACAGGTGGAGTAAGGGATGGATGTCTGCCAAGAGACTGGATCTCAGCCATCAGCAGCTGTGAGTTGGGTAAGTCACCCTGCTCTCTGACAGACACACACTGTAGGTTATTCTCCCTCAAGGGAGCTTCATTAGTCTAGGCAATGCCCCTCCTCATCAGGGAAATCTGGGGGGAGAAGCATTTCCAAATTTCCCAAGTCCCTCTTTCCTCCCGCTTCTCAGGGGAGCCTCAGTTTTCTATGAGTGTCTGCTTGGAGTCCCTGGTGGGCCCTCTCTTCTTGGCCTTCACCAGTGGATACTGGATAAGTTGAAAACGCCTCTCTTTGATTCAGTAAGATGCAATTCTGTGAATGCTGATTGAATCATTGTAGTGCACTAGGTAGGGAGGCTAGGTGGCACCATAGTGCATAGAATGATGGGCCTGGTTTCAAGAAGACTCATCTTCTCGAGTTCAAATCCAGCCTCAGACACTAGTTGTATGACCCTGGACAAGTCACTTCATCCTGTTTGCCTCAGTTTCCTCATCTGTAAAATGAGCTAGAGAAGGGAATGACAAACCACTCCAGTATCTCTGCCAAGAAAACTCCAAATGCGGGCACAAAGAATTGGATACAACCGAACAACAAAGTGTAATAGATATTGTGAAAAACTTTCAGGAAAGTGGACCTGAGTTCAGATCCCTGAGATCATGGGTGAGTCGCTTAGCTCTTCTGTGACTCAGTTTCTTCATCTGTAAAGTGGGATAATAATACTTGTGTTTTTGGTTTTGTTTTGTTTTGTTTTGTTTTTTTTAACGGGGCAATGGGGGTTAAGTGACTTGCCCAGGGTCACAGAGCTAATAAGTGTTAAGTATCTGAGGCCGGATTTGAACTCAGGTACTCCTGAATCCAGGGCTGGTGCTTTATCCACTGCGCCACCTAGCCGCCCCCTTGTGTTTTTTTTTAAACATTTTTAATTGTAGTTTGGGGTTAGATTTTTATCCCTCATTCCCTCCCTTCCCCCCTCCCTGAGGTGGTAAGCAATCACATGTGGGTTATGCATGTCCAATTATGTAAAACATCACCATATTAGTCATTTTGTACAAGAAAACTTGAATAAAAGAAAAAAAGTAAAAAGTAAAAAAAAAAACAAACATGCTTCAGTCTATGTTCCATCAATATCAGTTCTTTCCTTAGAAGTGGATAGTATGTTTCATTGATAGTCCTTTGGGATTGTCTTGGATCGTTGTATTGTTGAGAAAAGTTAAGTCATTGACAGTTCTTCATCAAACAGTATTGCTGTCTCTGTGCACAACGTTCTCCTGGTTCTGCTCACTTCACTATACATCAGTTCATACAAGTCTTTCCAGGCCTTTCTGAAATCATCCTGCTTGTCATTTCTTATAGCACAATAGTATTCCATTACCATCATCTACCACAGCTTGTTTAGCCATTCCCCAATCAATGAGCAGATAATAATACTTGGAGTGCCTCCTTCACAGGGCTGTTGGAAGGATTAAATAAAATACAAAATGCTCCACCAATTCTAAATGTCATTTATGACTCCAATCATAGCCAGCATTTATACATACTTTTAAGCTTTGCTAATCTCATTTGAGATTCACAACAACCTGTGAAGTAGGTGCTCCCATTTTACAGATGAGAAATGGAGTCACAGAGAAGTAAAGTGACTTTCCCAAGGTCCTTGTAACTAACTGAGGCAGAATTTGAACTCAGGTATTTCTCACTCCATGCCTTTCACTGTATCCACGGCATTGTGTTAAGGGCTTACCAGATACAAGGGACTAGACAAAAGATGGAAGGATGGATTAAGACATAATCCCCACTCCTAAGGGGTTTATAATCCTATGGGGAGGGAGGGACAAGACATGAACACAAATAAGTGTGTAAGGTAGGCTATGATAGGGACAAGGAGAAAGGCAGACCAATTATGAAAGAGATCATACTTCTCCAGCATGTTCAGGTTCATAAATCATGCCTTTTCTCCTCAACAGGGCTCTGGGAAGTTTTTTCCAAAGTTCTTTTAGAAAATCTAAAAAGGAGAGAAAAACCATTTTCAGCTGGGGAGAGAAGTCTTCTTGCAGGAAGGGGGCCTGAGAGCTGGGTCAGGAAAGAGAAGGGGGCTGGAACATGGGAAAACAGATGATGTTCACTCTGGGCATGGGGATATGTTGTATTAGCCGCTAGTGGTGGGAGAGGGTGGGATGAGGTCCAGCGGCTCCCCCAGATTGGCTATACCTTAGGAAAGAAGAGGGTGGAATGGAATGGATCGAAGTCCGCTAGAGAGGGCCTTAAACGCACACAGGCTGATGAGCTTGCAGTTTATTATATTATTTATGGTCTGCTGGCAGTCAGTGAGTAAGCAAGCATTCATTAAACATGATGTTTTAGGGGCAGCTAGGTGGCACAGTGGATAGAGCACCAGTCCTGGATACAGGAGGACCTGAGTTCAAATCCGACCTCAGACACTTGACACTTACTAGCTGTGTGACCCTGGGCAAGTCACTTAACCCCAACTGCCTCACCAAAAAAAACCCAAAACAAACATGATGTTTTAGTCACTGTACTGAGTGTCAAAGCTACAAAGAAAGACAAAATCATGGTCCCTGCCCTCAAGGAAAGTATGTACTAACATGGGAGACAATATGCAAACAACTGCGTACATACAAGATTGCGGCGGGGGTGGGGGGGTGGATAGAGCACCAGCCCTGGATTCAGGAGGACCTGAGTTCAAATCCGACCTCAGACACTCCTCACTTACTAGTTGTGTGACCCTGGGCAAGTCACTTAACCCCAATTGCCTCACCAAAATACATTTTTTTTTTAAAAGAAGCTTTGAACTAAGATGACTCTTAAGGTCCCTTCTAGCTCTACACCCGATCTTGCAATTGCCGTGAACTTCCTAGACTGTAAGCTTCAAGAGGGCAGCATCATAACCTTCCTTTTATCCCCCAGAGGCCCTGGTTCAGCCCAGAGGCCCTTGCACCAAGGAGGTGGTCAGTGACCATCTGTGGAATGACTCAGTTCTACGGGCATCACAAACAATCTCACTTACATGCCGCAAGAGTGAAAGTTCTATCCTTGGCTGGAATTGGAGTTTTAAAAGCACAGGAGGGACACAAAAAAAATCACTTCAGATGCGCTACTGCCATAAATTCAAACCACCAAAGAGAAGCTGGGAACATGCAAGCTTTTCTCTGCTGGCTGGTGCAAAAATGTATCCCTGTTGTTTGTTAAGCAGAGATCCAATTATGGCCGGTTTCCCCCCCTGAAACAGCAGGCACAATAAATAACTTTCTGGATGATATAAGTGTGGGGAAATGGCAATCTGTTGCACGTAGTGTTTGAAAATCTTCAGGAGTCTAACTGGAGAGTATGCCAGTCTAAATGCAAATCTCATTCTTTCTCCTAAATATATATACAAATGCTATATATTATTGTTGTTATTATTTCCAGAATCATATATCATTATATATGATCTCTATGATCCCAGAGAGAATAATAACAATCACAATATCTAGCATTTGTATAGTGCATTAAGGTTTTCAAAGTACTTTATAAATATTATCTTCTTATCCTCACAACCGTGCCACATAAGCTCTATTACTATCCTCATCTTACAGCTAATAATAACAATAATAACAGCTAACATGTATAGAGCATTTACTATAGTAAAGTTGGGAAGACGGGAGGGTTTAGGGAGTTCTGTTTTGGATGTGTTGAGTCTGAGATGCCTGGGGGATATCCAGTTCAAAATGTCCAAGTGGCAGCTGGTGATCTCTGGACTAGTTAGCGCTCAGGAAAGAGGTTAGGGCTGGATAGATAGATCTGGGTATTATCCACATAGCGATGACAGTAGAACCCGTGGGAGATGATGAAATCAGCAAGTGAGATATTACAGGATGAAAATAGAGGAGGACCCAGGACAGACCCCTGGGGGACATCTCTAGTTAAATGTCAGGGAAATCTAGAGAGGGGAGAACATACAAGAGAGGCTGATGGACCGTGTCCAAAGCTGCAGAGAGAGCAAAAAAGAGGACTGAGGAAAAGCCAGTCCCACCTTGGCGATGAAAAGACCTTTACTGACTTTGGAGAGAACAATTTGTGTTGAGATTGGAAGCCAGATTGCAGGGGACAGAAGCGAGAGAACAAGAGGAGAGGAAGTGCGGGCACTGAGGGTAGATAGCCTTCCCAAAGAGTTTAGCCAGGGGGCAGCTAGGTGGTACAGTGGATAGAGCACCGGCCCTGGATTCAGGAGGACCTGAGTTCAAATCCAGCCTCAGACACTTGACCCTTACTAGCTGTGTGTGACCCTGGGCAAGTCACTTAACCCCAATTGCCTCACCAAAAAAAAAAAGAGTTTAGCCGGAAGGGGAGGAGATATTTAGGTTGATAATGAGAATGGGGTAGATAAAGTGAGACCTTGTTTAAGGAAAGAAGAGACAAAGCTGTATTTGTACAATTATGCATCAGGAAAGCAACAAGTGGAGAGAGAATGATTGAAGATTAGAGAGTGGAGAAGACAGTGGGGACAATCTTCTGGAGAAGATGTGTGGGGATGTCCACAGCTTTCCTTTTTTGTTAATAATTAAAAATGGGAAACAACCTAAAATTCTGAAAATTGGGGGAATGCCTAAGAAGACTTCAAACTATCATTGCAATGCAACATTATATTGCTTTTGAGATTGTCAACCATTTGTCAACCACAAGTATGAAAAAAACATTTAAAATCATGTAAAGAAAAAAAGAAGCCATGTCAACTATAACACTTTTTAAAATATGGGTTCATGTCTATATATGTTCAATCAGAGCTTGAAACAAGATTTAAAGGACAAATATTGTCCTTTTGGACATTTGGATTGACAGGACATACAGCCAATGAGGAGATGAAAGGAGAGGAAAAGCTTAAATGCTATCCCCTAGTTTTTAGCCTGGGTGAATGGGAGGATGGAGGTATCCTTAACAGAAAGTGGGAAATTGGAAAGAGGGGAAAGTTTGGGAAGGAAATGTTGCTGACTTTTTTCACTTTTATTTATTGCTTAAATATTAGCTATATACATAAAGTAGCTTTTTGCAAAATTAAATAAGTCCATAATAAAATCATTTATTTAGCTAAAGCTTAAGGAGACTTCAATCTAAGAGAGGCTGAGTTGTAAACTGTAGCAGGCTCTGCAAATGATGCAAAACCCTTCCTTCCAGTCACAGAGATGCAAACGTGCAGAGAGCAATCACCATCAACTTCTAGTTCAAGGTCAGCTATTGGTGTTCCCAAAGGAAGTTAGTCATTAGCAAGTGTGAATATCACCTCCAGACTGTTTCTTCTCAATGGGTACAGGCCAAAGTGAGCTATTCCCATTAACATTTATGAAAAAGACCCAAATACCAGATGGGAAAACAAACCCAGAATATTGAGATTATTAGTAGGGAAAAGATGACCTCACTTCCCCAGGGCTTGTGGGTCACACCAGTGTGATTTACCTTTCACAGAACTGCTTTTCAACACCAACCTAGTGAAAAAGACCAGAAAGCTTATGTGTTGCTGTAGTGGTGGAAGAAGGCCATGGGCAGCTTAATCGTTCGTTTAAAAGATATTGGAAGTGATTCTATAGACTGTAGTTCTCATTTGGGCCCCAGACCTCTAATTGAAGCCAAGTGCAAACTTGGAGCAGTTTAGATGCTGGTACTTTAAGAAAGGACTACATAATCAGACCCGGAATCAGGAATATTAGGTAGCAGTAGCTTTTAAAGGCACCTGCTTATTTTTTCCAAATAGTTAATCGTGATTATTATATTTTAAATACCTGCTGCCTTCCTGCAGACAGAACTAAGCGTAAATGTGTTAAGAGACATTCAGGTCCTAAACGCCTAATAAGCTACTCAATTAAGTGCTTCCTTTTTTCTAGCAAAGCCAATGGGGGATGATAGAAGTCACACAAAATTGTTGGGCTTATGGGAGCCACACAAAATTAAATTACTGTTCATTGTAGTTTCTGGCTAGCATCCTCACTCCAATTTGCCATTACCCTCTGCCTTAAACTGTAGATCTGGGTAGAGAGGTAGTTTGGCAGAGTCTGGAGTCATATGATCCAAATTCAAATCCCGGTTTGGCTACTTGCTATCTCTTGACCTTGGGTGGGACATTTAATTTCTCTGGGCCTCAGTTTCCTTGAGATGATGTTACAACACCAATGTACCAATAATTCAGTCTTATTGGCCACGGAGGATAACACAACTGTAAGGCTCTCGTCAAGCCAACATGAGAGCAAAACCAATTTCAGTTTAATGACTGTCTTTATTTTTTAAGAACAGTGGTACCTCAGTACTCATACCAAACAAACTTTTTCCCATAAGGAGTAATGTAAATTGAAATAACCCATTTCTGAACCCCAGAAATTTCACATTTTACTTGGCAATTTATAAATTGATGGGTTTTTTATATAAAACCTTAAGACTAGACAGACATAAATAAAAAACAATAATTAGATAAAAGAAAGTTTAACTTCATTTTACCTGTACTAAGAGGAGCTCATGGGGCAGCTAGGTGGCGCAGTGGATAGAGCACCGGCCTTGGATTCAGGAGTACCTGAGTTCAAATCCGGCCTCAGACACTTAACACTTACTGGCTGTGTGACCCTGGGCAAGTCACTTAACCCCAATTGCCTCACCAAAAAAAAAAAAAAAGAGGAGCTGATGGCCTGATGGGAAGGTGGTAAAATAGAAGATGAGGAAGAGAGGTTTTTGCTTGGAAGCGGGGGTCCTCCCAGCCTGGAGGGTGAGCAGGAGCACATTGTCCATTATTAATGGAGCACTCAGAGTCAGTTCTTTTTCATGCAAATATATATATATATTTCTTACACTGGAGCCAAAGGCTTTGTTCATTCAATGAAGAGCTGCCTGGTTACCCAGGCTTTGCTGTTGGCTCTCCCAGTTACACTTAACTTGCTTTTTATCACATTTTCTCTCTTGAAAACTCAGGGGTTTTCACCATGATAGATGAGTAGAGGCTTAAGTTTTAAATCCCCACTAGCATTCCCACACAACCACAAAGTTAGCCTATCCTTCATCTGCTTGTGCCCTGGTAGTGCCTTCTCCTTTTGAGTGATGTAGGTTCTATTAGGCATTTTCTTCCAAAATAAACTGGTCTCATCACAATTGAAGACTTGTTGGTGAATAAAACCCTCAGTCTCTACATAGTCCTCTATATAGTCATGATGACTTGTAAGAACAAACAAACAAACAAAAAAGCTAAGAAAAGAAACGCTTGAAATGGGGAAAAAAAGCACAAAAAAGTACTCAGCAAATTGTGTGGGTTCTGCACTGAACTTGAGCTACTATGAGACTAATACATTGGTCTTTGTTTCATCTGGAGAGATGGGATGTAGGGTGGCATTTTGACTCATACAGGTTTTAGCAAGTGTGACAAGTGCCAAGCAAGCATCTAGTGCTGAAGCATTTTTTTTCCTTGTTGAAATGTGTCAGATGTTGAATTAACCAACAAGTGCCAAGGTACCACTGTATTGTAGAGTTGGCAGTATTGCCATAGGATGGTTAGGTTAACCAAATTGAAAACCCTTTAGGAGTCTAGTCATATCATCCATGCAGAACTAATTGATTTTTATTTATTTAATTTTTTTAGCGAGGCAATTGGGGATAAGGGATTTGCCCAGGGTCACACAGCTGGTAAGTGTTAAGTGTCTGAGGCAGATTTGAACTCAGGTCCTCCTGACTCCAGGGCCGGTACTCTATCCACTGCGCCACCTAGCTTCCCCCTGCAGAACTAATTGAAGCATCCAATCTCTAATTCAACAATATTTAACTCACTGCTGCTCCTTAAGGAGGTACTGTGTAAGGCACTGGGGATACAAAGATAGTTGAGACACAGTCTGCCCTCACGGAGCTTACAATCACAGAATTTCAGATTTAGAAGATACATCAAAGCTCACTTAGTTCCAACCATGACCAAGCAGGAATCAGCTCCATAACCTTTCCAACAGGAGCTTATTCAGCCTGCACTTGAAGACCTCTAGTGGTGGGGAACTCACTATTGTTAGTCAACCCATCCTACTTTTCTTGTCCTTCAATTGTTTCAATCGTGCCTGGCGCTTCATAGCCCCATTTGGGGTTTTCTTGGCACAGATTCTGGAATGGTTTGCTATTTACTTCTCTAGTTCATTTGACAGATGAAGAAGCTAAGGCAAATAGGGTGAAGTGACTTGCCCAAGGTCACACAACTAGTACGTATCTGAGGCCAGATTTGAACTCATGAGCATGAGTCTTCCTGACTCCAGGGCCAGTGCTCTATCTGCTCCACCACCTAGCTGCCCCAAGCCTGATATAGTGGTCTACTAATCGGGGCTTTGGGACAGGGGCGAGGGCAGGAGTTCTGGAAATGAAAGTGTTAAGTGCTCTGGGGCATGATTCAGGCAACAAGGAAGTTGCCCCAAAGAAGGTGGAGGTGTTAAATATCCCTAGCAGATGGTCATTTTAGCTCTACTTGAAGAGCTCTTGTGAGGGAGGGTTCAATACCTTTGGAGGAAAGACATTCTATCTTTTGTTAGCTCTAGTTATTAGCAAGTTTTCTCTTATAATGAGCCTAAATCTACTGCTCTGCAGCCTCCGTCCATCGCTCTTATTTCTGCCCTCTGGGCCTCATTCCTCTCCCACATGACAGTTCTTTTAATATTTGAAGGTGGCAATTATGTGGGACCCACTCCACCACCTCCAGCCCTGATGCTGGCCCTCTCTTCTTCAGGTTAAACATTTTTACTTCCTTCAATTTATATCCATGTGGCATGGTCTCTAGTCTCCTCCCCACCCTGCTCATCCTTCTTTTGATGCCCTCCAGCTTGCCAATGTCCTACCTAAACTTTAGCACCCAAAATTGACACATTAATCCTGTTTTTTTTTAGGGCAGATTACCTCTTGGGGTTCTAGAGGTAGGGACACTACTTAGCAGAGCATTAAATACACATTTGAGAAGAGACAAGGACATAAACCTTGGAGAATATGTTAAATGTACAACCTCCCCTGCCCTGATTCATGGCCCCTTAATATTTACCATCTAGGAAAGAAGGATTATTCATTCTCTCTCTCTTTTTGGGGGGGGGCAATTGGGGTTAAGTGACTTGCCCAGGGTCACACAACTAGTAAGTGTCAAGTGTCTGAGGTCAAATTTGAACTCAGGTCCTCCTGAATCCAGGGCCCATGCTTTATCCACTCCACCACCTACCTGCCCCACGATTATTCATTCTTGCAAGGGCTTGAACAACTTTCACTGGTCTATAAGAACAATGGGACCCAAATCCTGAGAGGTTTTACAATTGAAAGAATCAGAATAGTTTTTCTCCTTGGCTTTCCAGTAAGGGACAAAGGGTTGTGAAGAATGGTCAAAGAAAGGGACGTGTGCTGGGCTCATTCCTGAAAGCAGGTATTTTGAAGGGCACCATTCCTGTGTGAAGGTGATTCATTTTAAAAGCATAGGAAGCAGCACTGCTTTTGTCACTTCCAAACCAGCTCTTAAAGAATATGTATTTTTCTATGATAAACTCCAAGAATGTTATTCTGAATTTTCCAGTTGAACTGTGGTTAACAACTTCTCCAGTTTGGGTGCTAAAAACATGCCGTGTCCTTCTAATGTACTCTTGACTGTATTTTCTAGGCGTTTACAGTCAAGGAGCATTCAGCTAATGCTGTTGCCAAGGTCTCTTCAATCTAAAAATTGCATTACATACCATAATGCTTAAGTGGTCAGAAGATGGAAGATCAAGCAATAAAAGCAATGACATGAGCACCAACAGCATCTCCCAGACAGAACTATTGTAAGATGGATGGATGGATGGATGAACACCCTGGATGTTTACTTACCAAACAAATAATGTGTAACTTCAGGAGGCCTGTGCTGCCTGGTTGGAAAGCCAGGTGGGTAGCACTGTAGACTGGCCCTGGAAAGAATGGCCCCCACAGTGTATGGCATCCATTGGTACCACCTTACCTTTGGGTGTGAGCTTCTCAGACACTTCTGAATGTAAACAGAAAAAGGTCTGGGGAGAAGGAAGTATGAGGTTGCTGAGAAAGGGGCCATGCTTAAAGCACAAATGGGAAGCCTGTGGAGTTTATTCCTTGGAAGACGTCCCTTTAACACCAACTCCCCTTTGCTCCATTGCCACCTACTTATGGCATCCCTAAACGTCCTGTCAGAGGTGTGGTCTGGGATGCTTGGGGAGGAGTGGACGACCCTATATTTGTTCTGTAGGTGAAAGCCTTTGTTTACTCTTCAATAAGGAGTCCCCACCCATGCTGCTCCTCAAGCTTTTCCTTGGGTAGCTGGGCTGAAATGACCACAAACCCTCTTTTCCACTAGCTTTCACCTTCAGCATTAATAACAGTACAGTTTTCTATCTGAAATGTCTTTTATAATTGTGTAATTACACACCTCATTTATCCAATTGTTAAGCCGAGAGTCTGATTAAATATTAACAACTGCTTGGTTCTGCCGGTGTCATTAGTTGGAAAGCAACCCTGTAATCTCAGGTAACACATGATAGTAATTATCCTTCACATTCACACTTAGCTGGAAACCCAGCACAATCAATTCAGATAAGGCTGCCCAGCAGAAAATGCCCTGCCTTTAAATTCCATTTTATCTTTACAGGCCCCAAGCAAGGTACATTTCAGGGCAGTCTATGGCTTTTTCAGAGTAAACCAGAGTACCTTTGTCTAATGGGATTATGTGGATGATGGGGGGTGGGAGCAATAATAAACAACTGAATCCTACCTCATCTCGTCCTCCCCAGTCATAAATCCACTTGGGCTTCAAAAGTCCTAATGAGATTCTCAACCAAAGTGCTATGATGGGGATTTTGTATTATTCCAAAGATTCCTCATTTTTGAAAACAGCTTAGAGTTCAGCGCACCTTGGCATGTTGTGTGTGTGCGTGTGTTCGCTCATTAAATGACTTGCCAAAGGTCAAATAGGTAGCAAATATCTGTGTGGGGATTTTAATGCAGGCCCTCTGAGCCACTGGTGGATCTTTAGAATGCCAAGGACAAGATTGTAGCCATTTTAATAAGTGAGAAAGCTGAGATGGAATCTCAGATGATCTTACAAAATTCACAAATACTGAAATCTACCATCACGTTCAGGGCAGTTTGATCCTGTTTGCTGGGTCACAGTTACCCTGCCTCTTTAGGCTCTTGCTGGGTATTATACTTAGTCCGCATGGGTCAAATGGCACAAAATACCCCTTGCGGCAAAAGGCAGATTTCAGCTTTGATGAATCCCTTCAACAACGAGCTGAGGGCAGAGAAGGCGAGAAAACAATTGATCCTAGGTGCTCAGTCAGTCTGGTGGTTCAGATACCCCAAGAGAGACCCCATTTGGATGGTTCTTGATAGTCTCATGGCTCCACACTTTTTGCAAGTATAAAGTTGCCTGTACACTTACATGCCAAACTCAAATGGATATAAGTGATTGACTGAGGAAATCTCTCAAATGAACAGGGAGCCAGTTTTCCTACCTAGCATTATGGCCAGGGCACTTTGGGAAATCTTGGAGATACAAAACCAGAGATGTGATGATGAGTTCAGTTGATCTTCATACATCTCTGATAGCCTAGGAGGGCTTTTCCCTTCATCTAAACCTCCCGTCCTCTATGGTAAGAAGTTATAGCCTGCCTCCTTAAGCTCTCCTTGCTGTTTCAGTTGGTTCCAGTCTACTTTGCTTGCTGTCCCAGACTCTCATGTGGTATTTTAGTCTGGGTTTGGGCATCCCATTGCTGAGGTGGCCACATTTCTGTGGCTGTAATGCACTCAGGAGCACTCCCAAATGGGACACCCCAAACAAAGAGGAGTAGTTATTATGAGACCATTTAGTGAAGCTGCTGGGACAGTCTCTTTCCACCCTCCGTCAAAGCTTGGGTGGTCCGTCAGAAATTCAGCATGCTTAGGAAGGAGGCCATCAGGACTGTCCCGGGGAGTAGTAGGCTAGAATCTCTGCTGGTCCACTATTAGGTTGGAAATAGAAATTAAAATGCCATCAATAGGCAAGTAAAAGAAACCACAGAGGAGCATGGTACCTCATTCTGAATAACAAACAACTAACTGGATATCCATTGGAAAGAATTAGCCCACTGCTTTTCAAATCAACTTTCTTCAATATCACCACCTGCTGAGCTTTGGGGAACCATCTAGAAGGATTTAGATGTAATTTTATAGGTTTATTGAAACAATGGCCTATCTTGCTTCTCCAAGTGGGCAAGTGAAGAGCAGAAGGATACCAGCAAATTTGCTGTTGTGAGTGGCAGGTTAACTTGAACTGTGAATGACGAGCTACTTAAGATTTTATTATAATGACTCCATTCATGTTTTTATTCCTACTCTCTGTTACTGAGCACTGAAGATTCCATTGCTTTCTAGTTTTAGCAGGGATTAAAATTCTGGCATCTATTTTCCACATCAAAGCAGGACTCTTTGAAAGTCTGGGAAAGAAAGGCAACAAAAAATAACCCACCCACCCACCCACCCCCCTGAAAAACAAACCAATCCCCCAAATAAATTCCTCACAGTGGACTCCTTAATATAAGCTCATTTTACTTGCTTGGAAAGAACAGAACTGCTTAGAGCCTCCCAAGCAAACAGATTGGCTAATATCCTGAGAGGAAAATGGAGGCCAGAGGCTTCTGACAAGTCATTTGCTAGATCCTAAGGATGGGGTACGGAGGGTTTGTTTGTTGATGTTTTACTACCTAAGAACTAGGAAAAGATAGATCAAGGGAAATTCAAGCATTACTCTTTCTGAGAAAGAACACCGACCCCAAGTGGTTTCTCTGTGCCCATCCACAGGGGAGAAACCAGGGTTAACTTTTGTTATGGCTGTTTTTAATGCAAGGGCCTCTCCTTGCTCACTTCCCTTCTGACAGCAGATCTGCTCAAGGCTTTTGTTTCTGCCCTTAGTTAAAAAGAGGCAAGTTTTAGCTGAGGAAAGTAAAAGAAAAGCCACACCATCTCAATCTCTGTGTCTCAGTCTCTCTCCTCTAACACTGATTGAAAAAGAAAGTATCTTTTCTTTTAAAGAACTTCTGGGTTCATCATTTGAAGAAGCTTTTGTGTCAGTGCTGGGTCCCCTTCTGTACTAGGCCCAAGTCTGCTCCAGGACTGAGGAAACAGCAGCACTGCACCTTATTTTCCCCTTCTTGCTGTTCGATTTATGGTTTTCCTGCCTTAGTATGTAACTGCACAAAGGGAATGATTTTTCACAGCTGACAGTGGGTCTGTGGAGCCCAGGAGGCATTGAGCCCTGGAGACCTGACAAGCCTGGTTGAACTATGCCTGAAAAATGTGACTCATCTAAACACTGCAGAGGAGGAAAGGGGAGGTGGGAATGGATGAGTTTAATTGGTTCTGACTCCAAGAGTTACATCCTAGTTCTCCCTGGAGGGGCACATTGCAGGAAACCCTGTTACCAAGCCCAGGCCCCTTCTAAGAGGCCCAAATTATTCAAGCCTCACAATCATGTGTAATGTTTCCATGCCGAAAAGCATGAGAACACATAATTATAATATTTTTGCAATTGTTAAGTTACAAAATGCTCCTACAGTTAATTACCCTGGTGAAGGCAGTGAGGCCACCTTAGGCATCTCCTTTCAACAAAACAAAAACAAGAGGGACTGACCAAAATGTATAATTCAACTGGATTATTTTCTACTCTGTTGTGGATGTTTCAAAGAAATAAAATCTAGGATAGAGGTGAATGCAAGGCAGCAGGAAACAAACACACAAGCTCTAATTCTTTTAGGTGACAGATGAAGTAAGCTTAGTGATTGTAAGGTATTCTTGCTTTGGAGAAAACACTGAACATTTTTAACTGCAAACTGAATTCAATTAGCAGACCATGTTTCAAATGGCTCCCAGAGTTGGAGGGCAAGGAGTTCATATTATTTGCTCATTGCAGGATTAGAAGAGAATCAGCGTTTCTGGTTGATATGAATTGGTATAGAAATGGTCTAAAATTGGTTCCCGTGTTTTCCTATCCAGATAAATCTGCCGAGCAGACACACCAAGAGCTGCAGTTGCTAATGTTTTCAATCTCTCACCTTACATAAGCTCTTAATTCATCAGAAAGATGTAAAAATGTTGGAGAACCCACTCTGTGCTGAAAGACAGACTACCAACATCATTGCTTTCTGATGCAAGCAAATCCCAGTGGTAAAGTTCAATTCCAAATTTTTCTCCATTAATAAATCACTATTGGCAATTTTCCATTTGTCTTGTGCATGTTCTTAGCTGACCTGGTTACGGTTATTGCCTGCAAGAAACTTAAGCAGCACTAATTTTCTCATCGAGCTCTCCAGTGGTTGGGGGTGGCCTGCCTTGGGGATGTAAGGAGTCTCTTGGTTTTTGCAGCAAGCAAAGGTTTGTATCAGTATCCCTGGAATACATCTGCTGTTACAGGCATAGCCATTGCTTTTACTGTCTTGCAAAACTGTGTGTGTCATGGTTCACATGCTTAATCCCTTTGTACAGCAAAGTACAATTGACTTGGTAGAAGTTTGTTCAGGGACTGAGGTTTTAAAAGAAGGTAGATTTTTTACCTGTGCAGTTTTCCAATCCTACTTTTGTGATATTTGTCTTTGCAGAAAGTAACAGGGTAAATGGGCCTTTGGGTTGAAGAGAATGTAGTTAGCTTAAAAGAAAATTCCCTTTTTAGTGATGTGAATTTAGTAGTAATAATAGGATCCATTCACACACCACAAAGACTGATTACTTTCAGTGGCCCAATGAACTTGACTAAAGAACCTACCATGTCTTATTGTGATGTGAAGGTGACCCTGGCATCTCAAAAGACATAGCAATGGAGTTCAAGGTAGATAGCTTTTGAAAACTTGCATGACCTATTATTTATGTAGCCATGCTAATTCTTTGTGATTGCTGCTACCTTTTCTAACAGCTCACTAACCACCCCTTTAATAACATGTCTTAGAATTTTACCAGGAATCCAAGTTAAGATCATTGTAATTTGCATACTTTATTCCCTTCCTTTTTTTTTTTTTTTAAATTTGGGACAATATTGGCTCATCACCAGTTGTATAGCTTTTCTCCTTCCTGTTCTCAGCTTTTCAGAGGTCACTGTCAAGAGTGGCTCATCAATTACATACTGGTTGTTTTAGTACCCAGAGATGTAGTTTATTTGGGTGTGGTGACTTGAATTCATCAAGAGAAGCTAGGTTCTCTCTTATTACTCTCTCTCTTTTTATCTTAGACTAAACATGTCTGCTTGACCTAGACATGGGTCATTCTTCTTTGTAGAGAAAACAGGAATAAAATAATAATTCTGAATGTTTCTGTCTTCTCTGTTTTCCGTTATCACTATCTCATCCCAAGCAATCATCTTAACCCTTCTTGGGTTCTTCTTAGGATCTTCTTTTCCCCAAGATAGATAAAACAGACAAACAACCAAACAACCAAAACAAAACAATAAACTTTTTTTTTATATAGGACAAAGTAATGATATATACATCATTGTTTTGTTTTGCTTAGACCATTAAAACAATGCATTTGCAATTCTCTTTCATTTGCTTTCCTTGTTTCCTTTTTCTATGCATATATAAGGTGATATACAGTGTATACATGAACCCTGGTTGAGTGATCATACTTTTGATTCACACAATTTAAAAAGAGGATGAAACTAGGGATAGGAAAAGAATGAAGGCAGAAGAGAAAGAGGAAGATGAGAAGAAAATAGTAGCACCAAGTAGACCATTCCAAGACCAGCACAGGTTGCAGAAGTAGTGACAGTATAGGGATGGTGAAATACACAGGTTAAGAGTTTTCTTCCAGTACTCATAGAGATCAATCAGTGGACCTTACATTGTAGCTGCTGTGCTGAGAGTCTCACCACTTTTCTATGAGGTAAGTTATTTTCCTCATCTACCTATATTGAGGAGACAGAGTGATTAGTTGAGAGCTAAGTCTAATGTTCCCAGGAGATACTTGGAGGTGGTGGCCATTTGGGAATGGGTGCCAAGAGCATTTAATACGTTATTCAGTTCCTTGTAATTGCCTTGGAATTTTGTTTCATTGAATGCTATTTGCTGTTAATTCATGTGCTGTGCCATATGGCTTCCTATTACAAAAAGATACATTGTTGGGAGCACAAGTCAAAGAGGGATTTGTGGGAAGTCCCCTAAGACTAAACCTGATCCATGTGAATCTAGAGCTTGGTGTGCTGGGCCACACAAGTCTTCCAAATTGGTTCTAAGCTGTAATCTAAGTTGGTTGGTGAGTTCCCGGTTCATTTACATTGGTCTCTTTCAACACTTCCCCATTTTCTTCCTTTTGGGAATGGTTTCTCCCTGTGACCTCTGCGTTTTCCTGGAGTGATTCATATGATTCATAGAGAATTTTAGCCCAGGGGACCCTACCTATTTTTTTCTGTTTTTTTTTTTTTTTTAATCAAATATGCCCCGCCCCAACACACACAAATATCTAGAGTACATATCCAACCACATTTCCCTCTCCTCTGTCACAAATTCTAAGCTGGAGGGAATCATGTCTCCCCCCAAGAGATTTGAGTTAGAATCCAATCTCATGCCTTTCTGAGCTGGGTAAGTATGAACATTTACCTTCTCAGCACTTTAATTTTCTCATCTGCTCATTGGGGATAACAACATTGACACTTCATATTTCCTAAGATTATCATAAGGAAAGTGCTTTGTGCACTTTAAAGTGCTATATAAATGTGAGCTATGGTTATTATTATTATTATTATTATTATTATTCTCTTTTTCTTATTTTTTAAAATCAAATTCAGATGTTTATAGTCCTGGGATAAATCACCTTCCTGCTAGGTTTTTGGTCCTCATATTTATTGTTCTGCAAATAATTGTGCAAGAGGAGAAAATTTTCTTTTTGGTCATTAAATAAAAGCATTAGGCTATGAGTGCACCTTGTGTAGACTCATTGAAAGCATTTTGGGGACAACTTCAGTAGCAAACAGGACGATACATGAGATGGATTCTTCATCCATTATGGTTTTGATTTCTTCCTATGGCTCTGTATTCTGAAAGCTTTTCTTTTCACCTTGTTTGGAGATTATTTAGTTTGACATCTATCAAAATGTGAGCTTAAATTTTTATGAATCAAATGTTATTCTTGGAAGATTATGAGCAACAGTTCTGTCTATGAACATTTCAGGTATTTGCTTACTCTCAAGAATATTTGGGGGTCTGTATCTGTAATACTAGCTATTTGCCATTTCTTTGTATATGAAAAATAGCAGGCTTCTGGCCTGTTGGGCCACTCGATCTTGTCTTTCTAGGTATTAGGCAGGTCCTAAATTCTTGCAAAATTGCTGTGATCTATGTGCTATTTCTAGCACTTCCTTGCATAATCTATATCAACCTGTAAGTCTAAGCTACTTAAATTCACTTTTTTTTGTAGCAATGACCTGGTCACTGGATTGCTTTTAAAACCCCTTTTTGCTTCTGTGAGTAAGTTTGCCTGAATCTACCATTTGTTTGAGGCTTCTGTGTTGACCCACTATTGGTTATGTTGCCGTCACTCTTGGAGGACTGATGATGATGATGTGACGCTGATTCTCCTTGTTAGTGAAAATCTGATCTGGATTCATATACCCCCTGGTTCGGGGATTTTTAGCCCTTTTTATATCCTGGACCCATTTGGTGGTCTGGTGAGGCCTATGGACAATTTCTCAAAATAATGTCTTTAACAATTGAAGGAAAAGCTAAATAAATTCCAGTTAAGGTTGGTGAAAATAAAGATTAATGTTTTTCTCAACAAAATTATGGGCTCTCTGGAAGCAGCTTCATAACCTCCAGTTTAAGATCCCATGCCCTGGTTGATTCCTTCATCTTCTGAAGGATGGAATTATTATTAAGAAGCTAGATGATCACTAAGTCTCCTTCTAGCTCTAGGATTCTGGGATCCCATAGAATCTGTAGCCCCAACACTTTCTCCCAAGCTTTGGACCTATGTCTTTTACTGCCTAAAGGCCATCTCTAATCTAGGTCCCATGGCACCTCAACCTCAACACACCTAAATCAGAGCTTATTGCCTTTCCCCCTAAACCTGCTCTCTTTTGTACTTCTCTGTTTCTTCGAAGTCTCCTGTGTTCAAAATATTGGTGCTGTCTTTGACTCTTCCCTCTCCCCTACCTCTCCTATGGAATTACCAGGCCCCATTCATGCTGTTTCCACACCTCTCTATTCCATTCCCTCCACTGCTAGCACCATTGTATAGGTCCTCATTATCGCCCACCTTGACCATAGCAAGAACCTCCTAACAGTTGTCTTCTTGCCTCTACTCTCATACCTTCTTTGGCCTGTCTTTCACATCACTGCTAGAATAATCTTCCTTTGGATGGATCTGGTCATGTCATCGTTCTGCTCAAAAATTATCTGTGAGCTGCCCCCTCCCACCAAGCAAAACTCAAACTCTTGTCAATGGAAGCTCTTAGAACCAGGGATTGTTTGGTCTTTGTATCTCTAGCACCTACACAGTGCCTCCTGACAGAAAATGAATGACCAAAAACAAAGGAGTACTAAAGCCTAGGGTGTCTCTAGGGCCCAGGAACAATCACTCTAAGTATTACAAAAGGAATATAGAAAAACAAGGCAGGGAAGTTGGGGAGGTCTGAATTTCTCCGTTGGAGTCAGCCCTGCACAGCCCTAAAATACTTACCAAATACTTACTGCCTTTGGGCTCAGAGAAGGTAATCAAGGGATTCGTTATTGGGTAAGGATGAAAGAATTCAGCATTCCTCTGTCCTAGGGTCAAGAATAACCAAGCTAGGCAACACTCGGCAGTGGATAGAGCACTGGGCCCAGGGACCAAATCCTGCTTCAGATACTAGCTGGGACCAGTCATTAAGCAATCTGAACCTCAGTTTTCTCCTCCCTAAAAGTTCTATTAAAATAGCACTTGCCTCATAGGATTTTTGTGAAGATGACATGAGCTAAAGTATATAGAAGTGCTTTGCAAACCTAGAGCTACTATTTAAATAGTAGCTGCTGTTCTCATTATTATTTAGGCTAGTCAGTCTGGTATTTCACCAAGTACCACAATCCATGATCCCTTGATCACTATTTCTATCCTCATCCAAACAGTCAGACCATTGGCCTGTTTGACTACTTGTTGTCCCATGGGATCTATGGATCCACTCGGTATGTTGCTAGGGATTGGGCCCAAGAAGTGAAGTTGGGGATGGGGAAGACTAGTGGACCATAAAAATTATAATTTTTATTATTATGATGTCCGCCTCCCAACCCCAAATAAGGGAAACAGACTTTTCTGCAAAAAATATTTTGCTTTTAACCCAAACTTACATGGAGTTTTTTAAATGCAATTAATGCCAGGCACTAAATCAACTGCTTCATATCCTGTACTTGCAGTGCTGGTGGTAAGAAAGGAAAATCCATCAAATTCCATTCAAATTGGGGGGTGGAGGCCCAACCACCACAAGGAGGGAGAAGGGGACTGTGTGGAGAGAGAGGAGAGAGCTCTTCTGCTTCTAGAAGTCAAGAAGACTTTTTCAGCCACTGTTGATCTTCTTTGCTATACGTCTTATATTAATCATCAACTGAAAGAACTGTCCATTTAAAACATTTCCTCCTTAACACTGATAGACTTGACAGAAAATATCGAGATGATTTAAGAGCATGCTACTGGATTTATTGGCAGCAATGCCAGATTGCACTTAGTGGGAAATTGGCAGGTATTAGCAATCGATTGGCTGTGATTCAGATTGTGGGCAGGTAAGAATTGTGAAAAGGTTTAATTTATACATCACAACACGGCAGAAACTACTGGCTTTGCTGAAGACTAATGAGGTCCTTGCAAATAACATCCCACAACCACCTACTTATAGGAAAAGCGGGCAGCCCCCTTTCCTGAAATACAGTCAAGCACTCTCCCATCGGGAGAACTGGCTCTTTCATTTTCTCCTGTATCCGATTTTCCCCCAGTAGTAATTCACTGGTTTCTTTTCCTGATTATAAGTTTAAGAGAATTTTAGCATGGAAACATACTTAGGCTCAGCTTAGCAAGTTGTAACTTACTGTGCCCATTAAAATACCTTTGACTGCTCCAGAATGAATGATTTGGGGAAAGTTATTACACTGACAGGTGTGGGGACCAAGACATTCTTCTTATTCCCACAAGGGAGGAAAGATTGGGTAGACCCACTGTAATTTTCTACCTCAAGTCTGCAGCCCTTGGAGAAGCCAGCAGAACGCTCACTTTCTGGGCACTATGTTCTCTCTTCAAGACTGTCAACAAAGAGGCCAATTAGTGTCCATTATAGCAATGGTTTCTGTGATGTGGAAATTTCCCCGAATGTGCCTAGATTGAGATGTGCAATTAACCCCAGAGGGCATCAGAGAAACAAGGTATTTCAGCCTTCTGTAGAAATTATGTAGGGTCCTCCCATGTGTGTGGGGTGTCCAGAGAGGACTGGCACCTCTGGTGGGAGGGCTGGCCTAACCCTTTTTAGGGCTGTGTACCCACTTTTGTGTTGACTTTTTTTGTGGGGCAATGAGGGTTAAGTGGCTTGCCCAGGGTCACACAGCTAGTATGTGTCAAGTGTCTGAGGACAGATTTGAACTCAGGTCCCCCTGAATCCAGGGCTGGTGCTTTATCCACTGAGCCACCTAGCTGCCCCCGTGTGCACCCACTTTTGGTGTCCACCTGTCACCCAACTTTCACCTGTGGCTTCATGAAGCTGTAGCATGCACAGTGGCTACACCCCAGTAAAGCCATCTCAGCAAATGCGCTAAACCAGGTTGAGGGTAACTGATAGGACTCAAACCTGTCAGTGTTAGGGGGATGCCTACTTCAAGCATGTGAAGACTTCTCTTGGTGAAATGGGTGGATGAAAACAATTTGAGCTTGGTCAGATGTTGAAGATGCCACGGTTGTCTACTGCATCTCAGGTCATTGCTAGGTAATCTTGACTTTGTCTTTGCATTGGACCTTGATTGGAAGAAAGAGGGAGGCTGCACAACTCTGCCTCACTGAAATCCAATTCACATGAAAGTCAAATCATCATCCATTGTGACGTTACTGGTTTTCTTCAAAAATGAAGGGCAAAACAATAACAACAATAGGGTTGTTCTTCATCCCGCTTACAGAAAAGGAAGCAAAAACAAAATATTTTCCACCCTGGTCCTCTCTTCAAAGCTTTCATTGAATAAGAATAGCTAATATTTATATAGTGTATACAAATATGTGCAATATTTATATATGACATTTATATACATTTAGGTTTGCAAAATCTTTTGCATTTACTATCTCATTTGATCCTCACAACAAACAACCCTATGAGAGAGGAGTCATAATTCCCATTTTACAGATGAGGAAACTGAGGCTAAAAGGTTAAGTGACATGCCTAATAAGGTAGAAAGTGTCTGAGGTGAGATTTGAATGAAAGTCTTCCTGACTCCAGGTCCAGCACCCATTTAACAGGGGCCAGGTGATATCCTTATATTTGTAGGAGAGAACTTAAAAACATGACTTAATAGCAGTAATTCTTGAGAAAACCCACAGCTACAGGTCGAGAAAGTTCTTCCTCAGTCCACATGAAGCTTTGTACCAAGCCTCAACTCTTTGGGGATGGCCAATCTGTAAAGTGGCCATGATTTGTTGAATGTGTAGTTCTTAACATTGAACGTAAGCACTTAGGAGCATTATGTGGATTTGGCACACTCCCTAGAGGATTGGTGAGTACTTCCATACTTCCATAAATATTTTTTGGCAAGTTGGAACAGATTTAAGCTGCTATTAAAAAAAAAGGAGAAACCAGAATAATTTTATCCCTCAGCCAACCATTAAAAATGGAAAAATAAGGACCTCAGAGAAATAGACATGAACATATGAATTACCTGGACTCTACTTTTTGAAGCGTCTAGCCCAAGTGACAGCCCTCTGAAAAGCAGACTTTTTCTCTTTCCCCCCTCTCCAAATAATCCAGAGATGCTTATCTAGTATGTGAGGCAACACTGATGTGTTGTATCTGTGAAAGCAGTACATCCCTAGGTCCAATTTCCAGCTCATTCCTTGGAGAGGTGACCAGAGGAGAGAGAGATATTTGGGGCTGGGCCTAAGGAGCCCAAGCTAATCCAGTGAGTCAGGTATGGGAGTTAGAAAGCAGTGAGGCATGTGTGTACCATGAAATCAATCCAACGTTGTTGTTGAGATGAAAATGATATAATTTTTTTGTGTGTGTGTGGGGGCAATGGGGGTTAAGTGACTTGCCCAGGGTCACACAGCTAGTAAGTGTCAAGTGTCTGAGGCTGGATTTGAACTCAGGTCCTCCTGAATCCAGGGCCAGTGCTTTATCCACTGCGCCACCTAGCTGCCCCCTATAATTTCTGAAGTTAAGATGGATGCCTATAAATCAAAGGTTGCTTCACTCCACCTCCACAGTCACCATAACAAACCCACCAGGCTAAGTTAGGAAGGTATTTTCAGCAGCTCTGGTAAAAGCTTGGATCCCAATCTGCCCTTAGAGTCTGCTTTTTATGCCATAGACATCAATGAAAGCCTTCTCTCCCCTGTAAGGGACAAGTTAGCCCACATAAAACAGGTGTGGTTCCATAATAGAGAAGACTTGGAAGTTAGCAGTGCCCTTCTTTTCATAGTATCTAGTCACTGTTAACAAGGTGGGCCACAGACTAAAAAAAAGTCATTGTGGTAAAAACAAAGTGAGCCCTGGATGCAGAGGTAGAGGACCTGGGTCTGAATCCTAGTTCTGCTACTTGCTACCAGCATGACCTTGACTAAATTGCCTTTTCTTACCAGTCCTGAGTTTCCTTATCTGAAAAAATAAGAGGGGGAGACTGGACACTGATGAGATTTGAAGCCCCTTTTAGCTCTAAGTCTGGGATTCTGAGGAGCATCACTATACCCAAATACTCAAAAGAACCAGCAGGTAGAGGCCATCACCACTGTAATAAGGAGATGGAGGAATATAAATGTGTCAGGCTATAACCCTACAGACCCCAGTGGGACACAGACAGCGCACAAACTTTCTGTGCTGGGCTCCCTTCTCTGAGCTTGCACTGGGCAATTTTTTTGCCATCCCATCTTCTTCGGTATGACGAGAAGATTCTAAGATACTTAAGCTTCAGACTCAATCCTGGCAGCCCCAACCGAATACACTGAATATGGGGAGTGTTTCAGCCCTTGAAGGTTTGCAGGTGCTTGGCTTTGATAGGGTGCAATGTCCAGCCAATTGTTAAGAGGTGACCAAGTCAGCCTTTTTTCAAAATGGAGTAGATAAACATATCATGTGTGAATTGAAGGACATGGGAAGGGCCTTCTTGCCCCCAAATACATCCTTATTTTGGCCATAAATTCCTATTACAAGAGTCAGTGTTAGGATTAAGGCCATTGGTTTTAGGAAGCCCCAGTAAGATGACATGTGAACACATGAATCTATCAAAACAAGCTTGAACGTGTTCAGAATAGACAGCATAAAAGATCATGGCCCTGAAGGGATGTGGCAGAGACATGGTGAGTGAGGGAGTCATAAAGAGGTGAAGCATGAGATTCTTCCAAAGAACAAGTACTTGTAGGTGAATCAGCAAGGGTCTGGACCAGAGGGTTCTTCCTTCTCCAGGAGAGGCCTAAGCACTTAGGGCTGGAGACCTAAATACTGGCTTTTCTTACATTTCATAACTCTTCTGAGGATCCCTACTCCTAGTGGTGATATGTAAAATTTACTATAGCTGATACGATTTTGATAGGAGAGAAATGGGACATAATTTCCCCCCTGCTCTTATGACATGACAAAGGAGAAACATTCCCACCATCAATGGGACAGGTTTAGGATAAATGTTCCCCACTGGATATTACCTGCCTTCCTGTTAAATATTTCTACTCCTTCCCATTGAAAGGAGTACTACATGCAATTAAAAAAAATCAACATTCCTGAAATGTGACTTTTTTCGGGTGATTTTGTGGGGGAAGGGCCACTTGGTTTGACTTATCTGTCTCACACAAAGCAATGCTGTTCTTTTAATTTCCATCCCCAGTTAGATTTGACTTGGGAAGATTTCAGCTCAATATAAGGAAAAAGTGACCAAGAATCAGAGTTGTCCAACAACAGAGAAGAGATACCTCAGGAGGTGATGAGTTCCCTGTCAAGCAAAGGCCAGAGGTGCTCTCATGCAGATTCATGTTTGAGGGTCAGGAGGTTGGGCTAGGTGGTCTCTGAAGTCTCATTCTGACTCCAAAATTACATGGTTCTACTAGGTGTGTATGGTCTTGCTGTCCCTTTCAAATATGAACATCTTGAAGGCAGCTAGAATATAGGGTTTTGATGAGGGTTGATGATGCAGACCATGCATCTGTGCTAAAGTCAACTCAAGAGCCAACCTTATGAGCTAGGAAAGGCCAGAATGGTGTGCTACTGGAAGCTGGGGAGCTACAGTCCAATGGAAGTGAAGTCCTGAGTGAACTACTGGACCCATGATAGATCAAAGGCAGACAGGAGGGGTTCAGTGGCATGAATATTCATAGCAGCCACATATCAGAGTCTCCTCTCCCCAGGGACTGAGGTGATATGAGAGAACGTGTCCTCAGGCGTTGGGGGGAAATGTTGGTACTTCTTTGTTGTTATATATTCCCAGTAAATATCTGTTTGTAAAAAAAAGATAACTGCTGTTGATTGGTTAAATGGAACTGGGGTGCTAATTGCTAGGATTAATATTAGGAAGAAGATGCTTGGGTAGGGGCTTGAACAGCTAACTTTGGAGGAGAGTTAGCCCACCCCCTCAGGAGCACTCCTAGAACCTTGAGGGGGATTTAGAGTCAGCCATTCTCTGGGAGAGAGAGAGTTGAGAACCTAGCTGTAATGAATTATGACCCCATTGGCAGAAGCATTAAATAAAACAAAAAGCAATTTTGGCAAACTATTCTTTTGGGCTACAGCTTAGAAATGATGTCGTGTCTGGGAAAGAAAAAAAAAAGCCATCGTGCTAACAATTGATAATCTAGACTTTGGAGAATGCTTCATTTCTTTCCTACCCAAGAAAACTTAGGACTGCTGAATTTGGAGTTAGAGGAACTGGGTCAGCTGTCTGGAATTGTGGGCCATGAGCAATTGATTCAACTTTCTGGGCTTCAGGTATTTTTTTTTTCATTTGTAAAATGAAGGATTTGAGTAAATGTCCTCTAAAGTCCCTTCTTGCTTGAAACATTTGATGGAGGGGGCTGTTTGGGAGATCCAAAATTCTATGGCACAACAGCTGAGTTATTTAGCCCACACTGAAACGTAAATGGCTAACTTCTATCTTCCCTTTTTGACAACAATATCCCAGTTTCCATCAGCTAACAATTCTTCTAGTGTGAGGTCAATTGTTAATTCAGTAGGGATTTCTTTAGAGTTGTCCAACCTCCCCATCTGAACCAGAGATTCCATCATGCAGGGAACTTGTCTGATGTTGAAACTTCTTCCTTTGGTGCAAAGCAGCAACCTCCCCTATATAGTCTAAGAGAATGGCCGTGGAGTCACTGAAAGATTATGGGGCTTGTCCCTGGTCACATAGGCTAGTAAGCATTAGAAATGGGATTTGAACCGTCTTCTTGGCTACCCTGCTACACTTCCTGTTGCAAGTGTGAGGTGTGACAGAAATATTTTCACACTTAAGAGCTATGGAAAATGTGACACATACATCTGGTATGGTCAAAGACATTTTTATTTAAAGACAAGGACAATCTCTGGGAACATTTGCATAGCCAGCTCCCCAAATGTTAAAGTACTACTCTCCTTGTCTACATAAACATCACGGATTGGGCTTGATGCATAGAGCAGATGAGCCTGGAGCCTCCAAGGGATCTGAAAGTCCACATGCTAAACAGACATTCATGGTATGACTGGGAAACTGTGTTTACAGTTTAATTGTAGAGCAAACTGTGACCCTTGCCAAAGCTGAGCTGCAATAAAGGCAGATGCCTGCGTAGGTGGATGTACTTAAAAAATGTAAGTGAGCACATAAAGAGCTTAGATAAGCTGGTGATTCTCAAGCTGTCCCACTAAATTCCTGTTTGTCCCCACCCTGACAGAGAGGTGTCACAAAGTGAGCTCAGTAGAAAAGGATGTTCTATTAACTAACAAGGCCTGACGGCACTTAGAATGATTCTGAGTGAAGCGGCCCAGATCTAGATTCTAATAAAGAAAGTGAAGCACTTACTGCCAGCAGGCAAGTCCCCCAAACCGTACGAAAGTGGACCTCTGCAGCTGGAGGAGGGGAGCAGGGCTGGAGCCAGAGAGGGTCATGGATCACGTCCAGCTTTGATTATTTATGGCGTGTTGATGAAGGAACAACTTTCCATATGAGGCACAGCCTTACTAAGGAACAGTAAAGCTCAGCAGAGGGAACGGTCCAGGGAAAGAAGACTGAACAGAAATGAAAGCTTGTGAAAACAATGTGAACTTCTGAAAAAATGTTTTTGTCTGAGTCTGGGATCTCTTCCACATGGGGAACTTGGGATATGGAAAGCTGCCTCCGACGAGGACTAGCTTGACTTGTCTGTGAGTGAACAAGCATTAATTAAGTGCCTACTATGTACCAGGCTAAACACTTGGGGATACAGAGAAAGGTCAAAACAAAACAAATACCCCAAACAATCCCTGCTCTCAATGAGTTCAGCGTCTAATGGGGAGGAAACACGAGGATGACTCTGTATGAATAAGATGTGCACAGGATAAATGGGAGATCATAAACAGAGGAAAGGTGCTAGCATTAAGGGGGATTGGGAAGGGCTTTTGGTAGGTGGCATTTGAGTTGAAATTTGTAGGAAGCCAAGGGAAGCTGGAGATGATGGAGCAGGGAGAGAATTCCAGGCACAGAGGATGGCCAGTGACTGTTTTATTCCATAAAAATAAGTGATTAAAAAAAAATGTTTCAAGTCAGGGGATGAAGTGTCATGTGCAAGGAAGAGCAAGGAGGCAAGGTCAAATAAGACAAGGTCTGAAAAGGCCCATCGAGTCTGGCCATTAAGGAATGCCTGGCAACTTGGGAGGGGGAAGTTTCAGTTAAGGATATAACTTCTGGTCTTAGAGTTGTCTGAGATGATCCTTGAACCCCTCCCCTGTCTTCCCGATGCCAGAGCCGGCCTTGGAGCCATTATACAGTGCTGCATCTCATGTGCAGCTATGTTCTAAATGCTGTCAGCTTCATAAACCATAGCTCAAAATTGACGTCTGGGGTGTTAGCCATCGGTGCTACATTTCCATGTTGATCCCATCAAAGAGATACTCCAAATTCTCCATTAAATTGTCATGCCATTTAAAATAAATATTCAGATCTCAACCATATTGGCATTCCCTCCATTTATGGCATTCCTCCTGTGCCAGTCTCCATCTTGTCTATGTCGAGCCTTCCAAGATAATTCACTTAATGTGCTGGCAGCCTTCCTGTAGGTCTTTTCTGCATTTCCTGACAGTGAAGCCCTCAGGCTATCCATTCTCCCTTGTTCCTGACATCCAACCACTTTCTCTCCTTTTCTGATCATGCAATTATATCTTCAAGTTCACTCCTTGCTTCCCAATGGTGATGGGCCAGTTTCTTCTAGGCTCCCCAAATTATCAGTGGGATACCCTAATGAACTCTTAAGGATTCCTGGGCCTTACCATCTTCCCTTCTGTAGAACCACAGGTTCTCTGGGCTTTTCCATCCACCATGAAGGTAAACTTTCCTACATGGAACCTCTATCCCCTTGGGAATGCAAACTTCTTGAATAGGGTCTGTCTTCTTTTTCTATTTTCATTCCTGTTCTGTAGCACAATGCTTGGCACATACTAAGAGCTTAATAAATGTTTTTTTCATTTGTTTAATTTCATTAATTCATATCCCTTTCCCATCTCTTGAGCACAGTTCATTGTTGGAAACTTGCTCAACACTTACTTGTGCCCATTAGCCATCTCCATTGTCCTCTGGGTCACCTGCAAATTTGTGGTATTCCAAGGTTTGTAACCATATCCCATCTCCAGAAGAACATTTCTGTTAAAAAGACAGCTCTTTGTACTCAGGAGCCACTTAGGCTTATTAAAAGTATTATACAATTTTCAAAATGCAATTGTACCCACTTTTCCTTTCCTCTTTGATTCTGGGGTCCAACTCACTTTCCATCTGTAGTATCTGTCCCAAATACAAGATGTCCTAAACATTTTAGTGCTATTTATTAGCTTAAAACTGAACTAAGCTTTTTTGGAAATGCTGTATTTGCTATACTGAATAAACTCAACGGGCTGGCCATGCAACTGACAAAAGGCAGGCAAATTTGAGACTAATTCTGTATCTACAGAATTCTTTGTTGTTGTTTACTTTTTCCTGTGCAGGTTTATCAGCCTGATCTCTTTTGAATAATCACGAATCTCACTGAAACCCCAGAATGCTCTATGGTTTGACAAAGGCAGCATATAGATTGATACTTTCTGAACATCTCTCAATGACCAGCGGTGTAGATATTATTGTCTTCATTCTTCTGGTCTCTTTCTCTCCCTGAGATAACCTTGTAAAATTATCTTGTAACGTTTTTAAGATTGCATTAGCTCAGGTACAGTTCCTGAGAATTCTTAAACTTTCAAGAAACTGTTTGTATAAGACTGGGCCAATGCATTGGACGTCTTCCTTCTATTTCAAGGATACCAGGGCAGCATTTGGTCTGTTTATCTACTAGTCTTAACTCTGTCCCCCCTCCTTTTCCAATCATAAATGCTGTCCTTATGTGAGATTTTTAACATTTCTGCCAAGGGTTTAATTTTTCTTTTTTTAAATCTACCTGGATCTAACCGCTTCATTCAAACGCCTGACTTCATTAAAAGTTAGTCAAGAAAGTAATGCAATAACTGAGCTAAGCAAATGAAATTGCTTTTTGTTATAGACAGTTTAATGCAGTGGCAAGAGCACTGAACATGGAGTTAGAATGTTCAAATCCTGGATATACCTCTTACCAATAATCATGTTGTTAGCAGCCTTTCTTCATTGCATTCCCTGGTGTTATTGTGGTCAACAACCAGAAGCATGCTGGAGCCAGCTTAACCCGGCTCATTAGAGGCAGATTTAATTGGCCCAAAGTCCAGAACTATGGGCCTGTTAAATTTTCATTTAACTCACAAAAGAGCAAATGCTACAAAGCAGGGCTTGATGTACTGTTTAGTTGATTGTCTAGGCTTAAGAAATGATTTAGAAAATGTTAATAATGCAGCTTAAACTTAAATGTGTTGCATTTCCCTCCCTCTCTGCTCCCCCCCCCCCAGGCCTGGAGCCTCTTGTTAAAACATTTACTAGAACATCCCTGTTAATAATGACAGACCCAAAATTATGCTACAGATGTTTAGAATGGAGATGTGGATGTGACACAGGGATGACAGGGCAGAATGGCATTTGCTTATATCATCTGCTTCCAATCAGACTGTGTCTGAGGAAATAGGTCTCAGGAAAGAAATGTCCTCAAGAGGTCACGGATTGAGGTAACAGATTTTTTTGTTTATTAATCAGGCAAGACTTCCTTAGCTCAAAAGAAGTGTGTCCTGTAGACTGAAGAGGCAGCTTTCTACTTGTTGTATGTAAGGAAATGTAGGTCCAGACCTCCTTGTCTGAAAACTAACTCTTTCCTTGAAAAAGGGTTAGCACCTCCACTAATGTTCACAGCTGGTGGAGCTTGGGAGGTAGAAGATAGGATGTTGCTTCATCCTTGGGGGAATAGCAGGAAGGCATCCAACCTAATCTAATTAATAGTAAGTAGGCAGGAATTCAAAGAAGGGTTGTTTGGTTTTGTTGGGGTTTTTTGGGGGGGGAGGGGAGTAGTTCTTTGTCTTGATTTTACCCAATGTTTTTGCCTTGGGTTATGTTTTCCGCCCATCCCAAGTGACTGCATGGAAGGATCAAAAGGGCCTAAGACAGGCATTGATTGATCTGTTGCCTTTATCTTTTCAGGAAAAATTATGTCTTATTTTTTAGGATCACTGTTAAATACTAAATTTTCATTATATGGGAGTCGTTTTTGAGAGATTTAGTATACTGAGGTAGGGATTTTTCCTGAGAGTTCACGTATGGCTCTCAGTATACTGCACCACTATGTTCACTACTGAATTATTAAACTCCCCTATAATTCCCGAGGTCACTAATCCCAAATAAGACTGTCTTTAACTCCCAGGGTTCATTCCCCCATTCTACTGGCAAATGTCCTGAAAACATCAGGTATGGGAGACGGTAGAAGCTGTAGCTATAGATTGTATCCTTGTCGTCCTCTTGATAGCAATTGATGGAGGAAATGAACGGTCTCTCTCCAAATACTCCTAGCCTTTGTAACAACGGGGCCTTTTGTCAGTTTCCCCATCTCTAAAACAGAGGGGAAAAATACCTTTCTTGCTTACCTCCTAGGGTTATTGGAAGAATAAAACGAGAAAATGTAGGTGAAAGCATTCTGTGAACTACACGTGTGAGGGATAAAGGGACTAAAACTCAGAGGAACCTCAGGTGTATTAGGAGCAAATGAATATTATATACACTTCACATCCACCCCGAGTTACAGAGATTCCATCAGGATGAAGCTGGTCCATCCTACTCTGAAAATCATTTCAAAGATTATAAGAGGTAATTTCCATCATTCCACAACATTTATTTTGAGTGCTTTTGTGCAAGGCACCTTGCTAGGCACTATGGGGGAATACAGAGTTGACTTAGACATGACCCCTGCCCTGGATGAGCTTACAATCTTAGAGGAAAGATAAGACATGTATGCGCCTGTAATACACGGCAGGACATGATATGCCTATAAGAGAGGTACAAACAAAACCGCTATGACAGTTCAGAAGGAAGATCCCTTTTGGTTTGGGAGATGAGGGAAAACTTCATGAGGATAGCATATGAGGAAGTGAGTCTTGGAGGAAGGGTGGGAACCCAACTGGTGGAGACAGAGAGGGAGGGAAGGTAATTCCAACTGTAGCAAATGGCACGAACAAGACCATGCTGTGCAGGCCCATTCAGGCTGTGTGGGAAAAATGACAGGTGCTCCAGTTGGGTGAATATGAGTACAGGATTACAGAATGAGAGAGTGGGAAAAGCAGGCTGAGGCCAGAGTGGATTGAGCTTCATATCCTAAATTGAAAGACTGGACTTTATTTGTTAGATAGCAAGGAACCACCAAAAAGGGTTATGAGCAGCAGTGCCATGATCAGAGCTGTGCTTCAGGAAGATTAGTTTGGTGGCCATGTGTGAAAGGGAAAGGACTGGGTAGAGGGAGACCAGTGAAAGGCTGCTACACTCGTTTGGGTAAGTTAGGGAGGGCCTACACCTGGATGGCGGCAGTGGGAATTTTAAGGAAGGGATGGGTGCAGAAGCTTTTTCAGAGGTAGAATCAACAGGATTTCGTTAGATGGGTGGAGAGGAAGAAGGAGGGCTCAAAGGTGATTCAGAAGAATGCTAAGGTCACTAACAGAAGAATCAAGAGGTGATGTTCTTTTGGCAAAGGGGAAGTGGGGAAGAGGAGGAATTTTGTTTTGAACAGTATCTCCCAAACATACAACAGCCATAAGGCTATTTTTATATCCAGAACTGGCTGAAACTTGAAAGATGAACATTTCAGAATCTGCTAGACCATTTCCTACACATTAAAAAAAAAAAAAGGAGTTTTACTCATGAATGAATTTGAAAAAAGGAAACAAAACCAAACCTGTGCCTGTCAAATTACTAATACAGGTACATCCCTCCAAGCCACCATTCAAAAAAGAAGCTAGTCTGAGGGACAAGGGAAAGAAACCAAGACACCTAGGGTTTCTGGCTTGAACAACCTGTGTTACTTTCAGGGCATAAATATTCTAGCATTGTCTGCTTGAAAATAACTTCTTATGTAGAAAATGGCTTTTTTATTTCTTTAATTAGCTGGAGTTTTAACAGGATTTTGATTCCTTTGAAGAGAGAACTCTGTACCTGTAAGACATGCCAGCAAAGACGCTTCAAGGCAATGACCATTTAAGAAAGTAGATGGTAGGTAGCATGAAGAAAAAAAACTGGAAGGACTGGATGCAAGGAATTTAAATTAGGGCAAATGACAATCTTATTAAATACATTCTCCTAAAGCATATTCAAATAAAGCCAAGGATTGAACACATATCGATATTCATTACCATAAAACCTGGTACGACTTTTGAAGCTGAAATGAAGTTTTCAGTCTAGGAAGTTATTAGATTTGTCAATCTATATTAATAGAAGGCATTTGTGTGCTATTACACAAAAATGATACCTACCAATATATACATGTTCATACTGCATGGTATATTTTAGGCAGATCTTATAATCTTCCTGATTTTTGTATCCATAGTCTGGTCTTTCTATTTGTTCTGATAAGGACTCAAAGGCTTTATCAGTTAATGAGTGACATTTCCCAACAAATCCTCATATAAATCCAAAAATTCTGTGCTGTTTCTTGTGTAGTTCATAAGAAAACAAAATTGTATAAATTTTGCCTTTACTCATGAAAAACAAAAAGGGTTTTGTTTTTTTTTTTTGCATGGCCCAAATCTGTAATTAAGAGACACGAGTATAATATTAAACTCTGTGGGGAAGAGCAGAGCAAACATTTCCTGCAATGTTCGTTCCCTCCCCCCAGTGTTTCATTTTTCAGCCTCATTAGAAAGTTCAATAACTCCCTGTGAGGATAATGCACTTAAAAGAGCCCAGAGTACAGAAGGGTCCTCACAGTTGTGCTGCTGTTCCCAATGAAGGAAAAGTTCTTCTTTCCTCTCGAGCGTCTGCTTACAAAGAAGACAGTTAAAGCCCAAATCAGACCAGACCTGAATCTTATATGGCGTGGCACAGTCTGGGCTTGGCGGAGCCTTGCCCGGCTCCCCGGCTCCCAAGGGAGCTTCTTCGCTCTTTGTCAGTATGTCCAGGTTCTTCTGATGGAGGAGGTAGATCTCCCTTTTGAGCTGGATGGGGAATGTGTACGCCTCCTCTTCCAAAGCGTCCCTCTTCGCCAGGCTTCTCCTCTCGCTGCGCTGTTTCCAGAAATGAGCAGCTCGCTTCACCACTTCCTCCTGGGCTCCTCTGCTGCTTGGTAAGACTCCTTCCTTCAGCTTCCCCTGAATGTCCTCTCCGTGCACATACAATAAATGACACTTCATCTCAGAAAAAGATTGAGCAGTGACCTGACAGCGGCCACACTTGATGTCCAACTTGACTTCGCTGGCCTGTCCTGGAAAGAGGGTCTCCTCGAGGCCTGCCTTGTTTTCTCTGAAAACAGAAAAAGCAGAGGCTGTGTGAGAGGAGTGTTCATGCTCTGGCTCCTGAAACACTACCCCCCACCCTGCAAATGTCCCAAACATGCGCTGATGAGCAGGAAGAATAAAAGGCAAGCAGCATGGACACAGAGAAATCCTGGTGGGGCCCAGAATGCATGGCGGTCCCCTCTGGTTGGCTCTGCTAACCTTCACGGGTATCCACTTGGTCACGTCTGTCCTTCAAGGGGAGTGATTTAGGTGGCTCTTATAGTCTGATACAATATGCAAGTTGGGGGCAAGGGATCCTAGAAGAATAAGTCCTGGCCTGGGAGTCAAGACATCCGGTTCAACTCTTGGCATTCTTGCTAAGCACAACATAACCTTGGGCCAGTCATTCAGAACTCTGAGTCTTTGTCCTCATCTGTGACATGACCCTCTTCCAACTCTGATAGCCCACGGCTGTATTCATAGTTAAAGAATGCCCCCAAATGCTTAACTGACAAGGATTTAGGCCCATTATGATTCATCACCTGTTAAGAATCAAAAATTATATCAAATCTTATGGGGGGAGGGCATCAAATAGCTATGACACCTCAGAGGTGTTTCCAAAAGCCCTAAATGGACATAAACAATGTTCAATCTCACTCCAGCCTCCACAGAAAACCTGGATTTCCTTCCCATGTACCACTGCTGCCAGCACTCACCTCTCCACCGCTTCTTCTGTGCCTCTTACGCCTATTTCTCGGTTCTTTGGCCCTCTGCCCTGTGGCAATTCCCCAGAGGAAGGTTCGGTGTTGATCACAACCCTATGCACTTCTTTCAGATGGCCAATATAGACCCTCACGTGACCAAACACTTTTGCACAGAATTCGCAGCACAGGAGCTTCTTGAGACGACTCTCACTGTGATGAAGTTTCATATGGGTGCTGAGGCTTCCCGAGTGCACATATGCTTTACGACAGATCCGGCAACTGTAGGGCCGTCTGTTTGTGTGTGTGTTCATATGGTCCTGAAGATGGTGTTTAAACTGAAAGTGGTGGTTGCAGATGTGGCATCTGTGCCAAGGCTTTCTGATGGCAGAGAAGCCATTTTTGCATACAGGACCTGGCTTGGTACAAGCACTGTCGCTCTGCTTCGAGCTGGGATGCTTGTTTGTAAGGGGATTTTCTAACATGGTGTCTACATAGTCGGGAGATTTGGTCTGTACAGGAGGTGCAGGGGAGGTCAGTGGAGACACTGCCTGCATGACAACAACAGGCTTGGGCATAATGTTCCGATACTTTTTCACAGTCCCAGCTTTTCTGTCTCTGAGCTCTTGGGGGTCAGTTTTTACTCTTTCTTGAACATCTCTGCATGTGTCAAGGACACACTTTCTCTTCTTTGTCTGAAAAGCCAAAACGTCCTCTGGCATCCTTCGTTTCCTTCCTCTTTTCCTGGCTGTTCCACCATTTAATTTCTTTTTGTTGTCAACTTCCACCTTGGTGACTGAGCAAAAGGCATCTCTGCAGGCAGCGGGCTTGGACACTTGTGTGAGTGAAACAGCAAAGAGCTTATCCGATGTTTTGGGAGGCACATCGAAGGTTTTTGCAAATGATGCAGCTTTGTCACAGTTGGGTCTGTGCCAAGAAGCAGGACCGACAATGCTGGCATCTGGCTTAGACATTGCTGTCTTCATTCTTGAGTATGGCAAGATTGGAAGTTTACCTTTAGGCGCTGCAGGGATCAGCTGCACTGCATTGCCAAAAATAGCTGGGGACAAAACGGTCATGGCTTTTGCCGAATCGGCGACTTTTTCTCTGATTCTCTCAATAACCATGGCTGAGGGCTTTCTGGCCATTGTGTTTGTGTCTAGTTTGGCTTTCATGGAATTACCCAGCTCAGCTGAAGCTTCCTCTGGTACCCATGGTTTGGGGAAAATAACCGTGTCGCCTGCCTCAGGTCTGCTTATCAGTGGAGGTCCAGATTCTACACAGCTGCTTTCATCAAGCAAAGCAGTAACTGTGATTTCAGTCGGCACCTGATCTATCACTATCACATGCTCAGAGGAATCAATGTTGGTGTGAAGTTCAGAATGGTTGGCTATTGAAGGCGATGGCTGAGCACATATTTGTGTATTGGCTGGAACCTTCCTAATCACACTCACAGAAGAGTTTGGAATCGTTTCCACTTCTGGCATCTTCTTATTTCTTGTAGGCTGGTACCGAGGAATAGGCAATTTAAGGTTTTTGGGCTTCTGGACGGGTGGGGTTGTCACTGCTGGAGTAACCTGGGGCAAAGCGACAAGGGAAAAGGTTCCCTCCTGACCAGCGACTTGCATCAGGGCATAGTTTTGTGGTGGCATCACCAGAGGCCTAGAATTGGCCGAGGACATGGGATGAACTTGATCACAGAGTGATGGTGACTGATAGGGCAGCACTGGGGATGTTAGGACTTTGGGTGTAATTTTGGGGGCAATAGTCCTAAACTGAATTTTATTCTGTAAACTTTTCCCAGTCTGTGTTGTCCAGGGAGAGATTTTAGGTTCATCTGCAATGATAATACAAAATGCAAAAACAAAATGTTATTGTATTATATTTATACAAATGTTGACAGTTCAAATAAGCACATTAAAAGCAACTCAAAGAAAAATATAATTAAAATAGATGGTAAATATTCAAAGAAGTGTCAAATCCTCACTTTCATATTTCTCAAGTAGCAGTCCTCTGGGTTGAGGTTTCAATGCTCAAACTAGTCTTCATGCAAGGACTAGGAGTTAAGGACCAATACCTAGCACATAGTGAGCTAAGTAGTGTGAGTTAATAAATGTTTGTTTCCTTCCTTCAACAACTGGCTTTACAAAGACAGACTGTGTGAGCACCAAACCTTTTATAAACGGTCTGCATAACCTACAAGGAGCACCTTTTATCTACTGTGCTCATGTCATCTCTGAGCTGCACTTTCCCATACAGACTGAACACATTAAAATGTAAAGTGATGCTACAACAGATGCAAGAGACACCAATGCAGAGCAGGGTGAAATAGATTGTCACTCTGTGAACATTCATCCTCTGCTCCATTTGGAGGCCATACCATTTGGCACAGTGGCAACACAATTTGTTTGCACAGTGGAAGAATTCCAGGTTGAAAGCCAGCCTTGTTTCTATTTCCCCATGTGACTTGTGAATTTCTTTTGACACCTTTCAAACCGTTTACGTGTGCTTTTGCAATTAAATCACTAGCATTTAAAAGCTGATGTGACTCCCCTCAACCCCACCATTATTTTAAAATGTTACAAGATACTGAACAATATGCAAAGACAGGAAATGCTCTCTAGTGTAAAGCTTCTTAAACAATGGGTCACAACCCCATATGGGGGTGTATAACTGAATGTGGGGGTCGTGAAAAATTTGGCAATGGCACAAGGTTATGTATACCTATTTTATATACTTCGATACCCCGGGTCATGTAAAATTTTCTCAGGTAAAAAGGGCTGTGCATGGAAAAAGTTTAAGAAGCCTTGCTCTAGCTCATACAACTAAAATAATCATACATATTCTTTAAGATTTATGGGAGCACCTAGTGACCAGTTCTTATGCCACTTAAAGGTAGCATGGTATACAGGAAAAAACGCTGGCCTTTGGAGTCTGATGATCTGGTTCCAAATTGTGTCTTCCCGACTTACTATCAATCTAAATTTGGGTAAATCACTTAGTCTTTTTGAGTCTTATTTTCTTTTTATGTAAAATGGAGATAATACTTTGCTAATCACTTTATAGGTTGGACATGAGGAAATAATTATAAACCATAAAGTCTTCTATAATATGGGATATTGTTATTCTAATAGGTCCCTTCCTTAACCCAATCTCATGAAGAGAAAAAAAACAAGACAAAGACTTGTTCTGGACCCACGATAGATTTCCTCTGGGTGGAAAGCAAAATTAGGAAACAGTTTCTTGCCAAAAATCTTTACATGAAGGAAATAGTCTTAGATAAGAAATCCAATCTGCATTTCTAACTCTGGACAAAGTGAACAAGTTTAATGTCTTTCTTTTTGGATTAAGGTATTCACCTATTCTTCCTACAGTTTGATAAATGGAGTGTTAAATAGGCTAGGGACATTTGTCATAGTTTCTATATAGACGACACTGCTATATTTAGCTGGAATGCTAGATCATCTGGACTATCTCAGGTTGCTAGGTGCAATAGGTAATGCTGATCTCATGGTATACCTTAGTAAAATGCCATTTGGGATTTCCAGAAATCAAATATCTGGGATACGAGGGAGAAATAGGTATGTAACACCCTTCTGAAACAAAGCAGAACTTGAGAGGAAAAGGCACTTATAATTTAAAAAATGATTGGATCACTTTTGGGGGGATTCCCAGAGACAAAAGGCCATGCTTTAGGACCAAGTTGATTCAGATCTGAATAATCCTAGAAGGGTAAACCAGATAAAGTCACCGGTATACCAGAATGTCAAGAAAAGCTGAAATAGGCTCTGATTTCTCTACTTGTTTTAAGAGCTCCTGACTTTTTCCTCTTGGTGACTGCTACCTACAACACTAATTTGGGCACACTACTGTTATGAAACCATGAAAATATAAATGTTTTGTATTGTATTATGGGAAAAACTAAATTGCCAAAAAAGAGACACAGAATTTTGAAAAAGACCCCTCTAAGGGTTGGTCTCCCCAACTTATCCAATTGTAACAAGGATTTCTTCTATCATGTAACTGACAATGGTCATCCAGCCTTTGCTTGAAAACCCTACAGAAAGGCGTTTCTAGAAAAACCTCCTGGAGCAGCTCCATTCTAATTTTGAAAAGTTCTTTTTGTTAGGAAGTTGTTTCCTTAGTGCTAAACCTTCCATTCATTTCTAGCCTAGGGGCTAAGTAGAACAAATGAATCCAGCCCTTCTTCCCTGTGAAAGCTCTTCAAGTGTGTACGAAGATGGCTCTCAGTCACCCCCTTAGCCTTCTCTTTTCCAGTCTAAACACCCCTCGTTCTTTTAACAAATCCTCATGCTACATCTTCTCAAAGCCCTTCATCTTCCTCTGTTTTATTCCTTAAAAGGGCAACACGTTTCCTAAATGTGTTATCCAGAACTGAACGTGGTATTCCATATGTCTCCTTATCAAGGCCAAGCACAGCTGGACTCTCGCCTTCTTACTTCTTTACACTCTGCTTTTCTGAATGCAAACTGAGATCATATACGGTTTTTGAACTGCCACAGCATGTTGTTGGCTCATACTGATCCAGCAGTCTACCAAATCCACAGGCCTTTTGCAGATAAATTTCTACCTATCCATGCCTTCTCCTTCTGAAGCTATGTTTTTGTAACCCAAGTGCAAGACTTTACATTAACCCCCCCCCCCATTAAATTTCACGTTACAATTAGTCCAACATTTTAGCCTAAAACACTATGGACCCTTACCCCTTAATCCAGTATCTGAACTACTCCTCCTAGCCTTATAAATGGCGTGCTTTTATGCCATTGCTGCCTTTATGTTCAACCCTAAACAAACCAACCGACATCACTGAGCTGCACAGGGCCAACTACTCACTCTTCTGCTGGGCCCTTCACTAGAAACCTCTTTCCAGGCTATTAATGATGGTTTGGGGGTATTGTTATTTAGCCATCCTCGAAGCACTTAACTGTACCATTATCTAGCATGTATATTCTCCCAACTCGTCCAGAAAAATAACATGAAAATCTCTGTCAAATACTTTGCTGAAATCTAGCAAAATTATATCTATAGCAACCCCCTGTTCTGCCAGTGTGTTAACTCCACCAAAAAAGGAAAGGAGGCTGGTCTGGCACAAGCTGTTCTTGATAAAAACATGCCAGGTCTTTTCCATCACTGCTTCCTTTTCTAGAAGTTCACAACCACTTCTTTTGTACAGGATAACCCTGGAAACTCTAGAATTTTTCTAAGAATCAAAATCAAGTTCACTGCACCATCTATTTTTCAGACTCCTCCTTTCTTTTGCCTTTTACTAAAAACTGGAGCCACATTTGCCCTTTGACAGGAGTCCTATGGCACCTCTCCCATTCTCCATGATCATGGAGATTCATAAATTGCACCTGTAGGTTCTCATAGTGCCCTGTAACATGCTTCCTCCGGACCTGATGCTTCCAGGGAAGCGACATGCTTTCGTTCTAAATGCTGCCATATTTATTTAGATTTCAACTCCCTAGTAGATGTCTCTCTTTGGATCTTTTCACTCCAAAGGTCGTCTGCCTTGGACCTCTTACACCAGTGTGGCCAATCCATCTGTGCTTGCCTGTCAATAATGCCTGATTGATCGTCTATAAGAGGCTCACCGAAGATTTTTAGTTTTCTTGGTATTGTGTGGCTACACATGGAGCACAGATTTTCCACTGGTTATCTTTTTTTCTCTTACTATGTTATTGGTCCGTCTTTTCTTGTCCTTCATTTCTGAAGCAATCCCTCAGATTAAAATGTCAATGAAAAATAAAGGTTTGTTGTTGTTTAGCCATTTTTCAGTCGTGCCTGACTCTTCGTGACCCCATCTGGGGTTTTCTTAGCAAAGATGCTAGAGCAGTTCGCCATTTCCTTCTCCAGCTCGTTTAACAGATGAGGAAACAGACAAACAGGACTAAGTGACTTGCCCAGAGTCACACAGTCCGTCTGAGGCCAGACTGGAACTCAGGAAGATGAGTCTTCCTGACTGCAGGCCCAACACTCTTGTTTAACCAATAAATAGAAATACAATACAACACAGATAAAGTTAATCTGTAGTTTTAAGTCAATATGCAGCCTTCAGAGATCCATTTCTATCTGAGTTTGACGACTACGATTTACAGTACTCCTCCCATATAATGTATTTGTCACCTACTTGGGGCTACCGCCTGTTACGATATCAGCTTCCAAAGAAATAAAGTTGAGGTCATCTGTCACTTGGGGCCAAACAATACTGCTGGAAAGATACTGATGTTAACTCGATGGGTCTTTGTTTTACTACCAAGTCTGGGATTGTTAAAAGTACTGCAGTTTCCCCAAAGAAATCCAGTTGGCCATCGTCTCACAATTCAATTGTGAACCCACTGTAGCATCTAAGAAACATATATCGCTAGACTGGCTTTGGGCTTATCCTTCCAACTCTGGATCACAGACTGGACAACAGACATACTTCATGAACTGGGCTTTTCCTGTATAACTAATTAGGCTAAACTTTTGAGTGATTGTGGATTGCATTTAGGATTAAGCAGCATTCTGGAATTTGGCACTATCAGCAAACATCATGTCATCCACAAAGAGGAGTATCTGGAGGAAGTCAATATTTACAGAGAATCTCTCTTCCAATTGGATTATATGCTGAAGGTCCTCCATTACAATGGCAAATGCCACCGGTGAGGATATGTCTCCCTGTTTTATGCTTTGAACGGAAATAACCAGAAGGATGGATAAAATTATCTTTGTTGTTACGACTTTCAAGGAATCTGCATGACTTTTTAAAGGAAACAACGTGTTAGAGGAGAGCATTTAAGATAGCATTTTGCTACTCCTAATCATATGCCTTTCAAGAGTAAACAGGAAGTATAGTTTAGTCAAACATGTGACTGAAAACAAGTGGAACGCTGTAGAATACTTTGTGAATGCTCGCCTATTCCCTACTCATGCTTTCATCAAACTGTCCTCTCTCCATATTTGTGTAGGTTGTTATAAAGAATTTGCAGAGGAAGACAAGTAGACACATAGGTCGTTAGTTATCAATATTTTCTTAATTATGCTTATAAAAAATAACAAGGTCTATGTTATCTAGTCTTCCCTTTTTCAGACACCAAAGGAGTCAGTTCCTCCATGCCCTGTTTTGCATCCTCTACTCAGTCTAGTCCAGCTGCTCTTTCCACCTTTAGTGAAATTTCTACTTCCTCATTGTTACCAGGCTTTCTGCGATGGCTCCATTGTCACTGATGGAGAAATAAGTTTTGTCACAAAAGTCTTTACAGATTCTTTCCATTGGGGAGTGTGGGGGGGGGGGAGCAATGTATTGTCCTCCTTACAGTTTCATTCTTAATTGTTCCAAGGGAGATGTGGCTTAACTGGGTCTCTTTACCAAATGGTCTTTATTTCCCTGTTTCTATTTTATGAAGTGAAACTGTTTATAATATTCCACTATGTTTTTCCATAAGACTTCACGAATGAGTTTAAATTCTAGATTAGATTGGTCTTTGCCTATCAAATCTCACTGCCCAGAAAAGAGATCAAGTATTTACTGGTTGAAGCCGTTTTCCTAGGCTCTTGTATTTTCCTTATTGTAGTAAACACTTTACATTGGCTAAACTCTTTTGGAGTTTACTCTTTTACCCTTTTCCCATTTTTCAGAATCAATGGCTAATTTAAATATATCAGGTTGGAATGACTTCACTTGCTTGTCATATCTTATTTTTAATCTTTCTCTGAATTTGGAATTGATTTGGATCTTTAACAAGTCAAAGATCTGATTTTGGAGAGCTGCTATTTAAAAATAAATCCTATATTAGAAACCAGCTGCTTTTTTCCCTCTACTAGAATATGGGCAATTTCATTTTTCATGATACTGCTTAGTGTTTGCCATACTTAACACCTTTTTACTCTCTTAAAGAAAATATGATCTACAGATGTGAGGCTACTATATGGTCTCCAAGCCTCTCATTTTTCTTACTCCTGAACCATGGTTACCAAAATATTTTCACCATTTTTTCTTACACCCACATTTGTACTGAAGACATTAAGCATTAAAGTACACATTAGTTAAATTTGGAGGGCCTAATCAAGCTCTTTTGCAAAATTTCTCTACTTCCTTTTTATGAGACTGTACACAAAGTCTTTCCAGGGCTAAAGTGCAATACCTTTTATTTTGTATATGCTTCTATGTGCCCTGGTTATATCTCTCCTAAGAGAATGTCAAGCTCCCTGAGGGCGGGAATTACCCGTTGTTTGAGAATTTACCACAGTCCATGGGATCTTCCCTATCATCTCTCTGAAGGCTTTGAAACCCACTCTTCTCAAATCTAGGGAGCATATTAGACCATTCCCAACTTTCCTGTTCTTCTCTAGCACTTTCCCCTGGGTTTCCATTATTTGTACTTTAGCAACTAGTTCTTCCTTAATTTGTCTTTTCTTCAGAAAGATCATTTGGCAATTATCTGGGTTTTGGATAACATCAGTTCTTCAATTTCTAGCCAAGAGTTTACCTCATGGACTGATCATTAAGGTATAGGACTTCCAAATGAACATTCAACATGTTTCTGGTCATGAGACTATCTTGGCAGATGCCTTATGAAAACAAGATGATGGATCTCAGAGATCAGCCTGAACTAAACAGATGTTGTGTTCCAAACTTCTTTTATGTTAATAGCTTCATTTTAAAGGAGGAGAGGAGAGAACAGGGGAAACAACACTACTGTAATACAAGTGTTTACAAACTCATTTTATCAATTAATATTTTAGCAAAAAGAAAAGAACCTGTGTGCTTGTTCCTCAATTTTTTTGAGTGCACATCCCATCAGTAAAAAATATAAGGACATGCCCTGATTATATTGATATGTACTTATTTATAATGGTAACATATATTTACATAGCACTTTAAGGAATACAAAGCCCCTGACAAATATCCCCTGCAATCCTCACAATAACCCTGCAAGGAGGTATCACCTTCATTTCCATTTATGAAAATAGAAGCTCAGAGCGGTTCAGTGATTTGCCCAAGGATGCTAACAAGCCAGTGTCTGAAGCAGAATTCAAATACACGTCTTCTTGACTCCAAATCCAGTGTGCTGGCCACTACACTACCCAGCTGCCCTAGGAATTGTACGCTAGTAACAGTTTTTCTTTTATGTATATTATAAAACATATAGAAACAAAGTAAAAAAAGGATGAGTAAAGAGAAAATATTTTAATATAGTGTATGTATTAATAACAAAAAACCTTTTCCCCTTAATTAAAATATTATTAACAATAAGGAATGTGACTAAATAGGCTCAATTATTTTTGAAAATATTTGGACGCTTTGTGATACAGTAGCTTGGAAGTCTGAGTCTAAGTTCAGTTTACCTGATTTTAAAAGATACCTCACAAAGACATGCAGACTCATCTTCCCCTTGTGAAAAGATTTTTACTGAAATCTGACTAGTGATGAAGGAGGGAACTTGGGGTATAAGTCTTGGATGTGGAGTCAAGAAATCCTAACTTTGAAACTTTCCTCAGATGCTCACTTAATAGCTGTGTGACTCCAAGGCCTTGCTTGGCCTTTATTTCTTTATCTATAAAATAAGGGTCACAGCATCTGCTTGTGGTGAGGGTCAAATGAGAGAAAGTATGTAAAGTGCTTTTCTAACCTTAAAATGCTATATAAATGCTAGCTATTTATAATAATTATTTATAATTATAAATGCTAGCTAATTATAATAATTATTAGTTCTTACAAACTATTCAGAAGATATATTTTCCTATTTTTTAACAAATTGGTTCAAAACCCACTGAAGGTCTTCATTTAGATTTTAAACAGTTTAGAAAATCATTTCCAAGTTTCTAAAGTATGTATATTTGTTGTTCTTTTTATAGGTGACACACATCATTTTCAGAGACCTAGAAAGAAAAGATGAAGTATCTGAGATTAGACACTAGAGTCAGATGCTATGGAGGTCAAGAAAAGAGACTGAGAAAAACCCATTTGATTTGGCAATAAAAAGATCACTGATGGGGCAGCTAGGTGGCAGAGCGGATAGAGCACTGGCTCTGGAGTCGGGAGGACCTGAGTTCAAATTGGGCCTCAGAGACAACACTTAATAGCTGTGTGACCCTGGGCAAGTCACTTAACCCCAATTAACTCACCAAAAAAAAAAAAAAAAAGATTACTGATGTTTTTAAAACAACAGGTTCAGTTGAGTAAGGAGTCCAGGAAAAGAAGGTTGTGAGTGTGGGAATAGAAAGACAGTATAATAAGATCTACTGCACAAACTGCAATCCAGCTAGGTCTGCCCATCTTCTGTGTCTTGCTTTGCCCCACCAAAGATGAAACTGGAGGATGAGGACAGGTTTCAGTTTGCCTTAAAGGGTTGATGCTCAGCACAGAATGGGATAGGCGTGAAACCTATACAGCCACAAGAGGCCAGATATAGTAAAGGGGGAGAATGAGGGAATGTTTCAAGAGAATGGCTGAAAGGGTTGTATAGGTTGTACTGCAAATAAGCCCTGAAACTGTCTTTCCTGGAGCGGATAAGAGTCAACCACCGTCTCACCCTACGACTGGTTGGTTACCCCTGGGAGGGATGTCATGGATCACCTTGGACCTTGAAGTCAGCATTTTTGAGATCACTGGTTTATAACTAGGACTTATTAAACAACTGGCAATCATTTGATAACTGACCTTGAGTATGGCTATAGGATGTAGGAACAGCTGTGTGAAGGCAAGAAAGGATGGTCATCTATTCCAACTCACCCTCATTTTTGAGATAAGCAGAAAGACCCAGAGGGATCAAATGGTTTGTCCAATGTCACACAGGTAGTAAGTGGCAGAACTCAGGGCGTATAACTTCAAATTCAGAGCTATGCTACTTATCTGTTTTCAGTTTGTACCCTATCTCCTACTCACTGGGCATGACACATAACACAGAACAAGACACAGTGGCTCATTTTGGCGATATAGAAAAAGGGGATGCCCCATTGGTGTCTCTGTGTGTGGGTGAGAACATGTGGATCCAGGACCTTTTATTTTTCCCACCTGCCCATTGTCTGGTAAAGGTCTTAATGCATTGGCAATTGGTGCAGATTGGCTACTGGCAGTAGAGAAAAAAATTAGCTTATGCACCAAGGAGCATAGCTGTGCTCTTAAAAAGCTCAGGCCTCCCAAGTTACTGGTCTTAATGGATAAAAATGAATTTAAGTACAGGAGAAATGCCTACCTGTGGCCCTGACAGCTTCCTCTGCCAATACATTTCACACCCTTTTGGGTGATCAGAGATCAATTAATGGACGGAACTTCAGTTTCCCTTCCTGTCAGGGTGGCCCCAGACCTCAGGACTTCTGGGAGAAGATGTTCCTCAGGGATTAGAAGGGCCTTTAAACCTAACTAAAGGTACCACCTTAGATGCTGTACTTGTCTCACCAAGCTGTGGGAAACCAAAGTTTATGGCACTAGATTGATAATGAATTCTTCCTCTACTGGACCCAAAGTCCTCAGAAATCTATTACTTGTTATTCTCTTTTGAAGAGTTGTCAGCTTCATTTGCTGTAACACAAGCTTCAGCATAGAGCTGTCACACTGCCCCAGGCACATACAGGCTTCTGCATCTCCCCTTCTGTCCCTGATCCTGGGAACAGTGGGTCTAACCAATCCCTTAGGGCAAAACTCCCCAGTTAGAATGTAAGCTCCTTGAGGACAGGCACTGCCTTCTTTTAACAGAACTGTAAACTGTATCAAGGGACAGAAAGTACCATCCTTTCTCATGAGCCTGAAAATGGACGTAATACCTGATTCTCAAGGACTAAAAACTTACCTTTAATAAGGAAAAACAGATGTAGTTTGACATAAAAATAACTATAAAAGTTAACAATGAAACCAAATGGTTAACACAACATGATAATTTCTAAGTTGAGATTTTTTTTTTAACTGTCAAATGTTCTCAGTAATCTGAAAGGTGACATAAAAAACCTGACCATGAAGGGTCATCATGATGAGTGGCTTTGAAGCAAAGTGTTCTTTCCTTCCCAGTCAAAATGGAGAACCACTGAAACATGGTATAGAATTACAAGCTGTAAAACCCCTTCTAATTCTAAACTGCAAAACCACTTCTGAAATTCAGAGGGAAAAAAGAAAACAAAAAAAAAAAAAAAAAAAGGAAGGAAGCATCTATCTACCTTGCTACAGACTGCCAATACAATGAAAGAAGCCCTGCATTCTAGAGATCACCCCGACTCCCTGGGTGACCCCCTCCCCCTGCCCAGGTCGCATCACTTCTATGGGCTTCAGTTCCCAACAAAAAGGAGGGGTTGGACTCTGTGGTCTCTGAGGTCCTTGCCAGCTCTGAAGTCATGACCCCATGATGGAGCCCACCACCCTCATTTAACAGCTGAGGAAACTGAGGACAAGGGAGGTGAAAGACAGTTTGTGACTGAGCTTCTCCTTTCCCTTTTAAAGTCACTATAAGAGAGACATACTTCCTGAAAAGTCAGTAAGTCATTATATAAACATGATTTGAAAATGACAGTTGTCCCGGCTCCTGACTTTTTTTTTTTTTTGCTTTGGCTGCTCTAGTTCTGTTCACAGAATATATTTTGATTGGAAAGCATTGGCAGATCTGCTTCTTTTCTGCTCAGAGGTGGGCATGACTTGCCCAGCATCACAAAGCAGGAAAGTGTCCGAGGCAGGATTCCAGTTCAGCTCTTCCTGCCGACAGGCCCAGCTCTCTGTCTGCTCAAGCCATTGAAAGACAAGAGAATTCAACAACTACTGAGCAAGTGCCCAGATCTACAAAAGCAGACGCATGAGCCTTGCTTAGTGATCCTGGAGTCCAGAGAGCTGCTCCTCCCCTTTCTCAGCAGGAAGAGCCATGCCACGCTACCCCTCCCAGCCCTTCCTTGGTTTGGGCCTGGGCCCAGACCCTCTGGCTTTATGCTAGAGGCTGTGGCTGACTCTAGAAGGAACTGGAAGGAGGCAAGAAGAGATCCACCTGCCTATGTGTCTGAGATGGTTCCCTAGACTAGAAAATAAGGCACCACCAAGCTGACTTTACTCAGGAGGCAAAGGCTAAAGTCTGGTTCGTTTAACTTTTATAGAATTTAAAAGAAAAGAAAAAGTCTTCCCAGTTGTTTCCTGTTTTCCTTCTCACTTGCCTGCTTCTTATTAAATTCTAACCAGGACTCAGACTAGTTCCCAAGATGGCCCCCAATTAAGACCAACTACAGCCAAAAGCCAGAAAAGTCCCAGCTCAATGTAGTGCCTTCTCTCCTGAGGGAGCCTCACTTGAGTTTGCTGTGGGCCGCACAAATGTGTGCGGGGCTGTCCACTTTCTCCCTACAGCGCTGCCCAAGGGACGCCACCTCAGCCTGTCGGCCCACAAGGACCTGCTAGACGATAACCCCCAGGGTCCTGGGGAACAGCTGGGGACAGGGGGGTCCAAGCTCTCCTTTGTCTCCTGTAACTGAGGCCCTCCGTGCCCCTTCTTAGCCCTCACTGGACTAGCCCCTAAGCCTTTCTAGGACATCTTCCTTTCCTATGTCTCCTGTCTCCTTCATGACAAAACTGCTGTCTCTGCAAACGCGGCAGTGGTCCCTCACCCTTCTATTCCCTCCAGGAGCATCTGACACATCTTGTTCAGGGTGGGAGCCAAGAAGGGGCCTTCCTCTTGTCCTCTGGACATCTCCCCTCAATGAAGACTCACCCAAGGTGGGAAGAATGAGCTGCTCAGATGCATCATGAGTCTCTGTGCAGACCTGGCAGGCTGCCAGAAATTAAAAGTAAAATAAAAGCCTTCTTGAATAACAGTAGTGATAGGGAGACATGCAAGAGACCCTAAAAACTGGTGTTTTCTGCCTAGGGCACTGAACATTTAAACAGTGTGCCCAGGGTGAGGCTGCCAACAATCATCAGAAATGGGACGCTCACTCTCTGGCCACCAGGGCGTAATGGTCATCATGGGAATTGTAGGCCAAGGAGTAGAGAGAGGTGGTATGGCTGGCAAACAAGGAAGATATTTTGAGGCAACCACAGACTTACTGACCCCCCATGGAAGCAGCTGCCTACTCCACCTAAAGGAAGGATCAGCATGGTCAAGCTTCAGGAGGCTGTGCAGAGTCCTCAGCTGGGATGCTGGGTGGATTTTATGGAGACCAGGCCACTAGAGTGGGGTTGTAGGATATTAGTGATATCTTGAGGGGACAGAAGGAGAAGAATTAGGGCTAGGGCAGTGGCCCATTACCAGGTGGCACCTTTCCAATAAGGTAGCCTTAAGACTTCCTGGGACTAGTTCAACCCTGAAAGTGCTGTTAGGCACAGGAAACCAAGGAATAGCAACGCTTGGTGTAACATGGACCCTGACACCAGCATTATAGGAAGTCTCCAGTATATTTCTAATAAAATAATTAAGGAAGAGACTTAAAACAGATCAAAGTATGGGGGTGGGGGTGGGGAATACTGGGCAATGAATCATCAAATATCCTTAAAAAATCAAACAAATTAGATAATTATATTTATTATCAAAAAGGGCTCCAGCATCCTTTAATAGAAGGTTTTTAGAGCCAGTTACATAAGATATTAATAGTATGGTGGGGAAAAGACTAATCCAATAAAATGTGGTTTCTTAAATTCAAATAATTTAATTGGTCTTTTGGGGTCCTACAAGTTATGACTCAAATAAAAAGGCTAAGAACTATAAACTATTATTGTTTTACTGTATTTTAAAGTACATTGAATAATCTGAAGTTTCTTGTTTCCTGTGCCACCTCCCTCACTCTACCCAACCTCTCCGCCCCCAGCTCCCTATTTTTAAAGTTACTGCATTTTAAAATTCCTAGTTTCTGGGGAAATTTTTTTCTTTATTTCAATTGCTTCAAAATTACCTGCAACCAAATGGTTTATAATTAAGCAGCAGAGTTTAACAGAAAGAGCCCTGGGCTGCAATCAGAGGACCTGGGGTCAAATTCTGGCTCTATTGTTCATCAGCTGGGTGATCATAGGCACGTTAGTTCACCTCTATAGGCTCATTCCCTTCATGTGTAAAATGAAGATGTTGGGGTGGGCAATCTATAAGGTCCTCTCAAGCTCTAAATGCCATGAGGTAGAACTACCAAAGATAAAAGAAGCAATTTACCTCTTTAACAAAAGTAAGCTACAGCACATTTAAAGCACTGCATGAATTTCTTAGGACACCCACTGAAAAGAAAGGCTCTGTGCTTCTATTTAAGAACCATGTGGATCATGGAGGCAGAGCCAGAAGCCATCTAGGCCAACCTTCTCATTCTGCAAATGAGAAAACTGAGGTTTTACATGTAGGAACCATCATGTGATTTGCCCAAGGTCACTTAGGTCAGAAGTGACAGGGACAGGATTGAAAACCAGCTTCCTGGGTTCCAGCTCCAATGATCCTCTTCCCATCCCACCATGCTAATCTCCCACAACATCATAATCACCTACTGACAGAGCTGACCAGGAGTGAATGACCGATGGAAGAGACAACTAATATATGCCAAGATTGAATTTAAAAAAAAAAATGAATCCGCTCTAACCTTATTCTATCAATTGTAACTCCAATCGAACAGATGAATCGGGAAGACTGAAACAACTGAGACTCAACATTCCATCAATCTCTGTCAATGAGAGCCGGCTGTTTGGTTTTACCAAGTCAAAATACCCATAATGAATGTCAGTGGAGGCTCTCATTCCAGCACAAGTTTCTAGCATCTGCTGAGGCGGCAGGGCTTGCTGGCTCCATTCTTTCTCAGTAGGGTTTGTGTGCTCAAAAGCACCACCTGCAGAAATGCTTTCAGGTGGTCGTGCAAAGCTCCCAAGACAAGAAACAGGGGACAGGTATCTAAAACATGACCTTTCATTTTGCACATTAAAATGAGTTATTCCATCTTGGTCTGTGCTATTGCCCTTTACTCCTAAATAGCACTTGAAAAAAACTCAGCATCAAATATCACAGGCAAAAGTAGGAGTTTGAGAAAGATGAAAATCTAGTTAATGGGGTAAACAGAAATACTTGGGTTTCAGTGTTATGGCAAAGTGAACAGAAATATACTCAGGCTTAAAACACACCCCCAAAAGCTCAAGTTCCTGCCACGGTTAAAATACCACAATTCTGAGTGCAATCTAGTAGCCATTAGAAAGCTTAAAAACAGAACAGACAACCTGGAGCCTAGGATCTGGAATATATTCTTACTGAGGAATAGCTACTTCAAATACAGGTGTATTTAACTTCACACAGATGATGGCTGTGAAAAGCTGTGAGAAAAATGAACTTTAAAAAATCAAACTATTTTTAATCGACATAACTTGGGGACATTTTAAGTTTCTCTTCTGATTTCCCTTCAGTTGGCAGTTGACCTTTTAACCTTCAAAACTTTCTTATCCAGGCTTCTCATTTATAGTTAGTGGTCCATCTGTACAAATGCACGAGGGCAAGCTATGAATACTTTTGTAAAAGGTGGCACTTTCATATTCTGTAAATAAAGAAATATGGAAATAATCAACCTTTTACCCGTTTGACTTGTAAGTGTGCACTGCTGTATGTAGGTTTCCTTAAAGAAAGTGCGGCATGTCCAGCAATACTCACAAAAACTCTACCAGTGCTGAGGTAGTAAAGGAAATGACAAAAAGGAAGCAAAGTTAAGTGCCCAGGACTGACCACTGTGTGCGTTTGCTCTGAGACTGGTTTTTGTAAAAATGGCCCAAATTGACTTCATATGACTGAACACAGACTTCCTTTCTGGAACCATCAAAGCTAGAACAAATAATAAAACCATCAGACAGTCTTCAAAGCCACAGAGAACATTATGGGTTCCTATGTCTTTGAACTATGCCCTGTTAACTTTCCCTTCAAGTTCTTCATTCTTCTTCTGATGACTGCTCTAAAACCTGGCAGAGAGCAACCTCTCAACTCACACACGTTTCTAGAATGTCTAAGAATTAACTCTACAGTCTCTTCAAGAATAGGGATCATTTATAGGGTTCATATGCCCCCCTCCTCTCTTGGGCCGATACAAGAAGACAATAGAGGTTACCGAAAAAGACAAGCCAGCAGTTATCACTACGGTTTTCCCACAGGCCTTCTGGGTGAGCTGGGACAGTCACTTTCACCATTTCTGTGAAGTAGCATTTGTAGCCTCAGTGACGCCTGAGTAGCTTTCTCTGGGGGCCACACACATAGTGGATGGGATTTCCTCAGAGCCATATAGTCGCTACGAGGGTTCATCCCTCATCAGTCCTTTCTGGGGTGAAACACTCCCTAATTGCCATTCACATCAAATGGTGAATCATGGGAAGTCGTTTGTAACCCTTGCTGCAATCGTAGTTAACACAAATAATACAGCGGAATACAGACACTCAAGAAAAACAGTGTTCCATTCTCAGTGAATTAAGAAAGCTAAAGCTACCTGCTTTATGGCACACATGATCTTAAACAGAAAATGAGAATAACTGTTTGCTGGAAGCTTCAATCCTTAGGTGAACCCTTAGATTCCCCTGCTGATCTTCTAAGTCATTCTTCATCGCTACATCTTCCTGAGAGATTTTAAATGTTAAAGAACATCTCCTTGAACATTTTTGTGGTTGCTCATCATCTTAACCAATGCAGAATAATACATTACTTGCGTGTCACTATGAATGACCTCTATGTTTATGTTTTTTTGGGATCAAAATCCTTATTCTTATGAAGGTCCTTCATTGGTGAAATAATACTCTCAATATGTCTTGAAAATGACTGCTTATGTCTCTTTGGAAGGTAATCTGGGTGAGAGGTGAGGTATGCAAGAACAATTTTAGCTTATTCTAGACCAACAATAACCTCGATTTCATCATGAGAAGTAGGCAGATCCTAACAGTGCATACATAAGTAATGAGAACTTTGGACGGTGGATACCATTTGGAAGAATCCCCTTAAAGTAAAGGATAAAATACTGAAAATACCCGTAAAAGAAACCAAAGCAATCTCAAGGGAAACATACACACTCATGACTATCATGCTTCCAAGCACTTTACATATTTACCAACCTGTAAAAATGGTGACACTTATCTAGGGACTGTTCATCTTACCAAGAGGCAGACTGATCTCTGACTAAAAGAACTGCAAGGTCTGGGGCAAGCCACCGAGTTATTTCTCTGAGCCCATTTCTTCTCTAAGAGGGGTGGACTCAGTTTTAAAATTCTTTCCTGTTCTAATATCCTAAATTCTATTATTTACACCTAAATCTATCTCTGTGAATGAGAATAGGAAATAAATTCCATAAATTTGAGTTGTTCCAGGTTAGTTTTCTTCCAGGTTTTCACATTTGTAAAAAAAAACATGCCATTTCAGAGTTACTAATGATCATCAATTAATCAACAGGACAGAGCTTTGAACATCTAAAGTATTAATAAAAATGCTAAATTATAACTACAAATTTCTTATCAGCTAAGCTATAACAGCACCAGTAGGTAAGTGCTAGAATACAGATTAAATCATGAAAAGTATGATAAATCTCTGAAATGTTCAGTCCTTCACAAAGTTCTGATGAAATTAAAAAAAAAAAACTCAAGCTGAATTCATACTCATAGCATATTTCACTCCAATTGTGTTCAAACAAATGCCATTCCTATTATTGCCCAATATTTCAAAGTATCATCATAGTAAAGCATTAAACAATTCCAAATTAATCCAAATTCTTGAGCTTTGTTTTAAGCATGACTTAAAATGCATTCAAAATTGATTTTGAAATGTATTTTCACATCACCTGCAAACTCTTTCTAAGCTGTCGCATAATACACTAGAATTTCTGCTCTAAGACATTTGCATAAGTGTTTAGGACTTTGATGTCAATTTATTTAAAGCCAAGAACAGTATGTTTTGCTGTACTGAAAACACAAGTAGATTTATGGATTTCTGTTCCTACCGGTATTAGACTCTTACAAACAAACAAAAAAGACAACTTAGTTATATTTTTGGACAGAACGATATTCTGAATATCGCTGTGAAACCGTTCTGCTTTCATCACTGCTCAACTCATCACACAAACCATCTGCATAAATAAAGACGTAAGCATCTGTTGTATGGCAAATGGTCTCAGGGGCAGATGTTTTTATCCCTGCATTCATGTCACTGGGGTTGGATACATTATTTGAACAGATGTACACAATCTGAAAGTGTTGTGTCCCACAGTGAAATGTCTCCAACTGCTTTCTATCAAAGTACATAAATGATATTTGCACCTGCACTTATGTTAATGATATAAAGGCAGCAGGGGGTTCTGACAAAGGGAGATGCGATGCTATGAAATATATTTACATGGTTAATTGAAGTTTCTGTTGCCAAATGGCTCCACTGACATTGATACATATACCCACCTTCCATGTCTGGGTAGTACATTTTTTAAAAGTTGAAGAAATTGGGGTGGTTCAAACAATTCAAATACTGATAACTTTTTTTTTTTTTTTTAGTGAAGCAGTTGGGGTTAAGTGACTTGCCCAGGGTCACACAGCTAGTGAGTGTTAAGTGTCTGAAGCCGGATTTGAACTCAGGTACTCCTGACTCCAGGGCCGGTGCTCTATCCACTGTGCCACCTAGCCGCCCCAAATACTCATAACTTTAACTGATCATCAGGAATGTTTTCATGATCTCTGTGTTTTCACTTAAAAAAGGGAGTTAACTTAAGACGTAAGTTTCTCCTTATAAATTATATAGGCCTCTCCTCATTCTTGTCATTTTAACTTTGAGAGTAACTTTTTTTTAAAAAGTTGTCTATTTTTCACTTGGCATTCTGTCAGTACCACAACAAGCCAACAACATGCAACAGCATTTCATCAAAGTTACAATACTGGAAAACTCCCCTTTTCCACCATTAAGATGTTAAGGAGAACCCACTAAAATGGTCAATTTATCCTTGAAGTTCACATGAAAATCTTGCTCTTTATATAATGAGATTTAATGCCATCTAATGAGATCAAAATCCAAGAATGGCATTTATTGGTCTGTAAAGATCAAGATTTTCATGTAAACTTTATATGAAAATATATGAAAGAATAAATCGGAGATTCTTAAAGCAATTTCCCCAGCTCCCCCACCAAAAATAAAACAAACAACAACAAACCCCCAAACCCCAAACAAAGCTATTCACTGCCAATGATCAGAAATGTCAATGGTCAGGGGGCAAAATGTTCAAAAGCGTTTATCACCAAATATGAAGATGCAGATAGTCTCCCCAAATCTCTGTAAAATGTCAGGGATTTCACTATTATACAATACATAATGAACCGAGTTTGACAAATAAAGAAACTTTGGCTCATAGGAGTATAGATTCATAGCTGAAAGAAATCTCAAAAAAATCTTCACATAACAGATGAAGAAAGAGAGACAAAAAAGTGAGGTGACCTTGCCTGAGGTAGCACAGGCAGTCAGGGTAGAGCTAACACCAAAGTCAGGGTTCTTTCCTATGCTTTTTACCTCTGTGGTTTTCTCTAATCAGCTGAAAACTAAGAGCTTCTTTCCAATGTGCAATGGTGGGGAACATTTCCAGCCCAATTTATAACTGTAAGTCCTAAGAAACTGTCCAGCTCCACACAGTAGATCATTATCACAAAGGATTTCCATCCTACCTAAAGTATGCTCAGAAGGCAACAATCTCAGAGTCAAAAGAAGAGCAGGGTAGATGACTGGGGAATTCAAGGTCTCAAACCAGACCCAGTCAGTAAAATTTAACAAACCTATTTTCCTATTAGCTTGTCAAGAGAGCGCTGGGCTGGCAGTCAGGAGACCTTGGTTGAAATTCCCCCTCTGGGACCTTGGCAGACTAGTTAATATCCAAGAGCCAGAGTATCCTCACTACCTACTTCCCAGATGTCTTGTGGGCAAAGTGCTATGAAAACATTAAAGATAATATCTCCCTGGGGAGCTATGATCTGTCAGCCCCTTCTGCCAGGCTACGGTCCCCTTTTCCTCAGCAGTCAAGCCTACTGAAGACCCAGGAGATGAAATTCTCACCACCAAAGTCCCGGCACACCAAATGACCCAACATCAGAAACAGGTGTGGTTTCACTGATGACATGACACTAAAGAAGCCAAATCTGAAGGTCCAATACGCCTTCCCAAGACTTTCAGCTGACACTTTCTATACACAGGGCATCCCAAAAATCTTGGTGAGGCTTTAAGCTTAATGAAGCTTAATTTTATTAATTAATAGCACTGTAGATCATTATCACAGTGCCATTATCTCAAAGGATTTTCATCCTACCTCGTAGCATAGATGGGAAGCAATTCAAATGAATAAATCAATAAACATTGATTGAGCATCTATTATGTGTCAGACACTATGCCAAGCCCTGGGGATGCAAAAAGGAGCAAAAGACAGTCCCTGCCCTCGAGGAGCTTACTCCCTAACGGGAGAAACAACCTGCAAACAAGTATTTACAAAGCAAGTGAAATATAGGATAAATAGGGAATAATTAGCAGAGGGCCAAGGGCCTAGAACAGACTCCTCCCTTCCAGGAGAGGTTGGCCATGAGTTAATTTCACCTCTCAGTCAGCTCTGACTTCCACCTAACCCTACTATCACTTGGCCAACATCTCTCCACCCTGTCTGGAAGCATGGTATGATAGGCTTTGAGAGATACTAGCTTGGAATCTGGGAACATTTCCCTGATCTAGGTAACCTGATCAGAAAAAGGAAATGAAGTTAGCTTGACGTTATCTGCATTTGTTGGTGGTTCTTGGGGATTAGAGTTTGAACTTGAAGATGGCGTTCTATTTTGAGTCGGAGGCTCTGGGCTCAAATTTTGGCTCTGCTTATCTGTGTAGCCCTGGCCCTCAGGCTTTTGGGTGTCCACCTCCTCTTCTCTAAAATAGAGGGAAAGGCTTATAGGACTATCAAGTCTCTTCCAGTTTCAAACCTGTTCACAAACTGTCCCTTTAATATGTTCTGGTTTTTGTCAGATTTCAGTCAGTTTTCATTTGCAGCCTCTCTTCTCTCCACTTCTCTTTGAAAAACAGGGTAACATTTTGACCTTTTCCATGAACTTTTAGGTTCACTGGAAGGTAGTCACTGCCCAATTACACTTGCTGAGCCTTTCCAGCCCCTGGGATAAAGTCCAGTTTGGGACTGGTGACAATCGCAACAAGGGTAACTAGATGCTGTCTTATGGGGTCTCACCTGGCTCCAATCCAATTTAATTTGGTCCTTCCCAGTCCAGTCTTTTTGTTCCATTGTTCCTTCCTAATCCATCCTTCCTACTTCCCTCCTTGCTCTTTTCCTAGCCTTTGACATAGCTAAAAACAAAAATGTTGTTATCCTATTAGGTGCTGACCTTAGTTCATCTTGACCCTGCTCCTACAGGAGCATGCTGCTCTTGTTTTCATGTTCTATGATCTGCCCTTGCTTCCATCTTCTAGGCTTCTTCTTTAAAAATATAAGCTGGTTGATGAGCCCTTTGTGTAACCACATGAGTATCTTTTTCTGTGGATATTTCCCTCTTTTTGTGAATTTTAGGCCAGGTGATCTTACCTATCCTCCTGAAACCTTTGTAATAACCTCTCCTAAATAGTGGAGTGGCGGCAGAAGATCCCTGGCTTTCTCCTCCCCTATCACAAATTCTACAACAGAATACATCTTTATCCCAAGGTTTCCATGATTTCTAATTCAGTGACCAATTTCTCTTTCTTGATCTGAACCAGACTGAAAAGAACAGTTAGTTCCACTTGTCACTTATTTTATCTTTTGAAAAATGAAATCAATAAATCAAGTTGAGAATTTATCAGCGTGGCTTTGGGCAGCCTGAAAGTGTTAGCGGATGTCTGGATCATTTAAATCCCTATTGCCTCCCTGCCAGGTTGGTGCTCCTTCCCCCAAACTCTTCATCTATTTCTCCCTCAGTGTAGGCAGTTAATATCTTCAAGAACATGATCTACCTCTGTTCCCCCTGCCCCTTAACCCTTACACAATGTTCCCCATATCATGCTCCCTGCCTTGGGTTACAAACTTTCTACACATAAATGTATCTTCTTAATGTACACTACTAATCCATCATTATTTTTATCTATTTATTTCTTCTGAATAAGAATAATCATATGCTAGGCTTACGTTCCGTTCAATCAAGTCTAAGTGATATCTATGAAGTCAAACTTGTCTCCTCACATCAGGACATGTGGTATACTTTATTCTCCATACTTGATAGATTTGTGATTAGAGATCTGAAGCTGTGTATTTTATTAGTGACTCTTTTCTTAGAAGCTGTCTTCCATGTGTTATTGATTCTCTCTATTGATAGTCTTCTTCCCATGTTTCATCTGCTACCCTGTACAATTAGACTTGCCAATGATGTTGCAACTTGTGTGCAAACACATTCTATCAGCCTTTATTAGATATACTTTATGCCTAGTTAAGAACTTTTCATTCCTATATTTTAAGCTCATGATGTGAAACTCAAATAGAAACATCCCTGCAGGTAGTGTATTGATGTAGAAAAACACAAATTAATGTTACTTATGCTGTATTACACTTTTGGATTTTTTTTTGGTTAAACATTGCCCCTTTACATTTTAACTTGGTTCAGTTGCACTTAGGAGTTTGACACCTCTCTTTTAAGCCATGGTTCAGAAATTATTCTCAAATCTCCTTCTCTTTATTCCAGACCAGCTAGTCACTCCCCATATCCTCTGTTTAAGGGACTAATATAGAAATAAAATGAGCAAGATATCATGCAATTATCTTCCTCTCCTAAGCACTAGTTCAATTTCCTCATTTTATAAATAAAGTCATAAAAATGACTCAGTGAAGTCATTTCCCCATAGCTAGTGGCCAAAACAGGACTAGAATCCAGGTCTCCTCTCAGGCCAGGAATCTTGGCCTGAATCCCAGGCCAAGAGTTGTTCTATAACACCTTGGAACAATAGTGAGTATAAATCATATTCTGCTTTATTTTACAAAGTGCTCTTTTACCTATATCTGCTCTATTCCCTACCCCCAAAACACTAAAGAGAGACCCACAGGCACAAAAATATTTGTGATAGCAGTACTTTGTGACATAACAAAGAATTGGAAACTAGGGAAGGTGCCCATCAATTTTAACAGAATATTACTGTGCCATAAGAAATAATTAAATGGTTCAGAAAAATCTGAGGAAACTGATATAGAGTGATGCAGAGTGAAGGAAGTAGAACCAGGAGAGCAATTGATACATTGACTACAAAATGATAAAGAAAAACAACTTGGAAAGACTTCAGAATCCAATCAATTCAATGACCAAAGCTTATTCCAGAGGGCCAAGGTGCAGAATGAGACATATATTTTCAGTTTTATTTTGCTGATTTGTTATAAGGGTGGATTTCATTTTGAATTGCTTTAGTTTGGGGAATATTTAGAAGGGGGTAAACAGGAGAGAGCACAGTGACTGGAGATTTTTTTTATAGCACAGAAGAAAAGGAAGTTCAGAGGAACATCCATACAGGCAGGACAGCTGTGAAACTAATGTGCTGAATTTATTACATATTTTAAAAAACAAAACTGTTTGTGATGCTTGTTGATATCTGTCATGCTCAGAATGACAAAGAATTTTAAAAGTTATTTTTAAAAGTTCAGTTCAAATATTCTGTATATAAGGAAGGCACTGTGCAGAGTGGGTGGTTGCGTAGGAACTGGGAAATGATATTAAGTGAATAAATGTGGGGTACGTTCTATACTATACATATCAACACAATATTATACAATGATATATATAATTTAATGATTTATAACCACCATTGGTCTTCGAATGTCTTATCTTACCTTGATCTTTTGGAGGTACCAATAAAGAATTCTCCATTGTGATGTCTTTGGCTCTGAGACGAACTCCTAAAAAATAAACCAAAAACCACCATCACAAACATTAGAAAATAATTTATCCTTCTAATGCAATATTTATTTTCACCTGTATTTATGAAACAAAGTTTTCAGGACATTAATTTTTAATAAGTGGATGGGTAATCATAAATGAATAGTCGCGCTGAGTGGTTTACTTAGTTCTCAATGGATAATCAGGTTAAGAATTTTTTTCTCTTTCATCTTAATATATCTGATACTCGACATTTTAATTAAGCTGACTTATTGAAAAATTGGCACTTTTGCACACCAATAATAATGTTCATAATGACACCTTTTGAAACATTATTTATATAATACATAATCTATGTGTTCAGCATAATATTAGTGTTAAGTATGTACAACACCCCACTTAGTTGGGGGTTGGATTTTCAGCAACTTCAGTCATTGGAACACAGCTCTTGATCCAGAAATAAATGTAAACGGTCAACAGGACTGTTACAAAGCCCATGCACTCTCCTCCATGGAGGATGCCTTCACTGACAACCTACTGATGCTCACTTAACATACAAATATAACAATAAGACTAAGTGGTGTTTCTGACAAAGCAGATTAGAGTGGAGAGGTTTGGAGGAAAGGGAAAGTGGGCTGATACAAGTGTATATAATACTATAATAACTAAAATTGGGAGGTGACAAAAATATGTTAACTGAAAAATATTGTCTAGTATGATTTCTTATAGAGGGAGAAAAATATTAAACAACTGAATAATTCCTGATGATAACACTACAGTAATGATGACACTCATTTAAAAAAAGTTTATGCTCCATACATTCCTTTCAGAAGTGGAGGAATTAGATAATGCATTTCTGAAGGATTTCCATTAATAATAGTCTTAAAATATTCTGAAAAGTTCAAAATTTTTGGTTCTGAAGGTGTTCAACTTTAGTTATTTGCAACATCCACTTATATGAAATACTTTATTCCTCTACCATGTCAAGCAAATAAGAGACAGAGACCTCAACTCATTCTTCTCATTATCATAATAGGAGATGAGTAAATGGAGAGGGTTACTGTTTCCCCACGTAAGACTCCTCTTGCTGCTAAATATGTGGTTCTCACTGCATTAGGCCGCTGGGTAAGCCACAGTTGTTAGTCGAGTATTATCTCCCATCTGATGAGAATTCCCAGTAAGACCTATTCTACTGTAAAGTTTCTTTGGGACTAGACCCTGCAGTAACATGAACTTGGAAATCTGCAGTTCTTCCTTCTCTGGATTCCATCAGAATTTCCTAGGTAAGCAGACTGATTAAGGGACACACCGTTCTCTCCAGATTTGGGGGTGTCTGGTCTTTGAGTAGAACTGTAGGCCTGGTGCCAACAACTACTTCCCACCCTCTGCTGTGACCACTAGAAACCTGCTTCTCGCACAAGCAGCTGCTGCTTTTGGTCTCCCCCAGGACTCACAGCCTGCTGGCAATGTTGCTTTACTGTCCCTTCCTCGGTGTCCCGCAGAGTGAGAGTGAGTGCTGAATACAATTTGCAGTTCGCTTTTAAACTTGAAAACCACAGCTACTGGCATGAACACCACACAGCTTATAACCGAATGACAATATTGGCCATCACATTAATGGGACCCCTGGTAATATCTGATTGGATAAAGTATAAGGAATGTTGATGCTTTCAATTTCTTCATCATCACAAAATATCATTTAAATTGGTCAAGATATGCTAACTGCTACAGTCTCTACAGGGGTTTTTCTGTTAACTTACCTCCTTCCCCAGACATCCAAACTAAACAAGTTAATAAAAAAAATGTAATCCTGCAATCTCCAGTTTTCTTTATCACTCATGTTATGTTATTAAGAATACTTTGATTCTAGGGGGCAGCTAGGTGGTGCAGTGGATAAAGCACTGACCTTGGATTCAGGAAGACCTGAGTTCAAATCTGACCTCAGACACTTGACACTTACTTAGCTGTGTGACCCTGGGCAAGTCACTTAACCCCCACTGCCCTGCAAAAAAAAGACAAAAAAAAGAATACTTTGATTCTTATATGGCCCCATGATCTCACTTTATGGGGGTACTCTCTCCAGTGAAGAAAAGCACCTTCCATTCTGGCTTGTCCACATTCTCCTCTTAGAACAGCATGGATACTATTGAAACACATGGACTGTCTCCTATTATCCTTCAGTCTCCCTAGGTCACTAGCTTCTGGCCACACATCCCTCTTTTAGGCTCCTTCTTTAACAATAATAGCATTTCAGGGACTATATTAAAAGGTTCCTTTACCATTGAAAACAGTCTCTATCAGCTAAAGATAAGGATGTTGGAGCTGGGGTAGACAAACTGGGATACATAAGCCCCAACTCAGGTGTAATTTCATTGATATAGGCATTCCTTCCAAGAAGGTAGAACACAGCTCATTCACACTCACCACCTGCTGTGATTCTCAAAAATGTCCTGTATTAAATTTGCCATTGGGAATCTGCCCCATTGGCTGGGGACCTTTCTTGAGTTTTCTTAATATTGTAGGGATACTATTTTTTCTTTTTCTTTTAATCTTTATTATTATGTAAGGCTTACTGGGGGACAAAATAACAAGGGCATATATATATGTGTGTGTGTGTGTGTGTGTGTGTGTGTGTGTATGAACTAATATGACATAACAACAAAGTACATCAATAAAAATATGTTTAAAAGAAATAGCCTCAACACCCAAAGAAAGGGTTGAAGGCATACCAACAGAGGCTGTCTGTTAGCATGACCCATCACAGGCTTTTTTCCTGGTCCTGGTTATGCTCATCTTTTTTGAAGGGATTTTTTACAGCATTTCTCCTGCACATTTCCTTATCTGTAATGTGTTCCAGCCCACTCACACCCACCACGTGCCCCTCCACTGCCATGTGGATGGTCCTCAACTTCTTTTTAGGCTGGAAAGTTCCATGAATAGCAGACAAACATCAACACCAGAAGAATACTGTAGGGAATCATTAGGATCATTAAAAGGATAATGAAAAGTCCCAAAGACAATTCATGCACATGTAAAAATTATGTATGACTCCTTGTAAGATATAATATAGAAAATCTTGTTCAATGACACTGATTATTCAAATCAAGTGAGTCAAAGCAAGGAGATGTACACTTGCCGAAGATGTTCACCACTGTGATACAGTACAGAATACAAACTGGAAAGAGATTCCCCGTAGAGAGAGGGGTCCTCCATATGCTCTTTTCTATGAGTGTCATTTTACTGATTGAATCAAGCTCAGAACATTGCAGGGTCTTCTAATGAGATGCATAATTATCCAAAATGGCTTGTCCTAACTATTAACATAGGAAAAATTGAGTAGATGAGGACTGCCTATTATTTAGGCTATAATATTCAGCTGGATGGGCAACCTATGAGTTCACTCATGGGCATATAAATCTTGGACAAACACTCCAGTTTAGACAATGAATAGGACCTAGAATTGAAGAGGAAGGCAGTATATACCTTAACATATGGCATATACAGCAAGAGCTTATTGAATGGGATGTCTATTTCACCATAATGTTCTATTTTCTGACTTTGATGGAAAACAGAATTTATTTTACAAATTTACCACATGCAAAAAGGATGATATGCATTAAATAGCTGCTTCTCTCTGAGTGTTTTACAGGCAGGCATCACCCAAGCAAAGTCAACATGCCGACACCTTAAGAAATACAATCCTTTGTCAGCATGTAGGCAGCTCTTTGTTCTTAAGCACCATACAAGAGTTCCAGATAATTATATCCTGACTTGCCTCACTTGGCTTGCTGCAAAGTGCATTAGTAAGAAAATCTATCAAAAAAGAAGCAAAATTAAAGAAGGCTGACTGCTGATGCCATCAATTAGAGCAAGAGCTAATACAGTGTGCTTTATAAATCACTCTTACATGCTTACTTTTAATTTTGGTTAATATACCATATTTAAACATAGTTGATTAAAAATGAAAATTGAGTGAATTGGTTGCCTGAGGAAAGTGACAGCTTGATGGTGCTAGAAATAGAAATCTTTCATTTATTCCTAGGACAGGGACTGCAAAGGCAGAAGCCAGTTCAACTTCTTTATGCCAACCTGCCAATGTCCCTCAATATGAAGTGGGATAAAACACTTGAGGGAGTAGAAGGAAAATCACTTTCTGCAAACCTAAGTCAAGCTTATTATTGTTAGTATTTTTCTTTTTTCTTCTGTGGGCACTAATCATGAGAGACTGGGCTGAGATCACCATTTCATTTCATAATGGCCACAAGTCAATTCCCATTCGGCTATCTTCTATTACTGGCATGGGTCTATTTGCTTCCCAGAAATCTCCATGCCACAGGATTGCCACTACCACCAGTGTCTCTATTTCTTCCCCACCCGAAAGCTGACTGTATCCCTAGAACCACCCTGGACTCTAAAAGGTCAACTTGAGTCTTCTCTTGCTTTGATGCAGGCCTCCACTACGCTTCCATCTGTGTGTTCTGCTGTCACCCCTCCATATTCCAGTTCCTCCTTATGTGCTCTCTTCCCCCATTAAAATGTAAGACCCTAGAGGGCAAGGACTGTCTCACTTGCTAATATCTGTATCCCAATGGTTGAAACAGGGCCTAGCGTATGTATAGTAACCATTGAATAAATGCTTTATAGGTCCATCTATCCAAATGTTACCAGCCTACTCACATTCAGAAAAAATGTCCTGGCATAAAGAATTTTGATTGGAGGATTTGAAAAGGGAGGACATGAAATAAAAGATGTGACTCTGACACCTCTTAATCATTTCTCTGCATATTGAGAAAATGCTTCTTACCCAGCACCTATTGAGAATATCCACTGAAAGTACCTTGTTTCTACTGGCAACCCACTGCTGACTCTAATTTTAAAGCACCATGGTCAAAGTACCATGGATATTTTAAGTTGGTAGACAGCAATATGTACCCATGCAATAGAACGCAATATAACTTTTTACTACTTAGCAAATATTTTGATACATATTGACACAGTCACAGAAATAGGTACAATATTTATATATTTTTTCTTCCAATAAAAAAATTTGGTATTTGGCATCAACACTGTCAAAAACTTTACTTTTTAAAACACATATAAAACAAGCAGGAAAGGACTAGGAAGACCAGGGCTAAAACCTTTTTAAAAAAAAAAAAGTCCCTGAATGTGATCCTTAGTTAAGAAGGCACTGGACAAGTAAGGGATGGGAACAAAGAGTTCTCAAAAGAAGAACTGCAAAACTATTAAAAACCATATCACAGAATGCTCTAACTCACTGAAAAGAGGAATATAAATCCAAGCTAACCTGAAGTCCCGCCTCATGCCCAGCAAACTGGCAAAGAAGCCAAAAAACTGCGAGTCACTGAAGGAGGGTTACGGGAAACAGCGACCTGAGTGCATTATTAGTGGAGCTGTGTATAAGTTCAATCCTTCTAGAAAACAATTTAGAATTATGCAGATAAAATGACCGAAATATCCATACCCCTTGACCCAGCAATTCCATGACTAGGCATATACCCCAAGAAGGTCACTGATAAGAAGAAAGTCCCCATACATGCTAAATTATGTATAGCAACTTTTTATTTGTTTGTTTGCAGTAGCAAAAAACTGAAAATAAAGATGCCCACTGATGGGGAAATGACTGAACAAACTGGCATATTTGTGTAACAAAATATTACTGTAAAAAATAACAAAAATATAATAAGTATAGAGAAGCCAGGAAAGACTTACATCATTTGATGCAGAGTGAAGCACAGCCAAGAAAACCATATATCTAATGCTAATTGTAGCATTAAATGTTAAGAAAGAAAATTAAATGTAAATGTTAAGAAAGAAAATAAAGAAAAAAATCAAAAGTGAATGTTGCAAAGTTACACTGAACCAGCATGGTTTCAAGGAAGAGAAATGAGAAGACACTCTCATCCCAATCCTTTGCAGAGGTGAGATGTCCATGTGGAATATTGCATGTATTTTTAGATTTTCTTCAAAGCACTTAATGGTTTTACTAATTTTTTCTCTTTTTCCTTTATTTCTTTGAAATATTATTTGTTATATAGGATGGCTCACTGGGAGAAGTTCTGATGATGCAAAAAACAAAAGATATCTATTTTTTTTAAAAAAGAGGAACTGAGAAGAAATGGGGTATACAGAAGAATATAGTAGTGGAAAGGAACTGAGGGCAATGGATGCTTAGTGTGAAAATGCAATGAAAAGTAGATGATTGGGAGTGGTAAGATTTGGGTGGAGAGTAATGGGTTGTTGGTAGTAAGGCTGGTAAAGATTTAGGAAAAGGGGAGATATGGAAATGGGAAAAAAACAAACCAACCAACCCAGAACTCAAAGAATGAGGAAACTACTTTCCCAGACAGGCTACAGAGAAACTGAGCACTGATGGGGCCTTTGCTTTTAGACAAATTAATATTATTTCATCTTCCAGAACAAGGAAGGAAATCTTTACCCTGTACTCTATTGATCTAACCACACATAGCTGAGCCCTGTGCTTTGGTGACCATGCTTTCAGAGGGATGTGGACAAACAACAATGTGTCTAGGAGGTCAACCAGAATGGTGATGATTTGGAAATGTCATTTAAAGATAAGTGAAGGAACTTGAGGGTGAGGAAGAAGGGTTCTGTCAATTATTATCCTCAAATATTTGAAGGAGTATTATGTGGAATTGTAGAGTTATTCAAGTTTTGAGTCTCAAGACCTCTCAAAGAAGGGAACATTTCAAAAGAATGGAAAAAAATCATGGACAGTAAGTACTTTTACCCTTCCCACGACTCAAATAAAAAATCTCTGTAAAATATTTGTGAGAAAGCTCTATGAATTTATCAAAGGTTTCCTCAATGAGAACATGCTTGGTGCAGTAGAAAGAATAAAAACCTTGACTGTCACCTTGGACAAGTCACTAAAACTGTAGGTTTCGGTTTCCTTATAAAGTATGTAAATAAGGGGCTTGTATTAGATGACCTCTCAGGTCCTAGTAGTTCTAAATCTGCAGTCCTAGGAGAAGGAAACAGGCTGGTTTTTGCAGAAGATTTTTTTCGAAGGCACCACATTAATCACCCAACTAACTGAGATGTTGAGATCCTACTGTTTGGGGGGAAAAAAGAACATGTGCCCTTGAAAGCTCTTTTCAGACTAGCAGTTTCTCAGGTAGAAATGGCTATCAGAGAAGACTGGCCAGGCGTAAGGACGGAGATAACTGTGTTTGACAATTTGAATACTAACACGGGTGGTTAACAAGTAAATGTATTCTTGTCAAAGATGTTGGCCAGTGCTGTGGAACACACCTTTAACAAACAGACAAATAATTTATGTAGAAGAGGAACTAACTGTATTCTGTGCAACTCCATGAGACAAGTCAAAATGCAGTAAATTTATAGTGAGACAAATTTTGTTTCAATAGAAAGAAAAACAACAACTTCCTAGCAACTGAGCTAATCAGAAATAAAACAACTGAACTTTCCATCACTAGGAGTGTTCAAGGGTTTCAGATTTAGAACTAGAAGAGAAGCTGGATGTCACTTCTTCCAACTATTTCAGTTTTCACAGATGAGGGAGCTGAACCTCAGGGAGCCTAAGTGCCATGTGCAAGGTCACACAAGCAGGTAGCCGCAAAGTGCCAGAACAGAAATGGCTCTTCTCTGTCTCCAATCATGAAGTGGTGGTTTGGACTAGATGACCTCAAAGGCCCCTTCCAATTTAGGCACCAAAAGGAAAGGACTAAACACCTTAAGAAACCCATAAAGAAGCACATTATCTGGAAACCAGATGCCACATTACACTTGATCATCTACTGCTCTAAGGAAAATCACCTATCTAGAACTTAAGAGGCTTGTATGGGAACTATTTGTTATTTTTTTTTTCGGGGCAATGAGGGTTGAGTGACTTGCCCAGGGTCACACAGCTAGTACGTGCCAAGTGTTTGAGGCTGCATCTGAACTCAGGCCCTCTTGAATCCAGGGCTGGTGCTTTATCCACTGTGCCACCTAGCTGCCCCAGTATGGGAACTATTTGAAGATACTTCAATTTAAGAGACAAATGAATCTGACATTTAATTTTTTTTTGCTCTTTTCAATGAAATTTATTCTCTACCTCCAACCGCTCCCTTCTCACTGAAAAAGAAAACCCCTGTAACAAATATTCATGGTCAATCAAAACAAATTCCTATATTTTCCATGTCCAAAAAATGTCTCCACCTGCAGCCTGAGATCCTCACTTCTCTGTTAGGAGGTGAGTATCATGTTAATCATCAACTGCCTGGACTTGTGGTTGATCACTGTGTTTGGCAGATGAACTTTCCATTCTGAAGCACACTTTTCTTTGATCACTGTTTATAAGCTGAAACATTCAATTCACCCGATTCAAACTGTTAATAGCTTAAAACTGCACAAAGATTTTTGGGACACCCTGCATATACCTATGTATATGTATATACTTACACACACACACACACACACACACACTCTACATCTACTAAACGTCAACTATACTGATACAATGTAAATTCTTTGGGGATAATGGCTGGGTCACTGTGGACTACTGTCTTAGTATTTCCAGAGCCTAGCACAGTGTTTGGCAATAGATACTAAATAAATGCTTATTAATAATTAAATGGAAAGTTCAATCACTGATTCTCACAAAATATATTTATGTAAGTCATGATCTTCCACATACGCCATGTATGAAATGTATGTTTTATATGCATGCACGACTAAACACTCATGTTGGAGGCATCCACTTTTCTATTTATAGAAAATTATATTCCTGAAAATAACTGTTCATGAAAGGCAATGGGTAAGTATATTTAACCTTGGAAATCAGCCTGCTCATTGTGTTAATTTTTATAAATTTATCAATAACTCTAATAAATCAAGAAAAATTTTGTTACATTTTTAAAAGCTTATTGCAATTTATGCCCTCATTCTAGAGAATTCTTTAAGATGCAAATCAGTAAGTTTCTTTCAAACCCTCAACTTGCCAAACCCAATTAGCTTTCTGTATGTGTGCTGAACACTGTCAGTTCCCTAACAGTCAACAAAGAGTAGATTCTAAAACAGCTTTCTGTAAAGCTACTATGGTTTTAGATCCTAATTACCCAACAGGAACTTGTGAGGATTCCTTCAATACTTTATGCCAACAAAAGCAACTGGTCAGAAATTTTGAATGGCAAGAACTATGTGAAAGCAGGACTAATGAGCAACCAGTTAACACAATGGTCACAGTTCCATTCAAATACCTAGTCTAAATAGCCAATATTTATAGAGTAGTTTAAACTTTGCAAATTAAGTCTGACATTCTCCTCAGAATACAGTACGGAGAATATTGTTGACTCTAGTAGCTAACCATCAATGACCCAAGAAGTCTTAGGACAGACCCTCAGAGGCTATTTCTTCCAACCCACACCTGTTCAAAAATCCCCTCTGCCAACAAGTAAGCACTCAGGAAGATCTCTTGTGGGAGGGAATTCACCAGTTCTCTGGGTAGCCTCCTTCAATCTGTGGTCACTCTGAGTGCCAGGAAATTTTTCCTTACACCAAGTCCAAACCTGCCTGCCTACAATTTGAGATCACAGACCTAACAACAAGATGATCCTGGCAGGTCTAAGCTGATTCTCTCAGAACTCATTTCCTTTTATCTGGATCGTCTGACCCGTATCCACATTTCGAGATGACCTTTCCAAAAGCAGGCCTAGATTTGGGCGTGATTCCAATGTAGGCGATTCATGAAGCACCATTTCCAAGGTCCTCTGTTGACTCTCTCCAAGTTATCTCATGTATACCTTGTTTGTCCATAGCTGTGTGTAGTCTCCCCCATTAGATTAGAAACCCCTTGAGAACAAGGACTGTCTTTCATCTTTCCCTGTAGCCCTAGCGTTTAGCTCAGTGCCTGGTACACAGTGTGTGCTTAACAAATGCTTATTGACTGGCTGAGGTCCTGGCTCTGAGATTTTTCAGATCTATCAATATTGATATAAATTTAACTGTATTTAAAGAGAAGAAAAACCTGGGAAGCACTTATCAAAACATATTTTATTTTTTGTTAATAATTAGTGTCAAACTGTGCTGCTCAATTATTTGGAATTTTCTTTCTGAATTTATTACCTCAAACACACATCATTCTAGAGACACTTACTGGCATTTAATTCAAATGCACTCATTATTACTTCAATATTCCAAATTTGAAAAAGCCTTCAGAAAAGGCCATTTTTATATAAGCCTTAATGCCAATGGAATTTCTAAAAGCTGAAGTGAAAATGAAACAAGTGCATTATCTTTTGCTGACACCATATATTTGAGTAAATGTCATACATTTTAAAGATTTGCTGATGCTTCTAGAAAACTTCAGATGAGAGGTACTTCTACTTCAGAATATTTTCTTCACTTTTAAAATTTCAAGTATAATTTTTAATACAGTCACTAGCAGCCCTAATGTATTGGTAGAAACTTCACAAAAATCTTTGAAAGAGAAAAAAAATAACACCACTACTTAATTTGCCTACATAACCAACAGATTAGTTTATGCTTGTCAGATAACAAGCTTACTCCTTTAAATGCACAAACTTTTAAAATGTTAACTATTCCTTTCTAAATTCTAATATCTTCCTAACCTAACTTCTTCCAGATGGATGAATATCATCTCATGAGTGCTAATGATTATATTGTGCTATAATTCAGTGATGTGTTTCAGAACCCATTGAGGTGTGCACACTGAATAAGTCCAGATCACTGTGTTCAGAGTTCTTGTGTCTGCTTTTTATAATTTCTTTTCTCAGCTCTAAGTGTCAGACTGTTGGCACGATGACCTCCGACAGCCTAATTTTCTAATTTGATGGTTCTAATGGACTGCAAAATTCCATAACTAAGCATATTAGAATCATATGTCAAATAGCTGCATTTAGGTTATGAATTAATTCAAGCCAACAATTATTAAGAACCTAATATGTGCATACCACTCATGGGGCAGTGAATGGCACAATAAATAGAGCACTGGGCTTTAAATCAGGAAAATTCAAGTTCAAATCCAGCTTCAGACACTTACTCCAAACTGTGTAACTTGATTGGCTCATTATTGACAATGGGAATGCTTTGTTAATTGCTAAATGGGGTCCTTGTACCTGATCTAGTATGAAACTGCTAGCCTTGCTAATAAATTGATATGCTTGGATTTAGCTGCCTCAGTCTTTATCGATTTCATTCCCAACAACTTGGCAAGCCAGCCAGGAGGTCGAGAGAGGGACCCAAGCCCTCAAGATAGTCTCTTAGAAAAACTCACTAGAGCCCACTGAAGGACTTCTCTGTTAAAGGCCTGCTCCAGAAGTTGGACTTCTCTTTGACCTCAATCTGAATTCTTCTGAGATAAGATAAGCCTCCCACATTGTTACTGGCCTCCAAGTTGGTGGGGGAGTCCATTAAGGGGAAAATGGGATACAGTTCCTTGTATACATAGGAGAATCCATCCCTTCTGTAGGTAGGGGAATCACTTCTACAGGTAGGAGAATCTATCCCTTATATAGGTAGGGGTCCTTCTATAGGGAAAGGATGAGTCTGTTAGTAACCTACTGAAAGGAACCCTCTTAAAGTAATTTCTCATGTTCTGGAATCAGGGAAAGCTCTCAGTTCAACCAGGTTTGACCAAAAAAAGGACAGTATTAAACTGCATGAAAGTTGGTCTAGAACTGCAAAGGATTCAAATAATAAATCATTCTGACCTAAATCAGGCTCTTTTGATTATGATATATTAAAGAAGGTGAGATTGGCCTTTGAAGAACCCCACCCATACTGAACTAGGGTTTTCTGGGATGCCCTCTGTCTAAAGGGTCATGCCCTCTGCTCCTTAAAGGGCCCACTCCTGTTTGTCAAATGAAAGGTTTTGAGATTGCCTTTAGAAAATTGTGTGCACTGATTTTTTTTTTATTAAACTTTAAGGAAAAACTTTGCTGGCAAGTACATCTATGTGTCTGCTTTATCATACTATCTGTATAACTTCTTCCTGTGGCTTGCTCAGCCAAAGGATATGTTTCTAAGGAATCTTAAAAGACTTCAAAAAAGAAAATCTTTCCTTTTTCCTTTCTAACTCTGGCCAAGCTGGAAGGGTAGATAAATGACTCAGATAAGGAGGGGAATCTTTGTTCCCAGTCTGTAAAAATTTATAGTATTATGAACTAGAGACTAAAATATGTGGCTGAATTGTAAATTCTCTACTATAAATTTCCAAATTGAAGTTTGAATGTTTTTTAAGGAAAGGGAAACTGGAGGCAGCTAGCTGGTGCAGTGAATAAAGCACTGGCTCTGGATTCAGGAGGAGTTCAAACCTGAGTTCAAATCTGGCCTTAGACACTTGACACTTACTAACTGTGTGACTCTGGGCAAGTCACTTAACTCTCATTGCCCTGCAGCAAAAAGAGAGAGAGAGAGAGAGAGAGAGAGAGAGAGAGAGAGAGAGAGAGAGAGAGAGAGAGAGGAGAGAAACTGAAGCTAGATAGAAAGAAATATCAGTGAGCAACTTGAAAAGTAAGTAAAATTTGATTGTGGAGAATGTTTTACATTGCCACTCTGTTTTATTCTGAGCAATGTAACAGAACATAGTTAAGTGAACTAAAAACAAAGTCACCTAGAGAAAACAGAATGGCCTTTTCATTTGTAAGCCTTTAAGAACCCCAAAAGGTAACAGCAGTGCAATTAAATGGTATCATGTAATAAAAACTTGTGCTAAATTGTAAAAGAAAAGGGGAATAAAATTTTTGGATTTTTGAAAAGGGAGATTTGAGGAAGGGTTTTGATCCCCTTCAGATAAGATTTGGGAAACTTATAGAAATATCCATTAGAAATTTTAGTAAGTGAGTGAGATCAGCAGAACCAGAACATTATACACAGTATCATCAATATTATGTGTTGATCAACTGTGATAGACTAGATTCTTCTCACCAATACAACGGTACGAGAAAGTTCCAAAGGACTCAGGATGGAAAAGGCTCTCCAAATCCAGAAAAAAAAAAATAAAAGAACTATGGAATATGGATGCTGATTGAACCATACTATTTCTTTTGGTTTTGGTGCTGTTGTTTTTCTATTTTGAGGTTTTTCCTTATTGCTCTGATTCTTCTCTTATAACATGACTAATGCAGAAATATGTTTAATGTTATTATATATATACATGTAAAAAACCTATATCAGATTACCTGCTGTCTAGGGCAGGGGGAAGGGAGGGAGAAAAATTTGAAATTGGAAATCTTATATAAACAAATGTTAAAAACTATCTCTGCATGTAAATAGAAAATAATAAAATACTTTTCTTAAAAAAAACAAAAAGAAATTTTAGTAAGACAGTATTCTATCAAGTTATAAAATTTACCAAATGGAAACTCTTAGATGTAAAAATTTGCAGCACAAAATTATTTGGGTGTATACCATCCTTGAAAGGGCAAATCCCAACCCCTAAGGCCTCCCAAGAACCAAGGCAGGGAGATACAAATGCGAGGCTGAGGGTTTACTAGGGGTGAAATTGCAGAGAATAATTTAGATAATTTAGATTCCTTGGGGAAAGATAAGACATGCAACAGGATCAGACTGTTTTAAAACCGATGCCCAATCATTTCTAATAAATAGGATATACAGGGCTTGAATATGTTTTGGTAACAAGTTCTCAAAATTGGGTTAAAGATTTTACATATAAAAGTGCATTAATAATTATAATGAACTTCTTATGGCTCTGTTATTAACAGGATTAGAACCACAAAGTCTGGAATAGCTTTTACCACATGAACTAATAACTGGAAAAGCAAATTTAGAAAGCTGTACTAAATTGTATCAATCTTGTAACCACCAGATTTTAACAGGGTTGCCTGGGAGTTTCTGTGACTTAGAACCGTGGGAAGAACTGCTTCTCTGGTTCCAAGTCACTTCCAAAGAGTCAAGCAGATTTTCTGGGAGGAATTCCTTCAAAGCTTCCCTGAGAATGAGACCTATTCCCTGTGTAGGTGGCACAGTGGATAAAGTACCACCCCAGACTCAGGAGGACCTGAGTTCAAATCCAATCTCACACACTTGACACTTACTAACTGTGTGACCCTGGGCAAGTCAATTAACCCTCACTACCCTGCAAAAGAAAAAAGAAAAAGTCTGCCTGAATCAAGTGACTCTCCTCCAAGAGTTCCTTTGACCTGTAGTTTTGTCTGCCTTTGCAAGCTACTTACCTAGAAGTGTGGGGAGATGGAAAAATTAGTTTGAGAAGCCTGAGGAACAGAGGAGTTTTTAAAAGGAGCAACTGAGGCAGTCTGCAGAGGTGAGTGCCCATATGACAAGGCAGGAGCAGGGGAGGGCAGGATAGAAGCTGGCATCTTCCCCTGTGTGAGCACCTGGCTCACTCTACTCCAGAGTTCCCAATAAATTAAATAAATTAAATCTTTGGGGGACATGGGGGACGTGAGGCACAGAATTATTTGCAAATCTCTCAATGTTCAGAGATCAAAAGATCCAGACTCCAGCCACTGGTCCTCTAATAGGCTAAAATATTCTTCATGCCACCTAAAACACAGTTTGATAAGCTTTCTTTTTTTCCATGCCTGGCTGAATTGGTAGCTTATAGGAATGCCATGCTGTGAGTATTGTTTCTAGGGGAGACCCCTGTATTATAGAGTAGGGTTCGGTATTTTTAGTTCCCATATTGTAATTCAAAATATGCCTTATTTAAACAAAAAGATAAATAAAATTAAAAACAGAAATAGAAAATCCACAAACAAAGCATTAACATGATCTTATCCCCTTGTTTGTCTGATTAACCAGACTAAAGTTAGAGAAAAGCAGGTACTTGGGAGGCACTTACTTAGCAGGTAGAAGAAACCCATTTGAAAATTTTAAGGGGACAGGCACATAAAATCAGCAAGAAGTGAGACATTGAAAGGAAATACAAACATACAAACATGGAATTTCTAACCCAGCTTCCTTGCAGAGAAGATCAGAAGATTTCAGGGTCCAGCACCCCCTTTTGTGGTTGCCAAAACTGTGGTGGGTAAAACTATATGTGGTCGCCTTATTTCTGTCTCAAGTTTAGGGAAAATTAGCTGGGGTTTCTAATATATTTGTTACTTATAAATTATAAATTTTAGCACCGGTTTTGGGCATTAAGCATTTATTAAAGCATACCAAATATTAGTAAAGAAGAGAACATTTGGCTCAGAAAGTTAAGAAGTCTATCTCCCCTAGAGGAGAGATAAGAGCTGAGCCTGGCCTTCTTCTTCCTCCAAATCCTCCTCCAGGAGCTCGTGTGAGACCTTCACTGAGAGTGGAAGCTTCCTCTGGGTCTGGAGGAGAGGCGGTCCGTGCACACTGCTTCAAGCTAATTGGCCAGCATCACCCAGATCCAGTGGTTCACCGGACTTGAGAGCAGAATGTGCCGAGGTCAGAATTCAGAGAACACAACCCCAAGGGTCATGTTGGCTATTCTCCCAAGATAAATGTGAAACCCTTCTACATCATTGAGAGAAGATATGGCTGTCTTTATTTTTATTTTTATTATTATTTTTTTTGCAGGGCTATGAGGGTTAAGTGACTTGCCCAGGGTAACACAGCTAGTTGAGTGTCAAGTGGCTGGATTTGAACTCAGGTCTTCCTGAATCCAAGGCCAGTGCTTTATCCACTGCGCCACCTAGCTGCCCCTTGTCTGCCTTTATTTTAATACTATTATCCACTGTTTCTCTTTCCCCAGTTATTCTTGGGAATGGATAATTGTCTTTTGACTTAGTGTTAGATGTTGGATTTCTTGTTATACCAAAAACTTGTTCAAAATTAATTCCTAAGAATCTGATGGTTCAAAATACTAATTTTGAATATACAATGAACCCTATGCAATTGATGTTGGATAAGTGATCCATAGGGGATAGATTTCTCAGGGATCAAAGGGGAGAACTGTGGAATCCAAAACCAATGCCATTTTGTTTAGTTTTTTCCATTTTGTGAGCTAAGCCTTGCTTTGATGTAAATCATGTAATTATGGGGAAATTAAAATGTTGACACAATTCTGAGAAATTGGGATAATGAGGACTGACCACAAAATGTTCCATACATCTTGAAGTATATTTCTGTAGCAACCAAAGAATGTTCCAGGATGTTCTGGAAATAGCTACAAAATTTGTCAAACTGACCAATAAGAAGAGAGCACTCCCATGTTATTCACAATTGTGTAAGTTGAATGGTTCCTCATTATTGACTCATTATTAACTGCTTTGTTAATTGCCAAATGGGGTCTTTATACCTACTGAGGGGCCTTAGACCTAATTTGTTATGCAACTACTAGACGTGCTAATAAATTAATATGCTTGGATTTAACTGCCTCAGTCTTAATAAATTTCATCCCTGACAGAAGGAAGGTATGGAACCTGAGGAATGGGAAATAAGTCAGTTTAACCACAACACAGATTTTGTGTAGAAGAATAGCATGAGATAAGGCTATAAAGATAGGAAGGTACCAAATTATTGAAAGCTAAGCAATCTGACATTGACTTAGTAGGCAAAAGGGAAGATATGGTAGGGTTTAAGCAGAGGAGTAACAAAAAGAGGCATTCTTCAATGAACAAAGTGCAGGAGTTTTTAATACATGAATTCTGTGACCTTATTTTGGTTTTTCAGTACTTTTTTTTGCCTATTTCCTGATTCTTAACTCTGTTCTACATAGCTGAGGTGTCAGCATATATAACTTCTGGGAAAACAAGGTATTAGTATGCAAAGTTCTGAAATAACTTAAGTAATCTTAGGAAAATAAAAAAAATATGGTATAGCCAGTTATCCAGGTAATTGTGGAAGTTTCAACTGAACAGATATTCTATAAAGTACTTAATCATATGTTGGTTTTTGTTTCTAATTATTTCATGTATCTTAAGTCTCATCTATAATTAGATGGCAAATTACTTGGAGGCAAGGAGTATGTCTTATACTATATATCCTACAATGGCTATCTTAGTACAGAGCACACTGGATTTCAATAAGATCCCGTGACTGCTTGATCTATGATCCTCTTTTAGTAGCAACTGTGGACGTTAGCCAATTGTTAAGCATTTGTCAAGGGCCTACTATGTGCCAGGCATCTGGCGCTAGGTGCCGGGGACATGAATACAAAAGTTAACCTGTGCCTGTCCCCAAGAAGACAACATGTATAGGAACGGACATAGACACATGTAAGGAGAGGGTAACAGACAATGCCAAATGCTGCAGAAAGGTGAAAAGGATGACGACTGAGCTAAAGGCCATTAGCTTTTGCATCTAAAGGATCACTGGTAACTTTGGGGAGGGCAGTTTCAGTTGACTGCTGAGGCTGGACGCTATATTGCAGAGATTTCAGAATCCAGCGACAGGAAAGGAAGCAGAAACGATAAATACAGACAGCTAGTTTTTCAAGGAGCTGGGCTGAGAAAGGAAGGAAAGGTGCAGGACAACAGCCAGCACAGGTGGAGTATTCTAGTGTTTTTTTTTTTTTTCTGTAGACAGCAGGCAAAGATCCACTAGATAGGGAGAGGTTAAAGACAGGGGGGGAAATGGGACAGCAGTCACATGACTACATGCATCAGATGGCCAGTTCAATTCCCACAAGACATCACTGTACTATGCTTGACCCATAAAGCTCCTCCTGTTGTAAGGTTAAAACAGATTCACCAAATTTCTAACAATTACAATGATTTCTATGACCCTATCTCACTGTGGACCTACAAGTAACCAGGAGTTACCAGGGAAGATGATGCAGCAGAGAATATGCTGGAAGGGTTAGTTACCTCTGTTCACGTCCTACCTTGGGCACTTACTAGCTCTATGACTTTGGCTCAGTTTCTTCACAGGGTTGCTGGAATGCTCAAAGGAGACAACACTCACAAAACACTTTGTATACCTTAAAGTGAAATTAAATGTCAGATATTTTTATAATTATTCTTGCCAGGGGAAGACAAGGCCTAGAAATTCCCACATCAAGCTAAAAAGCATGGGCAATAGGACCAACGGCTGCATGACTGTCACATGAAGAAAAGCCTAGCTCTAAGGTGACAGAGGATTAGCACTAGAAGGGTAGCCATTTTGGGTGAGCTGCTTTGCTCAGAATTCATGAAGAAAGTCAGATTAGGAATGGAGAGAATGCAAGTTCTTTGTGGACAAGAAATGTCTGTGTCCCTTTTGTCTGTGTATCCCCAAGCCCTAGCACAGAGTCTGGTTTACAGTACATGCTTAACAAATGTTTAGAGACTGACTGACTGTATGTAGTCTGCATCCACAGATAAATTTACAGATCTTCTGAGGCACTAAAGGAATTACCATGACAATGAAGACATGGGCTATGAAAAAGAGGAACATTTTTGGCTATTCTTCCAAAGATGATTTTTTACCTAAAGTAATACTTCATGTGCACTGCATATACATTTTACAACAGGGACCAATAATAAGGAGTTAGGGTAGAAAATAAGCAAAAGAAACCAATGAATGCTCTAGAAGATTAAAATCTTTTTTGTTTGTTTGTTTTCTGATTGGAGCTGGCTTTTCTTTATGCACCCATGGGTTTGTAGAACACAGAAGTAGCATGAGAAAATACTGAGGCAAACATGCTGCAGCTAAGCCCAGGTAAAGTCAGTGGAAAGTAGGGTGATAGGGGAAGGATTGCTAAGTCTTAGAAAGCTGCCTAGGACATTCAAAGATGAAACTACTTGCTTCAGATGTGTCAGGGGTTCGACTTGAACCCAGGCCTTCCTGACTCTCAGGTGCCCATCTACTTACTATACCATACTGCTTCTCATTCTGACATCAAGGCAAGGGATATATTTTTCATTGTCAAAAGGATTATTTTCATGCTTTGCTTTATAACTGCAACTTAATCTTATCTACTTTGTACACCTATCTTACTCATTGTAATACTATTTAAGATGTACACTGTTTGTGTCCTGTTGATTTTGTAGATTATATTCCATGTCAGGTATTACTGTGGTTAAAAAGATTTGCTAGAACATTCCAGTTTGCACTAGAGCAACATTTTATTCAGTTAAGAGCGAGGGAAAGGAATTATTGGAAGACTTCTAAGGGTAGGCAAATACCCATGAAATTTGCTGACTGATTTGTCAATAATTGGGTCTATACCTTCTGAGGTAAGGAATAAGATCCACCTTCTTAGTAAGAGATTAGAATCGTGGATTTTATAGTTTTAAAAAATGTAGTTCAAGGACTTAGTTGCTTCATGCTGCGTTCTTTGTACTGATATCAGCAGTGGTGCACTTAAGCAGGACCAAGGGGAGCCTGGAGAACTGTTTCTAAAGAGTATGATTTTCAGCATTATTCATAAATCAAAAAGCTTTAAAATGGTGTTTCTTGGTTAAAAGGCCTAATTATATTTCAGTTGATTCCATAAAAAGGACCATTTTTAGGCATATCTCCAAAGGACTCCTCTAGGACTATTGTTTTGTCTGTATATGATATACAAAGATAAAACATTTGCAAACAAGGTATAGCTGGAGTAGCTGAGTTAGTTTCCTGGGTTATGGACTCCCGAGCTAGTGACCTTCTTCAGTCTCCATTATTCTAGGAGACTTTGGGCCCATTCTCTGATCTTGAGAACACAAAGAACTACAGAGTTGAAAGGGACCACACGATAGCAGAGGAGGAGGACATTTATATGGCACTTTAAGGTTTGGAAAGCACTTGAGATATATTATCTCATTTGAACCTCACAACAACCCAGAAGTGCTATTCTTATCCTCATTTTACAGATGAGGAAACTGATGCAGAGAGGTTAAGTCACTTGTGCAGGATCACAATGTAAGTGTCAGAATCGGGATTCAGACACAAGTCTACCCGATTCTATATAATACACAATACACGATGGAATATGTGTGGCATTGACACAAATCACCTTCATCATACTTAATGTTTAATAAGTCATTTGGTTCTATTCTTACAAGTGAAAAAATACACACTTTAAAATTAATGAAATAAGTCAATCAGTACCAAAAGTTTCAGTAGACAGTTCTATCATTGGTAATAAATTCAATTTAGGCAACCATAAAATAATATTGTGAGGTTCAAGTAACTATAATTAATTTACCTCTTTAAAGTCTATTGATGATAATAACCCAGTAACTTTTTTAGATTATGAGTCTTTTTTCCCACATAATGAAAAGTAATATGAAAGCTATCCAGGAAATCTATGATCAAAAGTGGTGGATCATGCATGTAACCAGAATGAGGGCCTGACTCAAGTTGCCCTGTCATTCCCAAATTGGAAAAGAACCAGAGGAAGGCCACCAGCACACTGGGTAGGTCCTACAGGGAAGATGTATGGAAAGACGTGAAAAAGAACTGCAGAGAATGGACCGAAGGAAGCATGGGACAGATATCCTAAATGCACACAAGTCCTGAAACATGCCTGAAGCCATGGGAGAGTTCATTTGTTTCAATTCCATCAAATCTGGCTGGTGTCATTAGAACTGGATTGATTTTATCCACGGTGGTTTATCCTGTTTCTCCCACACTTGCTTGTTTCCTTCTGTGTGCACTGCCTCCTGTACAAACAAATGTACCTGGAACACTGGGACATCATGGTCTTAATACCATTTGGGACCAGCCACCCCCCCCACCATCTCCAGCTGCTGCCTGAGGTTACAACAGCTTGGGTTTTCTCACCACCTGCCAATCACATCAACCCCCAATGCCTAAAGGGCTCTTTGCCTATCTCCAATCATGCTCCCACTTCAATCTAGTCCAAAATGGTGCCAACAATATTTCCCAGGGAGTCAGGGCACTGTTCTCTCTGACTCCCCTCACTGCCTGTATTCCAAACCAAAAATTAGTTTGAAGATTACAATTTATAATTGTATGTGTAAAATTAGATTTATTATAATTACTATCCCTTCAATGTTCTCTCCTTTTCTTCAAGACTAAATTCTTCCATGTTTTTTACATTTTCCACATTCCCTTAAGTCCCTGAAATGACCTCAACTGAAATAAGCCTGGAGATCTTTCCTGAAGCAGTTCAGTTAATAAACACCTATTTGCTACATATTTCTTTGGTCTTTTTTCTAGGTAGGTTCCTGGGATGTGGTGGATAATGACCACAAATAATAGTCCTATACAGTGTCCTGCCTGTGGTACTTACTACCTGTGTGACTTGGGAACAAGTCTCTTAACCTCCCTGGGTCAGTGTATTCCTCTGTAAAACGATGCATCTGGCCTAGGTTGCCTTTGAAGGCCTGTCCAACTGGATCTATGATGGTTCCTTAATTTCTGAGCTATGCCTGTTGACTTTGCCAGAGTGGCCATGGTGGGGGAAGGAGGGGGTTCCCCACAGGGGGAGGGTTGTTTGTCTCTGGTCTGGACCTATGATTTTATTTCATTGAAATGAAAGGCAGCACAGTAGTGGGAAAAAAAAGCTGACTTCAGAGCCTGGAAAACCTCAGTGCAAGTCTAGCCTGTATGGCACACTATCTGTGTGAACCTGGATGAGTCATTTCCCTTCCTCACTGTCCCAGCAGCAGTTGCTAATCTGATGGAGTTTCCTCAAAAGGAATGTCCCTATACTGAAGAAAATCTAGTATACATAATTTCTAAAAATCTACTATACAAAAGCTTTTGAGGTTCTCAATTTATTAAAATGATTTTTTGCCTTCTAATTGAAATTATGACTCTGCATCTGACATAGCCTCACAACACCATGACATGAGGAGAAAGCTTAGGATCCAGGTTTCAAGGACTTCTGGAACAATGACGATTCAAGAAAATGACCACAGACAGGCTAGAAATGAGACAGAAAACTTCATCAGCAGCAGCTTAACCACAAGGGTCATACTAGAGAAGAACCAGGAAAAGGAAGTTTGTATCACTATCACACAACACAATCTATTATTGGGCGTCACACTATATACTTACTATGAAAATGATATGACAAACTGGCTTCCTGATTGAAAAAGATAAGCTGGGTAAAATAATAATATGGAAAAATTCTAAACTCCTTCATGAATTTTGTTTTTAAAAGATGGTGACTATTCTAAAGGACCAGATCAAATGTAAAGGGTCTGTGGTTTCAGTGATGTGGGTGCCAATATAGATCATTGCCCCCACAGACCTCAGTAGACTGACTCTAATAAGCTTTTTCACCAAATTTTTCACCAAGTTATTAACTTTCTGTGGATGAGCTTTTGCACACTAATAAGGTGGGCCATCAGATGACAGACAAGGGGCCCATGCTCTGTTTTTTCTAGCCTGCTAGTACCTATGAAAACTTGACCCTACCTGCATAGATTTCAAGACCAGGGTCACTTCCACATGATGATGAGGCATCAAGGTAGGACTTGGTGGAAGTACATGCACAATAGAAAAGATAATTTCATAAAGGAATAATGGTGACTCTTTTTCTAAGTATGAAATGGGTGTCTTGATCAAGGCTCCACCAGCTGAGGATTAAGTGAACCCAATTAACCTAATTTCTACTTGTCCATACTAAGTGATTTATTTTAGATGTTACATTATTCTACAAAATCCTTTAGGGTACAACATAGAAAACCATAAACAGGCTGTAAAGGTTATAACATTAATTTTGCTGTCATTCTCATGCCTTAAGTAGGCATCAAAAACTAAAAATCATGTCCTCTGGGAAAGGAGGCAAATCTGAAACTAATTATGGTTCTTATTATCGTAATACTATTAAATTAAACACTATGACCCTAGCTGAATTTATTTTGGTACCTTTGTGTTAATGAACAAAGCTTCTCAAATAAGATGACTGCACCTTCGAATACAGAGAAAAACAATTCATCAGAGAACTACTAGAACAAAAGTAGTCACTCATAAACCTAAATTTTCACCCACTGAAAGCTTAACTGGAAAATGGCACATAATAATAAGCACCTGAGGAAGCACTTTGCATTTGCTGCTATACTGGCTACACAGGTTTGGTTCAGAAGAGGAAAGACTTCAATAGCAGCTGTAGCTAGGAGCTTCACTTTCTAGGAAAATCTCCTAACTTGTTTTCTCAAGTTGAGCATCAGCTAATTCATTAGCTGGGATGAACTTCTCTCCTGCTTAATTCTGTGGAAAGGACTGATTATTTAGTTGTTTATTGACTCTTAAGAAAAATAAAAAGCATTTCCTTGGTTTCTTTCTCAGATTCAGCTTTTCAAGACTGAAAGTGCTTTAGGTGTTTGGATGATAAAATGGCTCAATGATTTCCTGTTGGCCGAATTTCCTCCCTACTCAGCAACACCTGGCCTCGAGGACAGAGGGGAGTGGATAAAGCTCACTGACCTGGCACATAAGGAACCTTTACATGTGTGTGCACATGCACACGTACACATTCTAGCGCACTGAAAACTGGACAGCAGGATGAAAGGTGCACACATTTATTCTGGCTTTGGTATTTTTCTTACAGGTGTCAATGGGGTAAGAGGGACTAATGGAAAGCAATGAGATGGGAAAGAATATATGTTACTGGTGGAGCAGTAAGCAAAAAGAAAAATAATTAGAGAACAGAAAAAGAGAGAGGAAAAAAGGAGGGCAGGAAAGAACAGGAAAAATGAAGAATAAGAAAAGTATTACCTGAAAAAACCCACTTAACAAAACATATGCCTTACCTATCTAACATACAAAACCATTAAAAGAATTGGGTCTTTTACATGTACTTCAAAGAAAGGGAAAAAGAGATAGTGCTCAGTGCACTGCTGGTCTACAACCATTTGCGAATACTTACAAAGCTAGGATGCATGAGGGGTAACACTTGAACCCAAGAGCAAACAGAAATGATCTTGATGCTCTATCTTTTTGTACCAGTTCATCCACAAAACTATTATTTCAGCCATTCAGCTACTCTGTTTTAAATAAAACTTTCATTTATTCAAGTTTTAATGTTTAAGATGAAGAATATTCCTGCTCCTTCAATTCCAATTTGGAATTTTTAACTAATCAAAGATCAGCAGGCAGCAGGTCAGTCAACATACCTCTAAGTGCTTTCCTCTGCCCAGCTGTTATGTGAAGCACTGAAGAAAAGGACACAGAAGATAGCAGTGTGCACACACAATCACTGTTGGTCTTCTTGTAGCACCCTGCCAGAAATCTGACCCTAATATGTCAGGGAGAGACAGTGAATGTAACACACTACCATTACTAAAAAAGGCTGTCCAGCCCTGCTCCACTCCATAGACAGAATGCCCTAGGAGTTCTGAAAGACAAAGGCTTCTCATTCATTCAGGAGCACTCTCAGACTCCCAGCTACCAACATAACTGTGCAGAAGATGAACTGGTTTGTCTCCCCTGGCTTCCCCTAAACTGTTGTCAACCTTTCAAGTGGGCACACCAGAGAAGCAGGAAGTGATTGATGAGGGAACACTGCCTTTGTTTACAAAGCTATCTTAGCATGAGTATCTCAGAGTATCCCAATCAATGTTGTTCCATCTCTATCTTTGAGGAATTCTGTACCGGAGGACCTTTAGGAGGCTGAAATAAATTCAGACCCCAAGGCATGGGTTTGGTCTGTTCCAGGCAGCCTAAGGGATCACTAGGACCTCCCGGAGTGGATTTCTAACACCAAGTCAGAGAAGTCTCACCTAGTCAACTGTCTAGAAATGATTCAGCACAACAAGGCCAACAACAAGGTTTTTTAATCAACAGACATTTTTAAGTGCCTACTGCAACAGGCCGTGCTAAGTCTACAATACCAGTTCTACACTAGCCACGGCAGGGATACAAAGCTTAGGTAGGCAATGGTAATCTAGCATGGGTATGAATCACCCGCAGATAATCCCTTGGAAACAAGAGGATAAGAAAGACGACGTCCTAATAAACTGAACTGTTTTTAGGTATGGGAGAAAGTTACAGAAGGTCAAAGCCACTATGGGATTGTCCATACCGTATTTGGATTTGGGGGATCCAAAATCCTTACAGAGATTAAACATTTCTTTTTTAACTTTATACCATCTTGATAAACATATAGCATGAAACCTGAAGTTGAAATACCAATGGAAAATCTTAAGGAAAACCCATTTCTCATTTTAGCATATAATCTGAAATCTGAAAGAGTGATATTACAAAAATCAATAATGTTGGAATTTAAAAAATTTCTTTTTACTGATTTTTATCAGTTAGGGTAGTAAGCATTGATTTAATTGATCTTTGCTTCCTGAATGACACTTGAAAGCAGAAAGCATCATTCCTCTTGCAAAAATGTAGACTTTTAAGACTTTCATACTAATACTTTAGTGAGTTCCTATAGATCGATCCTAAAAAAGGGAGGGTGACAATTTCTTTCTAACTAAATGAACAATGATTTTTTAAAAAAAAGACCTCTCTATTTTGAACTCACTTTCTACTAAAAAAAATAAATATTTTCATTTCTCAGGTTCCAATTAAAAAACTATTCATTACAGGTGGATTTCAGAAAAACCTGGAAAGACTTATAGGAAATGATGCTGAGTGAAGTGACCAGAACCAGGAGAACATTGTACACAGTAATAGCAACACTGTATAATATTCAAATGAGAAGGACTTGGCTCTGCTCAGCAATGAAATATTCCAGGGCATTTCCAAAAGACTTATGATGGAAAATGCTCTCCATATCCAGAAAAAGAACTATGGAGTCTGAATGCAGATCGAAGGATACTATTTTCACTTTTTTGTTGTTGTTATTTTCTTTCTTGTAAAAGAAGAATCAGAATAAAAGAGAAAAACTACAACATGACTAATATGGAAATATGTACAACACGATTTTACATGTATAAACTATATCTGATTGCTTGCCATCTTGAGTGGGGCAGGGAAGAAAGGGAGGGAGAAAAATTTGGAATTCAAAATCTTACAAAAATGAATGTTGAAAACAATTTTTACAATTGGCAAATAAAAATAAAATACTACTACTAAAAACCCCCAAACTATTCATTGATCCCTCTTCAACATCAGTTGTTCCCCACCCCAACTTCTAGTTTCAGAATGGCCATTATAGTCAGCAAAAAATTGTAATATACCTAGATGCACACTGGAATAGCTATTTTGATGCCAATGTCCCACCACCAAGTACCATCAATCAATGAGAATGGGGTACTTGCATTAGTGGAAGGCCATTTTCACATGTTTTTTTGTGGGACAATGAGGTTTAAGTGACTTGCCCAGGGTCATATAGCTACTGAGTGTCAAGTGTCTGAATCCGGATTTGAACTCAGGTCCTCCTGAATCCAGGGCCGGAGCTTTATCCACTGCACCACCTAGCTGCCCCTTCATATGGTTTTTAAAAGGGTGAGGGGTATTGAAATCCCTTCCTCCTCATTCTCTAACTGATGTTTTCACATTCACAATAAATTCAAATAGGTAAGGAAAACCGGTCTCATGGTTTAAGGGCATGTTGTAAAAACGGGTTCAGAATACTCTTCATGTAGTCTTAAATATCACAAAACAACAGGTCTTCTCAGACTTAGGTGAGAGATTTTCTAGTGTTAACCTGAACCCAAGTAAGGATTATATATTTACCCTCAAAAAAAATCTACATGCTATCATTTTTAAAAGTAGGGAAGAGTAAAATGCTATTTGCTTAAAACTATCTGGTGTCCAATCATTTTGGAGAGCAATCTGGAATTATGCCCAAAAAGTTAAAAAAAAACAACTGTGTATACCCTTTGACCCAGCACACTATTAGTTCTGCTTCCCAATGTGATTAGGAAGAAAAGGAAAAGAACTTACTTCTAAATTATTTATAGAGGCTCTTTTTGTAGTGGTGAGGAAGTGGAAATTGAGGGGAAGCCCACGAATTGGGGAATGGCAAAACCAACCATGGTATATGATGATGATGATGAAATACTATTGTGCTGTAAGAAATAGTTGGTTTTAGAAAGACATGAAAAGACATGTATGAAAAAATGAAAAGTGAAATAAACAGAACCAAGAGAATGTCATACACAGTGACAGCAACATTGTTCCAAGAATAATTGTGAACAACCAAGTTATTCCAAATATTATCATTACTCAAATCAACTATAAATGACCTACGAAGAAAGATGCTACCCATTTCCAGAGAAAGAACTGATAAATAGATGTATGCATAGTATGGTTTTACAGATATTTATATATCTGTGTCAAATGGTGGCCTTCTCTAGCATGGGGTGGGGAAAGAGGTAGGGAGATGGTTTGGAACTTAAAATGTAACAAAAATAAATTAATTAAATGAAAAAAACCTATCTGGTGCAACAAACTAAAGTAAATCTATCACTGCAACTGGCAAAACCCTACAGCATTTTGAATACTTCACAAATCTGGCATTACTGCGCACCCCAAAGTGTTTTTGAAACAATACCACAAGTAGCTTCTGAGTATATTAAATAGGATTATAATTTGTTATAATACTGAGCACATTGTGATAGAAAGTTCAGCTTCTTAATAATTGCTCTAGAAACTTATTTTTAGAATCATCCTAAGCAAATGAAACTTCCCTAAAAAAGTCTACTTATCAAAGACATTCCTTGGGATCTTGGTCACAGATTCAGAGAGCTGACTGCCCAAACTGAAGAGACTGTGAGAACTTTCAAGGATGGAATCTTTTTTTTTCAAGTCTCCTATTTCTTCAGTAAGGAGCAGGCAGCCTGTATAGTCGTAATTGTAACATGGCATTCCCTCCAAAAGAGGCCTCACTGTGTGAATCAGCACAGCCGTGGACTTAAGAGTCCAAAAGAGTTGTGAAGAAGATTGGGGACTGTTGCTCCTAAATAAAATTTTAAAATTCAATTACATTTTAATGGGAAAACATAAATATTTAAGAAAATTATAACAAATGATGTGTCTCCTGAATTTATGTTCACTTTTGTAGCTTAAAAAGATACCACTGCAGGGGCAGCTAAGTGGCACAGTGGATAGAACACTGGCCCTGGATTCAGGAGTACCTGAGTTCAAATCCGGCCTCAGACACTTAACACTTACTAGCTGTGTGACCCTGGGCATGTCACTTAACCCCAATTGCCTCACAAAAAAAAAAAAAAAAAAAAAAAAAAAAAAGATACCACTGCAGCCAATATAAGATTTTGTAGCTTATTTTAAAAAAATAAAATCTTTTTTGAATGATAAAACCTTTCACTAAAACTCTTTTACTTTAGTCAGTGAAAGTTTACAGTTTTTATCATTTAAAAAAATATGGTTGTGGTCAACATATATTATTCTACCTGTTCTATTATTCTTTATACCATGGATTATGGAATTTTCAAAGTTGTCAGTCCTCAGAGGACATATATCCTCTTCCATAAATATGCATCTCTGCAGAAACTTACGTTGTGACAATTCTTGAGAAAAATCCAGTTTTTAATATTCCATGCAGCATATGTAGGTCCTTTGGCATGGCTACACTTGGACCATCTGCTAGAACAGAATTGAGTCTATTCACTAACTTGCATTCCAGTTTCAAAAGTATTTATATGCCAACAGAAACTAAGTTTAAATGTACAGCTTGCCAATGCAGAAGTAACTCTTTTTCTAAAACAAACCAAAATATTTTCTGGCTATAAAGATATCAAATTAAAGTAATACATTTTCTCTTAAGAGATCATATCAGTTTATATTCATTCACATGATTTGTCAACCTCTTTTTATTTAAGTTCCCTCAGGCTTAGAATTCTTATTTTTAATAAACCTTAGAAATCAATGACTGTTAAAAATGTATGCCGTTTTCCCAGTCTGTAAAACACAAACTATAAAGCACTAACGATACACGGGCTATCTCTCCCTTAATTTAATCAAGTCACAAGTCCAAATAAGTGGTTTTATTTTCCAAGAATATTTCTAAGAGGGCCTTTCTAGTTCTAAAATGCTCAGATCTGTTGCAATTAAATAAGAGGGTTGCTTATTGTCATCATCCTATATGTAAAATAAATACTCAATCAACAGGCCCTCAGAAATAACTTGGAGTACCAATTTAGACTAGGAATTTTTACTTGATATCCCAGTTGAACAAAACACAAATCAAGAACATTTTAACAGTTGCAGGTATTAGTTGGATAAGGAAATAAGAAGTTCTGATACTGAATTCATGCCAGGTAGTCTCTGAATCCAGATTACTTGCTACAAAACCATTTTGGAGTTAAGGAGAACACATCAACAACATGTGCATTCTCATTATTTTTTTCATAGTAAGGTAACCTGTGATGAAAAACAGATGATTCCCCGTTACAGTAGGAATCAAGCACATTCTAAAAAAGGCATTAGAGTAAGCAGATTAGCCACCAAAGTGGCTCTAAGAATGAAATCCCTCCTTAAAATTTGCTATGCATTGATGTTTTGGGTACCAAACTGACTTGAGATATTGTCTCTGCCTACCTATCAGTTATTTAAAAAAAAGAAAAAACAACAGCTCTATTTTTCAGATAGATGATAGATAGAAGGATAGACAGACAGATATTGATAAAAGGCATCTATTAAGTATGATGTGCCAGTTAATATTTGGATGTCTTGGTGAAAAAGACCTTTTCACAGGATTTATATAACATAAATCCCTCTATGTACTTGATGCTTATAATTTAGTTTGCAAAGAAAATGTCAGGATGACTTTAAACTGCAGACCTTCTATTGTATATTAATTTGTGACATAAAGGCTATTTAAAGTCTTGGTTATACTAGTCAAACAGAATACTTTATAGTTTTAAGTCAAAGGACCTTTTTAGGCTGAATTCTAAAAGATCATCTTAACTATTCTTCTAAAAATATGAATCATATCATTTTCAAACCTACCAGAATCTTTATCAAAGTCCAAAGCACCTTTTTATTGCACAATGATAAAATTAGGTAAATGTATCCCATTCTCTCCCACATCAGAACCAGGGCTATCAGAAAGCTCAGCAATAATAAAATCTGACCACTCTGTGAACAATAATCTTCTCTACTAGATGCCTGACAATGATCCTCCAATCTAGTCTGTGCTTCAAGATCTCCACTGAGGGAGAATACACCACAATCTTACTTTTAGATATCTCCTCCATTTCTCAAGCCTAAGTCTGCTTTTCTCAATAAAGTCTAACCATTGTTCCTAGTACTGTTACTGGGGTACAGTTGAACAATCTAATCTCTCGACCACCAGAAAATCTTTCAAATTCTTGAAGCAGCCATTATGTTTTCCCTAAATCTTTCCTCATGAAGGGTTCTTTACCTTCATCCTTCAGGATGCTCTTTACTTATCAATGTCCTTCAAACATGGCACCTAGAACTGAATGGAAAACTCCAGACAGGGTCTTACCATGACAGAATATTGTACTACTCCTATTTCCTTAGTCCTAGGCAATAGGCCTCTCAATGCAGTCTATTTATCACACCAGTTTCTTGGCTGCTATCTCACACTGTCGCCTCTTATTGAGCTAAATACTAAAACCCTTAAGTTTTTTCTGATGTATTGATTACTGTTCAGACATGCCTAGCACATACTTATAAAGTCGACTGTGCATTAGTTTAAGACTTTAGATATATCTACTAAATTTTATCTTATTACATTTGCCCCAACATTTAGGGCTAGCCAAATCCTTTTAGATCCTATCATTAAATGTGTTTAGTACTCCTCCCTCAGTATTTTATCATCTCCATACTTAATAAGCATTTCATCTATTCCTCAAGGAAGGGTACACATAAAAATGTGAGAGGTCGTAGGGCTAAATTCAGGGACCTGGGATAATTTACTCAAGACCTCCTTCCATGCTGAGACTTATCTCTTTTCTAGCTTCTTTTTATTTTTAATTTTTTTTTCCAATTTCATGTTAAATTTTTTTTTCTGCTTCTAACCACCTCTTCCCCCAATCTGCCCTCTCTTCCATCAGCACTCCCCCAATCCTTTTTCCCTATTTCCCTAATACTTCAATAAGAGATTTCTATACCCAACTGAGTATGTCATTCCCTCTTTGAGTAAATTCCCATGAAAGTAAGATTCAAGCATTGCTCACCGTCCCCCCTGCCATCTTTCCTTCATCTGTAAGTTTTTGCCCCTCTTTTGTGAGAAAAATTTCCTCATTTTCTCACTTCCCCCTCCACCCAGTGCATCCCTCTTTTTCACCACTAAATTGTATTTTTTTGGACATATCCTATGATAATCAACTCACACCTGTGTCCTCTGTCCTATACTCCTAACTGCCCTAATAATGAGAAAGTTCTTACAGGTTACAAGTATTATCCTCCCATGTAGGAATGTAAACAGTTTAACTTTATTGAATCTCTTATGATTTCTCTTTCCTTTTTAGCTTTCTGTGCTTCTCCTAAATCTTGCATTCGAAAATCTTATTTTCTATTCAGTTCTGATCTCTTCATCAGAAATGCTTGAAAGTCTTCTATTTAATTATATATCCATTTTACCCCTAAAGAATTATAATCAGGTTTATGGGTATGTTGTTTTTGGTTGTAATCCTAGTTCCTTTGCCCTCCAGAATATCATATTCCAAGCTCTCCCATCCTTTAATGTAGAAGTTGCTAAATCTTGTGTGATCTTGACTGTGCCTCCACAACATATATAAATTGTTTCTTTCTGACAGCTTGCAATATTTTCTCATTGACCTGGGAGCTCTGGAATTTGGCTAGCATATTCCTAAGAGTTTTCATTTGGGGATCACTTTCAGGAGGTGATTGGTGAATTCTTTCAATTTCTATTTTACCCTCTGATTCTAGGATATGAGGGCAGTTTTCCTTGATAATTTCTTGAAATATATCTAGGCTCCTTCTTTATCATGGCTTTCAGGAGGCCAATAATTCTTAAATTATCTCTTCTCAATCTATTTTTCAGGTTAGTTGTTTTTCTGATGACATTTCACATTTTCTATTTTTTTTATTCTTTTGATTTTTATTGTTTCTTAATATCTCATGGGTGCATCTTTGACCATTTGGCCTGTTTTTTAAGGTATATGCACTCTGTGTATGTGTGTGTCTCAATCTATACTCTTGGGCTCATCACTTCTTTGTCAGGAGGTGGGCAGCATGTTTCATCACTGGGTTTTGGTCACACAAGTGTGGGATTGCCCCTTACTGGAGCCTCTCAGTTGACTGCTCCTGGACTCAGACACTGATAGCCTGCTAGAAACTGCAGACTCTCCTTTGGTCTGGGATTTCTGCACTAGTTATGGCACTACACATTTCAAACTGGAAAGGGTATTGATATATTTTCCTCCCATATGGTCAGAGTCACAAAGTTACTGCTCACTTGGGTACTTGCTACTTTCTTGCTACACAGCCTAGGGTCCCAAAGGCTCTTTGCTGTGATCCTCCCCCTCCCCACTCAGGCACAGGTCCCCTTCTCAGTCTATACCACATTTGCTTTGAAATGTGAATGACAGAGCTTCTAGTTAGCAACTCTTCCTGCTCCCTCTCTGTAAATCTTCTTATGCCAATATGAGTTGAAAAAATGGCTCACTGATTTTTTCATCTATCTCCCAATCACAACTTGATCTGGTGCATTTTCTAGATCTTTGTGGAGGAGAGCTAGGCTCCACTGCTTCCTTCTAGTTTCTAAACATTTATCTCTTTAATGGCTACTTTCTATAACTGTACCATTTTCTAAACCAGCAGTTTCTAAGGTTGGGGCTCCAAGATCTAATCAGAAGATGATGAGAAAAAAGGTCACAGCTCACCCTCTCCTTGAAAATTGAGACTTTACCATTAACAAGGAATTCATCCCCTCTCTGCCCCCTCCCATAGCTAGTCCACTATAGCTGCAACTCCCAGTCTCCTCCTATCTTCCCTATGTTTGTTGTGAGCATCACTGTCCTTCTAGTTCCCCAGGTTTTCATCCTCCCTTGTTATCCTAACCTCCACACTCAAAAAAAACTGCTCTTTGTGAAGTTAATAACAATATTTTCACCACCAACTATAATGGTGCTATTTCAATCCTCATTCTTCTTGACTTTTCTGCTGTATCAGACACTGCTGACCACCCTTTCTTCCTGGATATTATTCTCTCCTTGCTGGGTTGCCAAAAACCAATACATCAATTATAAAAACTCTGATATCTGAATACTTAAACTTGGATACAGTGTTTTCTAAGCTATTTAAAAACCCTGAAGTGTTTCGGGTGTTTTGAATCCATTTATTAAAAACATAAAAGTATAATAACTTCCAATTAGCTCATAAAAATAAGTAACTGACTCAGGGAAGACAGAAATTTACTAGACAAATTTCAACAAAAATAATTCTATATTTAGTAGATGGGACTGAAAAATGAATATCATGATTTAGTAAGCAGAAGCAAAGATGCAATTCTTCCATTTTGATCTATTCATTTTTTCAGTAATGACAATCATTAAAACTAAATACTAATGTGTATACATATATATGTGTGTATATATATAACCTATATCAGATTACCTGCTGTCTAGTGAAGGGAGGGGAGGGAGGGAGAAAAATCTGAAATTGGAAAGCTTGTATAAACAAAAGTTGAGAACTCTCTTTACATGTAACTGGAAAAAAAATAAAATACTTTCTTAAGAAAAAAAAACAATATTAAAACTAAGTAGTGAAATAAATTTATTTCAGAATCAGACCTTCAAATTGCTGTAATCTTAAAATATTCCAACCAAGATTTTTAAAAAATAATGAAAGGGGCAACTAGGTGGCACAGGGGATAAAACAGTGGACCTGGATTCAGGAGGACCTGAGTTCAAATCCGGCCTCAGACACTTGACATTTGCTAGCAGTGTGACCCTGGGCAAGTCACTTAAACCTCACTGCCCCACCAAAAATGATGATGATGAAGCAGTATATCAATCACATTGCTTTCACTAAAAAATATTGCTCATGTTTACAGTGAGCAAAAGGTTTTCTTTAATATTAAGAAAATATTTAATCCTTAGCTTACTTTTTAATGTCTATTTTTGTACTTTATAATTGAAGCAATACATATATAATTTACAAATAAGCAAATGTGTATCTAATGCTTTTTTCTGATAAAGATATTTGATCAAAAGAGTTTGGAGAACATTTGGAGACAACTAAAATTGACTGAACATCAACAACAACAAAACCCAGACCACAGTTTTCCATCTTTTCCTCAAAAACAGCAAGTAAGACTTTCTAAGGCTTGGCTAAAATCTAAGTAAACGAATATCTTTAGCAACCTCATGATCTACCAAATGGTAGAAACCCTGTCAAAAAAGGAAATGATGTTAGTCTACAATAAACTATTCCTGATGGTGTCGTGCTATTCTTTGTTCTCACCATTTCTTTTTCTATATGTTTGCTAATCATTCTTTTAATAATATGTTCTAGAAAATTGCCAGATAATGAAAGCCAAGCTCACTGGCTTCACAAGACTCTTTTTTTAAAAATTGGGGCATCTGTCCTTCTCCAGGTCTGTGATACCTTGCCTGTTCTTCACAGTCTTTCAAAAGTACTGACAATAGCTCAGGAATCCCATCTGCCAAAGCACAGGACTGAAAGTTAAGGCTTCTCTAACTCAATGGTGGATTCATTCAAGTCACAAAGAGATGACTATGGGAGAAAAGGAGAATCAAGTAATGAAATTCAGTCAATACCCATCCAGACTGTTTGAATGAACAAACTCACTTCAGTAGCCCACATAGACAAATCCCAAGTCTGGATTTCAAAGAAAGCAGGTTCCTTTGTATATGTAAAATAAATACTCAATTAACAAATAAAAACAAAACAAATATTCCTTTGTTTTGAAATCTGTAAATAAGCAAAGGCCTTCCCTTCAATGTTTCTCCTCACTAGCGATCCTCCTGCTGGACCTGGCTCCAGAGGAGAATCAAGAGTGGGTGTCAAGCCCACTTCCCTACCACCTGTGATAGATAAAGGATGTCCATTAGGTGTTCAGCACCCTATTTTAAAATGCCCTAATGAGCAAGATGTACCATATCCATCTATTTAGTGTGAGAGCAGCTGCTGCACCTTTCAGAATACAAATCTACCTCACAGAGGTCATGTGAGGATTAAGTAAAGAATAACAGTAAAACACTTTGCAAATAAAAAATGTAACAAGTATAGAATGAAAATAAACGGTATTTCAAATAGCTAGCTAATACTGAAACAGTTTGCCCAAGAATTTCCTGGGGAAAAAATGAGTATACCTTCTCATGTAACAGAGAAATAAATTTTAGGATTAAGTATATTCATTTATAAAACACAATTTGGCAAATGGAACACAATGCAATAAATAACCTTAAATATGTATTACGAACCATACCCAGAAATTATCACTTTATTATGGTGACATGCAAAATACTGTTCTAATTAAATGCCTTTTTAATTATTTTTGCATGAATTTTATGGCCACATTCCAGAAAATGTGCCTATTACATAAAGCCTGTAGTTTCACACACCTATTTTTTTAAGTTGAGTTTTTAAGGTACCAAAAAATTTAAACCACTCAATATTATTATGTAGACATTTACATTACCCTGCTGTAAGATACACAAGCTGAAGCAAAAGAATATTTCACTGTGTAAAAGAAGTAGTGTCATTGAGAGGACACATGATGGGACCTAAATACTAGCTGTCAGGCTTTGTGAGCTTATAAAAATAACAAGAATGGTTAGCTATTTTACTCCACACATCAAGATCACCACACCACACCCAAGAGCTATTGCTAAAGTATTGCCGTATCCAATTCAGAGACAGGGTGGTTAAGTGACTCCCCAATTCCTACAACAGAGGAGCTCTGCACCCCCCACCCTCCCCCTGGTTCCCGAGCTGATAAGAATTCAGAGCATCTGAACTTGAGCCAAGTATTTGGCTTCCTGAGGGTGCTGAAAACTTTATACTTCGGAAAATAACCATATCCTACAGACAACACTTGAAAAGTTAAATGGCAAAAATTAGTTTCTCTCGCTTCCACCTTCATTTCTTTTCCTAATCCTCATTCTCTCTCATCTCTCTTCATCTTCACCCTGAACAGCTGCCCTTATATCAAATTTCACTTGGTTGCAAAGGAACATGAGTGTTTTCCTTTTCATCATATGACTGGGCATCATTTTCAAGCTGGTAAGAGGGACAATGGTAATGTTGTTAAAAGGATGCATTCTGGGGCCCCTCCTTACCCACTAAGCACAGTCCTTATGGCTTGACAAGGTGATGAAGAAAAAGGGAAGCACAAGCAAAGGTACGAAGGCCCCAGCTGTGGCCAGTGCAGCCATGGAAACCAGCGGCAGCCAGAGCCCTCATCTGGGGGAGGCCAGTAGAACTGATCTTGTAACTTCAAGTGCAACCATCTATGGGGCTATACTATTGCAATGCTAAGGGCAGGAAGCTCTAGGGACTCCTAGGTTCTTTAGAAATGACCTGCCTAGCTGGCAAGTCCCCAGCTAATTCTGTGACCTCCAGCAATAGTAACAAATAGAAACTGACATCTGCATAGTGCTGTGCACATATTACACATCTGATCTTCACAACAGCCCTGCAGAATAATAGGTGACGGTGTTATTAGCCCCATTTTACAGATGAGGAACAAGCAAAAGAGCACAGGAATAACAGGACCCACAGACAAATCCCAACTCTGCTACTTATTATCTGTGTGCCTTACCTCTTGGGCCTACTTTACTCACCTGAGAAAATGAGGTGCTTAGTTGAGATCAGGGTTTCTTAACCTGAGATCCAGGAACTTGTTTTTTTTTTCCCCCTTAAATTAAGGTTAATAGATCAGGTTCAATTTCTTTTCTTTTCTTTCTTTCTTTCTTTTTTTTTGTGGGGCAATGAGGGTGAAGTGACTAGCCCAGGGTCACACAGGTAGTAAGTGTCAAGTGTCTGAGGCTGGATTTGAACTCAGGTCCTCCTGAATCCAGGGTTGGTGCTTTATTCACTGCACCACCTAGCTGCCCCCCAGGAACTTGTTTTTTTAAAAAGAAAAGTGCTAACTATTTCAATATAACTTTATTTCCTTTTTTAATCTATGGATTTTATTTTAAACATTTAAAAATCCTGAGGTCCACACATAGTCTTTCCCATCCTCCTGTCAGAGGAGCCCATGCCAAAAACAAAGATTAAGAAACCCCTCTAAAGTTCTGAATTCCATTACCCTAGAAGGACTTTCCAAGATCACCCAGGAGTTCATGGCAGAGTGAGTCTTCAGCTGAAGGTTTTCTATCCCCTAGCTCTTGGCCACTCCTCAGGGTGGCTAGAACCAGGTCAGACTATGACTGGGAAATGCTTAGCAAAATAAACAACAAAAAAACACAACATGGGTAATGTTAATTTGTGTTTTTCTAAGTCAAAATGCTGCCACAGGGAGCTGTTTCTACTTGAGTTTGACACCACTGCCCTCTGCTTTGCTGTCACTCTTGGGCCCTCAGTTTCCCGGTATGTCAAATAAGGGGGTTGGGTCAGTAGATGTAGCTTTGGATCTGAAATGAGAAGACGCACTAAGTTCCTACATGGGCCCTGCCATTTACTACCTTTGTGACCTTAACAAAATCACTTTAACCTCCTAGGGCCTTTGTCTCCTCATCTATAATATGAAGGGAATGAACTAAGATGACCTCACCTCTAGGGTTCTCATGAGTTCTCAACATGTGATTTTATGAGTCAATAATTTCTAAGATATCTTCCAGTGTTATGCACCAGCCAGTTGTTCAATTAACATTAGTTGATAAATTGCCTAGAACATATAAGGATCTTATGAGTTATTTCAACATACACAAAAAGTATCTGGAATATCCATACAGTCTCATTCTGCCTCAATTGAGAATTTTTTTTTTGGCATAAAAACATGTTTTTTTTGTTTTGTTTTGGGGGGGGGGCAATTGGGGTTAAGTGACTTGCCTAAGGTCACACAGCTAGTAATTGTCAAGTGTCTGAGTCCAGATCTGAACTCAGGTCCTCCTGAATCCAGGGCCAGTGCTCTATCCACTGTGCCATTTAGCTGCCCCCATAAAAACATGTTTTAAATCATTGTATTAAAACCCAATAAACTAACTTTTACATAACAATTATTGTTATCATGTTTCATACCAAGAAATTTGACACCATTGTCATTTCCAAATGGGCCTGAAAGAAGAGAGTAACCAAAGAAAAATAATATAAATATCAGTCTGTACATCAAAATTAATGGAAATATAAATATGGTCTATAAAATATTTGGATAAAAAAATTAAAAGATAAATACCGACTCTAGTAAAGATAGGTTCAATAAACAAACAAGCAAAGAAGAAAATATCACCTATCTCTTAAGTGAACAAATTTTTTGAAAATAATATATTATCAGAGAATTGCAAGGTGAAAAATGCCCTAAAAACCCCAGTATCATATTTTAAAATGAAAAGCAATGGCCAACATTATTGAGACATGAAACACAAATGAAATTTTTAAAAAATCATTCTTCTTTTTATAATGTAATGATGATCTCAATATGTTGCTTATGAACATTCAATCAGAACAGGGAAAAGAATTTATTTAGCCATTTTTTTAAACAGGGCAAGAGAAATCCTATATAAAATCACTGCATCTGTGATGATATAGGTTTCCAAATAAAATGTAGTTTTAACAAAGACCTGAGGGTAAAGGCAAAATGCCCTAAACTTCCAAATGCAAACTTCAAAATCAAGTCTCTATGTCAACATTCACTCACAAGTATTTTTTGACTCATTGTTTTATGCGCTAGGTGGGATACAAAAGAAATAAACAATATGGATCCTGACCTCAAAGAGGTCATTGGAGGAAAAAATCAAGTCATCAAGCATTTCTTCAGCACCTACTATGTTCCAGGCACTGTGCCAAGTACTGAGGATGCAAAGAAATGAAAAAGGGAGTCCCGCCCTATTCTTGAGAAGTTGAAATTTAGTGGGGGAGACAATATTCATACAGCTCCATACAAAAAGGAAATGTAAAGGATAAATGAGAGGTGATGAACAGAGAGAAGGCACTAGAATTAAGGGCAATCAGGTAAGGCTTCTTCTAGAAGGTTGGATTTTAGTTGGGACTTAAAGGAAACCAGGGGAGCCAGGAGACAGAGATGAGGAGGGAGGGAATTCTGGGCCAGGAGGGTAACCAGCAAAAACCCCTGGAATTGGGAAAGCCATGAGGAACAGTAAGGAGACAGTTACGAGACAGGAAAGGTCTGAGGGGAGCGGGTTATGAACGGCTTTGAATGCTAAACAGAGAATTTGTGATGTGATCCTGAAGGTTACAGATTTGAGCTTTAGTGAATAAGAAGGTGACATGGTTAGACCTGTACTTTAGGAAGATTGATTTGACAGGTGAGTATCCGGATGATGGACTACAGTGGGGAGAAGGACTGAGACACAGAGAAGAACCCAAAGGCTACTGCAATACTCTGGATATGAGATGATGAGAGCCTTAGCCATTGTGGTGGCAGTATAGAGAGAAGGGGGCATATCATAACAGATATTAAGAAGATAAAATCTACAGGACTTGTCAACTAATTGGATATGAGGATGTGAGAGAGTGAGTAATAGAATATGGTACAAAGGTTCTGAGAGCCTGGGTGACTCAGAGGGTGGTGGTATCCTCAATAGAAAAAGAAGTTTGAAAAGGGTGGGGGGAGGTTTTGGGAATAGAAAGAAAAAGAAAAACTACCCAGGAAACAAAAAAGTAGATAGAAAGAATAATTATATGTCTACCAGTGCTTTCTGAAAGAAGCATTTATTGAGTGTAACCAGGGAGATCTATGCTTTTAGAGTGAGGATTCTTAAGAAACATATTTCAAATGTGTTTTAGATGACTGCACATGTAAACCTGTATCAGATTGCTTACTGTCTCAGGGAGGGTAGGGTTGGGGAAGGAGGGAGAGAATTTGGAACTCAAATTTGTTTAAAATGAATGTTAAAAATTGTTTTTACATGTAATTAGAGGGAAAATAAAATATTATTTTAAAAAATGAAAACATCTGAAACCACACACAAGAAGAAACATTTCAAACTTTTCACAGTAGAACTGCCTACAACCTTTCCTATATCTACCATAAAGTTTTCATACTGGTCACCTATAGAACCATGGTTTTAGAGCTACCAGGGCCAATCCCTTCATTTTACAGTGGGAGAAAATATATTCATATGACCTCAGTGGTCAGGTTAAAAAAAAAGTTTAGAGTCTAAATGTTATTTCCTCTCTCTCCTCTTCATTGGCCCCTCCTTGCCTTCTCTAAATTCTTAGTAAAAATATGCTACTGGCATTCAAACACACAAGCAAATATTTCTGAAAATGCTTTCATCTTCTTACATTGCTTTACAAGGTTAAAAAGGACTACTAAAGGATTTCCTATTTCATATGATTTAGAAAAAAAATTCAATTTCTAGGTACAAATCATTATATTTTACTTGGACTACACAGGATAGAAAGCTGACAGAATGAAAAGGGAGGAACATTTTTAAACCCGCCAGAGCTTACGAGCATCATGGCCCATTTCTCATTCCATTATTAATAGTTAAATATATTTAGTTAAATAAACATGGCTACATGTGCAAGAATAGGAAGGTCCTTGGATAATAATAGGCCACAAGTATGGAGCACTAGAATTAAATAAACAAATACTGTAGCAGTATTTTGGAAACAAACCAAATAGCTGCCTTAGATTTATCAGTTATTGGCCTCTACCCCAGCTCTGCCAGTTGTTAGCAGAATGAGCTATTATTAGGAAACAGAGTGACATTTTTCCACTGAAAATATGTTTTCAGGATACAGCTGGCTATTCATCTACACTTAGCATGTGATAAGACAGATTGACCCTATCTGAATGGCTAAAAAGATCTTGAATTTATCTGTATTTCCAATTAACAGGTTCACCCAAACATGGTATCTTCAAGATCTTTTAACACTGATATTATGCTAGTGTCTATTTATATCAATATAGGCCCAGAAATAAAAATTCAAAGGAGATCTAAACACATACTTAAAAGTGTAATATCATGTATATATAATAATCTAAGGGGGAAAAATCCTCCTTTGGTGCTATAGAAGAGAATATGAGTGTAGAATTTATATGACAAAGTTGCTCTACTTGTTTATGCAGCTGGTGCTTTCCACATTTAGGAAATTTAACCCTATAATTCTCAATTCTAATAGGTTTACTGTTGATGCCACAATTCTTTGTAGAGTAAATGAAACATCATAAATCACCTGACATTTTTTTTTCAACTTAGATTTTATCATTCATGGCTTTTTAAAGTGGGGATGAGGGGAGATAGAAAAGAATAAAATCATGCTTTGAACCTCTATAGAATTTAGAATGGAAAATAAATCTATGAAATGCCATTTGGCATCCTAACTTCAACCCCTACAACTAAATTGGCATAATATCTTAGATCGTTCTGAGGAGAATTCAGGTAAGTGCTATGGTTTTTCTTACAAAATATTGCAGAACACTTGGCCCTTCCTGTGATAAATGAAGCAATAAGGCTCTGGAACTGCAATTGTGTATATTTAAGTACCTCCTGTGAGCAGCCAGCCTGTCAGCCTGCTGGATACCTGCACTATGAATCTATTATGGAGCATCCAAAAAGAATATTTATGGTGAGACAAAGGTTGGGTGCATGCCCTCTGAATTTTAAACCAAAGGACTATGTTAGAGCTACAAAGTTCAATCTACATTTTATGGCAGCCTAATTTAATGAAAAATATTCGTGGGTTCATTTGAAAATACTGAGGTGAAATTCCATTGTAACTAAATGGCTTGACCACATTTATGGTTGAAGTTAGCAGTGAGTTCTGTCTTGCTGCTCACCCTGGATATTCTGATATTCTAATCACAGATCACTGACCATAGTAATTTGGGGACGGGGGGGGGGGGGGGCAGGGCAATGAGGGTTAAGTGACTTGCTCAAGGTCACACAGCTAGTAAAAATGTCAAGTGTCTGAGTCTGGATTTGAACTCAGGTCCTCCTGAATCCAGGGCTAATACTTTATCTACTGTACCATTTAGCTGCCCCGACCATAGTAAATTAATGGTGGTAGCCACCATGAAGTTGAGGATAGCGTAAAGAAATTCATAGTTTTTTAATCATAACATGCTGATTCCAATTCACAAAATAATGGATCCAGACAATACCTCGAGAAATCATGGGTAGCAGCAGGTCTGACCCATCCCAAGTTGCAGCTGGGTAATTCTAAGGAACTATCTGGCTTGGCCAGGTGTGATCTCACTTGACAATGGCATCTGCCAGGGACAGATGATACAAATGGTCTGATGTGAAATATAAGATATGAAAGAGGAAAAACATTCAAAAAGGAAAGTTCAAAGATGGCTCAGTTGGTGTCTCGGCAGACTGGATGTTTTAGAAAATGTAAATGAAAGTGGGCCACTGCTATTAAGCTAGGAAACTGGGAAATTCAAGGAACTGATAGGTCCTGGAAAAGAGATAAACTTTGTAAAGATAACGAAGATATGCTGTAATTATGACCTCTATGGCTATGCCACAGTAAGGGCAATGGTAAGGGGGAAGTCATTCTGTAAATATAAAGGTGAATTCAATTCATTAACATTTCAAGTGAGGGCAATGGAGCTAGGAGTGGTGAGGGAGGCATGGGTTGAAGTTGGATTATAACCACTCTCAATGTAGGATGTTCCTGGGGAGAGGTTCGCAGTTTGGTTAACTTCAGGGAATCATTGAGGAGGAGGAGAAGTGGGAGAGTTTGGGCAATAATGGGTGAAAAGGATGGTGTGTTTGTTTTGGAGACAAGGCCCAAGACTGACTGTTCTGGAGAGGATGGGCAATAAGCCGTCTTCCTCTCCTCAGATTGGCTGATCACATACCTCTAGGGATCTAATTTGGAGGCTAGGTGTCTGGCATGGGCTGGGTGTTCATTTCAACTATCATTTGTCAGTGTTAGGAAGCATAAGTGACCTGAAAGAGAGGCAAGCTATGAAAAAGGAAGTACCAAAGACATCTCAGATTGATGGTGTGTGTCTGGGAGACAGGCCAGATAAAAATATTACCCAAGGTATAGGCCACATTGAAGTACTGACCTGGCGAAGTTCAAAAGCTGAAGAAATCACAAGGTAGAACATAGCTATCTCTGTACATTTCAGCTTAGAGAGATGCATGAAGAGGTCAAATTGAAGGGAAAAGTCCTGAGCAAGGAGATAGAGATAGAGATGATAGAGATAGAGATAGAGATAGACATAATCTAACAGAGTTGTTTTGAAATATAAAATGGATACTTATATTTTATCCAGAGATGAACAAGGGAACATTACTATTAATTCTATCATGTGATCCTAAGTTATGTGATATTTTTACTGAGGTTACAGATTTGAGGTATGAAAAGTAAATGAGAGTTAGGTACAGGGCTCCCTCTAACTTTGGGGAGACTGGTAAGTGGCAATTAAGCCATCCCTGAGAGCAAGGCCTGCTTTTGGACTCTGTGCACACTCATCAGGACAAGGAATAACTCAATACAATTTTAGAGGCAGAAGGAGTATCAGAAATCAGTAGTTTGAACTCTCATTTGATAGACGAACAAACTGAGACTTTACAAAGTAAACTGGCTTGACCAAGGTCATTGTGTCATTTTGAAGCAAAGTAGGACTAAACCCCAAGCCAATTAAGTGACGATCAGAGACCTTTCTTCTTCCTCACCCAGCTAAACAACATCATATGAATCCTCTCAAGTGACACCACCGTTAAGGGAATCCTTAATAGAGTCTTGACTCTGGTTGTTAGTAGTAAAAACAGTATTCTGAAAAGTTATGTTGGTAAGGTGGCATGATAGAAATTCTGGCCTTTATCCGTTTCTTGGTCTTCTATATAGTTTTCTTTAGACACAGGACACTAGGTTACAGGAAACTATTATTCTTAGAGGCATAAAGACATATAGTACTTACCATGCAACTTTCTTATGCAGCTATAGGAACTGATCCCAAAGAAAACCAGGAACCTACCACCCACTATTAAAAGGTTGGGCTAATCTAGATTTTTTAAAAGTACAAGTGGGACAAAAATGTATCATTTGGAAAAATGCAAGAGGATCATAAAAACTGATTATTGGGAGTTAATAAAGAATGAGATTTGAAGTAGTTGCTAATTACATTCAGCTAGATAACTCCATAACAGCTGTAGGCTGCTTCTGTTTTCATTGGGCATTTGGCAGGAAGTTGCTAAGTGCTATTTAATGGCAGTCGAGCAAACTAGCTTGCCCTTAAAGAGAAAAGGAAGGAAGACTGCAATAAACCCTTGTTCAAGAGCCCCTAACAGGCAAACAGCTAAGGCTAAGACCCAGTTGGTCCCAGCAGTGAGCCACCAAAGGTACCAACAAGAATTAAAAAGGACTGAGGATCATGGGACTTTAAGGGTGCTTAAGGAGAAGCTGTTGTGGTCCAGGGGATGCAATCAAGGTTGAAGGGGGTTATAAGAAACATTGGAGACAAAAATGGGATTGTTTCATTGCTTGTAATTTTGTGTGTGACTCTGCCTACCCAGCATTCTCCTGCATTTACACAATCTTCGTGGTGGAATCCTTGTTTCTCCTGTCATCACTGGTCAGTCTGTAATGCTGGATTCATAGTGGGCTGCTCCTTGAAACTAAGAATTGACAGATTTGTGCTCAGACTGCTTATTGTTTTCAAAACCTAAACCTGAATCACTGTTGGTGTCAAATGATGCCTGGGAAGCTCACATGAATCTGTGCTACTCCATACCTTAGAATTAAGGCATCCTGGCTCCTGGCCAATATAGTACATATTCCTCTGTGTCATATTTCCCTAATATTTTCATTTGATCCATCTGCGGTGAGCATGGCACTGGATTTCTTGTTTTGTGTTCAGTTCTAAGTTCTTCAGTTTTAAGGAAGATAAAAAGGAGAATATCCAGCACTGAGATAATGAAGGGTCTATAAACCTTGATATTTGAGCAGCTAAAGAAACAGCCTGGAAAAGAGAAGACTTTGGCCCCCAAGTATTTAAAGGGGATCATGAAAAAGGATCATGCCTTATTTTTCTTGGCCCCAGAGAGCAGAACTAGAAGCAACAGTTAGAAGATGCAAATAAACCCAATGACAATAGGCCCAGGATCTTCAAGATCCCCAGTTTGGGACAGACATGGCCCCTCAAAACTTTACACTGTAGTTCATAGTTACCAACAATGATCTTTCCAGTAACATGCATTGCCATCTGCCCAGTGGCTGTATGAACTTTAAGGATCACCAGGCCTTTCCTTCATCCTTTTGGATAAGCCCTAAGTGTTTTCTCTCCAAATTTAGAATATAAAGGTCCTTAAGAAGAGAAATTGCCTCAGTTTTCCATTTGTATCCCTAACACTTGGCACATAGTATGCATTCATACCAGAAGATTTATACTTGATAATAAGGAAATACTTCTTAAAAATTAAAGTTAAATGAAAGTAGAATAAGATGCCCTAGGAAATACTGAGCTTCCCCCATCTATGGATTTTCAAGCAAATTTCAGATGTTCACTTTTGGGGGATGTCATTAAAGAGATTCTTAAACTAGATGACCTCAAAGATTCCTTCCCACTCAGACTCTGTGATTTTTGTTCATTTGTCTTCTGTTTCTTCCCTGAATAAGACATGCCCAAATATGTTATTTTACTCTGAACTAGAAAAGGCAAATGAAATAAAAGGCAAAAAAAAGTTTCTAAGTTTAATTTATGAAGCACCAGTCCTGCATTCAGGAAGACCTGAGTTCAAATCCAGCCTCAGACACTTGACACTTACTAGCTGTGTGACCTTGGGCAAGTCACTTAACCCTCATTGCCCCACACAAAAGAAATAAAGGTCTTCAGGATATTGAATAGATTCTTGTAACGGATTGTAGCACTTGATCAAAAATGCCACCACAAGAGAAAAAAAAAAAAAAAGGATGGATTGTGATTTGTACCAGTTAAGGTATTTCCATTACAGATCTCTGAAGTATCAAAACAAGGAATAATTGAAGAATTATTTTATTATTCACAGTCAAACCCTAATTCATGTCTCTCATGACTGCTATACCTCAAATTTTTAGTGGTATATATGCAGACATAACTAATTGTAGCTTTATAGAGATCTTCAGGGGTGAATATAATGTCCGAAGCTGGGTAGAGCTACTCTGGGAAACTCTCTTAGAGAAGGCAAATCTTTCAAAGTGTTTTTATTCTAGAATTACTGAAAAGAATGCCCAAATGAAATTTTAATAAAGGTGATTTCTAATAAACCACAATACAAGGTATCGCCAAAAAATGTGTTGCCCCAAATTAATACACATAAATATTAGGCCAATTCAAATGAAACCCTAAAAATGTATTTTACTTTAGTGACCAGCATACACAAGTTCTATTTTTATTTCTCTTACTAGTTACATTTTTTTAACTGTGTTACAATCTATAAATAATATCTATAATAGTTCTGCTCTTTTGCATTTATTTATTAATTCTTTATGCCCTAACAAGAGATTAGTTTTTTAAAAGGTGCTATGGTGCTGAGAAGTAAATATATTCAAGATTCCCATTCAATGATCATTAATTTAAAGGTTTTCCATCCCTCACTTTTCTAACATTTTATTTAGATCCATAATTTATTTTCTGCTAATCTTTGTTAGATTTGTTCAAGTCTGAAAGAAGCACACTGAAATCACAAGTATCTTCTTGCTTTCTAAATTTTTGAAGTTAAAATAGCTTTTCTTGTTAGTACTTATATGATAATGCCTTTTTTTTTTTTTTGGTGAGGCAATTGGGGTTAAGTGACTTGCCCAGGGTCACACAGCTAGTAAGTGTCAAGTGTCTGGGGCCGGATTTGAACTCAGGTCCTCCTGAATCCAGGGCTGGTGCTCTATCCATTGCGCCACCTAGCTGCCCTGATAATGCCTTTTTAATATATGTGTATATATAAACTATATATATATTTAATATTTATACTCAAATTTATACTTTGTGTCTGCTTGTTTATCTACCTCAAAGAGGTGAGAGCACCAATACTAGAAATACCTGTTCTAATATTGAATAAAGACCTGTTTGAAATGTTAATTGATTATTTAATATGGCTTAAAGTTTGGGATGCTGCTGGAAAAAACAGAGACCTCAGGAAGCATGCATCCAAGATCACAAAGACCAGATAGATACTTTGGAAGAATACAGATAAAATCTCTTTCTACCTTCCTCACTTAACAATTTTGCCCAAGTGGGAGATCAATCCATGCCTCCTAACATAAGCCCTCACCTTTGCATTTCAGTTTAGACTAGTCCTAGACCCTCAATTTGCTTAACTTTTTGGGAATGGACTAAGAACTTAAAAAGTACTGGAGATAGTAAATGCATAAGTATCCTAAAAAGTCCCATTTTTCCTAAAAAAAGATTACACCATAATTAATGGAAAAGTCCTTCCAAATTATAGATAACACTCTTTCATTCTTTTTGGAGATAATCAGAGTTAAGTGACTTGCCCAGGGTCACACAGCTAGTAAATGTCTGAGGCCAGATTACACCTAAAAATATCTTAAACTTGGTTTTCAATATGTAAATGTTGCATGTAGACTTTTTCATTTTTTTGGTGTGGTTCTTGCCACAAAAATGCCCAATTAGCAAGCATTTGCTACTAAGTAGTAGAGAAAACAAATATCAGAGCACCTCTTTTACCTACAATACAACACCGTGACATTGTCTATGATGCCTTTAAGTAAAAGGTCATTTCCTTTTTAGTATTTCTTAGCATTATTTTTCACTCATATTGTCTGAAACCATGAGCACTCCAGCTTTTTTTGTTTTGTTTTTTTGGTTTTGCAGGGCAATGGGGGTTAAGTGACTTGCCCAGGGTCACACAGCTAGTAAATGTCAAGTGTCTGAGGCCGGATTTGAACTCAGGTCCTCCTGAATCCAGGGCCAGTGCTTTATGCACTGCACCACCTAGGTGCCCAAACACTCCAGCTTTTTAAAAATCAGTTAAGCTTAATTAATTCTACTCTGAGTTTAATTAGCATTCAATGTTATAACTTAAGAGGTTTCTTCTCATTCCATCAAATCAAATTGTTATTTTTATTGAATAGTTTGTCCCTTTTTTTTTTTCAGGGCTATGAGGGTTAAGTGACTTGCCCAGGGTCACACAGCTAGTAATTGTCAAGTGTCTAAGGCCGAATTTGAACTCAGGTCCTCCTGAATCCAAGACCAGTGCTCTATCCACTGCACCACCTAGCTCCCCCCCACCCCCCCACCCCCGCTTTTTTTTTTTTAAAGAAAATAAGTGGGCAGTAGATAAGTGCAGTTTATTTTGATTAGAAGAATCTGAATCCATTGTCTTCCTTTCCTTCAACATAATCCCTTCCAATATGGACCCAAATCTTCCCTCAATCCTATTATGTGTATGTGTGATCAGTTTTATTTAGTTGTGATTGGCTTTCTTTGAAAAATTTCCTTATCCTAATCAGCCTCTGTACTCAGATCCTCCCCTCCCAAGCTCCAACCTCATCCTTGATCACTTTTTATAACTATAACCTTTCTTATACTTCCCTTGTCAAGCCGAGGTAAAAGTGTGGCTCATGTTCATAATTAAACCAGCAACCATACACACAAACTGTTAAGGCTAAAATTCTAACTAGTCTGTCTAAAATATCTAATGAGTGGTCGCCAATAAATTATAAGCTTTAGCAAGAGTTAGGCTTTTAAGCATTTATTAAGGAGAATAAGAATTTGGTAAAGAGAGAGAGAAAGGCCTACATTCATCTATCTATTAAAGGGGAAGAGCATTCCTAGCTCCGCTCTCCGCCAGAGTCCACACAAAAAGAGCCAGAGTCAGAGCACCAGGCTCCCCCTTCTTCCTCCCACAAGCAAACCTCACTTCCTGAGGCCAAAGAAAAGACACATGGTCTTGCCCTCAAAGACCTTCACCTCATGGGCGGAGCTCTTCTACAGTAAGTCTCCAGCAGGTGGCATCATTCCAATCATTACAGTCACTGCTTTGTTTCTTCAAGAAACGGGGCGTTTCCTTGATGAAACAGTCAAAAATAACAGAATGTAATAACCTAGGCTAACTAACAATAGCAACTGTTAAAGAGCAAAGAGAGCCCAGGGGCAATAGGCAGTTCCCATTTGATAGTCCCATTGATCAGTTACATGCTTTGGGACTCAGTCTTTGTAAAGTATTGGGAGATGGAAATTGCCTCTTTAGGGCCTTAGCAGATCAGCCAGAAGGTCACTATAGGAATCATCTCAGACACAGATAAGAATCTTCTTCTTTTATGATTAACCATAGAATTGAGTTTGAGTCTTTTAGAATAAATAACTCTCCTTTTGAAGAATATGTTGATGAATTAAAGAAACTTGGAAAGTGGGGAGGAAATGATATGAATGTAGCATTTGCTAGACAGCATCAGCTGAATGTTAGAGTTCATCAGTTGAATCAGTCCCTATTAAAAATCAGGGGCACAGATAAAGCTGATGCTAGAGAACTCCACATTTTCTACCATAGAAAACATTATGACAGCATTAGAAAAATCGATGACAATTCAGAAACCCCTGCCACTTTGGCATGCAGAGAATTGGGGAACCAGTTAAAACAATGTGGCATACCCCAAATTCTAGCAGCTTAAATACCTTAAAATTTAACAAGCACTTCCTTCTACAGGCAAACCACTGAAGCACATGGCCTGGTTTTTTGGCCCACCTCAATCTCCCACCCTTTCCCCTACCTGTACCTATCCTTTAATCCTTTTTGGTTTTTGTTTTGGCTTTTGAAAGGCACTGAAAAGGCCTGGAATTCACCACACCTTTAAGTTCTTTAAGAGCACAAAAGAGTGCTTAGCAAATCTTTTGCTTTTTGTTTTTGGTTTTGCTTTTTTTTTTTAATTTTTGTTTCTTTTGCTTTTTATAAAACTCAATTTTTTAAACTAAGTGACTTTTCAAAGACATTTTAAGTATATGCTGTGGGTGGGGCCATTGGGCCTCAGAAGCTACCAGAATTCTTTTTTTTTTCTCTTTCTTTTTGAGAGAACCATGAGTTCTAATGAGTTTTTTTTTTCTTTTATGGGATTCTGTTTAAAAAAGAGGGCTATTGAACCCTATTGCTTGATCTATCAATGATCATATTGAATGAATATTGAATCTTGCTGATTGAAGTCTTATTCCTTTTTGATAAATTGATCACTACTTTAAGTATCTGCTACTGTTATACTAGAGAATTCATGTATAAGATGATGTGGTTTACTTGCTAAAATAAGATTATGTAATAATGTCTAATATAATCAGCTATTTACATTCATTTATCATTTATATGTCATTATATTCTGGGTATGGTTTGGAATTATTGTATATATCACTAGTATATCCTCAGTTATGCAGCACAGCACGCATTTTTACTATCATACCATCTTTGGTGAAATTAATATGAGATTTAGGAAGTATGGAAACATTATTTCAGTAACTTACTGTGAACTTTAATGAAGGCCCTGGAGAGAATATATGTGCAACAAAAAGAAAAACAAGTATATGTAAGTCCATGGTTTGCTTATGATGGCGACTATGTACAGCACAATTACTAGACACAGTCCACTTTCATCCTCTCTCCCTCCTAATATAACCTAATTTAACTGAACTTGTTTTCTTTTTGTCTCACTCAGTCTAATCACCTGTGGCCTAGCACAATCACTGGCTGTCTCAAAACCATGAGATATGGTATGATAATCTTTCCATAACATTTTTCAGGTGTCATGAACACATACTAAATTTGGCTTTGATCCAGACACATGGTGGTAAAAGGTGTTATAGATTGCATAACTACCTCAACCCTCTATTATATGAAGGAGGGAATGTAATGGAATTTATTAATTTGATCATTGACAATGCTGTGCTAAGGTTTAGTAAAAATCCAGCAATTCAAACAATTAAAGAAGAGAATCCAGCTTTCCAGACCAGAGTCCAGAGCCCAGTTTTCCAGACCAGAATCCGGCTTCCTCCTAATGACATCTTACCACTTCAAGACAAGAGAACTCAGAGACTTTATATGAACAGTTTTGTTTTGTTAGTTTTTGTTATCTCCTGTTATTATATACCATCTGTAACATGTACTCTCTACAGAGGCCCTCCCTCTGCAAGACCAATGTCAAAGCATCACGTTCATGAGGGACTGCCCCTCTGGACAAAACTTTTCCCTCTCCCTTTTTCTATATTGATATTAACATATTATTAGCTAGCATAGGATATTATTTTTGGCTGTTTCATTGAGCAAATTCATTCGTTTTTCAAATGAAACAAAGGCGGAAGTTTTAGCTTAATCATTTGAGAATTGAGCACATGCTACTGAAGCAGCTTTTAAAGAACCGCCCTTTTGGGGAGGAGACCGCAACAAATGGCCATGAGCCTACTGCTGCCCGGAGAGTTGGCCAAGCACACTGTGCTTCCTGGACAGCAGTTTAAAAACTGAGGGTGGAACGGAAGTTGGCTCTCTCACTCTGGCTTCTCAGCTTAGTGGTGGCAGCGTACACGTCTGGTGTTCGGTGCTGTTTCTCAGTCTGGCAGGTAGTTTGGGATTTGGTGAGTTTTATAAAAGAATATAGACTAATCTTAGATCTAAGATTATTCATTTGTATTTCTACTTTCCTATTTCCCTAATTGGTATCACCTTTTTGTTATCTAATTAATCCCAAACAATAAAAACGAATCCCTCACTGATTAAAGCTCAGAGGCTTCTTTTTCTTAGTGGTCTGGGAGATATATAAGGGAAAAGTTAAAGGGGGAGTTTAATGCTCGTATATTCAATTTTAAATCTCACACAAACTCCTCACTTCTTTGTCCGACTTTCAACTGGTACCTCAATTTCAAGAAATTCTAAGTTCTTGTCTTCCCTTCCTGCTCTATACTTATTTTTAGCACTGTAATGAAGCTGGATTGGATTTGGGAGAAAGCTGAATGCAAGGATATCAACCTGGAAGCTATGCTCAAAGAAATACAAAGAAAAGGAGGTGAAAGAACACACAGAGAGAATAAGCGACACAGGAGTTAGATTTTATGTCAAGGGAATGAGATGGGTAATCACCGCCAACATCACCAACAATAACTGAGAAGTTAGGAAAGGACAGGGATTTGAGGGAAACAAATTGACTGATGGTTAGAAGGGAAAAAAAAGCCCACAGGGAGATGATTTGTGTGTTCTAACACCCAATATAACTACAGGAATGTTTCATTTGCCATGTTTTATCAAGTACAACATATTACAAAGAAGTGATAGTTCCAGATAACTGACATACCATTTTATTTTAGACTTTCTTGAAGGAGTTCTTTCTAAAATGTATTGCATAGGCCATGCCTTATTTAACAGAGTACACTGAATATCGTTTAACTTTATCCTGATGATCCAGGGGCATCACCATGAATAGTAGTAATTGTACTATGGTGTAATGAAGTGATGACTTTGGGAACTATTGAGACATGGAAGGCTGTATCACAATCCTCTCTAGACTGAAGTGCAGCCACTTACGGCTCTGCATGGGAAGGAGTTTCTTCACCTGATTCTGCCTGCCAATGAAATCACAGGTTCAAACCAAAAACTAACACCCACTTATTACAAATATCCAAAGAGATGAACTCTACTTTGGGGAGCTGGTAAGTGCACTATCTTCCTCCACACTTAGAATAATCTCTAGGTTCACAAATTGCCTTTGTTCACCCAGTTCTTTTACTCACTGTTAGACCTTTCACTGCCCTTCTATCTGTTTTTATTTTTGGATGGCAATGATTATATCATGCCTTATTAACATCTGCAACATCCCTCTTTATCCCATATTTACAGCATGTCACATTCCCCTCTGCAGTTGGTCAAGTATGCGTCTGGAACATGTTCAATCACTGATGTCATTTTCCCGGGAGTTTTTAGCCACCACTTTCCTGAGGTGACTATTCATTTAGCATATACCTCATCTCTAGGGAAACATCTATGGAAGTCCTCATTTTCCACCTTCTTCCCATTTTTAATAATTCATCCTGCAGAGCCTCAAGGTCCCTGGAAGACACGGACTCCCACATTCTGCATTTTAGTCTCCTGTCTGGCTACAGCTGTTCACCATTTATGTCAATCCCATTGTTGAATTGCCTCCTGTCTCTGACAGCTTTCTTTTGCCAGCTGCCCTTACTGAGCAGGAATCCTAAAGATATTTATTTATTTGTAGCTCCAGGGCCCATAAGGATTAATTGATCTGCTCAAACCTCTCTGTGTTTTAGTAAGAGATGGCATTAAGGGCCATTTTCAGGATCTATACACATCAGGCGGCAACTCAAACAGTCCCAGCACCTTCGGCCCCTGGACTGGAGCCAAGGGACCCTTCAGGATAGCTTCAGGGGAGGCAGCTGGATGCACCTGAGGAAGTGCTGAACTGTGAGTCAGGAAACCTGTGTTCAAATCCAACCAGGGTCACTCTCTGACTGCATAGGGTTGGGCAGATCATTTCATTTCTCTAAACCGGCAGGCTCCTTTATAAATGAGGGATTATTCTATTGGTGCTACCTTTAAAGTGATGGGACCCCTCACTATCATTATGTGGTTTTTTTGCCCAGTTTCTGCCTAATGTAGGATTCTCTTCTACCCATGCTGTAGAACTAAACAATTTCCAAGCCAGAAGCAACCAGGTTTCCTGGTGCCTGCACTCATAACTGTATCATAAGAGCTGAACTGAGTGAATATCTTTCTAGTTTTAATGCCAAGTTCCCTTAAATTAACTGATAAATGTGACAGGCCAATGTAAAAAAAAAAATCATTTCAGGGTCAGAACTTTCAGCTTATCAAAAACAGTCTATTTCTACAGAATGGCAAAATTCAATTTTACATAAAGAATTATCGTGTTTGCCAAGACATTCTACCATTTGGAAGACTATCCTAATACTACATGTTTTCAGGGCTATTCTGAAGAGAATGTTTTTACATAGACACACTCCTATGATGATATATCAATTTTCCAAAATTCATATAAGCCAAAAATCCTAACTAACCAGTTTAAAGGACCAAATGGTATTGCTCTTACTCTGACCAGAAACAGTGTGAAAAGACCACTGAAAAAAGCATTTCAATAATGACTAAATTAAAAAAGACACTCATTTCTAATTCAATACATACTCATTCTTTTCCTGCGTTAGTAATGGTGAAGTTTCAAAAAATTCCTTAAGGTTACAAAAATCTTAGGACAACAATGAACTTCAAACCAGATTTCAGAAGCCAGAGAAGTTTTGGGATGAAGTCATTTAACGTCTCTGGCTGTCAGCTTCCTTAGCTGTGAAATAAGAGGCTCTCCTAGAAGGTCTCTAAGATCTCTTCCACAATCCTGACCTCAAAAATTACAGATCCTTGACATTCATACTGATGCTGAAACATAAAATTAAACATGGCAGATGTTTAACAAATGTGTATTGGATAAAAGGTCTTGATTGTGCATGTTTTATAGAAACCATTTCAATGATCTCAAGACAGTCCTGTGAGTGAGCTGACAAATGAAGCAAGTATAGTTCTGAGAGGCAAATCAACTTACCGTGTCAATAAGCGGGCTGGTGGCTGTGCTGCCACTTGTACCCAAGCCTCCAGATTCCTAAATCCAGTGCACTCAACACCTCATGGGACAGATTCCTTAGAGGACCCTTTTGTAAAGACAATAATAACAATAATTAACATCTATTTAGTACCATGAGGTTTACAAAGTACTTTCACACACAGCATCTCATTCGAGTGTCCAAACAACCTTGTGAGTTTGGTGCTATCACCATTCCTATTTCACAGATGAGAACAAGACTCAAAGAGCTTGACTGATTTGTCCAGGGTCACACAGCGAGTTAAGTGCCTAAGGAAGGATTCAAACTTGGATCTTCCTGACTCCAAGTGCAACATTCTATCCAGAGATGTTTAAATAAGAAGTCTTCCCTCTCCCATTTGATCGTGTAGACAATCAGTTTGATTCCATCACCACTACTAGAAAAACTCAAAGGGATAGGAAGTCAATAATTTCATCTTCATATACAAAAGGCAGATTAGTAGTAACTTATGTAGTTTATATATGTATCACTACTTCATCCTGAGGTATACAGTCAATGGCTTCAGCATTGGTTAATGGTCTGTTGAGACCACTATGGAAGTGTTCAGCCCATCTCTCCAGGACCATGTCCTTATCACTAATCAATCTGGCTCCATCAGCACTGAATAGTTGAGATGCACTAGAGGTCTTTGGCCCATAAACAGTCTTCAGGAAATCATAAAAGCACTTGGATGGTTGTCATCAGCGTCAAACTCAATCTCATTTGCCTTCTTATTAAGCCAGGAATATTGCATCTCTCTAAGTTTCACCTGTACTTTACTTTTAATGGACTTAAATGCTGTCTTTTTAGAGATGGATAAACTGTGCTGGCAAACCCTGTGGAGCTCTCATTTTTTTTCCATTTAGCAGCTTCTAAATTTCCCCAGCATTTTCATCAAACTAATCTTGATATTTGCAAGTGTTCTGGCCCTGATGAGCAAATGCAGTCTTGTGCATAGACTCTGAGAGCTGCTTACTCTTTTTCTGTTCTACTGTTACTGTGTACTGACTCGGCTTTCCCTCCAGGTCAGCAATACACAGTTCACATAAGGAGAAGCTCTCTAATCTGTTGAAACTCTCCTGATAGTCTTATTAGCTTGGGTTCTCAGCTTTTGTTGAATGCAAATGTTTGGCTTGGAGAGGATAAGTCTATGATTGGTTCAGCACTCTGTACCACATATTACCTTCATCACTCTCACATCCTGCCTGTATTTTCTCCTTACAATGATACAATCTATTAAATGCTAGTGCTTCCATGAGGTTGCATCCCCAGAGATGTGTACATAGAGAACAAAGTTGATACATGCATTGCCAGAGCATTTGGGAGGCACCAGAAGAAAGTATGAGAGAAAAGAGGTATTAAACTGACAAGTCTACAGAGACATGCTGAACTTACTGTTGTATGCCTATATGAAACCCGAACAGTATATCAGCACCAGACCAGAAAACTGAACTGCTTCTATTTGAATTGTCTTAGGAAGATTCTGAAAATTACCTGGCAAGATAAGATACTGGACACTGAGGTCCTTTCTCAAGCCAAATTGCCAACCATTCAAACTCTACTGCAGAGAGTGCAATTCCAATGAGTTGGCCATGTAGCCTGAATACCAAATGCGCATTTATCTAAAAGACTATTTTACAGAGAACTCGAATGAGGCAAACACTCATACAAAGGTCAGAAGAAGCGGTACAAGGTCACTCTCGAGGTTTCTCTGAAGAACTTTAGTACTGATTGTATACGGGAGACATGGCATAGAACCTCCCACATCAAAGAAAGGGCTATACCCTATGAGCAAAACAAAATTGCTGAAGCACAAAGGAAACATAAGACATGAAAATCTAGAGACATCTCCATCCCCCAAATTGCAGCATACTATTTGTGCCCAACCTGTGGTAGAGCCTTCTGAGCTCATACTGGACTGATCAGTCACAGTCACACTCACTGGATCCTGACCCCAATAATGTGATGCCGTTGGTCCTCTTTGAGTATGAAGTATCATTACACAATACTTGAGTAAAACAGGCTGGGGTCATTAAACTTTCAAGCTTTGAAACAATTCTCAAAGAGCAAAAATTACTTAGAGTGAATAGCCTCAAATGATGGAAAGAACAAGGAGCTAATGAAAGGATTCAGTGGGTGAAATAATGTGTCTGACACAAGCAATCGGCTGGTCTTCTTGCAATACTTACCTCCCTTACATCTGACCAAAGTGAGTTTGTAAATATTTTTATATTTGGAGAATTGGGGAATTTTATAGCCAAAAGAAACTTAGTAATCACCTAGTTCATTTTAATAAGAATAATAATAGCAGCATTTGACCTGTATCATGCCTTACAGTTTACAAAACACACACATTTTCTCATTTGGTCTTCACAATCACCCCGTGAGGTGGGTTTGAATAGTATTCTCATCCTTACATTGCAGATACGGAAACCAAGGCTTATCCATCTTCACAAAGATCTCTCCTTTTTCAAGGTCTGGGGATCCTTCCACTATAACACGCTGCCTCCAGTATGTAACATTTAGTGACTACTAAAAATGAGTTACGGGGGTGGCTAGGTGGCGCAGTGGATAAAGCACCGGCCCTGGATTCAGGAGTACCTGAGTTCAAATCTGGCCTCAGACTCTTGACACTTACTAGCTGTGTGACCCTGGGCAAGTCACTTAACCCCCATTGCCCCTCAAAAACAAAAACAAAAACAAAAACAAAAAAAGAGTTACATGCTACACAAATCCAAGTAAATATGCAAATTGTACAGCTGCTGTTTTAAGGGGCTTTACGTTTTTCATCACATTATTTTTTAAGAGCTAAAATGTGTTACAGCATAAGAGACAAATTCACTGGGCATTAGGGTCAAAAGTCACAACACTTTGCATCGACTCACAGCATCTCATGGTTGAAAGAAGCCTCAGAGGCCATTTAGTCCAACTTTCATCTGAAAAGAATTACCTGATGACGGGGAAAGCCTTAGCTTAAAGTTCCTGAGAGAGCAGGCCAATAACTATTCAGGCAGTCTATTCTACACGTGGATAGTTCAAACTATTCATAAATGTTTACTTACAAGGCTAGATCTGCCCTTGGAATCTCAAAAATCAAGAGCATTTCTGTATAACAATAACAAAATCCAAGAAGCAACAATTTAAAGGGAAATCCCATTCAAATAACTACAAAATAAATAAAAGATCTGAATATCTACCTATCAGAGTACACAAAATATTCGTATAGTTTTAATTTCAAAGTGCTTCTTAAAGGGAAAAAAAGACAATTTAAATAGCTAAAGGAATATTCAGTGCTCATGGCTGGTCTGGGTCAAAATAATAAAAAGGACAATACTACCAAAGTTAATTTAGGGTTTAAAAACCAATAAATTTATCAAAATAATACTTTACAAAGATAACATTCATTAGAAAAGTAATAGATCTAGAATATCAAGGGAAATAAAAGAGATGGGGATGAAAGGGGAATCACACGGCCAGACCTCCAACTATATTATAAAGCAGCAGTCTGCAAAACATTTGTTACTGGGGAAAAAATAGACAGGGAAAATCATAAATAATGGAACTCTCCATTTTCCATCTGCAGATCTGCTGGGTTTCAATTCCACAAAACAAAGTACCCATCTCAGGATAAGCTGATCACTCCAAATCTTATCACCATGCACTTAACTCAGACTGGGATACTCAAACTCTTTCCCACTTTCCTCTGCCTCTTTTCCCCTCTGACTGGAGGGCTGGAGAGTAGAGCACTCAACTTGATCCAAAGCCTTCCTTTACAGAGGACAGAACCTGCACTTGCCAGCTTACTCCCCTTCCCATCTGCAACTGTGCCTGGTTTCTACTCCCCAAAACAAGATGTCCCCAGTTATCCCCTGGTGTCTCCCTCTACCACGACCCCACTGGATCATAAACTCCTTTAGAGCAAGGGCTGTCTTTCTTTCTCTTATTTGTACCCAATGCTTAGCACAATGCCTGGCACTAGTAGGTACTTAATAAATGTTTATTGAATTGAAATTGAATCAATAATCCAGCGTTCAATAAAGTAAAAAATACCAGGTACTTAGGAAAAACCTCCTATTTGATTAAAACAGCCAAGAAAGCTAGAAAATGGTCTGGTAAAAATTAGATTTAGATCAACACTTTACATCAGGTTACCATGGGAAAAGTCACAGAGCCTCCTATAACTGTAAAATGATGAAAAATGAGACAAGAAGATAAAGAGCTTTGCAAACTTTACAATTCTATAAAAATGTCAGTTATTTCTTGGCTTCATTGGTTTGGAAATGTACTAGTCATAGAAGCCCCATTTGCTACTGCCCCCAGGAACAAGGCTAGAGGAATCTTTGTACAGGAGTCCCCATGCAGACCACCAATTATGCAACAAACATTTCAAAGTTTAATTGAACAAAGGAGATAATGCCAATTTTTGGAAAACACTTCTAAATAAATGCACATAATCTATTGACTTTTTTTTTTTTTAAGTGAGGCAATTGGGGTTAAGTGACTTGCCTAGGGTCACACAGCTAGTAAGTGTTAAGTGTCTGAGGCCGGATTTGAACTCAGGTACTCCTGACTCCAGGGCCGGTGCTCTATCCACTGTGCCATCTAGCTGCCCCAACTTTTTAACTGAGGAAAAATACATAGTTTAGATTCATACTAGAGAGTAAAATATACTTTGTGGTACATGACCACTTCTTGACAGACAATGCATAGTAAGATAAATGAAAATACTCCCAATTAAATTGGGAGTATCTGAAGAAATGATATAGGTATTTTTAATATGCCTCTATTTCTGGGATGCAAATAGGAAAGAGAATATATTTTTGGACCTTCCCATCCTATCACCATTTCAAATATTTATAGAGGAGGAGATATCCATTAACATGAGCAAAACTGACGGAAAAGCACTGAAGAGCTAAATGTTGTTGATGGCACTAATTCTCAACAAGTTTGCAATTGTTTTACCAGGCTTAAAGTATCTGAAACTTGAACTGTTCTCTAAACCCAGGCAACCCAAAACCCTTAAAGAAAGCTGGTTGTTTTCCAAGTGATTAAAATGTTCCCAATTTGAGTCATGGTGGAAAAGAATCCATCACTAACAAGAGGAATGAGTCATAGTTGGACGCCAATTGATCTCTGATCATGCAAGCTAACCTCAAGAAAGCACTAAACCAAAAAGGACTTTCAACAGAAATAACTGCCAAAAGCTCCCTGAAAGCAACTACTTTTATTAAGGACTTATGGAAACCTTCAGGTAAGACTACTCTATCTCTGCCTGTGTATTGAAGCATATATTTAGAAGAACAAGCTTCAGAAATCTGCCTGTTATTGGTCTTTGAAAACTGAGTAATATACCCTGGTCTTATAAAATCACTGCTCTCCTTATTTTAGATGTATTTGGACTCATTTTGTTATATAATTTGTATATCCATTTGTAAAAAGAATCTGTACCTTTACAAGCAAACAGGCACATTCATCTACTCCCCTGTTAAACCATAAGAAAACCATAACACAAAATTATCCAAACACAAGAACTTTGGATCAAATTATTGTAACCAAGCCATTCTTCCTCTTAAGCACATTGTCTTTAGTTGTAATATGAATTAACAATTTATTGCATGATTTTCTTTATAGTGTGAAATGTTATACTATCAAGCCAAATTGTACAGATCCATCAACTGACAAGTACTCATTAGGTACCCGAGTGCCTAATACCGTGCTTGGCACAAAAAGTAAAACACACAAGGAACTTATACACTAATGGGGAAATAAGTACATATATAAATATATACAGAATAAACATAAAGTGAACAAATACAAACATATGCAAGGCAGTTTGGGAGGGAAGTATCTTGAAAGGATTCATGAAAGTAATGTTTGAGTTGTATGTATCTAAAAGAAAAGCAGGGTTGGGCATGCGGCAAGTAAAACTATATGTGAGGAGGCAGCTAGTTGGCGCAGTGGATAAAGCACCAGCTCTGGATTTAGGAGGTCCTGAGTTCAAATCCGGCCTCAGACACTTAACACTTACTAGCTGTGTGACCCTGGGCAAGTCACTTAACCCCAATTGCCTCACCCCCCCCCCAAAAAAAAACCCCAACTGTATGTAGTCACCTTTTTTCTGTCCCAAGGTTGGGGAAAATTAGCTGGGGTTTCTAATATATTTGTTACGTATAAATTAGAAGCTTTAGCACCAGTTTAGGGACATTAAGCATTTATTAAAGTATATTAGATATTAGTAAAGAGAGCACACATGTCTCTGAAAGTTCAGAAGGCCTATCTAGCCTAGAGGAGAGAGCAGAGCTTGGGCTGCCTGCTTCTTCCTCCAAGTCCTCTGCCACCAAGAGTGCCTGAGAGAGAGTAATTGAGTGTGGAAGTGTCTCCAAAGTTACCAATGATCTGAGTTGCCAAACTAGTTACCAAACTTTCCTCTGTTCTCTGGTTTCTCTAGGCTTTTTGGGTCACCACTCACTGACGGTTTTCCTCTTACCCCTGTGATTGTTCCTCCTCGGTCTCCCTTGCTGCATCTTCTTCCAGATCATACCCTCTAACTCTAGGTGTCCCTCAGGGTTCTGTCCTGGGCCCTCTTCTCCTTCTCCTACCTCCCATGGATTTAATAACCATCTTTATGCTAACCAAATCTACCTTTCCTACCCCAATCTCTCTGCTGACCTCCAATCTCACATTTCCAACTGCATTTTAGACATACTGAACTGGACGTCCAGGAGACATTTTAAACTCAATATATCCAAACCAGAATTCCTCCCAGTCCCTGGGGATCGCTAGCTAGGAGACCTGGATTCCTGACTACCTCTCACCACCACCAGGAACCAAGCTGCTGCCAAAGCCTGTCACTTTCACCTTTGCAATCTCTTTCAAATATGCCATATTTTCCAGCCTTCTGGCACCTCACTCCCCACTACATACTCTCTGATCCAGTGACGCTGGACGTCTGTCTGTTCAACAAACAAACCACTGCATCTCTTGGCTCTGGGCATTCTCTCTGGCTATCCCCCATGCCTGAAATGCTCCCCCTCCTCCATTCTGACGACCGACCTTGCTGGCTTCCTTTAAGTCCCAACTAAAATTCTCTAAAGGATGACTTCCTGAAACCCTCTTACTTTCAGGGCTTTCCTTCTTTTACTTATCTCTTATTTATGCTACTGTAGCTTACTTTGTATGTATTTGTTTTTATGTTGTTTCTCCCCTTAGATGGTAAGCTCCTTGAGGGCAGGAACTGTTTTTCTTGCCTCTTTTTGTATCCCCAGGGCTTGGCACACAGTAGGTACTAAATAAATGTTTTCTGGATGAGAATTCCAGGCACCAGAGATGGCCAGTGTAGAGGTACATAGAAGGGAGATGTTAGAGTGAAGAACAAGGGGGGGAGGGTAAAGACTGACAAGGCTGGAGAGGGAGACTGGGGCTAGACAGTGAAGGGCTTTTAAAAGTCAAGAATAGGGCAGCTAGATGGCACAGTGGATAGAGCACTGGCCCTGGAGTCAGGAGGACCTGAGTTCAAATCCAGCCTCAGACACTTAACACTTACTAGCTGTGTGACCCTGGGCAAGTCACTTAACCCCAATTGCCTCACTAAAAAAAACAAAAAACAAACAAAAAACAAACAAACAAAAAAAAAGCCAAGAATATTTGTCCTAAGAAGGATCATTCAGATATTGTGAGAAAAGTACTTGCGACCTTATTCCCCCCTCTCATACTGAATTAAAGACAGGATCATAAATAAGAAAATAGGGATCCGCTAAAGGAAATCTCAAGATTCCAGGTGCAATAACTTGCCTGCCTGGCTGGAAACAGTTCATATAGAATGGCTCATTTTACACCTGGCCCATTTAAAGGCACACTCTGCCAAATGTAGCCGCTTCTGAGAGGTGCTTTATATACCATCTGACCACTAAGCAGAAGAGGCTTCCAGCAAATTTTAATATTGTGCATATTTAAATGTGCTAATATACACACATGCCATTTACCACTTGTGTTAAAATGTAGAACTAACCATGTGCCATTAGGTTTACAAGCTAATTTTTAAAACCATGTCCTCCACAAGAGTCGAATGGGGTTTTGGTGAATGCATCTCTTCTTTATAGGGTGCCTGAGCTTGAATATATGGCCTTCATTCACCATGGCAACCAGAGAAGGGGAGAATGTAGATATCTGAAATCTATACATAACTCCCAGCCTTTTCCTCTGGTAAAACTAGGCACCAGAAGTCCTAGCAAGGAATGAAATGGACTCCCCTCTGTGTGACAGTCCAGTTTCTTTGGGTGGTCACAGGACAGTCAGGGGCCCAGATGATACACTCACTGTCTCATCAACCAAAGTCCAACCACTTGAGTTAAAATGAGATATCCAAATAGAAATCAACACTAGGTGACAAGGTGGACAAACGGCAAAGAACTCACTAGACCAATATGGGAGACAGTATCCTGCCATACAGTTCCAGCATCACCACTTTTAGTGCTCACTACACAGCTGGGTTTTGGAAACCCTTTTCCTTTCCCCACCCCACACAAACAACTTACTGGCAAAAGATCTAGCACTAAAAAATAATAATGTAATGAACAGGATTCGTTTCTTACAACAACAAAATCTGAAAGAGACGTTTCATCTCCATTAGATATATCCCTTGTTCTCTTTTTATTTGTATGTATAAAAGCCATGAATAAAAGATTTGCATGTGGTAATGATAATGCCATATATATAAACTTTGAGAAAATATATTATCCAATTGGTTATGAAGTTAGTTGTTTTCTCTACAGTGACAAAAGCCACTTATACCTTGGCAAAGTATAAAACATGACTCTGTAATACACTACTTGACTTACTAGTATTCAGCTCAGCAATGACCTTTGCAAAGTAGAATCTGCTTCTGAGATTGAATTGGGTTGGCACTGCCAAGGCGAATTCATACCACCAGCCTTGTCTAGCCTTGGTCAAATTCCTCTCAGGCCAGAAACCTCATCAGAGTTTTATCAAAAGAATCTTTCTGGTAGTAAAAAGGGATTCTCTGTATCAAAGGGGGAATCTATTTGTAAGATTCTGCTGAAGGAAAAAAGGCCCCAATGAAGAAGAGTACCCACCTGGAAGTCCTTTGCTGAGACATTCTATCAGCAATGTAGGAAACAGGAGATACATGAGAACCCATAACAATGCAAATGTTCTGTTAACCTACCTTCTTCACTACTGTTTATCCAAAATTCTAGGCATTTTCAGGCCCTTGTCCATGAAACTTCCTCCCACTACTCTTACCCTCTCCTCGGAGGAGCAATACCACTTGCTCTAAGGGAGATGCCTTCTCTGTTTACATACCTGCAAACATTACACGAAACCAATGGCCTGAAAAAAATTTGGTAGTATTTTTTACTTTCAATCAAACTAATCACTATGATACCTATCTACAGGAAATGAAAATAGAATGAATTTGGAAAGTCAGCTATCTCTTTCCTCCCAAGCATACATAAAACTATGCTATCATTAAAAGTACCTTGTAATAAATGTAACATCTTAGGTAATACACCTGGACAAAAACAGACTCTTTATTGACTTCAGTGATCTCCTGAATGTATGATGAGTGTGTGGCAGGCTTGGGGTGTGGGTCCTAAAATATGCTGATGAGTGATTCAATTAAGTGAACAAATATTTATTAAGTACTATTATGCACAAGGCATCTGCTAAGAGCTGGAGATGCAAAGATAAGAATGAAACAGTCTGGGGTGAGCTAGGTGGCACAGTGGATAAAGCACCAGCCCTGGATTCAGGATGACCTGAGTTCAAATCCATTCTCAGACACTTGACACTTACTAGCTGTGTGACCCTGGGCAAGTTATTTAACCCCCATGGAGGAGGAGAAGGAGGAGGAGGAGAAGGAGGAGGAGGAGAAGGAGGAGGAGGAGAAGGAGGAGGAGGAGGAGGAGGAGGAGGAGGAGGAGGAGGAGGAGGAGGAGGAGGAGGAGGAGGAGGAGGAGGAGAAGAAGAAGAAGAAGAAGAAGAAGAAGAAGAAGAAGAAGAAGAAGAAGAAGAAGAAGAAAGAAAAATTAATGAAACTCCTAAGTTTTTGAAAATTAGCTTGAAAATGAGAAGGCTTAAAAGGAATATAATTATTATCCTCAAATATTTGAAGCACTATCATATGGTAGAGGAACTGGGTTTATTCTGCCTAGCTCCAGAGGACAGAACTAAGTAAACATTATAATTTTCACTCCATTAAGTAAGAACAACCTAAAAATCAGAACTGTGGTCCAACAGAAAGGGTTGTCTTTGGGGAAAGTAAGTTCCATGATACCAAAGGGCTCTTGGCAGATACTTGAGGACCACTGGGTTGGGACCACTGCTGTAGATGAAATCTCTCCGTGTGTTGGGGTGAGACTGGAGGACCTCTAATGAATCTTTCACAAGGGCCAGAGACAACATGGAAGATTATGGGCAATCCAGCTGATAAAAGGAAAAGGACCTATTGGTGTAAAAAATATTTATAGCAGCATTTTTTGTGTGTGGTGGAGTACTATTGTGCTATGGGATATGAGGTAGGGGGTTTCAAAAAACATAGCAAGACTTATATGAACTGATGCAAAATGAAGTAAGATGGACCATGAAATCATCATCCACAGTAACAGCAATGTTATAATGATGATCAACTGTAAAAGACTTGGCTGCTCTGATCAATATAATGATCCAAGACAATTTCAAAGTATTCCAATAAAGAAAATGTTATCTACTTCCAGAGAGACTGCAAACTGAAGTATAACTTTCTCATTTTATTTTATTTTTAAAAAATATGGCTAATCTGGGACTTCCTGTGCTGAGATGGCCAAGTGAGGAAGAAAGCCTCTGGAGCTCTCCCAAATTCCCCCTCCAAGTGAACAGAAAACTTCCTCTGGAGCTTGCCAGGAGCAGAGAAGCAGCCTACCAGCCCAGCAGGAAAGGTCTGTCTTACCTGGGTGGGAGCAAAGTGAGGTCCAGGAGCAGCAGCAGCACCAGCTTCTGGGCTCACAGCAGGGGGCCTGAAGCAAGGCTCTCTGAGCCTAGGGCAAGTCACCAGTGAGGCTCCACCCACATGCAAACCAGCAGCTCCCTGGGCAGGTGAACAGGCTGGGCAGCAGAGCAAGGACCCTCCACAGGCACCCCACAGCTAGCACAGACTGCCAGGGAGGCTTTGATCCCACTGCTGACCAGCAGTGAAGCCCCACCCAAGACTGGTCAACAGCAAGTTCCCACCCCTGTAACCTCCCAGCAGAGACTCTTTCTGGAGCAAACCAAAATCAGGGGGCTTCAACCCTCAGCAGATGGCAACAAAATTACCCTTCCAGGGTCTGCTAGCAGAGGAACTCGGTTACCGCAGCAACCCAGCAGCAGGACCCCCTACACTTGGGCAGATTGGAAACAAAATTACTCCTCCAGGGGCTGCTAAAAAGAGGCCCTGCTAACAGAGCAGCAGGGCACCACCCCTAGAGAAGACCAGCCCACATCCAGGGGAAGCCCAAAGGGAGGACTAACCCCCCCAACACCAATCAGAAGGGAAGCTTACTCTACAGAGAAAGCAAGCAGCTAAGCCCTGAGAAGCCCCGTTTAAGCCACTAGTAAGACCCAGAGTCTCAGCACAAAAACTTGGGACAGTGTAGGAATAAAAACATCAAGGCACAAAAATGAGCAAAAAACAAAATAAGCTTGACTATTGACAGTTACTATGGTGATAGGGAAAATCGAGGCATCAACATAGAGATGGACCTTAGTAACAAAATGGCTGCAGGTGAAGCTTCAAAGAAAAATGTAAATTGGTCTCAGGCCCAAAAAGAATTCCTGGAGGAACTTAAAAAGGACTTTTAAAAGCAAATTAGAGAAGCAGAAGAAAAACTGAGCAAAGAAATCAAAGTAATGCAAGAGAACCATGAAAAATAAATACAAAAAGGAAAATAACTCCCTAGAAAACCCCAAACACAACAAATTTAGCGGAATAGAAAAGGAAGTACAAATGGTAACTGAAGAAAAAAATTCTTTAAAAATTAGAATTGAACAAATGGAAACTATTGACTCTATGACACAATAAAACAAGATACAATAAAACAAAATTTTAAAAGGTTAAAAAAAAAAAGACAAAAAAATGTGAAATTTCTCACTGGAAAAACAGCTGACCTAAAAAATAGATCCAGGAGATATAAGAATTATTGGACTACCTGAATATCATGATCAAAAACATAAAAGCCTGGACAATGTCTTTCAAGAAATTATCAAAGAAAACTCCCCTGATATATTAGAACCAGAGGACAAAATAGAAATTGAAAGAATCCATCAATCCTTCAACATCACAGCCAAATTTCAAAGCTCACAGATCAAGGAAAAAGTATTGCAAGCAGCGAAAAAGAAACAATTCAAATACCATGGAGCTATAGTCAGAATTACACAGGATTTGGAAGCTGCAATTAAAGAATTGTAGGGCTTGGAATATAATATACCAGAAGGCAAAGGAAGGCATTCCTTTGATATTTTCAATTGTTAGCCACCATGAAAAGAGCTGCTATAAATATTTTTGTATAAAAGGTCTTTTTCTCTTTGTTCTTCAGAATGGTTTGCTCTTTTCACAATTCCACCAAGAGTAAATTAGTGTCCCAGCTTTCCCACATCCCCTCCAACATCCAAGATTTTTTTGTTTTTGTTATATTTGCCACTCTGATAGCTGTGAGGTGATACCTCAGAGTTGTTTTAATTTGAATTTCTCTAATCAGTTTATACAAGTCTTTCCAGGACTTTTCTGAAATCATCCTGCTTGTCATTTTTTAGGGCACAATAATATTCCATCACCATCACATATACCACGGCTTGTTTAGCCATTCCCCAATTGATAAATGTTCAAAGGATATGAACAGGCAGTTTTCAGACAAAGAAATCAAAGCTATCTATAATCATATGAAAAAGGCTCTAGATCATTACTTGTATAAACTGATGTATAGTGAAGAGAACATTGTGCACAGAGACAGAAATACTGTCTGATGAAAAACTGTGAAAGACTTAACTATTCTCAACAATACGATGATCCAAGACAATCCCAAAGGACTATTGATGAAACATACTATCCACCACTAAAGAAAGAAGGGATATTGATGGAACACAGACTGAAGGATGCTATTTTTCACTCTTTCATTTTTTCTTTTATTCAAGTTTTCTTATACAAAATGACTGATATGGTAATGTTCAGCATAATCATATATGTATAAGCTATATCTGATTGCTTACCCCCTTAGGGAAGGGGGAGGGGAGGGAGTGAAGGGAGGGAATGAGAGATAAAAATTGGAACCCCAAACTATAAATAAAGGTCTGTAACTTTAAAAAAAAGCAAGAAAAAAAAAGAAACATGGCTAATATGGAAATGTTTTGTATGATTTCACATGTATAACTGATATCATACTGCTTGCCTTCCCAGTGTGTGGGGAAGAGGTGGAAAAGAGAGAGAGAATTCAGAACTCAATTTAAAAAGAAAAGAATGCTAAAAATAAATAAATAATAATTTGGGGGGACATTCCAGAAATTAACTGGTTTTTGTATTTGCGTCCCCAGCACTTATCATAGTAGTTGGTAAATAGTAAGCATTTAAATGTTTTTTCATTCATTCCCCCCACCCTCCAAAAATCTCCCAACTTAACAATTCTTATTCATTTCAATGGCATAGAAATGACTTTAAAAGACCTATTTATTTCTACCGTGGTTTTTTTCTCATTTATTTGGAATTTTATTTTTTTCCCCAATTACATGTAAAAACAATTTTTAACATTCATTTTTAAAACTTCCTCCCTCCCTCCCCACCCCCACTTAAGAACTCAAGCAATTCAATATGTTATCAATATGCAGTCATGCAAAACATATCCATATTAGTTAGGTTGTGAAAGAAAACAGACCAAAAAAAATTAAGAAAAAGAAACTAAAAAAATATATATGCTTCAATCTATATTCAGACACCATCAGTTCTTTCTCTGGAGAAGGATCACTTTTTTCATAAATCCTTCAGAGCTGTCTTGGATCATTGTGTTGTTGAGAATAGCTAAGTCATTCACAGCAAACCATTTTACAATATTGCTGTTACTTTGTATCCAATACATTTCACTTTGCATCAGCTCATGTAAGTCTTTCCAGGTTTTTCTGAGAGTATCCTGCTCATCATTTCTTACAGGATAATAATATTACATCATAATCTCATCCCATGATTTGTTCAGCCATTCCCCAATTTATGGGCATCTCCTCAATTTAAAATTCTTTGCACCGGAAAAGGGCTGCCATAAATATTTTTTTGTACATATAGGTCCTTTAACTTTTTGGTTTTTATCTCTTTTTGGATAGCGACCTGGTTTTATACCATAAAATGTTTATCAAAATGCTTAAATAGTAAAATAAAATTGCATTGTACTTTCCCCAAAAGGAAAGAAAAATGTAGAAATTAAAAAAAAAACCTTCCTTCTTCAATAAGCTAGTCATCTTCTGCAGAGAATATAAATGAATTAGAAAACTTGGAATTTCAGTTTATTTTCATAACATAGCTTAAAATGATTTGCCAATTATGTGAGCAAAAAAATGAGATCTTAGAGTCAAAATCTGCCCTTTTAGAATCATACTCCATTTTTTCCAATGTATTTATAAAAGGAAAAAAGATAATCTTTAATTTATCATTGGGATTCATTCAACCAGGAATTCATTCAACTGGGATTCAGCAAATTCTAAATTCCATGGAGCTGATTTGACAACTGTTTGGCTGCTAAATCTGACTTTTAAAAACTGTTAACTTATGTATTTTTTTCCCTTTAAGAGCTTTCTTCTGGGACTGCAATGCATAGGAATCAGCTTTTAATCTATCTTACACAGGAAGGAGAGATTTCTATCCTTAAAAAAAGAAGGCTCGCCCACATGATCACCTGGGACAAACCTGGCCACTGTAAGCAGACTGGAAGGTTATAGGAGCCGGGGAATGTTTAACATCAAGAAAGCAATTACAGCCCAGCAAGATCAGAGGGAATTACACAGGAAATGTGAACAGTAACCCTTTCATGCCAAAAAATCCTATGAAAAATGGAGCCCCGCTGCTGCCAAACTATGTGACTACACAAATCAATTGCAAGAAAAGATCGAATGGAAAAAAATGGTGTGTGTGTACACACACACACACACGCACACACACACACGCACACACATATAATATGCCTATAAATTAATAATGATGTGTTAAAATCATGCTTCAAGAAAAGAGCCTTTTGTCCTCATTGCTATGTATATACCCTGTATAATTGATTTACCTCAAAGAGCCAAGAACACATGAAATCTGAAGAGAATCGTCCAATCGCACACAAGGGGAAAAGAGCAGATGCTGGCATACTCATCAGAGGTACAGAGCATGGTTCATCTGAAGCTGACCAAACAAATAAATCCCCACCCTAGATGGTGGTCAAACATCTTGTTCCTATTCTGTCTGTAGGGAAAACATTCCTTCCACAATAAATCCTATATTATCTAACTAGAAACGTACACTCCCCCCACCTTTATCTGCTTCATATAAAATCACCTTCTATATTCTGAACCCAAAAGTGGGACTTTGTAAAAGAATAAGTTCAGCTGCTTTCTGTGCTTGGGGGAAAAAAATCAATCCTCAGAAGCCAAAGGAAATCCGAGTAGCCTGACTGCAGCTGCATCAAGTTACAAGGCTTCTAAGTGTCAATTTGGAGAAAGGAGTAGAGTGCAGATTGTCTTCTTCCTTATGGACCCCTGGGAGGGATTTCCATCAAGCAAGTTGCTACTATGAGACCTGTCACCGGGGAAAAGGGAACATTTCTCAGCATCTATCAACAGACGATTGTATAAGAAATTAATTTCCCATACATACACATACACATGAGGGCAAAGATAAGAGGGGCTAAGAAATGAAGATAAAAGTGATTTGAAAAAAACCCACCAGTTTTCAGAAAGCACTAAAAATCCTCATGTCACATCAAAAACTGATTGACCTCAAACAAAATCATTAGTAGCTACCAAGGCTAAACCTCAAAATACAGATTGCCCTGACCCTGACCAAAAAAAAAAAAATCAGATCAAGAAAGGAAAGGAAGGACACAGAGCTGATAGATCATAAACACAGATGCCAAGAGCTGGAAAGGACTATCCAAGGCAATAGTGTCCAACTGGAACTTAAGAATCTCTTCTTCAACAACTGGCCTTCCAGCCTTTGCTTAAGGACTTCCGAGAGAGGGAAAGCCCACTACTGCCCAACAAGTCCATTGCACCTGTGGCCATCTCTTTGTGGACAGTTTCTCCACCGCACAGCACACACACACCAGCACTTCTCCACCTTCCTTGTGGTTCTTGCTGTCTGAGACCAAGTAGAAGAGGCACGAGAATCCTCTTCCCCAGGAAGGCCCTTCGAATGCTTGAAAAGAGCCATCATGTCACCCCTGCATCTTCTGTGGTGCAGGCCAAACATCCTCATTTCCTCCAGATGATGCCCAAGTGGCACGGCCTCCAGGTCCGTCCCCTTCTGCACCTTCTCCAGCTTAACCATGTCCCCCGTAAAAGCGGTGCCCAGTACCCAGTGGGAACACAGTGCTCCTAATGAAGTCTGACAAGGGCCATAAGCCTTTCCATAGTGGAAGTGGAAGGAGGGTGGCAGGGAAACTACCTGCCCTATCACCTGCAGTTTGCAGGCCAGTTGTCCAGCCACATCATCTCCACCCTATACTTGTGAGGCTGAGTCTTCAAAACCATGAGTAGAACTCTACACTCTTCCCCAATTAAATGTCATCTCATCTGGCTTGTCCCATCATTCTAGTCAACTGAGATTTTTTTTAAGCTTGACTCTTTTATGCAATGTGTGCTAGTGATTCTTCTCAGCTTCCTGTCATCTAACAATCTGGCATCAAATTACTGGCTAAAAGGGAAACAGCCCAGGACTAATGACCGTTCTTCTGAGCACCCCACTAGAGTGCTCCCTACAAACTGACATGAATCCATTAATAATTAGCAAACAAATACTAAATTACCAAAAAAATCACTAAAAAATATTAATTCTGATGTGGCTATGGTAGACTAAGAGGACTGGTTATCAATGTATTTCTAAAGATGGCAAAAGCCCAGAACACACCAAGAGTGACAGAATCACTTCTGGAGCTAATGGGGTAAGAGATGCTCGAGTCAGAAAGCTTTGGGGCCAGGAGTAGTATGGGACCTAGAATCAACTTCTAGTAAATACTTTCAAGCAACTGAGAGAATTTAAGATCTATAAGGTAATACGCATCAAGATGGTGGAAAGGGAAAGGGAAGAGATTAATTTAAAAAGTAAAGAAAAATAAGAATCTCAGAATCTAAGAAAATTTAACAAATGACAAAGGAGAGATACAATTAGCTGCAGAGTAAGTGAGTGGTAGTAACAGGTAAAGGACTTTGAAACTGAAAATAAGTCTATGATTTTGTCACAGAAAAAAGAAAGTGTACTTCTTTCTAAATTAAAAAACGAGCATCTGCTAAAAAGCACCATCTTGTTCTTGCTGGCTCTCCTGACAAGACAGCTCCACACCCCACTACAACAACAACAAAATCCAGAAAAGGCCACCTGGTTCAATCTATTCCCTGTATATCCACATACCAAAGTGATTAAGAGTGCTAGTGGAGGATATCTTTCAAAGAGTCTTCCCAGAGTCAGTCCCTCTGGGATGTTCCTACAATTGTCCTACAGGGCCTGAAAGTTAATAGGTCTGGGGCCTCTAAGAACTGCTGAATTGTCTAGAACTGCCAATTATCCTTATTACCACACATCAAATCTTTATCCCCCAAAGTCTTAGAGCTTCTTAATGGACAACATACCCTTGTGTTCCTAACAGCTAAGCGAGAACACCATATTCCCACCCACCTGGCCTGATGAACAGAAGCCTGACATCTGGAACATGGCAAATAGTGACCACAGAGCCTCTGGGCCAGACGACAGAATTCTTAACCTACTGGTGGTTATAATTCCATAGAGGTAGGAAACTGAAAATGATATCCTTTTACCAGTCTTTCCTTTCCATTACCTACACATGATGGTTTCTTACATATAAAGTCTCAGTGATGAGTTGCTGGCATTGATTATTTACTGTCAAAGAAGGAAAGTGACTGGAATAGAATTTCATGCACAAAAAGGCTAAATTATGTGGATTTTACAAAAAGTAGGTCATACTTACTATAAGCCAGCCCCGGCCATTCTTCTTAGTTTACAACCCTTATTTCAATCTTCTTCCTTTCAAGAAGACGGCATAACACAAGACTCAAAGCAGCTGAGCTGTGGAAACAAAAAGGCAGCAGTCATTAGTCCTAAGGAAGGCGTCTCTAGGCAGCAGAAAAAGCACGGAGAGCCCAAGCTTCTGGACTGCTATTCCTGAGCCTGCCTTTATACCACAGCGATACTAAATTGACATGGGGGACAACAAGAGAGCCAGGCCACATCTTGAAGGTTGTGCAGTTCTGGAAAATCAGGTTGGCTAAGCAGCTTTCCTGGGGTCTGTTTCCATTGTATTTGTGTATATACGTGGGACACAAGTGTTCGGGAGGTTGCCGGAGGTCTTAGGCATCCCTGTATTGACTGATAATAGGGGAGGAAGGGAAGGAGTGGTGGTGACACACATACTCCACCTAGAAGACCCTGTCTAGACTTCCCACAACAAATGTAAAGACCATCCAAAGATTCTAAGCAGCTGTAACAGTTATCTAAGATAGCCTAAGGGGGGAAAAAAACAACTCTCATTTTAAAATTCTTTTGTGACTTTCTGTTGTCCCACATCTACTAGTAGTCTTGAAACAAAGATCTGAATGTAGATCTTTCAACACCAGCACTTTTTCAACTGCTTCCTGCGGCTTTCTACAAAAATAAGTAACTTTTAAAAATTACTTTTAAAAGTAACAGGTATTGGGGCAGCTAGGTGCCACAGTGGATAGAGCACCAGCCCTGGATTCAGAAGGACCTGAGTTCAAATCCGGCCTCAGACCCTTGACACATACTAGCTGTGTGACCCTGGGCAAGTCACTTAACCCCAATTACCTCATCCCCCCCCTCCAAAAAAAGTAACAGGTTTTAATTTGCCTAAGAGTTCAGGTATCCTTCTATATTGTGTTGCTGCCAAATTAAAAGATGATAATTGTTCATGGTATTTAGAATGGAATTGTGTTACAACATAGAAATGAATTAGTCACCATAAATAAGTAGATCACATTTTTGAATGATCCACTGTGATGAATATTATAAAATCAAGTAAACATTACTTCAAATATTCCATGGTAAAATTCCAGTATTTTTAATGCAGAAATGCAGACTATAATCCAAATTTACATGATAACTAGCATTCCAATAACTTGTCGATTCACAAGCTAAAAAATCTTCAGGTTATCAAAGCAAAGTTTGCATTTCACATAAGAAATCTTTATAAAAAAAAAGAAAAAAATTTAAAAAAATAAATCTTTAGGGGCAGCTAGGTGGCGCAGTGGATAGAACACTGGCCCTGGATTCAGGAGTACCTGAGTTCAAATCCGGCCTCAGACACTTAACACTTACTAGCTGTGTGACCCTGGGCAAGTCACTTAACCCCAATTGCCTCACTAAAAAAAACAAAAAGAAATCTTTATACTTTCATATCCTACAAAGTACGATTTTTCTCTTTTTGGTCAAAAAGAAACAAGTCAACTTTGATTTATTCAAGGTGAAAAAATAAATCCACAAGTAATCAAAAAATTTCATTTGAGTCAATATTTCAAAATTCTTTCTGGACTATTTTGGTTTTTCACCAAAATGTTTATCAGGTAGCTAATGTGACAGTTCTGAAATTCACCTCCTCATGGAAAAACAGTATGTCAGATAATAGGTATAGACCAACATCTTACACCATATATCACAATAAGGTCAGAATGGGTTTTAGCCATAAAGGGTAATACCATAAGCAAATTAGGAGATCAAGGAATAGTTTACTTGTCAGATCTATGGAGAAGAGAAGAATTTATGACCAAACAAGAGAGAGAGAACATTATGAAATATAAAATAGATAATTTTGATTATATTAAATGTAAAAGGTTTTAAACAAATAAAACCAATGCAACCATGATTAGAAGGAAAGCAGAAACCTGGGAAACGATCTTTACAACATATATCTCTGATAAAGGCCTCATTTCTCAAATATATAGAGAAAGGAGTCAAATTTATAATAATACAAGTATTTCCCAATTGGTAAATGGTTAAAGTATATCAAAAGGTCAGTTTTTACATGGAGAAATCAAAACTAGAGTCATATGAAAAAATGCTCTAAATCGCTATTGATTGGAGAAAAGGCACATTAAAACTACTCTGAGGTACCACCTCATATGGATCAGATTGGCTAATATGACAGAAAAGGTATAATGATAAATGTTGGAGGGGATATGGGAAAATTAAGACACTAACATACTATTGGTGGAGGTGTAAACTAATATTACCATTCTGGAGAGCAATTTGGAACAATGTCAAACAATACCACAACTAAGTCTGTATTCCAGAGATTCTAAAAAGGGAGTGTGGGGTGGAGAGGACCTATTTGTACAAAAAATATTTATAGCAGCTCTTTTTATGGTGGCAAAGAATTGGAAATTGAAGGAATGCCCATCCATTGGAAAGTGGCTGAACAAGTTGAAGTGTGGACTATAATGGAATACTATTGTGCTATAAGAAATGACAAGCAAGCTGATTTCAGAAAAACCTGGAAAGACTAACACAATCTAATACAGAGTAAAGTGAACAGAACCAGGAGAACATTGTACACAGTATTGGCAATACTATACAATGATCAACTTTGAATGGCTTAGTTATTCTCACCAATGCAATGTTCCAAAACAGTTCTAAAGGATTCATGATGAAAAATGCTATCCACATGCAGAGAAAGAACTGATAAAGTCTGAATGAGGATAAAAGCACACTATTATTTGTTTTGTTTTGTTTTTTTCTGTGAGAACCAGGTCACCGCCCCTTGCTGAGAAAGCATGTGACCTTAGGTTTCTAAGGCCAGACTAGCATCCTGGAAGTTGCCTCTATTCATAGAACTGCCTGTAAGTCCTGTCAATGGACCAGCCAATTAGCTTGGAGCTGTGTATATTGACTGCCCTGCTTCCAGTTGGCTCTTTGGAAGCATGAGCTGCTATGTGAAGGCCGGTTTTTCTCTCTATCTAGCCCACATAGATCTGAGCTAGGTTTTTCCATTCTTTCAGAGACCTATGCTCACTCTCTCTCTTCACTAACTTCTAATATACTAAATACTTAAAAGCCTAAACTGTTGCCGAATTTATCAGTAAATCTTAGCTAGTCCCCCCCACACACACACACACACTGGGGGGAGGGCGGGGCAGGTAAGGCAACCACACATTAGATTTCAGACATCACATTTTTCATAGTTTTTTTTTCTTTTGGTGTCTTCTTTTACAACATGACTAACATGGAAATATGCTTTGCATGACTGCACATGTACAACCTATATCAAACTGCTTACTGTCTCAAAAGGAGGGAGGTGAGCAAGGGAGGAAGAAAATTTGGAACTCAAAATTTTTTTTTAAATGAATGTTAAAAATTGTCTTTACATGTAGTTGGGGGAAAAAATTTTTTTAAACACATTCACCTCCTTATTTCCCCCCCTATGTCTTTTTCTGCTGTGATTTTAATGAGCAAGAATATGGCCTAGAACTGGGCAAAAGAAAGAAGAGCAGTAGGATATTTAATGTATAATCTACGTAATCTGGTAAGGGATAACCAGTATGTCAATAATCAAATGTTGGCAGTATCTAATATATGTACCACTAATAAGCCTAGACATTTTTCACCTTCTATCAGAAAATATACTAATCTATTCTTTTACATGGTTCTGGAAAACCTGATCAGTGAAGAGTTTTCATAGAAATGAAATTTTACTTAGTGGAAGGGAAAATGACAACTAAAAGCTTGACCTGACACTCAGCTAAGCCAGATCATCCAAAAACACTTATAGATGTAATTGAAAGGAGAACAACAAATAAATAAAAACTGGAACACACCTGCCAGTGCTTCTATAGTAATTTATTTTCATAATCACTAGAAGTATAAAAAAAATCTGAAAAGAGGGAGTAAAATTGGAAAAGTGAAGCGTATTACTTTTTAAAAATGTCTACCAAGGTGGATATCAATAAACACCAACTCATATACATTTTTTCATTGCTATAATTTTTTATACCCATTATCAAAGGTATCCTCCCAGAAAACATAAGAAGGGATGGGAAAACGGGCTTTTAAAAATAATTTTCCACGGTAGCCCAGATCTTCATTTACAGCCAAGCAAGTGGCCAAAAAGTTTAATGAACGTAAAATCCCACTGGATGTATTAATCACAGATTATAAAAAAAGCATTAGATTCAATATGAAAAGAGAGTCAAGCTCTTCTTCAACAATGTTTATTCTGTGAATACGGCAAAATCATATAAGGCTCCTTGAAAAAAAAGCACCAACACATGCAACTTTGTTCCCTGCTTCTGACTCTCAAGATGAAGAGAAGCATAAATATGCACTTGTCAGAGGTGTCTGCCATTGTCACAGATGTCATTTTATGGAGAGTCCAAATGAAAGAAATGGATGTGTCCTCCAGATACTCCTGTTTGCACATGACATTGTACTGACTGCATCAAGCCCTAGAATTTCTCTTCAACAAGATCCAAAAGAGACAGGCCTAATCTATTAATAGATCTATACACATACCCCCTCCACATATATATATATATATATATATATATATATATATATATATATATGAAAAACCAAGTGGATAAAGAATGTCTATAGACTCTTCTAGGACATGAGACTGGATGGGCGGTCTGCGGAAGTGTGTGACACTGGAAAGAGCACTGGTTTAGAGGCAGAGGGCCCAAGTTTGAATTCTAGCTCTGCAAGTCACGTGACTTTGTCCTGCCAAGTCTCTGTTTCTTCACCTATCATATGAGATCAAGATGGTTTGCCAAGTCCCTTCTAGCTCTAAATTTATAATCCATAAGTAGATAACTAAAAGTAGAAAACACCACACTGACACAGGTGCTCAACTCTCCACTTTCCGAGCTGTAGTTCTGCTTGGTTTGATGTCCCATCCAGGATTAACTGATCACCTGAAATTTCATCAGCACCTTCCCACCTCCTTCAGCTTTCTCCCTCCTCTGACTGGAGGGCAAGAGGGTGGAGCACTAAATTCCTCCCAAATTTTTCCTTTAGGGAATTCTGGAAATCTGAAGTTTCCAACTAACTGTGCATGCTCCATACACAGTTCTACTTCCTTTGAACTCCAGAACCTCCATGAGAGAAAAGACTATATCTGGACTGTCTCAGAGCCCTAAAGGCAGAGGGTCAGTCTGGTTTCAGGCCCTACAGCTTTGTTGCCCCACTCCACGCCCAACCTCCCAGCAGGGGGCTGCCTGGCTCAAGGCTCTGAGGAGCTGAGGCTCCTGGGCCTTGGGCCCCAGCAGGGCCTGGAGCATGGGGCCTGGGAGTTCACCTTGAGGCGACTGAGGTGATCCCCACATGACTCGGAGTTCAAGCCCCAACTTGCGTTTTGTTTTTGACAGTTATGTTTACACAAGCACTGTTTTGGTAAAGGAATGGGGACATCCTTGCCCAGCAGAGGGCTGGGGCCCAGTGTTGCAATCTGATTGGTCAAACCCCGAGTTAGGTTTTCTTTCTTAAAGAGTTGTAACGATTGGAATAACGCCACCTGCTGGATACTTACTGTAGAGGAGTTCTGCCCATGAAGGGAAGGTCTTTGAGGGCAAGACCAGGAGTCAGGAAGTGACGCGGGCTAGTGGGAGGAGGAAGGAAGAGACTGGCGCTCAGGCTCGCTCTCTTTTCCTCTGGACTCTGGTGGAGAAGGGAGCTAGAAATGTGCTCTCCCTTTAATAGATAGAAATCTAGGCCTTTTTCTCTCTCTTTACCAAATTCTTATTCTCCTTAATAAATGCTTAAAAGTCTAACTCTTGCTAAAGCTTATAATTTATTGGCGACCACTCATTAGATATTTTAGACAGTTTAGCTAGAATTTTAGCCCTTAACAGATGGCTGACCACGAAGAGGAAAGCTAAACTTCAGTCTTCTGATCTTCTGGTTGGGTAAGAAATTTCCCCTCCCTCTCCCTTTAACTGCTAAGTACTGGCGTACTGGCTGTGTTTTCCTTTAAATTTTTTCGAATGGACCTTTTAAACTCCCTAATTACCCTATTTTTGATTTTAGTCTGTTTAACCAGACAAATGGGGGATAAGATCATGTTAATGCTTTGTTTTTGTGGATTTTCTATTTTTCTTTTTATTTTTGTTAAAAGAGCCAGCAACTTACTCACACAAGGAAATATCACTCCCTCTCCCAACCATGCTTTTTCAGAGAAACCTGAAGAGATTCCTGCAGCTTTTCCCAATTCTAACACTAATTGTTGCTCTAATTTTGCATGCCTGGAGGCAATGACCCACCCTCTAGAAGTTTTTAATCCCCTAGCACCTGGAGGCAAAGTGGGGGAAGAGGAATCCAGGCCTGAGTTCAAAATCAAGTCTGATTCAAATTGTGCTGGTCCCTCCCCTCCTCTCCAGACCCCACCCTCTACTCCCCCCATGGCCAAGCCCATAGCTTCCCCTGCCTGGGAAGTCCAGAGATCTGATGCGCATGCTCAACTTTTTCTACCTGCATTTGCAGCTTCAGGCTCAGCCCTTCCCCGGCCTGGCTGTGCTTTTGAGACAATCTTAGAAAACTCTTTAAATTCCAGATATGCTTGTTTTGTTCATAATTTTGCTAACCTGCTTTTGTCTTTAATTAGTAATCTTATAAAGCATTTGTATGGTGAAAAGACTGACAGACAATATAAAGGGGTTAAAGAAGAAAAAGTTAAGCTGAATAAGAATGACAACCATCAACATAGTTCAAGACTCTGCTTCTTTTGCCATGGAAGGGTATATATTTTAGAGAAATGTAGAAGTAAGCAGCAAGGTATTGATATGAGTGTTGGGGATTTTAGATATCGGAATCAAAAGTGTTCTGAATTCACTCAGAGTATTAATGTCAGTTCAGAGGTTACATAGGATTTCTATGCTATTATATATACATTTTGAAATTAATGGTATGGGTTTATTTTCATAGAGATTTTCATGCTTTTGAGATTGTGTCTTATACTTAGTTTTTAAAACAAGGAGAATATTTGTAAAAGCTTTTTATAGTCATGTGATCAAGTTTATATTTTATAGTACTCTTATTAATATTAAATTCATATTCATTTAGATTTCCCTAGTTTGAATTTCATTGTCTTTTATTATTCCACGTGTATTTTCTTCTATTCATTCATCTATCTAATTTTGAAACATGGTTTTGATTTCATAATACAATGTTAATTCTAGGAGTATTGTGCTCCCATATTCTGAGTTGTTTGTTTTTGTTATTTTTTCTCAACTGATTATTTGATCAAACTCTTTAAAGCATTTCCTTGGCAAATTGGTTGCCATGGCAAGTGTAAATTGATTCTAGAAGTATTATTTTTGATAAGCATATTCCAAAAAAAAAAAGAGGGGAACATTTGTAAAAGTTTTCTTTTTTTCAAAAAAAAAAGTTTTCTTTGAGATTCTGTTGTGCTTTAACTTATATTTAAATATGTTCAGATTTTTCACAAAAGTAATTGTATACTAAGTAAAAAAAGGTATTATTTGAAATTGTTGCATAATTATATATTATATTCTGAGTCAAGATGTATTCACATTTTTTGCAATCATTTATTATCCTCAATTTTTAAATCCATATGAGACTTGGATTATGGGAACTTATCATTTAAGACACTAATTGCCTTTATTCTGAGTTATCAGATGCCAGTTGGCCAAGATGCCATCCAATCACAAGAGGAATACATGCAAGAGCAGACACTGAACTGTCACATGAGGGGAGACATGCATGAAGTCAAGGTATGGCCGAGGGAACGGCTTTTGACTAATGTTGAGGTTGGATTCTCTTGGTTTAATATTTTATTTTATTTTTCCCCACAATATTGTACAGATGGCTGGAAGTATTCATCCCACCCATCTCACTTCTACACCTGGCTTCTATGCTCCCTCCTATATGCCTGATGCCATGGACATCTCAAATCCCATGCATCTGATTAAGTCTGACTCAGTTTCCTCCAATATGTTCAGTGGCATGGACATATATTCCATCCACCTATTTTAAGCCTGGTATACTGCATGGGCAGTATATATTGCTCAAGTGTGGGAATGCTCATATCCCATCATTTCTCTGTTCTTTTATGGTAACCCCCATAATTATCTCAGGTGTCATGATAAATACAGTGTTGAATTTGGCCTTGACACCTGTTACCAATTATATTAGATTTTTAAATTTCTCATAATGGCATGAGGATAATTAGGCAGATGATGCAAAAAATGATGAAACAAAGATAAAAATTATTTTAAAAAATTAATATCACAGCAATTGTCTTCTCAATTACCCTCCATAAGGGGGGACTATAGTAATATTATAATTTTAAAGAATGTTTCAATTTTTGTTTTATTATATGTTTCATGTGTAACAACTAAGATTCTGAATTCCCTTAGACATGTTTTTGAGAACTTTCATTGTTTGATTTGATTATTGACAAAGCTATTTTAAAGTTGTGTTAAGCTCAATTTTGTAGGAAATTTTCCTGGCTGATTACCAGCATCCACACATCAACCCCTGAAAAGACTTCCATTCCACGACTACACCTAGAGGACATCTGAGAAAAGACTTTCAGAGACTTTAAATGAACAGTTTTGATTTGTTCTTTTTGTTGGTTTTTTTCTCTTTCTGTTATAATATACACCATCTGTAACATGTATTCTCTGCAGAGGCCCTCCCTTTGCAAGACTAATGTCAAAGCGTCGGTTCATGAGGACAAAAAAAATCGCCCCTCTGGACAAAACTTTCCTCTCTTCCTTTTCTATATTGTTGTTCACATATTATTAGTTAGCAATAGTTATCATATTGTTTTTACTGTTCCGTCAAGGAAACATTTTGTTTCTTGAGGAACAACAGGGGGGACTGTAACGATTGGAATAACGCCACCTGCTGGATACTTACTGTAGAGGAGTTCTGCCCATGAAGGGAAGGTCTTTGAGGGCAAGACCAGGAGTCAGGAAGTGACGCGGGCTAGTGGGAGGAGGAAGGAAGAGACTGGCGCTCAGTCTCGCTCTCTTTTCCTCTGGACTCTGGTGGAGAAGGGAGCTAGAAATGTGCTCTCCCTTTAATAGATAGAAATCTAGGCCTTTTTCTCTCTCTTTACCAAATTCTTATTCTCCTTAATAAATGCTTAAAAGTCTAACTCTTGCTAAAGCTTATAATTTATTGGCAACCACTCATTAGATATTTTAGACAGTTTAGCTAGAATTTTAACCCTTAACAGAGTTATATGCATTAATACAGCATTGTTCTAAGGAGTAACTGACATTCTTGCCCAGAATAGGCTATAGCCCAGTAACTAGTTTGTCCAATCTGATTGGCCAAATGGTACCACCTGATGGGTTCTTAGCACTGTGATCAGTCCATGTATTTTGTACAATCTAATTGGTTGTTACTGTTTTTCTGTATAAAAAATTAGCAGTTGTAATAACTGAAAATAACTGAAATGTAAATAGGGGAATAATAAAATACCTTAATGTGATTGGCCGGAGGGGACTCCTTGAGGGGTATAAATAGAGGTGAGGGACCTCACTTCAGTACACTCTCCTGCACATTCAGAAGTGCCCATCTTTACAAAGATGAAGACACTGCCTTCACCCACTGACTGCAGCCTGCTTTGATTCTTTGAGGGGCGACTTGCTAGCAATACTTGAGCTGCTAACTCTAGAGCTGCTAACATTAGAGCTGCACAACAGTTTGAGCTGTTAGCTTCATTTCTAACACTCCATGTTAAGTAGCCCTGGTGTTGCCCTCCCTTTCCAACTTCCTTTGGTGTATTGTCTTTCCCAATAGATTATAAACTGCTTGAGGGCAGGGACTGTCTTTCTAATTTGTATCCCTAGTGCTTAGCACAATGTCTGGTACATAAGTAGGCTCTTAATAAATGTCCAGTAAACTGAACTACTGAATTGCTTGCACCTCAATTTGGGATTATTCTTTTTATGTATATATAAATCTTATCTTTGAGATAAATGTAAGGTCAAGAGCAGGGACTACATTGTCTAGTTCCTTTTCCATTACAGACTGCAGTAATATGTAAACTGCACATATGTCAGGGGAGAGTAGTAAATGCCAAAAGCACTCTGGGTGGGCCAAGTCAGGTTATTTGACTTCAGATCCAGGTTTCTTTAAACTGTGTTATGATGCCTTCTATGTCTTCAGGCCCCAAACATACCCAGTTCTTCATGTAATTCTCACAGAGCAAGTTTTCTAGTCTCTTATTATTGCTGGTACTCCTCTCAACACATTCTAGTTTACCTATGTCCTTACTAGACTGTGGCACCCATACTTAATTGAACACAACATTCAAGATATGGTCAGACCAGATATACGTTGTTGATGTTATTGAATAAAACCTATGTCATGTATGGTCCAGAGTAAGGATGGGCCAGTATACTATCACCATTTTGACTATGTAAACAGAGCTATTAAAATAGTTCTCCGTCCATGGAGAGTTGAGTTGAAGGTTACATACACTTAACCACTTTGTTTTGGCATACTCTAAACTGAAGACCCTCTCAGTTACGGATATGCCATCCTTTTTCAAGGTTAACTTTCCACAGTCACTACAAAGGTTCAGATGGGAAGAAATATATTCTCTAATTACTACCCTTTAGTTCATAAATTTATCTATTTTCCCTTCTTTTTAGTGGTTTCATCTTAATTCCAGTGCCTTCCTTCTGTTGGTTATTTCTTAGTTATCCTGTATAATCGATTTATAGCTTGCTTTGTACATATCTGTTTAATTGTTGTCTTCCTCAATCGATGGCAAGCTCCTTGAGGGATTTTGCCTCTTTTTGGAGCTTCAAAGCTTAGTACATTTCCTGACACAAAGAAGGGACTTAATAACTGTTGACTGATTGATTATCTTGGTCTCCTGCTATCCTGATCAGACAATCAGTTCAAGTGGAGTCCAGCCTTGACTGTGTGTTGTTTCTCCGTTTTTGAAAAGGACCATGATATCAGGAGGTGATGTCATGACTTGCATCACTTGGATTGAAGTGAGGGAGGGCTGTGCAAAGTCATCAGCCTCACTCTCTCCTCCAGAGCCATCTGGGTCCAGTGGCAAGACATACATCAGGATGACTGGAGATGGTCCCAGATGTTTGAGGCAGTTGAGTTAAGTGACTTGCCCAAGGTCATAAAGCTAGTAAGTGTTTGAGGGGCAGCTAGGTGGCACAGTGGATAGAGCACTGGCCCTGAAATCTGGGAAGGACCCGAGTTCAAGTATTGAATATAGTGTGAAGTACTTAACTAAAGTAACTTGAAGGTACAACTTCAAATTACATTAATTTAAAAGGATTAAGGTCTCTTTCAGATAACTTCCTGTTATCATTCTCTTTTTCACTTTGCAGTTCATTCTACCTGAGGTCACCATTCTTCTAGTTAATTAACTACTTCTTTTCTAGGCCAAGCCTAGAGGGAGTCTTTCTTTGAGAATCAAATTATTTACTGAGTGCCACTTGGCACAGAGGGTGATATTGGGAAATAGAGAATAATCTACACACTGAAGTGAAGAAGCCAGCTCAGGAGATACTGAAAAAAAATGAATGCATGAAAAAAATACAGGATTAAGTTAAGGACTGAATTAGTGACATAAATATAAACTCTTTAAGATTTCACAGGAGGGAGAGATAGGGATGTGCCTCGGAGAAGACATAAGGAGCATTCTTTCCCATCTGAACTCTAAGTTCAACCTCTTTTGTCAAATAGATCCAGGGCAGGTTTGGGCATCTTCACAAGGACCCATTGTGGCAAATTGGAGGTAAGAACAAGGAGTGGTCTAAGAAGTATAGGCGTTAAATGCTATTTTTCTAAGCTCAGATTTCGAATCTGGGTACTATAGTAATGCTAACCTGGAGAGGAAACGGGGAAATAAGAAACTCATTAAAACAAATTACATGAAATGCAATACTCACTTATTTTGATGTGAAAAGAGTTTTAAAGCTCACTAAGAATCTATCAAATGAGGCTGTCAGCAGCTCATACTTTTGACATTTATGCAACAAGCTAGTAAACAAGTCACGTGTGGCTTCCAGGCACCTGAAAGCATTGGTTTGATGGTACAAAACAAGTTGGATTTTTACTTGATCAGAATTTGCTAGTTTGCAGAAAAGAAAAAACACCAACAAAAACAGACCACACATGGCTGGCTAGACTTCTTTTCTCAATATTGCATGAGTTTTGATTCTTACTTGTGGCCAAACCTGTAAATTAATTTACTTTCAAAGCTGGAAATTTTCAGCAGCTTCAAAATATCAGAGTGCAGCTATATTATAATCTGACTGTAAGAACGCTAAGTCCTGCCCCCAGCTTATAAAAGCAAAGTAAAACATGTAGTTTTTGTCTTAAAAATTGCACATATCAGGGGCAGCTAGGTGGCGCAGTGGATGAGACACAAGCCCTGGATTCAGGAGGACCCAAGTTCAAATCCAGCCTCAGACACTTGACACTTACTAGTTGTGTGACCCTGGTCAAATCACTTAACACTCATTGGCACACAAAAAAATAAAAATTACACATATCTTCTATTTAGGGAGCCAAAGGATATTTCTCAAAGACAAAATACTATTAGCAATATATGAGGAAGTATTCCACATATATGAATTTTCTATATAACTGAAGCTTCATCATTAGATGACACTTTAATTTTCTTTTTAATTTTGCCTATCTTGGATAGAAGTTTGTCTGTTTCTTCACCTTTTTTGTATCATAGACCCTTCCCCCTCCTTTTGCAGTCTAGTGAAGCCTAGAGACCCCTTCTTAGAACAGTATTTTTTAAAGATATAAAATAAAATACACAAGATTACAAATACACCAAATATAATGAAATGCAGTTTTTTAAAAAGGTTGTTGTTTTTTTAAGCAAATTCATGGAGGACAGACCAAGATGGCAGAGTAAAGGCAGTTTTCACTTGAGCTGTCCCAAATTCCCCTCCAAACAATATTAAAATAATGCCTCAAAAGGAATTCTGGAACCAAAAAAAAAAAGGGAAAGGGTGAACCAATTTTCCAGCCCAAGACAACTTAGAAGATAAGCAGAAAAGATCTGACTCACTAGGTGAAAGTAGAACACAGTCCAGTGCAGGCTACTTCAGTGCAGACCCCACCCCAACAAACCAGCATCAGGCTATGGGGCCCAGTGAATCAATAGCAACAGCAGAGATTTCTGGAGCTTGCAACCCACAGACAGTAAAGAAATCAGAAAGCTGATAAGAGAGATATTGCAGGGGGCCCTTTGCTAGCAGGGTACAGGATTCTGTTGCATTGCCCAAACATGATTCTGGGTTGCAGTCCCCAAGGAAAAGAGGACTGGCAGGAAAAAGGATCCTGGCCACAGTTTCATAATAGGAAAGAAAGCTTGTGGTCACTCATAAACAAGGGCACAGGCCAGAAGAGCATTAACCAAACCTCCCCTTTGATCATACCACCTTGGATGAACTGAAACTTGCAGAAGCCCAGAGCTAGCTCTTCTGAACACAGAAGCAGAAAGAAAACCCAAAGGACTGGGACAGTGTACACCCCCATGAGTAAAGCTCAACTTTAACACAAAGTTAAAAGTAAAGAAAAAGGCTAGAAAGTGAGTAAACATTTAAAAAAAGGAACCTGACCATAGAAAGTTACTATTGTGATAGGAAGGATCAAAACAAAAACTCAGAAGAAACAATAAGATCAAAGCAGCTACATGCAAAGCCTCAAAGAAAATTGTAAATTGGTCTCAGGCCCTGGAAGAGCTCAAAAATATTTTAAAAATCAAATAAGAAAGGCAAAGGAAAAATGGGGAAAAGAAATGAAAGTGATGCAAAACAAGAGTCAGCTTATCAAAGGAGGCACAGAAAAATACTGAAGAAAATAACACCCTAAAAAAAAAAATAGGTCAAATGTTATAAGTGGCACAAAAATCCACAGAAAAGAACTCTCTAAAAGTAGACTTGGTCATACAGAATAGGAGGCACAAAAGCTCACTGAAGAAAATAACTCCTTAAAAACTGGAATTGGGCAAGCAAAAGCTAATAATTCCATGAGACATCAATAAATAATAGTAACAAAATCAAAAGAATGAAAAAATAGAAAAAAAAATGTGAAACAGATCATTGGAAAAACAACTGACTTGAAAAACAGATCAAATAGAGATAATTTAAGAATTATTTAACTATCTGAAAGCTATGATCAAAAAAAAGAGCTTAAATATCATTTCAATAAATTATCAAGGAAAATTTGATATCTCTGATATCCTAAAGCCAGAGGGTAAAATAAAAATTGAAAGAATCCACTGATCACCTCCTGAATGAGATCACAAAATGAAAACTCCCAGAAATATGTTGGTTAAATTCCAGAGCTGGCAGGTCAAGGAGAAATAGTGCAAGCAGCCAGAAAGAAACAATTCAAATATCATGGAGTCACAGTCAAAATAATCCAAGATGGAGCAGCTTCTACATTAAAAGATCAGAAACTTAGAATATGATATTCTGGAGGACAAAGGAACTAGGATTACAATAAAGAATGACCTACACAGCAAAACTGAGTATAACTCTTCAGGGGAAAAATTGGATATTTAATAAAATTAACGACTTTCAAGCATACCTGATGAAAAAACTAGAGCTGAATAGAAAATGTGATGTTCAAAACATTTGATATTCAAAACTAAACATATATGCACCAAATGGTATAGCATCCAGATTCTTAAAGGAAAAGTTAAATGAGTTACAGGAGGAAAAGACAATAAAACTACACTAAAGGGGGCCTTCAATGTGCCCCTTTCAGAACTAGATAAATCTAACCAAAAAATAAATAAGATAGAAGTTAAGGTAATAAATAGAATTTTGGAAAAGTTAGATATGACAGACCTCTGGAGAAAACTGAATGAGGATAGAAAGTAATACATCTTTTTTCTCAGTGGTAAATAGCACCTACACAAAAACTGACCATATGTTAAAGCATAAAAACCTCATAAACAAATGCAAGAAAGAACTATTAAATACCTCCTTTTCAGATCATAATGCAATAAAAATTACCTTCAATAAAGAGCTGTGATACCATAGATTAAAATTAATTGGAGGGGGCAGCTAGGTGATGAAGTGGATAAAGCACCAGCCCTGGATTCAGGAGGACCTGAGTTCAAATCCATTCTCAGACACTTGACACTTACTAGCTGTGTGACCCTGGACAAGTCACTTAACCCCCATTGCTCCCACCCCCCAAAAAAACTTAATTGGAAACTAAATAATCTAATCCTAAAGAATGAGTGAGTTGAAGAACAAATCACAGAAACAATCAATATCATTAAAGAGAACAATAACAACCCAAAACTTGTGGGATACAGTCAAAGCAGTACTTATGGGAAATTTTATGTTTCTAAATGCTGAAATCAATAATAGAAAGAGCAGATCAATGAATTTGACATGCAGCTAAAAAACAACTAGAAAAAGAACAAATTAAGAATCCCCAGTTGAATACCAACTGGAAATACTAAAAATAAAAGGAGACATTAATAAAATTGGAAAAAAAGAAAACCATTGAGCTAATAAATAAAACCAGGAGCTAATTTCTTTAAAAAAAAAAATGGTTAATTTGATTTTTTTTTAATTAAGAAGAAAGCCAAATTACTAGGACCAAAAAGGAAAAGGGTAAATTTATCACCAATGAAGATTGAATTAAAGTAGTTATTAAGAGCTATTTTGCCCAATTATATGTGAATAAATCTAACAATCTAAGTGAAATAGAAAAATACTTATAAAATAACATATTGTTTAGATTAACAGAAAGGGAAATAGAATAATTAAATAACTCTAAGAAAAAAACTGAACCTGGCATTACTGAGTTTTCTGAGAAAAAAAAAAAGTCCCAGGACCAAATGGACTCACAAGTGAATTCTACTAAACATTTAAAAGAAGAACTAATTCCATTACTATATAAACTATTTAGAAAAATAGGCAAAGAAGGAGTCTTTCTAAATTCTCTTACAATCAAAATTGGTACTTTCCATTACTATATAAACTATTTAGAAAAATAGGCAAAGAAGGAGTCTTTCTAAATTCTTTTACAATCAAAATTGGTACTTTTACCTAAACCAAGTGCGGCGAGTAACACTATATATGGTCACCTTATTTCTGTACCAAGCTTAGGGAAAATTAGCTGGGGTTTCTAATAAATTTGTTACTTATAAATTAGAAGCTTTATAGCTCCAGTTTGGGGCATTAAGCATGTATTAAAGCATACCAAATATTAGTAAAGAAAGAACACTTGGCTCAGAAAGTTAAGAAAAGGCCTATCTAGCCTAGAGCTCACCCTGGCCTGCTTCTTCCTCCAAGTCCTCCACCATGAGCCTGTCCGAGAGCCAAACTGAGAGTGGAAACTTCCTCTGGGTCAGGAATGATGGCCCTTCCACACGGCTCAAAGCTAATTGGCTAGCACCACTCTAATCCATTGGCCCACTGGACCTGAGGGTGGTCCATGAGCAGAATATGCTGAGGTCAGGATTTAGAGAACACACCTGCTGAAGGCCAAGCCTTCAGGTAGATGTGGTTCCAATAAAGTTAACTCCAAGTGAGTCAATCAGCAAAGGTCAATCTAATCAATCTTAATATAATCCCCTTGAGTGGAGGCCTCTGGGTGTCCCAAAACCCATTATTTTCTCACACAAGAACAAAAACAGAGAAAGAAAACTATAGGTCAATTTCTCTAACAAATATTGATGCAAAAAAATTAAATAAAATACTACCAAGGAGATTACATCAATATATCACAAAGATCGTACACTAATACCAGGTAGGATTCATACCAGGAATGCAGGGCTGGTTCAGTATTAAGAAAACTATCAGTATAATTGACCATATCAATAACAAAAACAACAGAAATCATAATTATCTCAACAGATGAAGAAAAAGATTTTGACAAGATACAGAACCCACTCCTATTAAAAACACTTAAAGAACACAGGAATATATGGAGCTTTCCTTAAAATGATAGTAATATCTGTTTAAAACTATTACCAAGTATTATTTTAATGGGAATAAGCTAGAAGCCTTCCTAAAAAGATCAGAAAAGAAGGATGTGTATTATGACCACTATTATTCAATACTGTACTAGAAATGGTGGTTCCAAAGGTTTGTCATGCCAGGGTGGGAGTGGGGATAAGCTCCCACTCTCTATAAAATGCTCCAACATCGTGCGTCTCAAATAGCTTCTGACAACCAAAGCCCAACTCCTGGCCTTCTCGTGGTGGAACTGTTTCCACTAACAGGAGAAGGGGCGAAGGTGAGTCACTGGCACCTTAAAACCAGTAGCTTCAGGCAGGTGGGGCTCGTTAGCCTTGGCTTGTGGCTATACCCATATATGGGAAAGGCTTCAGAAGTTAACCCTGAGGAAAAATCAGGAGTCAGAGTCCCTTAGGCAGTTGGATGTTGGACAACACATCCCTCTGGCAACTCCTGCGATGGCACTGGTGCCAAACTGTATTGGCTCTGCCTCTCCTTTGGATCCACCAATGTCATGGAGAGGGAAAACCTGCCGCATGGGCAACAGCTTGTTTTCCATATTGATCCACCCAGGCCAGCACCCTGGAGAGGACACTCCAGCTACTCCTCATGGGGTAGATACAACACGGGATGCAGCAGTTACCAGTTATAAGTCACTCAGGAGCTGCGGCTCCCGTATCAGACTGCACAGCCACACTGTGGCCTGTGGCTCTTCATGGCGTTGATCCATGGTCATCCGCGACTGGGGGAGGCCTACTACTAGAAATGGTAGCTATAGCAATAAGAGAAGAAAAAGAAACTGATGGAATTGGAATAGGCAATGAGGAAACAAAACTATCACTATTTGCAGATAATAAAATGGTATACATAGAGAATCCTAGAGAATCAACTAAAAGACTAGTTGAAATAATTAACTTTAGTAATGTTGGAGGATATAAAATAAACACACATAAATCATCAGCATTTCTATATATTACAAAGTCCAGAAGGAAAGATTAGAAAGAAAAATTTCATTTAAAATGACTGTAGACAAAATAAAATACTTAGGAATCTACTGTGATGTTTAAAATCTAAATGTGATGTCTAAAAAACCTAACGTGTGGTCGCCTTAAATTAGAATCTTAAGCACCAGTCTTGGGGCATTAAGCATTTATTAAAGCATACCAAGTATTCACGTGGAGTTCAGTCACGTGGAGTTCAGAAAGTTAAGAAAAGGCCTCTCTAGTCTAGTGTTCCAGCCTGGTCAGGTTCTTCTTCAAGTCCTCAGCCACGAGCCTGCTTCAATCATGAACTCCCTCCAAACTGAGTGTGTGGAAGCTTTTTTATAGGTCCAGAGCATGGGCGGTCCTTACATACTGCTTCAAACTGATTGGTTAGCATCATCCAAATCCATTGGTTCACTGGACTTGAAGGGGATCTCGAGTTAAATTCAAAGTCTTCTAAGAACAATACCTTCTTAAGGGTTAGCCAGGTGTGGTTACAATCTAGTTAACTTGAAGTAGGCTAATCCCAGTCAGTCAATCACTCTCACTTAATTCAATCAGTTTAGATTAATCTCCAGGTGGGCCTTTGAGTATCTGCTAAATCCCATTATTTTATCACACTACCTACCAAGACAAACCCCAAAACTATATGAACACAATTACAAAACATTTTTTCACACAAAGAAAGTATGATCTGAATAACTGGGAAAATATTAATTGCTCATAGACAGGCCAAGTCAATATAATAAAAATGATAATTCTACCTAAATTAATTTACTTATTTAGTTTCATACCAATTAAATTACCAAAAAAATTATTTGATAAACCTAGAAAAAATGATGACAAAATTCATCAGAAGAATAAAAGGTCAATAATATAAAGGGTGTTAATTTTTAAAAATGTGAAGGTGGCCTAGCAGTACCAGATCTTTAGCTGTATTATAAAGGAATAATCATCAAAGCAATCTGGTATTGGCTAAGAAATAGAGTAGTGCATCAGTGGAATAGGTTAGGTATATCATACATAGGAGTAAATGCTAATAGCAACCTAGTGTTTGACAAACCCAAAGATCCAAGCTTTTGGGACAAGATCTCATTATTTGGCAAAAACTTCTGGGAAAAATGGAAAACAGTTTGGCAGAAATGAGGCATATACCAACATCTCACACCATAAAACAAGTTCAAAATGGGTACACTATTTAGACATAAAGGGTGATGCCATTAGCAAATTAGGGGAGCATGGAATAGTTTACCTGTCAGGTCTATGTAGGAGGGAAGAATTTATGACCAAACAAGAGATAGCAAATATAATGAGATGGAAAATGGGTAATTTTGATTATATTAAATTAAAAAGGTTTTGCACAAATAAAATCAATGCAGTCAACTTTAGGGGGAAAAACAGAAAACTGGGGAGGAGGGATAATTTTACAGCAAGTTTCTCTGATAAAGGCCTCATTTCTTAAATATATAGAGAACCGAGTCAAAATTATAAGAATACAAGTACTTCCCCAATTGATAAATGGTAAAAGGATCTGAATATACTAGTTTTCAAATAAAGAAATCAAAGCTTTCTACAATCATATGAAAAAATGTTCTAAATCACTATTGATTATTAAAACAACTCTAAAGTTGTTACACCTATCAGACTGGTTAATATGAGAGAAAAGGAAAATGAACAGTGTTGGAGGGGATGGGGGGAAACTGGAACACCAATTCACTGTTGGAGTTGTGAACTGATCCAATCATTCTGAAAAATAATTTGGAACCATACTCAAAAGGCTATACAACTGTGCATATCCTTTGGATCCAGCAATAGCACTATTAGATCTATATCCCAAAGAGATTTTTTTAAAAGGCAAGGGGTTGGGGGGGGGGGGAGGGGGAGGGGAGGAGCTATTTGTACAAAAATATTTATAGTAGCTCTTTTTGTGGTGGCAAAGAATTGGAATTTGAGGGGCTGCCCATCAATTAGGAAATAGCTGAACAAGCTATGGCAAATGATTGTAATGGAATACTATTGTTATGAAAAATGGCAAGCAGAATAGTTCCAGAAAAACCTGTAACACCTTACAAGAACTGAAACAAAGTGAAGTGAACAGAACCAGGAGAACACTGTACAACAGTAACAGCAATACTGTAGGATGATCAACTGTGAATGATTTAGCTATTCTTAACAATACAATGATCCAAGACAGTTCCAAAGGGCTTGTGATGAAAAATGCTATCCACCTCCAGAGAAAGAACTGATGGACTAAATGCAGATCAAAACATGCTTTTTAAAAAAACTCTCTTTAGTTTTCTTAAGATTTTTTTTGGGGGGGGGTGTATATTTTCTTTCACAACATGACTAATAAGGAAATATGTTTTGTATGATTACACATGTATAACCCATATCAAATTGCTTTCCTTCTCAAAACGGGGGGAGGGGAGTGAGGAAAAGAGAATTTGAAACTTAAGATTCATAAAAATGAATGGTAAAAATTATTATTTTACATGTAATTGGGAAAAAATTAACTATGAGCTAGAAGACTGGGGGAGGAGGAGGAAGGGGGCGTGTTTCTTACCTGTGAAAAGCATATGTAATGAAACTGGCAGCATCTAGATTAGGCAGAAATGCATTTCCCTGCACCCAGCTTTCCCTGGGCTGATCTCCTGCCCATTAGAGTCAGTCCCCCAGAGATCCCGCTAGAGCTCTTGCCCTGTGGTCACAGTGTCCTGGAGAATAAGACAGCACCAGAACACCTTCTTCACCTTGACCATCTTTTTGCACCCTTCCCCCCTCCGCCTCCCAGCTCCTTCTGCCCACTTTCCACCTCTGGCTCAGCAAACAGTAATCAAATCAAAGTTACCAATGCTCGGAGTAGCCGATTCACTGCACAGTGAATTGTACAGGGCTCTAAGGCCATCCCTGTGACTGGAAAACAAAACACCTTTCCCTAAGCGCCACCCCACTCGGCTATGTAACACCTATTAGAATTTACACATTCCTATGCACCCAGCACATACTAAGAGTTTAATAAATGCTTTTTTCATTTAGTCAAACAACGCTATTTCTGAAATTCTGCGGAACCATCATTTCATGTCCTTGGGCCTAACTGAAAGAAACTAAGGACCAATTTTTTTAAGGTAAAATTAATATCTTTGCCAATAAAACCCCAAACACGTTCATGGAAAGGAAGGCAGGGCTGAAACAACGCAACAACAACAACAGACAGTCTATCAGAAACGGCTTTCACAGTGGCTGATGTGCAATAGTCTTAATTCACCTTTGATGAATGTTATGAATGTAAATGCCAATATTCTATTTCCCACCCAAACCCCAGTAGGGGGCCAAGTGCTCATATAGGCCAGTTAGGGGATCCTGACTTCCTCAGTACCAGAGGTCAACTGGCAGTCTAGGATGAAGATAGCCTGGAGCCATATACTAGATGGAAGCCCTAGGATAGGACTTTGGTCCAAAAAGTTAACACAAGACCAGCTTGAAGGCATCCAGGGAGGAGGGAAGAGAAGCACCGGAACTTAAGGGTGCCCAGGGGTAGAAAGAGGGCAGCCATCCAACCGTTCAAGCAAGCCAGAAGCTCTAGGAGCAGCTATGACAGATATTGTTGTAGAAGCGAGGTGAAGAGGAGGGCTTAGCTCCTAGAAATACCTTAGAGAACAAGGCAGGGATCCAGTCCTAAAGGAACCAGACTTAATTGGGAACGAAGAGTAAGCCAAAGATCAGCTCAGACATGGTTCCTGCCATAGTCGGGTAAGGAACCTTAGGTAGAAACTCTTCATTCAATCTCTGCCCCTAAGTCTCTGGTCTGTGTCAAACTGCATTCGCCTTCCTAACCTTGGTCTATAATGGGTCTATAGATAGCAATGACTGAGAGTCCTTATTCTTCTTCTTCTAAGGCTTAGAGTAATCACTTTCACAGACTCATGAATCCTGGGTCAAACTCATTTTCCAAATAAGGAAACTGAAACTGAGATGTTACATAACTTGTCCAAGGTTGACTTACAGCATAACTGTGACTAGAGTCTGGATATGTTAACTATCGTTCCATTATATTATCCTTCTATCCTACTAGAAACCAACTGCAGCCCTGTTCACTCAGGTATCTTTTTACTATTCAGGTTCTTTTTTTTTTCTCTTCCTTTCTCTCCTGCCCCCAAACCCGAGGTCTATTCCTGAGGTTCTGCATTACTAGTCTCCATTTCTTCAGTTCTGCCAAATAATACTCTTAACTCATTTTAAAAGAACACCATCAAAACCCATATCTACATCAACAAAATATAAGCTACTTGTCTACGATTCAAGAAAAGAACTTGTAAAAACTGATGCAGTAAGCAGAACCAGGACAATTTAAATAAGTAACACCACTGTAAAGTGAAGCAACAACAAAACAAAACCTGGAAAGACTTAAAAACTCTGCCAGATGCGATGACCAACCAGCAATATGGAAGACCAATGATGAAGCATGAGGTACAGCATGAGATAACATTTTTGGACATGGACAATGTATAAATCAGTTTTGCTTGACTATGTTTTTAACAAGAATACTGCTTTTCTTTTCTTTTTTATTTGGGGAGAAGAGAGTTTTGGGAAAGAGAATGCAAGCAATAAAGTTTCCCCCCAAAGTGAAAAGAAACAAAAGAGGGTCATTGAAGCCTATTTTTAAAATTCACAGAAGGGAGCAGAAGGTTCAGAAGAAAACACAGACAGGCAGAGTAGCTTTGAAAGTTGCATGTTGAATTCTATATATTTTTTTTTAAAAAGAAGCTATCTGTAATTGTTATGTGGTTTCACATATAATCTTCCTTTCTGTTCTACATTGTATATGGAAATGTTATATTTTTTTTGGATGTGGTTTAAATTCTGAATATGAAAAAAAAAAACTTTGAGTGAAGATAATAAAATTATACATACAAATAGGGAAAGAAAGCTCTCATCATACCCAGTCAGTACTAACAGCCTTAGTCTCCTTAGTATAAGGGATTACAGACACACAACACTTGGCTCTGAGTGTAGCATTTGGGATGACACGGCACCAAGATCACAGAAGCACAGAATTTTGGAACTATGAAAGGAGCTTGGCATTCATCCTGGTCTAATACCATTATTTTGCAAATACTGAATAAAGAAGGGTAAATGAATAAGCAAAGTAGACCACAAAAATTATAAGGCAGTAAACAATTTTATCTTTAAACTTATGATTTTTTCAAATTTATTATTACTGAAAAACCAAAGATATAGTAAATACTATGCAACAAAATAAGTATACCACGGAGAGTAATGTCATAAGGCTACCTGTAACAGTTGAGTAATTCTTGCTCATTGGTTCTGGCAGAAATCAGCAAATAAATCCAAACCTTAACTGGTATATTTAGCATCTAAACTGGAATATTTCTTTTTTTTTTTTTGTAAACTGGAATATTTCTATTTTATTAAGTTACCTGTCATTATTGAGCTTTCCCCATGCAATGTTAAATACATCAAATATTTTAAGCTCCAGAGTATAACCCTACAGCACTGCTGTGTAAATGCTTTAAATTACATGTTAAGAAAATTCACCATTAGTTTCCAAATCAAAAAACTTGCCTTTTAAAAGAATTCATTGGCAAAAAAAAAAAAAAAACTGTCAAGCTAGTCCAACTCATACCCAAGAAAAACAGGGACAAAGAAATGCAAATGGCTGCAAACTATAGATTACTACACTTTTTTCAGTGAAATTACTAATGTGGATAAAAAACATCAAGTGTTCTATTGCAAGGCACTGATTTTAAACTAATGTTTCTTGCTAATGTCCGTTTAAATTATGTTAGATATTAGTAAAATTAAAATTTACTGATGCCTTCTGAAAATAAAAAATTTAAAGTAAAATATGCTATTTTTCTAAAATCATTATAAAAGAAGCAATCAACTCAACTTAGGAAGCATCAAACATTACAATAAGTTGGGGGGGAGGGCACATTCTAATCCTGTATCCCTCTCTTCTCCAAAGTTCTCCAAAGATCACATATGCTTCCTCCATGAAACTTTTCCAGATTTCCTATTATTCTCTCCCTAAACGCTACTAGGATACTTTACCCAATCTTCATTATCCTCATCATGCTTATCTATATGCATGACATACTCCTAATAAAACACAAGTTCGTTGAGGACCACATAGAAACTATCTTGTTCTTTGAGCCAAGAACTCTGGACACTAAGTGTAGGCACTTAACTGCTTTGTTAATTGCCTAAAGGCAGGAATTGTGTCATTTTTAATCTTTTTATCCTCAGGAATGAACATAGTTCCCTGTATACCAGAAGTGCTTAGTAATGAATTACACAGATAGTGAGTGAGCTGAAACCAGAAAAGAAGGCTTTCCGCAGTAGGAGATGACCGAGTGTGTTTCAGGTTGGAGGACCAGGCTATACAAATGAACACAGGCAGAAGGAAGCACTGAGATAACACTGGGGAAGAACCACTCATCTAATTTAGAGGGAATGGAGAGAGAGCATGCACAGAGAAGCAACATGGATAATGTTGGAAAATCAGGGTGAAAAGAGATCACAGGAGGCCTTAAACGCCAAGCTAAATCATGAATGGTATCACACTTAAAAGCTCCAATATGTGGAGGGCCTGAGAATAGTGTTCCTTGACCAGCACAAAGTACAACATATCTACGACTGATCTTTGAGACTTGCCATCGCTCCACAACCAACTAGGTGGGGAGCCTCTCTTGAACTTGGCTAGGATGTTCCTTAGACAACACAGAGATGATTATGGCTAAGCCTTTTGCACTTGCATATAAATTTTTACCTTACATGAATTCAATTTTTTAAATATGTATTAAATGTCTACTCTATACAAGGTATACATAGGTGTTGGAGACACAAAGAACTACCTTCAAGAAACTTGTTACTGAGAACTATGGTGTCCTGATCAATCCATTTACTGTGTGATAAGGCTTAATTCATCTAGTTAGTTTTGATGAGATTTAATTTAGGTTGTAACTGACTTATTATTCATGAGATGGAGCCCTGATTAATTATAACTCCCTTTTTTATCAAGCCCAGCTCTTGTCACCATGTACATGCCCCAGGGCAAGGCTTGCCAATCCACCCTGGTTTCCTACTTTGTGGCCAAAGTGGTCTTTGCTCGTCCTTTCACACAAGACTCAATTTCCTATTCCCTAATCAGACTAGCTCAGGAAACCTTAGAAAACATCTCATGATGGTCTCATAGTATATTAATGAGTTGCTTCACTAATTAGACACCCAAGCCGATGAAAAAGCCAAGCTTTGATCTAATTAAAGACACATGGAATTGGGAATGCCTACAATCATAATCTTACAAACCAATCTGCTTCTCTATTCTTGTAAATCCCATATATGCGTTGATATCACAAATTTGTATTTTTATGAATATTTGTTTTGATTAGTTATTTTTTTAGCCTATAAGAATAGTCTGTATTCTGCCATGAACGTCTTTAGCTATTGAGGAGCCACTAACCCAATTTATTGGTAACTACTAGCTTTGCTTACAAATTAAACATTTTCAGAACATTTTGCCTCAGTTTCTCTTTATTGCAGATTTCTATTACAATATTATAATCAGAGGTAGAAAGGAACAAAAATAACAAGTACACAAGTAAATACAAAGTAATTTCAAGAAAGACAAATTGCTAATAGCTGGACAAATCATGAAAGGCCTCATGCAGGAGGCAGCAATTCTTTGAATTCTGGGCTTTATCAGTTTAAGAGTTTCACAAAAATATATAGAAAGTGTAAGCACAGGAGGCAATGGAGAAAGAATTGAAAAGCATAGTCCTTTTTCTCTCAAAACAAGACAGAGATGGCCAAGTGAGGAAGAAAGCCTCTGGAGCTCTCCCAAATTCCCCCTCCAAGTGAACAGAAAACTTCCTCTGGAGCTTGCCAGGAGCAGAGAAGCAGCCTACCAGCCCAGCAGGAAAGGTCTGTCTTACCTGGGTGGGAGCAAAGTGAGGTCCAGGAGCAGCAGCAGCACCAGCTTCTGGGCTCACAGCAGGGGGCCTGAAGCAAGGCTCTCTGAGCCTAGGGCAAGTCACCAGTGAGGCTCCACCCACATGCAAACCAGCAGCTCCCTGGGCAGGTGAACAGGCTGGGCAGCAGAGCAAGGACCCTCCACAGGCACCCCACAGCTAGCACAGACTGCCAGGGAGGCTTTGATCCCACTGCTGACCAGCAGTGAAGCCCCACCCAAGACTGGTCAACAGCAAGTTCCCACCCCTGTAACCTCCCAGCAGAGACTCTTTCTGGAGCAAACCAAAATCAGGGGGCTTCAACCCTCAGCAGATGGCAACAAAATTACCCTTCCAGGGTCTGCTAGCAGAGGAACTCGGTTACCGCAGCAACCCAGCAGCAGGACCCCCTACACTTGGGCAGATTGGAAACAAAATTACTCCAGGAGCTGCTAAAAAGAGGCCCTGCTAACAGAGCAGCAGGGCACCACCCCTAGAGAAGACCAGCCCACATCCAGGGGAAGCCCAAAGGGAGGACTAACCCCCCCAACACCAATCAGAAGGGAAGCTTACTCTACAGAGAAAGCAAGCAGCTAAGCCCTGAGAAGCCCCGTGAAAGCCACTAGTAAGACCCAGAGTCTCAGCACAAAAACTTGGGACAGTGTAGGAATAGAGCCCAACTCTCATAAAAACATCAAGGCACTAAAATGAGTTTAAAAAAAAAGAAAGAAAGAAAGAAAAAAAGCTTGACTATTGACAGTTACTATGGTGATAGGGAAAATCAAGGCATAAACAGAGAGGGACATTAGTAACAAAATGGCTACTGGTGAAGCTTCAAAGAAAAATGTAAATTGGTCTCAGGCCCAAAAAGAATTCCTGGAAGACCTTAAAAAAGGGCTTTTAAAAGCAAATTTTTAAAAAAAAGCAAATTAAAGAAGTAGAAGAAAAATTTGGCAAAAAAAATTAAAATAATGCAAGAAAACCATGAAAAAAATACAAAAATTTACTGCGGAAAATAACTCCTGAAAAAAATAGATTTAGCTAAATGGAAAAAGAAATATAAAAGTTCAGTGAAGAAAATATCTCTTTAAAAATGAGAACTGAGGATGGAGCCAAGATGGTGGAGAAAGGCTGTGACTCCCCTGAGCTCCCAACAAACCCATTCACACACTCCAAAAATAATGGCATAAGACAATTCCTGGAGCAGTCCAACCCACAAAAGAACAGAGTGAGACTATTTTCCTGCCAAAGACAGCTTAATTAGGTGACTGGGATCACCTGCTGTTTGGGCAGAGAGAGGAACGGAGCTTGTAGTGTGGACCCAGCCAGGGACAAACCACACCTGTAGGGCCTTGGAGTCTTCTGCACCAGTGGCTTCTTCTGAGGCACGGCTCACAGACCAGTGAGGGGGTTCAGCAGTTGGCTAGATGAAGTGGCTGGGATCACTGCTGGAGTTGGGGTGAAGAGCCCAAATCCTGAACCAGTGGGCCAATTCAAGTGGTGGCGGCCCAGTGGGGGAGGGGCACAGGCATGCCAAGCTTCTGACCATAGAGAATCAGATTTCAATCAGACATCTGCTTCCAGGTCAAGATGAGTGGGCAGAGAAAGCAGTGGACCATAGAAAGCTTCTTTGGGGGAAAGTTAGACCAGAATATACCCTAAGAAGAAGATAATAACAAAGTCAAAGCTCCAATATCCAAAGCTTCCAAGAAAAATATGAATTGGTCTCAAGCCACTGACGGCATCAAAAGGGACTTTGAAGAAAAAGTAGGAGAGAGAGAAGGAAGATTTACAGAGGTGGAGGAAAGAATGGCAAGAGAAATGAGAGCGTTGCAGGAGAGTCATGAGAAAAAAAGTCAACAGCTTGAAAAGTCAAATGGAAAAGGAGATACAAAAGCTCTCTGAAGAAAATAATTGCCTAAGAATTAGGATTGAACAAATGGAAGCTAGGAACTTTATGAGAAACCAAGACACAATAAAGCAAATACAAATGAATGAAAAAAATAGAGGGCATAGAGGGCAACATGAAATATCACCTTGGAAAAACAGCTGACCTGAAAAATAGATCCAGGAGAGATAATTTGAAAATCATTGGACTACCTGAAAACCATGACCAAAATAAGAATTTAGACATCATCTTCCAAGAAACTGTCAGGAAAAATTACCCTGATATTCTAGAAACAAAAGGTAAAATAAAAATTTAAAGAATCCACCGATCACCTCCTGAAAGAGATCTCAAAAGGAACACTTCCAAGAATATTTTAGCCAAATTCCAGAGCTCCCAGGTCAAGGAGAAAATACTGCAAGCAACTACAAAAAGGAATTCAAATACTGTGGAGCTACAGTAAGAATAGCACAAGCTCTAACAGCATCTACATTAAAAGACCTCAGAGCATGGAATATGATATTCTGGAGAGCAAAGGAACTGGGAATACAACCAAAAATCATCCACCCAGGAAAACTGTGTATAATCTTTCAGGGGAAAAATGGAACTTCAGTAAAAAAGAGGACTTCCAGGCATTCATAGTGAAAAGACCTGAACTGAATAGAAAATTTGACTTTCAAATACAAAACCCTAGAGAAGCATTAAAAAGGTAAACAGGAAAAAGAAATCATGATGGATAGTAAAAAGTTAAACTGTTTACATTCCTACATGGGAAGATAATACTTCTAACTCATAAGAACTTTCTCAGTATTAGGGCAACTGAAAGGAATATACTTAGAGATCACAGACGTGAATTGAATATGAAGGGATGATATCTGTAAAATATTTATTTTTTGTTTATCCTTGTTTTTTGTGAGGAAGGTAGGGTGGGGTGGCTTATGTCTGGGGGCTGGATTTGGGCTCGGGGCCTCCTGGGCACAGGGCTGGTGCTCTGTCCACTGTATTACCTAGCTGACCCATGATAACATCTTTAAAATAAAGTTAAGGGGTAAGAAGAATGCACTGGAAGAAAGAGAAAGGGACAGGTGGACTGGGGAAAAGTAACTCACATAAAAGAAACAAGAAAAAAGCTTATGGAGTGGAGGGGCAGATGGGGAAGGAGCAGGGGAGTGAGTGAAACTTACTCTCATCCGAATTGGCTCAAAGAGGGAATAACACACACACTCAAGTGGGTATAGTAATATATTTTGTCCTAAGGGAAAGTAGGAGAGTGTGAGAAAATTATTAAGAATAGGGGTTGCTGAGAGAACTGGGCCTGACCTTTCTTAAGGTCAGTCCAGAGTCAGGAAGTTACCTCACTCAAAACCACACCTACCTGAAAGCCTTGTTCCAGCCAGAGGATCTGTTCTCTGACATCAGCATGACCGTGCCAAACCGCCCTCAAACCCAGTGAACCAATGGATTTGAGTGATGCTAGCCAATTAGTTTTGAACAATGTCTATGGGTGGGCTCTGCTCCTGGCCTCAGCAAGTTTGCACAGACACTTGCTTTTTTTGGTGTGGGAACTGGGTCAGAGCGGATGCAGCCCTCTAGGGTTCCCTATTTTCTCTCTTCTCTAGGCTTTCCCATCTTTCAGAGCCATGTGCGCTCTATTTACTAATTTTTAATATACTATAATAAATGCTTAATGCCCCCAAACTGGTGCAGTAGCCTCTAATTTCTAAGTAACAAATATACATTTAAACCCCAGCTAATTTTCCCTACACTTGGGACAGTAATTGAGCAATCACATATAGTTTTACTCATCACAAGGAGAAGGGGAGAAGGGGAAGAAGCAAAGGAAAGGAGGGCAGATTCGGGGAGGGGGCAGTAAAAAGCAAAACACTTTCGAGGAGGAATAGGGTGAAGGAAGATAAAATAGAGTAAATATCAAGGGGATGGAATAGGATGGAGGGTAATACGGTTAACAATAGTAACTGTGAAAGAAATGAAGAGCAGGATGATATCAGAAGGACATATAAAAAATGCAAACCATCAACAGAGGATGAACAATATTAATCTGAATACATATTGAACTATAATTTTATTTGTTAGCTCCTCTTTCTAAAGTTGTTTTGTCTATTTTCTTTCACAACCTGACTAATGTGAAGATATTTTGCACTTATATGACTTATATGCACTTATTTGACTTATATTGAATTGCTTGATTTCATAGGGAGGGTTGAGGAGGGAGGGAGGAAGAAAATTTAGAATGCAAAGTTTTAAAAAATCAATGTGAAAATTAAAAAAAATTTTTTTACTTATAACAGGAAAAATTCTAAATAATTTTTTTTAAATTAGAGTTGAACAAATGGAAACTAATGACTTTATGAAACACCAAGATACAATAAAACAAAAATTTTAAATTTTAAAAATAGAACAAAATGTTAAATTTCTCATTGGAAAAACAACTGACCGGGTGGAATTTATACCAGGAATTCATGGCTGGTTCAAGGAAAACTATCAGCATAATTGACCATATCAATAACAAAACCAACAGAAACCATATGATTATCTCAATAGACGAAGAAAAGATTTTGACAAGATACAGCAAACATTCCTATTAAAAATGCTTAAATAACACAGGAATATATGGAGCTTTCCTTAAAATGATAAGTACTATTTATCTAAAACCATAAGCAAGCATTATCTGTAATGGGGATAAGCTATAAGCCTTCCCAATACAATCAGGGGTGAAGCAAGGATGCTCATTATCACCTCTATTATTTAATATTGTACGAGAAATGTTAGCTATAGCAATAAGAGAAAAAGGAAACTGAAGGAATTAGAATAGGCAATGAGGAAACAAATCTATAACCCTTTGTAGATGATATGATGTTATACTTAGAAAATCGTAGAGAATCATAAAAAGCTACTTGAAATTATTAACAACTTTAGCAAAGTTGCAAGATACAAAATAAATCCACATAAATCATCAGCATTTCTATATATTACCAACAAAGTCCAGCAACAACAAATAGAAAGAGAAATTCCATTTAAAATAACTGAGTCAAATAGAAAATATTTGGGAGTCTACCTTCCAAGACAAACACAAGAACTATACAAGAACTACAAAACACTTTTTAAATGTGATAAAATAATGGGATTTGGCAGAGGCCCAGGGGTCCCACTTGAAGATTTATTTAGAAATGTATGAATTCGGTGAGACTGAGAAACTGACTGAGTACCTACTTAAGGGTGACTGGATCAAGACCATTCCTGGCTGGCCCTGAGCGACATGTTGTTCTCAGAGGCTATGTACCACTGACATCAGCAAGAGACCACTCTCAACCCATCAGCTCAAAGGACCTCCCCTTTTGGGGAGGGAGAGATGAACTAGGAAGTGGAGGTTAGCTCACTGAATCTTCCTCTTTTGGTGGAAGAACTGATGCATGGCGGCAGAGACAGAAAAAGAGAGGGCCTCTTTTCATCCAGGACTGTGGCATGGTGAGGGACTTCACGTGGGCTACTAGGAAAGGAAGTTTGTTTTTTTTTTTTCTCTCCGGCTATACTGAATAGATCTAAACTAAGATTTTCCATGCTATAAGGAATCTGTTCTAAATCTCTTTCTCTTCACTAATTTATAATACACTTTAATAAATACCTAAAAGCCTAAACTCTTGCTGAATTTATCAGTGATTTTAGCCAGCTTTCCCCAAAAAACTGGGTGATGCAGATTAGAACCCACATTTAGATTTTAAACATCACAGTTTGGCTGACCACAAAGAGGAAAGCTGAACCTCAATCTTTTTTTTTTTTTAAGTGAGGCAATTGGGGTTAAGGGACTTGCCCAGGGTCACACAGCTAGTAAGTGTTAAGCGTCTGAGGCCGGATTTGAACTCAGGTACTCCTGACTCCAGGGCCGGTGCTCTATCCACTGCGCCATCTAGCTGCCCCTGAACCTCGATCTTCTGATCTTCCAGTTGGGTAAGAAATTTCCCCTACCCTGTCCCTTTAAATTCGAAAGTACTGCTAAGTATTGGCTGTTTTCAATTTAAATTTTAAATGGATTTTTAAAACATCCTAAGTACCCCTTTTTTAACTTTAGCTTGGCTAATCAGAGAAGTGGAAAAGGTCAAGTTGATGCTTGGTCAGTTTGAATTTAATGAATACTTTTTTATTCCTATTCTTAGTTTTTCTGGGCTTTGTTATGTGGTATGGAGAGTTCGGAAGGTCATGGAGGAGATTAGAATGAGTGAGATTCCCCAGGATTCCCCATTAGGAAAGTTACTCATGGATTGGGATAAGGGAAAACTTACAGCAAAAACAAACATGACCAGAGGAAAGTTTATCAACCTATGTTTTAGTGGCATAAGGCATTATAGGAAGAATGGCCCAAACATGGGTCATTTAATCCCCAAACATTGAGGCATTTGCAAAGAATCCTATGCCAATGTCCACCCGAACATTCACTTTATTGGAAAATCTGGGCCAGAGCAGGCAGAGATTATCATACTGGGGACGGAGGACAACGAGAATCTAGGTCCCATCTTAAATCTGAGTCTGTTTCTCAGACTGAAACAATAAATGATCCAACTCAATCCAAGCCCAAGCGTAATTGCAAGGCCTCTCAGACTGAAACGCCCAATGATCTGACTCAATCCAAGCCCGAGCTTGAAAGCAAGGCCTCTCAGACAATAATGCCCAATAATCCAACTCAATCCAAACCAGAGATTGAATGCAAGGCCTCTCAGACTGAAGTTCCAAATGACCCAACTCCTATTCCCTCTCCCTCTATTTCCTCCATGCCAAACAAACAAAAAATAAGGAAATAAATGATTCACTTGTAGAAGAGACAGAGAAGACCAAAATTTTTCCCCTTCAAGAGATCCTCACCCATGGTCAAAAAAGTGCTATATGAAAGCTCAGACAATACATACCTTTTGTGCCCAAAGATTTGATTTCATGGAAACAAAATATTCCTAAATTTGAGGAGGATCCCACAGAAGTTATCAGCTAGTTTAGGGCAATTTTTAGAACATATCAGCCCACTTGTTACTGATATCATAGAAACAATATTATCCCCAGGGGAAAGAGCTGATATAATAGCTGCAGCAAACTCCTTAGAAACATCAGGAAAAGTTGCTATTGGATGGCCTTTAGAAGACCCTGACTGGGACCCCAACATCCCTGAGCATTTTGATAAGTTGTAGGAAGCAAGAGAAACATTGTTGAAGGCAAAAATTTTTAGATACAGTCCAAGAACCTAATGGAAGACCTAATAGATTCTATGACAGACTATGTAAGTATGCTAGGCTATTGCCATTATATGCTAGAGATGCCCTTGTTATCTCTTCTCATATTATACACCAGTCCTTACCAGAAATACGGAAATATTTTGAAAGACAGTGTCCAAGCTGGAGTAGTTTGAGTCCTGACAGACTTAAAGAAATAGCAACATATATTTATGAAGGAAATGAGAGGGAAGAAAGGGACAGGGCATTTTAGTTCCAGTATAGGAAACAACGAGGCAATGAGGCCAAGCAGTTGAGAATCACTATCAACCCCAGTATCCCTATCAACCCCCTAGATTTTGCTATTACTACAATAAACAAGCACATAATGTGGTAGGGTAGAACCATGCAAAGGGAGACAGAGAGGCAGACCCAAAACAGATATAGTTTCTCTCAAGGGGGTACAGAGAGACAGAATCAAAATAGATATAGATCTTTTTGGGGGATACTGAGAGGCGGAATCAAAATAGTTATGGGCCTTTTCAGAGAGATAGAGGAGCAAAATGAGAACAGTTACAGACCCTCTCAAAGGGGTACAGATCAGAGAGATATAGAGGACTGATGGTGCAGGGGAGGGGAAAGGACAGTAGAATCTGAAGACTTTACCTTTCCAGACCCTGAGAATTACTGGAGTTACTAATGTGGCCTCTAGGGTTTGTGCCTCTTGTTCTGTCTGTCAGACTTATAATCAACATGCCTTCAGGGCTAAAGCTTATGGAGGGCATCCTTTAGCATATACATCTTTTGAGCATCTACAAACTGATTATATCACAATGCCTAAGGCAGGAAGTTATAAGTTTTGTCTTGTTATATTTGATCAACTCACTCAGTGAGTGGAGGTATTTCCAAGTCCCAAGCTACAGCTGCCTTTGTTGCCAAAATCCTCCTTAAATCCTTAAAAAGATTGTTCCTCACTTTGGTCCACCCGCCCACATTGATTCCGACATAGGCACACATTTTACTGATTCTGTTCTATCCCAAATCTACTCTTTCTTGGGAGTAACTCCAAAATTCCATACACCCTACCACCCACAAAGCTCAGGCCAGGTAGAATGTATGAATAAAGAGCTTGAACATGATTGGCAAATTGAAGTGGCCTGATATTCTACCTTTGGCACTGTTCTATTTACGCAGCAGACCAAAAGGAGAACTACATATATCATACTTTTTCCCCAGTATGTACATCATAGGTAGGGGGAGATACTTCTGTTGCTTCCTATATACAGGAATTACAAGCCAGGCTACGTGACTCCACGAGGCAGGGGCAGCAGTTCAGGCTGGCCCCTTGGTCTTCTCCTTACATGATTTGAAACCAGGAGACAGTATGTATATATTAAAAAGTTTCAGCAGACTAGTTGGACCCAGCCAGCTTGGGAAGGTCCTTTCCAAGTATTGCTAACAACCCCGCCTGCCATCAAAATTGGAGAGAAGGGCTCCTGAATACATTGCTCCCATGTAAAACCAGTACCAGCACATGTAGACCATTGAATTTCATGGTCTCTTATTCTTCCATTTGTATTTTGTTCTACTCATCTATCTATCCAACTTTGAACCAATGCAAGATGGTTTTGATTTCATAATACAATATTAATTCTGGGAGTATTGTGCTCCCATATTCTATCTTTTTTTCCAATTGATTATTTGATCAAATTCTATAAAGCATTTCCCTGGTAAATTGGTTGCCATGGAAAGTGTAAATTAATTCTAGAAGTATTATTTTTGCTAAGCATTAAAAAAAAAAAAGTCAGTTCAAATGTTACATAAGGGTACCTTTTTATGCCATTGTGTCTACATTTTAAAATCAATAGCATGAGTTTATTTTTATAGAGATTTTCATTCTTTTTAGACTGTGTTTTAAGCCAATTTGAATTTCATTGCTTTTTATTCTTCCATGTGTATTTTGTTCTTCTAAACTGTTTTTCCAACTGGTTATTTGATCAAATTATATAAAGCATTTTCCTTGGTGAATTGATTGCCATGACAAGTGTAAATTAATTCTAGAAATACTATTTTTACAAAAAAAACAAATTATTATTTTGAATTATTGCACATTGTAACATATTCTGAATCAAAGCAAATTCACATTTTTTTTATCATTATTATCCTCAATTTTTAAATCCATTTGAGACTTGGATTATGGGAACTTACCATTTAAGACATTAATTGCCTTCACCCATGCGAGAAATACATACAAGAGCAGGAAATGGACTGTCACAAAAGGGGAGACACACGAAGTTCAGGTAGTGCACTGCCTTGAGAAAGGCCAAGAAAACAGCTATTGGCAAGAGTCAAGGTTGGATTCTTTTGGTTTAATTTTCCCCCACATGGCACCAGATGGCCAGGCTATGCCATCTCAGTAGAACACCTGACTTCAGTTCCCCCTTCTATATGCCTGATGTCATGGACATCTCAATCCTATGCATCTGATTAAGCCTGACTCAGTTATTTCTCTGATCTTTTATGGCAACCCCATAATTATCTCAGGTGTCATGATAAATACAATGTTGGATTTGGCCTTTACATCTGCTACCAATTATATTAAATCCTTTAATTTCTCATAATGGCATGAGGATAATTGGGCAGATGATGCAAAAAGTGATGAAACAAAGTTTTTTTTTAAAAATCTTGTCTTAATTAATATCACAATTGCCTTCTCAATTTATTCCCCACAAGGGGGAATGTAGTAATATTAAGTTTTAGAGAATGTTTCAATTTTTGTTTTTATTATATGTTTCATCTATAACAACTGGACAATAATTATAAAATCTTTTTTAAAAATTCTGAATTCCTTTAGACATGTTTTTGATAACTCTCACTAATTTAATTATTGGCAAAGCTATTTAAAGTTGTGTTAAGCTCAATTTTAAAGGAAATTTTCCCAGCTGATTACCAGTATCTGAGGGACTTTACAACCACATCCTAAACTCTACAGCTGAGACTTGTTAGTTGATCTTCAGCATCCACACCTGAAAGACTTTCATTCCACAACTATACCCAGAGGGCATCCCAAAAATCATCTGAGAAAAGACTTCCAAAGACTTAAGTGGACATTTTCCTGTTTTCCTTTTCCCCACTGTATACACTGTTCATAATGTCCACTTACTAAAGGGGAGTTCCCCCTTTAGTTTTTCTGTTTGTAATGTCCTCCTGCTAAAAGGGGAGTGCCCCCTTTTAGAATTTGTTAATGTGTCGTTCAATTTCTTTTCTCTCTTTTCATTCCCTTTACTTTGTTAGTCATAAGTATCTGTAATGTTATTGCTTCATTAAAGAAACAATTGTTTCTAGCACAGTGGGGAATGTGATAAAATAATGGGATTTGGCAGAGGTCCAGAGGTCCCATTTAAAGATTGATTTAGAATTGTTTGAATTGGGTGAGACTGAGAAACTGAGTACCTACTTAAGGGTAACTGGATCAAGACCATTCCTGGCTGGCCCTGAGCGACATGTTGTTCTCAGAGGCTGTGTACTACTGACATCAGCTTGAAGGACCTCCCCTTATGGGGAGGGAGAGATGAATTAGGAAGTGGAGGTTAACTCACTGGATCTTTCTCTTTTGGTGGAGGAAATGACGCATGGCGGCGGAGACAGAGAAAAAGAGAGGGCCTCTTTTCATCCAGGACCGTGGCATGGTGAGGGACTTCACGTGGGCTGCTAGGAAAAGAAGTTTGCTGGGTTTTTTTTCTCTCCGGCTATACTGAATAGATCTAAACTAAGATTTTCCATGCTATAAGGAATCTGTTCTAAATCTTTCTCTTCACTAATTTCTAATACACTTTAATAAATACCTAAAAGCCTAAACTCTTGCTGAATTTATCAGTGATTTTAGCCAGCTTCCCCCCAAAAAACAGATTAGAACCCACATTTAGATTTTAAACATCACACACACACAAACAAAAGGAGATCTAAATAATTGGAAAAATATTAATTGTTCATGTGCAGGCTGAGCCAATAAAATAAAAATGACAGTCCACCTAATTGATTTATTTAGTGCTATACCAATCAAACTATCAAAAAATATTTTATAGATCTAGAAAAAATAAAGTTCATCCAGAAAAACAAACGTTCAAGGATATCATGGGAATCAGTGGGGAAAAAAATTCAAAAGGTAGTCTAGCAGTACCAGATCTCATACTGTATTATAAAGCAGTAATTATCAAAACAATCTGGTGATGGCTAAGAAATAGAAAGGTGGATCAGTGGAATAGAATACCTACAAATTACACTATAGTAAATGATGATAGTAAGCTAATATACGATAAACCCAAAGATCCAAGCTTTTGGAACAAAAACTCATTACTTGACAAAAACTGCTGGGAAAACTAGAAAACAGTATGGCAGAAACCAAGTATAGACCAACATCTCACACCATATATTAAAATAAGGTCAAAATGGGTACATGAGTTACACATAAAGGATGATACCACAAGCAAGTTAAGAGAGTATGGAATCTATCTGTCAGATTTATGGGCAGAGCAAGAATTTAGGGGTAAATAGAATGTAAAACAAAATGCAAAATAGATCATTTTGATTATATAAAATTAAAAAGCTTTTGCACAAACAAAACTAATGTAACCAACATTACAAGGGAAGCAAAAAACTGGGAAAGAATTTTTGAAATAATTATCTCTGATAAAGGCCTAATGTCTCAAATATATAGATAACCGAGTCAAATTTATAAAACTACAAGTCATTCCCCAGTTGATAAATGGTCAAAGGATATGAACTGGCAGTTTTCAGATAAAGAAATCTAAGCTATCTATAGTTATATGAGAATATGCTCTAGATCACTATTGATCAGAGAAACGCAAATTAAAACAACTCTGAGGTATCACCCCCAACACCTATCAGAGTGGCAAATATAACAAAAATGGAAAATATTGGATTTGGAGGGGATGTGGGAAAGCTGGAACGCTAATTCCACTGTTGGGAGTTATAACAAGATCCAACCAGTCTGGGGGCAACTAGGTGGCACAGCACATAAAGCACTGGCCCTGGATTCAGGAGGACCTGAGTTCAAATCCAGCCTCAGGCACTTGACACTAGCTGTGTGACCCTGGGCAAGTCACTTAACCTTCATTGCCCCGCCCCCCAAAAAAAATCCATTCTGGAGAGCGATTTGGAACTATGCTTAAAGGGCTGTGCATACCCTTTGATCCAGCAATACCACTACTAGGTTTGTATCCCAAAGACATCCCCAAAAAGAGAAAAAGACCTATTTGTATAACAATATTTATAGCAGCTCTTTTTGTGGAATACAGACTAAAGCATGCTATTTTCTACTTTCTTTCATCTTTTTGCTTTTATTCAAGTTTTCTTATACAAAATGACTAATATGGTATTGTTTTACATAATCGTACATGTATAAACTTTATCTGATTGCTTATTGCCTTGGGGGGATGGGGTGAGATGGGTTGGGAGGGAAGGAAGTATAAAAATTGGAACTCAAAAACTATAAATATAAATGTTTATTACTGTTAAAAAAGTCAATAATGTGACTGATATAGTTCTACATTTTCTAAACAGTGCGAGATTGGATATTAACCTAATTTAGTAATCACTAAAGGGACTTCCACTGTCTTCTACACCACTAATTTTAAAAGGCCATCTCTAAATCCATTTTCAAAATTCTAATCCCCTTAGAAACTTTTGCACACCCATTTGGTGGCAGTCAAAGCAAAAAACAGATTTAGGAAGTGTCTTATCCCCCTTCTTTTTTCTACTTTACAGTCATATGTATGCCACATTTAAGCTACAGTAAAAGGTTCCTCCCAATTCCATAATTTAATATAGCATTTTATTAAGGAAAAAATATAATAGCTAACATTTATTTAGTGCTTTCAAGTTTGCAAAATGTTTTACATATACTGTATCATTTGATCTAATCCGATTTACTAAAGGTTTGGGGAATTATAGATAATAAAAGTACAAAAACTTGTAAAGGTAGACATAAGTAATTTATCATGCTTATATAAATACAGGTTTTTAAAGTGTAAAATGAGTAGGTTAGATCTCTAAGGTTCCCTCCAGTTCTAAAAATTCTATAGCTTTATGACTGTAACAATTACTAATGACTATATTTATCAAAACTATTTAAAACCAGACTTCTAATTCCTTTTGGTATTTACCTTTTGCATTCCATTTACATTTAAACAGTGAAATTATCACAATCTCTCACTTTCTATTTACAACCATTTTTAAGTTGGGTTTCACTTTTCATAGTCTCATAATTTATCACACTGAATTGATTTACACTGATTATTTATGTAAGGAATGCTTAAATTTAAAAAAGAAAGCATTTTGAAAATAAAAACAATACATTTAAAATGTTTATTACCATAAATTTTTAATGTATTTTTAAAAGATACAAGAAAAAGATTAACACTTCAGCAATGAGAACCTCTAAAGCCGTCACAAAAGAATTAACTTTTATCAAAAACACTAATACTATGCTTATCCCCTAAATTACAAAGAGGGTACCTTTCAACAGTTCACTTTTAAGTCAACATTTGGGACTTAAAATGTTTTTTCATAGAAAAATATTATAAATGAGTTCTTATACCAACCCACAAAAGTCTATTTAACTCACAATGTACTTCAACTACAGTATTAATGCTGCTGATTCAAATCAGGAGATAAGATTTAGAGCTAAGACCATTGTGTCCAGCCTACCTTAATTTAGAGCTTAGAAAGCTAAGAGTCACTAGGGTTAAGTGACTTTCCCAAAGCCACAAAGGCAGTAAGCAATTGAAAAGGAACCAGGTCCTCAGCCTCCCCAAGTCAGTGTTTTTTCCTCTGTACCAAGCTGCCTCCACACCTAAACACCATTTATAATGTTTCTGTGGAAAAATAATTCCCATAGCCTTGGTCCCAAAAAACGAGGTAGGGTAGATTCTTTGATAAACTTCTACCTGACAAACTTGTATATCTGCATCAGAGAAGTTAACATTACCTTTACATCTACATTTACATAAAGAGATGGTGTTGTTAAATCAGTCAACCTACAGGTGTTTCTAGATTAGGACCACTACCCATCAGGGTTGTAGAGACAGAGGCCTTGTCCAGGTCCTTGGTCAGGAACATGTCCCTACAATCAAGGATGACTTAATCTCCTGCTCCTCAAGCATAATCTCACTTGGAGCTGTGTTTTCTCAGGAAACTAAACTAGAGAGGCCCTTGTTAGGCCATGCCAGTTCTAAGTCCTATGAAATAAGAAACGAGACTAGCAAGAACCTCTGAGTGTAGGAAATAAGCTTGTTTACTGATTTAACTGAAACCTACAGCATTATCAAAAGAACTTTTTTTTGAATATCAAATATGCAAAAGGCATGGACTAAAATCACACTAATAAAAAGCACCACCATTTCCTGAACACTGTAAATGAAGGTAGTTTCTCTAGAAGCCTGTGTTTTGGCACTGAAATAGAATGTCTGCATAATTGAAGTCATCTCTATCACTACTATGTCATGTCTCTTGGCCAAACTATTTACTAACTCATCTATTTCCTCTTCCTGTCCAGGTGGTCTATAGTATACTCCAATAATACAAGTACTTCTATCTCAGCATCTTATCATCCAAATACTTTCTGCCATGCTTCTGCTGCCTAGATTGCCTCACATGAATATATCTTCTCAATATTAAAAACCTACTTTCAAGGGGCAGCTAGGTGGCACAGTAGATAAAGCACTGGCCTTGGATTCAGGAGAACCTGAGTTCAAATCCAGCCTCAGACACTTGACACTTAACTAGCTGTGTGACCCTGGACAAGTCACTTAACCTTCATTTCCCTGCCAACAAAAAAAACAACAACAAAACTACTTTCAACTCCACCACCACTACTTTTACCTATCCTATTTCTTTTGAGTCAAGTCTATTTTTTGAAATAATATTCTAGTCATGGGTCTCTCATCACTTTAATTTGATTCACCTGTATAAAAAAGGTAGGCAAGAAAAACCAGAATATGATTTACTTTGGATTCCAAAACCTTTGGAGATGACCTTAGATCCCATATCCTTCTAAGACTAGCTGTAGATAAAAAGCCTGGATCTTGTAAGTTATATATCAGTGCTAGTTTTGAACTAGCACTCTGAGACCAGAGCAGTTGGTCTGTTGACCTGGGCAATGAGGAGCTGTGGAGTGAGCTTAAAAAATAGGTTTAGAAAGAATAACAAAAGAGGAGAGACATGGGGAAATGATTATGACAAAAAAGAATTTCAGAGTTTTAGATCACAGAGGTAGAGTCAAAGATGGCATTTAAGAGTGATGAACTGAGAGGGGATATCATCATGTATATTGCAGTCCCCTAATATAAGGGAATTGGGGCAGAGAGTGATAATGATAATCCAAGTACTGGACTCTTTAAGAAAGGAGAAAGAATGATCTGGGAACCAGTACACAAATGCAAAAAAGGGCCTGGCTAAGGTGATAGTGATGACTAAGGAGAACCTCTAGGAAAGAAAGGTTGCTGATCAATCATAGAAGACAGAGGGTCTGGAAGGGGAGAGAAGCAGAAAGGAGTAGGACTCTTACTTCTCCTGGACTAGTACACTGAAAGCATAAGAATTTGGGGGGTGAAGAAGGAACCAGATTTCCATGAGAATAAGAAGAGGGAAGAGGTCTAAAATGAAGGCAAAGTTAAAAGAAATGTAGAAATGTAGGCTGCCTCATTCTTAAAATCATCAGCTCATTTTGTATACAAGTACAGCATCAAGTTTTACAGTTAACACTTCATCCTATGCAGAAAATTCTATAAAACTCAGTTTATCTACCATGGCACCAAAAGGCATAATGGAAATGGAAGGTAGAGCAGAATGAGGACTTGGCAGGAAGGAGGCATGAAGATAAACAGAAAAGCAATCAGGAAGTAAAAGGAGGAGTTGACTTAGGCACTTGGTGACTCAATCACAGGGATTAGGGAAGAGAAGCTATTGTTGCTGAAGTCTTGGAGTCCTTTGTACTCCAAGAAGACAAATGACATCATAGTCTTGGGGTCCAACTGTGCCCCATCGGTCCAAAACAAGCTCAGAAGGTTCTACCACAAGTCGTCCGTTCGAACACTTGGGAATGGGCGTGGCTCTAGATTGGAGCATCTCATGTTTCCTTTGTGCTGCTGTCATTCTGCTTTGCTTGGAACACAGCCCCTTTTTTGATGTGGGCGTGACATGCGGAACTGTCCTGTGCCGGCACCTCCCGAGGCTCACAATTGACACTAAGTTCTTCAGGGAGATCTGGAGAGTGTCCTTGTGTGAGTTCTTTGTAAAATAACCTTTGAGGTAAGCACGTATTTAGTGTTTGTGCTGCGGGGCCAGCCCGATGGAGCCGCAGTCTCTGCAGCAGAGTTTGGATACTTAGCAGTTCAGTTTGAGTTCGATTTTCTGGAATGGCGCTGGTAAACTGTTCAGGTTTCACAGGCATACAACAGCTCTGTAGACCTTCGGTTCTGTGGGCAGCCTAACACCTCTTCTCCCCCACACTTTACTGCAGAGCTTCCCAAACGCTGAGTGAGCAATGCAAGCATCAACCCCATCATCTACGTGGACATCCCGGAGTTAGCTAGCCATAGAGCAAAGAAAAACAACATTGCCAGGGGCTCTGACCTGTAAGGGTTCTAGGATGATGGCAGGTAGTATCAAACACCAAGGAAGGAGGAACATGGAGTCTATCAGGTGAGTCAATTACTTGGCACTGAGAATTCCAACACTACCACAAAGAGAGTGACAGGCTCATTCTGATTATTTCAGGACTTGTAACATCTTCATTGTCTTTTAAGACTCAGAGCCGAAGTCAGGTTCCAGAAGCAGTCTCTTCCATCCTGAAATGACCTTGTATGTATTTCCTTCCCTATGTGTACTATGTATCACAAGCGATTTGAAGGCAAAGAGAGATTTCATTTTGTCTGTTTAATCCCTAGAACCTAGCAAAATGCACTCAGGTATTTGTTAATTCAAAATTGAATTTTTACTTTGTTCTTTGATCATGACAAGAATTGCACATGATGACAGGGTAGGGAGTGGTTTAAATCTGGAATTGTGGAATGAGTAGCCTCACTGAGAAGCTATCTTTGATTTTGATTTTCATGATCACATGACTAAGACACCAAAATCCATTAATTCTGAAAGGTGGGTTTTGAGTCCATCAAAGGATAAAGTTTTGCTCTGACCTAAGAAGGGAGCAGGAGTCGAGTAGGACACAGATAAGCAAAAGGGAAGGCAGCAATGGGGATCAGTGCAGTTCCAATGACTGGAGTATCCTATTTGGAATGAGGACATGGTTGAAAACTCTCCTCTGCTGACTTTTTTTGTGACAGAGCAAGCTACTTAACCTGTCCTCACCTGAAAAATGAAGAGAATGGTCTGGATTACTTCTGAAGTACTTTCCGGCTCTAATCTATGACCCTATCTATAACATAATCAATAGCCAGTGACTCTGGCACCAAAGAATAACTGCTTTTCCATAGAAAATTCCTCTCTGCTTAGCACCATCAATATAAATATTTACACATTTTGAGAATAAAAAATTAATAATACTTGATAAATGAGCTTTGTGACATTCATTGTGAGAGTAAAAAAAAAACATTTGGGCCTGTAACAACATACAGTAAAATTATTTTCTATTCCTGTAAAGGCTACTCATCACCTAAAATTGCTTTAGAGGATGCATAAATATAGCTTCACCACTGGGTAACACCCACATAAAAGACAGAAGGTGTCAAACAAAAGGTACTTATTAAGGAAGGAAATGTGGGTTAAGGATACAAACATACCAGCTTCTTACTCTTATAAAAATTGTCATTAGGTGATTTCATCCACAAATGTAGCCTGTGCTGTTAAATTTAAAATTTCATCCTATGTAGAAAATTATACAAACCTCAATTTATCTATTATGACCTAAGATACTAAAACTGTCCTCTGAAATTTGTTTTGAAAAATTTGTATATAACACTTTTGTTTCTGAGCATATCACTCCCTTCCTCCCTAATCCAGTGATCTCTCTCTTTTAACAAAGATTGTAAGAGTGGAAAAAAGCAGCTCAACAAAACTATACAACAAAACAATCAAGTCTGCCAGCTTATACAATGTTTCACAGCCATAGTCCCTCCACTTCTTCAAAGAAAGGAGAATGGGGCATTTTCCCAACTCTTTTTTAGAGTCAGACTTAGTTATTCTAAGTATGGAGCCTCCCCTGAATTTATTTCAACAGCAAATTCAGAAAATCAAAAAACAACCTGACTACTATTTCTAGGACATAATTAGAAACTATCTTTTTGGCACTTCTTCAATAAGTAATTCATAAACAAGTGTCTCTTTGTTTCACTCTGAAAAACATACTCCAATACTCTGAGGGTAGAAATTTAACTAGAGAGATAGAACAGATTTTGTTAAAGTCTCACCCATGAATTACTCCTATTAAAACCTGTTCTTACATTGTCATTTATAGAACTGACTTCACACATGGTATAATCCTTAAACTTTTTCAAGCGACGCTGAGATATTCATAATTTATGAACTAGCCATATGTAGTTTCAAGAAGCATGCCCAACAAAAACAAATCCCAAATTTTTAGCTCAACAATACAGCACCAAACTAAGAGGCTAATAGACTAATTCTGATATATCCATGACATAACATTACATCCTTCCAGAAAAAAAGGAAAAATAAGAACATAAAAGTAACACTGCCTTCACCTGAATGTTTAAAGAATTTCTATAAATAACACATTACCTTTTTAACTACACATAAATATCGTCGAAGCTGCCTGGGTCACATAGAAAGAATGTTCGGGATGTGTTAAACCACATCGTCATCAGACCTATGGATAAAAAACACATGATAGTCACTACAGTCACATTTTTAAAGCCTTGTATGAAAAACAAAGCCAAAAGTACACAGTATTAGCATAATCGCTAATGTCAATGTGCTCGACACAAATATAATAAATATAAAGGTTGCTCTGGAAACTAGCATTTTTCTTCATGGAGGTAAGGAAATAAGGAAAAATATTTTTACATTGCACTACATTTGACTTAATTGTTTCAAATTCCATTATTCTGACAAGCACTAAAAAATGCTAACAGCATTTAAATCTCTGGCATACTATATTAGCATTTCTTTCCAATCTCAAATAACATCTCATAATACTCCTTTCCCAAATCAGGATTTTAGTGATTAAATGGAATTTTTCCCTCACAAAGCAAAAATACACAATTTAGCAAAATGGTACAAAAGTACATTTTTAGAGACAGTAACTTTGTTTAAAATGTTAGAAATCTTATAAATCTCAATTAATTAGTTCTCTACCAATACTGTATTAGAAGATAGGAAAAGATTTCCTTTTTAATGGGACACTGGGACTTTGCTTGGTCCCTACAGTTTATCTGGATCTATATTACTGTTTTAATCTATGTAATGGCAGCTGGAAACAATAATTCAGCTTTATGGAAGCTTGAAACTCCCCTCTCTTAAATCTAATCACAATCCCTCCTACTTGATATAACATTTGCATGAGCTAAAGTATAATTCTGCTCCGTCCCTTGAGCCTTGTTGTCATTAATTGTGTCCAACTCTTCATGACCCAGTACTGTCCGTGGGGTTTTCTTGGCAAAGATATTTGAGTGGTTTGCCATTTTCTTCTCCAGTAGATTAAGGCAAACACAGGTTAAGTGACTTGCTGCAGCCAGTAAGTGTCTGAGCCTTGAGTCTTAGATCCTCACTAAAAATGCCATCCTGTAGCAGCCAATCCAATTCAACAAAAAGCCTGCTAAATGTTAAGACATGGGTTAAGTGCTGAAGATACAGAGCTAAAGGAGATACAGACCCTGACTTCAAGAAGCTTACAGTCTAGTAGATTAGATGACAATCACTTAACCAACCAATAAGCATTTACTACATACCTTGCAATGTGCCTGGCTCTAGAGATAAAACCAGTAAAGCAATTTGAAGAACAATTAAGAAAACAACAAATCCTAAAAGAAAAATCAAACAGAATGGACTTAGACGTGTAAGGAGTGAAAGATTATTTCCAAGTAGTGACATCAGAAGAAAGTTCACAGAGGAGATGGTGGCACCTAAGCCTTCAACCTTCAAGCAAGAGTAGAATGTCCAGAGATAGCAGCAGAATGGGGAAGGTTGGGGGGGGGTGGGGGCAGGGGGAAGACATCGCCACACACAAAAGAGAGATTGTATACACAAAAGCAAGAGAGGGCTGGAATTCATGAAGTAGAATATACTACAATGAGGATGGCAGTTTTAATTGTATCCAGTTAGCAACAGTAAATTGGCCTTTGAAGGGAAATATGGTCAAATCTATACCTTAGAAAAGTTCCTTTGGTAGTAGTGCAGATGAGAAGTTGTAAGATGTAGGGGGAAGGGAGAGGGAAATCATGAGCAAGCAAGTGAAACAGAAGGTTTTTACCACAGTCAAGATGGGAAGTGATGAAGTAAGGGCCTGAACTAGGGTGGTAGCAGTAAGAATACAAAGGAAAGGGAAAGATACAATAGAATAACAAAGGTTTGGCAACTGATTGAATAAGAGAAGCTTAGGGAAGAGTTATGAATGACTCCAAGGTCATTTATTGAGTCTGCCTGACAGAATTTCAGAACATCCCTCCATTGATCAATTATTAATCAATAAGAAATTGTTAAATGCCTACTATGTGCCAAGCAGCACAGCAGAATGTATAGAGCACAACCCCCAGAGACAAATCAAAATAGAGTCAAATCCAGTCTATGATACTTAAGCAGAGTTCTCCAGAAAACTCTATGACAAAAATGTGCCGACTGTATTGGAATTTTCTCACCAGGAAACTCTACAGCAATAAAATCACAGCTGTAAACTAAGGGGAGGGGAGGAGAAGAGATGACAAGGAAAGAAAGAAGGGAGAGGAAGGGAGTCAAGGGGAGGGAAAGGTAACAGGTAATAAGCTAGATATACAAAAACAAAAGTAAGACAGTTCCTGATCTCAATAATGGCAAGATGGATTTATTTAATTGAGCATGAATTTTATACCTACCAACCAAAAGCACTAGCAAGTAGGAAAAAAGAGGGTAAAACAATATGTTGGTGCTCCAAGTCATCCAAGGGAGTGGTTAATGAAGCATTTACAAATCTCAATTAATTAGTTCTCTACCAATACTTATATTATCAAATAATTAGTTTTCTACAAATGCCAACAAAATGTCTTTACCCTTAAATGTTAATGCCAAATGGCCAGACCCCCCCCCCAAAAAATTCAGTCTTAAAAGAATACCTGGAGGCCAGAGTGCTACTGTAACAATCAAAAGATCTAAATTGTCTTGACTGACACTCATGAGAGTAAATCCCTTAATTCTTCAATTTCCTAATCTCTAAAATTGAGCTAAAACACCTGTAATGAACTATCTTAAATGACTATAAGAACATTATGATAATGTTGTAAGATTACTGTGATTATTGTTTGGAGAGCAGAAAAGGGAGTCTTTCTAAATAAAAAGTAATGGAAAGTAAACTAAATCTAAAATTTAGGACTACATGGAGAAAAGTTTCTAACTTTCAGTTTGCAAAATGTACCCATCAAAAGCGGGGGGGGGGGGGGGGGGGGGGGGGGGCTAGATAGCACAGTGGATAAATCACTGGCCCTGGATTCAGGAGTACCTGAGTTCAAATCCGGCCTCAGACACTTGACACTTACTAACTGTGTGACCCTGGGCAAGTCACTTAACCCCCATTGCCCCGGGAAAAAAAAAAAAAAGCTAAGGGGGAAGGATGCATATGTGTTGGTTCCCTTGAAAAACTGCGAAGTATAACATTAAATAAATCAAAATTGGAGAACTCAGATTTAAATTGGGAAAAAGAGCTGATATCTTGCAAGAATGGCACAAGATAAGAAGGCACTGGTGAATGAAATACCTACACTAATGAGATCACAGAACCACCTATGTAAATAAAGAAACCTAAAGTAGGGGCAGCCAGGTGGCATAGTGAATAAAGCACTGGCCCTGGATTCAGGAGGACCTGAGTTCAAATCCAACCTCAAACAGTTGACACTAGCTGTGTGACCCTGGGCAAGTCACTTAACCCTCATTGCCCCGCAAAAAACAAAACAAACAAACAGAAAAACAACCCTAAAGTAACAAGCCTGAATAAAATTAGATTAGAATTACTAGAGAAAGAGTAATGGAAAGATATAAACTACTTATTCTCTGTGTGACCCTGGGCAAGTCACTTTTGGCCTGTTTCTTCCATTGCTGAACAAGAAAGAGGGTTGGACTAGGTAACTTCTAAGGTGACCTACAGCTTTAAGTCTTACGCTATGAATTCTTTTTCACTTGGGTATCAAATTGACAAAATGCAAATAACTTAATATACAACCTCTAGTAAATCACTTAATCCAAATCTTAGTGTGTTTTTTTCTGACAGCTGATTATCATACTAACTATGCTATTTATCATACACAGACTACTGGTTGTGAAAATCTTTCAAAAATATAAATGACTAAAAAAAATAAAATGACTCCTCAAATAAAATCTTATTATTCAGTACTCCAAAGATGGCTAGATCCTATATCAATATATTTGATCAAGCTTTGTATTCCATTTTGATATCCATTTAGTTTGAGCATGAATTTTATGCCTAACAGCCAAGATGAACAATTAAAAGAGAATAGGGTAGAAATGCTGGTGACTTGAATTATCCCAAGAAAGTGGCCTATATGAAAAAAATCATGATTATTTTTTATTTGTTTGTTGTTGGTTTTTTGTGGGGCAATGAGGGTTAAGTGACTTGCCCAAAGTCACATAGCTAGTAAGTGTCAAGTGTCTGAAGCCGCATTTGAACTCAGGTCCTCCTGAATCCAGGACCAGTGCTTTATCCACTGCACCACCTAGCTGCCCCCAAGTTTTTGTTTTTGTTCTTTTCATGATTATGTTCAAGTACACCCTCCTCCATACTTTACATGGTCTTCATCAGGTGCTATGGTCAAAATGATCCATCACTTGGAAACCAATCTTTTGGTAATGAGTGATCTGAATTAAGCTAGTCATCTGAAGTCACACAACCTGTTATTGGGATTGTATTAAATTGAACAAATATTAACAAACATTTATTAAATGCCTGCTGTATGCATAACACTGCAAAAGATAGTGGTATACAAAGACAAAATAACAGCACACTCCATCCCCTCAAGAGACTTATAACCTAACCATCTAAAAAGGATAAGACATGTTTACAAATTAGTATGATACAAAGTAGATTAGAGCCCCCCAAAAGTCCATATTACTCTAAAATCTTTTGGGGGGCAGGAGAAAAGAAGAAAGAAAAATTAAGGAAGGTTGCAAGGGTAAGGCAGCCTTTGAGCTGGTCCCTGAAGGAAATGAAGGATGTCAGTAAGCAGAAATGTAGAAGGAATGCCAGCTTACAGGAATACATACAGTGGTAGGAGGGAATAGGGTAACTAGGTGGAGCTGCAGTGGTTAGTGTTCGGCCTGGAGTCAGGAAGACTCATCCTCCTGAGCTTAAATTTGGCCCCAGACACTTCCTAACTGTGTGTGACCCTGGACAAGGCACTTAACCCTGTTTGTCTCACTGTCTTCATCTGGAAAACGAGCTGGAGAAGGAATTGGCAAACCACTCCAGTATCTTTGCCACAAATGACTGAAATGACTGAACACAAGTGAGAGTCACAGGGGATGGGTGCAGGGGGCATAGGAGGAAGCACTAGCTAGCAGGTCAATTTGGCTAGATACTTGAAAACTGAAACAGAATGCAACGAAACGAACCTATAAAGGCAAGATTCCCGAAGACTCCAAATGCCAGGCTAAGTAGTCTATGTTTTCTCCATCAGCCAATGGAAAGACATAATATTTTTGAACTAGAGAGTGATGTGACTATTTCAGCAGTCAAATAAAGAAAGGACTGAAGAAGGGAGAGTCAACTAGCCAGGTGAGAGGTAATAAGGATATAGATGGAATTGTGGCAATGTTCATGGAGGTGAAAGGATAGACATGCAACACAAATGAAGTACAAGCAACAGACTGAGGAAAGGGGAAAGAGCAGGAGTGTAAGTAAGGGGTAGAGTCAAAGCGGACTCCAAGTTTTCAAGCCTAGAGAAGCAAGGAGCAGGGGAGGTTTGGGGGGAAATGATGAGTTCAGTTTTGGACATGTTGATTTAGAGGTTTCAGCATGATATACAATATGTCCAGCAGGAAATCAGAAATGTAGACCCAAGGAAAGCAATAAATTCATGGTTTCGATGAGATTGCCAAGAAAGAAAGTATAGAGAAACAGTCAGACATAGAGCCTTGGAAGGGCTATACTTGGGGGCAGAATCTGAAAGCAGACAGACCAGCTGAAGATGTTAGTGTGCAAAAGGCCAAGAGCACATCATAGCATCTCAGTGACAAAGTGGTTTTGAGGGGCCATCTAGTCCAACCTGTACCAAAAGAACAATCCCCTCTACAACAAACCCAACGAATGAGGGGAAATCCAGAGCACAAAGTAAAAGTGATGAGCTGTGTGAAATGGGGCAAAAAGGTCAAGCTGGGTAAGGTACTAAGAACTAATACTAAGAAAAGACTGGATTGAGCCATTAAGAGCATACTAGACCTTAGAGAGAGTTTTTAAATTTTAAACTTGAGGAGTGAATAGATAAGTTTAGCATTGGGGGGGGGGGGAGAGCCGATATATTTGTAGTAGTAACAGCAACCCCTATTTATATAGTGCTTTACAATTTATAAGCAGTTTTTAGATTATTTCTTAAGGAAACAGAAGGATTGGGTGAAGGATATGTTTTTTTATGATAGGAAGCAAATGAATATATTTATATAGATATAGAAGGATCCAGAAGAGAGGAGGAAGAGAAGATAAAAAGGATAATGATTTACAAGCAAGGCTTTGGAAAAGAAAGACATCCTTGGAGGTGATGGGAGAAGAGCTATAAATGAAAAAGATACCTTTGATAATTAAGATGACCTCAGACTCTTACTAGCTAAGTGACCCTGGGCAAGTCACTTTACCCCCTGCTTGCCTCAGTTCCTCATCTGTAAAATGGGGACACACTGGGGAAGGAAATGATAAACCACTACAGGACCTTTGTCAATAAAGCTCCACGGGTTCACAGAGTCAGACATGACTGAACCACAACCTTGGTAAAGAGGACTACCTCATCTTGTTAGATCAGAGGAAAGGGGAAGAGTTAGAAATGTTTTGAGATATGGAAGAGGGGATATGATGAATTCTCTCAGCCCTCCGAGTAAAATAGAATGGGGCGTGGGGAGGGAGACTGTGTAGTTGGCTCTTGAACAAAGTTTAAAACAGCTGCTAGGCAGAGTGTGACAAAAAGTCAATAAGAGAGGAATAAAAAGAGTATTGTGCAGCACATAGGGCACAGTGGAAATGAAATGCCATGAATTTGTAGCGGACCCGGTCAGCACAGCTGTCAGTTCCTCCAGCAGTACTTAACCACTAGCATAGAACAGAGAGGAGGATGGAGGAGAAAGGCAGGTAACCTCTTGGCTGGGTATTAGCAAACAAAAGAGGAAAGGATTCAAAGTGAAGGGCAGTACTTGTAGTGAAACCGCAAACTCCAGGGTCAAAGCTGGGAAGGGAGGGAAGTGACATCAGAGATCAGAACAAGGGGGATAAATTAGGAAGATACAGAAATGCAGGGTCAGGGGTTATGATGAGGTCAAAGGACAGGCTCACAAAAAGCAAGGTGGTAAAAGGAAATAGAAGAGATGAATCAGAGAAGGCCTTTGCAACATTCATAATCCAGAGGGCAGAGCAGTAAAACGGTGGTGAGGGCTAAGATGGGACCTCCCCCGTGGATGGCTGAGGTGCAGGGTAGAAATGCAGGGAACAAGAACTGAAGAGTGATGGAGGGAGAAACCATAATTTTTAAAGGTCATCAACTATGCTGGGGGAAGGGGAAAAGAAAGTTGTCTTGAAGATGGCCCAGATACCACAGAAGGACAGGCAAGATAGGGAGACTAGAGAGGGATGATGAGGAAGTGGTAGAGGGATATGGTGAGGAAGCAAATCAAAGAAACTCTCAGTAACATGTTTGTAGTTACTCAAGGTAAGATGCATGTATGAAACATTACACTTTTTAGGCCCTGGTTAACACTTAACAGAAAGATGGGCAAATGACTGCAAAATTATTTCATTAAAAGTGTTTACACTCATGGAACTGGAAAGAACTTTGGAAAGTATATTTTGTCCAATCCCCTAATTTAAGAAAGCAGGATCCAGGGGCAGCTAGATGGCACAGTGGTTAAAGCGCTGGCCCTGGATTCAGGAGTACCTGAGTTCAAATCCAGCCTCAGACACTTGACACTTACTAGCTGTGTGACCCTGGGCAAGTCACTTAACCCCTATTGCCCCACAAAAAAAAAAAAAAAAACAAAAAAAAAAAAGCAGGATCCATAGAACATTGAGGCTGAAAAAGACCTTAGAGAACAGAGGCTCCAAGACCCTTATTTTACAATGGAGGGGCCTGATGCTCAGATAAGGGAAATGAGCTGACTAAGCAGACAGAGCCGGTGCTCAGGTGTTCTCTCTTCTATGGGACCCTCCCTCTCTCCCTGAACATTGGAGCTTGAATTTCATTCTATCTATCAAAAAGCTCTTACTACCCACTTACTATGTGCCAGGCATCTTGCTAAGTACTGGGAATACAAAGTTCCTGCTCTTAAGAAGCACATACTCTAATGGAGAAAACACCAGCAGGTTCAAGATATGTACTGAGCGGATAGTACATAATCTCAGACGAAAAGGCACTATTATTCCCTTTACTTCCCAAGTATTGTGTCTACTTACTATAAGTTTCATGGAGGGTCTAGCACATAGTGGGCACACAAGAAAATATTTAATAAATTCACAGAAGGTTAAGGGGGGGCGGGGATCCACAATGCAATACTGACCACTGAGGATGACAACATAAACAGAAGCGAAGAAGATGCTGCAAGCCAGGTACTGTAATCACAGAAGAAGGCAGGGGAATGTCCTGATGTGATGGTCAATCGCTGGGGATGATAAGATAATCACTGATGGCACAAACTATTGGGAGAGGCTCTCAAATGATGGGGGAGGCTGCTCTGGAAGCCAGGAAGTATACCAACTCCTCCCACTGACCCCAGGCAAGCATAGGAAAGGGAACAGTCAGAGGTAGAGAACATAGCAAGAGCTGTGGCATCTCCAGAAGCTGGCCAGTCTTCAGCTAGTGCCAGGTGGTGAAAGGAGGGTCGGGGCAGAGAGAGTGAGGAGAATCTCAAGGTCATAGTAAGAACTTGAAGCCTTTCTGGCTCAGAAGGCCCTTTCAGAGCTTGCGGCAGCAAACTCTTGTGGGTCAACTCTGACCCAAGAAACAGAGCTTCCATGTAAAGACTGAGCCACATTAACCATCTCCCTTCGCTACAAGATACCAAAGAAAAACAGAACACTTGTCAGGAAAGTGCTCAAACTGCCAGTTCTTTATACAATATGCCAACTTCTACAAGTCCCTTTAACCTACCATATGTTGGTGTTGCTCGGTTTTCAAGAACCTCAGCAAAGGTCTAAAATCTTCAAAACAAGACAAAGAAATGCTACTTTAGGAGAAAAAAATATTTTAAAGAAAATTATAATATTCACGGTAGAATTAAGTTACAAAACAATACTTCATTCTCTCCAAAAAGTTTTTCTCTTGAGCATTCATTTGTGGCGGGAGTTATGGTAACTTTGCTCACTAAAGTTTTAGTCTTCACCAAGATTTACTAATTTGGTAAAGTGATGTGAGTGTTCATTTCTTTTCAATCATTTCTGAACTGCACAAAATAGAACAAAAGACATTCTCTTTAGAAGCAAAAGCTAAAGCTAGCTGAAACATAACTGGATTCTAATCCTTAGGATTTTAACGTATAGCAAATAAAATGTCTGCCAACCTTCTGTCAGACATACTATCCTCTAAAGAAACAGAGTATCTCTAGGTGCTAAAATATTTTTAAACTAAAATACAATAGTGGTGTGTGAACTGGACGTGTAATTCCAGTGGCATAGTGAGCAAATCCCCTCTCTCAATGCCAATCAGCAGCTTCTCCGAAACTTAGGGTCTTAGAAAGCTGCCTAGAGCAGAAAGGCATCAACCACACGGCCACCCTTAGCGCTGTCCAAACCAGATCACAATGGAGAAATATGTAACAAAAGACAAATACAACAGGACATAGATAATGTTAACATGTGGCTTCCTAAGTCTGCAGGGATGCTTACATGCCACTTAAGGGCCCTTATTTCTAGTTTGACCAGTGCCTAGTAGTATAAATGAAGGGCACAATTTGAATCCAGGTCTTCCTCACCTTGAGGCCAGCTCTTTATGCCACGCTGCTGAAACAACTAATCTAAAAAACTCTGATCCATTCTGTTTTCCCAGGCTAACTAGGCTCCATACTCAGCCCTAATTCTGTGGTTTGGTACCTTTAGTATTTCACTATTAAACTAAAACCCCCTTACCCCACTGTCTTCCACCATTCCAGACGCTCATTCTGGATACCCAAAGTATCATATTTCTCTGTTCCTGTCCCAGATCACTGGAGGAAAAAAATATCAGGCTGATTCTACCCACTATTTATTCATGATATTATATATTGTTACTTGGTGCCTAAATGTTAAATTAAAAATACAGCTCAGTCCTTGGGGTTGAAAAAATAAACCTCACCTCTACCCAACTGATTTTTTTAAATGTCTACAATAATCCAGAATACTGAAATTACCAATCTACTAGTTTGTAAATTTGAAATGCCTATGCTAAAAGATAGCAAATTTGGGAATACCTGTATCAAGGCTTTAAAGGATGAAAGCCCTTTGAAAGTAGGTCATGTCAGGGGCAGCTAGGTAGCATGGTGGATAAAGTACCGACCCTGGATTCAGGAGGACCTGAGTTCAAATCCGGCCTCAGACACTTGACACTTACTAGCTGTATGACCCTGGGTAAGTCACTTAACCCTCATTGCCCTGCAAAAAAAAAAAAGAAAGCAGGTAATGTCTTTTTTGCATCCAGATTTGCTCCCTATAAATTCACAATACTATTACTCTACCTAAGATATTATTTGGGTATCCTTTAAGCAAAACGTGCCATTCAATGTTCATCCACAGAGGTGATCACCCTAAGGAAGTACTTCAAATAGGATGCAATGCATCAGACTTAGTTGTGATGTATTTAAACTCATAAAGATAAAAGCATGAACATGTATGTTTCAAATGTTAATGTCCAAAGCATAAAAGATTAGAAGAGAATTCAATCTAATTAGTGGGTATTGTCAATCAATCAAAAAACATTTAAGTGTTTCCTGCCCTAAAGGTGCTTACAATCTAATAGGGAATGGAACATGAAAACAAACTGTGTACGATAAATAGGAAATAATTAGGGTAGGAAAGGCATCAGAATTAGGAGGGGTTAGAGGATTCCAGCAAAAGATGAGATTTTAGTGGAGACTTAAAGGAAACCAAGAAGGTCGGTAGTGGGCACAGAGGACATGGGGGGCAGCCAGAGAAAATGCCTGTAGCCAAAAGATAGAACGTCTTGTTCATGGGACAGCCAGGAGGCCAGAGTCACTGGATCAAAAAAGGAAGGGGAGTAATAAGAAGACTAGAAAGGGGCTAGGATATTGTTGTTTGGTCTTCACCCTCCTAGAGAGCCAATGACATCAGTGAACTGGTTAAGTGAGGCAGGGCTGTGCAAAGTCACCAGCCTCCCTCTCTCCTCTGGAGCCATCTGGGTGCAGTGGCAAGATATCCATCAGAATGAATGAGATGGCCCCGGATACAGTAAGCGATCTTGGCATTTTAAACTAACTAAGGCCATTCCCAGGTCTCAGTCTGTCTGAGGTAATACCCATTCAGTAATTAAGGCTAGGTAAGAAATTAGGCAAAGAATGGCTTCTTTTACCTAGTCAAAAAAAAAAAAAAAGGTTTAAGGAAAAGCACATTCTTTAAGAGGATAAGCATATTCCAGATAGAATAAGGTAAAGACAAATGAAGATGGATTTGAGTGGGGCGAGACTTGAGGCAGGCTGACCCACTAGCAGCTAATGCAATAGCCCAGACATGATGTGACAAGGGCCTGCACTAGTGGTGATAGTGACAGAGCAGAAAAGAAGGTGTATTCTAAAGATGTTGCAAAGGTAAAATCAACAGGCCTTGGCAACTGAGGATATAGGGGGTGACAGACAGATAGTGAGGAGTCCAGGATGACTCCTAGGTTGGGAGACTGGGAAGATGGTGTTGCCCTTGACACTAAAAGGGAAAGTTAGAGAAGAGGGTGGGGAGCAGAGGATAATGAATTGTTTTGGACATCAGATTTGAGATGTCTGAAAGGCAATTGGAAATGTCAGATTGAAGGTCAGCAGAGAGACTGATGAGATCGCTGAGTGAAGTAGTATAGAGGGGGAAGAGAAGAGAGAGGGCCCAGGACAAACCATCAACAGCGGGCATGATCTGGATGAGGATTCAGCACAGGGGACTGAGTAGTGTGGTCAGACAGGTAGGGCAAGAACCAGGAGCGATGTCCTGAAAACCCAGAGAGGAGAGAGTATCAAGATGCAGAGAGTGATCAACAGTGTCCAAGGCTACAGAGAGGTCAAGGAGAATGAGGACTGAGGAAAGGCCACTGGATTTGAGAAAGAACAGTGTTGGTAGACTAAGGTTGGAAGTAAGGGGGTAAGAAGGGAGTGAGAGGAAAGTGGAGGCATCTACTGGAGATGGCCTTTTTGAGTTCAGCTACAAAGGACAAAAGAGACAGGATGACAATTACCAGTGATGGAAGGATCAAATGAGGGTTTTTCCCAGGATTTAAGAAACATCTGTAGGCAGTAGGGAATGAGCCAGTATACAGAGAGACTGAAAATGAATGATAAAAGTGGGGATCACAGAGGGAGCAAGAAGAAAAGGGATGGAATGAAAGTGCTTGATCAGGCAGAGGGTTAGCCTTGGTAAGAAGTAAAGCCATTTCACCAAGGGAGATTGGGGTGGAAGAGGTACTGGCCAAAGGCATGTGAGTGATAGGAGATGAGGGAGAGGGGAGAAGAGGGAATGGTCTTTATTTTTTCTGTAAAATATGAGGCAAAGATCTCAGCTGAGTGGGTAAAGGGAGGCTTGAGGAGGGATGAAAAAATCTGGAGGGGCTGCTTCGAAGAGGGGGATAGTAAGGTGATAAGGGAAGTATGGTAGGTTTGCCTAAGAAGGGCTGTAAGATTTTCTTCACCCTCATTCAGCACATATGGAGCAAAGATGATGAATGGTGGGAGTGATCCAAGGTTAAGGCTTGGCTGGGAATAAGAGTCATCAATACAATAAGGGGGCAAGGGATTCAAGAGATGTAGAAAGACTCAGCAGACTCCAGTTGTATTGTTCCATTTGTAATGCCACAATTTAAGATAGATATCGATAGGCTGAGGAGTATCCAGACAAGAGCAACTAGGATGGTGACGGTCCTATGTATGTCAGTGGGAGATCTTTTCAGCTATGCTTTGGACAAATGATTGCTGAGGTACCCTCCAACACTAAAATTCTGAGATGCAACATTTAATTATCAGAAATTACTATCATTTGGTAAAATGCTAGCATTGAATAAAACTAATACTCCAGATATAGCAAAATAGTCAAGATTATTAGAGATTCTGGTATGAAAGCCTCAACCAAAAGATGCTCTTCCAAAACTCTTTCAATGCTAAAGCACTGGCAAAAATGCTTCTTTAAATCTATTCTACTCAACTCCCATTTATACTCACCTTTGCTACTGTGACCCTCTCCCCTCTCTAGGCCATAGGAGTTAATTCTTCAAAATAACTTCAAGCCCAAAGTTAAAAGAGCAGAAAAGAAATGCTTACAACTTTTCCTTGAAAAAACAGCTCTAAACAAGAATTTGGCCTGCTCTAGTTTTTAATTCTCCTGGGTTTTCCTGCTATTCAAAGAAGGACTAGGCGCTCCCTTCAGTCCAGTGCCTGCATCTTCTTTTCCCACCCCCACCTGGTCTCGGGCCCAGGAATGTCAGGCCTACACACTCAAAATCGACCAAGGCAACAAAGGAAAAAAAGTAAAGGAAAAAGTTCCCTCAAGAGCAAAAACCTCAGGCCCAGCTGTACATCAGCCTGAAACAGACACTGAGGGCAATTAAGGACAGCAGAAGATCAGGCCGTTCCTCAATTTCCTGAACACACACAGAGGAAGACCGTGTACAGGGCACAAAATCTAATATAACAAGTAAACATACAAATGAGTATGTCCTCAAAACACATACATGCACACGCACATCCTTCTCCAAAAAGGCAACCACTGCACAAGACAAAAGACATTAGAATCAAAAACCTGTTCTGTGTCAACAGATGGTAAAAAGAGTGCCCTTGAGGTGGAAGAACCGTCCTTAAAACATGAAAAAGAGAAGAATATGGTCTTTCTCACCTGTGAGGGCAGCACAAGGAGCAAGCACTGATGAAACACCTACTATGTCCCAAGCACTGTCTCCCCTGCCACTGGAGGACTCCAGGACGGAGCAATCAACTCCTCCCAAAGCTTCTCTGCAGGGAAGACTCAATTTTCCATCAGCTGCTGCTCTGCTTGGTTTGACTCCATGAACCAGGCTGGTGTACTCCCAAGAGGCCCTGCCCTGCATCTGTTTCCTCCATTAGATTGTGAGCTTTTTCTTACTGGTATCCCCAGGGCATAGCACTGGGCCTGGTATCCAGTAGGTGTTTGATCAGTGTTTCAATGCTGACTATGCACTGTGGATACAATGACAATGAATGTGATGAAACAAACTCCAGGAGCATGATAGAGACATGGCTATATAGGTATACATGTATATAATTATAATCAGAAAGATGGACTGGACTGAGAACTGGAATTCCTAGCCTGCATTCCTGCTCAACCACTAAATGTACAGCCTTGAGCAAGCCACTCTGGTTCTCACTTTGTTTTGTAAAATGGGGGTAATATTTACCTCATCTAATTTAGAAGGTTATGGGAAAACTAAGCCTATGCAAATAAATGCAAGGGGTTACTATCTTTCAGGGCTTTTTCCTGGAAAAAGCATAGCTATATTTGGAAAAGTGTAGGTGTTCACATGTGACAATGGCTTCATGTACATGTCCTCATGTGTTAACAAAGAGATGGGGAAGTAGCCTCCCCCAAAGAGCCAAAACAAACATAATCTGTCATGCCACTTTCAGAGGAAGAACACAGGAAATGATTACAGGGCTACCTTTGTTGTACTCTGCAGAGTGCCCAGGATGCAGTAACTGGGCCTCTTCTGCTAAGACGTTGTACAACCATTCCTAATAATGTACTATTTCCCCCCTGGGGTTCTTTCTTAGCACTAGTCCCAGCTAAAACTCTACCTTCCCCAAACCCTCTTAATTCCAGTGTCTTCCCTCTGTTAATTATTTCAAATTTATCCTGCCTATAGCTTGCTTTGTATATATTTACTTACAAATTGTCTCCCTTTTAGACTGTAAACCCTTTGAGGGCAGCGATTGTCTTCTGCCTCTTTTTGCATCTGTTCCTGGCACAAAGGAAGCACTTAATGTTTATTGGTTGATAATCTACCTCCCAAAATGATCAGGATTCCTAGTAGCAAAAGAACAACCTTCTAGTAGTTTGCCTTTACATAACTTCTATTACAATCATCTTAAAGGTAAGTGACTATTTCATGCAGGGGACTGGGGCATTTCCCTTTTCAATCCTTTCCTTGCTGGTAGCTGCCCCTACACTACACCTCATGAGCTTAAATCACTCAAGGACACCGGCCAGGAAAGCTACTTGGGAGAAAAGCGATTTAGACACTGGGTCAATTCTTTAAAAACCCTTCTCTGACACAAAGTTTGGAGGGATCTATGCCAATACATTAGTGATACATCTAACCTCTGTCAGAGTCTAGTATTCAAATATAATGCTCTATTACGACCAGAAGTCAACCGCAGACAACACTATTCTGGATTCCACCGCACATCTCCGTATTGGACAAGTTATATTTTGCTCGTTGAAATATCAGTTCTATTTCAGTAGACACGTGGAGGCTTTTTCCACAGGCAAGATTATGTTGGTGTCAAAGTCATTTTGTTGACATCACAACAGCCAAGAACATCTGTTGATACCAATTATGTCTTCTTTCTCCTCCTATTAGGTTCAGTGCCAACCTCGAATATCCCAGGCTTACGCAGGTGTGGCATATGGTTGAGAATATCGAGCTAGGTGCTCTCATGTTCTAGGTCCTGCTTCTGCAAACTAACCTCCGAGAACCCTGGGGTCCTCAATCTGAAAAAGGAAGAAGCCAAACTCGGTCTTCTGGGGCTGACATTGCTGGGGGGGCGGTGTAAGAGGAAGGACAACCTGGCATTTGCACGGAGACCACACTTTGTCTATGCCTGACCTCACCCCCCGCAAGTCCACTGCTTTGAACTTGACCCTTCCTGCCACAAAGTTCCTTCCTGCGCCTCTCGAAGAGAAAAGAGGGTGGAGATGGTGACTATTGCCCCATTTTACATAAATGGACACTGAGGCACCAGCGGCCACAGCTCCCTCTAGCTGCGCACCTACGCGGGGAACGGGAGTCCTCGGGTCCCCCGGGCCTATGACCCAGGGGGCCAAGGGCAGGGACCAGGCTTTCAACGAGAGGACGGCAGGAACTTGCAGTTACCAACGCCCGGACGCCGCACAGCTGGGAGTCGTGGGGGGCACCAACCCGGTGACCCCGCGCCTCACCCCGTTCCCACCTCCGGCCGCGGCCCCAGGAGCCGCTCCCCCGCCCTTCCTCTCCGGCGCCCCCCAGGACAAGCAGGACAACCACCGAGACAACCACCCTCGGCGCGCGCCCCTGCAGACATAGCCGCCAGGGCACAGGGAAACTTACAGCCTTCCTACTGCGTGCGCAGCCCGGCGGGGTGACGTCACGCAGGCCTCGCGTTCGAGGACGTCAGACCGCGGGGGGCGGGGCAGGCGGTCCGACACCTCCCCCTCATGCACCTCCTCCGCCTACGCCACACATACACATACGCGCGAGAACACACACACACACTCACACACACACTCACACTCACACTCTTTCTATCCCCCCCCCCCCCCGCTGTCCCCCCAGCGCCCCTCCCAGCAAAGGCCGAGACAAGTATAGGCCCGCCTCGCCTCTCAGAGAACTTTCGTGCGCAGACGCAGTGTGTTCGTGGCTCCCTGCTACGTCCCCCCACCCCAGCTGGCGTTTTCCGTTTTCCGCGTTGGGCGGAGAAAGGTGGAATCAGAGGAGAGGATTTAATGGCCTGCCGCGTGTGGAAAGTGGAGTTGGGGGAGGCTTAGGACTGACATGCGGGGTGGAGTGCCTGTGGGTGGGTGGTGTACGAGTGGGGACCGTCCGGACTGAGCGCAGCTCCGGGCGAGCTGGGCCGGGGTGGGAGAGTCGCCCACGCGGATTGACACGGACTTTTGCTCTTTTGCTCACGTGCTCGTAAAAGTTCTCCACGTGCCGTGACGTAAGCGGCTCCTCCCGGCCCCCTCTCAGCCACGCCCATCCGGTCAGAGCGTGTTTCGTGTTGCGTTTGGCCCCGCCCACCCGCCCCACCCAGCCAGGGCTCCGCCTAGCCCGCTCCTGCCCGGGCCTGGCCTCCTGGTCACGGGGCCTCCTCCCGCTCTGGAGCTGACCCTGCCCCACCCGCCTCCCTCACTTCCTTCTCCTTCCTCCCCGCGGGGGTTCTTAACCTTGACCATGAACTTGTTATTATTTTTTAATATTTTAAGAGCCACATTTCAACATAAGTGGCCTCCTTTGCAATCTGATGTCGTTTTATTTTATGCATAATTGTGAGAAAAGGTCCGTGGGTTTCATCAGACTAACCAACAGGGCCTGACTCAGAAAAGGGGGAGACTCCCTGCCGCGGGGGACTCCCCCCTCCCCCCGCTGCTTTCCCCCCCTCCCCCCTGCCTCAATCCCATGCCCCGCCCCCACTCCATTCCAGCCTTAAATATTAGCAACCATATGTATGTATACATATATGTATATGCCATGTGTATGTATGTATGCATGCATGTATAATGAGATGATAAATGAACTGGGTAGGACCGTTAAGAAAAAGAATCCTTGGCTTGTATGGTATGTGGTCTTTTAGGCCTCAGTAAATGACATGGTCACCTGTGGGATCCTGTCCTTCCCTCGACGATCTGATCTTCAATGGACCTGGAGAGAAGACTGATATTTTTACAAAGTAAAATGATAATCAATGAAGAGTATCAGGTTTTAGGGCTCTGTGTGAAATTGGCTAAAAAATAAATGGGTCAGGGAAGGAAAAAAAGGGGGGATTTACCTGGAAACTTTGTTGTATATTTAAAAGGAATAGCAAGTTGTATATATTAGATTTGGAGTTTCATGAGTGATGTTTTTTATTATACTGTGTTATGGAAATGCTTATCCATAAATTAAAAATAAAATATTAAACATAAATGAATGAATGAATGATAAAATAAATGGGGGATGAGTGCTCAGGGGAAAGCATTCATTAGTAGGTCCAAGGCTCCTTACTGTGTAGTTTTTCTGACTTTATTGGTATTTATGAACAACTTCCTAATTTATTATGACAACCCCATTTGACCAATTTTGTTTTTACATATTCAGACCCTACCGGCATCTAAAGTTATAAAACTAATACAACAGCAACTTAGGATTTTTTTTTTCTCGAAAAGGAGATTGATGGTAAATGATTGGATTTTGGTGTATGGAAAATGGGATTTTTTTAATTTAAAAATATTTAAAGAAAATTTATTAGTGTTATGGGGTAGGACTACTGAAGTTTGACCAGGCCAGCTGACACTGGTTTTCTCCTTGAGACACACCTTGAAGCAGGAGAGATAGTCCCATTGGGTGTGACTGCTGCCTTTGTGGCCTGAGGGGGACAGAGATGGCTGGAGAACAGCCTCTTGACCAACTTCCCCAGCCACCACCAATGGGGGATGGTCCTCCCCCAATAAGGGAACTTTTCATAGTCAGATGATCACCCCATCTGACCACCATCTGTCCTCCCTAAAAGTATTTGTGTGGGGGCAGCTAGATGGCACACGGGATAAAGCACCTGCCCTGGATTCAGGAGGACCTGAGTTCAAATTTGACCTCAGACACTTGACACTAACTAGCTGTGGGACCCTGGGCAAGTCACTGAACTCCCACTGTTACACACACACACACACACACACACACACACACACACACACACACACAAAGTATTTGCATGTCTCTTCCTGGAGGAGAATGGTATCTCAGAGAGCCACACTTCTGTGCCAATACCTTCTCCCCATGACAAGTCCAAGGACTTCACTCTTGGTTTCCTTTCTCTTGCACCTAAATAAAAAGTTATTTTATTCAAATTGGAGTTGTGTGCAATAGGGTATCATTCTTTAAAGAGGAATTCCTAAGAACCCCTACCCCAAAGCCCCACTGATTTCCCCCATAACAATACCATCATTTTTAGGTTGGAAATGTGGTTGCATTCTCAAGTTAATCCTAAGAACACAATGATAAAATATTTGAGCCCTAAGGCTCTGTTTTACAAACAGCAGCGGTGTCAGTGTCTTCTAAAAGTGAGGGCCATATAACTGATAAGTTTCTCTTAAAAAGTTTTACTGAATTATTGCAGCAAAAGGAATAAGTTATCATCTAGTCAGACCCATAGTCCTCTTTGAAGGGGGCTCATCATACAATGGAAGAGTAGCCCCAGGTGGAGGGGGAGGAAGTAGCCTTGCACTGCTTTGTTTTAGGGGAGGAAGGAGTTGCTCTTGCTGGGGGGGGGGGTGTCAGGAGGAAAGAGGGCTGAGAAGGGGTGACCTTATTGTTCCATGTAACATATGGCCCTGAGTTCAGAGGAATAGGGACTCTCAACCACAGTTAAGTTGTTCTAACATTTTCCAACTCTAGTGGTACCATCGGGACCTTCTTTGCTATATAGTGGGCTCTCATGACAGGTTTCTCCTCAGCAAGGGAGGATCACAGAAGGTAAGACAGGAATGTTTCATAGGATGTGTGGCCATGAGTCCCCAGGACAAGTAGGAATTCTCAACCTGAACAGATGTTCTAGCTTCTTTAAACTCCCATCAGGGGCCAGCAGTCCTGACCAAAAGAGGTGGGGATTTTCATACAATGGGCCTGCCCTAACCTCCCTTTTTTTGCCTGGATCAAAGCTGGCTCCTAGGGGAGATAGGCCTTTCCTTACAGCTAAACCACAAAACCTGCTACCTCCTACAGTGATAGGTTCATGGTGTTGACATTAAAGTGGCTCAGTTCACCAGTGATCTTGAGGCATGCAGGAGAGGCGCTCCCTTTCATAAGGGAAGGGTTGAGAAGGGAACTTTCAGGATGAGAAGGTTGGGATAGATTTCAGGGTTGCGGATTCTGTTGATACCTCAATGGTTCCAGACCACAAAGCTGTATCAGCTATAGCTGTCCCCACAAGAAAATCCCAGCCATCACAAAAATTTCCTCTAATACCTTGGCAGGCTTTTCAGTCAAAACTAGTTGAATGAATTGGCCAAAGGCGGCTGCTGCTTAGCCTGCTGGGCTGTGGTACCCACAGACTATGGATAGAGGCAGGAAGAACCTGAAGACTAGCCCAGAAGCTGGTCAAGGATGTTGATGCTTTAAAGGCCTAAGGAGAAGGGGCAGATGCTTGACTAGACCCAGTCTTAGGAGCCTGAGAGGGCCCAAAGGACCATTCCACCTCCACCAGCACCTTGATGGGACTTCTCAGGAATATGATTGTTAAGAACACTAGGAAAGAATTCATAGTATGTTTGTATGATGGCTATTGGGGGCATGCCTAGAACACTTGTGATATCACCCATGTAGCCGACTCTTGGGGACCAGCTTCTGGAAGAGAGAAAAACTGGCCTCATGCCTTTATTCATGGCTGATAGGATGATGCAGTAAGGAGGGAGCCTGTGGCCAGCTAAAATCCTATCTTCCACAGGAAACTTTTCCCAACCCCTCTTAATTCTGGTGCCTTCCTTCTGTGATTTATTTCTTGCAGAGAGCTGGTAGTATATTGTTCAGGGATATATCTTGTTTTTCCATATTTGTTTTCTTGGTGCCTTCCACATTATATTGTGAGCTCCTTGAGAACAGTGACTGTCTTTTGCTTTTCTTCAAATCCCCATGGCTTGTACTGTACCTGGCACACAGTAGGCACTTAATAAATGCTTATTAATTGTTTGCTTCCTCCTCCTCCTACCTCCAGGTCATCTGGCCCTGAGAAAGGGGTCTGGAGTTTGGGCCTTTTCTTTAGTCCTTTTCAGTACTAGATACAGGAAGTAAAGTCTCTGACCCAGAGAGCTAAAGACAGACAGATCCAGGAGTCCCAGAACCCAAGCTAGGTGTTTCTGCCAGCCCAACAGCAAAGTTCTAAAACCAAGAGCACAGGGATGGGGTGGGGGTATTGGAATTTCTACTTGAGGGTCTAATGCTATGTAGGAACTGAGCTTAACTTTGAACCAAATCTCCCTCTCCTCCCCAGACACTGAAGGTGGTGTGCTTTGGGGGGGGGGGGGAGCAGGGAGAACATGAGATTATGACCCCAGGCCAGGGGTTAGGGCCAATGCTTGCATATTTGTTCTTGATATATATATATATATATATATATATATATATATATATATATATTTTTTTTTTTTTTTTTTTTAGTGAGGCAATTGGGGTTAAGTGACTAGCCCAGGGTCACACAGCTAGTAAGTGTTAAGTGTCTGAGGCCAGATTTGAACCCAGGTATTCCTGACTCCAAGGTCAGTGCTCTATCCACTGCGCCACCTAGCTGCCCCTGTTCTTGATATATTTTTAAAGTAAAAACTTAAGATGATGTTAAGTAGCTATAGGGATCTAGGGTACTAGTCACTGTCCCCCTAAAAATAAAGGAAACACAATCAGTGGGACCTTGAGCCAATGGCAAAGATAAGAGAATTCCCAACATCCCTCCCCCAGCATACCAGAGAAGGGAGAGGAGTATATGAAATGAATCAGTCTGGTCTTCAGAGAATAAGGCCAGAGCAATTCTTGTTACTCTTACATGGACCATTTAATGATACAGAATTCTCATGATTCTTTATTCATTTTTCCCAAGACAAGTCCACGTAAAAATAAACAGAGGAGACATACCTTAAATAAACATCAGTTTTCACTATCTTCATGCAGATCTTATTTCTTGAGTGTGATTATAATGGAATCATTCACTTTTAAAACATTCACAAAACTTTTCAGACTTTTATTAGAACTTTGGTATTTTATCTGGGAACATTATTATATTAAATTTGATAATATCTGGGATGGAATTCTGAGAACATGAGGTCAACACTTCAAGGATCCAGGATTTCGTTTGTGTAGGACTCCCTCTGCCAATGCAGATTTTTTGCCTTCCATGCTTTCATCATATAGTTTTCATGAATCCTTGGGACAAAATTATTGATCACTTGATGACCAACCCTGTGGAGCTATAAGTCTCTAAATGTAACTGGTCCTTAGATAACAAACAATCATCTGTCACAGTAGCAGAACATTTTCTAGCCTGGTAAGATCTGTGCAAACTGCCACGACTTTCACATTTCTAAGAATGTTTTAGAGCCTAGGGTTACCCCCATAACATGGGTAGTTAGGACTTTAGTGGAGGATTAAATCATATTCTAATATAATTAACCTACTAAAGTTAATAGCATTAGGGGAGCTAATACGTCACAGTGTCCTGAGTACATTAGATTTGTGCTATATTTTTTCAAACCTGAATGCAATCATAGAATACATTTTCTTTGACTAATGGCTCACTTCTCCTCTGTCCTACACCTTCCCTTCTCATTCGCCCACCCCTGCCACCAAAACAAAACAAAGCAAAGCAAAACAAAACAAAAAACACCTATATCATTGGTCATGGTGAAGCAAAAATCATGGTGAATGGAAAAATAGGGAGTGGGAATTAGATACCCAAAATACAGCATATGATATAGACAGAATCTCTAGGCAAAATACTATGATAATTGTCCAATCCTGGCTTTGCCAGGTCAATTAGAAATGGGAGAAAGAGAAATTACCTCCTCCTCTGTACTCATCCCTGAAGAAATTCCCTCTCAGAATCTGGGTTCTCTCTATATACAAGTTCCCAACTTGAATTCCCCCAAATGCTAAATCCTCAAACCACTGGATGCTTACTTTTTTTTAGGGGGGGGTGATGAGGGTTAAGTGACTTGCCCAGGGTCACACAGCTCGTAAGTGTCAAGTGTCTGAGGTTAGATTTGAACTCAGGTCCTCCTGAATCCAGGGCCAGTGCTTTATCCACTGTGCCACCTAGCTACACCCATGCCTTACTTTTTTTTTTTTTTTTTTTTTTTGCGGGGCAATGGGGGTTAAGTGACTTGCCCAGGGTCACACAGCTCGTAAGTGTCAAGTGTCTGAGGCCGAATTTGAACTCAGGTACTCCTGAATCCAGGGCTGGTGCTTTATCCACTGCGCCACCTAGCTGCCCCCATACCTTACTTTTTTACATAAGCCCAAAGCCCACTGTGGATTCTCTTAATCATTCACTGATACCTGCGTGGTATCACTGATCTCTCAAGACAATTAAGGACCTTCTTGTAGTAAAACTCTTCAATATGTCCTTTAAGGAGGTAGTTTTTCCCCATTCGGTATTAATATTTCTTTCTATAGCAAAATATCTTTGTCCTAAGCAATAAGTATCTTTTTGAAATGTATTTCTATTAAGATTTGGTCTCACTGTAAGTAAGAACTAAAAAAGGGAATAGGTGCACAGAGGATATAGGTAAGTCCTTTCAATGAAGGTTCTCAAACCTTCATTGAATAATCCTATGTTGGGATTGTTATAAAGCAGATTAGTGCTTCAGGGAGATGTTGGACTCTGACTTCTGAGGTCCTTTCAACTCCAAGATTCTACAATTCGAAATAGTATTTGTGTATTAAAAGAAACTAGAAAAAAATCAAGAAAAGCTGAAATATGGTATCAAGAAAAGTGAATGAGATTAGGTTATGACAATCATTATTAAATACATAACAATATGCTAAATATAGACACAGGGTTTTTATAAATGCTTGTTGCTTAATGAATAATATATTTGCAAATACTGTATATCTTTAAATTTCCAGTGGGATTTTGAATCAGAAATAATTCATTGGTGCATTGACATGGTTTCACAACTCAATAGCGTCTTCTTAGCTGGCAGTATTCTTCTACTTTAAAGTAGAAGGGTTAAGTGACTTGCCCAGGGTCACATGGCTAATAAGTGTCAAGTGTCTGAGGCCAGATTTGAACTCAGGTCCTCCAGAATCCAGGGCTGGTGCTTTATCTGCTCTGCCAGCTAGCTGCCCCTGAGCAAGTGCTTCTTACACTATCACAGACTACATCTATCTTCTCATTGCATATCTTTTTTTTTCTTTTCTTTTCTTTTCTTTCTTTCTTTTTTGTTGTTTTTTTTTTTTGGTGAGGCAGTTGGGGTTGAGTGACTTGCCCAGAGTCACACAGCTAGTAAGTGTCAAGTGTCTGAAGTCGGATTTGAACTCAGGTCCTCCTGAATTCAAGGCTGGTGTTTTATCCACTGCAGCACCTAGCTGCCCCTCCCATTGCATATCAATCGTCTTCTTAGGTTTTTTAAAATCCCCCCCCCAGTTCGTTGTATAGTAACTATATGATCCTATAGTTGGTTTATCTACCAGCTTAACTATGTTGACCCTCAAAGGACAGAATTTGGTCTGTAACTGAGTCTTTATCAGTTCAGTAGGAGTTGCTAAAGTTTAGCATTCTCCTGTCATAGCCAATTCATCATAATCAAGATCACATCAATGTTTTGATAAGCCTTCATGGAAGTGCTTGAGAGACAAAAGTTAAACTTTGAAAGTAAGTAAAGTTAAGGATTGATTATTGGCATTACAAAAAAGATTATGATAATTATGATTGGCATATACCAATTTTAGAATAGTAAAGCCTTTTATATTTATGGCCTCATTTGAGCATTACAACCACCCTATAAGGTAGATCCTCAATTCAAATATTCAAATGAATATATGATCTCATTAATTTAGATGTTTCCTCTAATGATATAAATTGCAACCCACCCCTTCCTGTCCATCCTGTGAGTTTCTTGTCCATGTGAAACAACAAATAAAGAAATATTTATTAAATGCCTACTGTATACCAAGCATAAAGGATGAAACAATCCCTTTTCAGCAAAGAGTTTACATTCTATCAAGGGAGACCACAAGTACAAATAAAATATCTTTACATAAGTTGTTGTTGTTGTTGGTGTTAGTGTTGTTTTGGGGAGGGAGGAGTTTCCATCCCACATGCTGAAGACTTGCTTTTCTATGACAGCACAAAGATAACAGTGTCCACTTGTTATCCTTCACCCTCATCACATGACCAACTCATCTTTTTCAATCATCTATTTCTCCAATGACATTCTTCATTCCAGTTCTTTGAAGTTCCCTATTTGTTATATGTGGCATCCTGCTTGCATCTACAATGCTCTTCTCCATTGCCTCCTGTTTGATACAAACATTCAGTTCTTTAGGGACCAGTATGTTCCATGTCCTGTGGCCATACAACATCACTGGTAGAATTTTTAGTATTAAAAATATGGGTCTTTTTTCTGAGGTTTAAATACATTAATTACACACGTTTATTGTAATTTCCTAAAGGCATACAAACTACTTTCTTCTTCTTGTTTATTATGGGCCCAAATCATGGTTGTTGTTGTTGTTGTTGTTTGTAATAAATGTTTATTGACATCTTTAGTTTGTGACATCATCAGAACATCTCCCTGTATACCTACCTCTCCCCTCTCCCAGGAAGCCAATCCATATAACAAATAACATTTCTTTCTTTTTTTTTTTAAAGAAAGAAAGAAAAAGGGAAGAGAAAAAATGAGCAAAAAGTGATCAACACAATGAAAAAGTTTTAAAATATACATAATATACATACCCTTAGACCTCCCACCTCCACAAAGGAGTGGGGTGGGTGTATCTCTTCATATATTCTCCTACTTATTCTTTGTAATTTTGTAACATTGACTTTTGGTTGTTTCATGGTTTTTCTTTGCATTTACATTGTTATAGTCATTGTATATATTGTTTACTTGGCTATGATTGCTTAAATCTACATGAGATCATGTAAGTTTTATTTAGAATTTTCTGTATTGTCATATTTGTCATGTCTTAGAGTACAGTGATATTCCACTACAGTATGTGTTGAAGTTTGTTTAGTCATTCCCAGAATCAACAAACATTGATTTTGTTTCTTGTTCTTTGTTACCACAAAAACAATAATGTCATTATAAGTATTTTGGCATATATTGGGTCTTTCTTCTTATGGATAACCTCCCTGGGGTAGATGCCTAGTAATGGATTCTCTGGGACAAATGGTATGGAAAGTTTAGTTACTTTATTTTCATAATGCCAAATTGCTTTCAAAAATAATACACTAATTCACAGATCCACCAACAATGGGATATTGTGTCTATCTTCCCTGTACCATTGATTCTGCTAATCTTGGCCAAATTGCTGGTTGTGAGGTAAAACCTCGGGTTATTTTTATTTATATTTTGCATATTATTAGTGATATTGAATATTCTTTCATATGGTTGTTAATAGTTTGTGGTTCTTTTGAAAACTATTTCTTCATATCTTTTGACCTTTTATCTATTGAAGAAGGGCTTTGAGATATAGATATAGACACAGACATAGACATAATATTATACTTTTATACACAGATATATACATACATATACATGTATGTGTATATTACATACATATATGTGTTCATTTATACATGTATATTCATTGTTTACATAGATACCAAATTCTTATCAAATAAATTTTATACAAAGATTTTTTTCCCATTTGACCACTTCTCTTCTTATCCTAGAAAAACTGGTAGAATGCAAAATTTTTTCAGTTTCATATAATCAGAGTTATCTATTTTATCTTATGTAATTATCTGTATCTTATTTCATTAAGAATACATCTCTTACTCAGAGCTGTGAAGGTATATGAACTGCTTCTCTTCTAAATATTTTATGGTATGATCTTTAATAAAGTAAGATCACATCCATTTAGAAGGTATAATAAAATATCGTGTAATGTTTTGGTCTGAGTCTAATTTGTCAGATTATTTTCTAATTTTCCCAGAAGTTTTTTTTTAATCAAATAGGGAATTCTTTCCTAAGTAATTTCTGGTTTTCAGTTTATTGAACATTGGATCATTGAGTTCTATTATTTTCAATTCTCCCTTGTCTAGTCTGTTCTACTAATCTACATCTCTATTTTTAAACCAATACCAGATGGTTTTGATGTCTGCTCTGGGCCCTCTTCATAATATTTTATTTTTCCAAATGGATTTTGTTTTTATTTTATTGAGTTCTATAACCATCGCTTTGATAATTTGCTTGATATAGCATTAAAACCATAAATTAATTTTGGTAGTATTGTCATTTTTATTATATTGGCATGGCATGGCATGGCATGGTCATGTGCACTGAAATATTCCCCTAGCTATTTAGGGTAGCCTTTATTTCTTTAAGGAGCTCTTTGTATTTGAATCTATACAAGTACTTTTCAGTGTTGTTTTGTTTGCGCATAAATGGAGCTTGTACTTTGTCAAATGCTTTTTTAGGATCTCTTTAGATAATCATATGACCTACGTACCTACTTTCTGGTCAACATACAGTGGCATATGAATTATTTAGGAAAAGCAGTTTTGATATGGTTTCATTTTGTGAGCCTCTACTGATCCTAGGTTTACTTAAAGATTCTGACTTGGACCACCTAAAAACAGATTGTGCTGGTTACCCAAAGTTTAATTATTTCTCTGTTAGTTGAATGCCAGATTTTGTGCAATGCACATGTATTTCACTGCTTTCTTTTTACCTGAGTTCAAATCCAGTCTCAGACACTTGACACTTAGTAGCTGTGTGACCCTGGGCAAGTCACTTAACCCCAATTGCCTCACCAAAAAAAAAAAAAAAAAGAATGGATCTTAAAGAGCACAATCCAATGATTATTAACAATATTGCAATGGTTATTGGTGTCTGTCCTAAGTAAATCACATAACATTGTATGTTAATTGGAAAGTAGGCACACAGTTCAATAGTTATCAATGTTCTCTTGGTTCTCTGGCTCCTTTTACTTCCTTCCTTCCTTTCTTCCTTTCCTCTTCCTTTTCCTCTTCTCCTTCTCCTTCTCCTCCCACCCTCTTGTGTTCTTTCCTCTTCTTCCTCTTCCTCTTCTTCTCCTTCTCCTCCTCCTCCTCCCCTTCTTCTCTTCCTTCTCCTCCTTCTTCTCCTTCTCCTTCTTCTTCACTAATAAAATAAATAAGACTTTTCTAAATCTTTAGTAGCTTTTCCTCCTTTAGATGCCTTTTGAACTTATCCATCAATGTCTTCACAATTGTGTTACCTTGATATGAATCTCCTTCTTTACACTTGGTACAATCTAACTGTTTTTCCTATCTTTGTTCTCTCTAAGTGCTATTTTATTATTCTCTTTTTATTGATGAAGAAAAAGAGGCTTGGAGAAGACTTGCCTGTGGTCACCCAGTGTAAGTGTAAGGTGCTAAAATTCTAGCTAGTCTGTCTAAAATATCTAATGAGTGGTTGCCAATAAATTACAAGCTTTAGCAAGAGTTCAGCCTTTTAAGCATTTATTAAAGAGAATAAGAATTTGGTGAAGAGAGAGAAAAAGAGGCCTAGATTCAGCTATGTTTCTTGGGGAACTACAGTTCTGCTCTGCTCTCCACGAGAGTCCTGGCAAAAGAAAGCGAGAGAGCCAGCCTCGCCCCTTCTTCCTCCCACAAGCAAACATCACTTCCTGATGCCAAAGAAAAGCTACATGGCCTTGCCCTCAGACACCTTCTCCTCATGGTGGAGCTTTCCTACAGTAAGTCTCCAGCAGGTGGCATCATTCTAATCATTACATAAGTGTTAGAGGTAGGATTTGAAGCCAAATCTTTCTGACTCCTGCTCTAGCACTTTACTTACCTATGCTACACTATGATTTTCTATCATATTTAGCATTTTATTTCTGTATTTGAATTATAAAAATTATAAGACAAGGAGAAATAAGCTTTATGAGATCTACAAGTTGGGCTTAGAGAAGACAAAATAATGATAATCCCTTATGGTAACGAAACAAGGTCCTCTGTATTTTGAAAGCAGCAAGGCAAAGTGGCTGGTATGTTTTGGTTTGTAGTAAAAAAGACATGGGTTCAAATCTTGCCCATGACACTGACTATGGGAACCAGGGAAGATCATTTCACTGTTATTCGATTTGCCTACTAAATCATAAAAGCATCATATTTGTATAGTAAAACTTTTTAAAGCACTTTTATACATATTAATTTCACTATCCTGGGAAATTGATAAGGTAGATTTATATGATGTTAAAGTAAGGGAAAAATACATAATAAAATAATATTTAATATTCATGATGCCAATGTAGAAAAAATTAGTATTCAAATTTAAAATTCTTCCTCAAATGCATGTAGGATACCAGCAATTTCTGCAAATTTGTTTCGCCATGTTTATAAAATTGATAAACTTAATCCTAGTCCTGAAGTTTGTTCAAGCTATCTTCCACTTAACTATATAATTACATTAAAGAGGCCATTCCTCTATTCTTATTCACCTTAAGAATTCCAGGTAGAAGGAAGTCCATTTCAATCTAAAGACCATTTCCCCCCTCTTCTCTCTGCAAAAATTCATAACTTTTCCCTTAAATTTTCTCTAGTTACATTTTAAGGCTATTTATCTATCTTTAGAATATGAAATAAAAAGTATTAGATTCTTAAAATAGGTTATTTTAAAATGTTATTCTAAGGAAATATTGGGGAATTTCTCAATGAAAAGCAAGGTGACTCTCCTGAGAATATTTCACCTACCGGTCCACAAAACTAGAGGTCAAATAAAGTAAGAACAAATGAATGAATGAATGAATGCATGCATGCATGCATGCATAAAGTGAGTAGGAATAAATAAACTGGAAGGAGAAGAAATTTGTTACCTTACTATGGAAGAGCACTCACTGGTAGTATTTTTAGCATTCTAGGATACAGATTTGGTTTATATAGCTTCTCAGGCCTACTTAGAAAATATGACCAACCAACAGCATTCTGTGGCAGGTAAGTAATACTCAGCTAAACAATGAGGTGTTAGGTTCCCATATTTGGGAAACCAAATGAAACTTACAATGTAGCCTAAATCTGGTGGTCACAAGAATATTTCATCAAAATGGAAAGTCCCAAAGTACTTAACCAGCATTATCTGAGGTCGGGATGGACCTGTCAGTACATTGCATTTTAAATTGAGGTTCTTAGTCACATAAAACATTTCTAAAAAGGCATTTTGTTCTCTATATATAGTTCTCTCTCCAAATTGCTTGATGTTACCTGAAAAATGCTAGGGAAAAAAATAAAGTTGTTTTGTTGTTGTTGTTGTTGTTGTTGTTTCACCTCAAATTTTTGAGATGAACCTCTTTAAGGACTATTGTAACAAGAAATGTCATGGAGGCCATGAATGAAAAAAAAAGTAGTAATTAACGAGAATTACTTATACCCTAAGTGTCTGGCATCTATATGTAGGACACATTTTTATCAATTTCATAATAATCTACACTCCAATACATTTGGTGCTCTGCATATATTCCTTGTGCCTACACTGAGTATATTGGTCTCAGCAATAACAATACCACCAGCAATAAATCCGGGGCATGAACTTCAAAATAAAATGGGTTTTTAACCTCAGGCTCTGTTCTTCTAAAAACTCTGTTGTATGTGGCTGTAGAAAAAAATAATAAAAGCTCCAATCCAAAGGAAGCCTGGGTTGTTTGGATTGTGGAAAATGTAAAATTTGCTGAAGATTCATTTTTCCATTTCTTCCCTAGAGGCATTTTTCTAAACCTTTTTTTCTTCATAGTATAAAGTGTCAAATGGAAATTATAGCAGTTAATCCTCTTTATTAAGGAGGTGATTCTAAATATATTAATCAAAGATTACTGGCCATTTAAATTTTATTCCAGAGAATTATAGTGTTATTATAATCAAAAAATTTTTTGTCTAGTTCATTTTTTCAACTACTATTGTATATTTAGTTGAGACATAGATAAATACATATGGAGATTCGAATTTATTAACATATTTTATTTCATGAGTTCTGCTATGTAATTCCCTTCTAAAATTATATTTTCTTGTTTTCTGAAAGGAAACCTTGGACAGTCTAAGATTATATTTTGCAGGAGATGGTTGAGTTTAATATGGAGGAAAATGATTTGGGTCTGCCTCTAGTTAGACCATCTAATACATTCTGACCCTTTTGTTGTCTACTTGTGATTTATCTCATGTATGAAAATCATCTCTAATATCTATCAGAACAAAAAAGAAAAAATATCTATCAGAACAGATGACTATATTATTAACAGAAGTAGAACAACTGTCCTACCAGGAAACCTAATTTTAAAAGATCATCTTGTTTAGAAACAAGATTGAAATGAGAATAGCAGAAGATGTACCTAAGATTGCAATATGAATAGTAATGTATAGTGTAGGCCAAAAATCACAAAGGATTTTGATGTTTTAATTATTTTTTGAAAATTATTTTGTCTTTATTTCCTATACATATATTTCCTATGTATACTACATATGATGCTATGGTATTATAAATTAAAAATAAAAAATAAAGGAATTATTAAATATTGAAACCCCTTCATGATTTTTGGCCTACCCCATATTTTGGAAATAACATCTTTATTTTCATCTTTTTTTAAAAAGTGGAGTTTTAATTAAAACAATTAAATTTCAAACCAACTCTATTTATTATTTCAGAAGTAAATATTATGACTAGTACTAATAGGTAAATGATCATTTTAAATTATGAAAATATATTATGAGAATAATATCATATGTCAATTAAAATCATGGAATAGCTTTCTCTTATTAGACATAGTTTTACTTTTTTTATTCTATGTTTTTCCCCTTCTTCACTTTGTCTCTTAGTCGATGATATGCTGCAACTGAAAGGAATAATATAATAAAGATTTTCCATAGGTAGAGTCCAGCATTAGAGTTTATGCTTCTTCAAGCAAAACTAAATTATAGTGCTTCAAATGGCATCCAAATCAAATTGTTTTTTATCAAGGGGTTTTCATAATAACAAAATGAAAGCTTTCACATTTTACTTATGGACAAAAAAAATAAAAATAAAAAACACAGAAACACATTCTCTTCTTGTCACCTTGATGGACAGAGATGTTATTAACAGCAGTGCTGTACAGGCAGAGAGAAAGTCTGGAATTCTGCCTCTGTTAAAATTTAGATACTGCCCGTGGGTAGCAGCTGTTTTAAATTTAAGAGGACAGGAGTGAGTTAGTGGCATTTTGTGAGAGATAAATGAGCCCACGGCACGCACCAATTGCCAGTAAATCCATGAGATGATAAACACCCTTCCTTGCAGAGTGAGCAAGATGGGAAAATCACCTGCAAGGATTTCTCCTTTTAAAAGAAGAAAAGATATTGTGGAAATGGTACATTAACTAAGGTTTCCCTTCTGCTCTCTCCCTACTACAGTCTTCACCTACCATTATTATCTATACCCAGGTTTCACTAGTTCTAAATTCTTAGATATGGTGACCAAGAATTTCATAATTCTATGGAGTTGGCTTCCATTTTAAATCACAATAAACTCTTCAATAATGTTTGATCAGCATTTGCCAAAGATACTCTTTCAATGATCTATAACTTTTTTTACAGAAGCCCATTAACAAAGAAAATAATAGGGCTGCCTTTGATCTTTATAGTAGACACTTAGTCATTGTGAATATTATACTGAAGACGCATGCTGTAGTACCTTTTAAGCATTTACTATCCTCTTAGTTGACATTTTTTTTAAGCTGCTAAAATCTTCAAAACTTCTTTAAACCTACTTACCATGTGGTAGTTTAAAATAAAATAAAATAAAATATTATCTTCAGTGTCAGCTGAAGATAATAGTGATATGAAAGAAAATTTTATTTCTCAAAAAGCATTGTTTTGAATGAGAAATATGTCCTCTAAAGTTGCTATTTTAATTTCCTGAAACAGATTCATGACTCTCAGCCACCTCAGATCCTACCATATGTTTTGCAGATGAAAACTACATGTTAGTTCTTATCTCCTTGTCTTTCTCAATCATAATGCAAGATAACATATATGACAAGAAGTAACAATATTTAGGAGCAAGAGTTCCTGTGCTAGTTTTTTTTTTCTTTTTCATTCTTTTAATGAAAAAATTATATTCATTTAACATGCTCTCCCCATATAACTATAACTGTTTCAGCAGAATTCCCATTTTGAGAAACATCTGAGATAAAGGGTATTTTCCAATACCATACTTTGTGATTTGATGGGAATCTTGTTTGCTTGTTTGTTTGTTTTCCATCTTGTTTGGAAAAGGTCATTTGGTATATGACAGTGTAGCTTCCTTACTGAGGTCAGTAGAATTTCAAAATAATACCATTCCTCTCAGTCTTTTTAGTTACCTTGTCACTAGTCACTACCCACTCCAACTGCTGACTAACTGCCATATATCTATATATGCCAAATGCCAAATATATCATTTGGGGCAGATGAGGCCAAGAGCCTTGTGAGTGGCAGAACCACCCAGATACCAATCCTACTTCTAGGATAACAAACAGAGCCATCATTCTAGGAAGCAACCACTGTAAAGATGCCACTGACAATTGCTTCTACAGGGGCTGTCACCATAGCTACTGAAAACCCAGGAAAGAAAGTTCTTGCCACCCAAGTCTTTGGCTCTTTCACATGGTTGAACATCAGAAATGGATATGATGAATATGAGACAAAACAAAACCAAGATGGTGGAGTAGAGGTAGCAACCCAGCTGAACTCTCCCAACATTCCCCTCTAAACAATTTAAAAATAATGTCTCAAGTGTCAGCACCAACAAAAGGTTGAAGTGAGACATTTTTCCAACCCAAGACAATTTCAAAGGTTGGCAAAAAAAAAAAAAGGTCTGTGACACCAGAAGGGGAGCAGGCCTGGTATGCAATAGCAGTACCAGTGGTGGGCCTTGGAGATGACTGCAACAATGGCAACAACAGCTTTAGGAGTTCTCAGCACGCAGATGGTGAAGGGGTCAGACAACTGGTCAGAAAGAGATTACAGGGGACCCTTTGCTGACACTGGGTACAGGATCCTATTACATTGCCCATATGCAATTTTGAGTCACAGTTCCAGGGTGAAGAGGAGCACTAGCATTTGCCATCACAGAGGAGCAGTGGCCCTTGTCACAGTTCCAGGGAGAAGAGCAGTTGTGATTACTCACAAGGGAACAGGGGCCATACCTCTCTTTAGATCATACCACCTTGGAAGCACTAAAAACCTACAAATCCCCAGAGCTAGCTTTGAAAACAGTAGCACAAAATAATCTGAAGTTTGGGATAGCAGCCTCACCCCCCAGCAGAGCCCAACTTTAACATAAAGTAAAAGGTCAAGGAATAAATGGAGAAAATGAGCAGACAACAACAAAAGAACCTGATCATAAAAAGCAACTATGGTGATAGGGAAGAGCAATATACAAACTCAGAAGACAATGATAGAAAAACAGCTATAAGCAAAGTCTCAAAGGAAAAAAATGTGAATTAAACACAAGCCCAACAAGAATTTCTGGAAGAGCTTAAAAAATTGTAAATCAAATGAGAGGCAGAGGAAAAATTGGGAAAAGAAATGAGAGTGTTGCAAGAAAATTATGAAAACAACAGCCTAGTAAAAGAGGCACACACACACACAAATATAGAATAGGTCAAACAACAAAAGATATACAAAAATTTACTGAAGAGAATAATTCCTCAAAAAACAGGATTGGCCAAATGGAAAAAGAGGTATAGAAGCTTACTGAAGAAAATGATTCCTTAAAAATTAGAATTACACAACTGAAGGAAGCTAATGACTCCATGAGATATTATAAAACAATAAAACAAAGTTAAAAGAATGGGAAGAAATAGAAGGAAATGTGAAAGTTCTTATTAGAAAAACAACAAACGTGGAAAATAGATCAGGGAGAGATAACAAGAATTATTGACCTACTTGAAAGACATGATCAAAAAGGACAAGCAAACTATAAAGGTAAGCTGCCCTGATATCCTAAAACTAAAGGGCAAAATGGAAATGTAATTAATACACTGACCACCTCCTGAAAGAGATCCCAAATGAGAACTCCCAGGAATATAATAGCCTAAACCAGGAAGAGCAAAACACAAAAAAGAAAACTAGACCAATTTCCCTAAAAAAAAATGGATGCAAAAATTTAAAATAAAATACTAGTAAGGAGATTATAGCACTATATTACAAAGATCATACACTATGATCAGGTGAGATTTATGCCAGAAATTCAGGGCTGGTTCAATATTTGGAAAACTATCAGTATAATTGGCCATATCAATAACAAAAACAATAGAAATCTTTTGATTATTTCAAAAGATGCAGAAAAAGCTTTTGACAAAATATAATACTCATTCCTATTTTTTAAAATCACCAGAAAACATAGGAATAAATGGAGCTTTCCTTAAAATGATAAGTAGTATCTATCTAAAACCATCAGCAAGCATTATCTATAATAGGCATAAGCTAGAAGCTTTCCTAATAAGATCAGAAGTGAATAAAGGATGTCCATTATCATCACTATTCTTCAACATTGTACTAGAAATACTAGCTATAGCAACAAGAGAAGAAAAAGAAATAAAAGGAATTAGAAGAGGTAATAAGGAAACAAAATTATCTTTGCAGATGATATGATGGTATACTTCAAGAATCATAGAGAATTTATTTTAAAAACTCGTTGAAGCCAAATCTACCTCTAGAGAAAGAACTGACATTGTCTAAATACAGACTGAAACTTTCTTCCTTTTTTCCTTTCTTCCTTCCTTCCTTCTTTCCTTCCTTCCTTTTTTCCTTCCTTCCCACCTTCCTTCCTTCATTCTTTCCTTCATTCTTATCTTTTTGTCTTTCATTTTTTTGTTTTTGTTTTAGTCTTCTGGTACAAAATGAATAATATAAAAATGTTTTACATGATTGCACATGTAAAACCTTTTTCAGATTGCTTACCATCTCAGGGAAGAGGGAGGGAAGGAAGGGAAAGAATTTAAAAACTTTTAAAAAAAAGTTAAAAAATTGTTTTAACATGTAATGGGGGAAAATATTGAATTTTTAAAAAAGAATAGATTTTACGTGATTTCACATGTATAATTGATATTACATTTCTTGCTTTCTCAGTGGGTGGGGGAGGTTCTGAAAGAAAGGAGAGAATTCAAAACTCATTTTTTTAAAAAAATGGCCACAAAATAAATATTTTTAAAAAGAATTTTTTAAATGATTTTATCATTGGAAATGACATTAAAAAGAATGGATTGGGGGCAGCTAGATGGTGCAGTGGATAGAGCACCGGCCCTGGAGTCAGGAGTACCTGAGTTCAAATCCGACCTCAGACACTTAATACTTAACTAGCTGTGTGACCCTGAGCAAGTCACTTAACCCCAATTGCCTCACTAAAAAAAAAAATATGGATTGCCATCTCCTTTTCTTTTTTCTTTTTTTCTTTTTGGTGAGGCAATTGGGGTTAAGTGACTTGCCCAGAGTCACACAGTTAGTAAGTGTTAAGTGTCTGAGTTCGGATTTGAACTCAGGTCCTCCTGAATCCAGGGCCGGCACTCTATCCACTGCGCCACCTAGCTGCCCCATCCACCTCCTTTTCTACTGCTTCCCGAGGACTTTTGGGACTTGCCATCTGACTTGCAACTCAAACCTTCCATATATGTTGTATCTCTCATTAAAATGTGAGCTCCTTGGGAGCAGGAACTGACTTAATTTTCTGTTTGTATCCCTAGCATTCAGCACAGTGCTTTCACATAGTAAGCACTTAATAAATGCTTATTCATCCATTCTGGTCTTACTACTCAAGATGGTGACCAAGTGAGGATTTAGATGCCTAAATAACCATATAAGAGTATATCACATTCTTGAGAAGGAGGGCAGTTCTTGGGCCCTGGAGCTAGACTTAAAAAAAACAAAAAGAAAAAGAAAAAACTCATGAGAATGAGTTATATTCTTGGGATCTAGAAGGTTAGAGTGGTCTTCTTTCTCAAATACTTGGTTCCAGCTTCCTATCAATGCAGAGAAGACATAAAACTTTTCTATTCACTCAAGAGTGCTGCAAATGTGTCAGGATTTGAAAAAGCTTTAAATCTGTCATCTTAGCAGTTCTCCAAACCATGTCATTCAACCTGATTTGGCTCAGATAGATCAGGGGAAAAAAAGGAATTTCCCTTCCTCTTTGTATTCTGATGACATCTGCTTTCCCACTGACTGGTAATAAGATCCCTGTGAAACTTGGATGAAAATGTAGTTGTAAAGTCACCAATAGATGAGAGCAGGGACTGATTTTGTATGATTATTATTAGTTTCTAAAATAAGATTACCAATAACTGAATATTTCTACGTATTTGTAACTCTCAGATCTCTAGGCAAATTTTTGCCATTTGTAAAAAACAAAACCATAAAAGATTTGGTTGTAAACAAAAGGGATAATGGCAAAAACCAAGGTCATTAAAAAAATATATATATATATATATTCCTTTAATAACACCCTTAGGTTAGGGTCTGTGACTATATAGTTTTAGAGTACCAAAATTTGGGGCAGTAGTAATATAATGAACTGAATACTAATGTTTGAATTATTTTTTCTCTGGTACAAGTTTAGTAGGAAGATTTCAAGATCCTGAGATGAAGTCTACTTTTAATTTCAGGAGTGGAAAAAAATCACTATATTGTACATATATAACCCCTCTCAGATTTCTTACTGTTTGGGGAGGGGGTAAGGAAAGGAGAGAGAAAAATTTGGAATTCAGAATCTTATAAAAATGAATGTTGAAAACTATCTTTACATGTAACCAGAAAAAATAAAATACTATTAAGATAAATAAAATTTTTAAAAATCACTATGCTTAAGGCATTTGCAGTGATCAGGAGTTGCATATCTACTTTCAAAGTGGATATGTGATTATGGAAACAACATATCCTGTGATTAAGAGAATGACTGACTTGTCCACGCTCACAGGTTGAAAACCCAGTTCTGAACTTAGAATCTTTAAAAAAAAAAAAAAAAGGTGGAAAAAGCCCTCAGGCTACCTCAGTGCACCTTGGAGCTTGAGTGTACACATTTTCGAGCCCTTAAAATGCTGTGCTTCTCTGAATTTAAAAGTTCTTATTGGAACTGGTGTTATCACTGTGCCCAGGGTCATTTCTAGTTTTCAATTTGTTATGTATGTATCCTCTTTCCTTTACATTGTTCACCAATTAGGTGCTGGGAAAAAGATGTTTCCATTTCTCTTCCTGTTCTATTGCCTTATACTGTCTTCAGTACATAGTGGGTACTTCAAAAAGCAATAAATACACAAGCATCAATAAATAGCCATGTCACCACAATGATTCATAGTCAGTTGCACTGATGGCAATGATTCGGGTCCAGATAACTGATATAAAGCAATTTCCAGATACTTTAGTTAGAGCCTGGAAGGGGCAGCACGAAGACATTTGGCTTCAAATTCAAGTCTAGAATCTGCAGGAGCAGAGTCTTAGAAACTCTAAAGCCAAATACCATGGAAATCCAATTTTGACTTAAATAGTCAGCATTTTGTTGAGAATGGTTTTGTACATAAAGAGTTCACGGTGCGTATGTCTCCTACTAATTTGTCCTTAATCATCTGGAAAAAATCAATCATCATTTTGACACAGTACACTTCAGATAACATGTAACACAGTATCTCAGAAGTAGTTGAATAAAAGCTTTCCCTTTTGCAATCATTGCCAACAACTAAAAGCTAAACAGAATAGTTACCCTTGTAGAGACATGATTATAAAGGTTCAATCTGCAACAACTTTAAAAGTGTCCAAAACTACAAAACCATTCATCCGGACTGATTTTTAATTTTGCTCAAGGAAAGACTGTTTGATGAACAATTTAAGCCATATCATGGTGGGGGAAAGTAGAATGTTCAAATGATCTATTTAAATATGTGTGTCCTTTTTAATTTGTGAAATATGAAATACACACATAGAATTAAAAAATCACAGATTAGATTTTTAGCGTAAACAGATTTTCTAATAACATTTTTAAAAACCAATATTTGATGTCAGTTTTATCACTTTTTGCATTATTTGTATCACATAGTTTTTACGATTAACACAGCGTATTTCTTTAGGAGTCCTTTTCAGGCAGCTTCTGCATTTATTACTCTCTAATAAACAAATCGTCTCTAGTATGAGGCAAGGGGTGTGTGACTATCTCACATTTGCTTCAGCTTTACCTCTGAGGAAAACAGTCCCGCCATCTTTCAATGTGTTGTGATCTAAAAATGTTCTAGAAACAATAGCCTTGCACAAGATAAAAGAGCCTCATATACACTAGTAATTCACCTAGTGCCCCAGAGAGATCAAAATGTTCCTAGCCACACCTTCTGTTGTTGCAGGGGACTAGAAAGAGAGTAGCCACTATTTGGGGGATGATTGAGGAAATTAGTTTATGTTCAGGGAATGGAATATTCTTTTTCAGTAAAAAAAAAATGAAGAGGATGACTAATTCAGATGTTTTTAAGGGAATCATCTGCATGACCCAATGCAGAGTGAAGGAAGAAGAACCAGGAAAATATCCACAATGACCACAATGATTTGAATGAAAAGAATACCAAAAGGGAGCCAAATTTGGAATAACTATAATGATCCATTTTGGTCTCAGAGAATAGGTAAGGAAACATAGCTCTCTTCTCTTGTTAGAGAGGTTAGGACTACAGGGCATTAGATAGATAGATAGATAGATAGATAGATAGATAGATAGATAGATAGATAGATAGATAGATAGATAGATAGATAGACAGACAGACAGACAGACAGACAGATAGATAGATGGATAGATGGATGGATGGATGGATAGAAAGATGGATGGATAGGTAGATGATAGCTATAGATATGTATGTATAAATAGAGATACGTAGAGATAGATGGATATATATGTAAGTATGTGTATGTGTATATGTATGTATGCCTACATCCAGAAATGATTGCAATGTCAAAAGACAACAAATCTTTTTTAAAAGATATAATAACAGCAATGCTTTTGAAAACTGAGAGTACCACTAATTATAATGATTTAACTCCTTTTTGTATTAGTTCTTTTCCTTTTCTCTACAAAAATGTACAGGTCTCCTCTCCCCATGTAAAAAAATCCTTCCACTGATGCTGGAAACCCTAGAATTTTCCATCTATGTCAACTTCCATCAAATGTCTTTCCTTTCTTTAACTGTTAAACTTCTGGAAGTAATGGTCTACATTCGATGACCCTGGCAAAACTCTGAAGAGGATTAAAATGTAATTGGGAAATAGTAACCAAATAAAGAAAACTACAGTAAAATATCAATAACATTACCTTTTAAAATGGAGCTACTATGCAGCTATCAGGGATCCCTATGTAGAGACTGGTGGCCCGTGCTCCTCTTTGAGTTTGGCACTGCTTTTCTCCATGATTCAACATGGCGTCATGGAAAGCGTTCTAGATTTAGAGTCCGAAAGTTTGGGTTCCCCTATTGGTTCCGTGTGCTACCTGTGTGACGCTGGACAACTAGGCCTTAGTTTCTTCATCTATACAGCAGAGGTGGTGGTAGACTAGATCATTGTGGCTCTAAAATCCCATGCTTCCTTGGAATATGACTTTCATCTCAACTAGATGACTAAATCTAGTCCCTTAACTGTTACCAATGATCTCCTAACTGCCAAAAACAATTCAAGTCTTTTTCCAGTTTTAATTGTGCCCAACTTCTCTGAGGCATCTGACACTGGTGACCCGATTTCTTTTTCTTGAAACCATTCTCCTTTACTTTCTATGATGCATCACTGTCCTACTCCTCTTCTAATTTTCCTGACTACCCCTTCTGTGCCCTCCTTGGTCCCTACTCAGCATCTGTCCTAAAATGGGGGCACTTAGCAAAATTCTGTTCTTTTACCCTTTTCTCTGTCTTCCTCAAATTTCATTCACTCCCACAATTTCCACTGTGGCCCCAAGGCATGATATGACTCTCAGAACTGTAGCTCCAACTTCAGCCTTTGTCCAGAACTTTAGAGTCAGATTTCTAACTACCTGCCAACCATTTCCACCTGGATTGTCAGACGTTTAAGGGGTGAAGGGAGTAGCTGTGAGCCGGAGGCTTTGGTGGCATGCCCCTGCTATCTACTTAAGGATTTCAGGAAATAGTTGGGCCTTGAGTCAGGGAGACCTGAGTTCAAGTTTGGCCTTAGACATTAGCTATATGGCCCTGGGCAAGTCATGTAACCATGTTTGCCTCAGTTTCCCCCACTATAATATGAGGCTATTAAATAGCACTTACCTTGCAGGGTTGTTGCAAGGATAAAATGAGATAATATTTATAAAATGCTTAGCACAGTGCCTGGCACGTAGTAGATTCTACATAAATCTTTATTCTCTATATTTCTTTTGCCCTTATCCCAGTCTAATTATTTGCATGTATGTCTAATTCATTGTTATATCATGACCTCCTTGAAATAAGGTATGATTTTGTTGACATATTTATACATGCACAGCACAGTGTCTTAAATCTAGATGGTGCAATGGATAGAAGACTGGGCCTAGAGTCAGGAAGGCAGGAGTTCAAATATGGCCTAGACACTTATTAACTGTGTCATCTTGGCCAAATCACTCAACCTCTGTTCCTCAACTATAAAATGGGGATTATAACAGCATCTACCTCACAGGGTTACTGAGAGAATCAAATGATATAATATTTGCAAGAGCAAAATTAGCATAGTTCGTGGCACACAGTAGGTGCTGCTGCTGCTGCTGTTGTTGTTCAATCACGTCCAGCTCTTTGTGACGCCATTTAGGTTTGGGGGGGCAAAGATCCTGGAGTGGTTTGCCATTTCCTTCTCCAGCTTGTTTTACAAATGAGAAAACTGAAGCAAACAGGGTAAAGTGACTTGCCCAGGGTCACACAGCTAGTAATTTTTTGATGTCACATTTGAATTCAGGTCTGCTTGACTCCAGGTCCAGTACTCTATCCACTGTGCCACTTAACTGCCCCAATAGGTGCTATATAAATGCTTATTCCTTTCCCTTCCATCTTGCACACTGTAGGTCTAGCTTAATAAATGGTTACTGAATTAAATTTAATGTTGTACATGTTAAGCATTATAAATGAACTGATGGTTGTGAAAATGCTACTGAAATTATACTTATAATAATTACATGTATTATCATAAAAAGGCAGGCAATTTAATTTTCTTGCTTTTATTTAACTGTACCATAATTTAATTATGAATTGTGAACTAGTTATTGGCAATAAGATAAGAATCTAACATTTTCATTTAGAGTCCTCAAAGTTAAAAAATATTTAATTTAGAGCTTTTTGTTTTTAAATGAAATATTTTCGCTTTTATATAAACTCTAGAAGTAAAAACAAATATATTCAGATAGAACTAACAAAATTGAAAAAAATCCAAGCTTTTTAGCAACAGCAACCTAGAGGTATGGAAAGGAGCCTGCATTTACCACCAAAAAACCTGGGTTGAATTCCAATTCTGGTACTTCCTAGCTGGATGAATTTAGGCAAATGCCTTATTCTTTCTACACCTGTTTCCTCATCTGTAACATAACATGATTGGATGATGATTTCTGGAGTATCTTCCAGCTCCCAAATCCTATCACCTTTGTAGACATCTGATGTAGCTCAGGACACAATGAACTTAATGTATATGCTTGGCAGATCCAGACGACTATGAAGGAAGCTGTGTGTTTTGAAGGTTCTCTGAGGGTATTTGTGTTCAGAGATGTTTTACTCTGTGCTCATGTCATAGCAAGGAATGAATTCTAAGCAGGGGGTAAAGGCTGCCATGAAGTTACTTTTACTTATTTCACATTCTGAGCATCTAGGCCACTTGAATAATATGGCAAGTGTGACTATAATCTCAGATGTGAAATGTTAATGGATGTAGAACTCCAAATCCCTACCCTCCACATTTGGAAGCTGCTTCTAGCATTTCTTATTCAAAGCTATAGAAATCACTCTAGCCTCTTAAGCACCACGATCATCATCAACAGTATCAAAAACAAATGCAGGGGGCAGCTAGGTGGCGCAGTGGATAGAGCACTGGCTCTGGAGTCAGGAGTACCTGGGTTCAAATCTGGCCTCAGACACTTAACACTTACTAGCTGTGTGACCCTGAGCAAGTCACTTAACCCCAATTGCCTCACAAAAACAAACAAAAACAAACAAAAAAACCCAAAAAACAAATGCAAACAAATTCAAATGATGTTTTTCATCATCCCTAAAAACAAGCAAATAAATAAATTTAAAAGGAGGAAAAGAAGAGATGATACAAATAAAATCAATTTATGAACAATATTGGCTTGTAGGTCAAAACCAAAACTCTATGGCATAGCTTCCGCTGATCTTAGTCAATATATTGCATCAATGATACCTGGGATGAAAGGTTTAACTACCACATTTTTGGGAGGCTGATTTCCTTAGGAATTTCAAGTTCCTCAAAATACAGAAAAAGGCACAAATATTTATGAAAAAGGATAGTAGGAAGATAGCTTATTTGATAAGATCAAAGGGTTGATTTGATACTCAGGAATTGGAGTAGTATGAGCTAATTGGGGGAAAAATGTGTTTTAAGTCAGAGGACAAGGAATTGAATCAGTTACTGCTTTCATGACCTTACCTCTCAAAGTCTCAATGTTCCTCTCTGCACAAGAAGGAGCTGGGTTGGATCATTGCTAGGGGTTTGCCAAGCTCAAAACGTTTTCAATCAGAGAAGTCTACTAGGCTAAGAGGGGGAGAATTGCAAAGAAGAAGAAAAGCTGTAGTAAATTCCATAAAGCACATTACCTATTACCATTTCAAAACACTTGAAATGAATTGTTCTTCATTCTGAAAATGATTGTTGTCTGATTCCCATGATAAATATAAAAACAAACATGTTGAACAGCGTTCTGCTCCCATAATTAAGGTTGGGTTTGTTGGTTCTGTTGTTGTTGTTGTTGTTGTTTGTTTGTCTGTTTTGTTTTGTTTTTATTAATGGAACCATTCTCTCCATCACCCTTGTTCAAATTCATATTATCGGGGGCGGCTAGGTGGTGCAGTAGATAAAGCACCGGCCCTGGATTCAGGAGGACCTGAGTTCAAATCCAACCTCAGACACTTGACATTTACTAGCTGTGTGACCCTGGGCAAGTCACTTAACCCCCATTGCCCTGCCCCCGCCAAAATCATATTATCATTTTTGTTTCGTGTTTGTTTCATCTGTTCCCCTTCCCTCACACCTCAATACAGCCAGTCACCACAGAATCTCAGAATTTGAGGTCTGGAAGGGCCCTCAGCAGCTATTTAGTACCTGAAAGGAGAGCCCTCTGTGACATAGTGACAGCTCAACATCCAGCCTCTACCTGAAGATGTCAAAGGAGGGAGACCCTTAGCACCTTTTGAGGCAAATCATTCAACTTTGGGACAGTTCTAATTATGAAAAGGGTCTTCCTGACTTCAAGCCTAAACTTAGCTTTTTTTGCAACTTGTAGAAATTTTGCCTTTCAGCACCAAACAGAATCTCAATCAATTCTACCTCTGAAATATCTCTTGCATATGTCTCATCCTTTTCATTCTCATTGCTTACAACTCTAGTCCAGAATCTTATTTCCTTTGACTTGGACTATTCTAATAACCTTCTAACTCATCTCCCTATCTCCAATCTTCCCCCATTTCAATCCATCCATCATTCTGATACCAGACTAATCTTCCTAATGCACAAATACATTCAATCATTGCAATTCTCAAAACTCATCATATTTTGACATAAATATAACCAAAAGCCCCCTTTATAAGCACTCAGACTCATGAGGCTTCAAAACCTATAACTGTTTTATTTGCACAATGTGGGACATGGAAAAGATTCATATCCAAGTTCTTCTAACTTCAAAATCTTCCCTTTCCTGCTCCCACTTTTCCAATTTTTATAAGTCTTAATAGTATTTTATTTTTCTCCAGTTACAGGTAAAGATAGTTTTCAACATTTGTTTTTCTAAGATTTTGAGTTCCAAATTTTTATCCCTCCCTCCCTTTCCTCCCCCCTCCACAAGACAACAACCAATCGAATAAAGGTTATGTGTGTATAATCTTGGTAAACATATTTCCACATTAGTTGTGAAAGAAGAATCAGAACAAAAGGGAAAACCCTCAAGAAAGGGGAAAAAAACCCCAAAGTGAAAATAGTATAGTTCAATCTCCACTCAGATTCTACAATTCTTTTTCTGGATATGGAGAGCATTTTCCATCATGAGGCCTTTGGAATTGTCTTGCATCATTGTATTGCCAAGAAGAGCCAAGTCTATTGCAGCTGATCATCATACAGTGTTGCTGTTACCATGTACAATATTCCTCTGGTTCTGCTCACTTCACTCATCATCAGTCCACTTAAGTCTTACCAGGTTTTTCTGAAATCTGTCTTATAGCACAATAGTATTTCATTACATTCATATACTACAAGTTTTTCAGCTATTCCCCAATTGATGGGTATCCCCTCAATTTCCTATTCTTTGTCACCACAAAAAAAGAGCTGCTTTAAATATTTTTGTACATGTGGGTTCTTTTCCCTTTTTAATGACACCTTTGGGATATAGACCTAGTAGTGGTAGTATTGGGTCAAAGGTTATGCACAGTTTATTAGCCCTTTAGGCATGGCTCCAAATTGCTCTCCAGAATGGTTGGATTAGTTTACAACTCCACCAACAATGCATTAGTGTTCCAATTTTCTTATATCTTCTCCAACATTTCTCATTTTCCTTTTTTGTCATATTAGCCAATCTGATAGATGTGAGGTGGCATCTCAGGGTTGTTTTAATTTTAATTTCTCTAATCAATAGTGATTTAGAGCATTTTTTGATATGGCAATAGATAGCTTTGATTTCTTCATCTGAAAACTGCCTGTTCATATCCTCTAACCATTTCTCAATTGGGGAATGACTTGTATTCCTATAAATTTGATTTAGTTCTCTATATATTTGAGAAATGAGACCCTTATTAGAAACACTGGCTTTAAACATTGTTTCCCAGATTTCTGCTTTCCTTCTGATGTTGGCTGCATTGGTTTTGTTTGTACAAAACCTTTTTCATTTAATGTAATTAAATTGATCAATTTGCTTTTCATAATATTCTCTATCTCTTGTTTAGTCATAAATTCTCCCCCTCTCCACAGATCTGAGAGGTAAATTATTCCATTCTCTCCTAATTTGCCCATGCTATAACCCTTTATGTCTAAATTATGTACCCATTTTGACCTTATTTTGATATATATGCTGTAAGATGTTGGTTTATACCTAGTTTATCCCATTCTATTTTCCAGTTTTCCCCAGAATTTTTGTCAAATAGTGACTTCTTATCCCACAAGCTGGAGTCTTTGGGACAGTAGATTACTATAGACATTTGCCAATATGTCTGGTGTACCTAACCTATTCCACTGATCCACCACTTTATTTCTTAGCCAGTACCAAATGGTTCTGATGACTGCTGCTTTATAATATAGTGTTACATCTGGTATGGTTAGCTCACCTTACTGTGCATTTTTTTCCACTAATTCCCTAGATATTCTTGACCTTTTATTCTTCCAGATGAATTTTGTTATTATTTTTTCTAGCTCTATAAAATATTTTTGGGTAGTTGGATTGGTATAGAACTGAATAAGTAAATCAATTTAGGGTAGAATTGTCATATTTATTATATTAGCTCAGCCCACCCTTGAGCAATTGATATTTTCCAATTATTTAGATCTGATTTTATTTGTGTGAAAAGTGTTTTGAAATTGTGTTCATATAATTCCTGGGTTTGTCTTGGCAGGAAGACTCCCAAATATTTTATATTGTCTACAATTATTTTAAATGGAATTTCTCTTTCTATCTTTTGCTGCTGGGCTTTGTTGGTCATATATAGAAATGCTAATGATTTCTTTTATATCCTGCAGCTTTGCAAAAGTTGTTAATTGTTTCAACCTACTTTTCTAATTCATTAGCAGCATCTTCAGCCTCCAACCCTTCTAACTTATAGAAGCCCCAACTTACTTCCCATCCCAGAGTCCCTTTTTCTAACTTTCTTTCAGGAAGAAGGAATAAACTTGATAAATAGTACAGGTTTTTCTCTGAAAGGGGAAAGAATAACTAGAATTCATATAGCTTGCAAAGCACTTTACACAAATTTTCTCATTTTATCCTTAAATGGATTTTACCTTTATTCCTTTTATATCTAAAGACCATTATCATCAATGGGATCTTTGTTTTTTTCTCTAGAAAGTACATGCAAAAAGACATGTGAAGATGTAGAAGGGGGCTTCCCTATTGAGGATGAGTTACAGGAGAACTTGCTTCAGGATTAAAAGATGTTCTGAGGGACAAGAAGGACTTTTAATAAAAAAAAATAGGGAATTGTGGTCAAAGAGTGATAAAGATCTGGGATTAGCTATATGGATGCATGCATGCATGCATAAATGTATGTGCACATGTGTGTATGTGCATATATTTACTTGTTTGTGCGTTTGTTTTTTGATTTATTTATTCTAATGAATACCACAGATAAATTTTATTTTAAGACCTGAAACTTTGTAACTTGACTTTTGTTGATTGGTTCCCTACTCTCATTTATAGTTTAAACAAACAAATATACTACCAAAGAGTCTACCCGATTCAGGCACAGGAGGGCAAGAGGAAAGGTATACAACAATGGATATGGGTATTTTTGTTCCCAAAGTGGGCTAGGACATAAACCCTGGTTCAAAACAAGAGATACTGATAGTTGAAGGGAAAGGAAGAACATCCCTGGGACCATCAAATGAAAAGAAAAGATGCCTAAATTTTGGGTCTTAGACCTTAAAAATGTTCCAAAGGAAACTAATACTAGCAGAAGGTACATGCCTTTTCACCCACTGATTCAAATAAGTGCTTAAATCTTCAACAAGGCCTAAAGCCCACATAGTAGGGAGCATTGGAGCAATCAGGAATAAATAGCTACCTACTTAACTCACAATGTTATTATGAATGTTATTAGTTTTTTTACTAATGTTATTAGTGCTTTATAACCTTAAAGCACTATACACGAGAATGATTGCAAAAATATAGAAAGAGGCCATCTTATCAAATTCCTTTTATAAGTCAAATACGATCCAATTCCCAAATGTGGGAGAGATAAAGCAAATAAAGAAAAAAGTTTTTTTTTTTAATTTCCTAATAAAATGGTGTCAGTCAATAGTATCACTATTTATATACATATGTGTGTATATGTATGTGCATATATCTAGCTAGCTAGCTAGCTAGCTACCTATCTATCTCAATTCACCATGACCAGGTTGGATTGGATTACAAGGATAATTCAACATTAGGCAGACTGTAAATATAATTACTCATAATAAAAAACAAATGTCTAGGGATAAGTACTGAATCTGTGATTTCATTGCTATATTTTAAATTGATAATTTATTTATTTACTTTTTTTTTGGTGGGGCAATGAGGGTTAAGTGACTTGCCCAGGGTCACACAACTAGTAAGTGTCAAGTATCTGAGGCAGGATTTGAACTGAGGTCCTCCTGAATCCAGTGCCAATGCTTTATCCACTGCACTACCTAGCTGCCCCCATTGCTATATTTTAGACGAAGAAACTCCCCCTACCAATTCAGGTAGGCACCTTCTCTAAAACTTATAGTCTTAGAGTGTTGCCTAAATGTGACAGATTAAGTGATTTACCTTGAGTTATACAGACAATATGTGTCAGAGGCAAGATTTGAACCAGGGCTTCCTGGCTCCAGCAACAGGTATACCACTTGCCTATCAGCTTATTAAGAAAAAATAATATCACATGATTATGCCAATAAACATTAATCGACACCCATGGTATTTATATTCTGTATTATCATACTTTTTATTATGGGTTAAGTAAGGTTTCGTCTACTGGCCTGGGAAACAATCACCATGTTTAATGTTTTCCAAAGGAAAACTCATTCTGAGTTCTAAGTAATGGATTCAAAAGAATTTTTGGAATATAACTGTTTCATAAATTTGGAAATGCTTTTATATATAAACATAAGTGACTGAATTATAAAAGTATGCATTCGTGCATTAAATACAAACACCAGCAACAGAAATATAACATGTAAAAAACTAATTTTAGCTGGAAAGAAACATGGTTATATATACATATGTGTACATATAAATACACATATAAAATATTATCTAGCTGTATATGCTCCTCAAGAATTTCTAATTTGGGTATCCCCTTCACCAATATAGACCACAACTTCTCCATAATTTAATAGACAATATTTAGGAGTTGCTGTGACAAAAAAAAATTAACTATCTAGTAGTCAACTAATGAACCTCTATGCATTTTAGATACACTGGTCCTGCCAGAGGAGTGTGTATGTGTGTGTGTGTGTGTGTGTGTGTGTGTGTACATTAAGCTTAGAGTTTAAAGACAGATTATGTCAATCACAAACTGCATGATCCTGGGCAAGTCAGTTAATCTTTCTGAACATGTTTCCTCAATCAACCAAACAAGCATTTATTAAGCACCTACTATCTACCAAGCACTATGTAACCTGGGTATACAAGTATTTTAAAAATGAAATAGGGGCAGCTAGGTGGCACAGTGGATAGAGCACCGGCCCTGGATTCAGGAGTACCTGAGTTCAAATCTGGCCTCAGACACTTAACACTTACTAGCTGTGTGACCCTGGGCAAGTCACTTAACCCCAATTGCCTCACTAAAAAAATTTTTTTAAAAATTAAAAAAAAATGAAATAATCTTTAATGAGAACATTTCTATTACCTACCTGACATCTGCTGTAAAAGTGATTTGTAAGCCTTAATGTACTAATTTTTACTACCTCACAAGATTATTAGAAAGAAATCCCTTCATAAACCTTAAAGTACCATACAAATATGAGTTTTTTGTCTAGTCATCCCCTTCCTCTTCTGAAAAGCATCTTCAGTGGGTCTCTGTTGCCCATTGGATGAAACGCAAACTCCTTTGCCTCACATTTGAAGTCTTCCATAATCAGTTACCACCCAACCTTCCAACTTCCTTTCCTAGCTCCACCCCCATTAACCCTAGAATCTCTTCAGTTCTTACCATTCCTTTAAAACCTCACTCAAATGCTACACCCTCTCCTCTGCCACCCCCCCCCCCCCGCAATGAAACCAAAAGGGAACAGAATTTCATCTCAATATTGTTTTCGACAATCCAGAAAGACTGGGATAATCCTACTTTAGGAATGAATCAAGGCATCTAGAGTCATAGAACACAACAGATTTCAACTCAGTCCAGTTCAGTTACTACATGCTGACTATTCATGAGGTACCTGCCAATCTACTATTTATTTAGGTACATGACAGCATCTAAGAAGATACACTTTACTCTGAAGAGACTTAGACATTCAGAATTGGAAACGGGCTGCTCATGAAAGTCCATAACTAGCATCCTTGAAAAAATCCAATGACACATAAAGAGCTGGAGGTTTGGAAGGAAAAATGTATCCCTTCATCTTGGTCCTTCCCTATCCAGCTACTGAATAGCAGTAAGCTTATAAGAAGGTCATATGAGACGAGGTTAAGATTTCATAGCATATTTTTTCCCATAAACGTGACCTCAAGTTCAGAGTTGTAAGTCAGATGTAGTCATCTTTTTAGTTTTTGTTGGAGACTAGTCCTTTACTGATTTATCTTCTGATTTGTTGCTTTAACATCTCTCACTATACTAGAAAAACTCCTAGTGACATCAAATTAATATGTTTAGCTCTTGTTAAGTGAAACCTGGTCGGTCTACAGGGAAAAGCTAGGTTCTTGATTGCCTATGGGTTTCAGCCAAGTCAGTCCAAGCAATTTGGCAAGTTTGCCAGGGCAGAACCCCTAACTAATTCTTCTGAAAGTCATCCTGGAATGGTGAAAGCTTTGACTTTTAAGGTCTTGATCCAAGTAATCCCCAAAGGCCCTAATACAATAGAAAGCTTTCCATTTTTCTATTTGGGGAAGATAAATGACCCTGTCAAGTACTGACCCTGTGGTTATAGGGAGAGGAGAATGAATTTTTTAGTGGAAAGCCATTTGTTTCCCCACCCAACCAAAAACAAAACAAAAAAAAGGTGTTAGTGGCATATAACCAAATATAATAGTTCCAACTATGTGAAAACTCTTTCTGTGCCTTGGAATTTGTGAAGCTAAAGTTATGTGTGCCAAGATATACTTGTGCAATACAGCCTGAGAAAATAAATTTTAAAATAAAGAACTCTGAAGTCCTTTTCTAATGATACACAAAAATTTAGACCAAGTTTACTTCTGCCCTTCAAGGCTGACCCACCTGCAACTGAGAAGGAAAGGCTGCCCAACTCCCCCTGATTTTCTACTTCACCTGGGCTGTACACAAACAATTAGGAAGTTCCATATAACTGTGTCCCCAAGCCTCAAGTATTTTTATGCAAGGGGTGTGTGTGTGTGTGTGTGTGTGTGTGTGTGTGTTAGCAGGGGTCCTGGAAAATGAGTATACATGTCTAAGAAATACTTGAAGGCAACACGATAACTACAATAGAGCTACTAGGGCTTTTGACCCAGGGCACCAACATTGGTGGGGGAGGTCCAAAAAAGAGCAAATGTACTCCTTCAGTGGTGTAGAAACAGATGGGCTTAGCACCTAATTAGCAAAAATGAATTAAAATTACTTGGTGGCTTGTCTGTGACTTGTATGTATAACTTATAACCGTGAGCGATGGTAACTAGTTCTGTCTACAACCCATTGGAATTTCTCTTAGTTTCTTCTTGTGTTATTTTGACATCGTGAATTACAGTTAGTTTGGGGGCTCATTGTATTGTTCTATTTCTTCTATGTGCTGAGTGTCTGGGGCATTTCACCTGATTCTTCCCTAGCTATTTTTCCCTTTCCAGCCACACATCCAGGTGACATTCGAGCACAGAGCTATCGAAGAGCACCTTGGACCTACATATAGATTGCATAAATTCTCCTACAAAAAGCTGCAGAGCAGTTCTTGAGTTACACTTCCATGGGTCTGTGAGTCCTATTCTCCCTTCCTGCAAGAGAGAAGAGGAAAGCTCAAAAAACCTCCTCATTTTCTGCAGTTTAAAAATTTTCAGTTAAACAACTGAACCCATTTGTTCTGTAGACAGGAAGTCGGATACTTGATTCTGGACACAGAAATAACCACATCTTTGGCTTATGCTAGAGATTGTTGGTCTCCCAATCTCTGTACCAAATTCACAATGAGGGAATTTACAGAATTTCCATAAAAGCAACTACAGGTCCATGAACTCCCAGAGTGTACTTTTATTAACAAAAGATGTTTTGCTTTGCTCACACCTGCTCAGCTCTCCATAGAGGCCCAAAGGATACACATTCCAATGGAGAGGCGTCAATAAAATAAAATAAAAATGAAGTTCTGAGGAGCTGAAGGGAGAGATACAGTGTTACCACACAAAGTACACTTAAGGTGGGGCCAAGCAATTGGCCCTAATTTAAAATTGACCCTTGAAGTGGAATTTTTGTCACAATATTTCAAAAACACATCTAATAACATCAACAACTGCATCACCTCACACCCTTAGATAACTTTTTACAAACTATAACAGAAAATTAGATAATTTCAGTCATAAATCATAACATCCTAACTTTGCTTTATACAGTATTAAATGATACCAACAAACTTTCCCAGTTGGGGGGGTGGGGGGGGGAGTGTTGTGGTTTGAAGGAAAAGAAAAAATTAAAGAAATTTGTTTATTTCATTTGCTATGCAATAGTTTGGAGTTAGGGTATTTCAGAGAACCAATCAATAACCCAATCCCTACTTCCAAGGAGTTTATATTCTAATGCAAGAAACATATGTCCATATGTAAACATGTACAACATTCGCATAAAGTAAATAAACACAAACATATGCATATTAATTAAATACCAGATTGCTTATAAGGGAGAACACCAGCAGTTGGGAAGAGTAAGAAAGGTTTTATGCAAAAGCTCATGTTCAAGTCATGTCTTAAAGGAGGAGAGGAACTCTATGAGACAAAGATAAGGAGGGAATATATTCTAGGCATGTGTCTAGCCCTTACAAAAGCCTAGAGGTGAGAGAGACAGCTTTGCGTTTGAGAAACATAGAAAAGGTCAATTTGGTTATATTGCAGACTGCAGCATGGGAAGCAGTATCCAATGAGACTGGAAAGAAATTGGGACCAGGTTGTGTAGGGCTTTAAAAGCTACACGGAGGAGGTTTTTTTTTTTTTTTGCTAACCTAAAGGCAATAGACTGGGCCATCACCAGTGGTCTTGACTTATGTCTTGCTGCTGGACTCCCATGATTTTGGAGGAGAGAGTGAGGGTGGTGGCTTTGCACAGCCCTGCCTCACTTAAATACAATTCACTTGAAAATCAAGACATCACTCTCTTCTTTGAGAACAAAGGGTGAATAACAGCAGCAAAGGCAATGGGAAGCTAGTTGAGATAATGAGGGGGCATCTCATTCCAAGGAGTTGAAACCAGGCAGAGCCCCAGAGTAGAGTGAGCTGCAAAGTCCAGGTTCTGCCCTCTATAAAGGAAGGATTTGGGGGGAATTGAGTGCGCCACCTTCCAGCCCTCCAATGAGAGGAGAGAAGGGGAAAGGGAAAGAAGTGAGAAGGGGCAGGCAGGAGGGGAAGAGGGGAAGATCTCTCCATTTCCAAGGCTGAATTAGCAGCATGGTTTTGAGATTAGAAGTGATCACTTTATCCTAGGAGGGGTATCTTGTTCCATGGAGTTGAAACCAGGCAGAGTTACAGATGGAAAACGAGGTCAGTCAGACCAATAAGGAGGCCATTGTAATAATCTAGGAGAAAGATAATGAGAGCCTGAACTAAGGTGGTAGCTCTGTGAATGGAGAACACACACACTTTATGGTATTTTAAAATCACCTAATTCATATTTATATACACTGTAAATATCTAATTCACCAGCCTGAGTGTTCTCTTGAAATGTAAGAAAATCTTGAAGAAGGCATGCTGGGTACATCATCTGTGGATCATCTATGGGAAAATATGGGCAAGAATCACACAGGAACAGAAGGTGTAATTAGGGTGTGATGTCTCCTTGTGTCCCCTTGAAGGGAACACTCCCATCCATGAGGTTATCGAGCCACTGAAGAACTGAGGTAAACATCTAACTTCTTTTCCATTCTGCATATTTCATCCATCTGACAGCACTCACTCTAACTAAAGCCCTGCAGAGGCGACAAAAAAAGTTGTCCTTTATGAAGTAAGACAAGATGAGAACTGGAGGAGTTTACAGATTGTTGGGGGAGATGCATAAGAGAAAGAAATGAGCACATCCAAAGGAGTGCCAATGGAGACAGCTGTGAGGAACATACACAGAGATTCAGAGGGAGGCTAGGATGAATGGAGTAGTAACAGCTTTCAGTAGGATTTTTAATAAAAATAGCTGACATTTATGCAGTGCTTTAAACTCATCTCATACATCATCCTATTTGAGCCTCACAAGAATCCAATAAGGTAGGTACAACTTATATTACCATAAACACTTTACAAGTAAGAAAACTTGACACGGAAAGATTAACCAACCTGCCCAGGTCGCACAGCTAAGTCAAAATTGGAGGCCGGATTGGAACCCAGGTCTTCCTGAGTCCAAATCCAGTATGCAACCCACTATTCCATGTTGACTCTTACACCTTAGTAAGATGCTGAAATTTATGTTTCTTTGTGTGTCTTTTTTCAGGTTCACCTGCAACAGGTGGTTGTTTGAGATGGTAAGCTCTTGGAGGAAAAGAGCCTAAGAGTCAGAACACTTTCGTTTTGGTTTGGGATCTTCCAGTAATCAGCTGTTTGGCCTTGAAGAAGTCACTTCAACTTTCTGAGGTCTCAGTTTCCTTAATTGTTAAACAAGGGAATTGGATTAGATAGTCTCTCAGATCTTCTGATTCAATCAATCCAATTCAATTCACCTGAGTGAGTACTTATTAAGCCCTTGTTGTAAACTCCAGGACAAGGAACAGTGGCTGATTCATTTCCATGATAGCTCTAAAATTCTACCTCTTCTCCACCCCGCCCTTGCCGCCCCCCCCCACACACCTTGAACCCTTTCTTTTTTTTTAATACAAAGCTTACATTGCTTTATCACCCACCTGCACCCTTCTTCTTAAGTAGTGACAATATAAAAGGCAGAATCTATGCTAGTCTTCAGGCTCACAGTATACTCAGAACACTTTTTTCTTTTCATTCAAGTATAATAATAGACACAAAGATTTTTAAATCAGCAAACCTGGTTTGCCTATAAGGCAACAGTGAGGTAGTACAGCGGTTAATGTTGAACTTGGAGGCAGGAAGACCTGAGTGAATAGCCTGTCTCTGATATTTAGAAGATATGTGACCCTGGGTAAGTCATGTAACCTTTCTCAGGCTCATTTTCTCATCTGTAAAATGAAGATAATAAGAGTGCTTTACCTCACAGGATTGTTATGAGGATCAAATGAGATAATAGATGTAAAGTGCTTTGCAAAACTATAAATGCTACCTCTTATTATTATTACTGGAATGCTTGGGGGAATGAGATGTTAGTCGAATGTTCTAGTAACTGGAATAACTTTGTTATTTCGAACCATGTTGTTGAAAGTATTTCTAAAATATATTCATACCAAAATACACTGACCCACATTCATAGAAAGCACTTCCTTTGTATCTCTTTCTCATAGAGTCCCTCTCTTCCTTTAAGACTTATCAAGTATCATCTTCACATGAAGTATTTCCTGATCCCCCTAGATTGCTAATACCCTCCTCACAAACTACCTTGTATTTAATGATTTTATATTTGTCGAATTAATATTTATGATATGTCTATGTCTGTATGTATATCTATGTGCATATAGATATACATAGACACCCATACACATACAAATATATATATCTACATTCACACATTCACACACACACATATATACATATACATCTGTGTGTGTATATATATGGATAGGTATGTATACATGTGGCAGCTAGATGGCATAGTGGAGAATGCTGGACCTGGAATCAGGAAGACCTCAGTCAAATCTAGCCCCAGACACTAGTTGTGTGACCCTAGGCAAGTCACTTAACCCTCAGTTTCCTCATCTGTAAAATGAGCAAAAAATAAGAATATATTATAAAATATATTTTAGAAGGAAATGGCAAACCACTCCAGTATCTTTGCCAAGAAAACCCCAAAAGGAGACATGAAGTCAGGGTTTTTGTTGTTGTTGTTGTTTTGGTTTTGGTTTTGGTGGGGCAATGAGGGTTAAGTGACTTACCCAGGGTCACACAGCTAGTAAGTGTCAAGTGTCTGAGGCTGGATTTGAACTCAGGTCCTCCTGATCCAGGGCCAGTGCTTTATCCACTGTGCCACCTAGCTGCCCAGGAGACATGAAGTCAGACATGACTGAAACAACTGAACAATAACAAATATACATGTATGTGAGTGTGCCCTTCTTGTTTCTCCCATAAGAATGTAAATTCCTTATAAATGGGAATTGTTTCATTCTTTATACTTGTATCCCCTGTACCTATCCCAGTACCTGACCTATAGTAGATACTTAATAAATGCTTTTTGATGGATTAAATCGGTCCTTTTGTCTGCCCAGGAAACAAAACAAAACTGATTCTTTTTTTCAATAACTGAGTCTTGTTTCTAATCATCATCTGGAAGTGTAGACATAGTGTGGAGGAAAAGACTGAATCTGTATGAACAAGGCCTGCTACATATCCTGGAAATGTATTTTTTTTAAGTTTGTTTTCCTGTTACTTCTTTGTGATAAGAATCAGTATAGCAAAAAAAAGAAAATCCAGTTATATGTCCTTGTGATTAGGTGTCCTCTTTGTTTCCAACTTAACTGTCCTTGGATTGAGGAAAGAAAAGGAAAGCAACTAAGCTTAAATGCAGTTTTTTTTGGAACTTTTGTGAAAACCTGAATCCTTTCTGAGTCTCAGGGGTCAGGCCCTGATTAATGTGGCCATAAAGCTCTCCTCCTTTTACTTATTATTATAACAGGTGGAAGAAGCAACTTGATACCAGTCACTATCACTATGTATAGCAAGGTATAATGGAGTCTGGGATCTGACCACTTCACTCACTTGTAGGTCATGCAATCTCAGCATGACACTTGACTCCTTACTCTATATTTAAATTTATCTTCCTAAGCTCCATTGTGATCTAGGGGTGTGTCTGGACAGTTTGTTTCTCATTAATAAACTTTCAATCCCTATTTCATTGATTAATTAGCTCCAGCCCTCATGCTAGTTCATTAAATATTACTCATTTAATGAGCCAGAGAAAGCTTTGCTTTAACCAATAATAAGCATTTTATTTGCTACACTTAAATAAATATTAAAAGTAAATATTATAAATTATTATAGAATATGGAATCATTAATAAATAAGATGTGTAATTATTATTGGGAGGGGGCAGGGCAATAAGGGTTAAATGACTTGCCCAGGGTCACACAGCTAGTAAATGTCAAGTGTCTGAGACTGGATTTGAACTCAGGTCCTCCTGAATCCAGGGCCAGTGCTCTATCTACTGCACCATCTAGCTTACCCCAAGATGTGTAATTATTGACAATATATGGGGGCAGCTAGGTGGCGCAGTAGATAGAGCACTGGCCCTGGATTCAGGAGGACCTGAGTTCAAATCCAGCCTCAGACACTTAACACTTACTAGCTGTGTGACCCTGGGCAAGTCACTTAACCCCAATTGCCTCACTAAAAACAAAAACAAAAAGAAGACAATACATGGCTATGAACAATGTCACTAGCCTGAATCACTTTAACCCCTCAATACAACAATAGCTGACTCCTCTTCATTTTCTTCATAAGGTGGCTTTTTAAGAAATAGTGTCGCAATTAAAAGTCCCAACAAGGGAGAATTTCTATTCGTCTCCTTTCTATTTATCTTCTTTAGCTTCTCTTCATCAATGGTAGGAAACAGGTTTTTGTTTTTGTTAAGCTTCTCTCAGCTTTTCATAGAATTATCTTAATACGTTTCTCTTTATAGTATTTCCTCATAAAATAACAGATGAGACAGTTCTCACAAGAAGTCCATCTTTACCTTCTTTCTCTCCCTCATCCCCATAGATTCTTCATAGGTATTTATGAATCACAAATCAAACACCTCCCAAGCATAAACTTTCTTTCTGGATCCACAGGTAGAGAGATGTTTCACATAAAGACATTTTCTGACCTGACTTAAAATACCCAACTCAGAACTTTTTCTTCCTCAATATTTTGTCTGCATCTATGCAATTAAAGAGACAGTGACAATATCTCTTAGACACAATCCAGACAAGGGTGTCACAGTGTTTACCAAAGTTTTCACTAATTGCTCTTTGGTGTACTGACCACAATCAACAACCATACCTGTGTAAGGGGCTAAAATTCTAGCTAGTCTGTCTAAAATATCTAATGAGTGGTCGCCAATAAATTATAAGCTTTAGCAAGAGTTAGGCTTTTAAGCATTTATTAAGGAGAATAAGAATTTGGTGAAGAGAGAGAGAGAAAGAGGCCTAGATTCATCTATTTATCAAAGGGAGAGCGCATTTTAGCTCCACTGTCCATGGGAGTCCTGATGAAAGAGAGTAAGCCACACCTCCTTCATCCCACAAGCCTCCTGTGAAATTGGGAACATCCCATCCACTCTCACACAGATCTCCAAGCTAACTGACTGGTAGCTTTGATAGACAGTACACATGAACAAACGTCACTTCCTGACGCCAAGAAAAGCCACATGGCTCGCCCTCAGATGCCTTCTCCTCATGGTGGAGCTTTCCTACAGTAACTCCCCAGCAGGTGGTGTCATCCCAATTGCTACACCTGGGATGAGACACCACATTTAAGTATTTCAACCTTCTTTTTTTAATCACTTTCATCACTTGTAAAATGGTGGCATTGGACAAGATCGATTATCTCTAAGGTCTTTTAGAGCACAGATATTATAGGGTTTGGGGATTCTATGAGCATTATGGCAAAACCATATTGGTTTGGGAAAAAGGCCATTGGACAGACAAGCCTAGAGTATGTATGGTCTAGAATAACTGGCATTGATCTGAGGCTAAGTATGAGTCCCAGAGATAGACAGCAACAGACCTCTCATGCAGGTGTTGGCCATTGATGCTAATTCTTCCCTCTCCACCAAATTGCATATTTCCTCATTATGGAGAGATGGTCAGAGCTTTAGTAGTAATATCAGTGATTGCTGAATGAGATCATAATAATTATCATTAGAATTATGCAAAAAAGAATAGCAATGCACAATTTGGGTTTGTGGCTGTAAAGTAAATGGACTTATCATTTTACAGTTACACTGCATATATTTATATGCATGTGGTAGACATGACTGAGGAGAAAATTCCCCAGGCCTTCATTTCTCATGATGTGAGCTCCTTTCTCATTTTTAAAATTTCTATCTTCTATGCTGAGCATAATGTTTGACAAAGAGTAAGCACTTAATGAAATACTCCTTAAACGTATTTATTTTTGGTGCTTAGGGCCCCAAAAGACTAGGCTTTAATTATAAGGATCCCTTTTACTCGATTTCCCAGGAGGCTGTATGTCTGGGCACAAAGGGTGATGAGGTCTCAGACTGGCCGGGGACAGTAATGAAGAGGTAGGAAGATGCGGCCAGGCTTCAGTGAGGATGATGAAAAGGAAGAGACCCATGGGCAAGTCTGCCATGTTGTCCCTCAACTAAAGAAGAATCCTGAAGACCCAGCAGTCAGAGGTTACTTTCTTTGCCCAGGAAGCTTTAGCAGGTCTCCATGCTGATTGCTAAAACCAAGCAGAGAAGAGATGGATAATGACTGACCCACTCCTCCACCTAGTTCACTAGAATAAAAGAGATTGTTTCCTCAAGCCCTTAATCTCCAGTATTAGCATAACAAGGTTCTGCCCACTGAGCACATGAAAAATGCAGCTGATGCAATGCCCCACATGGAAGAGGCTGGGGATCCTGCTTCTGGAAGAGTCATGAAATCGTGTAATGGAAATACCTTGGAATATTTTGGAACATGGGTAGACATTCTGTAATTATTTCCATATAACAAATAGCAGCCCCTTTGATTGAGGTTGTAGAGTTAGAACTAGTGTAGGGGATGGAGGGGGAAGAAAGGACTTCAAAGGGCACCAGCCCATCTCTTGTCTTTTTATTTGATCTCCTTTAGGTTGACACCAACCTGTGTGACAGTTTTCTGGTGAGAGAAGAGAGCCGATGTTACAATGGAAGAGGACACTTTCCCTTCATGACTGACATGTGGCCCTGTGAACAGGGGTCAACCTTTGTTTTTTTGTTTTAGATGAAGGAACGTAATTTCAAAGTTATGACCTTATGAATTTCAAAAAGTTGGGAGAGTGAACAGACCAAAGTTCTGGAGTCTGGCAGCCAAGTCTGTACTGGTTTCCTTCTTTCTTTCTTTTTTTTAGCCAGCCCACATCAATGCCCTGAAGAGTGGGGAGTCTAACAGGAACTGAGAGTGGGACTGATCAATAGCACTGATGCATTTGGACCTGGACTTTATGAGGCCAATGCTCTGTAGAAATTTCATTGTCTGAATTTGCTTTTCCTTGAGGTGGTCTGGAGGAGAATTTGCTCCTGAAGTGTTGAGGGGAGAAAGTTTGTCCTTGCTCTATTTGCAAAGTAAATCTCCCTTTGTAAATGCTAATTGATGTTAACTGCTTAAATGGAATTGGGGTGTTGCTCACTGATGGTGAACAGTAGTGGGGGAACACATCCAGAATGGGGGTTCAAGCTGATGGCCTTAGAGAAGAAATACCTCAGGAACCTCAAGGATACTCTTTGGGGGGGGGGAGGGGCAATGGGGGTTAAGTGACTTGCCCAGGGTCACACAGCTAGTAAGTGTCAAGTGTCTGAGGCTGGATTTGAACTCAGGTCCTCCTGAATCCAAGGCTGATGCTTTATCCACTGGGCCACCTAGCTGCCCCCCCCCCCCCCGGGATACTCTTAAAGCCTTAGGGGGTAGTTATAGCTAGTTGGACTATAATAGTGAGCACTCCCTTCGTTTTCCAGAGAGATTGCACCCAATTGTGTATGGAGGCACTGAGAATGATGCCTTACCTTTATTTTCCCTGGTTTTGTGTATCTTTCTGTATTCCACCTCAATTAAATACTTTGGCTCTTTGACTTAAGGTCTGTAGATAGAATAGGTATTAATATGGCACCTCGAGCCTCATAATTATGATTACCCAAAACAACCTTCACTGAAACTCATGACAAAAAGGGGCTCCAGAACTGGGGTATACCTGTGCTGCAAGATTCTAAAGGCTTAAATCTCAGCTCTCCACTTACTTGCTATCTAACTTTGAGCAAGTTGCTTTCCATAGCTCATTGTCCTCATGTCAATTGGAGATTAGAGTAGATGATCTCCACAGTCCCTTTCAGTTCTAATCTTCTATAGTCTTGAAAACTGATATCATTCAGTCATCTTAATTATCACCTTTCTATGATTTAACTTTCAAACTTGTCCACAGAGTTAAGGAACTATTAAAGTGTCCTATGTTCTGAAATACGTTATTAAAACCATTTTAAATTGCCCTTTTCTAGTCAACCAATAACACCTCCTATTCTTTATTTTAACTTCCATGAGCAGACGTTCTACTTCTCTATTTTTGTTTCTTAATTATATGGGTAAGGGCTGGATCTTACCATATGTACCTCGTTGGAAGTCCAATACTAGTGAACACCTGTTTGTAAATGGCTAAGTAATCTTTATTTATATTATCATTGGAGACCAAATCTGCAGACATCAAAAAAGTTAGTCCGGTTCTCCAAGGAGCCTCCAAATGGGTTTCTTGATTAGGAAAAAACAGAGTATACGACAATGATTATAGTTATCTTGACCTTGAAATGGTCCATTTTTGAACCTAAACTTATTGAGGTCTTCTTTGCTCCCTGGAATGTACCGTTTTGTAACTTTTATTAGCAAGGAATTCCCAATTCTTTATAAACCTCATATAGACATTCTTTTCCATTTTTCTCTGGCCTATTCTCTCAAAAAGATAAGTTTTCAAGATAAGTAAAGAGGCCAGTGCTTTATAACTTAAAGGTGTCGAAATGGATGGAGTGTTGAACTTGAAGAAAGGAAGACCTGAATTCAAATCCCGCCTTATTAGCTGTGTTACCCTGGGTAAGTCTCTTCAGCTCTGTTTCCTTTGGTTTCCTAATCTGCAAAGATGAGAATAATAATAATAGTACTTCCCTGCCAAAGTTGTTGTGAGGATCAAATGTGATAACATTTTGCAAAATTTAAAGTTCTATATAAATGCTAGCTATTAGTCATAGTATGTGATCATGTCAATATCTTGATTACCAAATCCTCTGAGAATAATGTTCCTTTATATAGGAGTCTTGTTTTTAAAAATCAATGGTAGGGGGCAGCTAGGTGGCACAGTGGATAAAGCACTGGCCCTGGATTCAGGAGGACCTGAGTTCAAATCCAGCCTCAGACACTTGACACTTACTAGCTGTGTGACCCTGGGCAAGTCACTTAACCCCAATTGCCTCACCCCCCCCAAAAAAAAAATCCATGGTAAATCAGAAGAGTAGTGCTAATGCTCTCTACAGTTCAATGACCAGTCCCCACCACATGTATAGGATGAATGTGAAGCTGGGAAACATGAAGAACCATAAAGGAACTGGAATGAGGGTGTGGGAGGATGTGTCTTTGCTTTATAGACATACCCAGAACTGTCCTGCAACCTCCAAGGATAATGACACTTGTGGCAACTGTGGTCTGTCCATCTCCAAACAACTTCTCACTATCCCTGCACAGTTGCAGGTAAGCAGGATAGATTCCGGGCAAAATTGTGCAGTGGGCAAAAGCTGTCTTTGGTGTTCTCAGGCTCCCTTCTCAGGGAGTTTTTGTCCCCAAACTCCACAAAGATAGCCTCTCCTTCATTAGGCTTCTAGAGTCCTACTAGACTCTGAACGCCATCACTTGCCACCCTTCATCAACCTCTAGCTGAAATTTAGCATTTCCTCCAATTATTTAAAAAACATTATTATGAGAAAAGGTTCATCCAAAGGCTTCACCAGGCTTCACTAAAGGGGTCCATGACACACTAGGTTAGATGATCACTAAAGTCCCTTCTGGCCCTGGAGCCTTTTTTAATCTGGGCAGTAAATGAGCCTAACACTCATCAGAATTGGTTCAAAGACCTCAATCTCATCAGCATTGGCTCAAGGAGGGAATAACATACACACTCAATCGGGTGAAGTAATCTCTCTAATTTATTGCCCAGATTTTCATCACGAACACCTGAAAGTCCTCTTTTTCATTAAAAGGTGAATGAGGTTTGCTTAAGAAGGGACTCTGTCAATCAGGGATTAGCAGGTGTACCTATTTCTGACTACAGATTAGAAAACACATCCTCATTCAAGGAATTTCTGGCAATAGCAAGCAGATAGAAAAATCGTAGGAATGGGGAGGCACTCAGAACTCATGATAGGTAAACATGCCCCTGCAGGTAAACATTATTTAGTTCTTGGGGGATGATTAGGGGATCTGTGGTCATAGAAGATAAGATGGCCTATAGCAGGGAGTTTTTAACCATTATTGTCATAGGCCCCTTATCAGAATAATGTTTTAAAGTTAATAAAATAAATTGTAAATTATAATGAAATACAGTTAGCAAAAGACTTCCTTTATATCACCTTCATATAAGAATATATCCCATCCCTTCCTTAACCTAGGGAGCCAAACATAGTCACAATAATTTTTTTGTAAGAAAAGGGAAATGTAGTTCAGCAAACCCAACATATCAGATGTGTCTGTACAATCTTCCCACTCATAGTCTTCTAGCCCTGTACAAGAGTAAGGAAGGTGCATTTTCTGATCTTTTCTTTGGGGCTAACCTTGGTCATTCACATTACCAAGTATTTGGTTTCATTTTTTTTTGTGTTCATCTCCTTAATATTGTTGTAAGTCATGGCATATATCATTCCGTGGTTCTGTTTACTGCACTCTGCATTAATTTCTATGCCTTCCCACACACCTCTATGAATTCTTTATATTTAGCATTTCGTAGATCAAAGTAATATTCCATTACACTCATGTTGCACTGTATGTTTAGTCATTCCCCTAATCAACAAAAAGCATTTATTAAGTGATTACTATGTTCCAGGCATTGTGCTAAGCATCTGGTTTTTAGAAAAAGATTCCTGCCAGCAAGGATCTTACAATCTAATGGGAAAGACAACATACACATAAATAGGTACAAGGTAGATGGAAGGTAACTTTATAGGGAAGTCGTTAGCAGCAGGAGCGCTAGCAAAGTTCCCTGGCAGAAGGCAGCAATTGAATTAAGTCTTGAAGGGAATCAGAGAACTTAAGAAATGGAGGAGAAGAGGGAGAACATTCCAGACGTGGGGTATAACTCCATGGTATATAGAGGTATATAGAGATGGGAGATGGAAAAATGGGAAATAGACCAGGGTAGCTGGATTATAAAGGGTGTAGAGGGAAGTAATGTGTAAAAAAAAGACTGGGAAGAGAAGATGAGGCCAGGTTGTGAAGAGCTCTAAATGTCAAACAGAGGAGTTTATATTTAACCCCAGAGACAACCAGGAAAGGCTGGAGTTTATTGAGTAGAAGAGTAGCATGGTAAATCCTTTTGGCAGCTCAGTGGAGGTCCCACTGGGGCAAGGAGAGATGATACAGGGAGACCTGTTAGAAAGCTCTTACAATAATGTAGGTGAAAAATGCAGAAGGTCTGAACTCATGTGGAGTCTGGGTGAGTCTAGAGGAAGTGATTTATTCAAGGAATATTGGGGAAATAGAACCAAGATTTGGGACCTAACTAGCTGGGTGAGTGAGTATGAGGAGCTGGGATGACATTAAATAGTAATAATAGTAACATTTGTAAGAGGGTGGATTTTGGAGGGGAAGAAAATGAATTCTGTTTTGGATGCATCGTGTTTGAGATGCCTATGGACGTCGGCTTTGTTTCTAGTTCATTGCTACTCCAAAAAGTGTTGATGTGAATTTTTTAGTGTATATGGGACCTTTCTGTCTTTGACTTCCTTGTGGTATATCTCCAGTAATGAGATCTTAGGGTCACTTTCAAAAATCATAATTCCAAATCACTTTACTGAATGGTTGGACTGAGTCACAGCTCCACCCAAAAGTACAAACTTTCTCATTGGAACTGAAAAATGTACACAGCTAAGTAAATGCAAGGTAAATTTGTAGAAAGAGAAATTATTTACTGGAGGAAGCTAGAAAATCTTCATAGAAGAGTTGGCATAGGACTTGGATTCTAAGAGGCAGAAATGAGGAGAGAGTGTGTTACAGGAAGGGGGAACAGCTTAGGCAAATGCACCAAGGAGGGAAATGTCAAGTTTGGAAAAGAGTTAGGAGGCCAGTTTGGCTAGAATATAGAGTGCATTAAGAGAAATAATGTGAGATGAGTCTGTAAAGCAATGTTGGAGGCAGACTGTGGAGGGCCTTCAGCACCAGACTGAGGATATTTTGTTTTATTCTAGGATGAATATGAAGCAGGGGAGTGACCTGGTCATACCTATGCCCTTAGAAGATTTTCTTGGCAGTTATATGGAAAATAAACTCAAGGATAGAAATTTCGAAGTCCAAGAATAGGTAACGAGGGCCTGAATTAGTGTGGTGACCATGTAAGCAGAAAGAACGGGAGGAATGCAAGAGATAGTCTGTAGGAAACTGATGAATCTTGGCAACTGGGAGGGGTAAGAAAGAGGGAAGGTGCAAGAATGACTCCAGCATTATGGAGCTGGGTGATTGGTGTTGGTAGGACCATGGACAGAAATAGGGGAGTTTAGAGGAGGGATAAGTTAAGGGGAAAGATAAGTTCTATTTTTGATATGTTGATTTTGAGAAGGAGCATCCATTAGGTGTGGGACTGGGGTTTCAGGAGAAATTATGAATAGATATGTAGATTTGTGCTTTGTCTATTTAGAGGTAATAATTAAGCCCATGGAGTGAGTGAGATCGCCAAGAGGAAAACTATAGACTGAGAAGAGGCCCTAGAACAGAGCATTGAGGGATACCCATACTTAGGGATCTGGGCATGAAACAATGAAGAAGAGTGGGGTAAAGAAGCAGAGAAAGGGTGGAGATGTATGGAAATTTTGAGGTGTTGAGTAGCAAAAAAGGAGGGAGCTCACAATGATGGTTTTCCTTGATTTTCACATTAAAGTATGCAGTGAGATCACCTGCTCAATGGTGGGGGGTAAGATTTGGAGCTTAAGGAGAGAACTTTTGGAACAATTTCAGGGAGTGTGATAAAAAGTCAATCAGGGAAGAATAAACGAATTTCCATGTAGCAGGAAGGATCCACTTGAGATTAGATGGCATGAATTCAAGTGGCACAGTTTTATAACTTCTATCAGTGCCATTTTGCAGCATTGAGGTTACAAAAGGCAGATTGTAGAAGCAACCTGGGGCTAGGATTTGCAGGGCATGGACAATGATAACGCAAAGAAGGAGACAAGGGATTTAAAGATGGTGGACAGCATATAGTTGAAATGATCATTTATTGGGGGCACCATTATAAAGATGGGTCAGAGCGGCAATGACAGATTGGGAAAACAGAGGGTGGAGGTAATAGTGGTCACAGTGAAGATGAAGAAAAAGATTGAGAGGTATGAAGCAGAAGGAAAGATAGAAATATAGGAAATGATGATTAAGAAGGGGAATTTCCAAACTGATGGCATGGAGGTAGCTATTATGAGTGATGTTCTAAAGAATATAGATATTTTAAAATATGTAAAGAATATAGATGTGGAGCATGGAAGTTGAGAAAATTGATAAATTGGGAGGCTAGAACATTCAAGGAGACATCAATAGGCAGACTGAAGTACCCAATTATGAACACAGATATGGAGGTGGAGATAAAGACTATGAATCCAGTACTGAATTTACTCCTTGAAAAGGGATGATGACCTGGAGGCTAGCATAGTATGGCAAAAAAGGAATCAAATAGTGTTATATAGATAGATGGAGTAAACCTCAGAGGTGGGGAAGTTGTAGAACAAGGGCAGCAGAGGGAGAGCCTGAAAATGGCAGAAGAGGAATGGACTACTTGATCTCCTAAGGGCATAAGATAAGAACCAATTTTTATTGATGAGAATGACCAGAGATGTAGTAGCTTCTGGAAAGAATTGGGTTTGAATGAGTATCAAAAGGAAAAGGAAAAAATCTAAGGCAAGGAGATTTAGGCTGAAGTAAAGTTAATTAACAAGAGACTGGGGATTCCAGAGAACATAACTGAATGGAAGGGCAAAGGAGTTTCTGTAATATGGAAGGCCTGGGCTTAACCTCTTTGGAGACTTAGTTTCCTCATTTGCAAAATAAAAACTAATAGTAGAACTATCAACTTCACAGGGTCATTGTGAGGAAACCTTAAAGTGTTATGGAAATATGAGTTAATATTATTGAGCACAGATTTCTGCTCCATGCTGCAACTTTGTATAGCTTGCTTCTTAACAGGACTCTTTCCATTTTGTTTATATATCCCCAAAGTCTTGTGAACTTAGGATCTTTCTCACTCTCCCAATCACCTTCTTTTTAATTGGTCCCCTCGGCTTTCTTGGCCCGAGCATTGACTGCCCTGTAAAATTAATTTAAATTTCTACTTTGCTCTTAGTTGCATAACTTCCAAAATTACGATTATACATCAAAATACCTCCCCCATACCCTGCCCAATATGGAGAGGTAACCAACTGTTCCTTGTTTTCCAGATTTGTTCCTTAATTGGGTCCAAATGTTCCTCCCTTTTTTTCCTCCTTCTTTAAAACCAGTAAAGTTGTCTGTCATGAAACCTAACACTGGCTATGGACAGTCTTCTCCTTCACCCTTTTCACTCCCTGCTTCTGCTGTTGACTAACTTTTAAATTGTGAACAACCATAAAACAGTGACAGTCATGCCCCACACCCTATCACTCTCCTCACACAGGGGAAGATCTGTTGGCCATATTGTAGTTGCTACTGATTGGCACAGCTGGCTGCCTGATCCTCTTCTCTTCTCCCCTTTGATGGGGAAAGAGAAGTTACTGAGCTGACTTATGCATGCCTAATGTGGTCCGTCAGCAGGGGAAACAAAGAAACCAGCTTTACAGCAACTGTAAGTCACCATGAAATGTACAGTATCATCTTAATGGTTTTGATAAATATGATGTGTGCTGAAATTAGAGCCCATAAATTTGGGAACAGAGAGAAGAGGGCTTGGGTTTAATAGAACAAACTGCTTAATGAAATTTGTCTTATTAAAGTTAATTAAAGGAAGTGAAAATGGTCATTTGTTATAAGGACCTAGTCCTCCAAGGACTATGATGTGACTACACGGTATACACACATGTGGATGAGGTTTATAAAATGTGTGTACCTGTATTTTTATATACAAAATAATATACATGGAAGCACACTCACATGTATTCCCCATAAACATGAAAGCCAACATGGCATTGTGGAGAGGATACTGGAAGACTTGGATTGAATCTCATTTGTGACATTTACTAGCTGTGTGACCCTGGTCAAGCTTCAGACAATTCAAGTTGCAATCTGGGATGTTGGTGGCAGTTCCCATACCAAGGAAACCTCAGGACCTTGCTATGTTCCTCAATTCTTTTTTCAAGGAGCATTTTTGGATGATTTGACTGAAAACTTGCAATATTTTATGATGTAAAAGAGACAACAGAAGTATTTGAGAAATAGTCAAGGTATTCCATAAAGAGATTGTGTGTAATGATAACTGACATTTTATAGTACTTTGCAAATATTGTTGAATTTAAGCCTCATAACAACTCTGTGAGGCACCTTACTACAGGCTAACCCCATTTTATAGGTGAGGAAAATGAAGTTCAGCATGGGTGTTTGAACCCATGTTCATACTGTTAGAAACTGAGGTTTGGTGAAGGTGAGTCATTGTTCTTTATAAGTATTAGATGCCTTCATCTAATCCTGATTCCAAGACCTCCATCCACTGCTACCATGGCATTCTGTCCTCAGCTAGCATCTTCTTCTAGCCCCACATCCTTTCTCAGGCATTCAGGATACTGACAACTTTCCATGAAGTTGGGGATCATGGTTTGGTTTTGTTCGTTGCTGTTGTTGGTTTGTGTGTGTGTGTGTGGGGGTGGGGCAATGAGGGTTAAGTGACTTGACCAAGGTCGCACAGCTAGTAAGTGTCAAGTGTCTGAGGTGGGATTTGAACTCCGGTCCTCTTGAATCTGGGGCCTGATGCCTTATCCACTGCCCAACCCAAGCTGCCCCAGGATCATGTTTTAATGATCTTTTTACCTCCCTCAATTCTTAACACAGTGCTTTGCACCTAGTAGACACCTAATAGATGATACACGAATGAGTAGAACAAAGGAATGAATGAATGAATGAATGAGTGAGTGACCTAATAAAAGATGCCTAGAAATTCTTCTCCTCTTTGTCCTTCAGAATACACAGTCCCAGAAATAAATAAACCAGGGATTTTCACATGTTGCATTTTGATACCTTATCCATGCATTCACAAAAAGATTCAAGCAGCAGAAGAGTCTGAGTGTGAGCTGCCCAGAATGACATACCCTCTGCTCCTCAGAGCCTCTCCCTACTAGACTTCTATTCTGTTCTTGGTTATGTGGGGATCAGCATCCCTGATTCTACTTAAAAATAGGGCATCTGAATCTTCCCTCCAAATCTCATCCTCTCCTAATGTCAAAGTGAGGGTTGGGTATGTCTTCTCCAAGGGAATATATTGATCCAATCACTTACAGGATACCCTGATTGACCCTTGATCTACTCTCTTTAAACACTTAGCTGGTATTATTCCATTCATCCATCTATGGCTGCCAGGAACTTGGATGACATAGTGGCCCCACTGCCTATATCTTTAGTGGTCCCTACTAGAGGGAGATATGGTCACAATTCACCTAGAGGTAGGGAATGGTAAACTCAGAACTCTCCCCAAGCCTAAGCAGTCCTCCATTATTATTTGACAAACTCAATTTCAGCAGATTAAAAGGAATATCTAGAGAAAGAATAGCACAGACTAACACAAATGGTAACAGTTGTTTCAGAAGGTTAATAAACTGGAGAAAAAGACAACATTCTTCCTATTCTTCAATATACATGTCATACATACGAAATTTAATTTGATATTCTTTATGCTGCCTTATGGTCTGCAGGGCTTGTAAAGTATATTCATACAATCTTTCTTTCTAAAGTATTCCTCTCCCTAAAAAACCTTAATGTTCCTCATGAGCCAGTTTAGAAAAACTTTCCCACTAACCATACCCCAAAGAGTGAGTATTTATGATTTGGTGTTACAGTGAAGAATCATAGGATTAAGAGCTGGAAGAAAGTGCAGAGACCCTAGGATCATAGATTTCAAGCTGGAAGGGACCTTGGAGGCCACCTATTCTACCCCCTCCTTTTATAGATAGATAGGAAACCTGAGGCTGATAGAAAGTGACTTGTCCATGGTCACATAGATAATAAGTGATGAGGCAGAAATTGAACCACCCCCAATCATCTGACTCTAAAGCCCTTTCCAACTCTATACTGACTCTGTGGTGTGGCACAGCATTCTGTCTTTGACTCTGTCCTGTTTAACATTTTTAAACGTCACAAAGCTAGGAGGAAGAGCTAATAAGTTACATGACAAAATTAGCAAAATTAGATGTTCATAATAACCTAAGACAAGAGGCTAAAGGAGGCTGACAAGATGAACCATACTAGAAAGAAGTCTAAACTCCTTAATTTTCGTAACACAAAATTAATTGCACAGGCATAAGATGGGGAAGATCTAGCTTGATACTAAACAAACCGACACAGGGTTCTTTTCCTTCTTCCAAGTTACAACTTGGAGGCCACCTCCACCTTCTCTGACTGCCCACCCCATGAAAGTATTTCCCCCTCCTCAAATTTCTCCCAGCACTTAGCCCAGACCTCTCAACATCACTTGTCACTTTCCTTTTGTTTGTATGCATCTTTTCCTTGAAATAGAGTAGAAATTCCTTGAAAGCATAGTCCTCATTGTATCCTTGTGTTCCCAAATCCTACCACAGTAGTTGTACACAATAGGGGATTAAAATTTTTGTTCAGTCCAATCAAACGGAATCTGAAATTATAAGAAAGGGGAAGAATAGGAGCAAAAATGACACCATTTCAGGAATGAACATAGTGAATGTGTGGGGCATTAAAGATACTAATTAGAATAGGAGGCATGTGCTAGAGACTGGTGGAAAATAGAATTGAACAGGTAGAATAGGGCTGGATGATGGAGGATGTTGAAAATTAGTGAAGAGGATGTTGAAAATCTGCTTAATGCTATAGGAAAGAAGGAAGCAATGATGCTGGTTAAGAAGGGGAGTGACATAATGAATGCAAGCTTTTGTTAAGTTTTCTGTGTAGAATGGGGAGTTTGGTTTTCACATATGTTGATTTTGAGCTTATAGCACCCACAGGTAATTAAGTCCTCAAAGGCTATTGGAAAAAAGGATAAGACACACCTAGGGATGTAAATTGGAAAGTCATGAGCAGACACAGGACATAGCTGAAGTCATGATATTCAAATGTCTGAGGGACAGTATAAAGAGAGAAGAAGAGACAAATAGCAAGTCAGGGTGTGTGTGAGGGGGATGTTTTTATGTTGACTCTATTTGCCTGACTGATAAAAATAACTAGGATATAAAAGTCTTCCCAGAAGATGTGCTGCTCAAATGACCTAATCAACAGACAATAATAATGACAGAAAAAGGAAAAAATATCCATTTTAAAAGTTAGAGAACCACAATTAAAAACATATGATGAACCTGTCCTAAAATAATATACCCTCTGTAGAAAATACACCGAAGGCATTTGTATAAATGTGTCATTTCTCTTACAGTACAAGTGAGAACGTTTTGTTCCATCTGAAATCTAATTTTGCAGCCTAATAAAGCTCATTTCAGTGCGAAGGCCATTTGTTCACTAAGAAAGGTATCTCTTTGCAACATTAATCATCTTTAACTTATAGTTTCTCCAGAGGGATAACCTCCTACTTTGCCTTTCCATTAATATTATCTTTAACAGAAAACTAATGACTCTGTATCCTAACTAACATTGCATGATGGGTCTCAGAAAGATGGTGGACTTTATGACTTCCCCGTGGGCTTCATAAGGTTAAATGGTTGCTTGGAGAACAGTGAAAGCCATGTTAATGAAAATGACCAGGCTGAAATGTGCCTGAGTGCTGAAGGGTTTCAAGTGAAGAGAGACTCTTACCCTAGAGCTGCTTCTCCAACATCCACTAGGAGAACAATGATAGAATTCATTCCAGGAAGAGATATTGTGCGTAATTATGGTAGGGTGTTTTTTTTTTAAAAAAGGACATCTTTTATTTCCCAACACAACACCCAGATCTATCAATAAAATGAAGAGAATGATGCTTTTGAAATGATAACAATTTGAAACTAGGGATTAATCTTTACTACCATAATAGCCTGTCTCCAATAGATTGTAAACTCCCTGGAGCCCCGTTGTTTGAATTTGTAAACCCAGTGACTATGTCTTGCCCTTTGGTAAGCACTTAAATTGAACTGAATGGAATTGAATTGAACGCAAAGGAGTTTGTTTAAGAGGAGCCTCTGATCTTTTTAAATCTTGTCGGATTTTTTGTGAGACCATTTGGGGCTTTCTTGGCAAAGATGCTGGATTGGTTTGCCATTTCCTTCTCCAGATGAGGAAACTGAGGCAAAAAGGGTTAAGTGACTTGCCACGGGTCATGCAGCTAATATGTGTTTGAGGCTGGATTTTTTTTTTTTGCAGGGCAATGAGGGTTAAGTGACTTGCCCAGGGTCACACAGCTAGTAAGTGTGTAGTGTCTGAGGCCAGATTTGAATTCGGGTCCTCCTGAATCCAGGACCAGTGCTTTATCCACCTAGCTGCCCCCATGCATTTGGACTCATGAAGAGGAGTCTTCCTAACTCAGGGGCCAGCACTCCATCCACTGTGCCACCTTGCTGCCCTATAGTTAATTTAATTCAGTTCAAATTAAGCTCAGTTTAATACATAACAAGCATCTACTATGTGCAAGACACTGTGCTGGCACTTGGAGCAAAGGCAAAAATGAAAGTTCCTGCTCTTAAGGGATTTATACTCTACTGAGAATTTGGAACTAGGTCCCTGATTTTAAATGCACCAAGTTCCCATGTCTGTTATCAAGTTTAAAAATAACAGGGTTTGAATTTGTCTACATGGTAAAGAGATGGTAGTTATAAGTTTGCATTATGTCTGAATTGCTATCACTTTCAATTTGATAATTTATTCATGCCACTGTTCTGGGAACAATTATCAGTACTGTTCAGCTCAACAGTAACTATTGTAAAATCAAACACCTTAAGAAAGACAATAGTTTATGCCAGAAAATTGTACTATTTGACTTAAGTTTAGCATAAAATGGAACATGGAAGCACTAACCAAATTGTAGCAGCAGAGCTATTGAGTACTGATAGCATACTTTATTACATCTTCACTCTGAAGTCTATTCCTGATGATGTTTTCCCTAGAGAAAGATATATTTCACCCTACCCGCAGTTCCAAATAGCCATCAGCTCGTCTTGTGATTATTATTCCTCCCCATTAAGATGACTGAATCATGAGACTGAGGTTACTATAAACCCAAATCTGAAGGCAGGGAAATCAATCAGACAATTGGAAAATTCCTCAGCCTTTGTTTCTCCTTGCCCTCTTCTCCCTAATTACCTTGTATTTATTTGAAATCATAGGTTCGGTCCCTATCTCTATATTTAATATAGCCTCGCATGTATGTATTTCCTCTGGTAAAAATTAAGTTTCTTGAGGACAGAGATTTTTCCACCTTGGTTTTTATACGTCCATTGGTTAGCATAGTGCCTGCCTCAGTAAAGGCACTTAATAAATGCTTGTTGATTGATTATCCTTTCTCTTTGAGGTGTTTGAAAACTGATACATGATCAACCTTTGCTTTAAGAGGACATGCCAAAGTCAATCTATTGTTGGAAATAATATGATGTACATATAGTGTAACGATTGGAGTGACGCCACCTGCTGGAGAGTTACTGTAGAAAAATTCCACCATGAGGAGAAGGCACCTGAGGGCAAGCCATGTGGTTAGTTCCTTGGCGTCAGGAAGTGACATTTGCTTGTGGGTACTGTCTATCAAAGCTACCAGCCAATTAGCTTGGAGCTGTGTGTTTGTGTTTGTGTGTGTGTGTGTGTGTGTGTGTGTGTGTGTGTGTGTGTGTGTGTGTGTGCGCGCGCGCGCGGATGGGATGTTCCCGGTTCCATAAGAGGCTTGTGGGACGAAGAAGGGGCAAGGCTTGCTCTCTCATGCTCTTTCATGAGGACCTCAGGGAGGAGCGGAGCAGGAGACGGGGGCTCCCCGAGATAGATAGCTGAATCCAGGCCTCTTTCTCTCTCCACCAAATTCTTATTCTCCTTAATAAATGCTTTAAAGTCTAAACTCTTGCTAAAGCTTATAGTTTATTGGCGACCACTCATTAGATATTTTAGACAGTATAGCTAGATAGCCCCTAACAATAGTGAGAAGCAGCACTTTGGGAGGCAGAAAGACCCAGGTTCAAATCTTGCCTCTAAAACATTAAAGGTGTATCACCAGCAAGTCTGCCATTACCCTAGGATCATTAGTAACAGACAAGCTACTAATCTCGATCAGTAAAGGAAGTTTCTATGATGGGCATTCTCCACATTGGTGAAATCCCAGATCATGAGCATGCACGCGCGCGCGCGCGCACACACACACACACACACACACACACACACACACACAACCACATGCACACTTATATTTGCATTGTGTTCTCCAAGTTATTTTTCTAGTTGTTGCTTCTCTTGCCATGGTGTCCATAGAAAGATCATCTTAAGAATGGGTTTTTCAATTCCTTAATGGATCTGTGATCTTTAATGGGTACTTCAGCATTAATTTATTTGCCCGTGATTATTTGTATGTTTTCTCTCCTGTTAGATTGTGACCTCCTTGAGGGCAGGGACTATTTTTGTACTTAGCACAGCACCTTGCACTTGTTAGGTCCTTAATGAATTTTTATGGACTGACTGACTCCCTTCAGTTACAAATAGCAACTTATCTATGCCTGATCATCTAGTATGATTTTATCCATGTTATACCACAATTCCTCCACAGGGAGTCCACCCCACATCTTGGGGGCAGGACTTCTTGACACTGCATAGATACCGGTAAACATATAAGCTGTTCAACATGTTACCAGCCCACATCTTTTTCTGGATATACATTTCTCTGAAGTCATCTAATATGCTGTTTTGAATGTTTGATTCCTCATTTGTATTGTTGCCATCTACTTACACCTATAACCATTTCATTATCCCTTGAACGATTCTCAATCTCAATTCTTTAAAGACTAAGAATTCCCTGAGACCAAATTTTATAACTCAGAATCATAAAATGTCACTGGAAGAATACCCCATTATTCCAATGGATGCATGATATTATCAATGTGGATATTCTTTCCAAAAATTCAGATGATAATCCAACCATACCCATTTATCCCATTCTACTCTCATCCATGGACTCCCATAAGTGTGTTACAGGGAACCCCCTTAACATCCTGGGTCCTTTATTCAAGTCCTCTTAATATCAGAAGGGTAACAATGGGTTATTCTTCACTTTCATTATAATCAAATGTAGAACACATTTCTTTTTCTTTTTTTTTAGTGAGGTAATTGGGGTTAAGTGACTTGCCTAGAGTCACACAGCTAGTAAGTGTTATGTGTCTGAGGCTGGATTTGAACTCAGGTCTTCCTGACTCCAGGGCTGCACCACCTAGCTGCCCCAGAACACATTTCTTTGATGATGTCCTTTATACTGATTTCTCTTGCATGACTCTTTGCACAGTGACTGGCACATAGTAGGCACTTAATAATTTTTGTTGTTAATTGATTAATGTCTTTTCATCTCTCTATTGTCCAATTATCTTCAGAGGCTGTAGTGTTCCATGATTCACAGTAAAACATAACCTAGGGGCAGCTAGGTGGGGCAGTGGATAGAGCACCAGCCCTGGATTCAGGAGGACCTGAGTTCAAATCCAGCCTCAGACACTTAACACTTACTAGCTGTGTGACCCTGGGCAAGTCACTTAACTCCAATTGCCTCACCCCCCCAAAACAAACAAACAAAAAACCCCGCCATAACCCAAAGCACCTTAATGTCAAAATATAGGCTCTTATTTTAAGGAGAAACTTTGGGTTATTAAAAAGAACTCTGCAATTTCCCCCAAAGCAATCAAATCCCTTTTTCCTGAGCTTGTTCATTTCTAAGCTCAGCTCATGGCCTACCTGGAGTAATGAATAAAATGAAATATCAAACATTATTTACCATAAATGTTGATACACACATCAATTTCTTAAGGTGCAAAAGAATCTTTTAAAATTGCTATCAACATAGAAGCTGCCCAGGCTTCCATGGTTCTCAGAAGCTAGAAGCCAATTGGCAACAAAGCTTCCCTCTTCATTCATTAGCAATGGGATTTTTACACAAATAAAGTCAAGCTGGCCTATGCATTAGGTTGCTTTATAAGGGTGGGAGTTGATTGAACCAAGCAATCAATTACCCCATCCCACTTCAAGTAAATGACAAGATGTTCTACCCTGATATCTTAATTAGTTGAGAATAATTCTCAATTAAACAAGTTAATTATAGGTTTTAGACTAAGTGTGAACAAGTATTTGCATTTAGACGTCCTTGGAAACCACTCAATGAATGGAAGTGATGTTACACAGGAAGTATGTTCAGATAGATTCAGGAAATTTGGTCATGCGGTGTGAATTGGGTACTGAGCATCATGCTAGTGTGGAGCCCGGGCCATTCAAACATCTGGTAGATAAAAGGAGAAGATATCCAGCCAAGCCCCTGAAAAGGAATCACTAGGGAGATGGGGAGGAGAAGAGCCCCTGGCCTAAACCTTCACTTTGGTTTCCATCCCCTCTTTCCCCTTGACTGGAGGAAGACCTTGTGACTTCTGAAGTGTCTTGAGGATTTCAGACTTCCATTTTCCCATCAGCATCTCAGCAATGTCCCCACAACAGTTGATGTCTGCATAGGAAGCAAAGAACAGATTAGACAAGGTGAATAAATTCAGATTCAAAGCCCTATAAAGAGTCCAGTAGAAAAACCAAAAAACCATACTATTCTAAAGGGAAAAGTTTGAGGACTCAAATAAAAAAAAAAAACACCAAACTTCTAGGAGCTATGAGTTACCTACTTTGCCACATGTTCTATAAATTCACTTTCCACTGGACTCTGTGTATATTTGAGAAATAGTGTATCTCAGACATTTTTTTTTGGTGGGGGTGATTTGTACCAGCAATTCTTACTATATTACCTTGATAAATGCCCCTTCTAAAAGCTTATCAAGTCTGGCTGACTAATTGTTATCAACTGATAATCACAGGTTAGGGCACACTTGTGGGGGCTCATAAGCTACAGCAATAGAAAAAAAAAAACTGAGATCTGAGGAAACATAATAACTTCCCTCTCAAGACCCACATCACCAGTCCAGTGGGGATTAAGAAAATGGTCTCAGAACCTAAGCTTACTCTCCATAAAAAAGGGGAACTTTTCTTGAATTAAAAAAAGGACTCAGACAGACAGACATTTAGATGACATAAAGAACAAACAAACAAAGAAACAAACCTTTAATTAGTTTAAAAATACTGTATGGGGGCAGCTAGGTGGCGCAGTGGATAGAGCACCGGCCCTGGATTCAGGAGGACCTGAGTTCAAATCCGGCCTCAGACACTTAACACTTACTAGCTGTGTGACCCTGGGCAAGTCACTTAACCCCAACTGCCTCACTAAAAATAAAAAAAAAAAATACTGTATGCAGTAATTCAAGATAGCTGACACCTCTCCTACTTTCCTCCTATCCCAACTTCTTGGGGGACTTGTATGATCATAACCAAATCTACAAGATAATATTTTCAGCAAAATCTCAGAAGCAGAGATTTTTGTTTTTCTTCCTAGAGTTCGGTTTCCCTCTTTTGCCTTTTATGTAAAGGGACACTTTTATAATGTGCAAACATTTCCTGTCATCCCTTCTAATGAACTGTGACAATTAAGTTGAGAAGAGGAAATTCATGTGATGTGAAAAGTTGGCTTCCTTTCTCTGTAACTAACAACTAACACAATCATAAATTAGTAAAATATAGTGTTACATCATATAATAATTAATTATTATAATTAAGCACTTGCATAGATCTAAAATTAGAATCTTGGATTATATATATATATTTTTTCTAACTTTAAATTTTAAACCCAGAATTGATTTATGTTTTTGTTCTGGTTAACAATAGCATTAACAAGACACAGACATTTCCATTCTGACTAATTTTGTTTCTCTAATATAAAATGCTTTATGATTTCAAATTGTTGCTCTCAAATGAAAAGTCTCTGGGATGTTATGATTTTGGAAGGCCTACTTCTAATCAGCTCCACTCTGGAAGAAAAGATTCCTAAGTTCTCTTAAATCCTTCAATTTTTCTAAAGGCTTGTTTTAAATTAAACTTCTTTTCAAAATTCCTTTGTTCATCCAGGGCCCCCACATTTTTAAAGATAAGACCACAGGACCTATTGCTGACATCTGAAATGTTGTTATTGTTTTAATTTGCCTTCAGTTTTTCAGCAGGTTCACATGGTAATGCTTCACAGCTGGTAAAGGAGACAACTCTTGGAAGGGAAGGGAAAAAAAACAACAAGCAACATGGCCTAGCTCCACAGCTGTATGTTATTACTTTATTCCCAATTCACAGGAAATGAACAATCATTTAGTACTGACAGGTACATACAGGAACTCACTATCTTCCTTTTCAACCTGAAAAATAAGGCACTACAGAAGTTAAGCATTAGACTCAAAGTATGCTTCACATTTTTTGCCAAGGTTATGATGATATCTTCTGAAAGCTTTTGAAAATACTCTGAGGGAATCTTGCCAGCAAGCCTGAAAAACTAGGTGGAAAAAAATCATTCAGTCTTTTCTGTTGCTGGTCTTGGGAACTCACTGGTCTCATAAGGGTTGGGGAAGGTTAGGCACCTCTGATGGTGATTGTGGTGTAATCCAAATTGGATCCTTAATGGGTTATTAGACCATAATGCAAAAGCAATGTTGTACAAGTAAATGCCTCAACAAATCGAAGTTGTAGGGATTGAAGAATCCTGAAAAGAAAAGCAATTACAAAGCCTTTGGAAGGTGTTCTCCTATCCCCACCCCATCTGTCTTCTTGAAAAAGGTCAGTGGATTCATCCCTCAGTTCAAAAACGTTTCTGTTGCTTGCCATTTCTGATTAGACCAAATGGAAAATCAATAAGCATGAAGTTACATAGTAATAATACCTCAAAGACCTGAAACTAGACATTTTTTTTCACCTGGGGCAAAAAAAGAATTAAAGCAGATGCTGATGTGAAAGGTGAAACTCAGGACTGTGAGACAGTTGGCATAATGTTGGAACCCTAGGGCTTGTAAAGGAACACTTAGCAGCTACTAGTTAGCAGCTGAGACCAGTAGAAGACTGACTGGTAGGTGAGATGTGAGCGTGGGTGATTCCCAAGGGAGAAAGTCCTGTCCCTGCCACCTGCCCCATGTCAGCACCTTTCTGTTAAGTTCCCCCTGCCTTGTGCTAGTTATGGCCTGATACCTGACACTGATATAGAACTTTGTCATTTTGAATGCATGTTTACATACATTATCTTGTTTGATCCTTACAACAACCCCTTGAAATAGGTTGAACATGTTTTACTACCCCCATCTGACATATAAGGAAACTAAAACATAAAGATATGACCCAGCTACTATGTGAAGGAACCAAAACTAGGACAAGTGCTCAGGGATGGATGGATGGATGGATGGATGGATGGATAAAATAGATAGATGAATTATGGAAATAGAGATGATTGATGCTTAGATGGATAGATAGATAGATGATAGATAGATAGATGATAGATAGATAGATAGATAGATAGATAGATAGATAGATAGATAGATAGATAGATAGATAGATAGATAGATATGCTGGTCTTATGGTTCTAAATACAGCCTCCCATACTGCTTTGAAAAAGATCAATCTTCTACTTCCTTTTTAAATGGTGTTTCAGTTCAGAATGAGGATCCCCAAAGTAAAACTGTATAGGGAACTATGTGATTGAACCATTTGCAGGTGCCTTAGGTGGTGAGGTCTGATTCCAACCTGCCTCCAGGTTGAGCTGGAGTCTTTTGAAGTACACCTTCATGGGGTGAACAGGAAGACGACAACTTTTTTATTATAGTTGGCTTCCTTTCCTGAATTAGTGTTTATATTTTCCCAGTAGAAACCCCCAAATTGAAAATATAGAGGTGTCAGCTAGCACCACTTTGGTTAAGGTTGTGTCAACATTTCCTATAACCCTTGTTTTTCTAGGGTTTATAACTAGACCGTAAAAATTTGCACAGCCCTGAAACTTGGCATCCTGAGTCTCAGCCTAGGAATGAATTTTTGAATTGAAGGGAGGGTAAAGGTAGAGTTTTAGGGAGAGGGAGGAAAGGAGAGTCATTTCAGTTGCTTTGAACTCCTGTTTGTACTCAAATGGAAATTACTTAAAGATGCAGTTTCTCTGACTCTGACTCAAATGGAACTTCAATTAAGAAAGAAAGAAAGAAAGAAAACAACTCTGAACTTTTCCAGGGATTCTTCCATTAATATGGGCTAATTGCTCTTGTTAATTTTGGGAGAAAATGTTAATGATTGAGGTATTTAATTTAAATCCATTGACTGTACATCTGTAGATTCCAGAGTTGTTTTTTTCCCCCACAAAGCAGTTAGCTATGCATAATAATGGGATTTAGCAGACCTTCTGCACACACATAAACACACACACACCTTTCAATGCATGAAAATACCTCAACTAGCTTCAAAGGAATTTTCTGATAGTTAATAGTCCCTTGAACATACATATTTATTAAATTTCATATCCTTTTATTCAGTGCATCCTTATGCAATCCATGATTTAATATCTCATCATGAATTTACCAGATGAACTAGGCAGCTCAGGCATCATTCCTATGAATAATATTGACTCCTTTGAAAACTTACCTCAGCAACATAGCAAGGCTGGGGGAAGGGGAAGTTGGGGTGGGGCGGGGGACTGGTCACTAGGTTGGGTATTTTGAGTCTCCTTCTCAAGTGCTGATTCTTGAGATGGTGGAAGATTGATGCAGCAAGAGGTGATTGGTTTAGATATCACTCAGCTGATCAACAATTATGTGTTTACATGTATCAAATATTATGCTAAACAACAGTGATACAAAAAGATTAATGAGATAATCCCTGCCCTTAAGGAATGTAGATTCTATTGTAGGAGAAAAAAATGGACACCTATGGGTATATACAAACTGCATGCAACAAATCGACAAGATAATTGAGGCTCCTACCATGTCTGAGGACCTGTCGACTTAGATTGTGTTAGTAGTCTCAACTCTAATAGGCCACTGTGAGACATGGGAATGGATTTCAACAGATTGCTTTTGTTTCCTCTCTTAGCATACTCATGGGCACCTCTACCAATTCCTACAACAGTCTTTGTGTCTTGCCAGAGCCTTTTGTTATTTCTGAAATAATCCCTTGTCATAGTGATTTGTGCTTTCATCCCACATCTGGTCCAGATAAGACCCCAACCCTCAGATAGAGGGTGCTGGCCCTGCTTCCAATGTGATTATCTACACCCTACAGAATCTTAAAATCCAAGACTAGAAGGGACCTCAGAGGCCATGTAGTCTAACCCCACCCTGAAAAAGAGTCCCTTAAAAAACGTGCCCAACAAGTGTTCATCCAGCTTTTGCTTAAAGAGTTCTAATAGTTTGCTAAAGCATTTATTAAGTGCTTACTATGTGCCAAGCACATATGTGCTAAGCCCTGGGAATGGGAATAAAAGCAAGTAAGACTGTGCCTGCCCTCGAGAGCATACATTCTAACGGGGGAGGAGACCAACCCATTTGGAGAGATGGGAAAGCAGAGGGAAGGAGTACCTGGTCTGGGACAATGCTGTGAGAAGGAAGTAGAGTTGGGAGGTCTAGGAGAGACTGAGGCAAAGCAGGGCTGGGGTCCTTCCTAATAAGATGACAGTAGAGGGGCAGCTAGGTGGCAAAGTGGATAGAGTACCAGCCCTGGAGTCAGGAGTACCTGAGTTCAAATCCGGCCTCAGACGCTTGACACGTACTAGCTGTGTGACCCTGGGCAAGTCACTTAACCCCAATTGCCTCCCACCAAAAAACAAAACAGACAAACAAAAAACCAAAGATGACAGTAGGACAGAATTTCAGGGTCAGAAGTCACCCCAGCAGCCATCTAGTCTAAGCTATACCTTGGTAACTCAAACCCACTGACTGCATATCTGCACAGACCAGGTTTTTTCACATAGTTAGCTGTGCATAATGGGATTTAGTCAGTCTTCTGTGTGTGTGCGCCCACAGACTCACACACAGAAACACACAGACATAGACAGACAGACAGACAGACACACACACACACACACACCCTTTTCCAATGCAAAAAAACTATCTCACCTGGCTATCCAGCTGAACTTATACCTGATAATTATTTCTATGACTCAGTTTTTGCTTCAAGACCTCCATTGAGCTGTAAGCTCACCACCTACTCAATGGAAGGAGCCTATCCCATTTTTGTATAGCTCTAGTTGCCTGTTGGTTGTGCCTTATATCAAGATAAAATCTGCCTTGGCAACTTCTATCTTTTACAGCTAGCTCTGTCTTCTGGGACCAGGCAGACGAAGTATAATCTCTCTTATCCTTCAGACCTACAGATTCTCAAACACAGGCACCGAGGGATAGAGAAGAGACTTGACTCTTTCCTGTCACGACTTAGATAGCTGTACATAGCAATAATGGTATTTAAGCAAACCTTTTGCACACACACACACACACACACACACACACACACACACACACACACACACCTTGTCACTTGTCCCCAAATGAGTAACCTTTGTTGACTCATGTTACTGGAAACAGTATCAAAGTTTCACCCCTAGGCAGCATGTTGCATCACCTTGTTTTGGATGGGGGATCCCAAGAGAATCCATGACAGGGGTGGACTCAAGGCCCAGCTGTCTCACTCCTGTGGTCCACAACACAGACCAGTGATGATTTACTCCTAGGTGATAGTCAAGTCTTTCTCTCCCATGTGTTATACATAATACCCAGCACAGCATCATTTGCCTGTCAGTATCTGATGACTATTTTTTAAAAGATGATGATTCATTTGGGAACAGAGTCTTCTTTTCCATTTAACCAACATTTTTATGCATCTACCACCTGCAAGGCCTTGGGTGAGTAGGTCCCGAGGATATAGAGGACAAGGAAGGTCCCTGACTTCTAGGAGGTTGAGGAGGCTTACACAGTATGTTCAGAGTAATACAAAGTGATTTCCAGAGAGAGAATCCAATAACACTCGGGACATTAGGGGAGGCCCCAACAGGTGGGAAGTCCTGAACTGTGCTTTAGAGGAAGCTAGGAATTCTATTACTCAGAGGTTAAGATGGAGAGCATTCAAGGCCTCTGTGATGTGTGCGGAGAGAAACTCTTTCTATGGGAAAGACATACAGGATAATTTGACTGCAACTGAAAGGGCACAGAGAGGAATAATAGGATCATTTTTTTTTTTTGTGAGGCAATTGGAGTTGTGACTTGCTCAGGGTAACACAGCTAGTAAGTGTTAAGTGTCTGAGGTTGGATTTGAACTCAGGTCCTCCTGAACCAGAGCTGGTGCTTTAGCCACTGCACCACCTAGCTGCCCTGGAATAAAAGGAACTTGAAAAGGGAGCAATCACAAATCACTGGGGCTGTGCTTCACAAACTAATGGGAGGGAAAAGAAGCAAAAATAAAAAGATGTGAATATGAACTTTATGCCGAGCCCCGATTTTAGTCTTCAATGGTAAGACCCCTGAGTGATACTGACTCTTTTGGCAGCTTTTAAGAAGTGTGTACCTCCATAATTACCAAGCAGAAATGTTGTGGGGTGCTGATGGAGCACCTCTACTCCCTCATTTCCTACCTCCTTCCAGTGCTCCACAGTGGAGCACTTCCCCACTTCCCATCTCCCACCCAAATCATTAGTCTGAGTTTCCAGAGAGCAATTAGTACTTCTCCTCTTATGGTGGGTCCTAGGTTAACCCTGAAGGGTTGGATTTTTGAAATACTAGTTTTTATGAGTTCCCATCTCGTATACTTTCCGATGCCATTCAAACAGTTGATATCAAATACCATTTTTGTTGGGGTTTTTTTTTGGGGGGGGCAGGGCAATGAGGGTTAAGTGACTAGCCCAGTGTCACACAGCTAGTAAGAGTCAAGTGTCTGAGGCTGGATTTGAACTCAGGTCCTCCTGAATCCAGGGCCAGTGCTCTATCCACTGCACCACCTAGCTGCCCCTCCAATACCTTTTTAAAAAGGTATATTTGCTGATATTATAGCAAGAACAGTAGTTATAAAATAACACTTCCAAATATAGGTCACACTTTCTCCTTGCACATACAAAGTTTCTGGGGAGGATATGCTCAGACATGGATAGCACATATGGCCAAAGTAAACTCACAGCTCCTGATTATTAGAAGTTCTTTTCTCCCTTTGTGGAAACACAGTGAAGTTGTTTTTAGGTTCCTCATAGCCTCTGCTGTCTATGGGAGTTGGGACCTGACACTGCCCCTTTGTAACATTTAGTAGGAAGGCAACGCAATAGAGAGATCCATTTGAATCCAACAGAGGTAATCCAGTTGAATATTGACTCCTTGAAGGCAGGGACTGTCCCCTTTTTGTCCTTTTATCCTCAGTACCTTTCACATGGCAGGAGCTTGCTAAATGTTTGTTGATTGGGAACTGAAATCAGGACTAAGATTTACCTTGTGGACTTATCTAGTATTTAGTCAATAAGTTTATGGAGATCTGCCTTGATCAAACATATACAAATTCATGTAATAACTAGTCATTACATAATAAGGTTCTACTGAATATGAAATGATAACTGGTAGTATAGAGAGGGTTAGGAATAATATCTGAAAGGACAAGGCAAATGCGAATTGGCAAATCAAATAGAATTCTAGCTGGCAAAATTATTTTCTGAAAGTTATCTCAATGGCTCCTAAGGGGAAAAAAATGGCCCTAGAAAATAATGCCAAAGAAGCTTAGGAGAGAATGGATTTTTTTCTTTTGTTTTATTTTTCCTGCCTGGAGACATTTTTCTTTCATCTTCCTTGCCAGTTGACAGTGGGGGCTTGTGTAGGTCCTCAGGATTTCTCCAAATTTTTCATCTTCTCATTCCCTTGATGCTTCCTTCCTCTTAAAGAAATAGGTTTTATCACCTGGAAGGACTTACATGATCTGATGCTGAGTGACATGAACAGAACCAGGAGAACATTGTACACAGTATCAACAACATTGTGTGTTGATCAACTGTGATAGACTCAACTCTTCTCAGCAATACAATGGTCCAAAATAGTTCTAAAGGACTCATGATGGGAAATGCTCTCCAAATCCAGAAAAAAAAGAACTATGGAATCTAGATACAGATTGAACCATACTATTTCTATTGTTTTTGTTTTTTGAGGTTTTTCCTTTTTGCTCTGATTCTTCTTTCACAGCATGACATGCAGAAATATGTTTAATGTGATTATACACAAATAACACATATCAGATTGCTTGGTATCTTGGGGAGGGGAAGGGAAGGGAGGGAGAAAAATTTGAAACTAGAAATCTTATAAAAACAAATGTTGAAAACTATCTTTACATGTAACTGGAAAAGAATAAAATACTTTTATGAAAAAAAAGAAGAAATAGGTTTCATCTATAGTATGAGTCATTTGGGTTCAACATAGAAAAGGAGTTTCTGGCAGTGTGAGCAACTGAACACTGGCATGGCCTAGCAGGATGATGTAACTGCCTCTGGAGGTTGGTAGAAATTAGACCAGTTCCTCATGTGGGAACTGTAGGATTGGGTCAATCTAGCGGGAAGATAGACCTGATACCCTTCTGTCATCCCCTGTAGTCCCATAATTCCTTTTCTCTTCACTTTTCCCCCCACCATCTGCATGTGCACCCCTTGGCTCAGCTGTGTTCTTGTACAAATTAGCCCCCGAGGATACCCCTTTCGGGCAATAAAAAGTATATTCCTATGAGGTCACTGAGTGTGTTCAGAAAGCAAACCGGGAGATGTCCAATGGCCTGAAATAACTCTGCACAGCCCGAGTTTGGAGTTTGGGAATCCCTAGCATTGAGGAGGGCCTCACAACCCCCTCTGCCTTCATTTCAAGCACCCTCGTTTTCTTTCCAGTGCTGTTTGGCTTTTGTAGGCTGAACCCATCAGCCCAATCCCAAGATCTGGAAAAAACCCAAACAGTCTTGAGCATCCTTTCTTATTTGGAAGGGCTGAGTTGCATGGCAGAATTCAAAATCCATCAAGCTCTCTGAATTTGTGATGTTTTCATCTCTCCCCCCCCCCACCTTCCACAACAAACACAGGCAAACTTGTTTTAGAACTCCCCCCATAGCCTGACGCTGACTTTAGGCTGTTGATCAGAAGCTTCTTCCAAAGGTGATGGCAAGAAGAGCAGCAGCCTAGAAAGAGAAGGGCAAAGCTATGGCCGTCAGGAATTTAAAAGAGAAAGTAAAACTAAACCAAGACACACACACACACACACACACACACACACACACACACCCCTCTGTGAACGTGCCCAGAGCAGAAGGCAACCACTCTGGTCCCCAGACACCCCCTTGGTCTGTTGGCTCAGGGAGCAGGTGGAGAAGTTGTGTGTATGTTTGTTGGTTTATCCAAGCAAACAATCATAGGCCCTTAGATCACACTGTACACCAAACCCTTTAGGCAACTTAAATGAGAAAGACTAGCACACACCATTTGCAGTAATGAGCAGGAGTTAATGAATTTCATAGATTAGCCATAAGGGGAAGAAAGAAAAGCCCAATGGATAAATCCTGAAGAAACCAGTAAATATATATGTATAGATGTGTGTATACATATATACATACACATGCACATACATATGCACATGCGCCTACATATACACATACATATACATAAAGACTAAGGTGTGTTGCTTACCCCTGTTACATTAATAATGACTAGCCTATTAATTAATGTGCATTCCTCTTTTTGGCAGAGATGATTCATTCCTTCTATTCCCAGACCTCCTGTCTCCTGCTATTAATTTTCTCCCCCCAAACCAAGAGATTCTGCTACACCGGAAGCTGTGACCTCTGTCTCCTTAGCTGACCCACAGATGGTCCTCGGTTGTTGCCTCACTTGTTCTATTTTGTGTTATTCAGGGTGTCCCAAAAGTCTCCCTTTGAGCAACTAAGGCTTCAAACAGCATTAAGACTTTTGGGACACTCTCTGTTTATTTCTTTCTATGCACACATCACCAGTTTCTCCACACCATAACTCCTTGAGCACCAGGATGTTAGGATAATAGATAGGAGGGTCAGAGATCTAGAGCTGAAAGGGACCTTAGAAGTCAGCCAGTCCCAACCCTTTCACTTTACAGATGAGGAAACTGAGGCTCAGAAACATGAAGTGATGACTAGCTCGGGGTCACACAAGTAGTATCAAAGTCAGATTCAAACCTAGGTCTCCCGACTCTAAATTATCATCATTGTTGTTATGAATAATAATAATAGCAAACACATACATATCTCGCTTTCAGGTTTGCAAAGTACTTTACAAATATTATCTCATCTTATGCTCACAAGGACAACCCTGGGAAGTAGGTGCTGTACTATTGTCATCCCATTTTTCAGATAACAATAACAACAACAATAAAAACAAAACCAACAATAATAGCTAACATTGATAGAACACTCACTATGTGCCAGGCACTGATTTGGTACTCACAACAACCCTGGGAGTTAGATGTCCCTATTATCTCCATTTTACAGTTGAGGAAACTGAGGAAGTAAGAGATTAAATAACTTGCCCAGGGTCACACAGCTAGTAAGCTCCTGGCACTGGATTTGAATCCAGGTCTTCCTGACGCCAGGTCCAGGGCTCTGCACTATGACAAACCTTAGCGCTTTTTTTTTTTTTTTTGCGGGGCAATGAGGGTTAAGTGACTTTCCCAGGATCACACAGCTAGTAGGTGTCAAGTATCTGAGGCTGAATTTGAACTCAGGTCCTCCTGAATCCAGGGCACCATCCAGCTGTCCCCAAGCACTCTTTCTATTGTATGGCCCTTTCTTTTACAAATTGTTCTACTGCTTTTCCTCCATCCCCCAGCCTAGACTAGGGGTGGGCAGAGTTATCAGTTGTCAGGGGCTAAAATGTGAGGCGGGGATGTAGGGGAGGGAACTTTTTAATATTATTGTTTACAAATGCACATTTTTTTAATGCCAGAAAATTCTGTTCTGGCCTGGGTTGCATGAAGGAATTGATTTTGGGATAAGCCAGTGCATGTGATCCATATATTTGGCTTACGGCCTCAGGTGGACAGGAGCACAGAGAACAATTTTTGCCTAGGACACCCAAGGGCCTTGTCTATCCAGGCTCTGCTCTGCCTTTCCCTAGTTTCCCTCCCCCTCCCCTAGGCTGCTTCCTCCTCCACCCCACCCCCTTCAGCACAGAGCCTTGTATGTAGGAAAAACTTAATAAATGTTTATTGAATAGAATGGAATGAAATTCCTTGTGCAAGAATAGAATCAGAAGCAAATTTGGCCCTTGCCATTAGAAGCATGCTGCCGGTATGGAGGATGGGAGAATTTCTTTGTAACTTTAACACAATGAGGCACCTGAAGATTAGCCGAGGCCTTGGGTGCCCTTGGGGTGATGCACATGTCCCTTTCGGGCACTAGGGATTGCAAAATTGCCTGGCCAGGTTTGTCACAGGTCAAAAATCCAGTCACTGAAAACCTTAGAAAACAAAAGCAGTCTGGTATCTGGAAAGCTCTCTGGAGTCTGAGAATCCCATGCCCGCCCTCCATTCACAGGGGAATTGTTTCTGGAGGGCCTGAAACTTTTCTTTGTCTCTTGGAACCTTTAGAAGCCTGTGGGTCCCATCTCAGAATAATGGTTTTACATGACTAAAATAAAATGAATAGGGGGCAGCTAGGTGGTGCAGTAGATAAAGCACTGGCCCAGATTCAAGGGGACCTGAGTTCAAATCCAGCCTCAGACACTTGACACCTACTAACTGTGTGACCCTGGGCAAGTCACTTAACCCTGATTGCCCCACAAAAATAAAATAAAAGGAATAGGATTACAAGAGAAACAAATGTTAGTGAAAATAATAATGTTTTGTTTTGCTTTGTTTTTTCCCCATTCAAGATCACAAACTGCTGAAATCTACCTGGGGACCCTTTGGGGACCTGTGAACTCCAGGTTAAGAGTCCCATTTCTGGAGTTCCCTGTGAATATGAAATACCGCGAGTACAGCCCCAGGCCTGTGGAGTGACTAGGAAATGCCACAGCAGAGAGGACTCTAGATTGGGAATCAGAGAATAAGGATAAAGATGAGCATGAGGATTTTAAACCCCAGGGGCAGGGTAGATCCCCTGTTACCATATCTGTAAAATGAAGAGGTTCCAACTGATGGTCTCTAAGTTTTCATTCACTTCTGAATCTATGACCCTGTGGTCCTATATCGACCTCCCTGCCCCCGCATCCTCTTCCCAAATGGATTGCGGGATGCCTCTGGTGACAGGTCTCTCCCTAGTCAGCTAGGCTAATTTTAGGATAACCAATGGCCATCGTCACCATACTCCAAGTCTTTCCGGCTTGGTATCTTTGACTAGGACCTCCAGGAACTGGAGGCCACCTCCATGGGCAATCTTCCTCGTTCTAGTTTAAGAAAGGGGCAAAGACTACTTTATTGTCATAATTCTATGATAGAAGTAGGCACAGTGATGAGTTTCTTTGCAGGGTTCTCTCTTTCTCTCTCTCTCTCTCTCTCTCTCTCTCTCTCTCTGTATTTATTATAAGAATGAGAACATAACGATCATCTTGGCTTTAAGACAGAGCTTAGGATCAGCAAAAAGGTCTGTTCTTCCTATCTGGAGCCAAATTTGCCAGGTTCTGGCTGAAAGCAAAGAGTTTGGCTTCCTCTTAAAAAAAAAGTGGTATCCAGTATGCCAACCTTTTAGCCCTTTCTGAAGGTGGTTTCTAGTAGCTTAATAAAGCCATCACTGTGATGGACTAGGTACTTATGGAAATGCAGGCTATTTTATTAAGACACATTGTGCTTTATATGGAGAGTTACAGTGTACAGATAGAGCTATTACAAAGTGAGGTAATTTAAGTTAACAAAGGTCCTCATTTGATGTCATAATCAGCTCAGGCTGCTGATTCAGCTTTTAAATGAACACACTTTGAACCATGAAAAGGGGCCAGAGGCAGAGTGCAATTTCAGGTTATGGATAAGCCTAATCCTGCGGTCCTCCCTCTAAAATCAATGGGAGTCCTCTCTGCCCAAGAGCCTGCAGCATCATTACAGCCTTTTTGGTATTATTTTCTTGGGCCATTAGTGTGCGCTGTCCAAATCAGTGTAAAATGCTCATCATCCCAGCCCTCTGGGGTTCCCATGAGTAATGGTGCCCAGCAAATGCAATTGCTGCTTCCGAATCAAGCTGTTCCGAGACCCCCGTGATGTGCTGTTACCCCAAATCCTCTTTCTCAGCAAAGTTACACGTGCTGGTTCTTCAGTCCTAGTGAATAGATTCCTAGGAATCCCGAGAAAGGGAAATAGAAGCAGAGGGATCTTGTCTCTAAAGAAATAGTCTTTTAGAAGATGTCAAGATAGGTCTATGGATAATTATATAGGAAGAATCACCAGGAAGAAACCAGAACTAGAAGAGCCAGATGAAGGCATAGCCATATAGTCATCATAGGTAAGGAAAAAAGGAGGTCAACAATTCCAGCTATTAACAGGAAAGTTGAGGAAATACAGTGAAAGAATATAAGCTCCCTGAGGGCAGGGATTGGCTTGTTTTTTGCTTTTTTGTATCCTCAGAGACTAGCAGGGTACTTAGCACATAGTAGGTGCCTAATAAATAAATTGATCAGAGCAGGCAGAAAAAAAAAAATCCAGACTGAGATAAAGGAGAATTAGCAATCCGAACATGAACAATCTGAATATTATGAACAAAAAGTACAAGGTTTAACAAATTCCAGGTATCAAGGGGTTGTGACACCTTGCATTTTCAGCCCTGCACCTAATAACAGTTGGAAGCCCTCCTAACCAAAGTTTTTTGGCTAATTCTTGCGGTGATCTGCGGTGCTAACTGCCTGGGGGCTTCTCTAGAAGGGTTTATTTATTTATAGAGGATAAGTGTTAGCCTGCTCAGCTGTCTTTGATTGGCAATTAGCACATTCCTGCCAAACCCTAATGCAAACAGAAGCTGCCCTCAGCTGTCACCTGAGAGAGGGTTTCCAGCAGAAATCCAATAATCAACAAGCCTTCATTCATTTAAGTCAAATTACCCACCTCATCTCCTCATAGCTCTTCTGACCCCTTCCCATCCCAGGGCTTCAGAACCACCTTGCTACTACCCGGACCACTCTACCCTCTGACCCCACTTGCTATATGAAAGTCATTCCCTTTCATGAACTTCACCTGGACCTGTGTCAGCTGCCACTAACTTTTATGATCTTTGGAAATGGACGTCTCAGCATCGTTAGAGAAATGTTGTCATTTCACATATAAAGCTCAGGAAGGAGAAGGGACTGAGAGGAAGTCCTTTTTTTGCGCAAAGACTAGAACCCAGGTCCTTGTCTCCCACCTTAGTGTTCCTTTTCCCATGCCATACGTTTTAGTTTGTTCCAAAAAAAAAATTGTCAATATCCCTTTCTTTAACTTTCTACCAGGATGTCCTCTGGGAGAAGATGAAAAGAATAGGTGATTGAAACTGTGAGGATAGACAGAAGGAAAGGGGCCTTTCTTACCAGAGCCTGCCTGGCCTGCCCTCCTTCCTTCCTTCCTTCCTTCCTTCTGACACTTTGCTTTTCTCTGGGCCAGGATGCAGAAAGCTGATGCAGACAGAATGCTGAGTTCCACAGAGACCTGGAAGTCTTACATACATTCCCTGTCCTATAAGAAACTGCAGTCTGGAGAAAGGATGCCCTCCCCATTTCTTAATTTTCCCTTTGCCCTTGAAGCAGCATGACAAAGGCAAGGATAGGAATCCCAATGATTCTTTGTCATATCAACCTTTCATCTTCAAAGCACTTTTTATTAAGCAATGAAAGTTAAATATAATAACAGCTGACATTTAGCAGTTCATAGGCATTAACTTATTTCACAATAGGCCTCAGAGATAGGCACAATGGGGACAATTAGCCCAGTTTTTACAGATCAGGAAAATGAGGCTCAATGAAATTGACACGGGTATCCAGAGGGTAAATGGCAGTGGTGGGATCTGAACTCAGGACTCTCGACTCTAGGACCAGGGTGTTTTCAACTGTACCCCAGTCTAAGTGCTTGAATTCTTCACACGCCCCTTTCCTTTGTAACTGAAATATATCAAGACAAAAGTGAGTTTCTTTAAATGAGGAGATGTCAGTGTGTTAGAGTGGGAAAAGCACTGCTAGTCTGGGAGACTTGATGTCAGATATCAGACAATTTAATAGGATCAAAGGATCATAGGCTCTTAGAGCTAGAAGGAACTGTAGAGATATAAATTTAGGGATGAAGAAGCTGAGATACAGAAGGAATTCAGAATCTGAATTGAAAAGGACTTCAGAGGTCATATAGCCCGACATCTGGACAAGAATACTCTCTACCACACATAGGTAAACACTACACTACAATTCTTGGCACACAGTAAGAATTTAATAGATGCTTCTTCATTGATTCATCAAGCCTTTGATTGAAGATCTATAGGGAGGGCTCACTTCCTGCCGAAGCAGTCCATTCCACTTTTGTTGTTCAGCTATTTTCACTTGTATTTGACTCTTAATGACCTCATTTGGAAGTTTTGTGGCAAAGATGCCAGCATCTTTGGTTTGCCATTTCCTTCTCCAGCTCATCTTACAGATGAGGAAACCAGGGCAAACAGGGTTAAGTGACCTACCCAGGGTCACATAGCCACTAAGTGTCTGAAGCCAGATTGGAACTCAAGAAGATGAGTCTTTGGGACTCCAGACACAGGGTGAAAGGGAAAACAGAAAAGAGAATATAACAACCCAGGCACTCTATGCACTACCGCACCACTTAGCTGCCCCCTATTCCACCTTTAGGTCACTCTGATGAATAAATGAAGGATAACTTGCCTCCAAATATTCCAGATGAGAACTGGTAGGAGAGCCTGGGTATGTCCCAACTGGAGAAGACTTGGGGCTAGGGGGAAGGGAGGGGATGATTGCCATCTTCACACATCTGAAGGCTATCATGAAACAGTGGGATTATGCATGTTCTGCTAGTCCTCAGAACTGGGGGGAATGGGTGGATGACGCCAAGAGGTAAAATGAAAGTCAACTAAAGCCAATTGTCTCCAGCTCCTTTGATGGATCTTCACACAAAATGGTTTTGATGCCATTCACCTTCCTGGTTTTCCTCCTCTGGACCTTCTAATGTATACCTAGAAGAGAATACTATACACTGGAAGCTCACCCTTACCTCTTTTACTGTATTTTATGATGTCATGACTGTCATTGCCTGCTATGTTACACAGTTGGCTCATGTTGAGAATGCATTCATGTTGTATGAAAGGAGAGAAGGAGAATGCATTCAGACAAAGTGCTGTTTAATCATAACTTACTCATCTTGTCCTTGTCAAATTGATTTTTTGAGACTTTACATTTATACCTTTTACCTTCCGTCTTTAAGAGGCAGGGTGCCACAGCGCATATGGACCTGCCTAGACTGAACACTGAAGGTGGTGATACTTGATTTCCTGTTTTCTCTTTCACCCCATTTCTTTTGATAAGTCATGAACCTGAAATATTTTCCCTCCCAACCCCCCTCTCCCTCATCCCCAGGCCTAATAAAGGAAGTTTTTCTTTATTTCTTAAAAGTTTGCTTATGGAAACTAAGAGAATGTATAACAAATGAGGAATGGCTGAATACTTTGTGGTAGATGAATGGGATGGAGGTACTGTTTTATGCTATAATAAATAAGGAAATAGAGGATTAAAACCCCCAGCCCTTCCAAACCTTTTTATCTCTCCCCAAACCTCACATGATGCCCCTTTCTCCCTATTCTCTCATTTGAAAACTTTGCCTCTTAGTTTACAAAAAAAGAAGTCATTTGCCGTGAACTCCTTCTTCCCTCTTCCTCACCTTCTATCTCTCATATGCCTTCTGTCACTGTCTCCTCCTTTAGTCCTGGCTCACATGATGAAGCGACCTTACTCCTTACTTTGATCCTTCCATCCCACTATCTTTTCTATGTCTCTTCTGTCCTTTCTAGCTCAACTCCTTGAAAAGGCTGTCTGCAACAGATCACTTCACTTTCTCTCACTCTCTTCTTAATCCCTCACAATCTGGTTTCCATTCCATGGAAACTCTTCCCTCCAAAATTACTCATAATGATCCTTTAGTTGCCAAACCCAATGGCCTTTTTTTCCCCTCAGTCCTCTCTGTGGCCTTTGACACTGTTAAGCACTCTCTCCTTCTTGATACTCTTCTCTAGAGGTCTGATGAGCAAGAAACTCCACCTCTCCACTGGAGGCATATTTTTTTTGGGGGGGGGCTGTCTCCCATGCCTGGAACACTCTCCCCCATCTGCTCTGACTATTTATTGATCTTCCTAACTTCCTTTAAGTCCCAAACAAAATCCCACCTTCTAAAGGAAGCCTTTTGGTGGCAGCTAGGTGGCGTAGTGGATAAAGCACCAGCCCTGGATTCAGGAGTTCAAATCTAGCTTCAGACACTTGACACTTACTAGCTGTGTGACCCTGGGCAAATCACTTAATCCTCATTGCCATGCAAAAAAGAAAGAAAGAGAAGAAGGGAGGGAGGAAGGAAGCCTTTCCCAACCCCTCTTACTTCTAGTGCCTTTCCTCTGTTAATTATTTCCCATTTTTCTTGTACGCATTTTGATTTGTATATATTTGTTTGCATTAGATTGTAAGCTTCTTGCGGGCAGATCCTGTCTTTTGCTTCTTTTTTTATCCTTAGCACTTAGCACAGTGCCTGGCACCTAGAAGGTACTTAATAAATGTTATTGATTGATTATTAAAAGATATATATGAACTGATACTGAATAAAGTATTTAAACTATCACATTGATATTCTAAAAATTGTCAATTTTGAGAACTTTTAATAAACTAATGAAGAATGAAACTGATAAAACCGAGTGTCCATTTTATATGACAAAAACACCATAGAAATAAAGAACATTGAAAGCAGTAAGAACGATGATCAATGACTGTTCATGATTCTAGAGGACTGATACATGTGATCCATTTCAGAGAGATGATAGCTAATATACAGTATAAGACACATATGCACTATATGTCATCTATGTATTTACATAATTTTTCATAGTGTATTTCCATTATCTAGCACTGTGCCTTGAATTTTTTTTTAATCTGGAGCTATGCTTTTAGTGTGGGGAACTCCTTCTACAGATATGGATAATTTATTAAGCATTTATGTACAAAACATTATGCTAAGAATGGAGAATACAGATAGGAAAGCAAGACATCCCCTACTCTCAAGAAACCCATGTTCTAAGGGGGGAGACAAGACATGTAAGAGATTTCAACTGCAAGTCAAATGGAAAAGCCTGATTGGGACGAAGTGGCAAAGTAGATGGAAATACCTCTACTTTAGTAAGATCATCTCCATTCTGAGGCTGGGCATCTTGACAGTGTCAAGCACTTTGGTGATGAGAACTATCTGTCTTTTCCAAATCTTTAGTAGTTGTGGCTGCTTTCCAATACAACAAAAACAAATACATCTTCCACCTCTGAAATAATCTCATTAAAATGATTTTTCCCCCTTTCACTTCTGTGGTTTTCTAGTCTTCTAAGTAGTCTGCTGAAATGATGCTATAGACGTGAACATTCCGAGTTTCGGGCTGTAGTGAGAGTGATCACTATTGTTTCAAAGAGGGCAGTTAGGAAAATCTCTTCTGTAGTTAAGCCCCATTAATTCAGACCTCACTAAATTGGAATATGTGATCATTCCCCTGGGGACATCTGTATGGTGAAAAAAGGATTTGCTAAGGAAATTAGCAAAGTGATCAGGATGGCGAGGGGAATATTAACCCTTCTTAAGGAGGAAAACTATTTAGAAACAAAGAACAGATGTGCTCATTACAAATTATTCTTTATTCATTAAAGCAGGTCCCCTAACAGTCTCAACTAATGGGTATTCAAGGCAGTCCTTATGGAGCTACTTAAGAAAGAAAGAGAGAAAGAGAGAAAGGAAGGAAGGAGGGAGGGAAGGAAGGAAGGAAGGAAGGAAGGAAGGAAGGAAGGAAGGAAGGAAGGAAGGAAGGAAGGAAGGAAGGAAGGAAGGAAAGAAGGAAGAAGGAAGAAGGAAGGAAGGAAGGAAGGAAGGAAGGAAGAAAGAAAGAAAGAAAGAAAGAAAGAAAGAAAGAAAGAAAGAAAGGAAGGAAGGAAGGAAGGAAGGAAGGAAGGAAGGAAGGAAGGAAGGAAGGAAGAAAGAAAGAAAGAAAGAAAGAAAGAAAGAAAACTGTATTTAAATAAAACTCTTAGCAATATTTGACTTTTACTAGTTCAAACTAGACTTGTCCCCAGTTCATCCAAACTGCAGGAGGTTCACTGTTATACTTTTCGGTGCAGAGATATTGGGCAAACACAAACGGGGAAGACGTTCATGGTTTTGGCCCTTGACAAGACAAAATCAATAAAGTCTACACTCAATGTGTATAGCAAATATGTCGTTCACCTGAAAATGAACTTCTTGGACTTTTCCACACAGTAGACTGCCCTCTTTTGTGGTCAGTCCAAGCAGAACACAGTGGTTCAAACATCTTACTGTGGAGAAGCCATCACCGCACAAGGGCGGGGTTCTTAGGGCCAGCTCCCCAGATGCTAGGGTGTTGTTTGTTTGTTTTTTTTTTAGTTAAGCACCAAATCATTTCAAGACACAATAAATGAGAATTGCATGTCAAATCTCTTTTGCCTCACATCACTCATCCAGCTGGTACCATGCCGCTTGGACCTCCGAGAGGCAGCAAGTTTTCTGGAACCTTCTGCACTTGAACTAAGGTACCAGAAAGGAGGTGGGTTCAGCCTCCAGATTTGCTCCAAATGCCAACCCCAGAAGAGGGAGAAAAGAATCTTTCAGGATCATTTCCCCACCGTCAGCATAATTTTAGCCATTTATCATTTTCTTCATGTTCATATGACAGGACGTGCAAAAGAAGATGCTAATCGAACGATAATTCCACTTCCTTACAATCCAACCATCAAACTGCTATTTTTAAATTGTATCTTCTTTTTTCTTCCCTCACTTCTGCTCTGCCATAAAAAACTTTCATGTTCTATGTTATTGTAGGACATCTCTAAGAATAAGTAATAGCCTAGAGCCTTATAACAATAACTAATAGCTAGGTTATAATAACGAAGGTTTACAAAGCATTTTACATGTGTTAACTCATTCGATCTTCACAAGGACCCTGGAGGTGCTCCTATTGTCCCTAACTTACAGATGAGACAACTGAGGCTGGGGGAAAAAAGGTTAAGTGACTTGCCCAGGGTCACACAGCTAATAAGTGTTTGGGGTACGATTTGAACACAGTTCTTCCTAACTCCAAGTCCAGGACTCCTCCCCATCTGCCTTTCTAGAAGTACTTTGTGCACATTATCTCATTCGAGCCTCGAAACAACTCTATGAGGTAGATGCTGCTGGTACTATAATCACCATTTTAAATATGAGGAAAGTGAAGTTTGGAGGAATTGACTCCAGCATGATCACACAGTCAGAGGCAGCTATGACTCCACACAAAGACTGATGACTCGGAAATCCTGGGTTCGAAACATACTTTGGACATCCTTGGGCAAGTCAATCTCATTGGACCTCAGTTTCCTTATCTGTAAAATCAGAAAGTGGGATAAAGAGCCTCTGGGGTCCCTTCCTTTGACCTACTCATTGGGCTTCACTGCCTCTCTTTTATCCAAATTTGTTTTAAGTAGTACTTCTATTAGGCTGGAAAGCCTCAAATTTACTCTTTTATGTTGGATGGGGTAAAACAGCAGCCCGAGACAGATATGATCATAATTTAGAACTTGTGGGGGGGGGCATTACAGCTCAGACAAGACCAAAATAATAACAGTAGAAGATTTTCCTGGCACCTTCCTACTTGGTGCATTGCCAACTAAGTTTCCATTTATTCCACCTGTCTTCCCTTTGCATCATCTTATACCAATCTTCTCTAAAAAGGATAACAGAAAGATCCATGATGTGATAGGAAGACTTCAGCATGATATCAGCCATGATTTGCCAGCACATAGCAGGAAATGGGTCATCTAGATAGGAAGCTGTGATTCTTTCAGGGGATATCTAGTAGAGTGCTTGGTTTGGAATCAGAAACATGTGAGTTCAAATCATGCCTCAAACATTTATGGGCTAGGTGACCCTAGATAAGTCACCTAATTTCTCTCAGACTCAATTTCCTCATTTGGACAATGAGGATAATAGCAACATCTACTTAAGGGGGTTGTTGTGAGGACTGAAATGGACTCCTGTCTGTAAAGGACTTTGCAAACCTCAAAGACCCAGGTAAAACAGTGGATAGAGCTCTAGACCTAGAGGCAGAAAGACTTGGTATAAGTAACCCTGGGCAAGTCACTTAACATCTGCTTTAGTTTTCTCATCTATAAAATGAAGATTATAATAGCACCTAACTCTTGAGGTTGATATGAGAATGAAATTAATTGTTTGTAAAGTGTTTTTCATGGGGACAGCTAGGTGGTACAGTGGATAAAGCACTGGCCCTGGATTCAGAAGGACCTGAGTTCAAATCCAGCCTCAGACATTTCACACTTACTAGCTGGGTGACCCTGGGCAAATCACTTAACCCTCATTGCCCCACCAAAACAAAAACAAACAAACAAAAAGTAAAGTGTTTTTCAAAGCTTAAAGCTCTATGTAAATGCTAAGCAGGAGCAATGGATAGAAGTTATAGGGAGACAGATTTCAGCTCAATGTACGGGAAAATTTCTAACAATTCATGTTAGAACTCTCCCTTCCACTGGAGGTGGGTGATTATGGTAGTACAATATTACATACACTGATAGTTGCAGATAGTATCTTGGTTACATTTACAAAACAAGTTTTTTCCTGTTTGTTTTAAAAAATCTTTGTTACAGTTGTAAGGGAAGAGGGAGAATAGATTCAGAAATGAATGCATCATAATTGCAAAAAAAATTTTTTTTAAGAAAAAAAACTGGAGTCTAAAGTCAAAAGGATGGTTTGGAAACAGAAATAGAAGCCATTACCAGAATTAAATAGAGTTGGGAGCAAAGAGATATGGTTGGTCTGTGTGATAGATTGAAGGGTTAATACAGGAATGGTCTCAGTCCCACAAAGAGGTCACATAATTGGCTACACTTAGTTTCCTGTGGGCATATGGCTAGGGAGAAGCTTCACTCTCTAGGGACTCGGCTATCACTAAGAGGTGGCTGATGCCGTTTTCTGGATAATTCATTTAAAACTAACCTATTGTCAGGGAAAGAGAAACTCTTTGACCCAAACTGCATGGATTCTGCCCTACAACAATTGATTTATTTTTCTGCTTTGCTCTGTTTGACATTAAGAGCCCTTCGTAGCTAGGCTCTGTCCTACCTATTCAGTCTCCTTACACCTTACTTCCCAACACGTACTTTTCCACCAGTGACATTGTCTCTTGACTTTTTGGTGAACAAGACATCACATCTCTCCACTTGAGGCATCTTCTCTGACTGTCCCCCTGGCCCAGAATGCTCTTCTTCCATTCTGACTACTGATCTCCCTGGTTTCCTATAATCCTAAGTAAAATCCCACCTTCTAAAGGAAACCTTCCCTTATTTCTTTTCATTTCAGTGCCTTCCCTCTGTTAATTATTTCCCATTTATCCTGTATATAGTTTACTTTGTATATATCTGTTTTCCTGTTGTCTCCCCCATTAGATTGTAAGCTTCTTGAGGCCAGGGACTGTCTTTTGCCTTTCTGTATTCCCATCACTGAGCACAATACTTGCCACATGGTAGGGGCCTAATAAATATTGCTCAATTGATTTTCTATAATGGAGAGAGTCTAAGAGGGATTTATATAAGCAAGAATTTCCTTTGTGGTAAGAGTATTTTAAATTCTTCAATTAGTTATGTGTGTAGGTCGATCTATAAACATACAAATATTCTTACTTCATAAGATCCATGACTAATGGGTTGGCATTCCCTCTATAAAGGCAAATCACAAACTCTCTAGGCCTTGGTAGAATGGCCTACAGGAATTAACAATCATTTAGCAGCTAAGTCTCTAGTGATACATCTCTACTGATTTAGCTAGATTTGTTCTTAGTCCACAAACACACAAGATGTTCCCGGACCAATACTTCACAGAATTTCAGCGTTGGGAGGAATCTTGGTGTCCATTTGCATGGCACCCCATTGGTTTTCTCAGTGCCATTCTTTCTTTAGTTTTGTTGATGATTGCTCTAATAATTTGGGGATCTGAATGACTATGGAAACTGGTTCAAGAATGATCTGTCTCTTGGTAATATATCTTTTCTGGTCTGTCGGGATGCAACACATTTCTTTTTATTTACTTTCACATGATGCATAAATTGATATAGAACCAGTATTTCACAGAACTTCGGAGTTGGAAGGAGTGGTCCTCGGTGGCCATTGGATCCAACCTGTGCTTGAAAAGGAATCCTAACACGCCTGACAAAGTGATCATCTCAGGAGAGAGAACTCACTACCACCAGAAGCAGCCCATTCTTACCTGCAATGTTTCCGTCTTTGTCAGTACTTCTCAGAGCAGGTACTCTGATTGGCAAAGCCTTTGAGAGCTCAGGCACCTCTCAATGCCCGGATGAGATGGCAAAGAGGGACTCGGTGAAGGCACAAAAACTGAATTAACAAAAGAGATAAATTGGAGGGGGAGGGGAAGGTTAGCATTACAAAAGGATTCATAACTCATTCTTTTAATAAGGAGACTGCATAGTGTTCTTAAAATTAGAGGTAAGTGGAACTTTTCAGAATCACAATTCTTCTATAAAATGAAGGAGGTTCATGCAGTTAGAAAATATGGGCACTTGGGCAACTGCAGACCCTTTTCCTGTTGGGTTTTAGTTTTTCAAGTAGCAATATGAAGCCAAGGTTTTCGTTGGCTCTAATTAACCATAAATTAATAAGGTCTCATACTACATGACTGCACTGAGCAGGCCCTGAGCTTGGCTCCTATACTTGGTGCGTGATTCAACTTTTTCTCTGTGCCAAATCATTACAATATGCAAGCCTCTGCCTTCTACTATACGTCTTTTGTTCAAGGGGACTGTAAGTGGCATTTTATTTAAACAATAATGACTGGTGGAGAGGGCATTTCCTAATAGCTAATGACCAACTGGAGGAATTGAGGGCCTGAGGCAATGCATATAATATGCTATTAAACTCGGAAATTTAAAAACGTAAAGAAAAAATAATTACCTTCTTATGCAAGTTGCCATGGATACAGAGTTTTGTTTACGGTACCCGTCTCTTCCTAGAGGTTAAAGACCAATACAGGAACCAATAGGAAGTGAGGGCTTCGGTCTCAGTGTTCCATTCACTTTATAATGTTTGACATTACCTAGTTAGTGTGTATTTCTTTAAGAAGGTACACTTCACCATTGAAATAGGCTATGTAGCATGTGATATGGACTACCCTAATAAGCATTCATATTTTATTGAACAGTTTGGCAATCAGTATTTAAACTCACTTAACCTTGTAGATAATCAAGTTCCATTCCTACAGAGTTGCAGGAACTTTCAAAACATTCTTTCTTTTCCCCAAGAATTATCCATTTTTTTCCACTCTCTAATTGCACACACATATTTTATGTATTAATGCCAGAAACACTTTTTCAGTCAGTTCTATTATTGTAGCACATAGTTCAGAGATGAATATTTAGCCATAAGGGAGAAAAAATATTAAGTCAACCACCTAATACCCCATATTTTACATGCTAAGTGTGTTCTGTGCTTTTGAATTCTCAAAATAATTCTTTTTCTTTATACCTTTTAAGGGAGGAGGCATGAGATCGTGAAAAGGGGGCAGAGGAACCAAGTTGGAATCCTGGCTCTGTCAATTACTACCCACGGGACTTTGGGTAAGTCACTTTTCCTCCCCTGACCTCAGTTTCCTTATCTGTAAAATGAGGGGGTTGTACCAGATGTCTTAAAAGTTCCTCTAGGTCTACAACTGCAAGTTTTTCAACTTTTAGTAAGAGGCTATAATTAAAAACAAACAAACAAACAAACAACAAAACCCAACCTTTTTTTTCTAGGTTGATTCCTTAACGCTATGTCCAAATTATTTTTTTAAATCCCAATTATTCATGCTCTTGGAGATTATCCAAGGAACTAATCTCATGTTTGATTTCAAAGCCTCGATACATCTTTTACCAGAACCATTAGTAAGTTTCACATCATTTTATTCTTTCTCTTTACCCCCTTCCAGAGTTAATAGATTCAAATTATAAGCATTTATCATGTATTTAACATATGCAGGTAGAGAATGAGATAGGAACTGAACCCTTCATTTCATCAGTACAAAGAACTGTTTATGAGCGAGGAAATTGTCTACTAATGCAGGTCAGGGTCTTCTCTGAATACTGTGGTCTTTGAGCTGCCTGGAGCCACAAGAGGTTGTCACCTGTCCAAGAGTCCAACAATTAGAATGTGCCAGAGGCCAGGTTGGAAGCCACATCTTCCTGCCTTCAAAGCCAGCTTTCTATTCACTAAGCCGGCTGCTTCTCTACTGTAGACAGAACATTCTGGATTGAGTGCATATGTGTGTGGAAAGGGGAGGGGAGAAGAGGGGTGATTTTCTTACATGCAATGATGAATAAAACAAGCAACTTGACTCAAAACCGACATACTTGGCAATAGATACAAAGCAAAATATATTATATAATTATATAAAGTAAAATCTGACCACTCCCGATTCAACCAGATTTTTATTAATAGGGCAACTTTTATTGTATTCCTCTCTCTCTCTCATTCCTCTTTCCCTTCCCTCTCCTTTCTTCCTCCTCCTCCTCCTCCTCTTTCTTCTTCTTCTTCTTCTTCTTCTTCTTCTTCTTCTTCTTCTTCTTCTTCTTCCTTCTCCTCCTCCTCTACCTCCTCTTCATCCTCCTCCTTCTCCTCCTTCTTCTTTCCCCCTCCCACCTCCTCTTCTAAACATTCACAAATAATAACACTGTACATATAGTACAACATGTTGGCCAGAGATGTCAACAAACTACAGGGCCCTGCAGGGTCTCTTCTAAAAGAGAACCTTTGGAAAGAGACTCAAAAAGTTTTACTGTGTTAATTTTCCACACTGGGATATTGCATTGGGTGTAAATGAATGTGAGATGTATCTGAAGCCATCACCAAATCAGACTTAGTGCTGGTGGTTACCTGAAGGTTGGGGCTATTTACATACATTAACACGAAATATTAAGAAGATGTAAAATAAAATGTGTAATAATAATTAATAATAATAACATCTAGCATTTATATGGTTCTTTAACTTTTGCAAGGCTCTTTACATGTTACCAAATTTGATGCTCACCACAATCCTGTGAGGTAGGTGTTATTATTATCCCCATTTTACAAATGAGATAACTGAGGTTGAGAGAAGTTAAATGACTTGCCAGAGTCACACATCTGGTAAACATCTGAGGTAGGATTAGAATTCAGGTCTCCCTGACTCTAAGTCCTATGCTCTATCCACTCAGCCACCTAGCTTTCCAGAGAGAGCAACCTAAAGAAATTGGATTTTAAATAACATACTTTGTAATTTTTAAAAATAAATTTACAAGTGGGATTTAAGTTACAAAGCATTGTACATTCTTTCATATGAATCCAACAACAAACATGTGAGGTATAAGGTACTTATGTTGTTGTTCAGTTGTTTTTGGTAGTGTCCAACTCCTTGTGAGCCCATTTGGGGTTTTCTTGGCATTGGTTTGCCATTTCCTTCTCCAGCTTATTTTACAGATGAGAAACTTGAGTCAGACAGGGTTAAGTGACCTGCCCAGGGTCACACAGCTAAGTATCTAGGACTGGGTTTGAACTTAGGAAGAAGAGCCTTTCTGACTCAAGGACGGACACTCTATTCACTGCGCCACCTAGCTACCCTATTTAGATACTATAGACATTATTATCTCCATTTTACAGATGAGGAAACTGAGGCTGAGAGAGGCAAAATGATTTTTCCAGGGTCACACAGTGACTATCTGAGGTGAGATTTGAACCTAGGTCACTTATGACTCCATGTCTAATGTTCTTTACACTGTCATAAATCTTTTTTTGGGGGGGGTGGCAGCAATGAGGGTTGAGTGACTTGCCCAGGGTCACACAGCTAGTAAGTGTCAAGTGTCTGAGGCTGGATTTGAACTCAGGTCCTCCTGAATCCAGGGCCAGTGCTTTATCCACTGCGCCACCTAGCTTCCCCAAACTGTTATAAATCTTAAAGGATGTAATAAGGAGCAGCTAGGTGGTGCAGTGGATAGAGCACTGAGCTCAGAATCAGGAAGACTCTTGTTCATGGGTTCAAACCCAACCTCAGACACTTATTAGCTGTGTGGCCTTGGGCAAGTCACTTAACCCTATTTGCCTCAGTTTCCTCCTCTGCATAATGAGCTGCTTGAAAAGGAAATGGCAAATTACTCCAGTATCTCTGCCAAGAAAACCCCAGATGGGCTCACCAAGAGTTGGACATGACTGAAAAACAACTGAACAACAACAACAAAAAGGACACATGGTCTGGAGAAAAGCTGCTGGAATTGGAGTTAGAGATCAGCTCCCACATTTGTTACCTGTTCAATCGTGGCCAAGTTACAACCTCTTTCATCCTCAGTTTCTTCATTTGTTAAACGAGAGTATGAACAAATTGATCTGTAAGGTCTCTTCTTGTTCTATTTCTATGATAAATGTCTGACAAGTCTTTGAAGGGAACAGATGACAGATTAACTTGACTTTGGTAAAGGAGGCTCTTGAGAAAGAGAACTGAGGCTGAAGAGATATGGCAGGGATGGGGCTGCCAGCAGAAGACTTAAAACACTCAGAATGAATAAACCTATGAATGAATGAATGAAGAACAGAGGGAAGGAAGGGAGGGAGGAAGGGAGGGAGGGAAGAAGGGAGGGAGGGAGGAAGGAAGGAAAGAAGGAAGGAAGGAAGGAAGAAAAGGAAGGAAGCGAGGGAGGGAGGAAGGAAGGAAGGGAGGGAGGTTGGGAGGAAGGGAGGGAAGGAGGAAGGGAGGAAGGAAAGAAGGAAGCAAGGAAGGAAACCTTGATCTCTAGATTAAAGAGTTCAGAAATGATACAGAAGGTAACAGGGAATCAATCCTTCTAGGATCTTAAACAGGGACATGGCATAAAGAAAATTTGATTTGAGCAACATTATTCAGACAATGTGTGTAACTGTAAGTAGAGTTAGGGAGACCATCTGGGAGCTTGTTGGCTTATTCAATCCATCAACAATCACTTATTAAGTGCCTACTGTGAGCCAGTCACTATGCTAGGCACCTGATATACCAAGACCAAAAAAGCCCCTGGAGGGGCTTCCACTGTCTTGGAGAAGGGGTGTGTGTGTGTGTTTGAATACAAGGTGATTTTATGGGGGGAGGTACTAGCAGCTGGGGGGATCAGGAAAGGGATTACGTAGGAGGTGATATTTGAGCTGAGCTGAAATGAACACCTCATCAGATGAGGTGATGAGGTGCTAAAACAGGCAAGTGGACAGCAAAGGAGAAGTAAGCCAAGGGATTGGATTATTCACAAACTGGACAAATCAGTTCGACCTGCATTGCAATAGTACTTTCCCAAATGCTTTATAGACATAATCTCATTTTGATCCTCACAATAGCCTGGCGATAGGTAGTACAAATATTTTTATCCCCAGCTTTCAGATAAGAAAAGTGAGGCTCAGAGAAAGGAAAAAAAAAATTGTCCCGAGTCATACAGCTGGTAAAATGTTGATGAAATTCAAACCCGGGTTTTCCAACTGCAAATCCTATGCTCCCCCAACTCCGTCATGCTGAAAAGTTGGTTATATTTGAATTCTTCTGTCATTTTAACAAGCTTGCGGGATTTCCCTTAGTGGAAAACTCTGGGAAGAAGTAGAGTTGTTTTTGAAGGGTAGAGAGAAAGTCCTATTGCAAGTATTTTAGACCTTGAAATAGCCTGATGAGGCAAGTGCAGGGTTGGGTTCAGTGAAGTAACTCCCTTGACTGTGGATAGATCAATTATAAGGGCATGGTAGAAAAAGGGAGAGGTTCTCTCCTACTTCTCTAAGCCCAGGTGCCAGGGAGACAGGATTTCTTCGTCAACATCTGACTCAAAGAACTTTTAGATAATTTGAGCAAATTATTTGTCCCCACCCTCTTTTTTTGTCTCCTTCCTTTCTCATATTATCTTGACTCAATTCTAGCCTTTGCAGCTTTTTGTCATTTCTAGGAGAGGTATCATTCTTGCATGGCTTCCTTCTCAAAAGCTAAGGAAGATTCCAAATCTGTAAATGCCACAGATATTGAGTTACTTACTTTGCACAAAAGCAGTGATCTTGACATTGAGAAGGATCTATAGATCCTCCCTTTCCCCAGGAGCTTAACATCTAGTAAGGGAGATAAGACAATATGTATAAATAACTATATACACACACATAGATGTGTTTGTGGATCTATTAAACTAAGCAACGTAGGAGTTAAGAGGAAAGATCACTTCTTTTTTTTTTTTTTTTTTTTTTTTTTAGTGAGGCAATTGGGGTTAAGTGACTTGCCCAGGGTCACACAGCTAGTAAGTGTTAAGTGTCTGAGGCCGGATTTGAACTCAGGTACCTGAATGTTGTCTCTGACTCCAGGGCCGGTGCTTTATCCACTGCGCCACCTAGCCGCCCCAGAAAGATCACTTCTAAATGGGAAGCTCTGGAAAGACATCAGGGAGAAAGGGACATTTGAGTCAGGACTTTAGGGATGGGCTGGATTTCATCGGGTTGCATTAAGTGTTGGAGGATGGAGGAAGCCATTTGAAACAATTAGGGATATTTGAGCAAAGGCACTGGTGTTTAAAAGAACAATGAGGAGCTCAGTTTGAGGAAAATAAAGTGCATGAGAGTAACTAAGTGTGGGATAAAACTGCTGAAAAGGATAATCTTTAAGTACCAGAGGCAGTTAGAATAGTGGGTAGAATGAATAGAGCTCCCCTCATGAAGTCAGGAAAACTCTTTGTCCTGAGTTCAAATCCAGCCCAGAAACTTACTAGCTGTATGACCATAGGCAAGTCACTTCACCCTATTTGTCTCAGTTTCCTCATCTGTCAAATGAACTGGAGAAGAAAATGGCAAAACACACCAATATCTGTGCCAAGAAAACCCCAAATGGGGTCATGAAGAATCATACACAACCGAAAAACGAATGAACAATAACAGATATGTACTAGGTCAAAGGTTTAGATTCCAAATCTACAAATGGCACACATAGGGTGATTTGGCAGGCAAGAGTCACTGAAAGATTTTTCCTAAATAGGATCATACAATCTAGTTTTCAGCCTTTTTCAGTCCTTGAACTCTAAAGTTCTTAGTCATTCTTTTTTTAAAAAATTTTTTTTAATTTAGAATTTTATTTTCCCAAATTACATGTACAACACAAATTTTGACATCAATTAAAAAATATTTGTGTTCCAAATTCTCTTCCTCCCCCACCCACCCCAGAACTGAAGCAATTCGATATAAGCTATACATGAGCAGTCATGCAAACCATTTCCACATTAGCCAGGTTGTGAAAGAAAACAGACAAAAACAAAACTTCAGATAAAGGAACTAACAAAAAAATGCTTCAATCTGTATTCAGATACCATCAGTTCTCTTTGTAGATGGACTGCATTTTTCATAAGACCTTCAGAGTTGTCTTGGATCATTACATGGCTGAAAATAACCAAGTCTTTTAGTAATTGTTAACAAACTTTCTTGTATCCTACATTTGATATGAAAAGAAATCAATTCTAGATAGAACTTACATAGAGCTTACTATGCAAATGCTTGTAAGAAATAAAATAGATATGAGTTTCAATAAGATAATATGATTGTATATTAAATATTCCTTTTCTCCATTTGGCAAGTCTTTCATATCAGGAGCTCTTGGTCTAGATCTTTGATTAATAACTGGAAGGGAACTCAGAGGCCATCTAATCCAACCCTCTCTTTTTGGGGGGGTGAGGGAGGCAATTGGGGTTAAGTGACTTGCCCAGGGTCACACAGCTAGTACTTTTCTGAGGCCAAATTTGAACTCAGGTCTTCCTGACTCCAGGGATAGTGCTCTATTCACTGTGCCACCTAGCTGCCCCAACCCTCTCATTTTACAAAGCAAACTGAGTCCCAAGGAGTTAAAATGACTTGCTCTAAGTCACAAAGACAATAAGTATCATGACTCCAGAGCAATTTCATTTCTCACTGGACATGGGTAGGAAACCCTTTAAAGCATATTATGTAGTTTAATTTCCATTAGCCACTTTTATCTTTAACACTAAGAACATTCCAGTTGAAATGGGGAGCCCTTTAGAGACCTGAGAGACCACCTTACACCCTCATTGTATGGATGATGCCCAAGAAGGTTAAGTGACTTACCCAGGTAATGCGTATCAGAGGTGACATTTGAACCCAAGTCTTCTGATAAAGCAGTTAGTGCTCTTTCCATTTTACCATATGACATATATGAATATAACCCCCGAAGTTTAGATGCCATATCTCTGCCCTGTGTAAAAAAAAAAAGGTCTGAGTCTCCTTGCAGGAAATGTCTTTCTAAAATGCTGATTCTCTGAAACATATCATCTTTGAAGTATGTGTGCTTCTATGTCTTCAGCTCAATTCAGGGTGCTTACCATTAGAAGTGTTCGGTGGTACCAGTATCCCCCAACATCAATATCCCCCAAAATCAATAGCCTGGGCAAGCATATGAAGAAGAATGTCCTGTGCTTCCTGGCCTAAAAATGAAGCCTTCAGGAATGAGTCAGAAATGGAGTCTGAAATCGGGTTTCTCCCAAAATATTTAGTCTAGAACCTTTTTTTTTTTTTTGTCAGGGCAATGGGGGGTTAAGTGACTCGCCCAGGGTCACACAGCTAGTAAGTGTCAAGTGTCTGAGGCCGAATTTGAACTCAGGCCCTCCTGAATCCAGGGTCGGTGCTTTATCCACTGCACCACCTAGCTGCCCCCAAGTCTAGAAACTTCTACAGGTTAATGTCCTAGGAAATAAAGGTTTCATTGTAGGGCAATGTTGTCACCTTTATAGATACAGCCAGAGAGACATTTCTATTTCTTTTGTTCTCGAAGGGTTTTTGAATTTCCATCTTAGTTTGACCTATTTAGATTCAAATCTAGGAGATATGTGAGGTCTCCTCCAGTTCTAAATACATGATAATATTCTCCGATGTTTTCCTCTAAGAGTTTACCCCAGCCCCACCCCTGCCCCCTATCAGAGATTGGGGCATTTTACTTATTCCCCCAAGTTAGAGAATGGCATATGAATACTTTGTAACAGATAAGCAAAGATTTGTGTCATTTGGCTATTTTATCATTGTAGTGGAAGTCAGAGGACCTCATTTCAAGCTTCAACTGTGCCACTCATTTAATTGATTAGCTGCATGATTATGAGAAAATCACTCAAATGAGCCCCAGTTTCCTCGTCAGTAAAATAGAGCTACTACTAAACTTTTAAAAAATGCATGAGCTTTTATTACTATTACTAGAGTTTATTTATATAATATATTATTATTACATGTTATGTATGTAAGTATAAGCTACAATTATCATTATTATCATCATTATTAACACATGTTTAAAATGTCCTGGAAAATCTCCCATGAGTCTTTTGGTCAAGAAAGCCACATGTAGGTATGCTTTCTCTTTTGTCTAATCTTGATAATTGTTCCTTTCTGAATAATGGTCACATTAAGTTGGAATAAAATAAGAGTTAAAATCCTGTTTAATGTTCTAGTCAAATTGGATCCTGTGATTTAAAAGAAAAAAAAATGGTCTTTTCCTTTGGATCTGAAAGCAATTGCTTGGAACATGCTGAGTAGGTTGTTAAATCAGTAACTGGAAAGTCAGTGTATATAAAATTCTAAAAGGCTGCTGGGAGTTACCCAGTCTTTTCTTTGAGTATCTAGGCTCTAATACCTTGTTTCAGAAAGAGTTAGAGAAAGCATTGATTAGGCACTTACTACATGCCAGGCATTGTGTGTGTGTGTGTGTGTGTGTGTGTGTGTGTGTGTGTGTGTGTGTGTGTGTGTGATTAAAAGAACTTTGAAGTTTTCCAAAAGCAGTCATGGTCTCTTCCTTCTCCAGGTCAACTTTGTGCCCTCTTCATTGTCTATTCCCAGCCTAAAACAGATAAAATCCATTCAAATGGATATCATAGATTGTTCAATAGGCATTCTTAATCTACTTATTGTTCCAATGAGAGTTTTATTGTTGTTCAGTTGTTTCAGTCATGTTTGACTCTTTTTGACCCCACTTGAGGTTTTCTTGGCAAAGACACTGGGAGTGGTTTTTCATTTCCTTCTTCAGCTCATTTGACAGATGAAGAAACTGAGGCAAACAGGGTCACACAGCTAGTGTCAGAGGCCAGATTTGAACAGTACTCCTGACTCCAGGTCCAATATTCTATCCAATGTGCCACCTAGCTTGACCCCTTTTATGAGAATAGTTAGGACAAATTGGTCACATGATGGGATCCAGATATAACTATGTGACCTGTCTTGCCTGCCTGCCTGTTTCTTTTCAATGTTCTTTGCTGTATCCTTATCCATGTCATGCCCACTAACTCTGGATGTCCCCAAAGCTCTTCTCCTTTCTTTCTCTATTATCTCACTTAGTAATCTCATCAAATCCCATGGGCCCAACCATCATCTCCATGCAGAAGCTACCTAGTGTTTTTCATTCCTCCCTAATCTTTCTCCTGAGCTCTAGCCCTGAATCACCAATTGCCTATTAGATATTTTGAATTTCCCATCCCATAGGTATCTCAAACTCACCATTTCCAGAAAAAATCAATTATCTTTCCCTAAAAACCAAAAAAAGCCAAACCTCCCTCCCTCCCCAACTTCCTCTCCGAGACCACTTTTCATCTACTCAATATTTATTTATCTTTACTGTAACATTTTGCGTTTGTTGGCTCTTCCATTAGAATGTAAATCTTTTGAGGATAGGAAGATGCTTTTGCCTTTTCTCTGTGTCCTTAGGACTTAACACAGTGCTGCCACATAAATGTTGATTTACCGCTAATTGACAGCCAGCCAGAGGGCTCCATTGGTATTCACAAAATCTCAAGAGAAATTCAGAGAAGGTCCAACAGATTGGACAAAATCTCTGCAGCAAACTTAGGGGAGGGCATGGATAGGAGTGACATAGATGTGCAGGCATGGAGGGGTTCCAAGGTGTACCACTGGAGGGAGTACCCACATGCTTCACATCTCATTTCACATCTCACCATCCCACACCTCTCCCACCTGGACCTCTGCCCTTCATGCAGAATGGGAACTCTGGGCCTTCACATTGAGTTTTCCAGAATCCAGGTTCTTAGGGGACCTAATCCACTCATCATTGAAGCTCCTGTTCTAGTATCCAAACCCAGCTGACTAGTGATTAATTATAGGCAAACTAGCCCCCTTAGCTCACTATAACTACTTGATAGGTCTAAACACTAGACCAGGAATCAGCTTCACATCACATCCAGTCATCTATCCAAGTCACTCACCATATGCCTACTACCACCCATATTCTGAACCTTTCTCCCCTTCATCTCCCCAGAACAAACATACCTTCCTGATCACCACACCCATACATATGTTGTTTCCTTCTACTAGAATATAAGTTCCTTGAGGGTAGTTACTGTCTCTTTTAAAAAATAATTGGGGGGCAGCTAGGTGGCACAGTGGATAAAGTACCAGCCCTGGAGTCAGGAGTACCTGAGTTCAAATCCGGCCTCAGACACTTGACACTTACTAGCTGTGTGACTCTGGGCAAGTCACTTAACCCCCATTGCCCTGCAAAAAAAATAAAAAATTTTAAAAAATAAAATAAAATAATTAGGGCAGCTAGGTGGCACAGTGGATAAAGCACCAGCCCTAGATTTAGGAAGACCTGAGTTCAAATCCAACCTCAGACAATTGACACTTACTAGCTGTGTGACCCTGGGCAAGTCACTTAACCCCCATTGCCCTGCCAAAAACTAAAATAAAATAATTGTGGGAGCAGGTAGGTGGTGCAGTGGATAAAGCACTGGCCTTAGATTCAGGAGGACCTGAGTTCAAATCCGGCCTCAGACACTTGAAACTTAGCTGTGTGAGCCGGGGCAAGTCACTTAACCCCCATTGTCCTGCCAAAAAATAAAATAAAATAAAATAAAATAAAATAAAATAAAATAAAATAAAATAAAATAAAATAAAATAAATAATTGTGGGGGCAGGCAGGTGGTGCAGTGCATAAAGCACTGGCCCTGGATTCAAGAGGACCTGAGTTCAAATCCATCCTCAGACACTTGATACTTACTAGTTGTGTGACCCTGGGCAAGTCACTTAACCCTCATTGCCCTGCAAAAAAGAAAAGAAAAAGAAAGAAAAAAAAATGTGTATCCAGTGATTAGCATAGTGCCTGACATGTACTAAGCACTAAATAAATGCCTTTTCATTCATTCATTCATTTATTCACTCATTCATTTGATCACACATCGGAGTATTTGAATATGTAACCAACATTTCATATTTATAAGCTATTCACTACTTAGCTATTTTATAGGGACCCTTTCTTAAAAAATTTAAAAGTTTAGAAGTTAAAAAAAAACTGGGAGTCAATGAAAAAAAATGTGAAGGAAGGTGGCCTAGTAGTACCAGATCTCAAACTGTATTGTGAAGTGGTAATCATCAAAACAATCTGGTAATGGCTAAGAAAAAGAGTTTGGTAGATCAATGGAATGGATTAGGTACACAATACATAGTAGTAAATGAAAATAGTAATCTAGCGTTTGACAAACCCAAAGATCTAAGCTTTTGGACAAGAACTCACTATTTGAGAAAAACTGCTGGGAAAACTGGAAAATAGTTTGGTAGAAACTATATACAGACCAATATCTTACACTGTATATCCAAATAAGGTTAAAATAAATACATGATTTAAGCTTAAAGGGTGATTCAGTAAGCAAGTTAGGGGAATATGGAATAGTTTGTTTGACAGATCTATGGAATAAGGGAAGAATTTATTACAAAACAAGAAATAGAGAGCATTATGGGAATACAAAATGGATAATTTTGACTATATTAAATAAAAAAGGTTTTGTGAAAACAAATGAAGCCAAGATTAGAAGGAAAGAGAAAACTTGGGGGGGGGAGGTTTACAGCAAATTTTTCTGATAAAGGCCTTATTTCTCAAATATATAGAGAACTGAGTCAAATTTGTAAGAATATAAGTCATTTCCCAGGCAGTTTTCAGATGAAGAAATCAAAGCTATCTATAGTAATATGAAAAATGATCTAACTCGCTATTGACTAGAGAAATGCACATTAAAACAACTCTGAGCTACCACCTCATACCTATCAGATTGACTAGTATGTTAGAAAATGAAAATGACAAATGTTGGGGAGGATATGGGAAAATTGGGACACTAATGCTCTGTTGGTGGAGTTGTAAACTGATCTAACCATTCTGGAGAGCAATTTGGATCTTTGCCCAAAGGACTATAAAACTACACGTACCCTTTGATGTAGCAACACAAATGTTTAGGACTGTATCCTAAAGAGATATTTTTTTAAAGGAAAAGATCTATATGTACAAAAATATTTATAGCAGCTCTTTCCATGATGGCAAAGAATTGGAAATTGAGAGGATGCTTATCAGTTGGGGAATGCTGAATAAGTTGTGGCATATGATTGTGATGGAATACTATTATGCTATAAGAAATGACCAGCAGGATGCTTTCAGAAAAATCTGGAAAGACTTAGATGAAATGATGTAAAGTGAGCAGAACCAGGAGAACATTGTACACAGTAACAGCAATATTGTATGATGATCAACTGCGACTGACTTAGCTATTCTCAGCCATACAACGATCCAAGACAATTTCAAAGGACTTATGATGAAAAATGTTATCCACCTTCAGAGAAAGAACTGATGGAGTCTGAATGCAGATCAAAGCATACTTTTTAAAAACTTTCTTCTTGGTTTTTTTTTTGGATATGTGTTTTCTTTCACGATATGACTAATATGGAAATGTTTTGCATGACTGCACATGTATAACATATCAAATTGCTTACCACTCAATAAGTAGGAAGGGGAGGAAAAGAGGGACAGAATTTGGAACTCAAGATTTTTTTTTAAATGCTAAAAATTATTTTTACATGTAATTAGAAAAATTAAATATTTTTAAAATAATAAAAAGCTTTAAACATTTAATTTTTTTTTTGAAATTTAAAAAAAGAGTTGCTTCATATACTTAAGTTTTAAGGTCCCTGGAAAATGAAAAGATTATATTAGACAATCTTTAAGGTCCCTTCCAACTTTTGCATTTTAAAAAACCCATTAGATTAAAAACTTCTTGAGAAGAGGATTTGGGTTGTAGCTGTCTTTATATCCACAGTATTTAATATAGCTAACACTCAATAAATGTCTGATGAATGAATGAATGAATGAATGATCTAGTCCCCAAAGGCATATATGCCTAGTTTCATTGGAGAGCACAAGCCAAACTATCACCACCTGATGGTAATTTGTGAAAATTGCAGGGGCAGTTACTGAGAAGAAAAAAAAATCCACGCGTGTTAATGCTTAAACAGCAAGCTATCACAGAAATAGCAGCTTTGTGACATAAAGGGGGTCATTTATGCTTTTAAAGATTCCAGATGATACCAGATCTGTCTGACGGGTCTTTGGCACTTACTTACAACACTCCTACCTTTAAGATTCTAGAAGAGATATTTCGATTAAAGCATTTATGAAGATCCTCTTATGCACAAGGTACAAGGATCATTTAGTCACGGGGATGTCCTCGAGTCAGCTCAAACCTGGCTCTCAAGAGCATTAACAATGCAGAAATTGGCAAATGCTACAAATCGGGATTTGATTTACTTCTTCCTTGGTTGTCTAGATTTTTAGAAGTGATGGAGAAAATTTTAACAATGCAGATTAAACTTTAAAGTGTTTCATGGGCACATTCTTCCTCCCACTCATACTCTGGAGAGCTGGTTGTTAAACACCAGCTCACCCTGTAAAGTTTATCCAGCTCAAATCCCTTATTTTACAGAGGAACAAAATAAGGTCTGGAGAGGTTAGATCAAGTTTCATACAACTGGTTGGGACCAGAACTAGAGCTCAGGTTTTCTGTCTTCCAGGTTAGTGGGTTTTTAAAAAATGTATTTCACCCTGAATCAAAGATCCATGTCTATACCAATAGAATAAGTGGGAAATGAAGACAATATTCTAGAAAATCCATTCCCTAAAAATAATATTTTACCTAAAAATGAAGCTAACCATTCTTTTTAAGCTTTTATTTTGTTTGTTTTTGTTTTGTTTGATACTTAAGAGCTCAATTAATATTTTTTGAATGAACTGAACAGTTACTTCTCATTCTACTTCCAAGACTTTCAACTCCTAATAGAGTTGTAACTAATGGAGGCAACTAGGGCTTTGCCCCAAGGCACTAAAATTTGAAGGAACTAAAAGTACTTGGAGTATAGGGAGAAAAAAAAAATCTGAGCCTAGCACCTAGTTAAGCAAAAATGTTATTGGAGTTGGGGAGAGAGAGGTAAGTGGCACAATGGATAAAGCACTGGCCCTAGATTTAGGAGGACCTGAGTTCAAATCCAACCTCAGACAACTGACACTTACTAGTTGTGTGACCCTGGGCAAGTCACTTAACCCTCATTGCCCCCCCCCCCACCAAGTTATTGGAATAAGCTACCCTGGTAGTCAGCACCTTGGGTGAGGTTCTCCCTGGTCGAGCTTTCCCTATCCTTCTTCACCCTCACTCTCTGCTAGTTTTGTATCCCAGGCTCTGTTTTTTAAGGGCTTGCCATCAGACAGATCTGTAAACTACTAGTTATTTACTGCTGATTTCTACCAACACTGTCCATGATCCAGTTTCTTATTACCTCTTGCTCAGACTGCTGAAATAGACTACTAAAAAAAATTTCTCTGTCTCTCCTCTTTTCTCCAATGAATCAATCCTACATACCAGTGCCAGATTAATCTTCCTAATGCACAGATATAATAATATCATTCTCTGCTCAAATGCTCCATATTACCTACTGAATTAAAAAGTCCAAACTCTCAAGCTTCGTTTTCAAAATCCTTTATAATCTGGCACCCAACTACCATCCAATTCAATTTAATTCAACAAGCATTTATTAGGGCCAACGGTGGTAGTCTGCTAAGTGATTGGGATAAAAAAGACAAAAAAGAAACAGTCCTTTTCCTCAAGGAAGTAAACAACAAATATTCAGATAAATAAATACATAGTAGATATATAATAAATACAGACTATGGGCTTCTGTGGACCAGACCTAGCTTATACTTAGGGACTAATATAATAATAATAATAATACATATATAATATTATATTATACAGTATAGCATTCTTCCTTTGTTTCATACTGCTCATAACCAGAGTTGCCTCTGAACATTTCCAAATATAACTCCCTGTCTAAGACTCCACATATGTAGGTAAGAGGGGCCTCAGATACCTATGCAAGCACTCAAGCTAACAATGCACATATCAGCTATGGGGTAGCCCTGGCAACTGACTGTGCAGGTACTATAGTCCTGGCCTACTAAGCAGCTGTTGAAGGCTCAGAAAACTAAGTTCTCACCAGCAAAGTCTTCACACTGACAAATGGTTTAATAGATGTGATTTTATCAGTGGAAATGACACTTGAGAACATGTATTACCATATGCTTTGTTGTCATTGAGACCACTGGGACCATAAGGATGATTTCCATCTGACTTGCAGCAACAAATGTCCTCTACATGTTGCTCCGGCTATTAGAATTCTAGGTCCTTGAAAAGGACTGTGTTACCTTTCTTCCTGTACCCCCAGCACTAACTGTAGTGCTTTGCACATAGTAAACACTTAATAAATATTTTTTCATTCATTCAATGAGTCATTCATAGCAAAAGTACAGATGCATAGGTGACTCACAGTGGCTTGTACACAATCAATATAATTCTCTTCAATTCCTAATGAGCGTCTCTTTTTACCCAAGGTGCCAAGGTCCTCCCTACTCATAGCATCATTCTGTGGTTTGGGCTTTCCTCAGAAAGCAAAAAAACTTGGGTTTTCTAGCAGGGCTACCTTTTGTGGCTCTTCTTTCACTCCCTCCTCTCCATTGCCATACAGACATCCCAACTTATGGTGTTATCTTGAAGGACTACCATAGAAGAAAAAAAAAAACAATACAACTTGGGATTGCTTGACAGGCAACATCCTTCACATTAGACCTACTCCATCTGAGTAAATAGTAGTAATAGTAGAGGGCAAAGTCTGAGTCCTCTGTTCCCTAGGTTGTGGCTCTAGTCTCTCACTGCTGCTCCTCCAAGAACCAATAGCCATGCTCACAATCCTCAAGAACCTGATATTCTAGAAAGCATTTCTTTGTTCATGTAGACCTCATCTCTCATTTGTTAACTTGTTTCAGTCGTGTCCAACTCTTCCTGACTCCATTGGGAGTTTTCTTGGCAAAGATACTGGAGTGTTTTGCCGTTTCCTTTTCCAACTCATTTTACAGATGGGGAAACTGAGACAACTAGCAAGTGACTTGCTCAGAGTTACACAGCTAGTAAGGCCAGATTTGAACTCAGATCTTTTTGACTCCAGGCCCACTGCTCTATTCATTGAGCCACCTAGCTGCCCCATCTCTCATTACATACACACATGTTCATATGGAACATCTATGTTATATTTACACATACTATTTTCCAATGACTGAACTATTCATTATTCCACGAACTAGTCCCACAACCTCCACAATTAAACTTTTCCCTCAGGCTACTCTCTATTAACAATACACATATACATAAATGAATATACAAAAAAACCCCACAAGATAATTATGGTGGGTGGGGTGGAAGACACTGGCACCTGGAGGGATCCAGGAAAAGCTTTGTGCAGAAGGTGGTGTTTGAGCCGAGGCTTGAGGGAGACCAAGGATTCTAAAAAGGGGAATATGAGGAGGGAGAGCACCTGGACAAGAGGGATGGCCAATGCAAATTAGCATAGACTGGAGTTGGAGAGCCATGTGTGAGAAACAGTGAACAAGGCCAGTCTAATTGGACCATTGAATGTATTATGTATATATAGGCATATGTATGCACATATATAGGCATGTATATATGTAGAACCATACATATGTAGCCTATGTTGTTTGTCCTTTGTTTTCAAAGAGGACCATGACATCAGGAGGTGATGTCATGACTTTTACTGAATGGATTAAATGAGGGAGGGCTGGGGGTAGCTAGGTGGTACAGTGGATAAAGCACCAGTCCTGGATTCAGAGGACCTGAGTTCAAATCTGGCCTCAGATACTTGACACTTACTTAGCTGTGTGACCCTGGGCAAGTCACTTAACCCTCATTGCCCAGCCAATTAAATAATAATAATAAACAAATGAGGGAGGGCTGTGCAAGGTCACCAACCTCACTCTCTCCTCCGGAGCCATCTGGGTCCAGTGGCAAGATATATATCAGGAGGACTGGAGATGGCTCCGGATGTTTGAGGCAGTCGGGGTCAAGTGACTTGCCCAGGGCCACACAGCTAGCAAGTGTCTGAGGTGAGATTTGAATTCAGGTTCTCCCGACTTCAGGGCTGGTGCTCTATCCACTATGCCACCTAGCTGCCCCATCCTATGTGCAAATAGTCATAAGATCTTTTAGGTCTAGGATTGTGTCATTTTTAGGCTTATCACAAAAAAGGTGCTTAATAAATGCTTGTTGAATGATTGATCAATTCATAGCTGACCCACTGAAATGTCACTTACCTGTAGTAGAAAACGAAGACATGAGGGAGGGAATCAACCTGTCTATACTCGTTGGAGTGTTAATTGTCTTAATTGTGAAAGATTTCCTGGCCCTGGATTCAGGAGGATCTGAGTTCAAATCTGACCTCAGACACTTGACACTAGCTGTGTCACTTAATCCTCATTTCCCCGCCCCCAAAAATTGTGAAAGGTTTCATTAAAAACCCTTTAATTTAATATTTAAGTTTTTCCAGGAATTTCCATTTATCTTTTTGGTTTTATATCACATTTATTTCTGAATGTATCCCTCCTCACATGTACATTTTTCTTTCTTAATGTTCCCTCCTTGGTTGCCAATGTCAGCCTCATCTGGCTAAGGCTACTTGTAGTTGTGTGGAGACTATCAGTAATAGAAAGGGGAGGAAAAAGTGCTGGAACAAGTAATGTGATAAGTGGTGGGGCCAGTTCTGAAAGGGAGCCTAGGACTTGGGCAAGTAGAGAATTCAAGCAAAGTGATCAATGGTTGTTAAGGACCCAGCCCATAATAAGGACTTTGCTAGGTGCTAAGGTAGATGTAAAAACAAATGTGACTAAATATTGGTTTCCTGTATAATGTTATGCATTTGATCTTCTGCATTTACAAACATGATTTTGAGAAAGGGTCTGTAGGCTTTACCAGACTGATATTGGGTCCCTGACACAATACAGGTAAAAACCCCTGGGTTAAACTAAAATTCAATTAATCAATAAAATAAATGTGACTGTTTCAGGTCTTTCAAGGAGTTTGTATACAATAATACAGCAGTGGAGATGACAAATACTAAGACAAATATAATACATTACAGGGTATGATGGTGTAATGGATACTATCAGACCTGGAGTCAGGAAGACTCATCTTCCCAAGTTCATATCCAGCCCCAGACACTTACAAGCCTGTGTGACCCTGGGCAAGTCACTTCACTCTGTCTGCCTCAGTTTCTCATCTGTCAGATGATCTTGACATGAGGCTTATATTAAGTCAAAAGAAATTTCTCGTAAGAAGCAAAACTACAGATAACCAGATAACAGGACAGACATATCAAGGAATAAAGGGGGCTATTAAAGTTTATATTGGCCAACCAACTAGATATCAGGATGGACATACCTAAGAAGTATGGGGATATAAAATACTATATAGCCTGAAAGTCAATTAGGCATGGCTACTACTTGACTGGAGCTAGGAGAGAGAGATAACCCCAAAGGTCAATATCATCATTTCTTTTTTTTTTCTTTGGTTGGTTGTGTGGGGTTTTTTGTTTTTTGTTTGTTTTGGCAGGGCATTGAGTGACTTGCCCAGGGTCACACAGCTAGTAAGTGTCAAGTGTCTGAGGCCGGATTTGAACTCAGGTCCTCCTGAATCCAGGGCCAGTGCTCTATCCACTGCACCACCTAGCTGCCCAAAAAATCCCCCTCATCTCTCAGGAATATGACAAGTATCCAGGCTTTCCCCACCCCACGCTCAAAAAGGAACTTTATATTTTGGGGTGGTCACCCCATCTATCCTCTATAAAAGCTTTTGTCTTCTCTCAGTTAGAAGAGAAGGATGTTTCTAAGCCCTTCTCTCCAGGGGCAAAGTCTTTGACTCCCAATGGGCCACTTTCTCTCGTGCCAAATAAAAGACCACTAATTCTAATTGGACTGTGTGTCATTCTTTATCGAGGAATACCTAAGAACCTCCACCTTTCCAGCTTGTCAATCTGGAGAAGGAAATGGGAAACCATTCCAGTATCATCGCCAAGAAAACCCCAAATGGGGTCACAAAGAGCAGGACACAACTGAACAATAACGTGCTTGAATTCAGATCAGGAAAAGCAGAACCCATTTTTACATTAAAAAGTAGATGCCGGGGCAGCTAGGTGGCGCAGTGGATAGAGCACTGGCCCTGGATTCAGGAGGACCTGAATTCAAATCCAGCCTCAGACACTTAACACTTACTAGCTGTGTGACCCTGGGCAAGTCACTTAACCCCAATTGCCCCTCAAAAACCAAAACAAAACAAAACAAACAAAAAAAAGTAGATGCCTCCCCCACTGGGAAGCAGCTTAGTGGCTCTGGCCCATTGTCCATGTTCAAGCTACAAGCCCTGTCCAGTCTGGTGCTCTCTGTCCCCCTCCCTGCCCTTGTCCCTGTGTGGGCCCAAGCTGGAACACTTGCAGATGGCTACTTCTGAAACAGGCCTCCTTGTCTGAGAATAGTAGCTGTGTCCTACGTCAGAGTCAGGTCTCTCTCACCCTTGTTGCATATTCGATAGTGGCCTATGGCATCGAAGCCCATGGAATGGATGGATGATTCTCCCCTTTCCATCCACCGATAATTCCTTTCTCCTGGGAAAGGAGAGACTCCCACAGCCCGGACAGGCCTGCTTCTGTCTAGCCCTTGGCAGGGCGGAATGTTAAGCCGAGGGGCTCTGGTGAAATGAGAGCCAGCGTTTCTAAATTAAGGTGAGCAGATGTCCCTGCTTTGCTCTGGGGGCCTGGTGCCGGGGTGGATGTGGTGGAGGCGCTGGCCTTCCCAGGCTGCTGTCAATCTCCCCTTGTGCAGATGGTCAGCTTGGAAACCCTGCCCCACCTCCATTGCATTGGAGACGCAGGGGCAGCAGGGAAATCTGTTGCAGCCTGGGGGGAAAAAAAAGAGAGAGGAGGTGGGGGGCGGAGGGAAGGAGAAAAAAGGCTCTCTCTCCCAAGGCATGTTGCTAACAATAAAAATAAAAAATCCCCTTTGAGGGCCCCTCGGAGAACAATGGAAATCCTTTTGGGACCCAATGGTGAATCTCCTTACAAAGGCCGCCTTACTCCCACTCTCCAGCTGCCTTTTCAGAAACGGACCCGTGCAAATTTACCCACTTGATTCTAAATCCTTTTAGACAGTATCCATGCGAGCCGCCAGAGGACAGCCTACCTTACAAGCCCGGCCTATTGAGGCAGCCCAGAAGCCCCAGAGGTGGAGAGAATATCCACTCACCCACATTCAAATGGTTGTGGACCCTGGAGCCACTTTCATGTGGAGAGCTGCAGAAAGAAGGGCGGTGGGGTTGGAAATTAACCCTGTGAATTAACCGTCTCCCTCTCCCCTTCTCCTGCCCCCTCCCCCACAGCCCTGTGTGTGCCGGCCCCTGGAATGCCGCATGATGGCCTCAAACCTTTCCCTAGTCCTGCCTCCCAGAGGACACCCCAGTCTTCCCATTCCGAGAGCCAGACAGGCTGGACAGAGCCATTAGTCACCCAGGTATTTACACTGTTTTTCCTATTTCCTTTCTCCCATGGCCTCTGTGGTCAGAGTATAAAATTCCTAGGAACTCCCACCTAAACACGAGCTTCCTGTTTATGCTCTCCGTGGCTTTTATGTTTAGCTGTTAAAAGTAGTGGACTGGGGCTTATGAAACAATACCAAGGGGGACTGCAGGTAAGGAGAGAGCATGCTGGGGCAGGGCTTTGGATGAGACCTTTATCATTTGTAGAACAAAGATTGGGTGAAACTGATGTGGAAGGCAATGCCCATGACCGTGACAGAGACAGAGACAGGAGAGACAGACACAGAGACAGACACAGGAGAGACACACAGAGACAGGGACAGACAAAGAGAAAGAGACAGGAAAAACAGTCAGAGATAGGGATAGACAGACAGAGACAGGAGAGACACACAGAGAAAGGAACAGACACAAAGACAGAGACAGGAAAGACAGACAGAAACAGGGACAGACAGAGACAGAGACAGGAAAGAGAGTCAGAGACAGGGACAGACAGGAGAGACAGAGAAAGAGAGACAGATAGATGCAGAGACAGAGGAGAGACAGACACAGAGACAGACACAGGAGAGACACACAGAGACAGGGACAAAGAGAAAGAGACAGGAAAAACAGTCAGAGATAGAGATAGACAGACAGAGACAGGAGAGACAGATAGATGCAGAGACAGAGGAAAGATAGAAACAGATAGACAGAGACAGAGAGACAGGAGAGACACACAGAGAAAGGAACAGACACAAAGACAGAGACAGGAAAGACAGACAGAAACAGGGACAGACAGAGACAGAGACAGGAAAGAGAGTCAGAGACAGGGACAGACAGGAGAGACAGAGAAAGAGAGACAGATAGATGCAGAGACAGAGGAGAGACAGACACAGATAGACAGACACTGAGACAGAGACAGGAGAGACACACAGAGCAAAGAACAGAGACAGAGAGTGAGACACAGAGACAGAGGAGAGACAAAGACAGAGAGATGAAGAAACAGAGACAGAGACAGACAGAGGGCAGCCAGAGACAAAGACAGACAGACACAGAGACAGACAGACAGAAACAGAGATAGAGATAGAGGAGAGACAGAGAGAGACAAAGATACAGAGAATTTATCAAGAATTTCATGTGTGCCAGGCACTATGCTAAGCCATGATGATACAAATACCCCCCCCAAAGTCTCTATTCTCAAGGAACTTAGGTTCTAATAGAAGATGAGAAGGTAAGGCAGACCTGAGAGTAAGCCAGAAGTGGAAGTGAGCAGTGTGGTAGGGCCTTTCATGATATGCTCATTCCAGGTGGGACTCATTAATGGTAAGAAAGGAGTCAGGGTGGAGTCATCCTCAGGGGGACCAAGCAGCTGGTGTGGAGGTAGGCCAGACCAGAGAGGGAGCAGGAATGAAGTCATGATTCAGTTTCCTTTGGTGTCTACATTAACTGAATAGTTAAAAAACATAAAGTTCAGCACAAAGTATTGAAACATTCATTTCTCTAGAACCAGAAGGAATCATAGAAGCCATCCATTTTACAGATGAGGAAACAGTCTCAGAGAGTGACATGCTCAAGGACGTGCAAATGTTAAAAGGCAAAAACCAACATCTGAACCAACATCTCCACTGTGCTCCATCAACATTCAATGGTCCAAAAACCTATAAAGGTTAAAGTTTTTGGTGCAGTGGTATACCACCATTGAGCAATGTTGCTGTGTGTGTGGAACAGACTCAATTACCACAGATTTTTTTTTTACCTTTGCTAAAAGTCTGTGCCCAGTTCTGTATTAAACTGCCTTTTAGGGTCATTAAAAATTCTGAACTGATCCTCTGTATCACAGAACCTGAGAGCTGGAAGACAGTTCAGAGCCTAACTCATGCCTTCTCTCTGTCTCTCTCCCTCTCCCTCTCTCCTTCTCTCTGTCTTTCTCTGTTTTCCTCTCTGTCTCTCTCTCTCTCTCTCTGTCTCTCTCTCTCTCTCTCTGTCTCTCTCTCTCTCTGTCTCTCTCTCTCTCTCTCTCTCTCTCTCTGTCTCTCTCTCTCTTCCCCTTCTTTCTCCCTCTCTCTGTCTCTATGTCTTTGTCTTTCTGACTCTCTGTCTTTCTTTTTCTCTCTCCATCTCTGTTTCTCTCCCTGTGTCTGTCTCTGTCTTCCTCTTTCTCTGTCTGTCTTGCTCTTTCTCTCCTCTCTCTCCCTCCCTCCCTCTCTTCTCTGTCTCTCTCTGTCTCTCTCTCTGTCTCTCTCTCTCTCTCTCTCTCTCTCTCTCACACACACACACACACACACCACACCCCAAGTAGTTTTCTAGGGTTTTCCTAAAGATCTCCAGAGAGACAGAAGAAACCAACTGCCTCTGGTCATGGAATTATTCCACTTTTTGACCAGGGTAATTATCAGGCACTTCTTCCCCATATGCAGTCTAGATTTTCCTCTTTCTTGTTGGCACCCTAACTAATCCTGGTTCTACGTTCTGAGGCCAATCAAAACAAATCTAATCCTTCTTTCCCATGGCAGCCTTTCAAGTACTAAGATGTAGCCATCATGTCTTCTGCATGTCTTCTCTTTTCTCCAAGTCAAACCTTCAACCAATCTTCATATGTACTTGAGGCCTTTCGCCAGCCCTGCCCGTTGTTCTTCTCTAAATACTCTCCAGAACATCAATGTCCTCTTTCAAATGTGGTCCTCAGAACTGAACATGCTATGAGGAGAGATTGCCCGGTTTACAACCAAAAGAAGAAATCGGTTGGGTAATTTTCATGGTATTCTGGTAAAAATCAACACTTGGCTTCCCAGTAAGTTTGCCGGCATTACTGAAAAAGTTCTGTTCAAGAAAAGTCAAGTGATCCTCTCGCTTGAGGAGAAGAAGCCTTTACATGCCAGTCCAAAGGGGTTGTGCTTTAGATGAGCACATAATTCACTTCTTTGCATATGACTTGTTCATATAGCGTCATTGACTTTGGAAATGCAAGTTATGAAACTTAAGAAAATAAAAGAGGTTTTTCCTGTAAGCCAATCAAATATAAGAACTCCAAGTTCAAGCTAAAATGCTATCTTGAGCATGCCTTTCTCACCATAGTATTACTTAACACTGGAGTGTTATATTACCACTGAATTTCCTGTCTCAGATAAGGTTAAGCTAGACGCTTGATGTTATTTAAATAGTTTCACATATTTTATGATATCATGAATTATGCCATTTTCCATAGCTCACACCCTAAGCTTTAATGTTTCATTTGCCAAAAATGAAGGAAAAAAATACCTTTCTCGTGTACACGTGGCAGCCTGGGGCAGTGTGTACAATTTTGTGCTCCATACTACAACAACAAAGAAGCACCGCCACTTCCTGAAACATTTTATACACATTTTATAGACTGGGCAGGAGAGAGTGGAGAAAAATATGCCACAAACATATGAATGCACAAGTCTCTATATTTTTGCTTAAAGCAGTGTTCAAGCATTCTCCTGTTAATTTGTTTTCTGCCAAAAGTGTTTGAAGTTCCTCTATCCCCGGAGAGCACTATAAAAGAGGTCTGACTACACAACGGAAATTTGCCCTGGATGAGAATTTTGCACAAAAACTCATATGCCTCACTCTTTCAAGGAGGACACATTACCAACTAGAAAACAAGGTATAGTGGAAAAGTCAGAAATTCTATATTATTCTCCCACAAACCTGGGGTGGGTAATATTCATATTACCCCATAAGTGAGATGTGTCCTGATAAGACACAATCTATGTCATTCTTCTTGGAATGAGCCATAAAATCAGCAGTTCTTGGAGTATTGAGATTCACCCTATATTCTTGAGTCTAGTGGCCTATAATCATTTTTGGTGAGTGAACCACTGGGAAAATCCCAAATGTGGGATATGGTAATTGACAGGCTCATCCAAGTGTCAAGCAATGTGAGAGTTGGAAGAAGCAATTAATGGCAATGGATGCTTCCAAGAACTTGGGGTGGGGTAGGGTGGAGTGGTGGAAATAACATGACCTATCCTTGTCTCTGACTGATTAATCCCCATTCTCAGATCCCTGGCGTGGATTATCTCTTTTCCGAAGACCATGGCTTGAGTCTTCCCTGGGATTAGCTTCTGATCTAGTAGGAAGTCTAGCATATTAGGGACTTCTGAGACGTCAAAAAAATTACTTCATTTTCCACATATCCCTGTGTTTGCTGTCCTGACCAAATACCATTTTCTGAACCTCTGGCTGGACAAGACCTCTAGTAACTGTATATTCCCTTGTTCCTTCATGATTGCCTAGTTTCTAATTTTCAACCTTTTCTTGACTTCCATCAATTAGTCAATCAACAAGTATTTCCTAAGCATTTAGCATGTGCTGGACACTGTGCTAGATATTAGGAACAGAAAGAAATGAAACATTCCCTGTTCTCAGGGAGCTTGCATTCTTTTTTCATTAAAGGTATATGTTGGGGGCAGCTAGATGGCACAGTGGATAAAGCACGGGCCCTGAATTCAGGAGGACCTGAGTTCAAATATGACCTCAGACACTTGATATTTACTAGCTGTGTGACCCTGGGCAAGTCACTTAACTCTCATTGCCTTGCAAAAAAAAAGGTACATGTTGGATTTATCATATACTTAAGAAAAGCAAGATCTACACAATAGAGTGGGGTTTTTTTTCAGTTTTTCATACAATCTTTTACTTCTGTTTCACAAATGTAGACATGCTCATTCTACCTATTTGTTAAGTTCAGAACTTTTTAAAATTGAACTTTGGCTCTCAAGGGTACATAAATAATACAGGCGAAAGAACTTTTTAAAGTAATTTTTAAGCTTTTCTTTTCATTTTCCCTCTCCCCACCTCCAAAATGAACAAGAGCAAAAAAGAAAACCAAAATCTTTGTAACCAATATGCATAGTCAAGCAAAACATATTCCCACATTGGCCATGTCCAAAAATGCATGTCTTACTTTGTGTTTGGAGTATCTCTGTCAGGAGTGAGGTCCTCTGGAAGCACGTTTGGTCATTGCATTGATCAGAGTTCCAAAGTCTTTCAAAGCTGTCCTTTTTAATAATATTATCATGTAAGTTGTTCAAAGAACTTAGATTCTATCCAGTTAGATAACATGTATATATGTACACACATACATATGTGTACAAATATGTGTGTCTATGTATGTATGTATTTTTAATTTATAACATATTTATATATGTACCTATAAAATATATATTCCTTTTTTTTTGGCAAGGCAATTGGGGTTAAGTGACTTGCCCAGGGTCACACAGCTAGTAAGTGTTAAGTGTCTGGGGCTGGACTTGAACTCAGGTCCTCCTGAATCCAGGACCAGTGTTCTATCCACTGTACCACCTAGCTGCTCCTAAAATATATATATTCAATAAATAAAAAGGTGGGGGGCTTATTACTGGAAAGAATCAGAAAAGGCCTCATGCGGTACTGCATGGGCTAAATCTTGAAGGAGACTAGAGAGATGGAAGTGATGAAGGAATACATTCCTGGTGTGGGGCTAACCAATGTAAAAGACATACAGATGTACCTCCATGCTCCCTGAGTCCCTCCCAACTGCTCATCTGAATTCCTACTCCCAGCTATATCCTGGATCCTGATTTCTAAACATCCTCTCGGTCTGCATCATTTTTTTTTTTTGGTCTGGTCCTTACTTTCCATCTTTCCTTTGTGTTGTCACTCCTGATCTTGACTTTTAATCTGGTCTCTAGGTCATTTGCTGCCTACAACACAAAATATCATTAAGTCAAGGTAGCTGTCATATTGGAACAGAAGGTTCCAGGTTGCCTGACATGGTGGGACCCTCTCCTAATAGTCCTTGAGTTATCTGAGTTCTACGTCAATTTTGAGTTGAGGAACACTACTGTAAATTGAATCTTAATCTTACCATTGAATCTCACCTAGCCCAGTATAATGTAAGAGCTTTGAAGGTAGGAACTATTTTTTATTTTGTCTTTGTATAGCAAGGGACTAACATGATGCTTTGCATGTAGTGGTTGCTTAGTAATGCTTATTGAATCAAGTTGAGAAGCATTATCTTACCCCTCTGTTCCCCCAACACAGATCTTCAAAATCGTTGGGGGTCTGCTTTTTTAATTCAGTCTAACAATAACCTGACAAACTTTTACCATCGCTACATGCACTTACCAGTGTTATATAGACAAAACCATGGCAATGAACAGCAAGAACCCACCCAAAAAAGTGAGCATCAACATCTGGGGGTCAGGGTTTTTATGCTATTATAACCCATCCATGCACGTACCCCTAGCCCAACCACTCTGGTCCTAGACCTAGATTAATTTGCATGGTTGTGGATCAGCCTCACAAAGACTGGGGCCTACATCCACAAACAGCCTCAAAGGCTTGAGTGACCTAGGGCTTGACATACTTACCAAGGGAGTATGAAGCGCTAATGAAAAATCCCACCAGGACTAAATTCATGGTTAATTGGAGTTGCCCTGTGGTCAAACTTATGGGCAAACCACCCCATTGTTCTTGTGTTCTCTGTTTATCAGAAGCTTGTGGGATTGCAAATTGAGCTTTGGAAGTAGAATTCTAGTTCCTATGGTTTCCAACGTCAGAATTAAGCCTCAGAATTTATACAGTTAATTATGAACTTAGCTAGCAGGGATTTTTTTTTCTCTTTTAGTTCATGTCCTTCTATTTAGGGGGATAATATGAACATACATATATGTATGTGTGTATTATGTCATGTTCTTATATATTCTCATACATCAATAACATGTAAATAGTAATGGACAAAATAAAGTTATATATAGCTTATTATAAATGCATTTCACATAGACTTAGATAGGGCTGCATCTGAAAAGCCATTTTCCCAAAGCCTGCTCTTTCTCTATATTTTGGTACCAGGCAGAATACTTACTGCTGGACCTGTAAGGGCTTCCTGGGAGACCCTCCTCTATTACACCCTGCCTGGGGAAGAACTTTGCCAGGCTCTGGGGAGCAGCGTACATCTACCCATCTAGCAGTCAACAAGCATTATTAACAGCCTTTTATGTGACAGGAGCCAGGGATACAAATACAGAAGTGAAACCATCCTTGACCTCTCATGGGATGACAACATCCAGTATAGACCCAAATCATCATCAATCAACAAGCATTTATTAAAATCACCACGTTCCTGTTCTAAGTGCTTGGGGTGTAAAGAAAGGCAAAAACAGTCTTCATACTCAAGAACTGAGAGAAGCAACGTGTTTTATCACAGGATGCTGGCCTTGGAGTCAGAAAGACCAGAGTTCAAATCCTGCCACTGATACTTATTAGTTATACAACCCTGGGCAAGCCAGTTAATATCTTGGTCCCTCAGTTTCCTCATCTAGAAAATAATGGAGTTTGACTCAATAACCTCTGAGCTTATATTCTACTGAAGGAGACAATGCAGAAATAATTATGTACATGCATAGGGAGTGATAGAAGGAAACTTTAGTCAAGCACTTATGAAGCATTTCCTAGATGTCGGGTACTGTGCTAAGCACTGAATATATGAAGAAGGGCAAAAAACACATCCCTATCCTCAAGGAATTCACATTCTAATGGGGGAGACAACATGCAAACAATTTGCATGCAAAATATATACAGTGGACCTGGAAGGTGATGTCAGAGAAAAAGCACCGGGGTGGGGACGGGAAGGGAGGAAACTGGGAAAGGGCCCCTGAAGAAGGCGGGCTTTGAGCTGATGGAGGAAGCCAGGAGGCAGATGTGAGGAGGCATGGGAAACAGCTAATGCAAAGGCATGGAGGGAAGAGATGGAGGGAGGTTTGCAATCAGCATCAAATGACGCCATTGTTGTTGGGTCATAGAGTACATGGCATGGAATCTGGAAAGTTAAGAATGGGTGAGGCTATAAGAACTTTAAAAGCAAAATAAGGTTTGGTACTTAATTAGGTACTTAATTTTGTACTTAATTAATAGGGGATCACTGGAGTTTGTCGAGTAGGGTAGGATGGGAAGGGAGGGCATTGAGGTGGTCAATCACTTTAGGAGTTGATTGGAGCATGGATTGGCATGGGGAGAGGGCTGGTGCAATAGTCCAAGTTTGAGGTAATGATGACCTACAAAATGGCAGGAGCTCTGCAAGTAGGGAGAATGGGACATATAGGAGAGATGTTATAAAAGTAGAAATTACAAGACTTGGCAAGAGATTGAGGAGTCAAGTGTGACATTGAGGCTGTGAGCCTGGGTGCCTGGGACACCATCTGGTGGTGTCCTTGGTGGTGATATAGATGTTCAGAAGGAAGAGAGGGTTTGAAGGGAAATGTTGAGTGTGAGATGTCTATGACACATACACTTGGAGATGTCCCAGAGGCAATTGGTGATATGAGACTGAATATCCAGAGAGATGTTAGGATTGGATATCTATCTATCTATCTATCTATCTATCTATCTATCTATCTATCTATCTATCTATCTATCTATCTATCTATATCTGGCAATTACCTATATAGGAATCAGAATTGAACCCAAAGGAGGTAATGAGATCACCAAGCAGGGTACGATAGAGATTAGGAGCCTGAGTGACCAGGTAGATGATAATATTTTTGACAGTAATGGGGAATTTTGGAAGAGAGGAATGTTAGGGGGAAAGATAATTAATTCTGTTTGGGAAGTGGTGAGTTTGAGATGCCTTTTCTTAAGAGGGATGTCCAGGTGTGGTTAGGAAAGAGGCAAAGGAAATACTAAAACATAGCATTATTACTTGGTCTCTCTGCTTCTGTCTCTCCCCTTTCTAATTCAAACAGATGCCAAAATACTTGCTAAGGTACAAGTTTGACCATTCCATCATTCTTTTGCTTAAAAACCTTCAGAAGGTCTCCATTTTCTACAAGTTACAACATAAACTCTTTTGTGTGTGTGTGTGAGTGTTTGTGGGGCAATGGGGGTTAAGTGACTTGCCCAGGGTCCCACAGCTAGTAAGTGTCAAGTGTCTGAAGCCAGATTTGAACTCAGGTCCTCCTGAATCCAGGGCCGGTGCTCTATCTACTGTGCCACCTAGCTGCCCCTGCAACATAAACTCTTTAACCTGATAACTAAGGTCTTCCATAATCTGGCTCCCACCCAATTTTTCACCCTTATTTTATGCTAATCTCCTTCTCAACTCTATAATTGAGACAAATTGGACTATTATTAGCCATTCCCCTTACTCAGTTCTCCATCTCCCACAATTCCTCATGCCTGGAATTCATCATTTCTGCCTTTTAGAATCCTTGTCTTCCTTTAAGACTCAATCTTCACATAGCCTCTTCTATGAAGCCTTCCCTAACCTACCCTGCAGTTGTTAATAATCTCCCCCTTCTCAATTTTCTTGAATTATACTTATTGACATATACAGAATATGCCTTCGAGTAAAATGTAAGTTCCATGAGGGGAGGACTTTTGTATCTTTGTATCCCGAGAGCCTGTCAGAATATCTTGCATATAACAGAAGCTTAATAAATGTTTGTTGAACTGTGAACTGAATTTCTTACATATGAACTGAATTTTGTTATATTTCATATTCATAGTTATCCTTTTAAATTCAAGGGTGATGCTATTGGTAGTAATTTCTGTTTGAGTCAATAATAATAATGATTTGCCATTTAAACAGCACTTTAGGTGGGGGCAGCTAGGTGGCACAGTGGATAAAGCACTGGCCCTGGATTCAGGAGGACCTGAGTTCAAATCTGGCTTCAGACACTTGACACTTACTAGCTGTGTGATCCAGGGCAAGTCACTTAACCCTCATTGCCCCGCAAAACAAAACAAAACAAAAACAACACTTTAAAGTTTGCAAAACATATATCTTCTCATTTCTTCACAATAAGTGGTTGATGCTGTTTGCCCAATCGCATCCTGGGGTGATGTCTTGACTCGTGTGAATTTGATTTCAGTGAGGCAGAGTTGCTCAAAGTCATCAGCCTCACTCTGTGTTCCAGAGTCATTAAGTCCAGTGGCAGGATAAAGGTCAGGATGACTGTCAATGCAGGCCATCCCAGGCGGATGCAGTGAATGACCTTGGCTCTTCCATGCCTCACGGATCTCTAAGCATTCCACAGGACCTGCTTCAACTGTCTTTGTGGCCGTTGAAATAAATTGCTCTCACCTACCTGTTCCCCTAAGGGAAGTCTTCACCAAGCTTGGTGTAGATACCCCGCTAACTCACTGACAAATTTGAGGCCTGCCAGTTACCCTCGATGTGATTTAGCCCATCTGCTGAGGTGGTTTTCCTGAGGTGTGGCTACTATGCATGCTACAGTTTCTTGGAGCCACAGGTGAGAGTTGGATAACTGGTGGATGAGCAGCCCTGAAAAGGGCTCATCAAGCCCTCACACTAGAAGCACTAGCACTCTCTGAACACTTAGATGAGGACACCAAATCTGAGGAAATTTGCCCATAACTACATGGCTAATGGTTGGGCACTGAACTGAGTCAAGAAGATCCGGATACAAATTCTACCTCAGATCCTTACTAGCTGTGTGATGGTGGGCAAGTCACCTAACTCTGTTTGCCTCAGTTTCCTCATCTATAAAATGAGCTGGAGAAGGAAATGGCAAACTATTTCAATATTTTTGTGAGGAAAAACCCAAAAGGGATCACAGAGTCGGACACAACTGAAAAATGACTGAACTCTCTTCCCTCAAAGAGATTCCTCCTCTATTATATGTCAATGAGGCTAAAAATATTCATTTGCAGCCCATACTATATTCAGCTGAAGATCATTTTGGTCTTTGTGGCTATAGCTTCAGCCAAGCCCATCACGATATTTGTAGCTCAGTTTCTCAGACAGGTGGTCTGGGGGAACACTTCCCAGACAGCCAATAGTTTATAGTCTCTTGGTACACTAGCCACCTGCCTTGCCCATCAAATTCTCATTGTTAGGGTAGAAAAAGAACCAGCTTTACCTGTTTGTCTTTGGTTTTTGATAAAAACATTTACTTGCCTTGCTTTGGGGTTTTTAAAACAACTGCACCTCTGGGCTGCTGAAATCACCATCCAGGTGTGCAGCAACATCAGCATCCGGTTTGACTTCCTGGCTTGGGTCAGCCTCTTCAGAGACCTCATTTTTTTTTTAAGTCTTCATCAAAAGTCTAAAAATAAGATAAGCAAAGAAGCGAGGGCTCTGGGATAAATTCACTTAACCAGGCACTGAGACAGCCAGCTGTATCAGGTTCAGGCTATCCCTCCCTGCCAAGCCGCAGTCGTGAGAGACTTCTCATCCTGGATTCATGGAGCTGGGAAAGGAGAAGAGGAAGTGAAGAGGCAGGATGTGGTCAAGAGGTGCCTGGAGGCCAGGAAGCTGAGGGTGAAAATCCTTGCGATGACTTTTTGGATGGTGGTAGCCAGGGTTTTGTTATCATTATTCTTTTTCTTTTTTTGCCTTAATCTCCTTTTGACACTGTTCCTCTGTGGCTAGCCAGACTCTTTGTGTTTTTAATTTTTTATTTTTAAACAAATTTATTTATTTATTTATTGCTGGGGCAATGAGGGTTAAGTGACTTGCCCAGAGTCACACAACTAGTAAGTGTCAAGTGTCTGAGGCCAGATTTGAACTCAGGTCCTCCTGAATTCAGGGCCAGTGCTTTATCCACTGTGCCACCTAGTTGTCCCCAAACTCTTTGTCTTTCCCAGGTCTCACATTTCCATAATAGCAAACAAAACCACCAATGATATTCAACCCAGGATTATAAATTTAGAGATAGAAGGAACCTTTAGTTTCATCCAGTCTAATTCCTTCAGATTACAGATATGGAAACTGAGGCACAGAGAGATTAAGGGATTTACTCAAAATCACAGAGGAAAAAAGTGATAGAACCAGGATTTGAACCCAAGTCTGCTGACTATAAATTGGGCCTTCTTTCCACTCCACCACGGTGCTAGTAAAGAAAGATGGATCCTTTTTTTTTTTTTTTGCATATACAGCATATGGTAGAACATTCTAAGAGCAATGTTCCAGTAATAATTATTGTACTTTTAGTTCTCAAACAGCCATGGTCCCCATGCCACCCCTCCTTCAGGACCATCAGCTGTTTATCCCCTCTGACATTCTAATAGTCTGACCAGTCATCTGGAAGCTGGAGCTGAATGAATGCAGAAGCCTCTCTTGTCCAAGGTGTTAGAGTTATAATAGGGTTCAGTCTCAGGTCCTAGGCCAGGCAGGTTTTCTTCCTTCTTCTGAACTGCTTCCAGAAAGAGAATTACCAGACCCAGGAAGAATGGGCCAACTTAGTCACACCCAGGACCTCCTCGGATCCAATTTCATGGGCCGGTTTATATTAGTGGTAGGAAGGAGTGACCATTTTCCAAAACTATTAAATATGAAAAGCTCCAAAGCAAATTTCTGGTGAGTCACTTAGAGGGGGTGACTATAACCTTTCAGACTGGGATGATACTTATCACTGACATTTACCAAAGAAAGCAGTTATTGAATCCTGTGGACTCAGACATGCCCTATCCTTTACAATCTCCCTGCAACATTCAGCCCAAAGGACTAGCATCTCGCCATCCCTTGACTGTCATGAGAGATTATTACATATCTTGTTTGTACATAGTTGTTTGCCTTATTAGATTGTGAGACCCTTGGGAACAGGGACTGTTTTTTGCCTTTCTTTGTAACCTCAGCTTTTAGCACAATGTCTGGCACATAGTAGGTACTTACTTGTTCACTTTTTGAGGAGAGAATTGGTTTTATTTAGAATGCAGATGGCATAGATACAAAGTAGAGTAGAGTTTGGGGCATCCAAACTGAATAGGATAAAGAGTACTTTGGATTACTAAAAATAATTTGGTTACCTTGAAATGGTAAGTTTAGCTTTATTTTCTTATTCATTAGTTTAATCAAAATCTGTAACAAAAAGTAGGGCTCCACCAAAATGTGTTGTTCAAGAATTGGTGATTTCATCAGTGGGAGTACTTCCTTCATTGTTTTTTTTGTTTGTTTTCTTTTTTAGTGAGGTAGTTGGGGTTAAGTGACTTGCCCAGGGTCACACAGCTAGTAAGTATTAAGTGTCTGAGGCCGGATGTGAACTCAGGTACTCCTGACTCCAGGGCCGGTGCTCTATCCACTGCGCCACCTAGCTGCCCCTACTTCCTTCATTGTTACAGAATGCAATCCCTATTAATCAATGGTCTTGGACAGAATTAATGCCCAACAAATGGGAGCCAACCAAGTGATGAGTCTTTCCCAAACTCAAAGAGATTGGTTCTTGGACAACAGATATTTGGCTAATTACCATCTGTGATAAGATATGCTAGGCTAGTTTTCCCCTAAAGGGTAATGAAGGCATTCTCAAGACTTAATTATACATTGGACTAAGGCTAGAACCATTAATGTAGTTTCCTGGTCATCTAAGTTAAAAAGCCCAATGTAAAAAGAGTTGACTGTGTTTGACACCATGGCAAATATGGAACCCATCTTGCATCCTTGCTATATATCCTTCCCATTCTATTGTTAAGTAGACCTCTTTTATGTCAAATGTCAGATGTTCTATGTGTCTCATTTCATTTCAGTCCTGAGCCAACTGAACCAACCTGAGTCAGTCCTGGCCCAGAATACCATCCCACTTCTCGAAGTTGAATGAGAACTTCTAGAGTGTATGCTTAACTGGCACAGACTTTGAGAACCCAGAGCTAACTCAACACTACAATAAGCTTTTGGAGGAGTAAGACAACAGATAGAAAGGGAAGCAATGGGTTTACCTGAAATGGTTATTTGGAAGAATACCTATTCCAGACACCAAGATCTCCCTCAAAACAGAAACAACAAAGAAAATGGCCATACCTTTTTTGTATTGTAAATAATGTGGACAGAGAAAGTGTAAGGTAGAGGATAGAGAGATGCCCTTGGAGAAAAGAGTCCCTGTGTTAAAATACCCCCTTAGCCACATACTGGCTGTGTGACTCTGGGCAAGTCACTTAACTTTTCAATGTTTGAGGCAACACTGTAAGAATATGTTACTGAGGGGCAGCTAGATGGCACAGTGGTTAAAGCACCGGTCCTGAATTCAGGAGTATCTGAGTTAAATCCAGCCTCAGACACTTGACACTTACTAGCTGTGTGACCCTGGAGAAGTCACTTAGTCCCCATTGCCTACAAAAAAAAAATCAAACAAACAACAAAAAAAGAATATGTTACTGAGCAGGTGCCAACCAGAACTGGTAGAGACAGCTTCTTACAACAGCAACAACAACGATAAGGATGATTCTGGTGATGCTAATAATGGCATTATATAGCACAGAGTTCCCTAATTGATGAAATCATAGGTCCAGTTCCTACTCTATCCCCAATAACATAGCACTTAAAATCATCAAGACAGCTATTTCTTGGGCTCGATGGTGCTGATTTGATAATTTGGCATTGTCTTTTATATACAAAGATGACAATGCTAACTCTCCACAAGTAAGACATACGTTATTAATTATTTTTGCAGGACCAAATCACCTGTCCTCTCTCACCTAATTCTCTCTTGAGACTAAGTACATAGACTTGAAGTGACCAACTAGAATTAGCGCTATATCCCAGAACAATATAGAATGGCCCATATAGGGATGGATGACCTTATTCTCAATAGCACTTAGCTTGAAGCATCCAAGCCTCACTCCTTTTATTTTTTTTTGTTTTGGTTTTGGTTTTGGTTTTTTTAGTGAGGCAATTGGGGTTAAGTGACTTGTCCAGGGTCACACAGCTAGTAAGTGTTAAGTGTCTGAGGCTGGATTTGAACTCAGGTACTCCTGACTCCAGGGCCGGTGCTCTATCCACTGTGACACCTAGCTGCCCCAGCCTCACTCCTTTTAAAGAGCAAGGTTTTGTCACCCTTTACTTTTGATGTTCATATCATCCTTTGCTGTTCACAAACCGCAACATTCATGACCCATTTGATCTTCAAAGCAACCCCTAGAGCAGAGGCAGAACAAATGTGACCAGCATCATGAAGGGAAGACAGGTTAAGTGACTTACTCAAAGTCATATGGCTAGTAAACCTTAGAGGCAGTAACTCAAATCCAGGCCTCTTGACAACACACCCAAGGTATTCCTGCAGCACAGCTGTGTTTCTACTTTTTAAAGTCCTCCAGCACACCTCTGGCTTCTTCCACCTCTTACGGATATTATAACCATGCACCCTAGTGCTTACAAAGAGTTCATTTCTGCCATATGGGAGAGCACTTAACTCCCCGAGGGTGGTTCGCTTGCCATTAGCATCCAGATATCATTTAATCCTTCAGCCTTTTATTACAAAGCAACCTCTGCAGTTATTAGACTTAGGTGCTAAAAGACCCAAAGTGTTAGAGAATAAATTTGTTTATGATGATGGATGGGCATTTGGTAACCCAGAACTCTGTTTCTGAAGCATTTTTTTATTACTCCTTGATACCACCAACCAGTAAAATGACCCAGATCCCCATAATAAACTAGATGCATATGACTCTTGGGTCGCAGATGAGAAGAGGGCTGCCCACAGAGAGACATTCAATGATTGGCTTAAAAATACCTAGTGAGCCGGTGACATGGGGGGAATGAGAATTCTGACAGGCCACATTGCTTTAACACAGAGGTAAAATGAAGGAACCAGTAGTTCACTGCACAGATGTCTTTAATTAGAAACAAAGGAAGCCAGGACTATTTAAGCCACTTGAGAAAAATAGTGAAACTTTACTAGCTAAATTGAAAATCCCTGTCACCAAGAGTCTGAGTGAATGAGCTTCTGGAGAAGCAGCCTGCTTATAAACATTTTTGACATAGCCGTCCAATCGTAACAGTTGCCGAGTTAAAGTCATTTGAGACTCAGACAGCAGCTGGAACAGGACATTGGAGAGGGGACCGGCCTCACCTTTCCCACCCCTTCTGGGATCACTCAGGATTATTGCCTGTCCCTTTGCACCATTATCCTGAAGGAACAAATCTTGCTCGGTCACATTTTGGAATCCAAATGCTAAAATAAAAACGTCAAGGCAAACTCGTCTTATTAAGAAAAGATATCCAGGGACCTCAGAAATGTTTATCCGCCAAAGATCACTTTTCCCAATCACGGGGTTGCGTTGGTGAGCACCAGTCTGGGAAAAATCTCTGGGTGGTCCCATTTCCTCGGAGACTTGCTGGTTTCGGTTCTGAGAGCTGTAGGCATGTCTCAGAATTCCAGGGAAACTGACCCAGCTCGGGAAGTGAGTGCCAGCAATCGAGCTGCCCGAGGTAGTCGGAGGTTGTGAAGAGCTAAATCTAATTAGAAATCCCCTAACCACCAAGAGCTGGTCAGAAACACAGTCTGCTTGCCGGCTAGAGCCTTGCTTATTTGGATATGTGTCACACCTGCATAAGAAAGATGCTCAGCTTAAATTTTCAAAACATGCTGGAGACGATTTATACATTTTTTATATGTGCCAAGAGGTCTCCTTTCACCTCTTTCGGGTGTCAGAACTGTTCAGCCTCATGCAGGCACCTCCCTAAGGGCCCTAGTCAGTTGTTACTGGGGTGTGGGAGAACTCCAACTGCTGCATACTTTAATGTGTCTCTCTAATTTAAGGTATGCAAACAAGGCTTTCTCCCATCGGAATGATCCCAGGCAATTTGGCTGAGGAGTTGTACACATTTCAGAAAAACTTGGTGACCCCTGGGGGGTGGGGAGAAAGGGCTGATCCAAAGGGAATGAAAATTGCTCGAATGAACCATTATCATTGAACGTCCTCCTGGGGAGTGAACACATGCAAAAAAAAAATCTGTTGCAGAATTTCAAGCATAATCTTGAATTTCACTAACTTTTCCAGTCCTCCTTTTGTTGAGGGGATGAGTAGCTGAAGAAATATACACACCCACGAACATAAGAGATAATAGATGATCTGACTCAGAATTTTGGAACCAGAAGGAATCTGAAAAGTCATCTAGTCATAGAATTGTAGATTGAAAGCAGGAAGGGACCTTAGAGGTCACAGTGGAGCCAACTGGGTGACATAGTGGATAGAACGCTGGACTTGGAGTCAGGAAGACATGAATTCAAATCCTACCTATCACTAACCAGTGACCTGGACAAGTCCTGTCCATTGTGCTTTTGTAAAACTTCTTGCGTATTTCCCCATCTCTCCTCCGACACTTTCACCACCCTGATTACAGGCCCTCGATACCTCATGCTTGGACCATTACAAATAGCCTAGTGGTTGGTCTCCCTGCTTCCAATATTTCCCCACTCTGAGGTCTGACCACGTCACCCTATTTAGTAAACTCCAATGATTCCCCATTGCCTTCCAGATCAAAGATAGAACCCTCTGTTTGACATTCAAAGCCTTTCTTAACCTGCACCACACCTACCCTATTGCAGTCTTTCCTAACCACCCCCCCCCCCACTCTGCAATCCAGGGAAATCTGGCCTTCTTGCTGTTCTTACCACAAGACACTCCGTCTCCTGACTCCAGGCGCTTTCCCTGACTGTTTCCCCGCACCTGGAGTGCTCTCTCTCCTATCTCTGTTTCCTGATTTCACTGGCTTGCTTCCGGCACCAGCTAAAATTTCACCTTAATTCAAGTGCTTTCCTTAGGTTGATTAGTTCCAAATTGTTCTGTTTATATCTAGTTTGTATGTAGTTGTACAAATGTCTCTTCCCTTAGATCATGAGCTACTTGAAGGAACTATACACACACATACACACACACATATATGTATATACACATATGTGTACACACATATATACACATAGACATAGACATACACCCACCATATCTCCCTTTGTATCCCTACCACTCAACAAAATGCTTGGCATGTACTAGTAGATGCTTTATTCATGTCTGTAGATTGACTGCCTTAACCTCTCTCAGCTCCAGTTTTCCTCATCTGTAAAAAAGGAGATAATAATCATCTTTTTCCCATCCCCTCATTTTACAGATGAAGAAACTGAGTCCCAGAGGAGTTAAGTGAATTGCTCAAGGTCGTACAGGTAACCAGTGGAAGAACCAACACCTGAACACAGGTTTCTCAAGGATCCTCCATTTCACCGCACCAAGAGGATTCATGGAGACTTTGAAAGTAAAAGCTAATTGCAGGGTCCCTCTTGTACTGGGTGGGAATCACTGTAGTGTGAGGGGAAGGTCTTTTATGATGGAGTGAGGAAGGAGTGACTACATACAAATTCCTAGACTCATTTTCCTACAAGATTATATCAAGTCTGAAACTCACATTTCCTTGGTACCTCCTGCCCCTTGGGCCCCACCAAGGAGGACCTAAGCTGGACATCAGAAAGCTCCTCTGAGGTTTTCTATTTAAGGAAGCAGAGCCAGTGCAGACCCCTAACAATTTACCACCTGGCTCTAGGAGTTCTTCATGATCCTTCCCTGGATATTCTCTCTCAATGGATAATCTCTCTCCCCTCTCTGTTCCTCCATCCCTACTACTCCCTTTTCACCTATTTTTTTTCATGTGTTGTCTCCCCCCCCCATTAGACTGCAAGCCTTGACTACAGAGACTGTCTTTTGCCTTTCTTTGTATCCCTAGCACTTAGCACAATGCTTGGCACATGGTAGTGCTTAATGAATGCTTATTGAGGACCGACTGGAACTTTCCAGTATTAATCCCAAACAAGAGAAGGAGAGAACCCTACTGGATGCTTAAAGAACTTAACTTGATACTATAAATGAGTAGAACCCTTCTCAGACTTTTCTAGTGCAGTTAAATTTTTCTATTTAGAAATCCTGTGCTTTATTAAAAAAATAGATGGACCCTGTGTTTCCTGGAATTCTCTAGCTAGGTGGCAGCTTCAAAACCAGGCTTAGCTGGCTTTCTTAAAGGAACAGAGACATCAGCTGAGAATTCCCCTCCTCAACTGCCTCCTCTTCCAGCTGACTATCAATTATAGGTAGAGGAGGGAACTACAGGACAATTAAATCTTGTATCAACAGGTCAGGTATTATATCCAAAGTCAAGTATGAAGTAAAATGCTCCATCCTTGGTAGGCTTCCATTCGTTGCTCACATTCTGAGTCTGGCATTAAGGATAGCTTCGAGTTTAAAATAGAAGAAAGATATTGTCTAGAGGAGCATGGGACTGAATGGAAAATATTAACAACTGACAATTTTCCAATCACATTGAAATTTATAGAGCAATTTACACAATTTCTTCAGCCGCAAGAAAGGTCTTGTTATTAATTCCATTTTACAGAGAAGGAAACCGAGGCTCAACAAATTTAACTGACTTGCCCATGTTCAGAGAGTTAGTGTTGGAGGTAGGGCTTGAATTCTGACTCAAAATGCCACATATTTTCCCATATGCCCTACCACCTCTCCTTTTATCTGCCATAGATGACAGGGTAAGTATGGCAGAAGTGTCAATAATTAGTTGAAACCCTGGATTTCAACTACGGGACATTTTGCTCTCCAATGAGGCTGCTACATCGATTCCAGTCTGGGCTGTAAAAGGTATCCCTGTTTCTCCAGCTCCACCTAGAAACTCTTCTTTTCTCCCCAACTGCCTCAGAGTTCCCTTAGCTGAGGAATGGGTTGTTCAGACTGTAGATGTTAGTTAGAATTAAGTGCTTGCCTTGGACCTGTTCTTCAGTCTTGCCTCATTTATCCTTGGGTCTGTTGGGTAAATGAAACTTCAAATGGAGAAATTCCATATATTTGGTCTCTGCTGATTTTGGCACATATCGACATCCGGCTTGCATGAACAAGAGACCCGGCCCCAACTGAGGCCAGCTGCATTAATGTTACCAGGGAGAACCTCCCACCAGAGGGACTTGTTTTCTTTCTCAGGCCAAAGCCACAAGGGGTCTGTCATAAATAGTATAAAAGACTGGGATACTGCACGTTTTTTAAAAAAGAGAGAGAGAAAAAATAGATCAGCCCAGCATTCCTACTGGGAGAAAGAAAACCTTGACTGCTTGTATTTAAAAGTTCCTATGATCTATAATACCTATAATTCATATAGTGCTATAATTCATATAGCGCTTTAAGGTTTGCAAAGTGCTTTACAAACATTATATCATTTGATTCTCACAACAAGCCTGTGAGGTAGGTGCTATTACCTCCATTTTACAAGTGAGGAAAATAAAGCTGAGAGACATTAATTGACTTGTCCAGGATTACTTAGTTAATAAATATCAAGGGCAGGATTTTAACTCAATTCTTCTTGACTCCAAATATAGTAATCCCAAATTTCTGTTAAGGGTGAAGTTGAGGAGTCCATTGAATTATGCTGTATCTCTGTCTCTGTCTATCTCTGTCTCTGTCTATCTCTGTCTCTGTCTCTGTCTCTCCCTCCCCACCCCAGGCAATTGAGGGTTACATGACTTGCTCAGGGTCACACAGCTAGTAAGTGTCTGAGACCACATTTGAACACAGGTCCTCCTGCCTCCAAGACTGATGCTCTTATCCACTGCACCACCTAGCTTACCCTCTGTGTCTCTTAAAAGCCCATGCAGAGCTTGAAATTCTCAGAAAACCTCTTGGACTGAGACAATGTCTGGAGATACATGGAATGGAGTAGATAAAAATTATTGTTATAGATCCCAGGAAAGCTCTGGCAGCAGCTCCTATCAATGATAGTTTCAGCCATAAGGATGTCATCCAAAGGGAACTTTGATCTTTCAATGCACTTGGTACAACCACTCCAATATGGATTAATAAAAAAGCCATTTTCTCCGCATATACAAGTGAATGCATGAATGATAAAACATTCAGAAATCCTTTGCTATGTGCTAGATACTGTACTAAGTGCTGGGAATACAAATACCAAAGTGAAGTAGTCCTGCTCCTGTAGGAACTTACATTTAAATAGGGGAGGGGTGACCAGAGAGACATGTTTCAGAATGGAAATCATCGAGATGGGGGGGGGGTGGAACAACTGACAAGAATGGTAGTGGTGATTGCCAGGTGTGGGGCATATACATGGTGGCGTGGCATGCAGTGGTCTAGATCATGCTGGTTGTGGAGCACCCATACCAATCATGAGTGGAGTTGGGTTTGTATGCTGCTTCCTTAGACACCATAGGTCTCCCTTAGGAGCTCTATTCTCCAGGCTATAGATGTCTCTGTATTCCACCTACCAGCCATCACTAAACTCTTTGTATCATTAACTTCCTGGAGTTGGCCCATTCCACCATGCTTGGTACAATATTATTAGCACTTGGAACAATTTTATTTTTCACTTGAAGCTACATATGAAACTTTATACTAATGTTAGCTTATATAGCTCTCCCCCCAACTAAATTGTTAGCCCTTCCAGGGCACCATGACTTTTCTTTCTTTCCTATCTTCCATCATTACAGTCTGTTGTAGTATTCTGCCCAGAGAAAACAATCAAATAAATAAACTCAACCCACTCAAATGTCTATAAATATTACATATGTAGTTGAGTATTCATGTATTTGGATACTTAAATTTATAGATGTATAAAGATTTCTGTATCCTACACATAGCAAGGGCTTAATAAATGCTTGTTAAATTGAATTGCATTTTGGTCCTTAGCACATTAGGCATTTATTTAATAAGTGCCTACTGATTGACTGATTTGACATATTTTCCTATGCTCATCTGTCTTGTAATCTGATTTGGGTTAGAATGTAAATTTCTTGAGAATAGGAATCATTTCATTCTTTGTATCACTCAGCACCTAGCACAGTATATGGTATACAATAGGTGCTTGATAAATGCTTATTGAGTGATTGCTTGATTTGGGTTGTAACCAGAGACTCCTCCTCTATATCCTCTCAAATTCATAGTAACCATGACATTGATATTAATAGGGTCAGCCTTAAGAGGTGAGCACCTATAGGGTATGAATGAAGAGATGCCAGGAAAAGTGCCTCCATCCCTTTCCAAATATAATTCCTCCATATGTTCACTGATGCTTAAAATTCCTTTATGTGGGAACAAAGCCATTCTTGCCACAGTTAGGGACAACTTAAGTACAAATACCCCTGGGAGAGGAAACACTTTGGCTTACAGTCATACAGAGATGTAAATGATTGAGATCAGATTCTTTTCTGATTCTGAAAGCAGGTTTTAAAGGAGGAGATTGGAAGAGGAATGGCATCTGTGTATGTGAGTTGGGCAAGGGAACCTGGCAAAAGGAAGAAAGTGATTCAGAAAAGAGTAGATGGGCTTGTAGGGTTTAAAAAAACTATTGCTTAAGTTGCCTTGGGATATGTTAATGACAATAACTTCATGATCCTTGGGAATATGATACAAGGAATAACACACAGGACACTTTAAGAATAGCATTAGGAATGCACAAAAGTGCACAAAACCTCCCTACAGGTGTATCCTATTGTAAGCACCCTGGCCTGCTCCATAGAAAGCAAGGACTAGCGACCATTGCTGTACCCAGTACCTCTGGCAGTCTGGTGAAACCTATGGACCCTTCTTAGGTTAATATTTTTAAATGAGATAAAATAAACACATAAGATTAGAAAGAAAACCAATTACATTGAAATATAGTTATTAAAATATATTTCAGCTAAGTTTGTGAACCTTTGGTTAAGAACTCTTGATATAGAGGATGTGGCCTTTCCCACAATGTGGTCCAGCGTTCTTTTTTCACATTGTTTGGGGGACAGGGTATTGATGTCCCAGCATTGATGATTAATGGATGACAAACACTTCCAGTTTGAGAAGAGGTTTAAAAAATTCTACAAGAGGTCTTAGGGAGAGGTTAGTGTAGGACAGCATAGGCGTCAGTGAATAGAATAGACATGGAGAGAGGCAAAAGTGTCATGGACCTAACCATGGTGTTCTGAAAAGCTAGCACACTATCTAGGCAATGATGATGGCAGGAAGAGGTGTGGAAAGAACCTTAAATGTTCATTCAGTTCCCAAGAGGTCAGAGCTCTCTAGATTGCTGTGAAGGAATTAAAAGGAAAATTTGCAATAAGAGCAGTTCTAAACTCTATTCTCCAACACTAGTGCCATGATAGATTTAACTGTGTCTCTTTCTTTCTGTGTTGGAGAGACCAAGAGGAATTCACTAGCATTCCCCTGAAATGATAGCCATTTGGTATAGGTGCAGTGATGTTTATTACCTGATGGAATTCCTTGTTATTTACCTTTATATCCTGTTTCACTAAATACCTTTTGCTCTTAATTCATATGGCATTTGGCATGATCTTGCTTGAAGATAATCAGGTAGGGGCTCAGAACTGCAGATCTGAAAAATTACAATATTCTGAACCTGAATGTAGCTAAGAGGAGTACCAAAGCAATAAAGAAATGTTCAGTTAACTAGGAGGGTCAGACTCCACAGCAACAGAGAATGACCTTTTTCACTTTGTAATTTGTAAACATAGTGACTCAGTATTCTGGGTGGCAGGGGTTGGTCCAGTGAATGGCCAGAAGGAATTGACCAATAGAAAATAAAGCTAATACCAGAGTAGTGTCTGCTGTCATAGAAATGTTCAAGGTAGTTCAGATTCCTTTTTTTTTTTTTTTTTTTTTTTTGCGGGGCAATGGGGGTTAAGTGACTTGCCCAGGGTCACACAGCTAGTAAGTGTCAAGTGTCTGAGGCCGGATTTGAACTCAGGAACTCCTGATTCCAGGGCCGGTGCTTTATCCACTGCGCCACCTAGCTGCCCCAAAGTAGTTCAGATTCTTAAGAGGCAAAAACAATTGTGCTTCAGAAATAAAGTTTTATTCAATTGAGAAGAGATAACTTTTTGCTGGAAAGAGTGAAGGAACTAGGACCAAACTAAACTCTTCACATGCTCCATGACAATGTCTTCTGGTACTCATTTTCCCTGGCTATCCCACTAGGCCATTTTCCTTCCCATTGTTTAAACGGACAGGAAGGAAGAGAAAGAAGGGGACTGACTTTTCTGACTTTTCTCATTAGTGATACTTATTATCTGTAAGGCTTTAGAGTATAGAAGGACAAGGGAGGGTTTTCCTTCTTTTCTTCCTTTAAAAAGAACCCAGTACTACCTCTGAACAGCAGGGTAGTTAGATAAATAAAGGGCAACAGATACTAGCTGCTTTAGCATGTGTAAGCAAAACTTGAAAAGCTGCCAGTAGAAGCCAGAAACCTCGTTTGGGATGAACACTCCCTCCCCTTCCTATCCTCAGTCTTAATATAAATACACATTTGGTGGGAGGGAGCGTTTGAACATTAAATCTCATTGGATGCAAAATGTTGGCCATAATATACACCAATGAAATAAAATCAGGCAAAAAGTGTGTCCCAATTCTTTTACCTTTTCATCTTAAAATGATAGCAATATTCTGAATCAGGGAATGGAGGGAATCTTCGTTTTACTGAAGCCATGTTTGAAATAACTGTATACATTTCCCAATATCTCTTGGCTGACTGCCTAAGAGACATCCAGTCCCAAAGTCTGTCAATTTATATTTATATTTCTACCTGAGGAAAATTTTTCCTATTGTTCAATTTGTAAAAGAGATTCCCCAAGCAAGTACCTAAAGACATTTTCAAATGGAATTTTCAATATCTGCCAACCCATGAATGTTTCTATCTCAGCAAGAAAGGACTTAGCTCATGAATAAGCTGCCTCAACATCAAACAGAAAGGGAACAAATTAGAAGCCATCTCCTGCTTTGCTAAATTGTCCCAATGTGTACGGCAGTTGGATGAGTATTGCCTATTGACTAGAGTCAAATAAAAATTATTTGAATTATTTTGTTAGGAGGAAATGATACACGATTTCAGGTGGACATAGTCATAGTAAAATGTCAGGAGATCTCTTTTTGAAATGAGCCATTTTACCCAAATGCATGTTAAATGTATTAACTTGTGTCACTACAGAACATCCCATCGTGGCTCAAGCTAATTTGTTCCTCCTTCTCACAGTTTCTTCCTTTTAAGGAACAAAAAAAATAGATGTCATGGATCTAGATGACTAGATTTTGAAGATGTGTCCTTCAAGGAATTGTCCACATGGCCTTGAAGGTCCCTTTCAGTTCTAAGACTTACCGTTCTCTGGTTTGGTTGTCTTCTTTCCCATTTCCATGTCCATTGATCTTTTCTGGTCTAACTCTACTCTGACTTCATATGTTGGCTTTCCAAGAGACACAGTTTTGCCTTGTCTGGATAGCAATGTAATTAGAAAGCAATTTGGCACACATATGCCATTCAAGGGTAATTTGGCACGGTCTCATCATGATGCTGGCAACAATGATTTTGTTTCTCATTGGCGACTCTCCCAGATGCCTTATAGCTCACGAGATTCTCATCTGCACATCCTTGGAAAAAACTGCTGGCAGGGTGTGGATGTGAATTGTTGTGGGTTACATAGCTGTGTTTGCTATACCAGAGTGCATAGTGTCAGTCTGTCTCATCAAATATGATTGCTGGGGGTTATAGGCTGTGCCATGTCAGGTTGAAGAAAGGAGAATAGCTAGATTGACCATGTGCTGCCCATGTTATCTTCTTGGCTTTATTTACTGAACCCTTCTTCAGCCTTGTGTACAGCTGGGTGGCAAGTGGGTAGAGTGCCAGGCCTGGAGTCAGGAATTTCATACGTTCAAATGTGGCCTCAGAACTTGCTAGCTATGTGACCCTGAGCAAGTCACTTAAGCCTGTTTGCCTCAGTTTCCTCATCTGTAAAATGGGCTGGAGAAGGAAATGGTAAACCACTCCAGTGTCTCTGCCAAGAAATTTCCAAATGGGATCACAAATGAAAATGACCCAACAACAACCAACTTCAGTCTTGGATCTAGACCACTCTCCTCCTGGCCTCTGTCCTTACCCTATCCACCCCAGCTCTTCATTCCTAACTCCCCCAAGATTTTGGTTGCTGTGACACAAACCTTCTGGGCTTCACAGGATAGAAAATTTCTACCTGTGAGTGAGATTGGACCTCAAGGGAGAACTTTAAACAGTTTAATCACCTGTCTCCTTCAACATCCACTCTCTGGTCAGCCTGGACTCATTTCCACCTATGTGGCACTGTGGATAGAGCACTGAACTTTGGAATCAGGAAGACCTCAGTTCAAATGCTGCCTTGAACATTTACTAGCTGTGTGACCCTGGACAAGTGACTTAATTTCTGTCTGCCTCAATTTCCAAAATGGTGATAATAACAGTACTTATTTCACTGGGCCTGTCATCATAGTGAAGTTAAGATTTGATGATCAGTTAATTATGGGACAATAGTACTTAGTAGATAGAAAGCAATGAAGGTAACTTGAAGATTCATGGTCCATGATTCAGAAATATGGTTTCCTGAAATTGAGAAGAGGAGAGAGTAAGTAGATAGAAAGAAGAAGAATGAAATCTTTGCTCTGCTCTATTCTGAGGACAAGCTGAGAAGCCAGAGGTACAGAAAGAAACGTGTCTTTGACAGGAGATATATAGGAAGTAAAACCATGTTGGAAGGAGGAGCTATTGATGGACAGAAGGCTGGTGAGGACATACAGTGCTACTAGACCAGCAGAAAGGACTGAGGTGTACTCTGTTGGGGTTTTGGCCAGAGTGTAGGGTTTTTTTTTTTTTTTGGCATACTCTGTTGATGAAATGTCTGATTCAGCTGGAAGTCTAGTCACTTGTATATTCCTATGAATATACAAAGCTGAGTGACCTTCCCTGTCCCCAGCCCCCTTTTAAATTTATTTTTGGCTAGAGTAGCCAGGCAGGACAAGTTCTTCAGTTAATGAAAATGAATGTCAACTTGCCAAACACCCACCAACTCTTCCTATACTTGCCAATAACTGAGACTATCAGAAATCTGAAGAAAAAGTCTGGGTTAGAGTTTCCATATTTATGAAGTTAAAAAGTCTCATTTGCCCATAAGCCTCTTGACTTCAATTTTTTCTTCTTTGGCGGGGAGAGGGGCATCTCTATCGATAACTCTCCTCTCCTCTCAAATTCCCTCCTCCCAATAAAAATGCACTTATTTGGAATAAATAAGCATAGTCAAGTAAAACAAATGAACAAATAGGCCACATCAGACAATATCTCTTTTTGTACTGATAGCATGCTTTATCATCAGTCCCCAGAATCGTGGTTGGTCTTATATTGGTCAGAGTGATCATCTATCTATCTATCTATCTATCTATCTATCATCTATCTATCTATCTATCTATCTATCTATCTATCTATCTATCTATCTATCTATCTATCTATCTAACTATCTATCTGTCTGTCTGTCTGTCTGTCCATCCATCCATCTATCCATTCATCCATCCAATCTATCATTCTCCCAATCTGTCTATCCATTGATCCTATCTAGCTATCCATCCATCTGACCTACCTATCCATTGTATCTACCTATGTATCTATCGCTCTTTCTGTCTATTTATATGGCATAGGCACTTTAAGGGGCTTTCCAATTTGCTTCCTTGAGGTATTTGTACAGATGTGATGGGCCATGGTGAAGCACAGTCTTCAGAGACTGGGTTTAGGTAATGGTCTCAATGTTCATTCCCAAGATACCATTCAGGATATGAATTCAGAAAAAGACATCTTTGGGCAGATCATTAGGAATTGCTTGTTTTCCAGAAGTCAGAACTAATCTCTTATTTTCCATCTCAAATGAATATGTGAATAAATGAATGAATGAATGATAAAGGCATCCTGCTAAGCAATGGAGCTATAAATATATGAAGTGAGACACTCCCTGCCTTCAAGTTATTTATATTCTGAGAGATGACATATATATTCATGTGGATCTATTCTCTCCTCCAACCCTCCCCAAGGGTCCCCTAGCTTGTGCTGCCTGGGATTTACATGGTACCTTTATTTCCAAAGCATCTTGTTTCATGTTATCTTTACCCTGTCACTGTGTGAAGAGGTAGGAGCAGGTACTATCATCTCATTTATAAAGATAAAGACTGAACCACCCAGACCCTCAGTGCTTTGCTCCAGAGGAGTCCAAGAGGTCTCATCTTTGGTTCCCGTGCTCAGAGGTCTCTTCTTCCCACCTCCTCGGTCCATATGCGGCACATCCTGGGATTCCTCCTGAAAAGCACTTCTGTGCTGGAGGAGCAGCCTGTGACAGCCCTCTTTCCAGGGAGACCAAGGCTAGCTATCACATCTGTACACCATATGCTCATGGCTTTCTGGTTGCTTCTCAGCACAACTGAAGGTATTGGTTTTAACCTTTAAAATCCTGCCTGGTCTGGTTTTTGTCTCTGCCCAACCTCCTCTCTCCTTTTTGCATGAGTTAAGGAGCTGGAGTCAATGGAGACAGCTTTGCTCTCTGACAGTTGACAGGTATTTCTTAGTGGAAGACCGTTGACTTTGGAATTATGCCCTCTGTCAACCCCATAAAGCCCACATTTCCTGACCTTCAGGTCACAGTGACAGACCCATCTGTTTTTGCAGTCAGTCACCGGGGGGATTTAATTGGAAAGAAAGGTTGTCTAAAGTTGTACTAAATGATGAATGGAAACTTGGCCATTCAATTGGGTAATGGTCGCAATCAACATATCCCCCACTCCCCCACCACATTTTCTTCTTTCCCTCTTGTAGATACAGGCTCAAGAAATGCCCAGGGCTCATCAGATCCAAAGCAATGAACACAGGAAATGGGGAAAACAGTCACCAAGTAGCCTGAAGCTTTCAGCCCTCTTGAAGCTCACTCTCCATCACTTTTCAGTCTTAGCACTGAACGGTTCTTGATTGATGGACTAATTCAGAGATGACAAACTCTAATAGATATGCATCCCTGAGGGCCATACATGACTTCAAAAACTACAAATTATGCTTTTATATTTATTTTTAAAAATAATTTCCCAATTATATTTTGGGGGGGCGAGGCAATTGGGGTTAAGTGACTTGCCCAGGGTCACACAGCTAGTAAGTGTTAAGTGTCTGAGACCAGATCTGAACTCAAGTCCTCCTGACTCCCGGGCCAGTGCTCTATCCACTGCGCCACCTAGCTGCCCCCTCCCAATTATATTTTAATTCTTTTTTTTTTTTTACCTCTCTTGGAAATTTGGAATGCATTGAGTTGGACACTTCTGGATTAATTGATGGAATCCATCATGAGGATAAGGTCATTCTGCTAACTCATCTCTCAGGTTAGAAGATTTGGGAAAAAATAAGACTAAGAGGCAGCTATATAGTACAATGGATAGAGAGCACTGGCCCTGGAGTCAAGAGGACCTGAGTTCAAATGTGGCCTGAGATACTTATTAGCTGTATGACACTGGGCAAATCACTTAATTCTGACTGTCTCTAAAAAAGAAAGAAAAGGGAAAAAAAGAAAAAAATGAGACTATTACTAACTGATACATTTAGCCATGGTAGTTCCTGTAAAGGGTTATTAAATGAAATTACAAGCCATAACCTTTTGAGGTTGACAAAAACCGGATGGTTCTCTGAGGAACAAAACCCTCAAGCTGGGATGCATCATACACCTGATCCAGTGTAAGGGATTCTATGTTCTTGTATTGGTACTCTATGTTCCTATAAAATCTTGTAGAGATTCTACATTCTTATATGACTTTGAGGCTCTCCAAACATTAAGTCTCATAGCAGCCTAGTTAGACAAGCGAATGTCCATTTTTTAAAAAAAATCACACATGAAAGCACAAAGAGCTCTAAAGCAGATGTCCCCTACCTACCCCTGGGCAGCTTCTCTGGGTTGCAAAAGGGGCATGGCCAAAGGACAGCTCCTCTCCCCCCAACTCTGTTTTACCTGATCTGTACACAGCCAGGTCTTCCTATCATGCGCACCCTCAGGGTGGCATCATAGACCTCTGAAGTTTCCATGGAGGGGTGAGGAAGGGCAAGCCCTTCTGAAGTCCAGCATCATGGTGACCAAGGCCCCATGGGAGCCAGATCGGGGCCTGGGCCTCTGGCTTCCCTTTTTTGTTTCCTCTCCTATTAGGTAAGTGATGCACATGGTAGTTCCTAAGGGGATCTCCAACCCTGTGATTTTTATGGCTCACAAGGCCAGTGACAGAGCTTCTGAGTTGCCACTGAAGATACTTAGGGCTTAATTCATCTGCTAAGATTACCCCTACTCTGTAATTTTCACTTTCACTCTAGGGGTTGAGAGAGGAGAGGACAAAATTATGAGACAAGGGCAGAGCAATTAATCAATTAACAGCATTTATTAAGTGCTCACCATGAGCCAGGCACTGTGCCAAGCACTGAGGAAACAAAGATAGGCCCTGTCCTCAGGGAATTTACAGGTAACATGTTCACTTAGAAGTATACAGGATATATATGTATATGTATGTGTGTGTATGCATGCATGTATGTATATATGCATAAAATGCAGACAAGGCAGTCTGGGAAGGTGCCCCAGAAGTGGGTGAGACTAGAAAAAGTTTCCTGGAGAAAGTGGTACCTGGGTTGGAGTCATGAAGGAAATAAGGGATTCCAAGAGGTAGAGGGAAGAGGGAAGGCATTCCAGGTGTCAGGGACAGGCAGTTGTGATGGGCAGAGTTATGGGAAATGACATATCAGTATGCAAAATGGGTACCATGTCCTGGTGAACCATAGAATAGGTAGGAGGAAGGGAGGAAAGTATAAGATGACTCGAAAGGTAAGGAGGGACCAGATTGTGAAGAGATTTAAATGTCAGACAGATACATCTGTACTTGAACCTGAAGGTATGAGGAAACCCCTGGAATTTATTGACCAGTGAAGTGACATCATTATGCTTGGGGAAAATGGCAACTCTGTGGAAGATGGTTTGGAATGATGAGAGGCTTGAAGGAGAAAGACCAAATAAGAGGCAATGTAGCACAATGGAAAAAACACTGGTTCTGGAGTCAGAGGACCTGGGTTCAAATCCTACCTCTGACTCTCACAACTTGTGTGACCTAGGTCAAGTCCCTTAGCTTCCCTGGACCTCAGCTCACTGATTTATAAATTGAGAGGGCTCTGCAGTTTTATCCTGTGAGAGCTGTTGTATAGGACAGGGGGACATCCCTATTTAAACGACACTTTTCTCAAAAACGATTCTGGGAGTGTGGTAAGATCAGTATTCTTATTCCCATTCTTATGGATGAGGAGACTGATCTGAGGCCCTCATCTAAGTTAAGTGACTTACTTAAGGTCACATACTAGGAAGTATCTGAGGCTGAACTCATCTTTTTTGATCTCTCTCACACTACAAAGTCAGCTTCCTTTCTACCACCCCACCCTCCTTCTTGGTAGTCTTCCTCATTTCTTTCTCCCACCAGACCTGGGACCAATCTCACTGTGTTGAACTCCCTACCATCTTCCTACAGCCCCCTAATATTTTGTATAAAGGTGAAATTTGGTCTAAGTGAATGTCCTAGGAAGACTTGAAAAAAAAGGTAGAGGAGATAACACGAAAGTACAAGGAGAAGTGGATATTGGGTACCTGCCCTCAAAGAGTTTAGATTCCACTGTATACTAAATGACTTTTTCATATTAAGTTTAAGTCAAGTAGAAGTCAGAAGCAAAACTTAATTAATGGACAGAAATTTATTAAGCATATACTATTGTAGTAAAAAAATATGAAAGTTTTTTTAACAGTCGGTTAGGATAATTGAAAGATGCCAGTTTTTCTTTAAGGACCACCCTTTCTGGGAGGAGACCAATGGCATGAGCTACGCACGCCAGTGCGCCTGCTGCGCATGTCAGACTGCCTGCTTATGCACTCGACTTCCGGGGTGCGAGCTGAAAAGGCAAGGAGAGAACGGAAGTGGGGCTTTTTTTTCTGCTCCGCTGGTCTCCTGGCTGCGCTGCACAGACAGACTCGGACTGGAGTTTGACTTGGCCCGGCTCTCGGTTAACAGCAAGCGCTTGACTCGGTCTCTCTCCCCAAAAGTGGCCTTCGGTTTTGGTGAGTTTTATACAGAATATAGACTAAGCCTAGACTTAAGACGATTTTGTATTGTATTTCTATTTTCCTATCCTTCTAATCAACATCACCTTGTGACTGCCATACAATAAAGGCTCTATCTAGAAAACCAGAAGCTTCTTCCATTTACTAGTCTGGGAGATAAATTAAGGGAAAAGTTAAGTAGGGGAGATTTATGATCTAATATCCAATTTTAATCTCACAGTTTGGCGACTCTGGTGGGACTCAGTCTTCGTAAAGTATCAGGAGACGGAAATTGCCTTTTTAGGGCTTTAGCAGACCAGCTAGAAGGTCACTGTAGAAATCATCTCAGACATAGACAAGAAGCTGCTTCTTATATGATTAACCATAGACAAGAGTTTGAGTCTTTTAGAGTAAATGACTCCCCTTTTGAAGAATATGTTGATGAACTAAAGAAATTTGGAAAGTGGGGAGGAAATGATACAATTGTAGCATTTGCTAAGCAGCATCAGCTGAATGTGGTGGTTCATCAATTAAATCAGCCTCTATTGAAAATCAGTGGCACAGACAAAACTGATGCTAGAGAACTCCACATTTTCTACCATAAAGAACATTATGACAGCATTAGAAAGATCAATGACAATTCAGAAACCCCTGCCACTTTGGCTTGCAGAGAATTGGGGAACCAGTTAAAACAATGTGGCATACCCCAAACTCTAGCAGCTTAAATACCTTAAAATTTAACAAGCATTTCCTTCTACAGGCAAAGCACTGAAGCACATGGCCTAGTTTTCTGGCCCACCTCAATTTCCCCCACCCTTCCCCTACCCTATACCTATTTTTTTTTTAATCCTTTTTGTTTTTTGTTTTGTTTTGACTTTTGAAAGGCACTGAAAAGACCTGGAATTCACCACACCTTTAAGTTCTTTAAGAGCACAAAAGGGTGCTTAGCGAATCTTTTGCTTTTTATTTTTGGTTTTTGGTTTTGCTTTGTTTTTTTTTTTTACTTTTGTTTCTTTTGCTTTTCTTTAAAAACCCGATTTTGTAAACTAAGTGACTTTTCAAAGGCATTTTAAGTATATGCTATTGAATATTGAATCTTGCTAATTGAAGTCTTATTTCTTTTTGATGAATTAATCACCACTTTAAGTATCTGCTACTGTTATACTAGAGAATTTATGTATAAGATGATGTGGTCTACTTGCTAAAAGAAGATTATGTAATAATGTCTAAAAGAAGATTATGTAATAATGTCTAATGTAATCAGCTATTTACATTCGTTTATTATTTATATGTCATTATACTCTGGGTATGGTTTGGAATTATTGTATATATCACTAATATGTTCTCAGTTATGCAGCATAACACACATTTTTACCATCATACTGTCTTTGGTGAAATTAATGAGATTTCGGAAGTATGGAAACTTATCATTTCAGAGACTAACTTGCTGTGAACTCTGATGCAGGCCCTGGAGAGAATATATGTGCAACAAAAGGAGAGACAGGTATACATAAGTCCATGGTTTGCTTATGATGGTGACTATGTAGAGCACAATTACTAGGCACAGTCCAGTATTCATCCTCTCTCCCTCCTAATTTAACCTAATTTAACTGAACTTATTTATCTTTTTATCTCACTCAGTTGAACTCACCTGTGGCCTAGCACAATCACTGGCTGTCTCGGAACCATGAGATATGGTATGATAACCTTTCCATAACATTTTCAGGTGTCATGAACACATACTAAATTTGGCTTTGATCCAGACACATGGTGGTAAAAAGTGTTACACATTGCATAACTACCTCAACCCTCTATTACAAGTCTAACCATATAAAGGAGGAAATGTAATGGAATTTATTAATTTGATCATTGACAATGCTATGCTAAGGTTTAGTAAAAAAAAAATATACAGAAATTCAAACAGTTAAAGAAGATAATCCAGCTTTCCAGACCAGAGTCCAGAGACCAGAATCCAGTTTCCTCCTGATGACATCTTACCACTTCAAGAAGACAAGAGAAATCAGAGACTCTATATGAACTGTTTTGTTTTATTAGCTTTTACTATCTCCTTTCTGTTATAATATACATCATCTGTAACATGTACCCTCAAAAAATCGCCCCTCTGGACAAAACTTTCCTCTCTTCCTTTTCTATATTGTTGTTCACATATTATTAGTTAGCAATAGTTATTATATTCTTTTTACTGTTCCATCAAGGAAACATTCTGTTTCTTGAGGAAGCAAAGGGGGGAAATGTAGTAAAAAAATATGAAAGTTTTTTTAACAGTCGGTTAGGATAATTGAAAGATGCCAGTTTTTCTTTAAGGACCACCCTTTCTGGGAGGAGACCAATGGCATGAGCTACGCACGCCAGTGCGCCTGCTGCGCATGTCAGACTGCCTGCTTATGCACTCGACTTCCGGGGTGCGAGCTGAAAAGGCAAGGAGAGAACGGAAGTGGGGCTTTTTTTTCTGCTCCGCTGGTCTCCTGGCTGCGCTGCACAGACAGACTCGGACTGGAGTTTGACTTGGCCCGGCTCTCGGTTAACAGCACGCGCTTGACTCGGTCTCTCTCCCCAAAAGTGGCCTTCGGTTTTGGTTTTAATCTCACACTATGCAGCAGGCAAACATCATATCATTTATTCCAGAGTAAAATAGAAATTAATTTTGGATTATCCATAATGTTGTTGCTTCCCTTCCATCCCAGGACCTGCTATCCTCTCCATGCCTTTCTCTTCCCCTCTTTCTTCTTCCTCCCTCCCTCCCTCTTTTCTTCCTTCCTTTCTTCCTTTCTTCTTTCCTTCCTTCCTTCCTTCCTTCCTTCCTTCCTTCCTTCCTTCCTTCCTTCCTTCCTTCCTTCCTTCCTTCCTTCCTTCCTTCCTTCCTTCCTTCCTTCCTTCCTTCCTTCCTTCTTTCCTTCTTCCTTCCTTCTTCCTTCCTTTCTTCCTTCCTTCTTTCCTTCTTCCTTCCTTCCTTCCTTCCTTCCTTCCTTCCTTCCTTCCTTCCTTCCTTCCTTCCTTCCTTCCTTCCTTCCTTCCTTCCTTCCTTCCTTCCTTCCTTCCTTCCTTCCTTCCTTCCTTCCTTCTTCTTTCCCTCTCTCCTTCCTTCTATGTACTATCTACTATCAGTGTGACCAGTGAAGATGAGCCTGTAATTAACGTATTTTGCTCCCCCCAAATCTAATCATAACCAGAGGTGTAATTGAAACATGGACACTAGTAATTTACCCCAGGAGGATAAATGTAGAGGGTGCTGAAAGCATTATACCCCCAGACCCTTCGTACCCAGCAGCAGTGACAACCACCCACAGATTCTTCCTCCCAACTCAGGTGGAACTGTGAAAAGAGCAATTCAACCTCAGGCTTCCTCTGTTCCCATCCCTTCCCTCAACAAGGACTCACTTCCTCCCCTACCCTGTTTCTGAGAAATTTAGAGAGAACTTTAAAAAACTTGGACTTAAACTTTCTCCTTAACCCTTCACCCTTTCCCTCACTCCTCTGCTGATCCTGCCCCAAGTGAGGGTGTACTTCCTCTCCTCTGCAGCTGGAAAACTTGAGACAGTAAACAGCACTAGTCCTTAGTTCCACCCCACCCCTCCAGCTGCAGCCCCCTGCCCTCAGTTCAGCCTTTTGTAGCAGTAGCAATGGGTCCATCTTAGTGAGCACTCCTTCCCTCATTTCCCATGGACCTCATCTGCACCACCCCTCCAACAGCAGCTGGGTCTTCATGGTATCTCAGAGCGTACTCCCCTACCCTCAATAGGAGGTTCCCCACCTCCTTCTTCTGCACTTGCCCTAGGCACAAAAATTGTTAGATATGGCTCTGACTATATAACCTTCCAAATGACTCCACACACTTCTAGTTTTCCTGAGTATTGAACATTATTTTTTTAAATGAACTAATTGAAAGATGATGACAATATAATTAATAGCAATACACACATATATGCATGCATGTATACACACGTGTATTCATGGGTATGTATACACACATACACATGTATGCATACATACATATACATATACACACACACATCTATATTTGTGTGTGCATATTTCCCCCTGCAGTATTCTCTTTCCATTCTAAGTCAACCTCAGGATTTTTCTGGAACAGATGTATTTATTGAGATACTTTCATTGATTTGCTTACCATGTCTATCCCTGCAGGTCTCTTTCCTGGGAGACAAGCATTAATTCAGAACCCATCAGTGTATACTGTTTAAATTATGTACGGCTTAAATGATTTCTTTCAATGTCTATTACCTTTTGCCCTTCTATGTTAAATTTGATCAGCCGCCGTGTTTGCTCAGTCACCCAGCTTTATTAGATCCATCCAAAGTCCCTCCCAATCCACCTTAGTGTGGAGAAACCTAAATAGTTTTGTGTCATCAGCACATTTCCCCACACTGCTATTCACTGTATCCTCCAGGTTATTAACAAGTATATTGAGCTAAATCACTGAAACTACAAAGTTGATCTCGGGGCATTAGCAGCACATGAAGCTGCTGCCGTGCCAAACTCGGCACCATCTTTATCAGATCCTCTCTTCTTCCCGGAAGCATCTAGGTTGGACTCTCTTCTCTTCTCTGTATAATTCCCTATAAAATTGGAAGCAGGAAAGACAGGGGAAGGGAAGTTAAGGAATTAATTACATTCAACAAACATTTAATATCTGCAGTATAAGTAGTGTAGTTAGTGTCAAGGCCAGTCATGCATAAGCAGATGAGGCGTTAGTCTTCGGGTGTTATGGTTTGAGATTTGTTCAAAAGCTCTCACCTTGATGAACGCTTTAACCTCCACCAAAGTGTAAGACTGTGTGAAATTCCACGATCAGAAATTCATTCTTTTATATTGACAAATGCCTTTTTAAATTCATTGAAATGAGGTTTTTTATTCTGAATGTAAAAACACTAAATAAAATGAGTATTTATTTCCATATACAATGTAGAACAGAAACAGTGTTGTTATCTGAAACATATAACTTTTAAAACTTTCTTGCTTGTCCTTGTTTCTTTCTGGTTTTCTTTTTTTTAAAGTGAGGCAATTGGGGTTAAGTGACTTGCCCAGGGTCACACAGCTAGTAATTGTTAAGTGTCTGAGGCCAGATTTGAACTCAGGTCCTCCTGAATCCAGGGCCGATGCTCTATCCATCATGCCACCTAGCTGCCCCAGTACGTATTATTTTAATGGGGATAAGCTGCCCCCTTTTCTGGTTTTCTTCTGTTCTCTTCTGTGCATCCTTTCTGGAAAAAGGCTTCGATGACCCTCTTGTAATTCCCTTTGCGGGGAAGGGCAACTTTATTTCTAGTTTCTCTTGTTCCTAAATTCCCTTCTATAAACAAAAGCCAAATAATTAAAAAAAAACTTTATAAGTATGCAAAGTCAAGAAAAATAAATTCCCACGTTGGTTATGTCCCCAAATATATGCCTCATTAAGTTGACTCACAAGTCCATCACCTCTCTGTCAGGAGGTTTTTCTCCTAACAGGTGGTTGGGAGCAATATGATAGAGTGTAAATAGCATGAGATCTTGAGGTAGGAGACCTAGATTGGAAGTCCAGTTCTGCCCATTACAATCTGCATAGTCTTTGGTAAACATAGTTCTCAAGTATTTCAAAGCTGTTTTTCTTTATGATATTGTTGTTATTGTGGACATCATTCTCTTACCTCAGCTCACGTTGCTCTGCATCAGTTTTGTTGTTTTTAAAGTTTCCTTCATGCCTTTTGTTTTTACATCATAATAACTTCCAGATATAGAACACACACACACACACACACACACACACATACACGCACGCACAACCACATTGAATGCTCCCTTGTAACAAAGAAGAGCGGTTAAGGAAAACCAGCTGACACAGTGACTGCATCTGACAGATGCATGCTTCATTATCTGTTCTCTGGGACCAAGATTGGGCATTATAGCTACTCAGAATTTGGCTTTGCAATAGGAAATGATGAATTCAGAGAACTATGGGAAGATAATGAACAGATGCAGATTGGAGTAAGCAGAACCAGGGGGACCATATTCACAACCACTTCAATAATTTCATGTAGAGTGCAAAAACAAAGCCACCTCCTTCTATGCCACAGTTTTTTCAGCCACTCTCCAGTTGTGGGAAACTCACTTTGTTTCCAGTCTTTTGAGCAAGCATCTTAAAAAAAAAAACAACCCACCACCAAATTGGTGTCTCTGGATGGGTTAGTATACTTAACCTGTGACCACTGTACCTTAGTATGAATTAGTTTAAACTTATTTTTCTCCTAACGGGTGGTTGGGAACAGTATGATAGAGTGTAAATAGTATGACATCTTGAGGCAGGGGACCTAGATTGGAATTCCAGTTCTGCTCATTACAAGCTGCATAGTCTTTGGTAAATTTCTTAGTAGTTTCTGAACATGTTTCCTCATCTGTAAAATGAGAAAGTTGAACTGAATGACCTCCAAAGTCCCTTCCCGCTCCAAAGCTATGAAAAGTTTTGCAACTTTCCCGAAGGAAGCTACCTAGGTGATGACTACTGTTCAAGCATTTGAGGAAAGGAAAGAGAATGCTCAGGATGAGGGCAAAATGAGCGAGCAAATAACCAGGGAGACCCTCTCGTTTAACAATCTTGCTCCTAACCATTCCGTTAATTATAGAGAAATTTGTTGCTCTTTCGAAATGCAAGCATGCAAAAGATCAAGTGTATCAATCAGTCAGACATTATTATGAAGCACCTAAATCAGAGAATCAGATTGACTTCCAACCTGGGACTGAAGGGGTAAACGTTTTCAATACAATTCAGCTCTATTGATCACCCATTGATAAAGCCTCTATTATGTTCAAGTGACTGTACTAGGAAGTGGGGAGGTAAAGACAAGATCAAGCAGTTCTTACCCTCAAGAATCTTACATTCTACAGACGATAAACAAAACGATAACAATTATAATAGATGGTTGGAAATATAACCGAGGTGGAGAAAGATCGGGAAGATCATAGAATGAAAGGCTTCTTAGAGGAGGTGGCTTCAGATTTGAACTGTAACAACAGATAGAGATTTTAAGATGCAGAGATGTTGAGAAATTACATTTCAGGAATTGGGATGTGTTATAAAAATGCATGGCAGTGGGAAAAAGAATATCCAGTTCAATGAACAGCTAGTGATCCATTTCTCTTGGAAAGTCGTATGTTAAAGAGAATAACATGAAATGATTCTGGAAAGGTAAATGGGAGTCAGATTGCACAGGGTCTTAAAGCAAGGCTAAAGAGTTTGTAATTTATCCTACAGACAACAAAAGGGAAGCCACTGGAGATGTACAGTCATGGGATGAAATGGTCACACCTTTGCATTAGGAACATCAGGTACAAGCTAATTAGGGGCAAGCGTTATTCTATAAGATGTACAGTAGAGGGAAAAGATTGGAGCCGAGGAGATTGGTCAGGAGGCCAATAATCCATTGAAAAATGGGGAGGACACAAAGGGAGGAGAGCAGGGAGAGGTAAACATCACTTCAGGAGAGGGCAGGCTTGTGTTGCATTCCATTGTGGGGTCTCAGAACTCTCCAAGGGCAGCCTGAGAACACCAATAGAACAGCACACCAAACAAACTCTGGTTACTCTGTATATCTTTCTAGAGCCCCAGAAGTGGTGGTCATCTCTTATAACTGCAAGTCATATTCCTTTTGTCCTAGAAAGCTGAAATCTGCTAATGCCTGCCACAAGTCAAAGAAATGAACCTAATGGTAGAGATTTCAGAAGTTCTGACAAGTCTGTTAAGAGGATGTTTGGGGACAGGTGGGGGTCTTGTGAGATTGTTCTAATAACAAAGTGAAGGTAGCCTCTAGATTTAGGGTTAGTTATAGGTTTCCCATTTACCCCACATGAGTCTTTTCTGACTTTCTTGTTAAAAATTTTCATCATTAAAAATCATGTATTTATTATTTATCAATAATTATTAATAAACAATTATTATTTATCAATAATTTACCAACAACTAAGGGCTTACTGTGTGCATAAATTATTATCCTGGTTCCCTTGTTAGATTATGAGTTCCTTGAGAATAGGGATCGTTTCATTCTTTGTCTTTGTAGCTCTAGTGTCTGGCACATATAGACACTTAATAAATGCTTAGTTAGTTGAATGATTCTGCTTACTTCAATCTGTATTAATTCATGCAAGTCTTCTCTAGTCTCTCTGAATATCTCACATCAATTATCTCTTATGCCATTGCTTTTTGAAATTTTATTTTATTATTTTTTCCATTTAGCAAGCATTTATTTCTTCTCCCTTTCATCCCTTCTCCACATGAACAATGTAAAAAAAAATTAAAACCTTTATGACAATATGCATAATAAAGCAAAGTAAATTCCCTCATTGTTGTTGTTCAGTCATTTCAGACTCTTTGTGACTCCATTTAGGATTTTCTTGGCAAAGATACTGGAGTGGTTTGTCATTTTCTTCTTCAGTTCATTTGACAGGTGAGGAAACTGAGGCAAATAGATTAAGTGACTTGCCTAGGGTCACACAGCTAGTAAGTGTCTTAGCCTGGATTTATACTCAAGTCTTCTAGACTGTGGGCCCAACACTCTATCCACTGCACCACCTAGATGCCCTAAATTCCCTCACTGGTCATACCCCAAATTATGTTTCCATTTGCATCCTGACTAAGTCCGTTTTCTCTCTGTCAGCAGGTGGGTAGCAGGCTTCATCTTCAATCTTGTAGAATAGTGGTTGGTCATCGCAGTGATCAGAGTTCATATGTCTTCCAAAGTTGTTTTTCTTTATACTATTGTCATTGCATAAATTGTTCTCCAGGTTCAGTTCACTTCAGTCTTCATCAATTCATAGACTTCCACGTTTTCTGTGAAACTTTCCATTTCATCATTTCACAGACCCACGTGACACAATTTATTTAGCCGTTCCCCAATAAGTGAGACCCTCCTTAGTTTCCAGTTTTTTGCTATTACAACAAGAAGTTGTTGAGGTGATTGTGTAAATTATAAATACTTTTTGCATACAAATCTTTTTACCTCTTACTTTGATTTTGTTGGGGTATATGCCTGGTAGTGGTATCACAGGGTCAAAGGGGATTCATAGTTAAGTAAATTTTAAGGCATGATTCTAAATTGTATTCCAGAGTGGTTAGACCAATTTACAGATTCTTCAACAGTGAATTTGTGTGCCTGTTTTCCTTTAGTACTTATAGCATTTGACATTTTCTTCTTTTGACATCTTTGTCAATCTGAGGTATATCATAATTGTTTTAATTTTCATTTCTCTAATTATTAATGATTGGGGGCATTTTTTAATATGGTAAATGATGGCTTCGATTTCTTCCTTTGAATATTGTCTATTCATATCCTTTGACAAATAGTCAAATTAATTGGACACTGGTACTTCTTATAAAGCTGAATAAGTTCCATATATACATGTATTTGTATATATGCATACACTTATACATATACACATATAATGCACATGTATGGAACTGATTCACATTTTCATGTGTATATGTACATATATGCATATACATATTATATAAATTACATTCTTATCAGAGAAACTTGCTGCAAAAATTTTTTTCCTAGCTACCTGTTCCCCTTCTAATTTTAAGTGCACAAAATGTTTTGTTTGTACAAAAATTTTTTAATTTTACATAATCAGAATTGATCATTTTGTCTTCTATGATCCTCTGTTTGGCCATAGATTCTTCCTATGTTCACAAGTTAAAAAGACATTTTTTTCCTTGCTCCTCTAAGTTGCTTATGATATCACTTTTTACGTCTAAGTCATGTATCAATTTGGAGGTTATGTTGGCATGTATGGTGTGAGATATTGGTCTAAACCTAGTTTCTGTCAGACTGGTTTCCAGTTTTCCCAGCAGTTTTTCTCAAATAGTGAATCCTTACTGCAATAAGTGGAGTCTTTGAGTTTATCAAATATTACACTTCTATATATTTTGTACCTAATTTGTTCTACCGATTGACCATCTTTTTTTAACCAGTACCAAATCATTTGGATTTAATTTTCATTTCATTTACTGCTTTGTAGTATAGTTTGAGATCTAGTATTACTAGATCCCTTTCTTCCCCACTTTTTTCAATACTTCTTGATATTCATGAACTTTTATTTCTCCAGATGAATTTCATGATCTTTTAGTAGTTTAGTAGTGATCTTTTAGTCGTTTAATTAGTATCTTATGATGTTTCTTAAAGGAGCATTTTCTAATAGTCAAGTACTATGGTAGGGATCTTTCCCTTAAGTCTATCAGTACAAGTAGGGAAGGAAAGACAAGGCTCCTAATCAAAAAAGTACCCTCATTTCTCTGAGCAGATAGGTAGTGAAGCAACAACTGAAAATGAACCTTGATTATTTCTCCTTTGGAAACTAATTGTTACTCCTTTCCTAATGGATTTTTTTTTTTTTGGTGGGGCAATGAGGGTTAAGTGACTTGCTCAGGGTCACACAGCTAATAAGTGTCAAGTGTCTGAGGCCGGATTTGAACTCAGGTCCTCCTGAATCCAGGGCCAGTGCTTTATCCACTGTGCCACCTAGCTGCCCCTCCCCAAAGGATCTTGAAATCATTTATTTACTCCATTGAAAAAAAATGGAGGCCAAGATGGAATGAAGGACTTGCCTAATATCTTTCAACTAGTTAAAGTATTACAAGAACTGGCTACTGGGAGCCCACTGCTGAGAGCTTATGAGAGCTAAAAGCAAAAAGCTAGAACCAGTACCTAAGCTTTCTGTCTCCCATTTCAATGATCTTCCCTCTACAGGCATACATGCCTTTTATTATAAATTAGCTTAATTAAAACACTAGTTAGAGACTTCCTTCTTCTAGGTAGAACAGTGAGAGACTACCAGAGTAAAATGCTGTAGAATTGTACATATCAGCAGAAATTTACACTGTCAATCAATTTGGCTTAATCATTTTTGTCATAAGAAGAAGAGTGGTGCAGGGAGGCAAGGCATATCGGGGGAGATGACAGTGATGAAAAAACAAAATATATCAACCAGATATTTTCTAAAAAAAAAAGAATAATTAATGTCAGGACAACCGATATTAGAGGTAGCCAGCTTTCTTCTTTCTATAAAGCTCTACTTTTCTGTCCTTCTATTCTATCTCTTAAACAAAACCAGACATACCCAAATAAAAGTTTAAAAAATAGGAGATTTTGTCCTTGTACATTTTTACAACAAATATTACAACCAAATAATATAAGGTGCCCTGTTACTTGTTAACCTCCCTGGTCCTCAGTATGCTTATCTTTAAAATAAAGGAGTTGATCTCAATTGCTTATGAATTCCCTTCTAGTTCTTAATCTATGGCCTTATATTTGTTTAGTTTCTTATGCACTTCAATATTTAAAAATTAAAAATATCTTTTCCAAAATTAGAGTTGATTTCTATTCTGAGCACACATGTGCTTAGGAAGCACATTAGCAAAACCATCCCTACATTCGTTCTCAGTAGGTAAAAGTGACAGACAGCAGAGGTGAATTTTTTCTCCATAAAAAAAATCGGGCTTGAACAGATATTCTCCATATTTGTTAATGCCGACCTCTTCCAGATCTGAGTGTGACACTACCAGAAGCTAAAGCAGCAGCTATGGGCAAATGGACAGTGCTGGGGGGTTGGGAAGGAGTGGGCTGTGGTTGAAAGGACTGGTGGGATTAGGGTGATCCACTCACTAAACTGCCTCTTCACAGCAGGCTGCAAGCGGCAAAAGGAGAGCCAGATTATGGATGCTTCAAGTTTAAGTCAAAAATCTGGATCTTTATATTAAAAAAATCAGGTCAACCCACACACCAGCTCATACTACTGGGCAATAAGACTATTTGATGTAAGTTTAACCTTCCCCTCAGTGAAATGAGATGAATTATTTTTAGGCTGAAAGAAGGCTTTGCTAAAAATGTTTTTTTTAACTTCTCCCTAAAAATAATTTATATTATTACCAAAAAATTAAGATCTTATGTTTTCAGAGCTGTATTTTTAGTTCTGTTTAGCTCCAGGCATTGGAGTTTAACTTCTAATAGGCAGCAACTCTATAGAGACATTAACACTTACCTGCAAGAGCATATTTGCTAGAGGTAGAACTCCCTATTAATCCAGTTATAGAAATAGTAGCTTAAATAATGAATGACATTTTACTACTGGCTGTAGACAATGGGATTTAAGCAGCAGGAGAAAAGGTAATAATATTCACTAAAATAAACATGTATAATTTATAGTAAAGAACCGTGCAACTTCCAGGGAGAAAATAGCACATATTTTCATCCATCAAATTTTCTTTTTCATCAATTTTTAGAAATCATAATATGTTAGCAAGAGCATTTTGTAGCTTAAAGCTATACAATGCTCTAGTATATGAATAAGGCATGTAAAAATTATACTTACCTAGAAAAGAGGAGACCATGGGAATTTATTTTAAAGGAAAAATTCCTTTTTCTTAAATACAGGAGTAAATTGGAGGCTAGTGTACAATTTACTCATTTGGAGTTTCATAATTCGGTTTGTGCTATGGAACTAGCATAAATAAATGTGAAATAAGGCATTTAGTTTCAGATGAAACATGCTTTGGAAGAAGGAATGACCCTGCATGTCACTGGTAAAAATCTCATTACTCTGAAACTTTTGACTCTTTGGCCATTTTTATTAGCTTTGCCTTGCTAGCTTCCCTTCCCCAAACCAGATTCACCCAGTCTCTTCAAAAGAGAGACAAACTTTGCGCAACAATATAAAAGTCATTTAAAACAAGAGGGGTTTAATTTTTACACAAGCTTCATTCTCTGAAATGGTGAGGCAAAGTTGCCTAAGGGTAAAATATACTTGGCCCTCTCTCCTATTTTAATGAAAAGTATATTCCAGTGAGCATGAAAGCAAAGTAGCTTAGAGATGTAGTAATAGGTTCTGTAGAACATTGGAAGGCTAAGATGTTACTATTCCCACCAAAGCAGAGCAACATGGGAAAAATATCTCTAAAATCTCCATGATACCTACTAGAAAAATGGGATCATTCATTTATTTTTCCCGATCAAAGGAGTGTAGCATTGAGATTCTTAAGAGTCTAATTTTCAACAGCATCATTAGGAACCAGAATATTACAATCTTTTACAATCCTACCTGGGTGTTATGTCTTTTACTATATAGTCACTATGAGGAAATACAAGAAAAGGGCAAGACTTGTAAAGAGTGAATAAAGAACAGATAAATTGTGGGACAGATTCCAGATACTGGGCTGATAATGAGTTTAGGGTCTTTCTCATCTGTCAAAATGATCTGCCATTCCCTTACGCTATAAACTCCAGTGGCTCCCTATTACCTCCACAGTCAAATATCAACAACCCCCCAATATGGCTTTTAAAGTTCTTTATAATCTGATAATCTGGATCCTTCTACCTTCCCAGATTTCTTGTACCTCACTTGCCTCTACTGTCTGCAATCCAGTGACACTGTCTTTCTTGGTGGTCATCACATATGACCCTCCATCTCCCAACTCCAGGCAATTTCACTGGCTGTCCCCAGTGCCTGGAATTCTCTCCCTCCTCTTCTTCTTCTGGCTTCCCTGGGTCTTTTCAAGTCTCAGCTAAAACTCCATGTTTTGAATGAAGCTTTTCTGATTCCCTCCTTAATTCTAGTGCCTTCCCTCTGTTGCTTATCTTGCATGCATCTTATTGAGGTGGCTGAGTAGTACAGTGAATAGAGCACTGGACCTAAGGTCAGGAAGACTCATCTTTCTGAGTTCAAATCTGGCCTCGGACACTTACTAGTTGTGTGACCCTGGGCAAGTCACTTACCCCTGTCTGCCTCTGTTTCCTCACCTGTAAAATGAGCTGGAGAAGGAAATGGGGAACCATTCCATTATCAATGTCCAGAAAGCCCCAAATAGGGTCATTGAGAGTTGGACATGACAGAACAACAACATACATCTTGTCCATCCATGGTTGTTTGCGTGTGTTTTTCCCCCTCAAGCCTCTGAGCTCCCTGAGGGCAAGGACAGTTTTTTTTTCTTGTTTTGTATCCTCAACACTTAGCTTAGTGTCTGGCACAAAGAACTTGTTTAATAAATGATTCTCGACTTGACTTTTCATTTTGGGAAACATAAACTTTCCCACTTCCACAAATGGGAGCAGAAATTGCAGTAGGACTAAATATCATACTGAACTAAGAAATAACAACCTAATAAAGAGGAAGACAGACTTTGGTCCTTTCCTCCACCCTATGAAACAGCTCTGGAATTTCCTGCTTCTCTTTTATGTGAAATGCTCGTCTTTCTCTCTTCTTTTTTTTTTTCATCATTTCTCTTCTGGAGCTGCCTGGTTTTATCATTTTTGAATGTGCTTTTTCCTTTAAAATTCCAAATTAAAAAATTCTCAGCCTCCCATTGTCCCATAAAGATGACGCCATGATTAAAACCAGATCCAGAATGCAAGATCCACTCTCACTTACTTAAAATAAAAACAGGAACAATCTCAGTAAAAACATTCCATTTCCCACCAGAGACCCTTGCAATGGTAATCCAGGTATTACACTATCTGTAAATATGCATCCAACAAGCAGAGCATATATGGAAATGCTTTCAGAGCTCTATATAAGATTTTCATATTAAGAATGGAATGTGATACCATTTGATTCCTTAAAACCTGGATTTTGAAGAAAGGTACCTCTACAAAATATCCATATGAGGAGATTATGGCAGTGACTTGGAACTTTTTTTTTTTGGCTTAAACAGGAATGCAATATTAAAGAAACTACTTAGAAATTCCCAATATTTTAACAAAACACTCATCATAGACTTGGAGCTGGAAGGGACCTTACAGGCCATCTGGTTCCTGGTTTTATAGTTGAGGAAAATTAGGCACAGAAAGGGGCCTTGCCTATAAGGAGTATAATAAGGACCATCCCATGGAGCATGCTCAGAGCTGTCCTTTTGGACTCCGGCCAACTGCTTGTGTTGACTCAGTACTTGGGCACAAGGGAGATGACCTGACCATGCATCTGACTCAGAACTGAAGGATGTAGGCACTTTGAAATGACAAGTTGATCCTCTCGTTGGCTACTTTGCCAGAAGAGCTGATTCAGTGGGCCTTTAAAAAGAAGAGATAGCTTCCACTTTGGTCTTTTGCTGTATCATGTAGCAAGTAGTGCTGTCTGTGCTATCACAAAAATACCTATGAGGGTTTTTAGGTAGCTTAGCAGGGTTTCCCTTCCTAACTAAATGACCAAACATCATTCTCAAGATAGATATGTCTGGGCTTAGAGGCAAACGGTCAAGAAGTATGTCAGTCCTGGGGCCAACGAATGGAACTGACTGGTGACGAGAGAAGCTTCTGCATTAAACAAAACAACTAGTGACAAGAAGAGAAGGAACCCATGCCCCAGTCCTGACTTTACAGAAGACTGACTTTGAGGGAGACAGTAGAGAGCTCTAGAGGAATATAAAATGCCTAATCTGTAGTCTTGCAAACAGCTTTATGTTTAGACGAAATTTAAATATCAGTCTCCCAGTAGTTTATAATAGTTGTTGTTGTTGTTTGTTCTTCATTCTCAAAGAGGAACATGACATCTGGGTGATGTCATGACATGCAGTGAATTAGATTTAAGGGAGGGAGGATTGTCACCAACCCCACTCTCTCCTCTAGAGCCATCTGGGTCTAGTGGTTTTGTCACTGAATACCATAAATTTTTAGCATTATTTTTGTATGTAGGAAATAAATACCTGTCCCATACCCGATTCATATTGTACATCGAATACCTTTCTACTTCCCCCATTTGGGGACACCTAGATATGATACTGTCAAGTGGAACAAACCAGCTTCTAACCTGTGGATGGACGGAGCTGAACAGAGTAGGCTAGAGACAGGAAAGTCAGGAATCAAACAGAAGTTTAATTTCAAAGTGAGGGAAACAGATTGCAACCAAGGAGGGGAATCAGACACATGTGCAGGGGCCCCACCCCTAGTGGACGGACCCACTCTAATGTGGCTAAACTTTATACCAAAGGCTATAAAGTGAGTTATCGCCCTGACAATGATGGCTAACAGCAACAATGAGACAAGTTTATTTCATAGCAGAGCTTCATGACTGGAACATGGATACTTGTCCGAGGTCATCCAGTGCTTGTCTGAACTCAGAGAACACCTGGTGCTGGACAAAGCAACACAATAATTGTTTGAAACAATCCTGGGATTTTGCTGTGGCTGAGATCATCCAGAGGCTGAGGAGAGTTGTTATGCCAGGCTCAGGGCACAGCTTTCTTGCTGGACCTTAGCTCTGGAAAACAGGGTATCTCCTAACATCTTGATGATACAAAAACCAAGCTCCAAATAATTTTAAGCCCCCCAGAGTGAGTGTTCAGAGAATGTGTAAAACGGGAGCCTGGCTTGTTAGAGGCCAGGCTCCCCTAGGCTTAAGCCCAATCATGGGATCATATATATACACACACACACACAAGTCTAGAATCAAGAGGAGTCCTTAGTAGAAAGTGGGTGCAGTGTCCCAACTGCTTCGGCCCAGCATCAGTTCCTCAGCATCAACAGTAGTAAGTGACAGAAGTTGAGACTTAAACCCAGGTCTTCTGATGCCAATCGCAACGTTAATGTGGAGGATATAGAGCATGTGTGGATCTCTGCTTTGGGTAGATTACATGAGGGATGAGGTGCTGTCTCAGGTAATATGGTGACCCCTTCCCCAGAAGACTTGGCATTTCAGTATGAAGTGGAGAGCCCTTTGTGGTCCTTTGGTCTTCCCCAACAGAGTGGCAGCAAGCGGCGGGCAGGGGGCGGGGAGGGGGATGGGGGGGGGCGGGGGCAGGGAGGAAAGCTGCAGCTACTGAAAGAAGAAATGACTTCCAGCTCAGGTCTCTTGGGCTTCAGGTAGCAAGAGGTGACATTAGTGAGATGTGATTTGATGTGAAATGATGTGATGTCTGCGTGATGTGTCAGTGCCAGTATGGATGACCTGAGAACAGTTTTGTACCAGCTAAGTCAGTCAATCAAGAAACATTTATTAAGCACCTACAACGTGCCAGGCACTGAGCTAAGTGCTGAAGATTGTTGTTGCTGTTTGTCCTTTGCTCCCAAAGAAGACCATGACAATGAGCAATGTCATGACTTGCACTGAATTAGATTTAGGTGAGAGAGGTCTGTGCAAAGTCACCAGCCTCACCCTCTCCTCCAGAGCCATCGGGGTCCAATAGCAAGTTATACATCAAGATGACTGGAGATGGCAATTGGAGTGAAGTGACTTGCCTAGAGTCACACAACTAGTAAATGTGTGAGGTGAGATTTGAACTCAGGTCCTCCTGACTTCAGGGCTGGTGTACCACCTAGCCGCCCTGCTGAAGATACAAAGAAAGGCAAAAGACAGTCCCTGTTCTCAAGGGGCTCACAGTCAAATGGGGCTCATAGCACGCAAACAAACTACGTACAGGATAAATTAGAGATGAGTCAATGGTCTATTATTGCATTTGCCACTGATGGAGAGAGATTTACCTCACCCATGGAGATTCCATCTCACTGACAGAGAATGAGGAAACAGTTGGGAAATAACAAACTTGACAAGGAAACAAAGATAGGAAGAGGTGGGTGCTCCTCTCAAGTGGTCATTCCCCACCTGCTATGGATGACAAATTCTCCATTTATGCTCTCCTTAGCCCCATGATTCAGAGTCAGTGATTCCTACAACAAAAGCCCTCTTCTTCTATCCTTACCCATATTCTATCGGTTAGTCAGCAAGCATTTGTTAAACATTTAATACATGCCAGGCACTGTGCTGATTTCTGGGTATACAAATACAAACCAAAACAAAAAAAAAGGGATTGACCTTGCCCTTAAGGGACTTACATTTTAACAGGGGAAGCTGAAAAGGGAGGAGGAGAAAGGACCCAGGTGGAAACATGGTGGGGAAGTCCAAAGAATGAAAGGTGACTGTCCTGGACCCCTCCTCAAAATGGAGGTTCTGGAGAACTTACCAATGGGGCCCCTCTTCCCTTCAGCCCTACCCTCAATAGTCTATATCTGACCATAATCTCCTATTCTGCCATCTCTCCCATGACATCTAAATCTGTTTTTCATCTTCATTACCTCCAGTCTCTCCAGTTTTCCCTGTTCTCCTAGTCACTCCTCCTCTGCGTGCTCTGTCTCTCTCACTGTGTCTCTCTCTGTCTCTGTCTCTCTGTCTCTGTCTCTCTGTCTCTGTCTATCTCGCTCTGTCTGTTTCTCTGTCTCTGTCTCCTTGTCTCTGTGTCTTTGTCTGTATCTGTTTCTCTGTCTCTGTCTCCTTGTCTCTCTGTCTCTCTCTGTGTCTCTGTCTGTCTCTGTCTGTCTCTGTCTCTGTCTCTCTTTCTCTCTCCTCATTTTACACTCCTGACCCCATGGTTGACCTCTAACAGCTCCCTCTGAGTCCCTTCCCCCTTGTCCCATTGCCAATCTCACCTTGCCAACTCCTACCCATCCCCGCCCCCACCTGCCTCCTCTGTTAATACTCACATGCTTCTAAACATTCCAGGAAAAAGTCACACAAACCAAGCTTACTGAGTTCACTACAAATTTCTGTTGCCTAATTGCACCTGGGCTTGCATTGCTGCAGAGCAATCCCTTTTAGACTTCCCTGATTTGCTCTATTACATTCTCCATGGCAGCTGTTGCTAACCTTCTCTACTTTCTTTAGACTTACCATACCACATCCTTTCAGAAGAGCACTTCACTTTTTGCCTTACTGAGAAAGTAGAGGGCATTCTTCTCAAGTTCTCTCTTCTCCTTCACTCCATATTTCTAAATTCCTCTTCCTCAATCCCCAATTTTTTCCTCCTTCACTCTGATGAAATGAACCTTCTTCTCCCTGCCAGGCAAATACATTCTGCATGGACATTATATGTTATATCTGTCATAATTTGCAGGGATTATATTTTTTAATTGGAGGCGGGGAGCCAGACATTCCCAGCCATCTCCATCCTTTTATCTCAACCAATCATGCTCTCTCCTTCCTATAAGTGGTTTAGGTTCTGTCCATGGTCCCCTGGTTATAACAGATAAGCTTTCACTTTATTGTTCTGGGGGCTCAGCCTCTACACCACTTCCTGGATGCCTCTACACCATGCCAATGCACTTGTGTACTCTTCACTTGCTAGTACCCCTTTATGTGCTGGCTTCCCCTACTGGAAAGGATATGAACAACCAGTTTTCAGAAGAAGAAATCAAATCTATCTTATAATCATTTTTAAAAGTTCTCTAAATCACTACTGATTAGAGAAAAGCACATTAAGATAATTCTGAGGTACCACCTCACACCTATCACATTAGGTAATGTGACAAAAAAGGATAAAAAAAGACAAAAGCTGGAGGGGATGTGAAAAAAAGCCCTTTGACCCAGCAATAGCATTACTAAGTCTGTATCCCAAAGAGATCAGAGAAAAGGAAAAGGACCTGTAGGAACAAAAATATTTATAACAGCTCTTTTTGTGGTGGCAAAGAATTGTAACCTGAGGGAATTGGAGAACAGCTGAACAAGTTGTGGTAAATGATGTATGGAGTACTGTTGTGCTATAAGAAATGAGGGGGATGGTTTCAGAAAATTCTTTGAAGACCTACATAAATTGATGCAGAGTGAAGCAAGATGAACCAGGAGATCATTGTGCACAATAATAGCAATGATGTAATGATGATCAATAGTGAAAGACTTGGCCTCTCTGATCAATACTAGATCCAAGACAATTCCAAAGGATTTATTATGAAAAAATGCTATCCACCTCCAGAGAGAGAACTGATGAATTCTGAGGACAAATTAAAACATAATTTTTCACTTTATTTTTCTTGCCTTTTTTGACAACATGGCTAATATGGAAATGTGTTTTGCATGATTTTACATGTATAATTAATATCATATCACTTGCCTTATTAATGGTGGGCGAGGGACTGAAGGGAAAGAATTTGCAACTAAAATGTTAAAAATATATATATTTTTAAAAGAATATAAGCTCCTTGAAGGCAGTAACTTCTTGCTTGTATTTATATCTCCAGCATGTAACATATCTTGCCACCACATAGTAAGTACTTAATAATAAATGTTTTCTTTCTCTCTCTCTCTCTTTCTCTCTCTCTCCCTCTCCCTCTCTCTTCTCTCCTCTCTCTCTTCTCTGTTCTCTCTTCCTCTCTTTCCTCCTCTCTTTCTTTCCCTTCCTATTCTCTCCCTTTATTCCTCTCCATCTCTCTTTTCTTTCTCTTATCTCTCTCCCTTTCTTCTCTCTTGTCCTTTCCTCTCTCTTTCGTTCTCTCTTTTATTATAATAGAGTATTATATTATCTATACACATATGTACATGTATATAATATATGGATGTATACATTCCCTACACACACACACACACACACACACACACACACACCAGAGAGTTGGTTGTTAAACATTCATCAGCACACCACTGGATTACAAATATATAAGTGTGTGTTTCTATACACGCATAATATAACTTATATATATTATATATATATTTATATTTATATATATATAAAATTCTTGTGCCCAGTCCTCAGAGTTTAATATTATATATACTATTAAATTTATATTTTAAATGAAAATAATATTAAAGCATTATAATTTAAGTAGAATATTAATATAATTATATACACTATATTGTATACACATACAACACACACATATATACATTTGTTGTGTATATATATATATATGTACATGTATATATAATATTCTGTATTCTAGAATAATATTAGCCTCCAAGTGGTAGACATAGGGACTGATGGGAAGGGCATTTTGTTAACAATGGAACAGGGGTTGCAGAGGGCACTGCGACAGTGTAGGAGAGGGCAGGGCATGGACGGCAGGGTTATCTACCCGACCACACATGCATATACATTATCAGAGAGTGAGGAGCTAACTTATTGTTTGACTTGGTGGCTTTTTAGACTTGCCATTGGGAAAAGCACAGGTCTCATTTACCATGCCCCAAATATTATAATTTCTTAATTGGTACATTTTTGTTTTCACAACAGTTCACCAGAGTCAAGAAGAAACTGCCATTTCTTATAGTTTTTTTTCTCGAGTGTTAATTTGAGGATATTTTCTCCTGTGACCCAAAGGCCAAAGAGCACATCTACTTGCTCCCACAGCTGCTTTGGAATTCGGAACACAAGGCCCGAGTGGGTACTAGCAGGATTTCTGTAGAAGTGGATTCTCTCTGTGGCAAACCTCGGGAAACAGACAGGAGCCGAGGGGGGCGCCTGGAGGTGTGAGAATCGTAGGAAGAGCCTTCGAATCTCAAAAACCCAATGGGCCATCAGGTTAAAATCCTGCCCCTAGCCTAAGGAGGTCAGGAAGCACAGGGCATAAATGAACCCCTGCATCCTGTCACCGGCACCATCTGTGGGTTCGCCGTTTATTCAGGGCCTGCCCTCCACCAAACCCTGAAGTAGGTGAAGCTTGTCTTGGCCTCATTTTCCTCCACCTTCCCTTTTGACATCCATTCTTTCTTATAAGGTCTTCTCTTACCCTCTTTCTCATACCCTGCTCCTAGTTCAGGTACCCACTGCTTTCTTCCCAACCAGATCTACTCTCACTTGTTGTTTGCACCTATAAGTGAATTTAAATTCCTATTTGACTTGTCCTAGGGACATGATTATAGCTTAATGGTTAGAATGTTTCACTGGAAGTGATGAAGACCCTGGTTCATATCCTGCCTCTGACATTTATGGTCTGTGTGACCAGAGACAAGTAAGTGGTTTAGTCTCTGGACCTTGGGCAATTCTCAAAGACTTAACAGCCAAGATATATGTTATATTGACATTACCTATCCCAGGGTTAGCATTAGCTCTAATTGCAGAATAAGATGTCTCTAATTATAATATTTTATGGATCATGGTGGAAGAGTGGAGAGGACATGGATTTCTTGACATCCATGAAATCACCCTGAGTAGGTATAGTGCAAGGGCAGATGGGTGGCACAGTGGGTGGAGCGCCCAGCCTGGAAGTAGGAGGACCTGAGTTCAAATGTGGCCTCAGACACTTACTAGCTGTGTGACCCTGGGCAAGTCACTTAACCCTCTTGGCCTCAGTTTCCTCATCTGTAAAAGGAGCTGGAGAAGGAGATGACAAAACACTCCAGTGCCTTTGCCAAGAAAACCCCAAATGTGGTCATGAAGAGTTGGACATGACTGAAATGACTCAACAACAAGAACAACAATGACAGATACGTTGTGCACAGTAGGATAGCTGTGGATATAGGTTTTCTCTCCAGCTTTAGATCCTTCAAGTCCGCTTAACTCTCCCTACAATTAGTTACTAATTCCAGGGCTCATAGCAGGCCCAGTGCCAAGATTATACTGGGCATGGTCATTCATAAACATGGTTATCTTGACTCCAGAGTGAGAACTTTATCCACTGGATCACCTAACTCCTTAGTAGCCAGGGAAGGCATGATGCCAGATAAGAAAACTGAGTCCATAGAGTATGACATTAAGAATATAAAGCACAGAGGAACTACATTAAGGAGAGTAAACTAACAGGACTTGTGACTGATTCGCTGCAGGGCATTAGAGAGAATGCTCTGGCTGGGAGGCAGGAGCATCATCAGTGTTGAGGCAGCCACCAACAAAGCTGAGCCTGCAGCTGTTCTCAATCACCTTTAATTCCGCCTCACCTGGGCCACCCTATCACCACTATGCAAATCCCTGCCTAAGAACTCTTTCCCAAACTGGGTGACAAGCTTAGGCAGAGCGGAGGATTAGGGAAGCTTTATAACTTCAAGTGTCATTGTAGGACATAGATTTAGACTTGAAGAGAAGTTAGAGTTCTGCCTATACTCTAGTTTTACAAATGGGGAAAATAACGCCAAGAGAAGTTCGCCAACTTGCCCAGAATTGGGATTTGAACTCAGATGCCTGGAATCCAAATGCAGCGCCATTTCCAGGGTACCATGCCTATCCCTGTTGGGGCTACGGCAAGTATGTCTGCTCCTCTTCTCAGAATAAAGAGCACTGAGCCTGTGGGCACAAGCAAATAGCTACACTTGACAGGAGTGGAAGATGAAGGTATTGGGATGGGGAACAAAGCTGTTTGTGATACACAGACCCAAAGAGATTGGTATGGCTCAGCCTTCTCACCATTCATTCATTCACTCATTCATTTTTCTATTTATTTATTCACTCATTCATTTATCTATCTGTCTGTCTATCCATCCATCTATCCATCTATGTATCTATGTATCTATCTATCTGTCTATTTATTTATTTATTGCAGGGCAATGAGGGTTAAGTGACTTGCCCAGGGCCACACGGCTAGTAAGTGTCAAATGTCTGATGTTGGATTTGAACTCAGGTCCTCCTGAATCCAGGGCTGGTGCTTTAGCCACTGCACCACCTAGCTGCCCCACTTCTCATCATTTATTGTTGACTTCTCAGGGGACTACCATAAATGTTCTTCAAATAGACTGGGTCTTTCTTTGCACCAATGAGAAAAATATCTGCTCCCTAAAATGTATGGGAATATACTCTTGTTTGGAAGGGATAGGGAGTAAATTTGATGTAACCATAGGCTTTAAATATGCTAATGTTTGTACTGAAAGAGATTTGTTTGACAAGTAGCAAATCTGTCAACAGGGACCTGGCTGGATAGAAGATGAGATGGAAGAGAGAAATGGAAACTTTCAGAGAAATAAGAAAGGAAGACAGGAAAGAAACTGGAAAAGGGCAGAAAATACCAGAAGTTGCTGAAGGTTTAAAGGTTGTAGAGAGCAGCTGTAAGAAAAGGCTTGAGAGCAAGGGGGTAGTTTATGGGATCTGATTTGAGGTTGTGTGCCCAAGGAAGGGAGAGATGAGTTTCGAGAAATTTCTGTGAGTTTTGTGACCAGGGGAAAATCACACCTTGGAATGTTAGGGGGATTGCCCAGGGCGCAGTTCATTCTGGACTCTTCTTCTACAGGTAAAGCCTAGAAAAATTAAACAAACGGACCTTGGTTCCTCCTCCCTGCCCCCCTCAAACTACCCCACCCCACCTCGCCCCACCCCAGTGACTAGGGGAACTGAAAGGGTTGGGGCCTGACCTGGAGGAAGCAGCAAGGCAGAACCAGGAAGAGAAACAGAGGCAACAAGTGAGCCTGGGGAGGAGACTTCAGGAAGAGGGGCTGAGACTCCTTCATGTTTGGCTCCTAGGGTGACAGGAGGCCTCTTTGACCTGGAGCCTAAGCTTGAGGGCCAAAAAAGGAAAGACTTTGTAGTCCCAATGTTCAGAGCGAAGTCACAGAGGCAGACATTCCCAGGGAGACCTGCAGCGCAACTGTGGAGAGAGATATTTATGTTGTCAGCTAAGAGAGACTGAATTGGGCAATTAGGCTGGCCAAGGGCTTCTAGAACACAGAGCCACAGAGATCGATCAATGACTATTTATTAAGTGCTTATTGTGGGCTAGGTGCTGGGCTAAGCACTGGGAATACAAAGAAAGACAAAAACAATCTCTGCTCTCCAGGAGCTCACATTCAGATGTGGGAGACAACATGCAAACTCTTGCCACACGGTTGGCACTGCATCAATGCTTGTTCCCTTCCTCTGTTGACGAGAAGACTCAGGAGGTTCATGAGGTTTGTCTTCAGGTATTTGAGGGGTTTTGTTGCTCATTTGTTCAATGGAGCCTGACTCTTCATGACACCATTTGGGGTTTTCATGGTAGAGATACTGGACTGGTTTGCCATTTCTCTCTCCAGTGGATTAGGCAAATAGAGGTTAAGTGACTTGCCCAGGGTCATACAGCTAGTGAATGTCTGAAGTGGGATTTCTCAACTCTTTTTATCTCTAGGTCCAGAGATCTATCCTGAGCCATCAGGACTTGGCTTGTTTGGTCCTAAAAGGCAGAACAAGAATCACTGGGTGGAAGCTGAAGAGAGGAAAATTTAAGCTTAATGTAAAGAAAAGCTTCCTAACAATTAAGTTATACCAAGAGAACATTGTGCACAGAGACTGCAATATTGTTTGATGAAGAACTGTGAATCACTTGAGTATTCTCAACAATGCAATGATTCAAGGCAATCCCAAAGGACTATTGATGAAACATACCATCCATCTCCTATGGGAGAGGAGAAGAAAGGGAGGGAGGGAAGGGGGGCTAAAAATTGGAACCCAAAACTATAAATAAAAGTGTTTATTACTTTAAAAAAATTAAGTTATCCCAGAATGTAGTGGGGTAGTTCAATAGGCAGTGGGTTCCCTTTTCCCAGGTCTTAGAACAAAGGCTGAATGACAGTTACTGGCTTGATGGTGTCTGAGTTCTACCACTCCTTCACGGTAGGGTGGGGATAAGCACACTCTTCCGCTAACAGCATCAGGATCCAAGTCATCATCTCTCAGGCATTGCTGTTGAGGTGAAGGTGGGGCAATTTCAGGGAGTATTTGAGTCCCTGTTGACACTGATGAACTTGAAACTGGCCATCTTGATCCTGATGGGAGCTAGAGTGAGCACAGTTAAGGGCAGCTCTGTCCAAGACAGAATGAAATACAGTTGTGAACAGGGGAAATCATATGCACCATGGCAACCTTGGCCTCAGAACCAAAACTGGGACAGTGTGACCAGAGCTTTGCCCCAGGGAACTGCTAATTAAGAGTAGGGTGTGCTTCCTCCCACTGTGGCCTGCTGTGCTCCACGGGGCTGAGTCATTGATGGCATGACCCTGCTCTCATACCTGTCCCCTGTCCCCACCCCAAGCCTCATTACTACGACGTCTCTTTTCCAAACCCACTTTCCCCTCTGATCCTCACTGGGCCTTAGAGAGAATGTTTGGAGAGGAGGGAGGAAAAAAGCTTCCCTCTCTACCTCAGGGAGTACATTCACATTCGCAGATTACATTCTATATTTTTCGACCCAGTAGCTCTGTTTGAATTCCTCCTCCCTCTTATGTATAAGTTTATGTGACTCCATGGGTGTTTCCTCCATAGGATAAGGAATGCAGGGATTTCTTCCCATCTGTCTTCTAGCCGAGGAGGACTCCCTGACAGGGCCCCTGTTTGTCTGGTTGGACTGTGGAGACGGGCCTTCTTAGGCCACTGCGGGAATCAGTGAGTGATGAGCCCTGGCCCCAGGCTCGGCTGACTCAGAGCATGCCTGAAAAATGTCAAGCCAAGCTTTGCTCTCTCATCTGCATGGTAGGTAGCCATGAAGGAAGGAGGCATTCTAACTCACAGTCATGTGTGTCTGAAGAAGCAGCTGAGGGAAATTAAGTCCCTTCCTTCCCCATCTACCTCCTGCATATCCTTGACGTCTCTGACCTGATCTGCTTTCAGTGGCAATTCAATCCTTTGATTACAAACGGGCAGCTCCCAGTGGCTCCTGCGTCTCTGACTTGGATTCCAATGTGGCGACTCAGGGCCTCAGCATCACCATCCACCTGTTTTTCATTTGGTGCTCTGTATCCCTGAAATACTTTGACTCTCCCTCCAAGAAGCTGTCAGTGTGCCCAAAATTCAGCAAGCAAAAAAAAAAAAATAATTATCCACTCCCTTCAGCCTGCTTCTATTTTAGGGGAAATGAAAGAGGAAAAGGGAGTGTCTCTCAGATGATGGGATTCGGGTTCTCACATTTGCCCTCCAGATCTCGGTTCTGTTCGCAAACATTCAGACAGAGTGCAGAGCTGAATGCTCTCTTTCAATATGATACTTTCATTCACAAGTGGCCGAGAGCTTTTAAAGGTATGGATGAAAAAAAAAAGAAAAAGATATTTTGGGCCTCTTGTATATGCTCATCCAAAAACCTACTCACTCAAATATAGAGGAGAGCATTGTGACTTGTTGCTTTGCTTGGAGTATTTTTTTTCTAAAGACAGAGAATTCATTAAAGTATTTGTTGAAATTTTGTCTTTGGATGAACAAAACCTACTGGCCATGTAGATAATATTTTGGGTGGCATCACCAAGAAACTTCTATTAATTTTTACAAATACAAAATTCCAGAATTGGAAGGAACTTCTGAAGCCATCTAGTCCAACCCATACATAAACAGTAATTTCCTCTATGTGTATTCAAGTTTATAATTATATAAATATGTTAATTGGTACTTCTGTTGTTCAATTGTTTTTCAGTTGTGCCTGACTCTTTGTGACCCATTTGGGGTTTTCTTGGCAAAGATACTGGAGTGGTTTACCATTTCCTTATCCACCTCTATAATCGGCTCTAGCCCAGTGGAAATATGCAGTGTGAATTCCAATAATTGACCACTTCATGAGATTCCTTATTTCCACTAATTAAAACCTAGCTGTACCTCATACCTGACATCCAATCATCCAGCCTTTGTCTGAAGACCTCCATTGATGGGGAACTCACTGCTGCTCAAGACAACTTGTTTCACTTTGGTATAATTCCAATCGTTAAAGTTTTTCTTGACACAAAACCTAAATCTACTCCTTTGCAATATCATTGCTTCATCATCTGAGGCGAGGTAGCATAAGCCTAGTTTTTTCTCCACAAGACAGTTCTGCAAAAGTCAGAAGACAGCCTGTCTTCAGACTGGCTGAAATCTTCTCTTTTGTAGGGGGAAACATCTTCACTTCCTTCGGCTGATTCTTGTACAGCACAAATTCAAGGACCTCCACCATTCCAATTGCTCACCCCGGGCCATCCCCCAACCCACCAAGATCCATTGTAAAACATGGACCTGTCAGCACTTTCTATTCCCCACCTCCATCCTGGCAACAAATGGCTCTTGTGGCCACAACAGGGCTGGAATCATTTCATTTAGTCAATCTCACGGAACGCTGAATGTGCCATGCTTATTCCCCACTTATACCCTTCTTGACCACCTCAGTTGTATCCATCCTTCAAGGCTCTGTTCTAGTTTCACTTTCTCTATAGAGCCTCCCTTACTATTCTCCAGCTTCTCACAATGAACTCACTCCATCTGTCATCTGCGCCACTCCTTTGGTACATATATCATTTCATATTTGACTATCTTCAATTGGTCATTTTAAAATGCTTTATTAAAGCCTTTTGTTTTTATATAACAATAATTTTGCCCTCCTCAGAATCGAACCCTTCCTTGAAAACAGTTAAGCAAAAACATCTGATACTGTGACCCTGTGTACATGCCCTTCTGCCTCAGTCATCCTCTGCCTCTTTGCTAAGAGGTAAAAGATAGGTTTCATCCAGAGTCATTTTCCAAGGTCATTTCTAGTTTTTCGATGACTCAGAGTTCAGTTGATTTTTTTTCAATTCCATTGTTGTAGCCAGTGCATATATGTTAGTCTGGTTTCTGCTTTATTCACTCTGAATCACTGCATACAGATCTTCCCATATTTCTCTGAAATTCTCATATTCATTGTTTTTAGAGCACATTACTATTGTATTACGTTCATATTTTAGGATGGAGCGCTGCCTTTTGTCCACATACGGGGCTCTTGGTAGGGAAGCTCCTTACGAAGGTGCAGATGAGCAACTGTTCCAAAATGTCAAGTCTTAGCCAGGTACAATGAGAGGTTAAGTGACTTAGATGAGGTCACTTCTCAGAGGCAGAACCTGAGCCAGTCTATTCTCATTCTGAGGCCAGCCCTCTATCTCCTACATCACAGTGCCTCCCTACAGTCACATACCTCAGCCTTTTCAGTCATTACCCAAATGACCTGAATTGCTTGTTTCACTAGTAAACTAATATTTAATTCTTCCCATATGTCATCTAACCTTAGTCACAACTTCCTTATCTGCAAAACAAGGCAATAATACATGCACTACCTGCCCCTCCAAGACTTGTAAAAGATATTATAGAATGCCACTTAGTATCATTTATTCTCATTTCTTTCTCCCTAACTCAATTGTATTCTACTGGAGGTAGCTCTTACAACACCCTCAACAAATACCCATTGACTGCCTGAATTGGAAGAAGGAAGGAGATGAATACCTGTGTGATCAGCTAACCATGTTAGATCAGGTTTCATAATTTGTGATAGTAGCTTTTTATAGTTTCATATTTTGTAGTTGCGTGTGTGTGTGTGTGTGTGTGTGTGTGTGTGTGTGTGTGTGTGTGTGAGAGAGAGAGAGAGAGAGAGAGAGAGAGAGAGAGAGAGAGAGAATTACAACCCGATTGTTGCTAGGACAAAATGAAATAATTAGATGAGAAAGTATTTTAAAAATTAGAGGGGCAGCTAGGTGGCTCAGTGGATAGAGCACCGGCCCTGGATTCAGGAGTACCTGAGTTCAAATCCGGCCTCAGACACTTAACACTTACTAGCTGTGTGACCTTGGGCAAGTCACTTAACCCCAATTGCCTCACTAAAAAAAAAATTAGAAACATTGGATCAAAAGTATTATTATTACACTTATGTCTGTGTAATAATCAGTCATTCTAAAATGGGTTTCTATTTTTATATCCTCCTGGTTTAGAATGCATCCATCTTTGCCTCTCCAATCACCTTCTCCTACTACTGCCTCCCACAAACCAAGGATGCCTATGTCATTTACTTTTTTTCCCAGAAGTTCCAACTTAGCCTATTAGGAATTGGGGAGGGGGTTCCATATGCATAGGTGTGAGTATGTTTGTACATGGATGGGAATGTGCAGAATGGATGGTGAAGGGGACAGCCCCTATTCTCCCACTCTGACTTTTTTCCTGACCTTCCAAGCTCTTAACTTGAAGGGGATTCTTCCACTCCCTTTCCAGGTCCTACAACCTACAGCCATCCTCAAATCACAAGAAGCAGTTTGATATTTTTGGTCAAGGTTGTATGGCAAGTATGTGTTGGAGTAGGGATGGGGGTACTTTTGTCATTTCACCATCCCTAGAGCAGATGCTCAATATTTAGGACTTCACTTTCTTAATTGTTCAAAGATTAAGGACAAAATCATGCTTAGGTCTGACCTCCATCAATTCTATATGAATTATAACCTTATATCCTAATTTTACTAAAATATTAAAGCTTCTATCAGGAAAAACTAGAGCATATTGATCAATCAGTGGGCATTTATGAAATGCTTCCTATGTGCCAGGCACTGTGGTACAAAGACATAAATGAAACAGGCCCTGCTCTCAGGGAGCTTATATTCCGTCTGGAGAGATCATCTGTATACATACATACATATATATATACATACACACATATGTATACATACATACATACATACATATACGCACATATAGATATAAAGATACTTTCAAATAATATTGTTATTCAGTCATGTCCAACTTTCTGTGACTCTGTGGACCATAGCACGCCAATACTGTCCATGAGGTTTTCTTGACAAAGATACTGGAGTGGTTTGCCATTTTCTTCTCCAGCTCATTTGACAGATGAGGAGACTGAGGCAAACAGGATTAAATGATTTGCCAAGGGTCCCATAGCTAGTAAGTATCTGAAATCATATTTGAACTCAGGTCTTCCTGACTCCAGACCCAGAGCTCTATCCACTGTGCTACCTAGCTGCCTCCAGAATTCAAATAATAATAGATATTTTTAAAAGTTTTTTTTTTTCCTGGGGGCAGCTAGGTGGCACAGTGGATAAAGCACTGGCCCTGGATTAAGGAGGACCTGAGTTCAAATCTAGCCTCAGACACTTGACACTTACTAGCTATGTGACCCTGGGCAAGTCACTTAACTCTCATTGCCCCGTGCGCACACACACAAAAATTTTTTTTCTGACCTTTGATCTGAATATTATGAAAAAACATTTTAAAAACTCTCTCTTTTTGGCTAAATTGTATCTTGGGATGAGCAGGGGGTATTTCTCACTGTTATAAGCATCTGCCCTCCCTCTCATGTTTTCCTCTAGTCCCCATTCATGTCCCATTCTATAGGAGGTGAATTAAGGCTCCATGTAAGAAAAAACTTCCCAATAATCACAGTTATCCCAAAATAGAAGGAGAGTCTGTGGGAAGTAGTGGCTTCCCCATCACTAGTAGTCTTTGAGCAAAGCCCAGTTGTTGGGTATGATGCAGAGAAGATTCTGAAAAGTATTCATGGGTTAGAAGAGTAGACGACTCAAAAGTTTCTTCCAATTCTGATGTTCCATGATTCTCTGGGATTACCTAGCTCTTCTTGTGACGCAGACATCCAGAAGCAAAACCAGAGCTCAGCACACAAGTCTTCTCCCCAAAATGATGTGTGAGCAACTCACGTGTGAGCTCACAGTGTTCTTCCTCCTCAGATACTCTTCAGGGAGACTCATTGTCCAGCTGCTTTTTGAGTCAGGAAAGCAAATGCATACATACGTTTCTCATTATATCACTTTAGGATATTAGGGAACTTGGGGCAGACAAGATGTGGTTTTTCTGGACCACACAAAGTTCATATTTAGCACTGATCAATGATTTTTTTTAAATTTATGGAACTATGCCATTGATATGGTTCTTACGCATCCTCAAGAGACATCTTCTCCGGGGAAGCCCCAGAGTTCAATGACATCACTACTACCTAGATCTCTTTTCCAAGATGAATCAAACTCTTTGGAGTTTGGTTGTTTTCTTTTTTCTTTTTTTGTTTGTTTGTTTGTCTTTTTGGTAAGGCAATTGGGGTTAAGTGACTTGCCCAGGGTCACACGGCTAGTAAGTGTTAAGTGTCTGAGGTCGGATTTGAACTCAGGTACTCCTGAATCCAGGGCCAGTGCTTTATCCACTGCGCCATCTAGCTGCCCACGGTTGTTTTCTGATAATCCTCGTCTGAAAACCATCCTTCTTAGTGGAAAGAAAGGAGAAGGTAGAAGTTGATTATTTATATGCCATACTATTGATGCCCATGGAAAATGGTTTTCTCTAGAAGAAACTGACCAAGATTTAAGTGTCTTGTTTCTAATTAAGACTTCAGCAGACATATTTTTATCTATGTCTCTATGTTTCTGGTTAACCATCATGATTTTAAAAACCAGACTTAAAGCCAGGGAAGAACTGGGTTCAAATCCTGCTTCTGACATATGCCTGCTCTGTGATCTTGGACAAGCTACTTTCTGTATTACTCTTCAGTATTGTCAAAGTCAAATAGAAACAGATTCTAGTGGCTACCTATTAACTTAGAAACCCACAAATTAGCATTAGGTTGCATTGTATTTTTATTTATTTTGTTAAACACTTCCCAATTTCATTTTACTCTGATTCAGCCATACTCAGGAGTGTTGGAGGCCACAAGTTTTACACCTCAGCCCTAGGCAACACTCTGACATTATAAGTCACAGTGAAGGTGTTGACCTGCATTAGTACAGGGAGTTTCCTTGTTTGGAAATCCCCTCAATCCCATAAAATCACAGGTTCAGTTCCTTGGGAATTGGAGATCTGAACACCAGAATTGCCCAACAGTCAACGGAGACAATGCTGAGCTCTGCCAATAGCAAAATAAAGTTCTTTGATTTATACTTGGACATGAAGTCCACTGGAAAAAAGGAATTGAGCAATGAGGGTTTTTTCTTCTTCTTTCCTTAACCTCTTTGTTTATACTGGGGCCTACAGCAGGAACATTACAACCGTTTTTGGTTTCAAATACCACACATTTCCACCTTCTCCCAAGGAAGCATTACGGGCTCACAGTTACACAGGGGTGCGATCAAGAGGAAAAATCTTTTTTCCATCATTTTGAGGTGAAGGGCAAGTTTCCTCAGACACTAGCAAATTTGTGGCTTAGAGAATAATTTTCTGGCAGGAACATATTTTATGGAATTTCAAACAGACCAAATAACTGGTCACTGTTATTTAAAAAAAAAACTTTCCCCAATAATAGAGCAAGTAGTTCCCAGGTACCTCTGAAAATAAAATGTGTTTCTGGGACCTTTGTAACAATTCAATTCAACAAACATTAAATAACGACAACGGGCAACTCATGGTGCTGGGCTCTGTTGAGACAAAGACAGAAAATACAAAATTATTTGCCTGGTGCAGTGGATAGAGTGTTGGTCCTAGAGTCAAGAAGACCTGAGTTCAAATCTAGCCTCAGGCACTTGCTAGATGCTGAGTAAATCCTTCACTGCTGTCAGCCTCAGTTTCCCCAACACTAAAGTGGGGATAATAATAGCACATACCCTCATATAGTTGTTTTGAGGATCAAAAGACATATTTGTAGAGTTAGTACAGTACCTGTCATACAATAGGTATTTAATAATTGCTTATTCTCTGCCTTCAAGGTGCTTACCTCTTCCACGTTGTTGAGAACCAACATGCACAATACCTCTAAGAGGGAGAGAGAGAGCATTCCCTTACTCAGGGTTCAGGGAAGGTCTCATGGAGGAGGTCTTTGAAGAAAGTGTGGGAGTCTATGCAGCAGAGGTGGTGAGCACATTCCTGACATGGGTGACCACCTGAGTAAAGGTACTTTTGGTCAGGAGATGGAATGTGGATGAGGAACAGTGAGTGTGGCCCAGTTTGACTGGAAAGGAGAGTGTATGACAGGGACCGATTTGGATTAAGATGGAGAAGTCAGGTGTAATCCAGATAGCAGATTTAGATGCTTGGTAGAAGAGATGGCATTTTATCCTAGCAGCGATAGAGAGCCATGAATGATTTTTGAGCAGGGGAGGGATGTGGTCAGATCTACATCTTAGAAATATCAGTGTGAGAACTGTGTGAAGGATGAATTAAAAAGGAAAGAGACCAGAAATACAGAGACTAATTATAATGGACTATTGCAGTAGTTTTTACGTTATTCAGAATTAGGTATGGCATTTTGCCCAGAAGAAGAGTACCAGGAATGGTGTATCTTTTATACTACATGTCCTAATAACTCCCCAGTATTTCCTAAAGGTTGCCCAACAATGGTGCCATGAGCTAGGAATTCCACTCATTGGCCATCAGTAGTATCCCAATGATTGCTCAACCACTCTACATTCTGGGGTGTTTACCTTCTGTGTTTACAGTTTGAGCACTTTCTGCTCATGAAGATTTATTGTTTAGCTTAGTGGATCACCTTTCCTGCTTTTACCCAGGTGAAAGGGGGAAAGTCTATTTTTTGTTTTTTGGGGTTTTTTTGCTGGGAAATGAGGGTTAAGTGACTTGCCCATGGTCACACAGCTAGTAAGTGTCAAGTGTCTGAGGTTGGATTTAAACTCAGGAACTCCTGAATTCAGGGCTGGTGCTTTATCCACTGTGCCACCTAGCTGCCCCGAAAGTCTATTTTAAAACTCAAAAAACTTAATGGAGTGACAGAGTAAGAGAGAGGGAATCTGGTAGACAACATTTTAAGGGAGAAATTGTCCCAAAATAATGTTGGGCTTCTTGGGACAGTCAAAACCCAAGGATTCAGACATGAAACCTAGTCTAGATCTCAAGGAATAGAAATAGAGCCCTACAGTCTTTGAATTTAACTAAAGGATTTATTGATACTATGCAGATCCTGATGCACATATTAAAAAAAAATACAAGATTCACTGGCCACTCAATTTCTCAACTGCCAATTCTGATCGTTGAGAGAAGCAGTAACCCACGCAGCATTAGTTATAGGAAAATCAGCCCTGTCCAGAACTCCTGGGTAGGTCTGAGGACACCTGCCCTTAGGGCTGGTACAATTTTATTCCCTGGAAGACAAAGGCAATTGGAGCCTTTTTCAAGTGTACGAATCTAGGGTAAGCAGATCCCAGCAATCTTTTTCATACGACAATCATGAGCAAAGTTATAAGGAGGGTGGGCCATTGGAGGCTTGCACCAAGGTACTGATCTGGGACAGGAAGTGATCTTCTTGTTGTTGTTCCTGTTGTTTAGTCACTTTTCAGTTGTGTCTAACTGCGTGACCACTTTAGGGCTTTCTTGGCAGAGATACTGGAGTGATTTGCCATTTCCTTCTCCAGCTCTTTTTACAGATGAGGAAACTGAGGCAAACAGGGTGAAGTGACTTGCCCAGGGTCACATAACTAGTAAGTGTCTAAGATATATAGATATAGATACACATACACATATATATGTCTGCATGCACATATATATATAGTATATTTTTATAGATATGGATCTATCCATTTATAGATATAGATGGATCTAGATACAGATACAGAAACAGATATATCTACTTATGTCTATATCTATAGTCTGATACCTGGTAGAGGGAGCGTATGCTTCTTCCCGACTGTAGTCACTATTAATGGCTTACCTCATGGCCCTTCACTAGCCTACCATCACTCCTGGGGCATAAGACAGTTACTCCTTTCCAGGGAATGACCTTATTTCCACCAGCCCCTCCCCCCACCAAGGGTTTGAATCTAAGGGAGATGGGCTGCCACCCCTCCTCATGCAATTATATATGGCACTGGACTGTCCTCTCTGAGGCCACCACGCTCCCAGACTGAATTCGCCCCAGGTATTAGCTTTCCTAGTCTGGTGATGAATAACTAGATGGAGAGACACTTGGAAGCATGTGAATTCATCATTCATTTTAGCTTTTTCCATCTCTCTGCCCCACTCTTCCCTCTGGGGAAAGGGCCTAATTGGATCAGATTGCATTATCTCGCTTGGAAGTATTAAAGATAAGTATCAGTAGACACAGTGGGGGAAGAGCAGAAACAGAATTTCCCAATAGATGGATGTCTCCGGGTAGTAGGAAAGTCTAATGGCATTCATCTGGGCACCTTTGCTTTTGGTGGTTCTGAAGAAATAGGGAACCAGCTGTGGCGAGAGTAGTAGACCAGAGCTCCATTCTCAGCTCAACTCACTGGAGTTTGTAACAGCTGCTTATCCTTCCAGACCTCAGTTTCTTCATCTGTAAAATTAGGACTAATGCCTTTCCAGCTCTAACTTTCTGATTCTTATTCTATCTAATTGTGGTGTCCTGGGGGTTGTCTTGATAAAGCCTCCAGATGAGATGGGTGGGTTTTTTTTTTTTGATGCATTCTCACCTAACAGCTGAAATAAATTATCAACAGTTCATTTCTCATCTTCCTTTACCATTCCATCATGGCATGGGCTTTTTTCCCATTTTTTAAATGCTTTAGTATGGGAAAAAGCACGAATTGTAAACCTACATTTTTGGAGAGAGAAAAAGGTCACCTGTAGACATAGCAGAGGAGAATGAATTTCCATACATAAGCCTTATGCCAGAGACTTTCTCCTGGCAGAAGGGGTCCACAATTGGAGAGATTTCCTCATTCTCTTGACTCACAGACCTCCTTCCAAGGAAATCTGGGGAAAGAGATACATTGTATCTCTAGTATATAGAAGTGGGTTTGCAAGCATATAGCACCGTAATATTACATAGGAACAGTTTTATTCAATGAAACAAACAAAATAGAAATCCCAGAATGAGCAAAAATTAGTCCTGAGTATGTACATCAATCCCTTTTAATCACTTAAAGGACCAAATAGGAGGGTTCCTTTGGCAGAGACATCTCCCTACAAATCAGTAATCACAGAGTCTTGGGGCTGGAAAGGGACCAAGGAATCCAACTGACACCTAAATGAGAATTTCTTCCATGACATCCTTTCTTCTCCTCTCCTCTCCTGTCCTCTCCTCTCTCTCCTCTCCTGTCCTCTCTTCTCCTCTCCTCTCCCCTCCTCTCTTCTCCTCTCCTCTCCCCTCCTCTCTTCTCCTCTCCTATCTCTTCTCTGCTCTCTTTCCCCTGTTTATCTCTCTCCGTCCCTGTCTCTTTTTCTCCCTCCATCCCTCCTTCTGCCTCTCCCTCCTTATAGGAGGAGCAACAACAACTTATAGCAGAGGAACTTAATCTTTTTTTTTTTTTTGGTTATGGATCCCTTTTGTAGTTTGGTGAAGTCTATGGACTCGTTTTCAGAATGTTTTCAAATTCACCAATTAAAATATATAGCATTGCAAAAGAAATCAATTACATTGAAATATGGTTATCAACACTTTTCTGAGTTCACAGAACACAGCTCAAGAAGCCCAAGGGCAGGGGCAGCTTGTTTTTCAGGCCAGCCTGGCAAGTCTCTGTAGACTCCTCTTATCTTTTAGGGCTAACCCCCAGTTAGAAGAGATGAGTCCTCTCCTCTCCTGTTTCCCATGTATCATTCCTAAGAAAAGACCTTCACCCTCTCCTAGCTACCAACTCATCCTTCCCTTGGGCTTAGATACACTCCTTTTTGCCAGTTACTCAAATGAAGAAAGGCAGGTGGGAGGACCGAATATCCCAGCATTCACTGTGTGTCATCTTGGATGATCAGAAAGCACATACCTCAATCCTTTCTTAAAATCCCCATAATCCAGCCAATCCCAGGTGCAGGCTGCATTTTTTTTTTTTTTTTTTTGCTGGAACCCTGTCACTCTCTCTCAGCAGGAAATCATTACTGAAGTCAGAGGCTCCTAACAGCCAGTTCTGCCACACGGTACAAGATGTGCTAGTTACAGACAACCCATGCTGATAGCACTCCTAGCAGCACAGACTGCCAACACTGCGATTAGCAGAGCATGCGTCTACACTGCCTTTGCATCCAGTTCCAAAAGCAGAACACTTCTAACACGCTCCAGAGGCTGGGCCTTACCCGCAGAAGCTAAAGCAAAGCCTCTACCTTTGGGAGAGAAAAGCACACGGAAACCACATTAACCCATGCAGAGACTTCACAAATAAACAGTTATTTTTAAAGCAGAATACCAGAATAGACAAGAGATAGTCTGACCCTCCTCACAAGCAAAATAGATAACTATTCAGTCAGCCAGTCAATAAATATTGACCAAGTGCCTTCTATGTTCTAGGCACTGAGCTAAGTGCTGGGATACAAAGAAAAGCAAACGACCACCCTGACCTCGGGGAGCTTACAATCTAATCTACCCAAATGAGATGATTGGAGGAATGCTGGAGGACCCTTAAGGAAGGCCAGAACTGAGTCTATATAACTTTTATCTCTCCCTCAACACCTATCACAGTACTCAGTGGACAGCAAGCATTTAAAGATGGGGGATTTTTTTTTAATTGAAGTGAAGGCACTTCCTCTTCATATAGTAGTTTATTCAACTACAAAATGAGGAGGGCCCTTCCATCCCTAGTCCCATGATCCTATTATCACTCTGCCATTTATCTGCCATTCCAACTTTCCAGCCATTACCCTAGGTTAGAAAACCTAGGCAGGAATAGGGACATCCCTATTTTCATTAGCGTGGATTAGTATATCAGATTAATAGAGACACTTCCTATAATAAACAGAAGGGAACCTGGCACACTTCCTTCTTTCTTTCTCTTTCTTTCTCCTTCCTTCTTTTCTCTCTTCTCCTTCCTTTCTTCTTCTTCTTCTTCTTCTTCTTCTTCTTCTTCTTCTTCTTCTTCTTCTTCTTCTTCTTCTTCTTCTTCCTCCTCCTCCTCCTCCTCCTCCTCCTCCTTCTTCTTCTTCTTCTTCTTCTTCTTCTTCTTCTTCTTCTTCTTCTTCTTCTCTCTCTCTCTCTCTCTCTCTCTCTCTCTCTCTCTCTCTCTCTCTCTCTCTCTCTCTCTCTCTCTCTCTCTCTCCCCCCTTATCTTGTCCAGACTATATCTGCAGTCATATTCATGGCTGGCCCCACTGATAATCAGCACAGAAGCTTTGACCTGCTCTGTTTCCAACCTGGGCTAATTCCCACCCCCCAGATACTCTTTATATTCGTGTTGGACTTCAACTTCCCCCACAGCAGGGACCATAAGTATTTACTACCACACTCAACAAATGGGTAAGTTTCCAAAGATGGGATGAGGTTAGACTGGGAGAGCCACCAGTCTAGGTCATAGACAGAAGAGAGCAGGCTCAGATTGATGAAGGGTTTGATATTGATAGCAAGAGGAGGAAGAATCTGGACTCATTTTTAGATCAGGAAGGAATCCAGGAGTCTGTCCAGTCTAATCTCTAAAGGGGATGGTGGACAGTGGGACCCCCCTAATGTGTTGGGTAGGGCAATAACCCCCAATAAACTGTGTCCACTTTGCAGTTTTGCCAATGGTCATCTAGATTTTGTGTCAAAAAAGGGGTGGAGCAAGGAGAAGAGAGTGAAGTAGGCTAAAGGAATTCTTGTGGAAACTCAATTGTATGGAATTCTAAAGAGTAGAATCTCTGGTCACCTCAGATTCAAGCCTTGGAAGACAAGACAAAGAGGCCATTTTTACTTTTACCCAGAGATGCCCATAGCCCAAGGCCAAAGTTCTGCCTCGCAGATTTACTGAATGATACCAATTAAAACTCATACACTTAATTCCCAGTTGGGACCTTAGAGGGCCGCTTTATGTTTCTTTTCTGAAAGATTAAAAGGGGAGAAAGAAGACAAAAAACCTCCCACAAAAACCTAACTCTATGGTAATGGCCCCAAGACATTCAAATGTGTTCCCCTCCTTTGAAGCAGCTGTTAAAGTGTTTCAGCCTCCCACATCTCACCAGGCTGGCTCCCTTCTAAAGTTGCATTCCTGGCAGGTCCAGGAGTCAAGAAAAAATCCACCAGAACAAGCAGTGCCTTGGTGTTCTCCAGTTACAAGGCAGGTGGAAGGTGGAGCTGCTTTTAATGGAAACAGAGTGTTGACTGCTTTTCAGAGATCAAGGATGCTCTGGTACTTTGAGGGGCAGGCCTGCTCTTCAGAATTTCCCTGGAAAACTCCTTTTTTGTTTATTTTTTCATCTTGGAAAAAAATGTTCTCTTTCCAGCATTTACTCTCTCACTGGAGGAAGTTGCTCTTTTTGCCATTAACAAAACCCTTTGACCACACAAGCTTGTCTGATATGGTGATACAGAGAGACTGTATAAATGGACTCTCCTGGGAGAGATTTCAATATTTCATTGGAATCCATCTGCAAAGGAAAAGACTTGTGGTCATTGAATATGCTTTTCTAATTGTCTGTCTAAGGTAGGAATTCCTTTTCCCTCTTTCTTTCTTTCTTTCTTTCTTTCTTTCTTTCTTTCTTTCTTTCTTTCTTTCTTTCTTCCTTCCTTCCTTCCTTCCTTCCTTCCTTCCTTCCTTCCTTCCTTCCTTCCTTCCTTCCTTCCTTTCTTTCTTTCTTTCTTTCTTTCTTTCTTTCTTTCTTTCTTTCTTTCTTTCTTTCTTTCTTTCTTTCTTTCTTTCATTCTTTCTCTTTAAAGAAACCTGCTCTGTTTCTGACCAGAGGACAGTTTACCCCTATGCAGTCTGGTGGGCCCCTACTCCTAAAGGCTCAACATATTGGTGCCATATTTACTATGGACCCCTGATGAACTCTACCCCTTCTGCATCTGAGAACTCCTGAATTCAAAAAATCCACTAGCCCCAGTATTCGGGAAGATTGGAAGACCACACCCATAATGCAAGGGTATTTAACTTGGGGTTCATGTCTAGATTTCAGAGCCTTTGATAAATTGGATGGGGAAAATACATATTCATTTTCACCAACTTCTAAAAAATTTAGTATTTAATTAATTATGAATTTAAAAATATATATTATTCTTAGAGGAGGTCTATACTCTTCACCAGTCTAATAGGAATCCATGAAACAAAAGGTAGGGGAGCAATGGCCCTGATCACATGTTCATAAACTGACCAGTGAGTTAATAAAAGAAAGATTTATTTTTCAAATTTACATTTTTCCCAAAATGATGGAGCTGAATTTACACATCAAATTTCAAGTTTTAGAAAAAGCCATTAGACTGACTTTTGTTCTTTCCATTTTTGTTTTTGTTTTTCTGACAGCAAGGTATTTAATGGGGGAAAAGGTCCTCAAAATGCCTAATGGCGCTGCTACTTATTTCCAAAACTATTATTAAAGTGATGTTGGGTAGGTTGGTTACAGCTACAGAAACAAAAATAACTGATTCAGATCAATTTTCCTCATCAGAGGTTCCAGGAGAATTCTTTACATATCCAGACAGAGTGTTGAACTGGCCACACGATATCACGTGAAGAGTTTAAATTAGACTTGGCATTTTCCTACTTGGTGTTCCATGTCAGAAAGAAACAGAATTTTCAATTTCTTCTCTCATTTTTTTCTATATAATTTAGATACCTTCTTGAGCTGTCTTGAGTTATTCACTACCTTATACCATAGGACAGGAATGGGGCCTCAAAATCCCTTAAAGTTCTCCATGATCTGGCCTTACCTTCCTTTATCCAATCTTATTTTCTACTCTTCCTCAGTATACTAGAGTCACATGGCAGTGAGCTTGACTTGAAACAAGGAAGATTTGTGTTCAAGTCCAGTCCTCGACATATACTAGCAATGTGACCTTAGGTAAATCATTCAGTGCTCCAGACAACTGTCTGAGAGAAAGAAAGAAAGAGGGGGCAGCTAGGTAGCAAAGTGGATAAAGCACAGGCCCTGGATTCAGGAGGACCTGAGTTCAAATCTGGCCTCAGATACTTAATACTTACTAGCTGTGTGACCCTAGGCAAGTCACTTAACCCTCATTGCCCCCACCCCCCAAAAAAAAGGAAAAAAAAGAAAGAGAAAAGAAGGAAGGAAGGGAGGGAAAGAGTATGGAAGGAAGGAAGAAAGAAAGGAAGAAAAAGAGAGAGAGAGAGAGAGAGAGAGAGAGAGAGAGAGAGAGAGAAAGGTAGGTGTCTACCTGCTTTAGCAGAGGGAGTTAATTTATGTGGGAGTTTTTCAACACCCATGAAATCATAGTTCTAGTTCTTAGTCCCATAATGTAACATCTGTTCTTTCCCCCCAATATTTCCTGGGAAATACCACACCTCTGAGTACTTCACCTTACCTTTGTTTATACCATTATCCTTGCCTGGGGTGTCCACTTATCTCTCCTTTGACTATCCAAATCCCATCCATTCTACAGGAACCCAGGCATGTGCGACCTTTCTCTGGAAGACTTCCTTGGGTTCTCTGGTCCGTACCTACCCACCCACCCATCCACTCTATTTTCTACACAATCACAGTAGAAGTCAGCTGCACACAATTTAGCACTCAGGACTTGACTCTACTGTATTTTTGAGGACCCTGGAAGTCTGGGTCTGGGTCCTCCACCTTTTGTATTCCCAGGCTGGGAGCAGGCACTCAGTAAACACTTATCAATGATAATTGATAGACTGTGTGATTCAAAATCACAGGATTGTTTCCTCCATGCTGTGGGAGACAGTTTTGCATAACTGGACAGAAGTGCTGGGCTTGGAGTCGGGAAAATCTGGGGTTTGGCCCCACCTTAGACACTAATAATCTCTGAGTAATGTGCTTAACTTTTCTGATCTTCAGTCTCCTTCTTTGTAAAACAGAGATAAAAATGCTTACTGTACTCATCCCATTGGGCTGTCATGAGAATCAAATGAGATAATACAGAGGCAAATGAGATAGCAAGGGAGCTCAGTGGCCCAGTGGAGAGACTGCTAGAGTTGGACTCAGGAAGACCTTGGGTTCAAACCCAGGTTCAGCCCCTTATTAGCTGCATGACTTCGGACAAGCCACCTAACCTCTTTCTGCTTCAGTTTTCTCATCTGTAAAATGGGGATAATAATAATAATGAAATGAGGGTACCTACTTCACAGAGTTGTTGTGAGGATCGAATGAGATAACTTATGTACACACTCTGTGATATATAAATGTCAACTATTATTATTGTTTGTCATTGTTGCTTAAAGCCCTTTGAAGCCCTAAAGCACTATATAAATATCAGTTATTCAAGCCTATCACTCCATCTCTCAGTGCCCCTGGGCAACTCCCTAAGAATTGAGTGGCAGAGAAATTTCTGATCTGCTTTGGTAGAAAGAGATTCCTCCGGACTTACACGAACTGATGCCGAGTGAAATGAGCAGAACCATGAGAACATCATTACACAGTATCAACAACATTGTGCGATGATCAACGGTGATAGGCTTAATTCTTCTCAACAATACCATGATCCAAGATAATTCCAAAGGACTCATGATGGAAAATGCTCTCCACATCCAGAAAAAAGAACTGTGGAATCTAAATGCAGATTGAACCATACTGTTTCTACTGGGTTTTTTCCTTTTCTTTTTTGAGGGTTTTCCCTTGTGTTCCGATTTTTTTTTCACAACATGACTAATGCAGAAATATGTTTAATGTCATTGTACATACATAACCTATATCAGATTTCTTGCTGTCTTGGGGAGGGGGGATGGAAGGGAGGGAGGGAGAAAAATTTGGAACTAAAAATCTTACAAAACCAAATATTGAAAACTATCTCTACATGCAACTAGAAAATAATAAAATACTTTTATGACTTAAAAAAAGAAAGAAAGAGATTCCTCATTGGGAGTTCTCTACCACCAGTGAAATCACACATCTGATTTTTTGAAAAGAATGATATCTTCATTTCAAGAGTTAAATTGTAGTTGAATCAGAAAAGACCCCAAAGGAGTACAGACTGCCATGTACTATTTGAAACATAAAATATCAACTTTAACTTTACACTTACTAGCTGTGTGACCCTGGGGAAGTCACTGAACCCTCATTGCCCCGCAAAAAAATCAACTTTAAAATGTTTTTCGGGTTGGGACAGAAAGTGACAGTAGCAATAAAACCTCCCAGTTACATCTCTTGCAACATCTTAGCACATTCAGCTATACCTACCTAGTATAGGACACAATAGATTTAACACTCTGCCCTAATATTTCCCAAATTGAGGCACAATAGAAGTCAAACAATCACTCATTTCATTTCATTTCCATGATTTTTCTATGCATGACACCTCAGCACAGCTTTTAATTTGAAATTAGCTCAACCACCTATTTAAAAAGCCCATGTTAATCACTGGCTGCAAACCACCAAGCCCTGGGAGACAAAGCCCAAAGTCAAACAATTCCTGCCTTCAAGGAGCTTACAGATCATCAGAGGAGACAACACGGGGACCCAGAAATACATACAAAACGAAACACTGTATTTGGTTCTCTAGTAGTTCAGGAGGTGAGTGTGATGGGGAGAGTTATTTGGTCTTCAATATGTGGCTGATGCTTTCGGGACATGGCTGTTGGGCTTCTATCGAGTCTCTACCTCCTGAGGTATGGACCCATAGCCCAGCTATGGACAGCCATTGTCTCAAAAGAATTTAAGCATTCCACAATGGTTTAATTTGCAGATGCAGACAAAACAGAGAAGGTGCTGTATTTAAGGGGCCAGGAAAGGGGAAGGGAGAGACACCATACAAGTTGGGGAAGACAGATTATGGGCTGTCCTCTCCCTTGCACTACTGCATTTTTGTTGAGATCGTCTCTCTTGGGGCCCAACTTTGCAGATTACCCCGAAGGAGTAGTGTTAGATGGTAATGACCAATGTGGAACCATTCTTGATTCGAGATACTTTTTTCCAAAGTACTAATTTAATTTGCCCCCCAAATGTCAACTATGAAGCTGAACCAGAGAAAGTGACCAGTGAGGCATCTAGGTAGTACAGTAGATAGAGTGCTGGGCCTGGAATCAGGAAAACCTGAGTTCAAATTTGACCCTAGATGCAGATTAGCTGTGTGACCTTGGGCAAGTCACTTACCCTCTGCTTGCCTCAGTTTCCTCATTTGTAAAATGGGAATAATAATAGCACCTACCTCCCAGGATTATTGTGAGGATCAAATGATATAATTGTAAAGTGCCTGGCGCATAGTAAGCACTATATAAATGTTGTTGTTGTTATTGTTATTATTAGTATTATTATTATTACTGAGTAGAGAAATTAGCACAACTGAGTGTCAATGGCATTAGACCCTAGAGCCATGGAGAGGTTCTGAATTTGGACTGGGCCTTACACCAACCTCCTTGTCATGAGACACTATGGTCTTCACTGCCCTCCTAAAACAGAATAAGGATATATGGGATGTTCAGGGAGGACTAGCACCTCTGGTGGGAGAGGCTTGCCAAGTCCTTTTCGGGGGGCTCATCCACCTTTGGTATCTACCTGGCGCTCAACTCCCACCTATGGTTGCAAGAAGCTGTTGCTACACCCCAGTAAACCATCCATCAGAGAAGCTAAACCACGTTTAGGGTAACCAACAGGCCTCAAACTTGTGGGTGAGTTAGGGGGATATATACCCCAAGCATGTGAAGACTTCCTCCAGTGGAGTGGGTGGAGGAAAACAATTTATTCCCATGGCCATGAAGACAGTTGAAGCAAGTTTGTCTCAGTTTCCTCATCTGTAAAATGGAGACAATAACTGTTCCTACCTTCCTGGGTGTTGTGAGGATAAAATGAGATCATATTTGTAAAGCTCTTTGCAAACCATAAAGTATTTTATGAACGTGAGCTATTGCTATCGTTATTATTATTATTTAACCAAGATAGTCAACAAAATACTATATATTCCCCATTCCAACTATTCTAGATAAATGGAAATTGATAGTACTAACATAGTGGAATAACCTATATATGGAGTATTTCTAGATTAACTAAAAAAGAAAAGGGAAATCCCTTTTCTTTTTTCTGATTAAATTTTATTTTTATTATGAATTTAATTACCAACAAACACAAACACAATATATAAAGAACATAAAAGCATGAAATCCCATTAGGTATAGTTTATTTTTTAATAGAATTTTTCCCTAATTACATGTAAAAACAATTTTCAACATCCATTTTAAAAACTTTGTGTTCCAAATTCTCTTCCTCCCTCCTCCCCACCTTTCCTTATGAATACAAGCAATTCAATATAAGTTATACATGTGTAGTGATGCAAGACATTTCCATATTAGTCAGGTTGTGAAAGAAAACGGACAAGAAAACCTTAAGAAAAAGAAACTTTAAAAATTATACTTCAATCTGTATTCAGACACCATCATTTCCTTCTCTGACAATAAATCACCTTTCATAAATCCTTGGATCATTGTATTGCTGAGAATAGCTAAGTCATTCATACCTGATCATCTTACAATATTGCTGTTACTTTGTATACCGTACATTTCACGTTGCATCAGCTCATGTAAGTCTTGCCAGGTTTTTCTGAGAGCATCCTGCTCATCACTTATTATAGCACATTAGTGTTCCATCATAATCACACTCCACAATTTGTTTGGCCATTCTCCAACTGATGGGCATCTCCTCAATTTCAAATTCTTTGCACCAGAAAAGGGCTGCCATAAATATTTTTTGTACATGTAGGTCCTTTAACTTTTGGGGTTTTATCTCTTTTTGGATATCGTCCTAGTAGTGGTGTTACTAGGTCAAAGAGTATAGGCATGGTTTATTATTATTTTTTAAAGTAGTGCCAATTTCCCTGTTTGTCTACCCTTCTGAACCATTTTGGGGGTTATTTTCCTTCTATGTGTTTTGTTTAGTTTAGTTTTATTGCTATTCTTTTTATTTCTTTTCTTGTCTCTTTATTGCTTCTTTCTATCACTACCCGCCTTCCTTCTCCAAATAGATGCCTTCCCTTGTGACAAATAAGCAAAACAAATCCACAGACTGCCGGTACTTTTTTGCTGGGAGAAGGTTAAAGCTGACATGTAAGCCTACTCAATCAGTAGAAAGGAACTCAATAAATACGCTGCTTGCTGATAAGAAGCTCAACTCTATGTGAGTATATTGCCCCAAATGGGGCCTTTTTCTTTTCTTCCTCTCTCTAGTATATCCTGCAGCAGAAATTCAGCTCTGAAAGGTCCTTTTTAAGGCCATTACTTGGGCCTGATTTTTAAAGTCATATTTTTGTACCCTAATAGCATTTCTAAATGACACTTTCTAAAACGTTGCTTCCTCTAAGAGGAAGTCTTTCTAAGCCTTAGGCCCCGGTCTAGAGTCCTATCTGTTGCTGGAGGGGATATTATTCTCAGCAGAAGATGGAAAGCCCTATGAGACTAATAAAAACAAGTATAAATGTAGAGGGTTTTCTAAGTGCCTTTAATCAAGTGTATTTTCATTTTCCTCTCAATTCACTATTGCTTTTCGGTAAATCTGCTTAGTCCCTAAGCTTTCAGAAATGACACAGCACGTCTGAGTAGCAGCTGGGCAACAGAACCTGAGAAAAATCAAACATTCAAATCACCCCAGCCCCGGGGCCGGAATGCTTACTCAGCACAGTCGTCAGCCTGGGAGACCAGTCCATGGCATCTAAATGACTGCATCAATTCCCTGCCCCATCAGTCAGCTGGGGAGTTCAAACAATGAAGCAGCGAGCACTTTGCATCACCTAGGTGAGGGGGCCCTGCTTTAACCCAGTCAAGCTTAAAGAGAGTTCGTGCTTTGGAAAACGCCATCTCAATCAAGAACGGTCCAAGATTGGTTTGTGTCATCTGACCCTGTTCCCGTGAGACACCAGTCATTGCCTCTTCCCAAGAGACCAGCTTCTAAAGGCCTATTCTATGAATATGTTGTTCAAAGGAGAGTGGACAGAGTAGTGAATTCACCTGGCCTGTATTTTAGGGAAGTACACCAAGATTCAGGTCCCTTTCCCATACTCTGAACAGATCTACTGGCATATTATAAATGGACCTACTGTGCACAATACCAGAAGCAAGTCATATTCCATGACATATAAGTCCCTGGAGCTTTGCAAATGCTAAATACGTAATCAGTGCCTTTTTTCCCATGAAAGTATTTTATTATTTTCCAGTTACATGTAGAGATAGTTTTCAACATTTGTTTTTATAAGATTTCTAGTTTCAAATTTTTCTCCCTCCTTCCCCTCCCCCCCAAGACAGCAAGAAATCTGATATAGGTTACATATGTACAATAACATAAAACATATTTCTGCATTAGTCATGCTGTGAAAGAAGAATAAGAGCAAAAAAGGAAAAATCTCAAAAAAGAAAAACAAAAAAAACAATAGAAATAGTATGGTTCAGTCTGCATCTAGTTCCATAGTTCTTTTTTTCTGGATTTGGAGAGCATTTTCCATTATGAGTCCTTTGGAACTATCTTGGACCATTGTATTGCTGAGAAGAGTCAATTCTATCACAGTTGATCAACACACAATGTTGTTGATACTATGTATAATGCTCTCCTGGTTCTGCTCATCTCACTCAGTATCAGTTCATGTAAGCCCTTCCAGGTCTCTCTGAACTCCTACTCATCGTTTCTTACAGCACAATAGTATTCCATTACATTCATATGCCACAACTTGTTCAGCCATTCCCCAATTGATGGGCATCCCCTCAATGTCCAATTCCTTGCCACCACAAAAATAGCAGCTATGAATATTTTTGCACATGTGGGTCCTTTTCCCTTTTTTATGATCTCTTTGGGAAAAAGACCTAATAGTGGTATTGCTTTACATCCCTTTGGGCATAGTTCCAAATTGCTCTCCAGAATGGTTGGATCAGTTCACAGCTCCACCAACAATGCATTAGTGTTCCAATTTTTCCACAGCTTCTCCAACATTTATTATTTTTCTCTTTTGTCATATTAGCCAATCTGATAGGTGTCAGGTGGTACCTTGGAGTTGTTTCAATTAGCATTTCTCTAATCAATAGTGATTTAGAGCATTTTTTCATATGGCAATGGATAGCTTTGATTTCTTCATCAGAAAACTGCTTGTTCATATCTTTTGACCATTTCTCAATTGGGGAATGACTTGGATTCTTATAAATTTGATTTAGTTCCCGATATATTTTAGAAATGTGGCCTTTGTCAGAAATACTGGCTATAAAAATTGTTTCCCAGCTTTCTGCCTCCCTTCTAATTGTGAATGCATTGCTTCTGTTTGTGCAAAACCTTTTTAATTTAATGTAATTAAAATCATCCATTTTGTATTTCATAATATTTTCTATCTCTTGTTTGGTCACAAACTGTTCCCATAAATCTGAGAGGTAAACTATTCCTTCCTCTCCTAATTTACCTATGGTATCACCTTTTATGTCTAAATTATGTACCCATTTTGACCTTACTTTAGTATAAGGTGTAAGATGTTGGTCTATTAATCAGTACCTTTTGATTTAAACTGATGTATATGTCTGTACCAATAAGACCAAAGATCAAAGATTCCAAAAATGTAAGCTAATTCATAATTATATTGTGATTTACAAATCTATTCCCAAAGCAAAGTGTCTGTTTAAAGAAGATATTGGTACTTGGTTGCAGCTCAATTTACAGATGAAGAAACTGAGGCAAACAGGGTAAAGTGACTTGTCTAAGGTCACACAGCTAGTAAGTGACTGAAGTCATATTTGAACTCATGTCTTCCTGACTCCAGGCCCAGTGCTCTATCCACTGGGCCATATAGCTGCCCTTCGATTTTCATACCAGAGCCCTTAGAATAGTCAACATCTTCTTAGACTAACAAGGATAATAAAAAACTCAGAGCCTTAATTGAACAAATAAATAATTAGCCTCAAGAACAGCCCTGTGAGCCAAATCATAATTCATTATTTTTTCCTGTCCTATTTTTTTTTTTAGTGAGGCAATTGGGGTTAAGTGACTTGCCCAGGGTCACACAGCTAGTAAGTGTTAAGTGTCTGAGGCCGGATTTGAACTCAGGTACTCCTGACTCCAGGACCGGTGCTCTATCCACTGTGCCACCTAGCTGCCCCCCTGTCCTATTGTTGATATTTCAGTGGTCTGTGTTGTTTTTGAGAGGCAGTATGGTACAGTACAGAGGTGTCAAATACTGTGTGTGGCCTATGACACTCCTGAGTTCAGCCCAAACAAAAATAAAATGTATTTGGGAAACATTTAACAAGATAAAAACATAATAAGACATAGATAACATGTGGTTTCCTAAGCCAATGTCTTACCCACAGGCCCTACCCCTGTAGTGCCAGTGAATCATGCAGTATTTGAACCACTAGAACATAGATAATGGATTAAACTTAATTGGCATTGCTCTGAAGGGCAGAACTGGGATAAATGGGTAAAAATCATAGGAATGGGGCAGATTTTAGCTCAGTAAAAGAAATATGTTCCTGACTGAAAATAAAATAGGCTGCCTTATTAGGTAGTGAGCTCCCTGTCTCTGGAGGTATTTGAGGAGGAGCTGTACAGCCGTTTGTTGTGGATATTATAGAGGGGATTCCTGAATTGGGTAAACCCTGAAGTCTCTTTCAAACTCAAAGATTCTGTGAAAAAATAGCAAGGGCTAACTGAATCCACAAGATACTAATACAACGTTACCACTGACTCCCAAGAGCAGGTATTCAAATAACAAATATTAACAGGGAATTTCCCCCTCAAGATCCCCTTGCAATCATTTCCAAAGAAAAGGTGAAAACCTAAGATTCCCATAGCCAGCTGGCCTTGGCCTTCAAAGCACATTTGAGCTTATTCAGGTGCAACTATGACTAACACAGGATGGGAAAAATCCCAGTGTATGGAGAGACCACACGTTCCATTTGAGGAAGCCTGGGAGTCAAGATGTTCCACCAGACGAGTCTGACATTTCGGTTAAGAACCAAAGTTCAGTTCCACATCAGAAACAGGAATGGACCCACAAGCATAGCATCACCCACTGGCCCAGATTAGCATGTGCAGCCAGCAGACCCCCGTGAGAAAAGTGCTCACAACTGCTCAGCGTCAGATGCTGCAGGCCAACCAAAGCCCCTGAAAATGGGACCCCTCTGTGTAGGAAAAGTCTGATGAAACACTGCTCACTCATTCAACAAACAGTTATTAAATATATTCTACGTCCAGTGCGCTGTGCCTGGCAGTGGGAGGAGATAGAAGGATAAATCGGACATGAGTTGTCAGATTGGGGTCCCCGGAGGGCAGCTATTGATCACCTTGGGTCTTATGTGTCCCTAGTCTTTCTTCTTTGTTGCATCTCTTAGATGTTGTCTCCTGCCTCAGGTGATCGCCTCCTGTCCCTCTGTATCTGGAGCTGTTTGGAGAGTGGTTGCCTCAGCTCACTGTTATCCAACATCTACTGTTATCCAGCATCTACTACCAGTGAACAGCTCTGTTGTGAAGCACCATGGCTGATGGTGGTAGGGACAGAAGACAGTAAATCTCTGCCTCACTCACTCATGGAGGAAATATGGATTCCCTCTCTGGGGCTGGGTTCTTCCTCATACATCAGAGCTGGGAAGCTCAGCTTTTTTTAATTTTTTGGCAGGGCAATGAGGGTTAAGTGACTTGCCCAAGGTCACACAGCTAGTAAGAGTCAAGTGTTTGAGGTCAGATTCGAACTCAGGTCCTCCTGAATCCAGAGTCAGTGCTTTATCCACTGTACCACCTACCTGCCCCCAAGCTCAGCTTTTTAAGAACAATTAGGGCATGACTTAGCTTTTTCAATTGAATCAAGAAAAACTCAGTTCATAAAGCGATAATAGGAAATTAATGTCTTTGTATACTATTACCTCATCAGTTCTAGTATCTGCCCCTTGACTTCTCTGAATATATCAACTGGGGAGGATGGGAGTGATAGAAATCTATTGGTCAGAAACCAATTCCCTCCCCTCCATACACAGTCACTGGTAAAATAAGGTTATGGCATAAAGGGGGTATTTGTCTTTTTTGCTAACAACAGGGATGCTTACATGACCCCAGGAAGGCCATTGACAAAGAGGATATACAGAGAATGACAGCCTGGAAAATGTTGGGACTAGATACCAGGCTCTATGAGGATCAGCTTAAAGAAATGGGTCTGTTTGGCTTGAAGAAGAAATGCCCTGGGAGATGTGGGGGAGGGAGGCAGGCAACGGGACATGTGAGCTGCCTTCAAGGACTTTAAGGTCTATTGTGTAGAAGAGAGGTTAGCTTTGTTCCGCTTGGCCCTAAATGAATGAATGAGGAGATGGAGATAAAAATGGCAAGGAGGAAAATGTACACCCTTTATTAGGAAAAACTTGCCGACAGTTTGAGCTTTTCCAAAGTGGAATAGGCCACTAAAGGAGGGAAGGGATCCCCACTCATTTGAGGTCATCTGTAAACATGGGATGGGTAGGACCCCTTGTTGGGAAGGCAAGGAGGAGATTCTCATTCACAGGTGAGTTGGACAAGGGGGCCTCTGAGCCCTCCCCCAGTTCTGAGAGTCTGTGATACTACAACAATGGAGCACCACGCTCCATGTTTTTATTTATCTCTCATAAAACACATGAGAAAGGAGGGAACTTTGAAAGAAGCATGAACTTTGTTTAAAGATGGGGAAGCCAAGGTGCCTACCTAAATCCCCATAGAAGATCAGGGGCAGAGACAAAAGCAGAAGTGGGACATCTCAGTGGAGCACCTTTCTTATGAATGGTACTATCCAACAAAGGACTGCTGTTAGGCAGACTGGCCCAGAATGGAAAGAACCTTAGAGATCACCCTGTCACAGAATCACAAAATATCAGGAAGGACCTTGGATAAATGAATAATAGAATACTATTGGGCTATAAGAAATGATAAGCAGGGGCAGCTAGGTGGCGCAGTAGATAGAGCACCGGCCTTGGCCTCAGATTAACACTTACCAGCTGTGTGACCCTGGGCAAGTCACTTAACCCCAATTGCCTAAGAAGGAAAGGAAGGAAGGAAGGAAGGAAGGAAGGAAGGAAGGAAGGAAGGAAGGAAGGAAGGAAGGAAGGAAGGAAGGAAGGAAGGAAGGAAGGAAGGAAGGAAAGAAGGAAAGAAAGAAAGAAAGAAAGAAAGAAAGAAAGAAAGAAAGAAAGAAAGAAAGAAAGAAAGAAAGAAAGAAAGAAAGAAAGAAAGAAAGAAAGAAAGAAAGAAAGAAAGAAAGAAAGAAAGAAATGACAAGCAGATGGATTTCAAAAAATCCTGGAAGGATTTACATGAATTGATCCTGAGTAAAATGGGTAGAACCACAAGAACATTGTACACAGTATCAACAACACTGTGGGATAATCAACGGTGATAGACTTAACTATTCTCAGTAATATAAGACAATGCCAAAAGACTTGTGGTGGAAAATGCCCTCCACATCCAGAAAAAGAACTGTGGAATCTGAATGCAGATTGAAACATACGATTTCCACTTTTGTTGTTGCTTTTTTGTTATTGTTCTTGTTTAGTTTTTTCTTGCGTTTTTTCTTCTTTTTGTTCTGATCCTTCTCTTACAACATGACTAATGTAGAAATATGTTTAACATGATTGTAATGTATAACCTATATCAGATTGCTTGCTCGCCTCAGGAGGGGGAAGGGAAGGGAGGGTGAGAGAAAAATTTGGAACTAAAAGAAAATCTTTACATGTAATTGGAAAAAAAAATTTAAATTTTTTTTAAAAAAGGAAGGACCTTGAAGACCAATTAGATGATTATGCATCTGAACAAGGATGCATCCCATCTGACAAGTGGTCATTCATGCTTTGCTTGAAGACTTCTAGGGGAGGGAAGGCCACAGCTTCCCAAGGCAGTCCACTCCACTGTAGGATTGTTCCAATAGCTATAAAGTTATACTTTAACCTCAGGTTCAAATCTACGTCTCTGTAACTTGCACCGTTTCCCCTACTTCTGCTCAATGGGGCCAAGCAAAATGATCCTTTCTTTTTTTTTTTTTCCATGGGGCAATGAGGGTTAAGTGACTTGCTCAGGGTCACACAGATAGTAAAAGTGTCAAGTTTCTGAGGCTGGATTTGAACTAAGGTCCTCCTGAATCCAAGGCTGGTGCTTTATCCATTGCGTCACCTAGCTGCCCCTAAAATGATCCTTTCTTCACATGTTAGTCCTTCTAGCACTTGATGGCAGTTATCGCATCCCCAAAACCTTCCCTTCTCCAGGCTAAATACCCCCCCGGTTTCTTCTCCTCATATAGCATTGTCTCCAGTTGTCACATCATTCTGGTTGGCCTTCTCTAGAGATTCTGAAGCTTATTAACCCCTTTCCTATGAATACAATCCAAAATATCCTCCTTAATCAGTGTCCTCCCTCTGAACTGCCTCTCATATTATCCTGCATGTATCTTGTCTATACATAGTTGTTTGCACATTATCTTTCTCATTAGACTGTAAATTCCTGAAGAGAAGGGACTGTTTTGGGGGGACTTTTCTTTGTATCCCCAGTCCTTGGAACATACCCTGCTACATAGTAGATGCTTAATGAACGCTAATTGACTGATTAACACAAGTATTGCTATTCCATGATTGCATATGCTGTTCAAAGTGCTGTACAGAGAGCAAGGGGTAACTAATCAGTGCAGTGCATAGAGTACCAGGTCTGGAGTTAGGAAGACTCATCTTCCTAAGTTCAAATCTGGTCCCAGACATGTCCTAGCTGTGTGACCCTGGGCAAGTCACTTCACCTTGTTTGCCTCAGTTTCCTCATCTGTAAAATGAGTTGAGAAAGGAAATGGCAAACCAATCTAATAACAAGAAAACCTCAAATGGGGTCATGATGAGTTGGACAAGATTGAAAAACAATATAACAATAATAGATAGCAGAACCCAATGAGAACAGTACTCATAATTGCCTGAAGTTAGATACTGCAGGACAATCATGTCCCTGAAAATGGGGTCCTGTAAGTCTCCATGATGTTATCAGGTAGGACCAACACTCCCTTTTGGCATAGCCATATCTTATTAAATTGCAAACTCTTTGAGGGGGCAGGGACCGTGTCTTATTTATGAACTTTACTAGTTGTCAAGATCATCACCTTCCTTCCATCCATCACAATCTTAGAGTCATACTTAATTCTTCATTGTCCCCACCCATATTCAATCAGTTTCCACGTCTTATTGATTCTACCTCCATAAGATCTCCTGTATCCATTCCCTTCTCTCTAATCGTGTAGCCACCAACTGGGTTCAGGTCCACATCACCCTGACTACAGCATGAATTGGTTTCCCTTATTCATCCCACTGCTCTCCAATCATTCTCTACATTGCTACCAAAGTGATATCCCTAAAAGCACAAGTCTACAATGGCTCCCTATTGCCTCTAGGGTATGTGTCTGGTATTAAAAGCTCTTTACAAGCTGGCTCCCACCTACCTTTGTAGGCTTTTAACATGCTCCTCCCTATCTGTCACTGGTCCTTGACAAAGTAGGCTACTTGCTACTCCTCATACGTGACTTACATCTCCATCTATGAGTTTCCGTGTCTTGCAGTGTGCTCCTGCCTCATAATCCTTAACTTTTGTTAAAGTTCTGCTCAAATGCCATCTCCTCCATGGGACTTCTCCTGATCCCTCTAATTGTTAGTGCCTCTCTGTCCCCTCAAAAGTATTTACATGTATACACATACTATATACATAAACACATATTTATATATACATACACATACATCCATATACATGTATACATAAATATACATATACACACAGGGTTTCCCAAAACTTTTACTACAGTTTTAAGCTTTAACAGCTTAAAGTAGCTTTAAGTTAAATAGCTTAAAACTGCACTCTGGGACATTCTGTGTGTGTATTCATATACATACGTGTATGCATGTATCTTTATTTTTATATGTATATCCTTTTCCTCCAAGTGCTTATAAATTTCTGGAGGGCATGAATTAGCATTTTTTGTCTTTATATCCTAATAATTATATCTAATTGATATATTATTTGATATAATTATAACAATTATATAAAATTAATATATAACAATAATGTTATAATAATTTCTATCTAACACAGTGCCTGACATATAGTTGGTACTGAATAAATGCTTTTTGATTGACTTTTCATATTTCATAATGCCTATCACAATGAATTGTACACTGAGTTTAATCAATGTTGGCTGAATGAATGCCCAGTGCCCTCTTTTTTGTAAATGAGGAAACTGAGTCCAAGAATGACAATGTGACTTGTTCCGGGTCATGCAGATAGTAATGAGATGATTTTCATTGGCTTTTCCCACCTGTAAGTATACCTATATACACATATGTTAGTGTATATATGTACACACACATTCCTGTGGAAGGAAGGGAAGGAAAGTAGTGGGGGAAAAGAAAGAAAGGAAAAAACAAGAAAGAAAGGAAGAAAAGGAATGCGGGAGGTAAAAGAAAATTCACAGTACCTTCTAGAAATAACAGTACCATTAATTGTCCTCCTCCATCCTCATAATTCACCAAATCATCCTCCCGTGGGTTAGACTTAATTACAGTCTAGTTTAAACTCATTCTGGACATGGTTGCGAATCCTGAGTTGGATGCCAGCTTATGCATTTGGAAGAATGACTGGGTGGGAAGGCTCCTTCCAGCTTCATTCTGTTCCAAATACGGAAATACTGAAGAATGTTAAGATTGATTTCAATGTGAAGAATTAAGTGCAGTGTCTCTGAAGGTTTCTTGGCTCTAAGAGCCCCAAAAGTACGTCACAGGATTCTGATCAACCCAAGAAGTGACACTGAAAACGGGAAGAATCATGCTTTCTCCAATAACAATAACTTTTACTGGCTTAAGTGACTGGTCACTGCTTAATTTAGTGATTTGCTTTTTTTTTTTTTAAAGAAAACAGAACTAAACCTATACATTTTTTATAAAAGAATTTACTCGTCCAGCCATCAAGTGCAGTCCAGTGCCTCTTGTGTGCTCAATTTTTTGGCTATTCCTCATACTTTTTAGTTCTTAGGAAGAACCTTTCTAAGTAATTAACATCTCCTTGGTATTAAAGGGGAAAACTTAATAATGATAGAAACAGAGCCTGGACCCGTGATTTCATTGATATAAGGAACTCCCAGGTGTGGAAACTTCCTCCACCAATCCTGACACCTTCTCTGCAACTTATAACCTTTTAAAAACGACTGGAGCGGGGCAGCTAGGTGGCACAGTGGATAGAGCACCAGCCCTGGAGTCGGGAGTTCCTGAGTTCAAATCCGGCCTCAGACACTTAACACTTACTAGCTGTGTGACCCTGGGCAAGTCACTTAACCCCAATTGCCTCACTAAAAAAAAAAAAAAAAAAGACTGGAGCACTGAGAAATTGAGTGACTCCCCCAAGGACACACAGACTTGAACCCAGGTTTTTCTGCCCTCTTCTCTATCCGCTATGCCATTCCATGATTCTCTCCATCCCACAGCAGTTGAATTTGAAATGGTGAATTCTTGGCTCCAATTATTTAAAGGCCCATTCTTTAATTGTCAAGAGTCTAGGGGCTTGACTCATTGACTTTTCAATTTCCTTTGCTGCCCTCTGATTACGTGATCTTAAATCAAGAACTTTATTTTCACTTGTGGCCACCTTGATGACCCAAAGACTTTGGCTTTTTAGTATTTTGTATAGATCACCACTGTAATGGATATGATCTCATCAGTGTGAACATTATCTCCTTTGGCACAGAATGCAAGCCTGGCATACCTGCCTTCCTCCCTGATTCTTGTCCTTATCCAGCCGTCACTTAGTATCCACCAACATACTGGGATATGATGCTTTCCTTGTATTCTTAACACGTGGTGCAGACACCGATGAAGCACCTGGGCTGTCCATCAGATATCCTTGCTCTCCCTGTATGACTGGCCTATCTTTTTTCCTATTATACATTTCTCAAAGTCATTCATTCATTCATTGGTGAGTGTTCAGGGAGGACCAGCACCTCTGATGTGCAGACTTGCTGAGCCCTTTTCAGGGCTGCTGCTCATCCAACTTTGGTGTCCACCTTCACCCAACTCTCACCTGTGACTCCAAGTAGCATGTGCAGCAGCCATACCCTGGTAAACCTTCTTGGCAGATGGGCTAAACCAGGTTGGGGGTAACCAACAGGCCACAAACCCATTAATGAGTTTGAGAGGTGTCTACCTAAAGCATGTGAACACTCTCCCCAGGGGAATAGGTAGATGAGAACAATTTGTTCCAATGGCCTTCAAGGAAGCTGAAGTCCGACACAGAAGATGCCAAAGTCAATCCACTGCATCCAGAGCTGTTGCCAGTTGTCCTGATTTTGTCTTGCTGCTGGACTTTGATGACTCTGGAAGAGAGAGTGAGGCTGATGACTTTGTGCAACTCTGCCTCACTTAAATCCAATTCATGCAGCAGTCAAGACATCACCGTGTGATGTGATTGGTCTTCTTGGAAAATGAAGGACAAACAAGGACCACCCTTTACATTACTTCTCCTAGACAACTCCCAGTCTGGAAAGTGCTGTAGCCTGATATAGTCCACCCCTGACCTTTCCATTGATCTTGGGCTGAACCTCAATCCTTGAGATAGACTATGACACATGGTCATAGAAAATCATCAGAATATTGGTGTCAAAAAGACAGGCCTTTGTTTCAAGGGAAGAGTGTAGGGTCATTAAGGGAAGGGAACAAGCATTTATTAACCACCTATGATGTGCCAGGCATTGTGCTAAGTACATTACAAAAGAACTTTGCAATATTCCAAAGGCAACCCAATCTACTATCCTTGGATAGTAGATTGATTCTGGGCCGAGGTCATAGTTGACTCAAATGTCTGGTCTTTGTATAGATCTTTGTATAGATAGATAAGCCCTCCAATCAACTGTAGAGCATGGACTAGACTAGGAGAAGCCATTCTTTATCTATTTAGTATTTCCTTCGTGGATTATCAGGCCAAACCCTTTTGAATGATAATAGATCTTATTTATGAGTTTCCCCAAGGTTACAATACAAACAGTAGTATCTGGAGGGCTTTCCTTCTTTTGCACAAGACATTTTCCATATGAAATCCCACTGGACTTATTGTTTGTTCACTATTTTAAAAAAAACATTTGGTAGAGTAAAACACTGCCCTAAAATCTCCCCTTCAACCAGGTGTCAGCCAGGCATACACCAAAGTGGTGCATTTTTATAGCCACAACATCCCTGGTGCTGTCATTGTCCTCCTTTTACAGATGAGACAATTTGGACACAGAGTTTAAGTTACTTAGCCAGGGTCACAAGGCTAGTGAGTGTCCAAGGCAGGATTTGAACTCAGGTCTTCTTGACTCCAAGGCCAATAGTCTAACCACTGCACCAATTAAGTGCCTTGCTTATGGTGGGTACTAAATATGCACTTGTGAATTAATGGGTGAATGAATGAATGAACGAATGCCATTTAGTCTTCCATAGTAAATAACAGAGCATTGTACAACTCTGCAAATAGTTTTGAAAAAATCATTTAGCTCACAAAAATTGCATTCATTCCACCAAAGGTGCCCTGGCTCTGACCATGTTCCTCCCACACTCCCAATGTGACTATGCACAACATAACTATACATGTGCAACAACAACAACAACAACAACAAAAATTAGCTGCTCTCCCCAAATTGTTTCTTTTCCAATGAAAATAAATAAACAGGGGCACTTAGGTGGCACCGTGGATAGAGCACTGGCCCTGACTTCAGGAGGACCTGAGTTCAAATCCAGTCTCAGACACTTAGCACTTACTAGCTGTGTGACCCTGGGCAAGTCACTTAATCCCAACTGCCTCACAAACAAAACAAAACAAACAAACAAACAAAAAAAGAAAATAGATAAATAAAACTAATAAGTCAAGTAAAATGCATAGTTCATGTGCATACATATTATCCCACAACTAGAGGGAACAGAGCAGTGGATAGAGTTAAGAAGATCTGAATTCAAATCCAGCTTTGGATACTTACTAGCTGGGTGACCCTGGCCAAGTCACTTAACTCTATTTGCCTCAGTTTCCTCTTCTGAAAAATGAACTGAAGAAGGAAATGGCAAACCACTCCAGTATCTTTGCCAAGAAAACCCCAAATGGGGTCACAAAGACTCAGACATGCCTGAACCACCACAACAAAAGTCATCCTACTCTGATGCCTGTTTTGGTATGCAGCAACATTGGTCTCTTGAGGGCTATTCCAATAGAATGTAAGCTCTATCAGTTTTGTTTTGTGGGGCAATGAGGGTTAAGTGACTTGTCCAAGGTCACACAGCTAGTAAGTGTCAAGTGTCTGAGGCTGGCTTGGAACTCAGGTCCTTCTGAATCCAGGGCAGGTGATTTATCCACTGTGTACTTAGTTGTCCCAGCTCTATCAGTTTTAATCAAAAATTATGTTTTTATAGAAAAGACAAAGTTGGGGCAGCTAGGTGGCACAGTAGATAGAGCACTGGTCCTGTTAGGAGAATCTGAATTCAAATCCAGACTCAGATACCCTAGGCAAGTCACTTAACCCCAATTGCAGAAAGAAAGAAAGAGAGAGAGAGGGGGGGGAGGGAGGGAGGGAGGAAGGAAGGAAGGAAGGAAGGAAGGGAGGGAGGGAGGGAGGGAGGAAGGAAAGAAGGGAGGGAGGAAGGGAGGGAGGGAGAAAGGAAGGAAAGAAGGAAGAGAAAAAGAGAGTGAAAAAGAAAAAAGGCATAATTGGTGGAATCACATGTTATTTCTCACAGATATTCACAGTGCACAGAACACTGGGCCAAGGGTCTTGAAGAACTGAATTCAAACCTGACCTCAATCACGAGCTGTATGACCCTGTGCAGGGTTATTCACTTAACCCTTGCCTGCCTCAGTCTCCTCAACTGTGAAGTGGGTATAATGACAGTACCCACCACAGAAGGTCGTTGTGAGGATCAAATGAGATGACATTTGCCAAAGCAGTCAGCACCATGCCTGGAACATAGTAAACACTTAATAAACGCTTGCTTCCTCCCTTCTCCCCCGATTTTTTGCTTAATTACTAACAAGTACTGCCCTTCATCTGGCGGCAACCATTGGGTAAGAAGCCTAAGCACCAAATACATTCGGTGATACTATACATCACAGTGGCCTTTGACGGCTCTGGCTTAGAATGGCCTCCAACCTTCCCTTTGTTTGGCCCCTTTGGTCCGAGCAGTAAAAGCCTGGGACGGTACTTGGGGAATTGTGTTTGAGCTCGGCTTCTCATTTCGGATTCATTGTAAATGACATTTGCAGAACCTTTGTAAAGTCCTTCCTGGGGCACTTTTAAGCCTTCTACCTTGGGTTTGTACATACATGATGGACACAATCTGAAAGTGGAATTTAAAGACAAATATATTAACGATCAGGAAGCTGACATTACACACTTGTTCACAATATATTTATTCCAGGTCCTGGAACAAACACACATGGCCCCTGTGGAAGAGAAGCTAAAACGGGCAGGCAGCAGAACTAGCGGAAATGAAGTCTGCTTAGTCTAGGGGGAAGGAAATTCAATTTGCCTTCAAAATGCTGTCCCCAGGTTGTTTCCAGTGCACACAGCCTCTAAGACGGCAGAATTCAAAGCAGCCTGGGCACTTTAGCTAGATACTCTACGTATCCACTAGCGATTTTTCACCTGAAATGTCTGATTTTTTTATTTAGGCGTGGCATATGTGGACCAATGATCATTTTCACAGCAAGTAAACTTGAGGCCTCGTTTCACAGCTTTTGGCTACTGTGGCATTTTCTTTTTCTTTAGTTCAGATTAAACCAAGGAAAACCATATATCTTTTTTCAAGAGGCTTTATTTATTTTATTTTGTTTGTTTGTTTTGTGAGGCAACTGGGGTTACCTGACTTGCCCAGGGTCATACAGCTAGTAAGTGTCAAGTGTCTGAGGCCGGATTTGAACTCAGGTCCTCCTGACTCCAGGGCCAGTGTTCTATCCACAGCACCACCTAGCTGCCCCCAGCTTTATTTATTTTAAAGAAGTTTCTATTGAAAGAACTGACTCTCTCCCATTCTCATAAAATGCTCCAATATGACTGTCTCCACCCTTGACCTGCCTAGGTTCATTATGGAAAATCAGTCAATTAACAACCAGTGCGTGCCAAGCACTGTCCTAAGCACTAGGAATACAAACCCAAGTAAAAAGACAGTCCCTGCCCTCAAGGAGCTTACATTCTAATGGGGGGGGTGATATATAAATGGCAGAGGCTGGAGGATGAGGAATGGCTGGTCTGGGGTCCTTTCCCCAAACTCCCTTGGAGTTTCCAGGAAGAACTCATCAGTGAAAGAAGAAGGCCCCTAAGAGGAGAGTCAGGAGTTAGCTGAGGCATGGTGGCATTGTCAGGGATGGCTGGTCTGGGGATCTTCCCCAAAATTGAGGCTCTAAGGAGAACTTCCCAATGGGAGAAGGGGCCAACTAGGAACACAGTCTGGAAACAGCTGAGGCATGATGGTATAGCCAGGAGAAAGAAGCCCAAGTCATGTTGAAAGGGCCCTAGATTTAGAGTCAGAGCCTCATTCCTAAACTTCCCATGTCACTTGTGTGACCTTGGGAAAATCATCACACTCCTTTAGGCATCCTGGTCCTTATCTATACAATGAGGGGTTTAAATTAAATGATTGCTAAGTTTCCTGCCACCACAAAAGCTTAAGTCCTCATGAAGTTAGATCTCCAATATTTTTCCCTCAGTCAGTACTGGACATACAAAAGAAAAGAAGAGATGTCTTTCTTTCATTCATTCATTCATTCATTTATTTATTTACATTTTATTTTTTTCTGTTACATGTAAACAATAATTTTTAACATTTATTTTAAAATAGTAGTTTATATTTTCCAATTACATGTAAAGACAATTTTTTTTTTTGGTGGGGCAATGAGGGTTAAGTGACTTGCCCAAGATCACATAGCCAGTGTCAAGTGTCTGAGGCCTGATTTGAACTCAGGTCCTCCTGAATCCAGTGCCGGTGCTTTATCCACTGCACCACCTAGCTGCCCTCAAAACAGATTTTTAACACTTATTTTTTCTAAACTTTTGAGTTCCAAATTTTCTCCCTGCCTTCCTTACCTCTCATGTTTTTCTTTAACTCATATATTATCCAACTATTTTGCTATCATAAAGTAGATGTGACATTGTTCAATTAGGATCAGCTGCTTTTCTCACCTAGAATCATAGAATTGCAGAATTTGAGAGCAGACATTTATTTAGCCCATACACTCAAGATATCTTCATTATAAAATACTTGATGAATGGCTGAGCCTGCTACTAAGAAAATTACTGTTTAAAATGGTCACTAAATTCTTTCTTTTTCAATGCAATTCTCTCTTACAATTTTTATCTTATTTCTATTGGTCTTTTGTTTTCATACCACATTCATTTCTAAAAGGATCCCTCACTACTTTACTATCCAGCAGGTCATTCCTTGTAACAAAGAGGAAGAAGAAAAGCAGTTCTGCAACACTGAACTCCTCAACCATGCCTGACAGTATATGTGCCATTCCATACTCATAGTCCCCCACCTCTATGAAGAAGAGAGGGAGAAGAAATGCATTTCTTTTTATATGTGTCTTCAAGTATTTGAAGGATCCTGACAAAGAGGAATTAGGTTCATTCAGCTTGCCCCACTGGACACAACTAGAGCAATGGGTAGAAATGGAAGACAAATTGAGCCTTAATACAAGGAGAAACTTCCCAACAGTTAGATTATCCCAAAGTTCAAAGGGCTGTTTTGGGTAATGGTGGGTTTCCACTTAGTAGATGTCTTCAAGCAAAGGCTGGTTGACAACATGTCCAGTGTGTTCTAGAGGACAGGATTCTTGTCCAGGTTCTGATTGGACCAGATGACCTCTAAGGTCCCTTCTAAGTCCCAGATTCTGCAGTTCTCTGACCTGTTATGGTGGGTGACTTTCTCTTTACTGAAAAATAATAGAGAAAAAATTTAAAACAAAGCAATAAATGCATAATATTGAGTGGGTCTTATGAAAAATAAGTATAAACCCTTAATAAATTATGCCATTAAATTTTTTGTCTTTCATAATTAATATTTTAAACTACTATTCTTTATTTATTTTAATTATTTGGCAGGAACTGACTATAAGGGTTATTTTTATATTTTTCTTACTTGTAGAAGTTTGAAAGCTAGTTAGTGGTATGTACTTTAAACACATTGCTGCCTTCTCTTTTGGGGTAATATGGAAATAATGTTTCACAAATTAAAGGTTTTTTTACCCACCCCCCCAGGCAGGGTAGACCAGTGGAAGGAGCACTGAATTTAAAAGTCAGGGCAGGGGGCAGCTAGGTGTCCCAGTGCATAAAGCACCAGCCCAGGATTTAGGAGGATCTGAATTTGAATTCAAATCTGGTCTCAGACACATGACACTTATTAGCTGTATGACCCTGGGCATGTCACTTAACCCTCATTGCCCTGTATCTCCCCCCCCCCCAAAGAGATGATTTTAAAAGTCAGGACAACCTGAGTTGGAATCCTGTTTTATACATGTATCAGTCATGTGACCTTGGGCACTGAGTCTCAGTTTCCTAATCAATAAAATAGGTATAATAATAGTTGATAAGCATTTATTAAGCACCTACTATGTTGAATAGTGCTGAGTGCTAGGAATACAAAGAAAGGCAAAAGACAGTCCTTGTTTTCAAAGAATTCACAGTCTAAGGGGGCAGCTAGGTGGTGCAGTGGTTAAAGCACCAGCCCTGAATTCAGGAGTACCTGAGTTCAAATCCGGCCTCAGACACTTGACACTTACTAGCTGTGTGACCCTGGGCAAGTCACTTAATCCCCATTGCCTGCAAAAAAACAAAAACAAAAACAAAAACAAAAACAAAAACAAAAACAAAAAGAATTCACAGTCTAATGGAGAAGACGACCCATAAACAACTCTGTACAAACAAAGCCTATACAGGATGAATTGGAGATAATGGATACCTGATATCTCTACCACACAGATGAGGATAAATAGGAGTTAATGCGGGGGCAGCTAGGTGGTGCAGTGGATAGAGCACCAGCCCTGGATTCAGGAGGACATGAGTTCAAATCTGGCCTCAGACCCTTGACACTTACTAGCTGTGTGACCCTGGGCAAGTCACTTAACCCCAATTGTCTAACACACACACACACACACACAAAATTAAATTAAATTTTTTTAAAAAAAAGAATTAATGCTAACCTTCAAGTACCTGTCCATGTCAGCTTTTATTATTGGCACAGTATTATGTTCCTTAAGAAAGGGAATTTCTTTTTTTTTCTTCTCAAAGAAAGTTTTAAGTGTACAAAATACCTACCAAGTGAGAAGGGGAGACATTTCTATTAATGCTTCTGAGCCCAGGAAGTTGCAAGTAATGCATTTTTAAAATATTCACCAATTTATTTCTCTTCTTATTCTGTGTAATTCACATGTTTTACTGTACTTATAAATCACTTCTAGGCATGCTGTCTTTCCCTTCATTGGTTTCACTTCCAAAGAAAGGCCACCTATTTCTCAGTATATATACAGGCCCGAATATTTATTAGAAATTCTACAAAACTCCAAAGTCAGACAAACCAAGGGTTTGGCCCTGTTGAAGCTTAGCTCTGTAAAGGAACATCTTGTGTTAGGAAGGGAGGAAGGGATTAACTAAATGGGGGAGAAGGAGGGTGTTGTGGGGGAAGGGGAGGAAGGGCTAGGGGCCTCTGGGTAGTCAAATATGCCCAGCATCCTTGGCCAACACTTCTACCCATCCATTTCTGCCCCTGGCTCACTGCGGACAGAACAAATTATTCTTTGTCAGGGCAGTCCCTTGCCTTATACTTATGCATAAAACAAAACAAAGCTAAAAAAACCCCTCAACATACACATTTCCAAGCCTGAAGGTCTAGTCTTTGTGTATTAGACCTCTTTATTATATAGTGTGGCTTGTATAAGGTGGATGATGCTGGCTTGTTTAAATGGATAACATTAAGCAAAGGAATCAGAGCATACAAAGGCAACCCAGATCTTTCAGTTTGCTCACCAGAGCTCATGTAACTGCAAGCCTAATAAATGGCTGAGCTGGAAGAGCATTCTGTGTATTGACATGCAAATAAGAACTCCAAGGATCACTTTTTCTCCCTTAAAATTACCCATCTCTAGCAGATCCAACAGAAAGTCACTTCTGACTTCTAGACCTTAAGTTCCTTGAGAGTAAGAACTGAGTGTCTGTCACTTTTTTTGTGTTCTCCCGTGGGATCTAACACAGTGCTCAGTGCTTAGTAGGTGTTCAATAAATGTTGAATAAGTAAAGGAATGAACAGGATTCTTGTTTAACCTATTGAAGAGCATAAATGAGGTATGCATTCCACCAGTCGTCATTCCATTTAACTTTCTCATATTTGAGTGAATGAGGAAGGAAGGAAGGAAGGAGGGAGGGAGGGAAGGAGAGAGGGAGGGAAGGAAGGAAGAAAAGGAAGGCAGGGAATGAAAGAAGGGAAGGAAAGGAGTGAAGGAAGAAAGGAAGGAAGGAAGGAAGGAAGGAAGGAAGGAAGGAAGGAAGGAAGGAAGGAAGGAAGGAAGGAAAGAAGGAAGGAAGGAAGGAAAGAAGGAAGAAAGGAAGGAAGGAAGGAAGGAAGGAAGGAAGGAAGGAAGGAGGGAGGGAGGGAGGGAGGGAAAGAGGGAGGGAAGGAGAGAGGGAGGGAAGGAAGGAAGAAAAGGAAGGCAGGGAATGAAAGAAGGGAAGGAAAGGAGTGAAGGAAGGAAGGAGGGGAGAAGGGAAGGAAGGAAGGAGGGAAGGAGGGAGGAAGGGAAGGAAGAAAGGAGGGAGGGAAGGAAGGAAGGAAATGAAAGAAGGAAAGAAGGGAAAGGAAGGAAAAGAGGGAAGGAAGAAAAGGAGGGAAGGATATTAGCATTTATTAAGCACCTACTATGTGCCGAGCACTATGCTCTCATTCAATCCTCACTGGAGCCCTGGGAGGTAGGTACCATGATTACCCTCCTTTTACAGCTAAGGAGACTTGGGCAGGCAGAGGTGCCACGTCTTGCCCAGGGTCACACCACTAGGAAGTATTTGAGGCTACATTTGAACTCAGGTCTTCCTGACTCTAGTCCTGGTGCACTGTGCACTTCCTGTACCACCTCTGAGGCACAGGTGCAGACCCAAGAAACAGTTTCTAGAATACAAGCTCTCTGCATTTTACAGTGTTTTCCACACAGCATCCCACAAGGAAGATAATGTCAGCATCATTACTTCCATTTGGCATGGGAGGGAACTCGAGCTGCTCATGAAGAAATAATCCCTTCCCGAGGTTATACAAATGTGTTGACTAGAACCCAAATTCTCTGACTTGTGGCTCAAAAGAGGGTTATGGGAATTGTGGGGAAAGAACAAGACTTGAAGTCAGAGAAGCAGGTTTCTAGTCTTTGTGCCTCAGTTTCCTCAGCTGTAAAAATGCGGTTGATAATGGGTAGTACCTAACTCCCAACAGGAATGTTGCGAGGATTAAATAGGATGGCGGTGTCAACAGTAAAGGGCAATATGACAATATCTAGACAGGTAGATGCTGGGTAGGGAGAGACCGACAAAGAACACAGAGTTCTTGCCCGGTTGTCTTTCCAGCTTCCAGGTGACCACAGTGAGACTTGGGGGCAGGGAGCAGGCTGCTTCCAGCCATATCTGACTCGCTGCTGAGGCAGGAGGCCTAAAGCCTCAGTGTAGCATCCAGCTGGGCCTCTCTTAGCTTCCCAAGTGGGCATCATGTGATTCTAAGTGGAGAAGCCCTTTGACCTCACTGTTGCTGCCCACGGGGGTTATAGATGGCTTCAAGGAGATAGGCTTTTGCCAGGGCCCCCACCTTCACTTTACATGTGTTTTCTTTCCTGGCATTTCATAATATCCAGAACTGGTGGTGACCTTGTGAGTTCCAGAAGGTCTGAACATCCTTGGGAGACCTTTGAGGTGGCTCTGGTGTACCCAGAGCAGAAAGAAGATGAGCCCAAGCTTGGCTGTTTGATTGGACAGTGCCCAACCAAGGTGAAATGTAAAATGGCTAATTAATGAGCCTTTAATGTTAGCCTCCAGTCAATTGTAAGTATGGCTATAAGTTAAATGACTAAATCCTATTAATTCTGTTCATGTGTATTATGATTCTTCACAGTTTAGTATCTCTTTCTATTTAAGAATAAACACATGTCTCATACTCAATTCATGTTTGTGTGCTGAAATGGGGGTTTAAGGGAGCTAGCCCCAACTTGCCAGACCCTGATGGATAAATTTTCAGTTGACATTTACATTTCAGAAATCACCAAATCCTACAATCAGGGCTTGAATTATGGTTTTCTTGATTGTCTGGATTTAAGAAAATAATGGAGAAAATGTTAAACTTAAAAAGCATCACTGCATACATTTCTCTACCTATCCCCTTCCTCCTCCAGTCGGACATTTACCAATACATCCCTGATTGAATGCCTCTTTTGCTACCCCCTTTGTGGAATCCCTTACACTCGCAAGCCATAACTCTTACCATAATTAGCATCATCCCAGGGACACGGGGTGGAGGCTTATGAAAGAGCCAATATAACAAAGCAGTGAGTTGAGAATGAGGAGCCTAATCTCCCTAATTAGAGGTTAGGCTTCTTAGGCCTGGAGTCAGGGCCAAGCTGAGGTGTCCGGTTATTGAAAAGGGAAGAGTAAGTGTCCAGTCCTCCACAGGCTAAGCCTAGGGGTGGGTGCCTTCATGTTAGACTTAAATCTCCTCAGATTCCTATTCAAGCCTCACCTCACCTCACCTGGGAAACCCTCCTTGATTCTGAGCACTACTGCACTCGACATTAACTGAGCATTTTGGTTCTCCGACTGGACTAGATCGATGTATAGTTTATTCATAAATGTTCTTCTTGCACATCAGTTTTGTCCCCATAACTAGTCTTTAACCTTGCCTTCTCTTTTCTCGTTTGTCCCCTCCCCACCTCCATGCCGAATACAGTGTTCTGTGGGTGTTCAATAAAAACTGTTGACTCACTGGCATGTAATAAGGTGGTAGGGTAAGGAAAGCTGGACGTCGGCCAAGGCTTTCCAGGCTGCGGCCCAACCTGGAGTGTATTAAACTGGAATAACATGATAACATGTGGGGATAAGCAAAAGATTCCAAGAGCTAGTTGAAGTCCAGAAGACTGTGGTCCTACTTCACTGGAGCCTGCCATGCATGACCTGTCTTAGACAGGTGACTACTCTAAACCTAGAAGTGGCCCCCCAATATGGCTCTCTGGATGCCAAGTTTCTGCCTAGAGTGCAATTTTATGGCTGAATGATAAACTCTTGGAAATAGAGGTCTAAATGGAAATTTTGATAGAGTATTAACTACACTAGAATGAGCAGCACCGACATAATGCGTATATTTACTTCTCCTGAGGCTGGCCCCCAAAATGGCTGATGATATATTCATGCTACCACAGATCATTCCATCAGTAAATCGTCTTTGAGTTTATTTAGGGGGTGGAAATGGCAGATTTTCACCATTAATAGAGTCATCGTCATAATAAAAATCAACCATGACACGAAGCTGTCCCCCAGGTCTGGAATGAGTCCCCTCCTCATCTCTGCCTCTTAGCTTCATTTGAAGCTCAGCTCAGGGGCCACCTCCTGATCCCCCTCATTGTTATTTGGAAATACATTCAAAATGATCTATTTCTACATTGTATCCTTCCCATTCTGCCTGCAGTAGGATAGAACTTCCTTGAAGGAAGGTTCCCTTTTCTATCGTTGTTTTTAAAACCCCAGTGCCTGTTACAGTACCTATTGGATAGAGCGCTGGAGCTGCAGTTAGGAAGAGCCGAGTTCAAATCCAGAATCAGATACTTACTAGCTGCGTGACCCTGGACAAGTTATATAACTTCTGCCTTCCCAGGTTTCAACTACAATGGGAGGGTAATAATAGCACCTACCTGCAAGGGTTGTGGTAATGATCAAATGAGACAGCACAAGGCCTGGTATACAGTAGGCAATTAACAAGTGCATGTTTCTTTCCTTAAGATATTTTTGTGGTGGGGCAGCTAGGTGGCACAGTGGATAGAGCACCGGCCCTGGAGTCAGGAGGACCTGAGTTCAAATCTGGCCTCAGACACTTAACACTTACTATCTGTGTGACCCTGGGCAAGTCACTTAACCCCAATTGCCTCACTAAAAAAAAAAAAAAAAAAAAAGATATTTTTGTGGGACAAAGTTGAATTTGATTGGTATTTACTTCAATTAGGGAACTCCCCTCTTAAAATATCTGCTCACAGATCTTAAGATTTTAAAGCAATGGGACTAAACAAATAAAAACAATCCATTCATTCAGCAGCACTTGGGGATTTTTTTGTGGGGGTTTTTTTTTGGTTTTGTTTTTTGGTGAGGCAATTGGGGTTAAGTAACTTGCCCAGGGTCACACAGCGAGTAAGTGTTAAGTGTCTGAGGCCAGATCTGAACTCAGGTCCTCCTGACTCCAGGGGTGGTGCTCTATCCACTGTGCCACCTAGCTGCACCCGAGCAGCACTTGTAATAGCCTGTCTACTTAAAATTCAGATCAAAATGTACCAGTAAACAAAGATACAAAGCAAGGAGAGAGAGACTTCAGCTAAGGTCTACAATGCAACCATTTGATTGAATTCAGCAAACCTGTATTAAGCACCTATTACATCGAAGGTGCCCATGCTAGGTTCTGGAGTAAACAAAGAAAAAAACAAAATAAACAAAAAACCCCACAACAATCCCTCCCCTCAAGGAGCTTACGTTACATTCTACTGGTTGTATAAAACATGTATACAGAGAAGAGGAATGCAAAATCATTTGAAAAGGAGAGAGTACAATTAAGTGGGAGGATTAAGGAAGGCTTCATGGTTCAAATGAACTCATGTATATAAGAGACTTTTCAAACCTTAAGGCCTATATAAATGTAGGTTCTTATTATTTTAGTGTTAGTAGTAGTATCGATGCTAAGGATTCTGGGATATAGACAAAGGGAGGGAGCACATTCCAGGGATGGGCAAAAGCTTGTACAAATGCGCATGAGTAATTGGAGAAAAAAATAAAATATTATATAAGAGAAAACAAATGTCCATCAGTGGGAAATGGAATTTTAAATTAATAATGCAGCTAGTAGTTCAACTTGGCTCCAGTGCAGAGGACATGAGTGTAGAGAGTCTAAAATTCCAGGCTCAGAAATTTGTGTTTTATCCTAAAGGCAACAAGGAGCTTGTGGGGGCTTTTGAGCAAGGGGAAAACATGATCAGATTTGTGTCTTAGGCAAATCAATGTGGTCAATGTGTGAAGGATGGAGAGGAGAAGAAGAAACTGGAAACAGGGAGCACAGTAAAAAGAGTGTTGCAGTAGGGCAAGCCAGAGGTGACAAAGGCTCATTGTAGAGTGGTGGTCATTTGATTGGGGGGCGGGGGAAGGGATGAGTACCAGGGATGTTGTGGAGACGGAAGAGATGAGAATGTGAAAGATGGAAGAGTCAAGGGCAACTCTGGGGAATGAAGCCCAGCATAATGGGAGGATTGGAAGTGTGGAGGAGGGGCAGGTTTAGGGGACAGATGATGAGCTCTATTCAGAATAAATGAGCAAATCTATGCACAAATGAGCAAACTTATGTAGCATCCTTTTGTATTGTTTTATATGCCAGACTAATTGTTTATTTAAGTAAGTATTCCTGTCTTGTTTATGGCATGTTCATCTACAAAGGTATATTTCTATTTCATAAGAACAACTATAGTTCATAAAATTTGGATTTTTTTTTTGGTGAGGCAATTGGGGTTAAGTGACTTGCCCAAGGTCACACAGCTAGTAAGTGTTAAGTGTCTGAGGCTAGCTTTGAACTCAGGTCCTCCTGACTCCAGGGCCAGTGCTCTATCCACTGTGCCACCTAGCTGCCTCCATAAAATTTGGATTTAATGCCAGGGAATCAGGGAGTCAAATAGTACCTAGGCTGCAGACAAAGGCAATAGTCTTACTTACATAGACAAGTAACTTTGAAAAAGAAGAAAAAAAAGAAGAAGAAGCAGAAACATAATGTGTGAATTTTATAAATGTTGCTCCCATGCTATAAATGTAAACCAGAGTTTGAAAGTTACATATAAAGAGAAATGGGAACTGTTGTCTTCAGGAAAATCACTTGGAAGGAGGCTAGCAGGGTTGGCTAATGTAGGGGGTCAGAGAGATATAGGAAAATGTGTAATGGAGAAAGAATGAGACTAACCAGGACTTGCTATAGAAACATGAGTTGCTCTGAAACAAATGAAAAGAAGTAGAAATGAAAGGATCAGTTGGTAGTTGCTTCATGAGGGGTAGGTAGATGGAAAGATGGTTGTCAACTGAGAAGTTGGAATGTCTAGTAAAAAGATATCATCCTGCCCGCTGCCCCTGGACTAATGTCCTGGGTGCCTACCCTTTCCACTTTCTCCTAGTTATTCCTCTGAGCCCTGGTAGCAAGTAGCAATTGACCCTAGCTTGACTGGAGTTGGAGAATGGCATATTCCGCTAGATGGGGAGGCAGGGGTCCTTAGGTAGTTGCCACAGACAACTTGACTGGAACTGGAAAATGGGTTACTCTGGGAGGTGGGGAGGAGCTGTCCTTCAATGTTTAGAGGAACCCTGAATAGGATCTAGGCACACCAAATCAGGTGGATGTTAAAACTCTCATTCTCCCTGATATACCTTGACTAATAGAAGGATGAGAATGGATTTTAGATTGTTGGGACTTTTTGTTGCTGGCATCCATGTCTTCTTAATATCACAACGATAAAAGATTCTTGGGCCATGGTATTGGACTACAGAGCCATGACCCAGGCCTTGGGATTCCTCTACTTCTCCTTCACTTTCCCCTTTTTCTTTACCTCCCACACCCTGAAGGATACCCCTCCAGAGACATAGCTATTATTATTTGACCTTTCCTATACCGCACTGGGAAGTGCAGATAACGAGCTGCAGCCAGCGACGAGAGTGTGGAAATGTGGGAGTCTTAGGATGTGGGGATGGGTTGAGGTTTGTTTCATTCTCAATGGAGTGTACTGTAGTATGCCTTTTGAGAACCACTGCCTTGGAATGATCAGTCCCTGGCATTGTTGCTCTCTTCAGATATCCCTAGCTTTTGCCAGAGGTTGGAGATTTACCTGAGTGCTTAATCATGACCTTCCTAGTTCTGGCTTGTTCCATTCTCACTGCCCAAACCTGTGACTTACCATCATCACCCACCTTCCTTCCCCAACTAGGTGGGCACATCCACATACTTCAAATATCTCTCAGTCCATTGGCCTGGAAAGGCAGAGAAGATGAGGAGAACAAGGGAAAGACAAAGGTACTATTTACAGATGCTGTGGAGCTGTTAAAAGTGGATCTAGGGGGGCAGCTAGGTGGCACAGTGGATAGAGCACCATCCCTGGAGTCAGGAGTACCTGAGTTCAAATCCGGCCTCAGACATTTAACACTTACTAGCTGTGTGACCCTGGACAAGTCACTTAACCCCAATTGCCTCACCAAAAAAAAAGTGGATCTAGGGGGGCAGCTAGGTGGAGCAGTGGATAAAGCACCAGCCCTGAATTCAGGAGGACCTGAGTTCAAATCCAGCCTCAGACTGCTTGTGTGACCCTGGGCAAGTCACTTAACCCCCATAGCCCCACAAAAAAGTGGATCTAATAAGTAGTGGCAATATAGCAAGGGTACCCCATACTTTCTGGACATTTTGACTCTGGGCAATTTTCACACTACAGATGAGCTTTAATTCAATGGCTTTTCAAATGTGACACTTTCACTGGCTGTCCGTATTGAAAGCCAACAACTATCCAACTTCGAATCTACTGGGAACTATTTAGTCTGGTCAACGTGCATTAATTGAGCGTGAATTAATAAACAATTAGTTGGTAATTAATTACCAGGCATGCAAAAGAAATACAAGATACCGTCTTTGTCCCCGAGGTGAAGGCATGAGCTGTCAAAATGGTTTCCCTAAAGCGTAAGTATAGTCATGTTATCCCACAACTCAGTAAATGCTCGTGACTCCCTATTACCTCTAGGGTCAAATACAAATTTCTGGCTTATAAAGTTCTTCACATACTGACCCTAAACTATCTTTCAAGGTTTATTTTACATTATTCCCCATAATATTTTATATGATCCAAGTTAAAATAGTCTTCTTGCCATTCTTCCATCCCCATCCCTCATTTCTATGCCTTTGTACAGGAAGGAAGAAAGAGAGGAAAGAAGGAAGGAAGGAAGGAAGGAAGGAAGGAAGGAAGGAAGGAAGGAAGGAAGGAAGGAAGGAAGGAAGGAAGGAAGGAAGGAAGGAAGGAAGGAAGGAAGGAAGGAAGGAAGGAAGGAAGAGAGGGAGGAAGGAAGGAAGGGAGGGAGGAAGGAAGGAAGGAAGAGAGGGAGGAAGGGACTTAGTAAGCACTTACTATATGCCAGGTACTATACTAAACTCTGGAGATAAAAAATACAAGTAAAAAGAAAGGTAGTCACTGCCTTCAAGGACCTTAACATTCTAATGGGTGAAGACAACACTCAAAAGGGAGCTAAAAAGGGGTGGTGGTAGAATGAAGGTACTTGGCACAGGGGCATAACAGAAAGTCAGGACAAGATTGAAAGGATGTTCCCACAACCTGAAATACATTTCCTTCTTACCTCTATTTCTTAAAATCCCTGGCTTGCCTTCCTTCCTTCCTTCCTTCCTTCCTTCCTTCCTTCCTTCCTTCCTTCCTTCCTTCTTTCTTTCTTTCTTTCTTGCACAGCAATGAGGGTTAAGTGACTTACCCAGGGTCACACAGCTAGTAAGTGTCAAGCGTCTGAGGTCAGATTAGAACTCAGGTCTGCCTGAATCCAGGGCCAGTGCTTTATCCACTGTGCCACCTAGCGGCTCCCAAAATCTCTGGTTTTCTTCAAGATAGCTCAAAAGTCACCTTCTAGGTGACTATTTTCTGACAACCCAAGCTGCTTATCCTGCCCTTTCACCATCACAATTATCTTGTGTTTATTCTGTAAGTATTTTATATATACTTACATATGTGTATTTCCTCATGAGATACATTTCTTGGTTTGGACTCCACCATCATCCTGCCCCTCTTCACCTTCTCCTCCCTACCCCCTCCTCAGCATTTTTACATTCTTCCCTATTAGAATTTAAGCTCCTTGAGGGCAGGGACTATCTTTTTCTTATTTGTATACCTGACACTTAGTACAGTACTTGGCACATAGTAGGCATTTAATAAATGTGTATTGGATTGTACTATATAATACCATACTGTACTGTATTATATTGTATTGCATTGTGTTGTATGTCACCTACCCTGATAAAATGTAAACTTCTGAAGGGCAGATTGTTTATTTTTTGTCTCTATATCCCTGGGTCAGAGTGAAATGCCTGGTCTAAAGGTGGTTAATGCATGCCATCTGAACGATAAAACAGCAACTTCCCCAAGGTCACATAGAGAACACAGCTGGGATTTGAACCCAGGTCTATTGTCTCCAGAACCAAGCTTTCTCCACTCTTTTCTGCTGCCTCTCAATAGAAGGCCCTAGAAGCAGGAGTAAAGAGCAATAGGGAGAGCATTTTCAGCCGAGGAGACCATAGTTTGTTTCTTAAATTACATAAACTGAAGTGACAGGGTCCTGAATTCCATTAGTAAACTGTGTCTGCTAATGGAATTCAGAGTGTCTGCTTCTGTGGGTTTGTTTTTGTTTTGTTTTGTTTTTGCTTTTTGTTTTTTTTAAACATCCAGGGTAAGAAAAATGTACCTAAAAACTTAGAGTTAGTTAATCAGAAGCTTTTTAATTCTACCTTTTATTACCATCAGGCTACATTTTCCATCTGGGACATTTTCTTTTCATGGGAAGGGGGGGGGGAGAAAGATCAAAGCTGGTTGAGAAATCTTTACCTGATGACATAAAGCAAAGTTTTCTGGGAAGGTTTTCAATCCCCACAAGCATCGTTTCTATTCTTCACTCCCCTTGCCAACATTTCTCTCCACACAGCTCACTGGGTGTGAAAAGTGTTCGTGAGGGCTGAGCCCTGTATGGTGAGATCCCCAGACCTTTTTAACCCTGTGCTTGGTCCCCCTGGGTTTAAATGTAAACTTACAGGCCTTTCGGCTCTGGGTTTCTCTATCTGCTTCCTATCTGCTCCCATTCTCTCTACAAGCTCAGGGTACCTCATTTTTTTTTTTTGTTTGTTTTGTTTTTTTGGTTTTTTTAGTGAGGCAATTGGGGTTAAGTGACTTGCCCAGGATCACACAGCTAGTAAGTGTTAAGTGTCTGAGACCGGATTTGAACTCAGGTCCTCCTGACTCCAGGGCCGGTGCTCTATCCACTGCGCCACCTAGCTGCCCCAGGGTACCTCATTTTTAACACCCATAATTTCTTCAGCGCAGGTCATTTGGCCTTTCAGAAAGCTCAGTTGTTGGGGTTTCACATCTCACTGGACCGAAATTTGGCAGGCTGACTGTCAGCTTGGAGGGAAAACTCTCCCTAAAAGAGTTTTGTTTTATTGATTGTATGACTGCTTCTCCTCTTAGTGATCCCCCACTTTGGGCCTATGGTTTCTTTTTCTTTTTTTTTTTAGGCAATGGGGGTTAAGTGACTTGCCCAGGGTCACATAACTAGTAAGTGTCAAGTGTCTGAGGCCGGATTTGAACTCAGGTCCTTCTGAATCCAGGGTTGGTGCTTTAACCACTGCGCCATCTAGCTGCCCCGGGCAGCAGGGTTTCTGAGGCTCTTTAGCCTAAATTTGGAAACAAAGGGCCTAGAGTGGTTTCAGACTCCTCCTAAGGCAATTTATTTCAAGAGTCCCGGGTTGCCCGAATCCATTTTGGAACCTATTTCTGTCTTTTTAAAGCCAGGCTTCAACACACAGCAATTTTGGTTAATTTTCCAGTAAGTCCTTCAGGCAAATTAAACCCCAAGTCAGGCATCCAAGGAGGTAGGTCAGGGGTGTCATTTTTGGTCATTTTTGTTTAATAATTGGCACCTATAGAGGGGTAAGATTTTTTTAACTCTGAAATGTAACCTAGAGGAGAAAATGAACACAAGGAATTCAGAGCTTAGATGAAAGGAAGGAAGGAAGGGAGGAAGGAAGGGAGGGAGGGAGGGAGGAAGGGAGGGAGGTTGGAGGGAGGGAGAGAGGAAGGAAGGGAGGGAGGGAAGAAAATTTTAAAATGTGGATTTTAACTCATAGGAAAGAACTGAATGGAACTTTATCTTAACATTTCCTATTTATAGTTACAAGATATTTATGAACTCACAAGACACAAATTGCTTTTGTTCTTTTAACTCATCATGTATTTTAAATAAACCTTATGTAGTAAATGTGCCCAGGTATATATCCTAGGAGTAATTCCTCTAGACAAAGTCACCTCTGAAAATGTGAACTTGCTAGGCTCATTGTTGTCCCAGTGACACCAAACAGATGTTGAAATTCATGGTTATCATACACCCGAGTTATAACCCTGGGCTTGGCTTATAAGGGGACTCCAGAGACACTGGAAAGCTGGAATGAGATAAATAAAATAGAAAGGAGATGGCCTTTGACAGGGGCAAGTCATACCTGCAGTTTTGTGTTCAATTCTAGAGGCCACATTTTAGGAAAGATATTGATGAGCTGAAGGCCATTTGAAGATGGACAACCAGGAAGGTGGAGGACCTTGGTCCAAGCTGTAGGGGGACCAGTTGAAGGAACCAGGGACATGTAGCCTGGATAAAACAACTCTTCAGGGGGACGAGAGCAGTTTTTGAGTATTTGAAAGGCTGTCATTTAGAAGAGGCTTTATTTAGACTTGTTTGGTTTAACTCCTAAGAACCAATTCAGGAGCAATGTGTAAGTGGCAAGGGGGCAAATTTCCTAACAATCTTTGCTGTTCCGTCTTTATGGTCGTGTCTGGCTCCTCATGAGCTTGTGGACCGTTGTATGCTAAGACTATAGCATTTTCTTGGCAAGGATACTGGAGTGCTTTGCTATTTCCTTCTCCAGTGGATTAAGGAAAACAGAGGTTAAGTAACTTGCCCAGGGTCACACATCTAGTAACTGTCTGAAGCCAGATTTGATCTTAAGTTTTCCTGACTCAGATATTAACCATTTTTTGTTATTGTTCAGCTGTTTTTCCATCATGTCCAACTCCTTGTGGTGTTTTCTTGGCAAAGATTTTGTCATTTCTTTTTCCAGCTCATTTTGCAGATGAAGAAACTGAGGCAAACAGGATTGGACGGCCACTGAGGTATCTTCCAACTCTAGAATACTGTAATTCTTTCTTCATTTAGTCCAGGACTCAGCCCTTGGGACAGTGAATATAAATCCCAGCAGAAGGTGGGGCTAGCTATGGGAGTGGGTTGCTTGACTCTGAGTGTTATCAAACACTCCGTATTCTTGATTCTCTTCTCTGGCAGGGGAATGATGCCCAGGGTAACACCTTAAGTGTGGAAGATTGTACAGGTCTTTGAGGAATGCAGAGGCCCACAAAAAGGAGAGGGGAGCTATCTTGGCTTTTTATGGGCTCAAGGGTGAATCCTTGGGGTTTGGTTTGGTTTGGGGTTGAGTAAAATAATTCCTGTCCTATATCTGATGTCTTGTTAACTTCAGCATTTGTATGGGAGCCCAAGGACGCTTTCCTTTTTTGTGGAGATCTAAATATGAGTCAGATTCTGATGTTCTCAGGGGAACCCTTGGGCATAAGCCATAGAATAGATTCCAAGTTTGAACCCATTCATTCTGTGTGGGCCCAGAGCTCTGATAATGGGTGTATGAATTGGGACTTAGACAAAACCTTTTATAGAGAAAATTGAAGACTGCCAAGTTTGGCTAGAAAAGAAACGTAAATAAATGCATGTCGATATGTTAGAATAGACTCTTTAAACTAAACATGACATATTAAGTAATATTCATATTTCCTAAATATTGTGATATATAGTAGTACTTTCAGTACTTAGATTCCAAACAGTGTGACATAAGCAGACATTATGTAGTCTTCTCCTTGTAATAATGCCTATAACAACTAATGATTATTTATCTCCAGGGATTAATTTATAATGCCTGAAATGGAAAATAAAAATAATTTCATAACTAATATGTTGCATACTTTTGTTTTCAGAAGTTTTTATATTGTTTTAACATAGTATAAAAATCTTGGTTGAATAATCCTTGGCTCTGTAAAACACTCCAACTAGTATTGCCGGGGTAACCTATCTGAATGAGTTACAGTAATATAGAGTTGATCTATTTTCCAGGGTAGAGAATAGTCAATGGGGTTCACCCTTGTTGTTAATAGCACCAGATGACACTCTGAGAAGGGCATCTGGGAAGACTCAGCTGCTACATTATTAAGAATCAGGCAGGTAGGGAAAGCAATGACCTGTGAGCTAAGGTCAAAGTGCAAAGAAATGACTAGGTATCTGATGCCACTTAACAAGGACAGATGGAACTAGAACATATTTGTATATCTCTAGTGGAGGGCCTCAGAGCTCTGTCTTTGGCTCTGCTCTGGTCAACATTTTAATTGATGGCTTGGATGAAGGCACAGACAGAATGCTTGCTAAATTTACATATAACATGAAGTTCAGAGGGATTGCTAATATGTTGGAAGAGAGACTCAGGGTCCAAAATGATTTTGACAGGCTAGAACCATGGGCCAAACTAAGATGAGATTTATTGCACAAATATGTAAAGTTTTATACTTGAGTTTTTAAAATCAGCTTCTCAAATATGATATTGGGAAGGTGTAGCTAAATAACCATTCCCATGAAAAAGATCTGGACTGCAAACTCAATATGAGTCAACCATGTGGTATGGAGGCCAATAAAGCTTCCTCTCTCAGGCTGCATTAACAAGAAGCAGTGTGTAGAGAATGAGGGAGGTGATAGCTCTACTGTCCTCAGCCTTGGTCAGGCCAGACCTAAAGAGTGGTTCAGGAGAATATGGTTCCAGGTACCCCATTGTAGGAAAGACATAGAGAGGCCGGTCCGTGTCCAGAAAAAGGGGCTCACCATGTGAATCGTTCAACGTCCAGTGAGTCATAAAATAGGCAGTTATAACTCACCTAAGGTATTTGCCAGTGTCACAGAGAGTATTTGGTGCAAAGCCAGCACAGGAAAAGGATTGTCTCTGTGTCAAAGTTCTCTGAATTCTCCTATTCAGGGAGGAAATGGTACTAATGGTGTCAAACCTCAGTAGACAGCAAAACCTACTCAATTAAATCCTTAGCTATTTGAAAGCTATTGGTCCACCCTGGTAAACAAAAGTACACGAGGGTGTGGGGGACGGGGGAAGCATTGCCCACAATGAACCAGCAAGCAAGTTAATCCATCAGGGTAACTGTCTTGGACAGATCCTACCAATTGACAATGAACTGGGCCCAGGACTACATAGAGGAGGGAGATTGGTCTAGATTGCATTCAGGAAATGGTGTGTCATTTTCAATGATTTCTCCCCCGCCCCTTTTTAAACAAGAGTATTCTCCTGGTAATACTGCTTAGCTGTGATTCATGGAAAGACCATTATCTCAGAAAAATGGAATCACCCAAAGAACAATGGAAACAACCACAATGGGTAAATTAGCTGTGGCATCATACCAAACATAATTTAAGTGCTGACTGTGTCCAAAGCTTTGTGCTTTTGTTGTTTAGTTGTTCAGTCATGTTGTTCATGAACCTGTATGGGGTTTTCTTGGCAAAGATACTGGACAGGTTTGCTATTTCCTTTTTCAGTGAAGTAAGGCAAACAGAGATTAAGTGACTTGCCCAGGGTCACACAGCAAGTAAGTGTCCAAGGCCAGATTTTAACTCAAATCTTCCTGACTCCAGGACCAGCTCTCTATCCACTGAGCCACCTAGCTATCAATAGCTTTGTGCTAAACCCTGGAAATACAAATAGTAAGGCAAGATAGTCCCAAGACAATCCTAAGAGCTCATATTCTACTAGAAAGACAATACTCATGGACATTTGCAGCTCAGTGGTCCTTAGGGTATAGAAGTGAAGGACCTACTTTTATATCATTACATTGATAAAACCATATCTGCTTCTGATACTGAACTCTTTGACAGTCCTGATGGCTTTGATAGTGAAAATGTTCTTTTCCTGGTCTTAAAAGTTGTGGCTGTTGAGGAAACTAGAAATGTAGCATCTGCATTAGGTATTTATTAACTCACATCTCCACAAGAGTTACATCTGCTATCAAGAATAGATTGGAATTACGACTGATATTCCTGGGAGCAATGACCTGTGAATATTACCAGAAGCAGAGGATGGAATTGAGTCATCAGCATCTTGGTATCTGTCATAATAGTTGGGTCTTCTATGGGGGAATTTATGGAATGATGTGGTCACAAATCCCACCACAATGTCTTGGTTTTACTTTCTGGGCTATATCAGGAGGGCAATGCTCTGGTAGGTCCAAGTTAGACTCTGACTATGCATTCCCCAATTAATAAATAGTGAAGGAATATGAACAGGTAGTTTTCAGACAAATAAATCAAAGCTTTAATCATATGAAAATCATATGAAATAATCATATGAAAATTGCTCTAGATAACTATTGATCAGAGAAATGCAAATTAAAACAACTCTGAGGTATCACTTCACACCTATCAGAGTAGCAAATATATGACCAAAAAAGGGAAATACAGGATGTTAGAGTGGATGTGGGAAAACTGGAACGCTAATCCACTGTTGGTGGAGTTGTGAAAAGATCCAGCCATTCTGGAGAGTAATTTGGAACTGTGCCCAAAGGGCTATAGAGCTGTGCATACCCTCTGATCCAGCAATACCACTGCTAGGGTTATATCCCAAAAACATCCCCCCAAAAGAGAAAAAAGACCTATTTGTACAAAATTTTTGTAGTGGCAAAGAATTGGAAATCAAAGGAATGCCCATCAATTGGGGAATAGCTAAACAAGCTGTTTATGACGGCGATGGAATGTTATTGTGCCATAAGAAATGACAAGCAGGATGATTTCAAAAAGGCCTGGAAAGATTTGTATGAACTGATGTACAGTGAAGTGAGCAGAACCAACGTTATGCACAGAGCCAGCAATATTGTTTGATGAAGAGCTGTGAATGACTTAACTATTCTCAGCAATACAACGATCCAAGGCAATCCCAAAGGACTATTGATGAAGCATACTATCCACCTCCAAAGAAAGAAGTGATATTGATTGAACATAGTTTGAAGCATGCTGTTTTTCACTTTGTTTCTTTTTTCTTTTATTCAACTTTTCTTGTACAAAATTATTAATATGGTAATGTTTTACATGATATCACATGTAAAACCTGCATCTGATTGCTTGCCACCTCAGGGAGGGGAAGGAGAGGGAAGGAAGGAGGGATAGAATTTGGAACTCAAAACTTTATATGAAATTTTTTTATTAAAAAAAAAGACTCTGCTTCTGCATCTTTTCTGAGGGCCAGCCTAGGTAAATATGAAAGGATGGCTACGGGTAGACTAGAGGTTTTGTGATAAATTATTTGGCCATAGCAACCTAGGAAGTAAAGGAAAATACAAAATTCCCCATAGTCCTGTGCTGTGTGATTCTACTTCTTTAGTGATGGTAACAATATGGCAGAAAAGTGGGTATGGAGTTCTAAGAATCACAGTTTTAAACTGACTATAAACATTAACTAATGCAAAGGATGAAATCCTGGCCCAATGATCAACACGTGGACATATTAGTAGGAATAGGGAATTGTTTTCCTCTTGACATTCTCAGTATAATAAAGAAGACTCAAGAAAGTTACACCTTCATGGAAGGGTGGATCCCAAGTTCTCTTCAATAAAATCAATAAACGTGTTGACAAGTTTGGCCTTATCAAATGTTCAAAGGCAACAAGAAACACTATTTTATGATGCATGTGGTTATCTTGTATTTCAGTGCTCGTGATAAATATTTACAAACAGACCACCATGAAAATAATTGTAATTTATATACCAGCAACTCTTAAAGAGGATGAAGAGACAGAATTTCTACAAAGAATTCAGTAATTTAAATCAATGTAAGTTGAAGGTAAAACAACATATACTTTGACTCTTAGTGACTTCAAAGTAAAGTTAAGGATAATCTCCAAAAGTGTCAGAAGATATGGCTCAGGAAACTGTCTCAAGAATAAGTGAAGTCAAAGATGTGTAGACTGCAAAAAAAGTCTCATGTCTGTATCTCCATTATGATCACTATCTTAAAAGGAAGGAAGGAAGGAAGGAAGGAGGAAAGGAGAAAAGGAGAAAAGAAGAATCTGAAGGTTCTGGACATCAATCAATTAGCAAGCACTTATTAAGGGCTCTAGGCACTTTTCTAGGTATTGGAGAAATAAATGCAAAGAATGAAATAATCCCTACTTTCAAGGAGCTTTATGGTGAGGATGGAGGGGAGGGGGGGAAGAAACTGATTTTATTTGAATGGACAGGAAATGACTTGTTACTTATGTGAGTCATTTTTGAATAAGCCGTCTGTAGTCAGACCACTAACTTTTTAAAGATGAACTTTAATACACAGCTTTGAGAAAGATAAAAATGGGGAAAGGCAACTAAAACAACTCCAACCTGACCCGTTTTTTTTTTAAAAATGTTGATGCTGAAAATTCAGAAATAAATCAAGGAAAGGACTTTGACACTGACTGAAGTAATTTCATAATGAAGTATATTCAGTGAAAATAAATCTGCATTAAAAAGAAACCAAAAAAATCCCTAAAAACTGCCTTAGTTAGCAAACACTTAAGTGCCAAGTGGAAATATATGGCAGCCAAGGGAAACATCAGTTTATAATATAAAGTCATTCCATCCTTAGAAAAGGATGGTGGTCCCAGAAAAAATGGTCATGTGAAAGGTTCCAGCCAAGCCCAAGTCCCCACAGAACTACCTCAGGAGCAGTGGGAAAAAGTACTGAATAAAACAGAGAATTGACAGTAAGGATTAATTTGCTAACAGAAACACTAATGACTTCATGCACATCATTTAAAGACCCCACCCCTCCCAAATCCATAACAACAAATCATGACTCTCTCAATTACAGGTCAGAGTCAGTTCTGAGGAACCCATGGTCCTCACCTCTGTATCTCCACTTGGAACATGGGAGTAGAAACAGAGCAGAAACCTTGCTGCAGAGTCACCCTTTGGGGGGATCTTCCTTCCTGGTTCTTTCACCTACTCTAGGACTGCAGGAAGTAGTAGCTCCAATCACTCCCCCTGCCCCTAGTCCAGTAATATAGGCAGGGGCAAGGACTAGGTGTGGCTAACTCCTGCTAGGATTCTAAGAAGCTCAAAATATTGGTCTATGACTCTGGGAGGGAGACAAGGAGGGAGACAAGACCTGAGGCTTGGCTACCCTTCTAAGATATAAGCTCAGACATTTGTAGGGGGAGCAATGGTTGGGGAGTGTAATCCTCACATCAGCATTCCCTTCTAGGACTCTGGGAAGGTGGAGGGATGGGTTTTCAGCCACTTTTCAGATGTGTCTAATTCTTTGTGACCTCACTTGGGGTTTTCTAGGTAAAATACTAGAGTGGTTTGCTGTTTCCTTCTCCAGTTCATTCTACAGATGAGGAAATGAGGGTCACACAGCTTTAAGTGTTTGAGGATGGATTTGAACTCAAGAAGATGAGTCTTCCTGACTACAGTCCTGGGACTCTATCCACTGTGCCACCTAGCTTCCCCAAGGGATGGGTAGCCACATCCAAAACTACTGGAAGGAGCAGCCCCTGACCCATCTTGAGGGATGGTCAGCCATATCCAAGATGGCTAGGGGAAGCAGGCCCTGATTGAGACTCATCATCTCAGCCCAGAATTGCAACAAGAGAAAACAGCTTAATAAATCCTAAGCCTAATAAGTCCTATCCCGGTTTCTCTACCTAGCATGACAAGTGGCTTAGATGTCCCATTCTGGACTATGATCTCTGTCTCAGTGCTCCATGTCTTGGCCTACTCAAGACCAAGGACTGGGATCTTAGGGTGGTTCTTTGTAGCCACCCACTCCCCATCCATGTCCTGCACTGAAGGCCTAGAGTTAATAATTATAGCAACCCAGATCCAATAGAAGTTACAAAGAAAGAAATAGTAAAGAATGTGGACTCTTACCAGTGATCTCTAGTGGAGAGATTAAAGACATGAGCAAACAGAAGAAAATTCTTAAAACAATGAAGTGTTATGAATTAGGAAAATACTAAGATAAAGTCTCAGAAGAAGAAAATAGTTTTTCAATAATTGCAAGTAGGATTCCAGAAAAAGAATGGATTGGCTACAAGTTCTTTAAAAGTAGATAGAGGGGCAGCTAGGTGGCACAGTGGATAAAGCACTGGCCCTGGATTCAGGAGGACCTGAGTTCAAATTTGACCTCAGACACTTGACACTTACTAGCTGTGCGACCCTGGACAAGTCACTAGAAAGCCAACTATATTGAAGGAAGAATTGATGCATGAGATGAAAAATTAAATTAAAGCTCTTGAGTAAACACTTGGAAAGAGCATAAACTGTTTAGATTAGAAGCTAGAAAATCTAACAAGTAGTATACTTTGAAAGGAAGGAAAATTTTTACTTCCCCTTAGCACTGATATCAGTGTACCCAGAACAGCAGTGTCTAATGTAAAGAGCTACATCAAAAATAAAATCTAAAGCCCACCACTCAAAAGAAACCCCAAATTTAACCCACCCAGAAATGTGACTGATCAATTCTATTCATCCAGCTTTTGAAAAATACTAATAGTAGCTTAGAGGAAAGAAATTGCATATTAAGGTATCATAGAAGATGATGTAGAAAAGATTAGAAAAGAAAGGAAAGGAAGGCTTGGAACACAATATAACAAAAGGCAAAAGAAAAAAAGCCTACAACCAATATTAGTTTATCTTGCAAAGCTAAGCATAATCTTGAAGGAAAAAAAATTACACCTGAGCACTTTTGTTGAGTAAACAGTGGTGTCCTTGACTCTGGATTATTTTACATTTTATCAGTGACTTCAATAAAAGCATAGATGGCATGTTCATCACATCTGTAGGTGACACAAAGCTATAAAGGAAAAGTAAATACACAGGGCGACAAAGTCAGGATACAAAAAAGATCTTGTCAAGCTAAATGTGATCATATGAAAATCAATAGGGATCAATGTAAAGTCTTACACTTGGGCACAAAAAATTCATCTTCACAAATGCAGGATAGGGGAAGCATGGTTAGAAAGCAGTTTGACAAAAAAGATCCAGAGATTTCAAAGGATTGAGAGCTCTGCATGCATTAGCTATGTGTTATGGTAGCATAAAGATTTAATGTAATCTTGGGCTATATTAAAGGAAGTACAGCTTCTAGGAATAAGGAGGTACTAGTTTCTCTGAGTTTAAGTTTCAGTCAACAAGCATTTATTAAGTGCTCACTATGTGCCAGGCACTGTGTTACGTGTCGACATTGCTAAGATAGAGAGAACCCAAAGAAGAGCAGCCAAGGATATTGAAGGGCCTTGAGTCAATGACAAGAGTATCAATGAGAATGTTTAATCTAGAGAAGTGAAAATTCAAAAGGAAAACGATAGCACCTGTCAACTATTTGCACAGCTCACCAGGTGTCTCCAAAGAGCAGAAGTAGGAGTGATGGGTAGAAATTGTAGAGACAAATAAGTGTAGGCTATTCAACATTTTTATCAATGACTTGGATAAAGGCATAGACAATATGCCTGTAAAATGTGCAGATGACAGGAAGCTAGGAAAAACCACTAACAAGTTAGATAACAGAGTCAGATTCCCAAAGGAATAAGGCTAGAAATGATATGTGAAATGTAAGAAAATGAAATTTAATAAAGATGAATTTAAAGTTCTACATTTGAGTTTTAAAAATCAACTTTACATGGACAAAAAGAGGGATATACTCCTAAGAAAATAGTTTTTCCCTATTTTATTATTTTTAAAAAATAATAAACATTTATATTTATAGTTTGGGGTTCCAATTTTTATCCTTCTTTGCCTCTCTCCCTTCCCCCCTCCCTGAGGTGGCAAACAATTAGATATGGGTTAACATGTATGATTATGTAAAACATTACCACATTTGTCATTTTGTACAAGAAAACTTGATTAAAAGGGAAAAAATGAAAAAAAGTGAAAAATAGCATGTTTCAGTCTGTTCCATCAATATCAGTTCTTTCTTTGGAGGTGGATAATATGTTTCATCAATAGTCCTTTGGGATTGTCTTGGATCATTGTATTGTTGGGAAAATAGTTTTTGTAAAAAGATCTAGGAGTTTGGATAGGATACAAACTCAATATGAGTCAACAATGTGATGTAACAATCAAAAACCCTGATGAGATTTTAAGTGGAGATTCCCAAACGCTCAACCACAATGAACATAACTAACAAGATGTTTTAGTTCCTCTTTGAGTTATAGAATCAATCAAAGTTTTAAATCTAGTGTCAACAAATCTTAATTTGGAAGGAGTGAAGTGCTTTGAGCTATTGGATAAAATCGAATAAAAGCACAGGAAATGTATTAAGATTGGTATTGGTTGAAAGAATTAAACATAGTACTGGGCCCTGGGCCTACGTATATCAGAGGAGGGATTCTAGCAGTAAGTCACCCAAGCTTTGGGAGTCCTTTAGGGAGCTGGTCCCTTTGGCCAGAGGGACAGAAAGGTTTTGGAAAGGATTGAATGTCCCTCCCTTGATCTTGACCAGGAGGTTATCTTGTTTGAAAGGAAGGAATATTTGTATTTCCCATGAGCACTGGTAACAATGTTCCCAAAACAGCAGTGTTTGATGGCAACAAGTGCATCAAGAACTAACAGACTCACCAAGGACAAATTAGAGGCATTGAAAATAGGCAGCCTCAGGGCCATACAAGGCAAAAGAGCTATGCCCTAAAGGAACTTCATGAAGATGCTACAAATGGAGAAAAGGGCTTCTAGTATTCAGAAGTTTACCAGAATTTACTCTTTAACCATTTGTGCTTTCTGAATCTGCTAAAAGGCAGAATTTAGGAATCATGATAGACGAAGGGCTTTAGAGTTAATATAAGGAAAGGTTTCCTAACAGTAGAAGTTGTCCAATTTGGAACTAGTGGGCTCTTCCTCTCTCTGAGTCTTCAAGCAGAGGCTGAATAACTATTGTTTGTGTTGATGTTATCAGTAATTCAACTATTTATTAAGCACCTACTATGTGCCAGGCACTGTGATAAGCACTGCCCCCACTCTCAAGGAGTTCACAATCTAATGAGGAGAGACAATGTACTAACAACTCTATACAAACAAGATATATATATGGGATAGATTAGGTGTAGTCTCGGAAGACACTAAAATTAAGACAGGACTGGGAAAAGCTTTCTGCAGAAGGTGGGACTTTAGCTGAGATTGAAAGAAGCCAGGAGTAGAGAGAAGAGGAGAGAGATCATTTTGGGCATGGGAGACAGCCAGTAAGAATGTTCAGAATCAGGGGCAGCTAGGTGGTGCAGTAAACAGAGCACCAGCCCTGGAGTCAGGAGGACCTGAGTTCAAATCCGGCCTTAGAAACTTAACACTTACTAGCTGTGTGACCCTGGGCAAGTCACTTAACCCCAATTGCCTCACTAAAAAAAGAATGTTCAGAATCTACAGATGGAGTTTGAGTACACAGAGGGGTTTAAAGCATAAGAAAATGGCAAAGTAGGAGGGGGTCCAATTATGAAAGGATTTAAAAGCCAAATGAGACCTTTAATCTTCTGGAGGCTACAGGGAGGCACGGAAATTTACCAAACTGGGGTATGATCTAGTCAGACCTGTGCTTTAGGAAGAACAATTCGGTAGCTGAGAGGAGGAGAAGTTGGCATGAGAGACCCAAATCAGAAAGACCAATCGATAGGTTACTGCAACAGTCCAGGCATGCACTTTCTAGTGTCGGAGGAGAAAAGAAGGCATGTGTGAGAGATGTTATTAAGGTGCTAACAAGACTTGACAAGTGATTGGATGAGGGGAAACGGAGTTTGTCAAAGGTGACTTTCTAACGTTCCATCCAGCTCTAACATATCCTGATTCTGTCCTGTACATCTGTAATACATCCCAATAAGTCTTGTTACCGTGGGAAGTGATAAAGTTTGTCTAGTGATTCTGCCATTACTTAAGACATTTTTAATACCACTTTTGGAATGGTTTTCAGAGCCTATCACAGTCATCTGAATATTCTCAGTGCTGGTAACTATTTGCCCTTTGGAAGGAATTTCAGAGGATCTGTGAGTCAAATTCTGCTGTGGACATTAGCCAGAATTTGGTCTGAATGTCATCACACACATTTGCAAGTGCCTATACACACTATATTTCTGGGCATTTAAGATATATAACATGAAATGTCTTTTTTTTGTAATCCTAGAGTGAGAAAAGATGAACCTTCAATAGCTCCAGAGGAAATTCCTAGCTCTTTCCATGAAAAGTTTAAAAAAGGTTGCAGATTGTACCCCTGTGGCAGGGAAAACCAGGTCCCACTCTGTGGCTGAAGCCCTTGTGATTATGGGTGACAGTAGGTTTCATGTAAATTCTCCCAGGCAAATTAACAACAGAGATCTGACAGGTGGTAGCCTACTATTTACCCCATTTGGAAAAGTATGTGAAAATTCCAGAAGGCCTTCTGTTCTTCAATGCTCAGGGTATTTGTCTCTGATTTCAAATGGGAAATGATATATGGTGCAGAGTGCTTGGACTAACAATTTCTCAAGGCAAAACACCAGCTTAGAAATCCACTCACTAGCCATAGGTTTACAAAAAACTGATGAAGTACATTTGGGCCACATGCATGGGGATTTGAAAAACTATTTACAACATTGTTATTACCCCTCAAAAAGACAAAGTGCTTAGAAATCTTAGTCTATGGGGGCAAAAAAAAATCAAAACATGGACTTTCAAGAGGTCTAACATTTCTGATATAAAATGACCACATCTCTGTGCATGGAACCAATTGAGAACATAAGCTTTATTCTTAAAAGCTAGCCATATGGGCACCACTAGTGACTTTATAACTGTGGAACCCTGAAGTCATTAAAATTCTGTGGCACATGCTTACTGTGAAATGACATCCATCTGTTCAAGACATATGAGCAAATAGGCTGTCATCACCATTAAATAATTAAATATGTACACAGAGTTTAAATGGGGCATGATAACAATCAATCAGCAAACATTTAAAGGAACCTACTAGGTGCTGGGTGTTGTACTAGGTACTAAGAATGTAAGGGATAGAAACCAAACAGATCCTGACCTCAGAGGCTTAAATACTATTGGGAGAAACACTATATCCCTCCCTGACACATACTTACACAAATCAACACAAAACATGTGCAAATGAATAAGATATAAGGTTCAGGTGAAGGGAAAAGTACTGTGGAGATCCAGAAAAGTCTCATGTAGGAAGTGGCACTTGAGTTAAGGCTTGGAAGGGAGCTAGAAAGGAAGAGGAGAGGATGGATGGAGTGCATTCCAGGCATGGGGGGGGGGGAAATCTGTGCAAAAGCAGAGAAAGGAAACGGAATGTCATGAATGAGGAACAACAGGGAGGTCAGTCTCACTGGAACGTGGATTGTATGATGGGCTGATCTTGTGTAAAAGCCTGAAAAGGTAGCCTGGAGCCAGACTGTGAAGGGCTTTTGAGGACATATATGGGAGTTCGCATTTTGTCCCAGATGCAACAGAAAATTCATGGTCGGACCTTGGTTTTAGGGATGCCACTTGGGCAGCTGAGTAGAGAACTGGAGCCTGGAAGCAGGGGAATACAATTGGATGCTAATGCAGTGGTCCAGGGGAAAGGCAGTGAGTGACCTAGTGAGTGGAGAGAAGGGGTTGAACAAGAGAAATAGCGTCAATCTAGAAATTATAAGACTAAACAGTCGATTGGATATCATTGATCCCCATAACAAAAATATGGAAAGTAGGAAAATCACAGGTCAGTTTTTAAAACATAGCTAGCTAGCCATGTTAATCAGGGATGTGGATGTGGGTTTCTGACTGACTCCAAGAATAATAGTGGATATTTATATAGCACTTCAATATCTTACAGAGTACTTCACACACCTTATTTCATTTAAGGATAGAGAGCGAAAACAAAGGGGCTAGCTCTAAGGTTTCATGTTTTGACATTGGTTTCATCAGATGTGAGCAACACCTCCCCCAACTGAAAGATAGTTACTCCATGCTGGAAACTAAATACTCTGGGAACAGAATCAAGATGCTTATGGAGCCCTGGTTATGTGGGAAGGTAGTAGAAAATCCCTTATGTGTATCTGAATACAGAGACAGGGGACTCTTAGGGAAAGCTAAAATATATTTCAGTGTTACTGACCTAAATTTGAATAGAATTAGCACAGTTACAATTCAGGATTGGTCCAAGGCAAAACTGTCCTCCAACCCTCTCACAGCTGTGTGACCCTAATCTTAGCTTTCTGAGCCTCAGTTTCCTCTTCTGTAAAATAGGTGTAATAATACTTGTATTACTTACCTTACAGAGTTATAGGAAAGCTTTTAAAAAATATATCAAAAAGCACTGAGGTTCTTTCACCATTATCATTATGAAGTAAGCAAAACTTCTCTATATCAACTCTGGCTTCCCTTTGCTGCATCTCTGTGGTATTCTTTCTTTTTAAATTTTTTTATCATAAAAGTATTTTATTATTTTCCAGTTATATGTAAAGATAGTTTTCAAACTTTGTTTTCATAGCGTTTTTAGTTCCAAATTTTTTTCCCACCATCCTTTCCCTCCCCCCTCCCCTAGACAGCAAGCAATCTGATATCGGTTATATATGTACAATCACATAAACATATTTCTGCATTAGTCATATTGTGAAAGAAGAATCAGAACACAAGGGAAAAGCCTCAAAAAAGAAAAAAAACAGCCCAAAAGTAGAAACACTATGGTTCAATCTGCATTCAGAATCCACAGTTCTTTTTTTCTGGATGTGGAGAACATTTTCTATCATGAGTTCTTTGAAATTGTTCTGTATCATTGCACTGCTGAGAAGAGCCAAATCTATCACAGTTGATCATCACTCAATGTTGCTATTACTGTGTACAATATTCTCCTGGTTCTGCTCATCTCACTCAGCATCAGTTCATGTAAGTCCTCCCAGGTTTCTCTAAAATCCTCCTCATCTTACAGCACAATAGTATTCCATTACATTCATATATGTGGTATTCATTATAACACCTCCCCCCCCCAACCCCAGGATTCAGGTACCCTCAAAGTCTCTTCATTTATTTCTCTCTCAAATTTTCTCTTAGGAAATATTAAAGGTACCTATGTTACCTGCTGGAGGGAGGTAAGTATGTAGTATCTGTATTATTTGGATTTTCAAGATTCTAAGGCAAAACCACAAAGGGTGGGTATAAGCAACATCTTGGGGGCAAGAGATTCTTCCCATTGAATTCTATTGTAAGAGTGGCCATCTGACTTGCCTATGTGTAAAGGCTGAACCCAAACTTAATGAGCCACTGAGCAATGAGTGGGGAGGACTGGCATCACAGCATGGGAAAGTGAGCTAAGGGCCAGTGTGCTTAAAGGGTACATGTACATAAGGCAACAATCTTAGGTCAGCATTTATGAGCAAAAGGAAATTTAGGAACAGAATCTGAGTTTCTGAGTTTTAAGAGTGAATGTTACCTGTAAGACATTTTCCCCAGTTTAAGCAAAATTGGTTAATAGTTTGAGCCAGGTCCTTCCTGGAATGTCTTTAACTTGTAATGGAAGGGAAACCTCAGGACATCATTCCAAACTCACATCTACCAACCATCCATACAGGTTGTTTTTAAAATTTATTTATTTATTTATTTATAGCAATAAATATTTATTTTATTTTTTCCAGTTACATGTAAGGGTAGTTTTCAACATTCATTTTCATACGACTTAGAGTTCCAAATTTTTCTCCCTCCCTCCCTCCCTTTCCACCCCCCTCCACAAGACAGCAACCAGGTTATATATGTACAATCCACAAGTGCTCTTTTTATCAGTTCTTTCTATGGGGGTGGATAGTAAGCTTTGTCATTAGTCCTTTGGGATTGTCTTGGATCATTGCATTGCTGAGAATAGTTAAGTCATTCACAATTTTCCAGACCAGAGTCCAGAGTCCAGAATCCAGACCAGAGTCCAGAGTCCAGAATCCAGACCAGAGTCCAGAATCCAGTTTTCCAGACCAGAATCCAGTTTCCTCCTGATGACATCTTACCACTTCAAGAAGACAAGAGAACTCAGAGACTTTATATGAACTGTTTTGCTTTATTAGCTTTTACTATCTCCTTTCTGTTATATACTATCTGTAACATGTACTCTCTGCAGAGGCTCTCCCTTTGCAAGACTAATGTCAAAGCGTCGGTTCATGAGGAAAAAAAAAAATCGCCCCTCTGGACAAAACTTTCCTCTCTTCCTTTTCTGTATTGTTGTTCGCATATTATTAGTCAGCAAAAGTTATTATATTCTTTTTACTGTTCCATCAAGGAAACATTCCGTTTCTTGAGGAAGCAAAGGGGGGAAATGTGGTAAAATATGAAAGTTTTTAACAGACTAAGTGACTTTTCAAAGGCATTTTAAGTATATGCTATTGAATATTGAATCTTGCTAATTGAAGTCTTATTTCTTTTTGATGAATTAATCACCACTTTAAGTATCTGCTACTGTTATACTAGAGAATTCATGTATAAGATGATGTGGTCTACTTGCTAAAAGAAGATTATGTAATAATGTCTAAAAGAAGATTATGTAACAATGTCTAATAGAATCAGCTATTTACATTCGTTTATTATTTATATGTCATTATACTCTGGGTATGGTTTGGAATTATTGTATATATCACTAATATGTTCTCAGTTATGCAGCATAGCACACATTTTTACCATCATACTGTCTTTGGTGAAATTAATGAGATTTTGGAAGATGGCCTGATGTTCTACCATTGGCATTATTCTATCTACGAAGTAGACCAAGAGGAGAACTTCATATAATCTCCTTATGAAATGCTTTTTGGTCACCCTCCTATCCAAGCTAAAACTTTTTCCCCAGTTTATACATCACTGGTGGGAGGTGATACTTCTGTTGCCTCCTATATTCAGGAATTACAGACCAGGCTACGTGAACTCCATGAGGCAGGAGCTGTGGTCCAGGCAGGACCATTAGACTTTTCATTGCATAACTTCAACCCAGGAGATAAAATATATGTAAAGAATTTTCAGAGAACCAGTGGAACTCAACCTGCCTGGGAAGGACCTTTTCAGGTATTATTGACAACTCCTACTGCCATTAAAATTGGTGAAAAAGACTCATGGATTCATTGCTCTCATATAAAGCCTGCACCATTCATAGGTGAAGAGATTTCAGATAGACCTGAGGTAGACGCTAAAGAGGTAAAAACCCTAACGATAGCAACTGTTAAAGAGCAAAGAGAGTTCAGAGGAAACAGGCAGTTCCCATTTAATAAAAATACAGCAATTCAAACAGTTAAAGAAGATAATCCAGCTTGCACAGGCTGCTGAACTTGTGGCTCTTACATAGGCCTGTAATATAGCCAAAGATAAGAGTGCCACCATTTTTACTGACTCGAAATATGGCTTTGGCATATGCCACTTTATTGGTATGATTTGGCGTCAACGAGGCTTTCTAACATCCTCGGGCAAGGCTATTGCCAATGGGAACCTTATCAAGGACCTCTTAGATGCCCTGAAACTGCCTTCTTCCCTAGCCGTTGTACATTGCCCTGCCCACACAGGGAATAGTGATCCTGTTTCAAAGGGAAATGCACGAGATGATTCTGCAGCCAAGCTTGCTGCATTAGAAGCTCCTGAACATGTATTTAACCTTTCACCTTCTGAGGATATTCCTTCCAACCTAACCTATGACGATTCTGAAGTAGAAAAGGGGAAAAAGAAATTTAAGGCGAACAAGGCATTGTAGACTCTATTAAGAGAACCAAGTTAAGTAGGGGAGATTTATGATCTAATATCCAATTTTAAATCTCACACTCTTTTTCATTACTATTGTTAACTGTTTCCCTTCCATCCTATTCCCTTCCCCATGATATTTATTCTATTATCCATCTTCTTTCATCCTATCCCTCTTCAAAAGGGATTTGCTTCTGTCTGTCCCCTCCCCCACTCTGCTCTCCCTTCCTTTGCCCCTCTCTCTTTATTCCCTTCCACTCCTATTTTCCTGCAGGGTTAGAGAGATTACTCCACCCAATTGAGTGTGTATGTTATTCTCTCCTTGAGCCAATTCTGATGAGATTGAGGTCTTTGAGCCAATTCTGATGAATGTTAGGCTCATTTACTGCCCAGATTAAATAGATTACTACACCCAGTTGGGTGTGTGTATGTTAATCCCTCCTTGAGGCAACTCTGATGAGTTTAAGGTCATTGAGCCTTTTCTGATGAGTGTAAAATTCATTTACTGCCCTGCTCTTCCCCCATCTCTACCCCCACTCCATAAGCCTTTTTCTGTTTCTTTCATGTAGGATTTCACCTCTGCCCTTCCTCCTCCCCCAGTGCATTCCCCTCACCCCTCAATTTAACCCTAAAGATATCATCATGGCACAGCTAGGTGACAGAGTGGACAAAGCATCCACCCTGGACCCAGGGAGATCCCAGCCAACCCCCGTCCTCAGATACAAGACAGTCACCCACTGCATGACCCCAGGTATGTCCCCAACTCCAATTTTTTATGGTTCTCTAGGGTCTTGTGTTTGAAAGTCAAATTTGCCATTCAGTTCAGGTCTTTTCATCACAAATACCTGAAAGTCCTCTTTTTCATTAAAATCCCACTTTTTCCTCTGAAAGATAATGGTGAGTTTTGCTGGGTAGGTGATTCTTGGTTGTAATGCCACTTCCTTTGCGCTCTGGAATATCATATTCTATGTCCTCCAGTCCTTTAATATAGAAGCTGCTAGATGTTGTGCTATCCTGACTGGGGTTCCACAGTACTTGAATTCTTTCTTTTTGGCAGCTTGCAATTGAGAGCTCTGGACTTTAGCTATAATATTCCTAGGAGTTTTCCTTTTGGGATCTCTTTCTGGAGGTGCCCGATGGATTCTTTCAATTTCTATTTTATCTTCTGCTTCTAAAAGATCAGGGCAATTTTCCCTAAGAATATCTTGGAAGATGATGTCTAAGCTCTTTCCTTGATCATGGTTTCCAGGTAGACCAATAATTTTCAAATTATCTCTCCTGGACCTATTTTCCAGGTCAGCAGTTTTTCCCAGAAGATATTTCACATTGCCCTCTATTTTTTTATTCATTTGGATTTGCTTTATTGTGTCTTGGTTTCTCATAAAGTTACTAGCTTCCATTTGTTCAATCCTAATTCTTAGGCAATTATTTTCATCAGAGAGCTTTTGTACCTCCTTTTCCATTTGGCCAATTTGACTTTTCAAGCTGTTGACTTTTTTCTCATGTCTTTCCTGCATCACCCTCATTTCTCTTTCCATTTTTTCCTCTACCTCTCTAACTTTATCTTCAAAGTCCTTTTTGAGCACTTCTATGGCCTGAGACGAATTAATATTTTTCTTGGAAGCTTTAGATATAGGGGCCCTGATGTTGACATCTTCTTCTGAGGGTGCACCTTGATCTTTCTTGTCACTGAAGAAACTTTCTATGGTCCTCACCTTTCTCTGTCTGCTCATCTTGCCTTTCTTTTACTTGACTTTTAGCTCCTTAAAGTGGGATACTGTTTCCAGGCTGCAGTATCCCAAGCTTCAGGAGGTCCCAGGTGTTATGATTTAAGGAGGACCAGGTTCTTCACTTGCCTGCCCTGTTCCCTGCTCCGTAGATGACCCCAGACCAACTTGCTAATCCACCAGCTTTGTGTGTTGTGGTTGTTAGCTCCGATTAGCCTGTGCCCTTCCCCCACCTGGTCCACTGCTGCTCAAGCCTATCTCCTGGTTCCCAGCAGGGGTGAAAAACCCAAGTTCTGCCTCAGCACCATCATAGACCCCTGTAGTCTCCCCCTGCCAAAGGCTTAGCCCTCTCACCAGACTGTGAGCTTAGTTCCAGACAACACTGGTGCCTCAGCTGATTCAGCTTCAGCTGGGGGGTCTCCTTCTCTGGTGAGGTCTTCCTGGGACTGGATCTGTGTCAGGGTGATTATGGGGTTGGGCTCCACTCCTGTCTCAGCACAGCAGCTCCCTCCTTCTGACCTTCCAAGCTGTTGTTGGTTAGAAGATGATTTCAGCAGATTCTTCTATGGGTTTTGCTGCTCCAGGCATTGTCCTATGGCATTATTTGGATGTTTTTCGGAGTGATCGTGTCATGAGTTTGAGAGCTCACTGCCTTTCTTCCGCCATCTTGGCTCTGCCCCAGAAGTCCCATACAGGCATTAATAAAGCAAACTACTTCTCCTCCTAATATCCTGCTCTGACAAAAGTGTGTTTGGGCCTTGTTCAATGCACATGTATCAAATCTATACAACCACACAACACTGGAATCCTTTAGAGAGCCTATCATTTGCCATAATTGTAGATTGTGAGAGGACATTTGAAAGAGAAGCCTACAAGTCAGTTGTACTTTCTGGTAGTAATTATCTCCCACAAACATGACTCACTCAGGCAGCTTGAATGCAATAGTTTTGGTGTCCCAAAAGCAACAATCTTATAAATAAATCTCTGAATCATGGATGAAGTGCCCAAAGTGTTCAGTTCTATCTCTTTGATCTCAAAGGTAGCTTTTGGTTTAGAATTTGATTGAATTTTTTTAAAAAGTCCCTAGGAATGAGTACTGACACCAAACAAACTAGGCCTGGGCCCTGGTGAGACTTGGAACACTTATGGGGTCACTCTGCCCAGTCGCACTTTGCTCCACTCTCAGAACATTACATTTTAAGCCAGAAGCATGAAGTTTCTGGGCCACGAGGATGGTGTTGTTTGTCCTGATGCAGCCCACTTGTTTTGTTTTGTTTTTTTTTTAAATAGTACTCATGGGGAAGACTTTTATGGCAATGGTGCAGAATTAAGGCTGTGGGGTGGGACCGCCCAGGAGTCTCGAGGGGTAGCAGAACACATAACTAAATCAACGTGGGCTGTGTCAGTTAGGAATGCTGAGGAAAGAACAGCCCACCCTAGAATGAGACATTTACTTTTTTTGGAATGCTCGCTTCAAGACACTGTGTACCTCAGCAGCCTCCCGCCTCCCAATCAGTGGAAATCAGAGGTTCCTTGACTTGAAGTGATGCCTGCTTTAAAAGTATTAGTAGAAATGTAAATACTGACATCATCCACCCACTATATTCATTCTTTTTTTTAAGTCCCGAAGTTTTATTTGTATTTCATAAAAAATGGAAGAGAGAAACAGCATAGAATAGCGGTTCGAGGGCTGGCCGATGAGGCCTAAATTTACGTCCTGTCTCTGATACACGCAGGCTGTGTGACCACAGACAAGCTATTTAACCTCTTGGTGCCCAAGGCGACTCTCTAAGATTACATGCTAAAGAGGAGATTCTGATTAGCTTCATTGCAGGGAGTTTCCACACACTAGGAGTTCCACAAATGGATGAAATCATAGGTCTGAAGGGAAAAAGAACGATATTAGAATGTCTCCGGCCCACTCTCACCATGCACAAATACTTTAGGATCTGATATTACTTTCCCATGTGGTTCTCAGGACAAAATTTATGCACAGAATTCTCTCATCTCCGTTTAAAATGGGAAGTCACAAAAAAGACTTCCACGGGTTCCATTCTGCCCATGTTTTGCCAGCCACCAGTAACAAATGGGAAGGCCAGTTTTTGACTTCTCCTTGCAGAATGCTCAGCGTCCAAAGAGAACAAAACGAATGCTGCTGCTGCAGATTCATTTCCAGTTTTTTTTTTTCTGGATTAAGTATCTGTTTTGCTCCTGGTTATTTTCATATATTCAGCTGCTGCTGCATTCCCATCTATTGGAAAGATCGAGGGAAACACATAGGCTCCTCTGTAGCCAAGGGGAGATATGCCTGCCAAAAAAATGAACTTCTTCTAGAGGTCACTAAATACTACTAAATACATACTAAATACAATAAATAAAAATGTTGATGAACACAAAAGAATAGCCAATGGCAATTGGCTGTGGCCAAATGACATTCTGCAGTGCAATTCAAGATAATAACTGAAGAGTATATAAATATGTAACATTTAGTCAAGCTTTGACTAACAATAATTATCACCTATTAGAAAAGCAAAATCTCACCAAATGTTGTATAGCTACTATATGCCTAATCAAGGACCAAAGGCTCAGAAAATCATTACAACAAATGTCTTTGATAAATATTAGACCTGACATTAAAGAGCTTAGGATCACAGGACCACAGTCATTCCATATGGCTCTTATTAAAGTTATTTGCATAGGGAAAAATTAAGACCATAAGAAGTCAGCAGTAACCCAATTCCCTCCAAGTTAAAAAAATGCATAGGGTTGGTTATCCATTCTCAGGCTCATGAGAGTGTCATAAGACAGGAGTCATTTAGCTCTATAAGCCTCACTACAATTTTGATTCTACAGAGATCCTGGTGTTTCCTGATTTAACAGCCTCAGGGCATCACTGAGAAAATACTGATATTAAAAAGATTGGTGGGGCAGCTAGGTGACCCAGTGGATAAAGCATCGGCCCTGGATTCAGGAGGACCTGAGTTCAAATCCAGTCTAAGACACTTGACTCTTACTAGCTGTGTGACCCTGGGCAAGTCACTTAACCCCCATGGTCCTGCAAAAAATAAAAAAAATATTGGGCTTAATTTTGGTGGCTATATATCTTTTGGTTTCCAATCCCCTTCCTTCTCCCTCCCATTAGTTCCTTCCCTCTGGACTTACCTCCCATTTACACTATCTATCTATCCATCTATTTGTCTGTCTGTTTATGTGTATATATGTGTGTATCTTTGTATATCTGTGTGTATATATATATATGTGTATATATATATATATGCATGTATATTGTCTATACATAGTTGTTTGCAAGCTGTCTCTTCCATTAGAACGTGAGCTCCTTGAAGCCAGGCCCAGGTTTGTTTGTTTTTTAAACTTTCTTGGTGTTCCCAGTGCCTTAGTACAATGCCTGGCACATAGTAGGTGCTTAATAAATGCTTGTTGATTATTGTAGTTTTGTGTCTGACTTAGTATTCCCCAGATGTTGAACACACTATTTCCAACTTTTGGTTATTACAAATTGTGTTACAGTGAATGTTTTTGTACAGCTAGATCTTTCTTTGACTATCATTAACTTCCTCGGGGATATAATTCAGTCATGAAATCTCTGATTCAAAGTTCTAAATGTTCTTCCAGAATGGTTGGACTTGTAATGATTTTTTGTGCCTATCTTACCATAACTTCTCCAACATTTAATTTATCCAATTTTTATACCTTTTGGCACTTTGACAGTTTTAGGTAATAACTCAAGATTATTTTGGTTTGCAGATCTCTGATTATTAGGGATTTTTACCATTTTTATATGGTTGTCAATGGTTTGTATTTCTTCTTTTGAAAGTTGTTCATATCTTCTTACCTTGTCTATTAGAATATGGCTCTTTGATTTATGATTTTAGTCATTCTTTATAGATTGTGTAGGTCAGATTCTTATCAAAGGTATTTAAATCAAGAAGACCAATTTCAGCTTCTTACAAGAAGAAACTTCCTACCAAGTACAGCTACGAGTTACAGGTCCCTCTTCCCTCCTCTTTCCTTGGCCCAAAGACCAGACTCTCTTGAGGCTTTGGAGATCACCTTGATTATATCCTTCCCTTTCCCTCCTACCTCTGGGTGTTACATTTTAAGCCTTGAGTTTTATTCATTTTAGTTAAGACATACTCTAATAAAGGTCTATTGCTTATGTATTACTGATCTGTTTCTTTGATAAAGCCTCATTTAAATCCCGTTACTGGTATCAAGGACTGTCACAGTGGTATGTCCCTTCTCTTTCATTTCATGTTGCTGAGGAATAATTTTGAATAATCCTTATTGTTTGTTTGTTTTTGTAATGAGGCAATGGGGCAATGAGGGTTAAGTGACTTGTCCAGGGTCACACAGCTAGTAAGTGTCAAGTGTCTGAGGCTGGATTTGAATTCAGGTCCTCCTGAATCCAGGGTTGGCGCTTTATCCACTGAGCCACCTAGCTGCCCCTGATTGATATTTTAATATGAACATTTCTTCCTCATGTATGCTTTTAAAATGGTCTCTCTAATATTGAAGTTCTGGAATTTTGCTACTATATTTTGGAGGGAGTTAAACTTAGGATCTTTCTCATGACATCCTGTTCATTCTATTGATCACTTTATCCCCTGCTTCCAGTATTTCTAGATAATTTTCTTACCTAATTTCCTGGAATATGTTACTCAGGTTCATTGTTTCATTCTGTTGTTCTGGGAGGATAATTTTCAGATCATCTCGCCAAGCTCTGTCTTCAAGTGTCATGGCAGAGATCTCAGGTGTTTTTCTAAATTTGTTGTCTTTTGATTTGATCTGATATTTTCTCTTCCAATCCTGAATCTTTATATTATCTCAGATATTCTCTTTCTCAGAGTCCATTCCTTTATTAATATTTTCTACTTTCTTTTTTAAGTGGCTAGTTCTCATGTTGTATATTTACTCTGAAAGATCTGACTTTCATCATTATAGGTCCCAGACTTCTTTCAGTTCTTTTACTGAATTTCCTAACTGCTTTGGACTTTCTTGTAATTTTTCCACTCTCTCTTCTGATGGCTTATTTGTTGAAGTATCACTCATTATCTCTGAAGAGTTGTCCTCATTTTCTTTAACATCATCACATTTGTTCTTCACATTGGGTACCTTTTCTGATTATTCATTTCTTTAGTCTTTATATTTTGATGTGAGATTTTTTCTGTTGGAATTTCTTTAATTTCTTCTCTTTTTGATTGTTATCTTTTCAAGGTGTTTGGTCCATTTGTTACTATTTTTGAGGTTATGAGGCATTAGACATAACTCTTCTCTAGGTCCAGGCTTGGTCATTATAATTGTACACCATTGTTTGGGTTTTTTGTTATTTTTTTGCATTGTTGTAGTCATTGTGTATATTGTTTTCTTGATTCTGCTGTCCTTGCTTTGCCATACTTGCTCCTATGAAATGTGCATTATTTGTCATTTATTATAATGCAGTAATATTCCTGAGAAAGGTCCAAGGATAACAAAGAAGGGGAAATGAATCACTTCAGCTTTAAACACTGGGCAGGATCTGAAAGCATGGGGGTGGAGAGAGGAAGAAGGATCACTCCTCCTCAGAACCACCACCTGGAAAAAGGCTTTAGTTTCAGGGAAACACTTTCTGAGGCTGCCTTGGCATCAGTCAGAGGAAACTTGGGAGGAGACATGGGAATTCATTCATTCAATACCCATGTGTAAGCATCTATTAAGTATAGAGGTAGGTGGTAGGTGGTAGAAAAAAGTCAATGTTTGAAAAAAAAGACAGCCCCTGCCTTCATGGACCTTATTGCTTAGAAGGAGATCAAGACAAAAATACTATAAAATACAGCATTACATGTAAAATGTATTAAAGTTGCAAAACGTGGTCTAGGAAGTCCAAAGGAAAAGATCCTAAATAACAGGTGAAGGATGAAGATGAAGATGAGGATGAGATGAAGAAAAGCTCAAGGTGGGGGGATGGCATTTTAAACAATATATTTTTAAACAACAGTTGAGTTTTAAAGGACAGGTAGGAAATACATAGGCAAAAAGGAGAAGAGAGGACATTGCAGGCCTGGGAATAGCCTATGCAAAGGCATGTGCAAAGTGAAAGCACACAACATTTGTAGGGACAGAAAATAGTACAAGTTGGTTTGCATGGAAGGAATACTACAATGTGGAGGGTCTAAAAACTACACAAAGGTGTTCCAACTTTAGTTGTAGACAAGAGAAAGCTACTGAATAATTTTGGGCACAGAAGTTTCCTGGCCAGATTCACACATAAGAAAGGTTATTTTAGAAGTTTTATGATTGTAGATTAAGCATGGATAAGAGTCAACAGTAGGAAGACTAGTAAGGAAGTTATTGAAATAGTTCAGGTGGCTGTTAATGAGAGATTGTGTTAGGATAATGGCAATGGGAAAAGAAAAGATCACAGGGTCATAAATTTATATCTGAAAGGGACCTTGGAGGTCATTGTAAAATCTTTATTTTTGAGAAAACTGAGGCCCACAGAGATGAAGTGACTTGCCCAAAGTCACAGGTATTAAATATCAGAGCCAAGATTCAAACCCAGGCCCTCTGGCTATAAATGTAGTGGGTTGCTGGGGGGTTGTTTTTATTTTGTTTAACAATGTGATATAAGAGATGTTGAGGAAGAGGAATTGACAGGACTTTGGTGACTGGATAAAAGAGAGAAAGATTTTTAATATAATTTTAAGCTTTTGAAAAGGGAGACAAGGTGAATGAATGACAGTGCCACAGATAAGATTATGTAACTAGACACAGTATTGTACAGAGGAAAGAGCTCAAGTCTGGGGTTGAAGAGCCTGTGTTCAAATTCCATTTCTGGGGCTTACTATCAAGCCAGTTAACATCTACAGACCCTCAGAACCCTCCTCTATAAAATGAGGGGTTGACCAGATACCATCTGAGGTTCCTTTCAGCTTCTTATCTAGAAACCTATTCTAAACAGCAGAGTTAGAAGGAGGAACAGGTGGGGGTGGCAGTAGAAAATGAAGGTCTTGGGCATCAATGGCATGTGCCAGTGGATGGGCCAGAAGGTTTAGCAAATTTTTTTAAGAATGGGGGCCATATTTTTGAAGTTCATTCATTTTAGATTAAGAGAGATAATGCAGCATAGTGGGAAAGGGACTGGCACTGGAATAAAGAAGATCTGAGTTCAAACCCAGCCTTTGACATAAAGTACCTGAGTGACCAGGTGAAAATTACGGCAAATCTCAGCCCTCGAGCTGACGTTCTACATCAGTCTCCACAGCAACAGGCATTCCTTACCCAAAGAAATCACAAGTCTAAACAAAACAAAACACTTTCATTATATGAACCAGGACTGGCTTCAGAGAAAGCCGTAATTAAAGAAGACAAAATTTATCTTTCGTTCTTTCCCTACTTCCCTTACTGCATTCTTCTAGCACCCTGTCCCTATCATCCTTCCCCATTAGCATGCCATCCACCCCTCCCATCTCCCCAGTTTAAACCACACATTGGACAGTATTGAATATTCTACACCTTTCCCCCCTTTTCTCCTTTGAAAACTTGCTCCTACATATACTAACTTTTCCTTTCTTTGATCTTGTTAGATTATAGGACTCATGGCAGTGTTGCTGAATCAAATGGCAGGTGTGGTTTTGTAAATTGGGGGGCATAGTTCCAAACTGTTTTCCAGAATTTAAGAACTCTGATGAATACAATGATCACCTATGAGTCCATAAGACCAGTGATGAAGAATGCTACTCGTTTTCTAATCGAGAAGGGATGGACTAAATATGCAGATTGCAGTATATTTTTTGGATATGGCAAATTATTTTGTTTCACTATGACTATCTATCTATCTATATCTACCTATCTATCTATCTATTGGGGGGGCAGGGCAATGAGGGTTAAGTGACTTACCCAGGGTCACACAGCTAGTAAGTATCAAGTGTCTGAGGCCAGATTTGAACTCAGGTCCTCCTGAATCCAGAGTTGGTGCTTTATCCACTGTGCCAACTAGGTGCCCCACTATGAATATTTTTTACAAAGGTGTTATTTTTCTTTGTTTTTCTTTTACCTTTTTCCAAGGTGGCAGGGGGGAATGGGAAAGCAGAAATGTCAATGCTTTTTAATTTAAAAAACAAAATTTAATTTACAAAAGAAAACTCACTTATCCTGTGACACTATCTGGAGTCTTTGACAGGAGACTAATCTATGAATTACTGACAATTTCATAGTAAGATGAAAACGCAGGTAATGACTGAACATGCTACTTTTCTCCAGGGTATTTTTGTTTTCTAACAGTAGTCCTAAAAACCCAGTACCTGACCACAAAGTATATCAATTAGCGGAATTTCAGGCACTGTGCTGTAGGAGTCACATTTGGGGGAAAGGAGATCTTTCAAAGATACTCCTAAAATCATCCTTTATAAAACTGAACTTGTTAGAAATGCCTTTCAGAATACCATACATTCCATACAAGGGTTATTTCTAAAACTAGCTCAAGAAGTAGTGTTCTGCTAGCTGTGACTTCTACAAACTACAAACAGGTTGATGTAACTAAAATATGGTTATCATGAATACGATAGGGGAAATCATAGGCTCTCAAAGATGGTACTTAGAAAAAAGTGCCTTTCCCTCTATCAAGAAAAACATTTTGATTACAAAAATTAAATATGGTAATAAAATAATTGAATTATTACTAATTGTTGGTTAAACATTTTAATTGTTGCCATGAAAAACAAACAACTTTCCCCTTTATCAAGGAGACCTCTATCTCCAAACCTGTCAAAACATGTCTATGGCCATTAGTTGGAATTATGGATTTTTAAAAGATAGTAGATTTAAATAAAAGTCGATGTAACATTCCTTGTTGATATAGGAGCTGACTCATGATGGAATGTGGCCAAAAATCTGTGTTTTTAGCCTGTATACCTTTAAAGAATTTACCTGAAAGACAAGCGAGGATTAATCTTGCATTTTTATCATTTTGCTAATGTTCTATATTCTGCATTGGACTAAAGGAACTAGGTCACAGGATTACAGGATTTAGAGATGAAGGGGACCTTAGAGATTATTAAGTCCAACCCCCTTATTTTAAAGATAAAGAAAATGAGGCCCAGAAAAATTAAGTGGCTTATCTAAGGTTACTCCAAGTAGAATGAAAGATGGGGGCATATAATTTATGGAATGAGAAAGAGAAGTTCCCAAGCATTCAGGCCTACCCTTAGACCCCTGAGGGGATACAGTAGTCACATTCTGGGGACAGGACCCATTAAGGAAAGTGGGTGTTGTAATAAGGACCTGAGAGCATGGGTTACAACTAGGTGCAAAAAAAGAGACAGAGAGAAGAGCATGGCAATGTCTGAGAAGCCAAACATGAAATGTAGGGGCTGATAGGAATCTGCACGTGGACACAGCAGAGCAGCAGGCTCAAGAACTCACTGACCTTTCAACAGAGTTGTGCGAATGAGACTCCCTCCTTTTACTGCGGTTGCAGCCTATATCCTCTTGGAGAGGGAGAGCATCAGACTGTTGTCCTTGGTTTATTGACCCACTGTAGATTTAAGGTAGTTACTGAGCTCCTCTTCAGTCTTCCCTTCTCCAGGACAACAATATTTCATATTTCTCACAGGAGGGTAATATACACCCTCTATGTCTTTCTCTATAAGCTCCTCAGAGACTGACCCTCACCCTCCTGGATTCCCTAGCAAGGGCCCAGGTTAAACTTTCCTCCCAAATGAAAATGCTACAAGCCCATTGACTAAAGATACCACAACTTATTCACTGTTCTTATGTTCAGGAAAATGAAATATCACTTCAATCCATTTACATAGCTGGTATGTAAATTTAGAGTAGTTATCCATCACTAAAAAATGAAATTATTTAAAACGGTGCTTCATTGTACTTAAAATAGCTGTTCTAATATGAATTTTAAGTAGAGTGCACTAAATGCATTCCAAAAATAATTTCCCTTTAAAAAACTTTAACATACTGTCCTTTATGGGAGAAATTAAATAAATAATCATTGAATGGTCTAAGGGCCAATAATAAATGAAAAAAGGTCCTTTGAGGTGCCTTTTAATCCTTTCCCTCTCTACCTGTTGGGGTTGCATTGTTTTCTACATTACATTTTCCAAAGATGGATTCAGTCAATTTTATGAGTTTGGTCATGAGGACTTGGAAAACTGTTAGGTAGTAATAAATCCTGCTCCCTACCTCCCCATTCATCCTGATGGTCTCCTTCTACTTTTCATTCATTCTGCTTGCATGCTGGATAGGGAATATGCTAAAGGGTAACAGCTGGAAAGAATGGGAATAATGAAGATATGCTGGGAATGGAGAGCAAGGATCAGACTAAAGAAGACATCCATCTTTCATGTCTTCCAAGTTCTTGATGCTTGATTGGCTGAAAAGGACAGGCAGTCCTGGGAGGGATGAGAGAGAAGAGCACACACCACCTGTCTCTGACAAAATGGATTAAGAGAGATGATGGGTTACTTTTGGCTCTTACACTGAAGTCAGTATATCTTTGTGGAACCAGATGTTTTCCTGGATTTGCCAGATTAATTCCAGGCCCAAGGAGAAAGACCATGGACTAGAATTATAGGATTTTACAGCTGGAAAAGACCTTAATTCAATTTAACAAAAAATTGTTGAATATTCACCAACCCACACTTTACAGATGACTAAACTGAGGCCAAGACTAGTTAAATGACTTCCCCAAGGTCACACAGCAAGTTGGCGGCATAAATCTCCTGGGCTAGTGCTCCTTCCACCATGCTAACTTGTCCCAATTGCTGGACCAATGAGGAAGACATCACAGGGAAAGGAAAAGAAGGATGGAGTTAGTGGCATAGAGTATACACATGCTGGACTCAGAATCAGGAAGACCAGAGTTCAAATCTTATCTCAGACATGCATCAGCTGTGTGACCCTGGGCAAATCATTTAAACTGCCTCAAGTTCCTTTTCTGGAAAGTGGGGATAATAATAGCTCTTACCTCACAGAGTAGTTGTGAGGATCAAACAGCATGTAAAAAGTGCTTTGCAAACCTTAAAGGTTCTATATTAATGCTAGATATTATTATTATTGAGTTACAGTATCATCATCATTTTCTTTTCCATCTTTTCCTTAGCCCTAATTTACCTAATTCCTAAGCATTTACCTCTTTTGCCTCTCTCTCTTCTGTCAATGATTTTACCAAGTTCAGATTTTCCATGAATATTCCAAATCTGGACAAGCATTAAGAAACAAAATATCCTTAGAGCCCCTGTAAGTATGGAGGATATAGAGATGACTGCCTGTAATAAAATATTTCAGGATTATTAACATAGGCTTGTTAATTAAGTAAGAGTAGAAAAAAGAACCTGGTAGTATTTCACAGGAACACTGACTACAGGTAACAGGACCAACAATCTCAACATTACTATTGAAAAGCATCAAAAAGGTACAAGCACAACACCTTCAACCCTGGCATTAAATGGCCATCATTGCCCAGGACTAAGCTGCATGAGGCTTACTGCTAGAGGGAGGCAGGCATGCAGGAATTATGAAGAGTCACCGTAGTAACTATGACATCAAATGTGGACACAGCCAGGACCCTCTGGTCAGATGGAGCATGGGTTTTTCCTCATTAATCACACATCAATGGTAACTGGTCAGATTCAAAGAATAATAATGAGCTCTAACATTCGAGTTCTCCTCCATCTAAGATGGAGAAACTGTGAACCCAACCTCCAATACAGACTGGCTGTGTGATCAGTTTAACCTATTAGTGTCCAGACAGCTCTCAAAGGCAATGAGTCATGGAATAGCAGCTGGTATATATTGGTAGGGGGAGTTTCTTTATCTGGTACTTTGCGATACCTAGGAATTCACAGATGTGAATCAAGAAGAAAAATAATCAAAGGATGCAAGGGGATTTCTTAAGGTTATCTAGTCCACAGCTGCATCTAAATCTCCCCTTGGATTTCTTTTTTTGGACTAGATGTTGCTTTCTTTTGCTTCATAGAGGCCTTGGACTCCATGGACTAATTTGATGGATTTAATTCCTGTAGTTTGATTAATGACCAAAAAAAAGTATAAGAGGAATTTGGGCAAGCTATTGCAGTCATCTGCTTATTTAATATTCAGAATCTCAAGCCCTTGCACGATAACCTTGCATCTTTCCCCAAAGATGTCTAAACATGGAGGTGACGCCAAGAAACTGAGTTCAGGATGGGGGTAGAGAGGTGAGTTAGAGGGGACAGAGAGTTGGGGGATGGAAAAAACCTAAATCTCTTGATGTCAGATTCTGTTGGTTTTTAACATCATTTTTCTTCCAAAGTTTTAAATCTTAAAATGTTTGCCCTGGACTCTTTCTTTCCATGATAGAGTTTTAAGGATTTGAGAGGGGAAAAAATTTCTTTCCCAACAGTTTTTTTTTTTGCGTGTCTTCTTTTTTCCCCCCATACTTTTAGAAGGTTTTGAATGAGGTGAGGTTAATAGTTCTTTTCTACTTTTAGCTAATTTATGTTATTATTTCTGGTTCAGAAGCTGCTGGGTGCAATGGAATTGTCCAAAAGTAAATCCAAGTTTGTCAAAGAAGAACATTTTCCCAGTTCCAAAATTAGAGGTGAAACCTATTGTACCCAACGCTGCTAAGCTTTCCACATTGCCTCATGGCAGGGAATGGATTTGGCCCTGTCACGCTGAAATCTGCAAATCTAGAAGTTTAGATTTGATTCAAGGAATCCTGGAAGGCATTCAAAACTCACAGCGCTTAACCATAATGTGGAAATATTTCAAGAGAACTTCAAGAGATTGAACTTTGTGTGACTGACTGGGGAAATGTACTTACTGCTTGTAAGACCACAAAGGTAACATTCCCCAAGGGAAGATTTCATAAATAACACAGATGAGCAATGTCTACATTTTGGGGGCAGGCACCGTGCCCCGTTTGCTTTCAGCACATTCTCTGTGTACCAGTTAGTTTTCTATTTCCTAGCTTTAGGCCCTTTAAGGATTTTGTGCATTGCAAAGCAAAAAATGCTAATACCTTAAATTTAAACAAACTTTAGTCTATTGTGCTATTATAAGAATCACAGAATAATAAACCTGGAAGAGATCTTGATAAATCATTTCATCCAAGCCCCTGCCTCCAAAAACATGGATATCCAAAATATTGAGGACAGATAGTTTTCTAAATTCCTTTTGAAGGTGTTTTAATGTCTAATGTCAACTATTGCCCCTAGAATAAGGGGAAAAGAAAGTAAGAGTAAAGTAAAAATAAAAACTACTAACAATAAAAATAAATTTAAAAGAATTTTTAAAAATTGTATTTTTTTTAAAAAAGTATTTGGGAGAATGAGTAGTGGAAGTCGGAACAATCTGTTTTGTAGATTTGCGTTTGCTTTCTTCTCTCATTACATAAAAGGTGAAAATGAAGATAGTTTATTATAAATAAGCTTGATACTTTTCAGTTTCTGAGCAGTTCATGAGGGCACAATTAGAAACTGAAATTGCTTGCTGTTTGAATAGACAGAATCAAATAACTCCTTTGTAAATTTCTTTTTTTTTAGCTTGCTAGACCTTTATGAGCCTCGTGTCCTTATATTTCTATTCTCTTCTGTTTGTCATGAAGAATACCAGAAGTTAAGTCACAGTCCTTAGCACAGTCATTGGGGGTATCAATACTAAATGAATCCCCTATGACAATTAAGAATGTACCTCTCAAGGCTATAGCAGCAGAAAGATGAAGCTCCAAATTAGTTTATTTTCAAAACCATATGTTGAAAAGAGGAAAAATAAAGATTCATTTTGAGTAGGCAACTTCATCAGAGCAGCTGCCAAGAAGAAGCTGCATGTGAGACCTCAAATGAGCTAATCCAGTCTGCCTCATAAGGATTATGAGTTGCTTTTCATTTCCTGAACTCAGGAAAAAGGTCATCTCATCTATTGACAGAGATATAGCATAATGACTGAAATGGATAGGAACTTTAGCAGGGTGAAGCAAAAGGTGAAATGGAATCAGGGAATCAAAGGAAAGTAGAGGGGAATATAAAGAAAGAATGAAAGTATTAGAATTAAGAGTTCACAAGAAAGGAATTATGAAAATGGCATGACTGCAGGTAGTAATTGAAAGGTTCATTTCTTCAGTTAGGAACATTCAAGTTTTGACTAAAGCATGTTATGTTGTGTGATAAAGTGAAAGCAAAACCTGCTGTTCTATAAGGCAAGTACAGATATTGATAACTTACTTAACAATTTACAGGGTAAATTATTTTTTAGATAAACATCTCATTTCCAAGATATATAAGTAACTAATTCAAATTTATAAGAATAAGAGGCATTCCCCAATTTATAAATGGTCAAAAGATATGAACAGAAAGTTCTCAAGAAAAGAAATCCAAGCTTTCAAGTCATATTTTTTAAATGTTCGAGGAATGTAACTTGAAGCAACTCTGAGTCCACTTCATACCTATCAGATTGTCAAAGTGACATGGAAAATGAGTGGAGCTGGAGCAAAACAGGTACAGTAATATATTGTTGATGTTGCTGTTAAATAGTCCAACCATTCAGTAGTTTAAAACCTATGCCCCCAAAGTCACTAAACTGTGCAATCCCTTTTACCCAGAGATATAATGTAAATTAATTCAGCAATAGATGCTTTTTGAGGACCATACTTATAAGTAGAGGAAAAAGACTCATCCCCATTACTATGATAATCATAAATTTAGAAGGCAATTTAAAAAAATATAAGTTTTCACGTATTTCATAAAGGAATTTAGGAATAAACTAGACACGAGTCTTGAATATTTTCTCCACTAACTTTCTGGCTGATCATCTACTACCAGTGGCAATGTGCATGGGTGGAGGAAACATTTGACAATGAGATTGTGGATCTTAGAGATACAAGGAAAAGGAAGTCCTTTTCCATAATTTGATAGGAATAAAATTACATTTTCAGGATCCTGAAAAGACCTATCATCCCACTGCCATTATAACTTCTGCAATTAATTGGACAATCTTGAAGAAAATGAGAACTTCTTTTATATAGATTGGCTTATTTCCAATGATTTTGAAATAGACTTTTGCCTCAGTGTTAATATGTTTGATTTAAGCTTTAAAAATTGTAAATGCACAAGCATTTATTTTTTATTTATTTGTGGGGCAATGAGGGTTAAGTGACTTGGCTAGGGTCACACAGCTAGTAAGTGTCAAGTGTCTGAGGCCGGATTTGAACTCAGGTCCTCCTGAATCCAGGGTCAGTGCTTTATCCACTCATGGAGCCATCTAGCTGCCCCCACAAGCATTTATTTTTCAGTGAAAACTGAAGGAGGAACATTTTTATTTCTTTATGTAAACATTTCCTTACAGTAAGGGTAGTGGACATGGTTTTAAGTGTACCAAGGTACTACATATTAATCATTTTTCTTTGCAATGATTTAAATTTGTTTGTAAAAACTAACATGAAAATAATATAGCTACAAAAATGGATACCTTCAGATACACAATGAAAAAATAGTTTATATCTAAGTTGAGTGTCTTGGACTGTGTTTTATGTATGTTTTAAGGTATATTTTCATAACTAAGTTGTTGTTGACAAACCAGCCAATGTTCTAGCAGGGGGATAAGTTTTCAAATAGCCTTTTCTTTTCTTTTTTTTTAAACAGACACTCAATTACTTTGAAAGACAGAGACAAATGACAGAAATTTAAATGGTATATAAATATTAGCTATTATTTCGGATGAGGAAATTGAGTTTGGGGGAGGTTAAGTGACTTACTCAGAGTCATGCTAATCAGTATTAGAAATGGAATGCTAACCCACATCTCCAGACTTCCTAACATTCTTTTCATCATACACAATGTCCCTCAGTAATCAGACTTAAATAATCCTTGTGCTATTTGAAGCTGTTTTAATTAAAAATTTTGTGTTAAAGATTTTGTGATATGCATTCACCTGATATAAATATTCTTCTTGGATACTGACTACCATCTACCTCAGCTGTATTCATTTTCTATTATACTATATTTAATCTGTTAATATCAGTCGGTCTATTGAGATAAAAGTGATGCTTTTAACATTGAATCTAAATTTGTCCTTCCCTGTTCTTTTTTTTTTTGTTGTTGCCACACTCTCTAACTATGAACTGCTTTGTTTAATAATGACTTTACTCCTCAAACCTTCTGTAACACTTTGGTTATATATGATAGCTATTTGTGTTTGTGTCCTATCCTAGTCTACAAACTAAATAAGGAGAGAGACCACATCTTAGCTAAGCTTTTTATCCTTCTAGCACTTAGCATAATGCTCTAAACATAGTAGAAGCTTAACAGATGTGCTGAAATATTGTATGAACTTAACATATGCATGGGAAATACAGTTTGAGAATTCTCCAACACTAAGATTTTTTTCATCCATGAAATCTTTCTTCCCTTTTTTTGGGTAATCAATGAATATAGTGGATGTTTATATTCTCTACACTTCTAAGTCAATTTATGTTTTTGTACATTCTGTTACAGAAAATCTTCTGCAAGAGCCTATTTGTTACCTCCTCAAGTTTTCTTTTAATGTGCACATAGATCATTCTCATAAGGAAATTTGATGGATAAGTATTCATGTTTAGACCCTTTAAGACAACAAGAAATGTTCCAAATAAAGTTAAAGAACAATATAAAAAGGAATGGAAAGAAAAAAATTCTTACAAAGAAACCACAGAAAAACCAGGAGGTAGCCTGTATCCTAAATTAGGAAAGAAAAGAGAGACCCTAATACAATAAGTACTACGGTGTAAAAGAAAGGAGGAGAATTCTTCAAGGGAAAGAAATTAGTATTACCAAAACAATGAAACTCCCAGAAATGAGAATGACATAATAAGAAATCCTCATAATGGGTGAGAATGTTAATAAAAGAATTAAAAAGTTGAGGAGAGAAATTAGAACTTGTGAAATAGAATTCTGTAAGACGGGAGACTAAATGGCTTAGATGAGGGACTTTTCTTCCCAAGTCAACAAACATTAAGTTTCTACCATGTACAAGGTACTGGGCTAAGTGCAGGGGCTATATAGAGATATACAATGGAAATGAATAATACAAAATTATTATACATATTTAGGTTACCTACATTACATAAGTGCATTTATATATATATATATATATATATATATACCCTGAGAAAATTTTAAAACATTTTCTGATTCAAATAATGTTTTGTTCAATTTTATCACAATTATTCTTTGTCTTGATTTTTGTTGTCATTCTTTTATTCCTGATCTTCCCATGAGTTGCCATTTTTACTACTACCCGTTCTGTTTGAAAGTACCATTTGTTCAAGGCTCCAGTGAAAGATTCAAATAATATTCTTTCTCATGTAATTAAAATACAGTTGCACAAGAGATCTATCAAGGATTTCTTAATTTTCTCCTCAGGAAGAGTATAATATTATGGAATCAGTGGACACTCTGAAAAGAAAGTAAAAGAGACTGAACACAAAAATATAGAGAAACAACAATAAAATAATCATATTTTTTTAAATCCTAGAAAAATTGGAAGAATACTAGTAGTTCCCACAAATTAAAACTGTGGGCTTTGAAATCAGAGATCAGCCAGATAATCTGAGAAGTGCTGGTATTCTAGGGGGTAAAATGATGAAATAAACAATGTAAAATTATACCTTAAGAAATCATAAAACAAATCTTTCCCGAAGTATTAGAAAAAGAGAACAATATACAGTCTGAGAGACTGTAAAGCATTGTCAGAGATAAATCCCATATTTAAATCACCAAGAAATCTAATCATCAAGTTCCAGAGCTTCAACTCTAAATAACGAATTTTTAAGCAGACACAAGGAAGTAATTTATACTTCAGGGAAGATCATTTCAAATTGTAAAGGACTATTAATCGAGGACAAAATATGAAAAAGCCTAGATACAAGAAGCCAAAAGGAAAACAAACCAGCATACATGTTACATAAGATATTCCACAAAGCTGGGTATACTTCTACTTGGACTGAGAAAGAGAATTAAGAAAAAAATAGCAGTTAAAGGGTAATCAAGGTATTTGGATCTGAACTGGGGAAGAAAGCAGGTTGGATACATATCTATGTAAGAGCAAGATGGTGGAAATTGGAATCCTATTGTTTTAAGCAAACAAGTTAAAATCACGTCGTGTTAATTTTTTTTTTTTTAAAAAGGTAATTTAACATGATTGGGTGGTAGACATAACAAATTATATGAATAGAGTTTTCAAAAGGAGATATTCGGAGGCAGCTAGGTGGTGCAGTGGATAGAGCACCGGCCCTGGATTCAGGAGTACCTGAATTCAAATCCGGCCTCAGACACTTAACACTTACTAGCTGTGTGACCCTGGGCAAGTCACTTAACCCCAATTTCCTCACCCCCAAAAAAAATCTCAAAAAAAAGAGGAGGTATTCAAACGATCAAAAGTCAGTCTGAAATTACCAAAGCTATTCAAAATCACTAGTAATCTGAGGGATTAAAATAAAAGGAACTGGGAGGACAACCTCTCACCCTTCATAAAATCACAAGAATATATGATTTAGATCTGAAAATAACCTTAGAGATTATCTAGCCCTTCCCCTCCATTTTGCATAGGAATGAATATATCTGGCAGATATAGAAACTGATGAAGTCAGTTGATGAAGTCCAAGGGTACTCAAGTAAATGGAAAATGTGGGGGGTTTTTGAGTTGACTGAGTAAGGATGTGCTAAGCACATTCATACCACAGTCTTGTCATTCATGTTCAGAAACGTCAATTTTAAAGATTCATGGAAAATGAATTGGAGACAGGAACAATCAGAGGCAGAAAGACCAACTAGAAGGTTATTGCAATAGTTCAGGCAAGAAGTGATGAGGATATGGACTATTTTGGTGGCTTTGTGAGTGAAGAAATGTAAGGGATTGTTGTAGAGGCAGAAGTGATAAGATACCAATTGATTGGATATGAAGCAGGGGTGGGGATGGGGGTGAAAGAGATGGAAGAGTTGCAGATGACTCTGAGTTTGTGCACCTGGTGTCTCTAAGGATGCAAGTATCCCTGACAGAAATCAAGATGTTTAGAAGAGGGATGCTTTTGGGGGAAAAGATAATGAGTTCTCTTTTGTATAAAAATAAGTTATTAAAATGAAGATATTCAGTAACTAAAAGCAAATCTCACATGAAATAGATATTCAGTAAATAGTTTTTGAAAGAGTGGATTAGAATGGGACATGGAAAGCTAAGAGACATGTCAGACTGGAGAAGACTGGAAATCCTGGCAGACCTGTAGCTTTGGCCAAAAGGCAGCAATAAACATGGGGACCAAGTCAGAGAGCAGTTTTCCTTGGCCTGGACACAGAGAAGTTGAGTCTCAAATGCAAATTGGAAACTGAGAAGAAAAATGCAAATATGGTTAGCAAAAGCCCAAACCAAGTTCAAGATCAAGAGCAACAACTAGTCAGACAATTTACAGATCAGCAGGGCGACAGTCAGCATCAGAGAAGCTTAGAGGTAGTTCTGGGGACTCAGTCACGGGAGGACTAGCAGTCAAACCATGACAAGAATTGGATACAAGGTAGCACAGGGGAGTAAGGGGCAGGGACTCAGTCTTAGGGCGACTGTGTGATACAGAAATCTGTTACTAGTGTGGTAGGAGGTTGATGATGGGACCCCTAATCAACCACATCTCCAATCCACTAAATGCAACTAAAAGGGTTTCAGACCTCAGCAAAATTTGCACTTTTTAAAAGTGTAGAGAAAAAATCCCTTTCAGATTTTGAATGGATTTGCGAATAAAAGGGTTAGGAAACTCCAGGATTGTACTTTTCCCTGGGCTTGAACTGCCCTGTCTTTTTCTCCCCATTCTCCACTCCTTTGCATGGGAGAATGAAGAGACTCAGTCGTTAGAAACAAGGGAACCAACTCAGGTATGGGCAGTCTAACAGAGACAAGTCTTAAGAAAGCTTCTAACAGAGTGCAGTGTGCGTGTGCACATGTGTGTGTGTGCCCACATGTGCATGTGTATTGGGGGGGGTTGAGGGAGGATTTCTCTCCATTCTGCTTCCCCAAAAATGTCTTGCAGCAAAAACACATAGACATAGGAGACATGTCCACACACAACCTGAAAGAGGTATTTGAGGACATTGCTTCCAGAACTCCAACCTTCTATATAGAAAGTCGAAAAGAAAGTCAACTCTGGAGAAAGACTGAGCTCTCAAGAAATGGCTGCTCATCTCTTCTCTTGCACTTTTCATAAAGTACAGCAATTGGGGAGGGAATTTCTTCCCTTGCCAATCCCCCTCCATCAGTTGTAGTATTTTGTAGCAACAGCAACCTGGATATAAGAGATAGGTGGCTCCATCCAGCTTGAAAATGGAATCCAAGAATATTGCTTCCTGAATTGTAACCTTCTATGTTGAGAGGGATCAAAGAAAGAGAATTTGGTTCCTAGAGTGGGGAACCCTGCTTATGAGCATGCATCAGGTCTCAGAGCTGAGACAATGAAAGCTTCCCTCTACATCTCTTGGCATTGCATGAATACCCTTGAAACACGTGGTCCACCTATCAAGTCTGTCTCCTGCTTTCTTGCTATACCATTGGCCCACATTCTTATTTGGTCATGGATCTCCCTGATTTGCATTTCTTTTATTGTATATTTCTTAATTATAAATATGTTCTATGTCCTGTTATTATCTTTATAGTCTTCATGTCCACTGTTTGCTTCTCCATTGCCATTTGGGTAACCTGAAACTATAATTCTTCAGAGGTTGTAGTATTCTCCAATTCAAAACCATATAGCATCAGCAGAAGAATACTGATGTTAGAAAGATGAGCCTTTGTTTCAGGGAGAATATTGCTGTTAAAAAGACTTAATCTACATAAAATACTTGTTGGTTTCTTTAACAGTCTTCTTATTTTATATCCCTTAGCAACTGGCTTCTTTTAGAACCTAGTTCAATTTCAAGGTTTAAAGCAACAGCATCCCTGAAAACAGAATAGTAATTAACTGGGTTCATCTTATTTCCCACATTGTGAATTATTCCTAGCACTCTTCAATCACTTGCTCCCTGTGAAATGGACAGAAAATTGCTGTGAAATGATCTGATATTTTAAATTATTGTTTGCTTCCCCTTAGGGAAGGTTTCCTAGGATTGACACTAGCTTACCTCCTTAAAGGAGGGAGTTTATAGCCTTTTTGATTTCCTTCTGAATTAAATCTGTTCCAAAGAGAATAGCCTCTGACCATTGGATATTATCAGTTACTCAGAAGAGAGCACCAATAGGGCTCAGGACAATGTAAATACCATCTAAAAAGTTTCTGCATTGCAAAAGGAGCCTAAAATGAAGAGGCTCTCTCTGATGAAGAACAATTTTGCAGATAATAAAATCTAAGCTAACCCTTTCTAAAATGTTTGCTTGTAGGACAGCATTTCTACTTTCACTGCTTGTAAAAATCATGTAATTTTCTATGTTTCTTATCTAACAAATTTAGTGTGGTGACATTGCCTTCCAGGGAACAGGAACTTCTCAATGAAAGTGTATAATCAATATTGGGATTATAAACCAAAACCCAATGTCTACTCATCAGCAAACTGGCTTTAACAATTGTTTTGTAAAAATATTTTTCACCCTCCAGGGCAAACCATATTGATATAATCAACTTCTTTAATACTCCATGAGTAAAGAAAGGTTGATTTTATTGTTCTCCTTTACTACTAACAGAAAAGAGGTGAAATTTGTTTTCTGTATAGTTAGTTCCAAACAGAGGAAACATACAAGGTTCAAATAACCTACATATTTTGATAAATTGTGACCTCTAAAAAACATTTAATCTTGCATCTCCATAGCAGTCATGCCAAAACACTTCAATTTTTGAGTACCCTGGAAACATGAGTTGTTGTTTTTTTTTTTCCTGTGGCAACAGATATAAATAAAATATAATGACCATTTAGTTGCTATTGAGTCATGTCTGACTCTTTATGACCCCATTTGGAGTTTTCTTGGCAAAGATACTGGAGTGATTTGCCATTTCCTTATCCAGGTCATTTTACAGATAAGGAAACTGAGGCAAACAAGTGACTTGGCCAGGGTCACACAGCTAGTGTCTGAGACTAGATTTGAATTCAGGAAGAGGAGTCTTTCTGACTCCAGGATCAATACTCTATCTACAACTTAGCTGCTCCGATGACCAGTCATCTAGGTTCAAAACCTTGGACTCATTTTGGCTCATTTTCCCCCTTTCATTCCTCACATTCAATCAATCACCAATTCTGTCGATGTTTTTTCCTTAATTTTTTTTCATGTATGTCCTCTTTGGACCTAAGGTTCCTCACCTGTAAAACGAGGGGGTTAAACTGAATGACTTCTGAGGTCTCTTCAAGTTCTAAATCTGTAATCCTGTGATCTGAGAGAAGGTCAGACCCTGGAGGGCAAGGACTTCATTTCTGTCTGATCCTTAACACCTGGTACAGTGGCTGGCACACAGCAGGCCCTTAGCAGACACTTACTGATTGAATGAGCCTAATGTCCTTTCCTTCCTTTTCCTTAGTTCCACCTTCTATCCCCTCACGACTATGCCAAGCTAAGAGCTACACCACTGGGTCTTCATGACTTCAGGCTCTCCTTCCTCCGCTCACCCAAACACTGCTGCTGAGCTCATCTCGAATGGCTTCCCATTGCAGCAAATCGAAACATCCCTCCCTGCCTCCCTTCCAAGCTCCTCTACCCTATTTGTCCATCTAGTATGTCCCAGGTTCTCCAGGGAACCAGAGAAACACAGCCCTGCTCTGAAGCTTTCCCTCACATTGTATCTACTACCTACGATGTGTTCTTTTGTTTCCCTCACCTACCAGGTTGTTTTTTTTTTTTTTTTCATAAAAACCTACCCGGTTTTCATTTATTTTCTTTTCCATTAGGTTCCTTCTAGCACTTATAATCTGTACCATACAGCTACTTCCATGAACCCAGGAGAGTAGAAGGAAATATCTCTGGCATGGTATGGTCCTTTGGTCTGGAGACTAAGAACTTGAACCAAAACTTTGATTCATCATTAGTTCTATGGTTCAGCTCTATGAGAGTTTAAAAGGCTTATTTGCTTATTTGGGAAAATGTGTTAAACAACTGATTTGCAAATAAGCATAGCCTAAATGTTGGTTGGGACTGCCTGCTGGTACTTTAGGAAAACATTTACAGAATGTTGGAATTGGAAGGGACTCTAGAGACCTTTTAGAGCAACTAGGACCTGAACAAATGTTCCTCCAACAACAGGATTCATAATTGGTTGCCCATCTTCTGCTTCAAGACCATAAGTCCCCCATTGCCTCCCAAGGCAGCCTGTACGATTCTTGTTAGGATGTTCCTCTTTACATTGAATCTAAATTTGCTCTTGAACAACTTCCACCTGTCATTGTTAGTTTTGCCTTCTGAGGCCAAGCAGAACAAGATGTCAAGCAATTGTCCTTCCGTTACCTGAGATCACTAATGGTTTTTGCCAAGTTTTCTCTTTTCCAGGCTAGAGTACTCCAGATCTTTCAACTAGATGGCATATGGGATGAGCTTAAAGCTCTTCACCCTCTTCCTCACTCCCCTCTGGGAGCTCTCTGGTTAATCAATGTCCTTGCTAAAATGTGGTGCCCAGACCTGCATGCAGTACTCCAGAGGCAGAGTGGTCAGGATGGAGTACAGCAGGGCTCTCTATCTCCTCCCCAGACCAGACAGTACACTGGGGCTCTCTTAGTACACACTACAGTTGCATTAGCATTTTCGGCTACCACATCACCCTGCTGACTCATACTGAGCTTGTACTCTGTAAAAACCTCAGATCTTTTTTAGACAAATGGCTGCCTAGTCATGACTCCCCCATTTTTCACTTACAGAGTTGATTTTTTTAACCCAATTGTAAGACTCTCCCTCTCCCCCGTGAATTTCATCTTACTAGATTGGGCTCAATGTGCCAGCTGGTTGAGAACTTTTCAAATGCTGCCTCGGTCATCCATAGTGTTAGCTACCTTTTCTAGTTTTGTGTCCACTAAAAATGTGATACGCATCCCATCTGGGCCTTTATCCAGTTCATTGATAACGACAGTTAAACAGCTATATTAAATGGTTATTGTTAAATAGGGCCAAGGGTACAGTCCTGGGGGCACTCCTCCGCAGTACTCCTTTCATTAATCTCTTTGGATTTAGCCATTTCTGAGTTCCTTTAACTATAGTACAGTCTTGCTTACATTTCACCACCTTTCTCTATCCACAAAAATAGCATGAAAGATTTAATCAAAAACTTCACTAAAATGAAGGTAAGTGCTTAATGCATTTACCTGATCTATCAGCCTATCTACCCCATCAAAAAGAAGAAAGAAAGAAAAGAAAAGTTTGTAAGTAAATATTTCCTAGAAAACCCTGGATGGCTATCCAGTCCATTCTTTGCAATTATAGTTTATCTGGTAATGTGTAGGCTTCCAGGAATAGGGGCCCTAAAGAACTTTCATACTGATTTAAATATGGCTAACAGGGTGATATTAAGCATGATGATGGTGAGGCTTTAATCTTAAGGGAATGGGAACCACTGCATCAACAATCCATATTCATTTTGCTGGATTTCTCACCCTGACATTTACATGTCAACAATAATAATTTTCTCAACCAAGGAAAGAATTTATTCTAATGCATGGATGAGCTAAATAAAGATAAGCCAGGCTGCCAATTCACTGGCTATAAAGACAAGTCTTCAGACAATCTGTCTTGTTCCTTTCCACATGAGATTACCTTGAAATCATAGTAATAAAGGTAATACCTACTACTTTGTGATGCATTAATATTCTGTCATTAAAGTAAGAAATACTACCAGAAAGAGGGACACATTTAAATGATCAACATACTTCCATTAAACATAAAGGATGAATCAGGAGTGAGGGATTTTTAGAATAAATGTGATCCAATTTTACTTACATTGTAATATTATTTTAAATGAATAAATTAACTATACAATACTATTGGATTTTCACCCTCTGATATAAAGTATTATTAAGGACCTTTTCCTCAACTATTAATGCTTTTTATTTATTGTCATCAAAAGGATAAGGGAAGTATTTCCTGAAGTTAAATCTTTGAGGCTGATCATGCTACTTGGTGCAGAACTTTCTGGTAAGAAAAAGAAACCAATCCATGTTCATATTTCACATGATATCCCCCTTATATCACGTTTCTATCTGCCTTACTTGTCACTTCCTATTTAGTATATTATACTCTAATTCTCAGTGAAATATACAAAGTCCCTTTCCTTATTATGATGCTACATCTGATTGGCTGAGTCTTTCAACCAAAGTAAAGTGACAGTTAAAAAACGAGATCATTTTTATGATATAAGAAGATATTGATGTGATTAAGCACCTTTCACAAAATTGTGTTTGTTCACATGCTTTCTAAACTTCAACATTCTGTCCATTATAAGGGTCAATAGTATGAATTACTAGGGTCCTAACTGTATTTATTGGTTGACATATACCTTTCATAACAATTGAAGCACTTAGTAACAAAAATAAATCAAATGAAAGATAAGATAGAACAATGACAACCAATAAGTAAATGCACTAGGACTATAATAATAAATAGTAAGGAGAGACAGCCAATAAAACAAAGTCCTACAAAACAAATAATTAAGAAAAGGGTTAGATTTGTAAAGAATGAAATTTCAAAAATTTGATCCAATCTAGCTTGATAATAATTATACTAGAAGAGACCATTATGAAAGTATTCTATTAGAAGACTACAAATAATAATGTGTGAGAAGAGGAATATAAATTTACTGTGTTTTCCCCTGATACCAACCTCATGAAGTAGGGGACACAAATATGATTATCCACAATCTGTAAATGAAGGGTAAGTGATTTCCTTCAGGACACACAAGGAGGTGGCAGAACCAGTACTCTAGCTCAGGGCTGCTGAATCCAAGCAGGTTCTGCATGGAAAAAAAGACTTGAACCTTGTAGGAGGCAACATATGTCAATATCTTTGTGTATATGGATCTACAGAAAAATATGAGATATTACCAACAAAGTTAGAAACCATTTGTGATATTTATAGATGTATATAAGTATTAAAGTGGCAGGACTAAATGCAATTCTATGTGTGCCTTTAGAAGTTCTTGGACAGTTAAGAGATCAAATTATATAAATTAGGCTTCTCTGATGATTTGGAGATAGCTGTGCTAAAGTCTATTTTAAATTTCTTCTATACTTTCTAGCATACAGAATGAGGATCTATCAATTAGCAATATTTATTAAGTGCTTATAATATGCCAAGCACTGTGCCAGGTGCTGGGGGAATCAAAGACCCAGAGTTAGAAGGAGCCAGATTTTGAATCAACATGAGAAAGGATTTTCAAACAACAGAGCTGACTAAGAGTAAATGAGTTGTTTTATGAAATAGTAAATTTACCATCATTGGTGACAGTTAGTTGATAAGCATTTATTAAGTACCTACTGTATGCCACGTACTATGCTAAGTACTGGAGATTCAAACAAAGAGGAAAGAAAGTTCCTGCTCTCAAGAAGCAGTCTAATGAAGGAGACAACATGTAAACAACTGTAAAAAAAAACCCAAACTATACCCGGGACGAAATTGGAAATAATCAACAGAGGGAAGGCACTAGGGTTAAGAGAGATTAGGAAAAGCTTCCTATAGAAGATGGGATTTAAGATGGGACTTGAAAGAAGCTATGGGAAGAGATCAGGATGGAGAGCATTCCAGGCATGGAGTGTAGCCAGAGGCTGGAAGACCATCTGCCAAGGAAACTGTAAAAGGGATGCCTTCATGGGTTGGGTCATTGAACTCCTAAGTCCCTTCCAACTTAATGATTCTAAATCATGTACTCTTATATATATTTTTTCTAATAAAATGCATGTCATATTTAGAAAATATATGTAGTACCTTGGGCAACTCTCTCATATTTAAAGCTCCCCAGAAGAACTATCCTAGGTTTAAGGCATTATATGTTTCAGAATCTACTTTAAAACCTATAGTTTATATGACCCCCAAAATTGTTTACTTCAATTAGTGAGCCAGAGGACATTATTATTTCACTCTTTGTATGTGTGTGTGTGTGTGTGTGGGCAATGAGGGTTAAGTGACTTGCCCAGGGTCACACAGTTAGTGTCAAGTGTTGAGGCTGGATTTGAACTCAGGTCCTCCTGAATCCAGGGCGGGTACTTTATCCACTGCACCATGTAGCTGCCCTCTGGACATTATTAATTCAAAGCAAATGAAATAGCATTGTAAGAAAGGAAGCAATGAAGTGCTTACTATAAACTTAGCATACATTGTCTTACAGATACACACACACACTATCAGTGGGAAGAGTGAATACACCTAGGAAATACCCATAAGGAACATATTACCAGTTCTTACATATGGAGATGCTGAAGGCTCCTAGTGTCTTGAGAGGCTGTGCTGTTGCTCACAGGGCCTGTCCCCACTGATATTTGGTCAACTCCCAAAGTCTTACTTATGAGGATCTATTCTTTCTAGAGGAGCCTTTCCCAGAAGCTAAGCCCTTTTGTAATATGAAAAAGCCAGCTAGTCAAGTAGAACCCAGAGACATTTAATCTGTTTTAGAACCTCATTCTCCTGGTCATTGGGGGCAAGGCCTCTGTCCCAAGTCTCTGAGTTAGAGTCTCCTTTAACTACCTCAATTTCTAGTTCCTGACTTGCACTCCTTCCTAATTACTTCAAGGACTGCTCTTTTGACAAACCTTCAAGGGCTACCTGTGTCTGAGACTCCCTGCTTTGCCTCAGCACCCCTTAAGAGCTTTTGGGGCTTCAAGTCAAGTTAAAGGAAGTGGGTAAATGTGAGAGTAAAGAATCCTTCAGAGACCTGCAAAAGTGTTGCCCTCCACCTCAGTAGTTTGTTGCTAACTCCTGATTTTGTTATGTATGTGTGGCCAACAACAAGCCTCCTGACTGATGAATCAATCGATCCATCGATCCATGAGAAAATTATTAATAATGGGGTGTTTTGGGGCCTCAGAGACTGCCACACCCACCCACATACCCCCACCCCCCCCCCACACACACACCCAGGAACTCTGGCTGGTTTTGCAGGGCCAGCCCAGAGTCAGTAGAATTGCAAAAGAAATGTAGATTGACCTTCCTGACTACATAAAGGAAGTTAACTCACCTGGATGACCCCCTAAGTCCTGTCAATCAATGGACTTGAATGTTACTGGCCAATTAGCTTGGGTCAAGGTGCAGTGACCTGCCTCTACCTGAGAGAGAATCAAATCTTTGGGGAGAGGGGGGTCGGCCTCTTATCTTCCCTGCTCTTCTCGTAGAGCCTCTCCCCATCCTGGGAATTTATGGTGGGCCTGGGATACTGGAAGTGGCAGCCACATGGTCCCCACTCTCTTTTCTATCTAGGTAGGCAGGGCTTTTGAACACTAATTCTGAGCAATGTGCTCTCTCTCATTACTAACATTTAATATGCTTTAATAAATGCTTAATGCCAAAGACTGGTGCTATAGCCTCTAATTTATAAGTAGCAATATATTAGAAGCCCCAGCTAAGTTCCCTAAAACTTAGGACAAGGATAGGCACCCTCATATAATTTCAAATGACACACATCTATCTATCATCTATATCATCTATCTATCATCTATCTACATGTATACACAGACTATTTTCTTTATTCTTGGCTCCTGGAGAATGGATGATTTTGGGTGAACAAGGTATCAACTAGAGGTTGGTGTCAGATACATTTAAAGTTTCTACAGAGCCATAGTTTAACAGGGTTCTTTTCAGAAGTTCAATGCCTGTTAATAGCAATTATGGGTAATAATTTGGTAAACTAAGTACCATTTCAATGGGGGCAGTTGGTGGCACAGTGGAGCACTGGCCCTGAAGTCGAGAGTACCTGAGTTCAAATCTCACCTCAGACTAGCTGTATGACCCTGGGCAAGTCACTTAACCCCAGTTGCCTTAAACATTTGGGGCCATGTCCAGCTGTCCTGATAAATATCTCACCACTGGACCCAGATGGTTCTGGAGGAGAGTGAGGCTGGTTACCTTGCACAGCCCTCACTCACTTAAATCCAATTCACTGCTAGTCATGACATCACCCCCATGGCATGATCTTCTTTGAGAATGAAGGACAAACAAAATAACATAACCATTTTAATAGCATATGCATATATAGTATAAATGGTGTTTAATCTATTTCATGAATAACACAAATGTTTTCTAGAAGGTAATTTTAAAATGCAATGTTGCAGTGTTGCTGGGCTCACCCTGTCCTTGACCCCTTCATGTATTTTCTATAGCATTTCAGTTCAAGTCGGTGACCTTTTATTAAATGCCTACCACATGCAAAGGATGGGCTAAGTACTAGATATGTAAAGACTAAAACAAAATCCCCTGCTTTCAAAGAACTTACCTTCTGGGGGATTCATACAAAATGTACAGAGAGAATATATGATCATTTGAGGAAAGAGAGAACATTAAAAGCTAGGGGTATTTTTGGTGGGAGGGAGATTAAAAAATATTTCATAAAATAAGTGGCACCTGAGCTGAGTCTTGAAGGAAGCTGGGAATCCTAAGAGGCCAAGCAAAGAGGGAATACACTCCATGGATGAGAGAAACCCTGCAGAAAGACACTGGATTGAAAGATGGAAAGTCAAACTCAGAGAACAGCTAGTAGGCCAGGTTGGCTGGAACACAGAGTTCATCAAAGCGGTGAAATATGAAATGTCTGGAAAGATAGTTGGGAACCAGATTGTGGAAGGCTTTGAATTCCAGAATAAGGAGTCTGCACTTTATCATGGAAGTAAGAAGGGTACATCATCTTTTGCTACCTCCAATCTTCTAATACTGTTAGGAGACTACTAACTTGGAAAGGTGTAGCAGTGGTTTTTGTGTGGAAGAGAAGATGCAGTCAGGAAGAGCACCTACCTCACAGGGTTGTTACAAATATAAAATGAGATAGCATGTAAAGAATTTTGCAAACTTTAAAGCACTAAATATAAATGATATGGCTATTTTCTGACTTGCCCTGAAGCCAATTCATCCAAAACTCTTTCCCCAAAATACAGCTGATGAAACTTCATAGACATTTTGGCTAATGAGAAACCCAGGTAGACTTAATTAGGAGAATTACTTGATTTCCTGCTTCCTCTAACTCAGAAACAAATCACTTCTTTCATTAGTCCAATTTCTCAATAGACAAATCTTTGTACAAGTAAATACATATATTTTGGGGGGTTTTACCCCAAAGCACATACTTACATGGCTCCTTCTGGCTTCTCCTCACATAGTCTTGCATCTTTATGTAGTCTTTTAAAAAATATTACATTTTTATTTAAAGTTTTGAGTTCCAAATTTTATCCCTCCTTCCTTCCCTCCCCTCCCCCCTCTCTGAGGTGGTTTACTTAGTTTTTATCCAGCCAACAAAATACCAAACTCAAGAGCCCTTCATTGATTGAGGTTTAAAAAAATCAATTGCACAAACATAAGGAAAGGGAGACCTGGCTTAGCACCCTTTCATGTGAAAAGAACCAAGGGTTTAAAATTTCAATTTTGCTTGGTTGAGGCACAACTGCTACAAAAGTTAATGCAACAAAAGTCACATTAGTAAAAGTAGACTGTCTAGGTCAGGGAAAGCCAGTTTCATTGTACTTTATGATGATCAGAACACACATTGTGTTCTGTTTGGGACATCACATTTTAGAAGGTGACAGTGATGCCACTGGCAGAAATGGTGATGTCAGAAGTAAAAGCAAGGATTTAGGGGAAAATAGTAAGTTTGGCTTTGTATCTCTTACATTTAATGGTAATCCAAGTGGAGATGCATGTTCAAAGCTAAGAAGCAAAATTACAGATAGAGGTAAGATTGGAAAGCAATATCTTTTGATGATGATGCTCGAAGCTATGGAAGTGAAAAAAATTGCGATGGTGGGGAGGGAGGGAGGGAGAGAGAGAGAGAGAGAGAGAGAGAGAGAGAGAGAGAGAGAGAGAGAGAGAGAGAGAGAGAGAGAGAGAAAATACATAGAAATGATTCAATAACAGGAGCAAAATGTTTTGTCTCCAAAGCCAAGGTAGGAAAGTATATCTTGAAGGGTTTGGGTTGCGAGGAGAGGGTGGTGTTGTTTCAAAAGTTTCAGAGAGGACTGATGAGGATTGAGAAACAGTCTTGAATTAGTCATAAAGAGGACATCAATGACCTTGAAGATGTAGTTTCAGTAGAATAGTGAAAATAAATGCCAGATTATAAGCAGTTGAAATTGGTGGTAAGGAGGTGGAAGCAGCTCAAGTATTATCTTGTGAATGAAGGCTTTCCAAGTTCTCCAACTGTCAGTGATTTCCCTCGAAACTACTGTGTATATATTTGCATTTACTCACCTTATTTTGGACATATTTAGATATATACTTGCAAGTAGGGAGTGTTTCATTCTTCATACCTGTCTCTCCAGCACCCAGAACATTGCTGGACTAAATATTTATTAATAATGAATACTTGATTATATGATTGATTGGGTGTAGACTACTTAAGAAGTGTCTCAAGAAGTTTGTCAGCTAGGAAGAAGATAGGACAGGGTGGAAACATAAATGAAAGGGTGGTTTTTTGTTATTATCTCCACACACACCCACCCCCCAGGATTGTATGAGAATAAAGGCAAATGGGAAGGGATCACTTGAGAGGAAGAGATTGAAATGCATTCATGAGAGGGAATGATTGATGGATCAAAGCATTGGTTGAGGTGTGAGGGGATGGGTTCACAGAGACAAGTAGTGGGCAAACATTAAAACACTGAATTCTCTGAGAAAGTAAGGTAAAGGAGAGAATAAAGATAGGGAGAAATTATCAGGTGTAGAGGACAGTTTCAATCTTCTGAGAGAAGGAAGAGGTCACCTATTGGCTTAAGGAGAGAGAACAAGACTCAAAATTGTCACATTGTTACTTAGATGATAATGAAACCAATGAGAAATGGAAAAAATAATTTTTGGCACATGAGGACCCATCTGAGGTTATCTGCACCATAGATTTATAGTAAGAGAAATTAGAATTTCTTTGTGAATTTAGGCAGGAAAGAACTTATATTATAGGACAGACTTAGAATTGAAAATACAAAAAATGTTTTGAGCAAGAGTATAATTTTTTCTTTGGTTGGTTTTTTTGTTTTTCTCGGCAATGAGGGTTAAGTGACTTGCCCAGGGTCACACAACTAGTAAGCATCAAGTGTCTGAGGTCGGATTTGAACTCAGATCCTCTTGAATCCAGGGCCGGTGCTTTATCCACTGCGCCACCTAGCTGCCCCCAAGAGTATAATTTTAAAACATTTTTATAAAAGTATTTTATTTTCCAGTTACATTTAGAGATAGTTTTCAACATTAGTTTTTATAAGATTTCTATTTTCAAATTTTTCCCTCTCTCCCTTCCCTTCCCACCTCCCCAAGACAGCAAGTAATCTGAAATAGGTTATATATGTACAATAGCATTAAACATATTTCTGCATTAGTCATATTATAAGAGAAGAATCAGAGCAAAAAGGAAAAACCTAAAAAAAGAAAAACACCACCACCAAAACCAAAAGAAATACTATGGTTCAATCTGCATCCATATTCCACAGTTCTTTTTATTTTCTTTTGGATTTGGAGAGCCTTTTCCATCATGAGTCCTTTGGAACTATCTTGTACCGTTGTATTGCTGAAAAGGATCAAGTCTATCACAGTTGATCAACACACAATTTGTTGATATTGTGTACAATGTTCTCCTGGTTCTGCTCATTTCACTCATCATCAGTTCATGCAAGTCCTTCCAGGTTTCTCTGAAATCCACCTGCTCATCATTTCTTACTGCACAACAGAATTCCATTACATTCATATACCACAACTTGTTCAGCCATTCCCCAATTGATGGGCAGCCCCTAAATTTCCAATTCCTTGCCACCACAAAAAGAGCAGATATAAATATTTTTGTACATGTGGGTCATTTTCCCTTTTTTATGATCTAAGAGTATAATTTTTTAAATGAAATGCATATCCTTCCTGTGCAACCATTTAGAAGGACAACATGCATTTTGATGAATAGTTCTGATGTTTCTTTTAAAGTCATTATGTGATATAGTCTTACCTTACATGCCATTTGGAGCATGGGCATTGGCAGTTATGGACATCTTCTACAGAGCTAATAGTGAACTTCACCTATCAAGATATCTTGCCAAATCTGGGAGGTAGGTTATTTTCCTTACTGTAGGCTCCTGGAGATTGTATCATGACAATTTGTATGAATTATGGCCTACCAGGTTTGGATGGTTTGGGGTGAACAAGATGTCAACTGGAGGTTAATATCAGATATATTTACAAATAGGTTGCACAGAGCTATAACTTAACTAGCTTCTTTTCTGAAACTCAATGCTTGTTAATAACAATTATAGGTAATAACCTATTTTATATAGGTTTAAAACTTTTTGTAAATGCATGTCTGACAGTATGTGATTAATATATTATGCTTGTATGATAGCTTTCTTACCTGGATAGTGCATATTAAGTCTGCTCTAAGTTTGCCAATCTATAATTTTATACTATTTTTTACATATGTTTCTGTCATTGCTTCAAAGATATAGCTATAAGCGTATAGTGACAGAAGATTAGCTGCTCTTCAAAGGTTTCTGAGGAAGTCAAAACTATCCTAGATAGGTCTCTGGGTGCATTGTTAAGTATGGCTTCATGAAACAGATTAAATGGAACTGGGACAATTATAGCAACCTGGCTTCACTCCATTAGTAATGGAAAATGAATCAAATAAGATGCCATCAACATTAATTGAAACATAATTAAAGTAGGTAGTAAAGTTATTTTAGACACTCCAATTTAAATACCAGTCTGTGGAATCTGAATGATTATCAAATTTTGTAGTTTGGCTGATAAAATATAGGAATTGTGACGGCATTACCTGCAGGACTCTTTGTATCTGACATATTCTATTACAATATAATGCAAACTATACCTTCTTAGCATTTGAATTATCTTAGTGACGATGATAGCAAGGTATTGATGTTGACTGGGAAGCAGTTTGAAGATACTTGGGAAAGAGGACTTTTATTTTGATGGAATGTCTTAAGACACAATAGGTCACAGCCCAAGATTTTCCACTTTTCATTTTGTAAATGAGAAAAGCTGCTTATATAATCTGAATAACAGTAATATTGAAATTCTATGGAATTTATGTTTCTTGTATCAAATATTTCATGATAATATTTCAATACTATTAAGCTTTCCCATCTGATATGGTTTCAGTTAAATGAGGCAAAACTCTAATGGCCTGTTGGGGTGTGAAGTCAAGAAGATAAGTTCAAGTTCAGCCTCAGAAATTTGCTAGTTATGTGACCTTGGGCAAGTTACTTAACCTCTGTTTGCCTCAGTATTCTCATTTGTAAAATGGGAATAATAATAATAGCACCTACCTCCCAAGTTTGTGAGGATCAAATGACATAGTAATTATAAAGCATGAAGCACAGTGCCTGGTACATAGGAAACAATATAGGAATATTAACTATTATCATAATAATTATTACTGTTATTAAGTGATAGGACCGTTTTGAGATTGTTACAGTTTATAAATATTAGTATAATCTTGCCCTGAAAAAATGGTAAATGGAATAATACATGTCTTCAGTGTTCAAAAGTGAATGTGAAAACAAGGTAGATCACTTAAGTACAATAGGTGTAAAAAGGGAAAAGACCTTTTTATTTTTTTTTACAATACAATAAAAATATTGGATGGGTAACCTAGGGATCTTGGGAATCCCCTTACCAGGAGACCTTTAAAAACATACTGAACTGCCTAGGACAGCTTATAGGAGCTCTTCTCTGTCTCTCTAACATACTTCATGAGTTCATAAAAGGAATTTGGCTGAGTATGGAAGATTTTAGTCAGACAACTCAGGGTTTTATCCCATCTTTTAATATGCATACATTATTAACCTTGGTTAGAAATTCTATAGTACATCATAATAAAAAGAATGGTCCCCTAAAGAAAACTTTCTAGCAACAAGAGAAAAATCTTTAGGTTTCAAGGTTAGTCATGTTTCTTTGGCATTGATTTATACAACAATGTATGACACGGGCTGTTCTTTCACTAGCTCGGCTAATGACCAGGTGGGAAAGATAGACCTGAGGCACAGCCCGTAGCACTTAGTACTCCAGACAATCATTAACATATATTATAAGGAAACACTGTCCCAGAGAAGAGTATTTCTACTTATGTAATAATATGAGTATTAAAAATAGAACATTTTCACAGTCTTGTCTTATAATCTAGGAATTTTTCATAGTTATTCCCAGCATCTTATTTTTGAAATTTAAAAAATTCCTTAGCAATTCACTACAATACTAACAGAAATATTTTCACTTTTTTATTCTAAATATTTTTCATTTAATTTAACAAAGAATTGTTGAACATTTGCTATGAGTAAGGAATTATGAGAAGTGCTATAACCCCTTAAAGGGGTTATACTCAAGGAGCTTCCCAGCAGTTGCTTGCCTCTTTGAAAATTCCATCCGTTTTGTTTATCCTTTTTGAGATGCCAGAAGGATAACATAAAATAGACTAAGATTATATAGGACATATTTCCTGCCTTCATAAAACTTCTATTTAGTGCAGAGATGTGACACAGACATAAATAACTGTGAGACAAAGTAATATACAAGAAGTGCATAAGACAAGCAATTACAAGCAAAGCACTATGAAAAGCCATGGGGCGATGTCAGAGGATACGTCATAGAAGAGGTGGTATTTAGGTTGGGCTTTCAAAAATGGGTGGCAGAGAGAAGAGGAGAAGGGCATTCCAGGGAATAGCTTGAGCAAAGGCGTTCTGGTACTAAAGTGCAGGGTATAAATTGGTGACAGTGAATAGCTCAGAGTAGCTGCAGTACAGGGTACATACATCCAGAGAAACCAGATAAAATTGGAAAAATAAGCTTTTCAGAAGTCTTGAATGCCATGTTAAGGAGTTTGAATTTTATTTAGTCAGAAATGGGGAATAATTAAAAGATTTTTCATCAGGAAGATTAATCTGGCAAAAGGTGGAATGGAGGGGAAAGGAAGAGCTCTACTACTGGATGCCTATAATTGCATGTTGATAGAATGGAGAGAAGAGAATGAATATAAAAGACATTGCAAAGGAAGAATCAACAGAAATCTTTAATTAATATGGATATGGATTGGAAAAAATTAAATAGTGAAGTCAGGAGAAAATTTTTAAGGGGGAAAATAAACAACCCTGTTTTGGACATGTTGAGCTTGAGGCACCAAGGGGACATTTAGATGGAAATGTCTTTCAACAGGCAACTACAGATGCAGCCCTGAGGTTTCGAAAAGATGCAGAGTTGGAAATTTCAGGGCAGTGAATGATAGTTTAAGTCACAGAGTCAATAAGATTGCAATAGGGAGAAATTAAAGAGAAAAAAGGAGTACTGAAATTTGGGGATCAGGAATAGGAAGAGACTAATGTTTTGGTATGTTGATCCAACTCACAGAATCAAAGATTTGGAAGGGAGCATCTAATCCACCGCATATCTGAAATGGAATTTCCTCTACAATATTCCTAATAAGGAGGCACTCAGCCTCCACATGAAGATCTCTAGGGAGGTCTTCCCATGGTCATCCATTCCAATTGTAGACAGATCTAATTGTCAGAACTTTCCTTCTTTATATCTAGCCTAAAACTACCTTAAATTTTTTTTTAACTAAAAAACCCTCTATTTTTATTTTTTGTTGTTTTTGTTTTTTTCAGGGCAATGAGGGTTAAGTGACTTACCCAGGGTCACACAACTAGTAAGTGTGAAGTGCCGGATTTGAACTCAGGTTCTCCTGAATCCAGGGCCAGTGCTCTATCCACTGTGCCACCGAGCTGCCCCCAAAACCCCTCTATTTTTAAAAACATTGCTGTCATTTTCTGCCTGATTTTTTTAACATAGAGCCCTTTCAAAAAATAAGTAAAGTTAAAATAAAAAACAAACTTATTAGCCATCTATGACAATACAGGCCTCATTCTAACATCTCTCTACCTAGAGGAGGGAGATATATTTCATCATCAGACCTTTGGAGTCAAGTTTGAAAACTGTATTGATCCGAATTTCTGATGCCTTTTAGTGTTGTTTTCCTATATATTATTGTAGTGTGTGTATAGATAGATACTTGTATTTATTTATATAGATTTATATATTATAGATTTAGATTTAATATTTATTGATATAGATACATAAATATCTATAAACACATATCTTTTGGTTCCGCTTACATTGCTCTGCAGCAATTCACACAAGTCTTCCCACATTTTTTTCTGAATTCATCATATTTACCCATTTCTTATGGCATAATAATATCCATATGCCACAGTATATTCAGCTATGCTCCAATGTATGGGCACCTACTTTGCTACTGCAAAAAACAAAGTGAATATTTTGGTATATATGGAATTATTCTGTCCTTCTTTGGGCTCTTTTGTTCTTTTGTTTGTGGGGCAATGAGGGTTAAGTGACTTGCCCAGGGTCACACAGCTAGTGTCAAGTGTCTGAAGCTGGATTTGAACTCAGGTCCTCCTGAATCCAGGGCTGGTGTTTTATCCACTGCACCACCTAGCTGCCCCTAATCTTTGGCCTCTTTGAGTTTTATCCATTCTTTCTTCTACATGTCAGTCCTCCAGATTCTTGAAAGCAGCCCTTTTGCTGCTCTCCTAGCTCCTTCAAGTTTTCTCTTCTCCAGGATAGACATCTCTAGTTCCTTCAACCAGTCTTCATATGGCAGGTTCCCAGCTGTCCCAATATCCTTATAGCTCTCTTCTGGCCATGAGCCAGGCCTGTTTTTTTCCAACGAATAATAACTAAATGATAGTACTGTTCTGGATTATTTGTCTTACCTATTTGATAAGACTTGTTTGAAGTTGAAATGAGACAACAGATGTATAAGCACTCTGAAAAAATATGAAGTAGGATGCAAATGTAAGACATTTTTATTAGACGCTTCCTAGTTTGGGGCATGCATGTAAACTTTTAGGGCTGAAAGCTAGAAGTTGATAAATACAGCTCAAGCTTGAGTCAATGTTCATATTCTTTAACTGGAATAGTATTTCAGTTCTGTAGTGGCAGGGTGAAGATAGTTTACTGGAAACAGTAGAAAGGATTGGTACACATGAGTAGGGAGTTATGGGTCACGGGTCTATCCTATCAATTTCTCAACTGCTTGTGTAAACAAACATATTTAACAGACTATCTGTGATAACATTATCTCTATTATTGAACATATAAATCATTGTTTATTGCAGTATCATTAGTGAAATGGAAAGATGTAAATATATTATGGCTGAAACTGTGCATATGTTCAATTACTTTATTTGAAAACAGTATTAACAAAGCAAAGTAAGGTAAGTTAAAGGAACAGGTGTTAGGGTTCCATTTAATGAAAGACAACACAGCTTTTGTTTTTATAGCAATATAAAAAAATTTCTAAACTGTTCTTTATAAAAAGCAACTTACCTTCTGATAAAGGCCTCATCTCTAAAATATATAGGGAATTAAATCAAATTTATAAGAATCCAAGTCATTCCCCAATTGAGAAATGGTCAAAGGATATGAACAGGCAGTTTTCTGATGAAGAAACCAAAGCTATCTATTCCCATATGAAAAAATGCTCTAAATCTCTAATGATTAGAGAGATGCAAATTAAAACAACTCTGAGGTACCACCTGACACCTATCAGATTGGCTAAAATGACAAAAAAGGAAGATAATAAATGTTGGAGAGGCTGTGGGAAAATTGGAACACTAATGCATTGTTGGTGGAGCTATGAGCTGATCCAACCATTCTGGAGAGCAATTTGGAATTATGCCCAAAGGGCAATAAAGCTGTGCATACCATTTGACCCAGCAATTCCACTTTTAGGTCTTTTGCCCAAAGAAATCATGGAAGGGGGAAAGGGACCCACATGTACAAAAATATTTATAGCTGCTCTTTACGTGGTAGCAAGGAATTGGAAGTTGAGGGGGTGCCCATCCATTGGGGAATGGCTGGACAAGTTGTGGTATATTAATACAATGGAATACTATTGTGCTGTAAGAAATGATGAGCAGGAAGAGTTCAGAGAAACCTGGAGGGTCTTATGTGAGCTGATGATGAGTGAGATGAGCAGAACCAGAAGAACATTGTACACAGTATCATCAACATTGAGTGTTGACCTACTGTGATGGACTATAGTCTTCTCACCAATGCAATGGTACAGAAGAGTTCCAGGGAACTCATGATAGAAGAGGATCTCCAAATCCAAGAAAAAAAAAAGAAAGAAAGAACTGTGGAGTATAGATGCTGATTGAACAATATTATTTCTTTTGTTTTGGGTGCTGTTGTTTTTTTTTTTTTCTATTTTGAGGTTTTGCATCACTGCTCTGATTTTTTCTCTTGTAACAGGATTAATGCAGAAATAGGTTTAATGTTATTATGTGTATATATATGTGTGTGTATATATCTATATCTATATGTATAGAGATATATAGACATAACCTATATCAGATTACCTGCTGTCTAGGGGAGAGGGGAGGGAGGGGAGGGAGGAAGAAAAATCTGAAATTGTAAAGCTTGTATAAACAAAAGTTGAGAACTATCTTTACATGTAACGGAAAAAATAAAATACCTTATACATTAAAAATAAAAAAAGAAAAAGAAAAAAAAAGCAACTTACTTTATGCCAAGACATTATTAATGAAATAGCAAATACTTCATAGTTACAATTAATCATGTATTGAATACCTACTACATAAGTAGTTAATATACTTAGCTCTTCTCAGACACACTTTAAATATGCTGAAGTGCATTTTTCTAGGTAATCATTATAGAGGAATATACTGTGAATTTTTTTAGTCTCCTAGTTATCTCACTCAAAAATGTTGAGACCATGTTAGTTGCTTTATCTTGCTTCTAGGCTAAGTTCACAATATTAAATAATATATTTTGATCAATGTATTTTATTTCATATTTTATCTTATCTTGGCAAGTTGCTCTGTATAATTTTAATTTTCTCAGAGGCAGAGTAAGTTTTTTATTTATTAACCTCCTTAAGTTCACCTTTCTGGACCTTGAGAGCATATAATTTCTGTTCTTTGGCCCACAAACAAGCCTGACCTAGTGAATTCGTATGTAATCCTTCTAGTCTCACAATGATTTCCTTTGTGAGGTGGCTTTTGGTTTGATAAACTTTATATTCTTTTTCCTTCCATGAGTCTTTGAAGATGTGGTAAGTTCTCTATATTCCCACATTTCCTTTCTTAACTCCACTGTCTCTCTGCCACCTCCTCATCCCCATCCGAAAGAAAACAAAATCCTTGTAACAAGTTGCAGAGTCAAGCAAAACAAATACCCACATTGTTCATGTCCAAAAACATGTCTCAGTTTGTAAGTTAAGTGCTTCACCATTCTGTTTGGATGTCAGGAACATGGGTCATCATTAGTCCTCTGGAGTCAAAGTGAGTTCCTAAGTCTTTTAAAGTTATCTTTAAAATGCTGTTGTGATAGTATAAATAGTTTTGATTCTCTTCAACTCATCTTCATTAGTTCATGTAAGTCATCTCTGGTTTCTCTGATATTGTCCACTTCATCATGAATAATTTGGAACATATTTCATATTGTTGTTGATAACTTGGATTTTTTTTTCCTTTGAGAACTGTCTTTTCATACACTTTGACCATTTATCAATTGGAAAATGACTCTTATTCTTTTAAATTTAATCAAGTCCTTATTTATTTTGGAAATAAGACCTTAACCAGAGAAACTTGATACAAAGATTTTTCCAAGTTCACTATTTCCTTTATAATTTTAGCTGCATTGGTTTTGTGTGTAAAAACTTTTTAATTTGGGGCAGCTAGGTGGCACAGTGGATAAAGTGGATAAAGCAGTGGCCCTGGATTCAAGAGGACCTGAGTTCAAAGCCAGCTTCAGATACTTGACACTTACTAGCTGTGTGACCCTGGGTAAGTCACTTAACCCTCATTGCCCTGCAAAAAGAAAAAAAACCACCTTTTTAATTCTGAGTAATCAAAATTGCTAAGTTTAAATCCCTTTATCCTTCTACCCCCATTTAGTAATTTACTCATAAAAATGATTTGATACTGACAAAAAAATAGAGAAGTTGGTCCCATTAGTGGAACAGATTAGTTACCCAACGTACAGAAGCAAACAACCTTAGCAGACTATCATTTGAGAAATCCAAAGGTCCCAGCTTCTAGAGTAAGGACTCCTTATTTGGCAAAAACTTCTAGAAAAAAAAATGGAAAGTAGTTTGGCAGAAATCTGGTTTAGATCACTACCTCATGCTATATACAAGATAAACTCCAAATGGAGATATGATTTAGATAAAAAGGTTATATCATAAACAAATTAGAAGAGCAAGAAATTATCTTTCAGATCTATGGACAAAGGACTGTTTTACTGTAGAATCTTGATTTATTCTGTTTTTAATTCCCTACAGGTATCTGTGTAAGAGTCAATTCTTTGGCGTGTTTTTTTCTCCTAACTTTTCCTCACCTCCTAAATTAACTATCACATTGTCATATATTTTGGGAAACTTGGCTTTGTTCTCTGTGATTTTCCCACTTTTTTCAAAAATGTAGATTTTTTAAAAAACATAATTCTTAGTCTTTTGTGAAAGATTTTGTTTTAGGTATAATTTTTAGTTTAATTTTCTGTTTTGAAGGACAGTTTGGTATTTGTAGAAGAAAGCAAAGGAAGACAATAAATTGCAATTACTACCTAACTCTGGTTCATGCTTTTGTTTTTCAGTTGTTTTAGTGATGTCTGACTCTTCATAACCCCATTTGGGGTTTTCTTGGAAAAGATACTGAAGTGGTTTGTCATTTCTATCTCCAGAGTAATTTTTCTTGGGGGGGGGGACAGGGCAATGAGGGTTAAGTGACTTGCCCAGGGTCACACAGCTTGTGTCAAGTGTCTGAGGTCAAATTTGAACTTTGGTCCTCCTGAATCCAAGGGCAGTGCTTTATCCACTGTGCCACCAACTGCCCCCAGACTCATTTTACAAATGAGGAACTGAGGCAAAAGAAGTTAAGTGACTTCCTCAGAGTAATATAAGTGTTTGAGGCTGGATTTGAACTCGGGGCTTCCTGATTCCAGTTCTGTCACTCTATCCACTGTACCACCTAGCTGCCTCAAGTTGCTTCTGCTTTATTGTAATTTTTTGTTACCATATTGGATTGGGGGCAATTAATCTAATATTGACTTCTCATCTTGGCTGGCATGTTTCCTGGTATGAGGGGATATGTTACATTAAGGTGGCTCTTAACATATATCTCTAGGATAAACACCTTGTTTACATTCTATTATAGGTGTACTTTGTTATTCTTTATTATTCTTTCAGCTGATTTCCTACTCTTCTCTTTAGATCACCAAGGAATCATTTCATCTAATGTTTGTATTGGCAACTTCACCTGGGCCATAAGCAAATTTTATGGTTATATAATAGTTTCTATTTAAGTCATTATCACACATTAAGATCAGCATAGGCCATGTACAAGAATAACATGGGATGAGAAGGTATGATGAGCTGTGATCTGAACACTGGAAGGAACCACCTCAATAAGGATGCATATGTTGAAATACATAAGTAATTTCATTTATCAAATAACATTTCACAATTATGTAGTAAAAATGTTTATCTAATGTTTTAAGGTTGACAAAGTTTGTTCTAAATGAAAATCTTGTGAGCCAGACAGTATAAATCCTATTATTCTCATTTTACAAATGAGCATACTAGGGACTCCAAGATCTAAAGTAACTTACTAAGGGTCAGACAAAAGAGCAGGATGGTTCCACATCTCTCTCTCTCTCTCTCTCTCTCTCTCTCTTTTTTTTTTTTTAGTGAGGCAATTGGGGTTAAGTGACTTGCCCAGGGTCACACAGCTAGTAAGTGTTAAGTGTCTGAGGCTGGATTTGAACTCGGGTCCTCCTGACTCCAGGGCCGGTGCTCTATCCACTGTGCCACCTAGCTGCCCTGACCACATCTTTTTTGATGATAGCAGCAAGCCTCTGTGATCTCTCTTTCCAACTGCCAGCCTTATGTTCTACTGGCAACTAAAACTCAACATGTACACACCTCACTTGTCACCTTCATAATTTCTTAACTTCCCCGTTTCTGTCCATGATGCACCACCCCATCAGTTGCCCAGGCTCAAAACCTTGGCATCATCTTTGCTGTTCCTTTTCCCTAATCTTCCACACCCATTCATTCAGTTGCCAAATCCCTTTTGCCTCTGTCCCCTTCCCTCCCCTCCATTGGCCCTCCCACCACCTTTTCTCTCTAATAGGCTCCTAACTGGTTTCTCATGCCTCCAGTATTTCACCATCTCGGGCCATCTTGCAACAGAGCTGCCAAAATTATCTTCCTACTGTGCAGGACTGATCAAGTCACACCTCTGCTCAAAAACCTTCAATGGCTCTCTGTTGTCTATAGGATAAAGTAGCAACCTTGTTTTTCACCTTGCACTGTGATTACTCCAGGATTAAGGAAAGCCTGTTGAGGAAACTCTCTATCAATGCAGGCTACTACTTGCTCTCAACATGTGCTCAGAGTTGTCTAGTGACACTCCCTGGTTATGTCTTATGGATGCCAATGTTTCAGAAGCAAGACTTGAACACAAGCACCAAAAACAAGCCCTTTATTCTGCTGTCTCCTCAGCATAGCCCTTTACACTTCCTCTGTGCTTCCTGACCCCCCCCCGCCCGAAAAAAATCTACTCCAGCTGACATTTCCAGCCTTGTTTCACTCTGTTAAACCCTACACCTTCCCAGCCCCAAAGATCGTTCACCTTCTTGTATTATACCTTTTCACTGCTTTGCATTTGCATAAACCATTCCCCTACACCTGGAATGCACTCCTGCCACATATCTATCTAGGGAAGGCCTTTTCCTTCAAGGGCCTCTTCCATGAAGCCTTTCTCTGATTCTCTGAAGTTCAAAGTGATTATTCCTTTTTTTATTTTTCTTATCGAACTTTGTCTAGAGCTATCCTTGTTTGCCTTTGGTATATTTTATACTTACATAGTTATTTGTATGTGAGTACAAATATACCTCTTTTTCTCCAGTAGAATTTTGTCTAAATACAACATATATCTTATAGGTGCTTATTGTTTAATGAATTTGAATTTAAATACAATGGTAAAATTTAAGTCAACTGTATTTCCTAATATTTTAAATCTAAGCAAAACTAGCATGTATAATCCCTTTTGCTTTTGCTGTTTTTCTCTAAAATAAAAACCTAGTCTGTGATTTGCTATCTTATTGTAAAGAAGTTTTCCAAAAATTCTTCTCTTCTTTATGGGAATGGTATGGAAATAATAATTCCCTAGTAAGGAAAAATAATGACTGAACTGTAAGGTGAACTATATTGGCCACTAATTAATTCATTTTATCCTCACCTCCAATACCATCTTTCCCCAAGATCAAGCAATTTCTCTGTGCAATGAACTGTATCTGATCTCAAGTGGCCTGAAAATTAAGTGATCCAAAGCATCTTCTAAATCCTTATTTCCTATTTGGTAACATGATGTTCTTTACTGTCATGCTAGCAACACGATACATGTGCTACAAGACTTACTAATAACTCAAAAATGCAAGACATAAATGGAATTGTTTTTTAAATTTTGAATTTGGGAGAAACTCAATTATTCAGGGTGTGAATTTTTTAAGTCAGTGGATTGTCTAGACCTTACTCTTACTTTCTCCTTCCTTCTTATTGCCTTTTAACACCCCATGATATAAAAATCTAAGAGAAACATTAATTTTTAAAATATTATATTAATGGTTTGCCTTGTAACTAAAGAACCTCAGTAGATTCTTGAAGGTAATAAAAACTTCACTTAAAAAAAAAAAGAAATTTGGACAATGTTTTCTCTTCATTTATTTTGTCTTTTATGTTTTAGGCACAAACCAAGGAAGAATTAAAAAAAAAGACAATAATCTCAAGACTAATCATGTATCTCTCACTTTGTAGATGTTATTCTCTTTTTAGTATATATAAACACACACACACACACACACACACACACACATATATATATATATATATACTGTCTGTATTATATACACACATACATGGGGGGAGAGAGAGAAAGTATGATAATGTTTTGCATAATCACACATGTATAACCTATATCTGATTGCTTACTGCCTCAGGGAGGGGGGAGGGGAGGAAGGGAAGGAAGGATAAAAATTGGAACCCAAAACTATAAATAAAAATGTTTATTACTTTAAACAAATCAAAACTGAATTTAATTTTAAAAAGTAAGATTTCAAAGGGCAACATATGGAATGATATACATTGGAGTATATGGATATATATATATATGGAATGGATAATGGCTATATGGAATAGATGTAGTTTTATGAAATGGATAAATGGAATATATGAATATTTGGAGTATTAGGAATCCTCTTTACTGTGGCTAAAACATGTAGATGCATATAGATTAAAAGAATTGGAGATAACAGGGATTATCTAATTAGACTATTTAATTTTTTTTGGGGGGGGGTGAGGCAATTGGGGTTAAGTGACTTGCCCAGGGTCACACAGCTAGTAAGTGTCAAGTGTCTGAGGCTGCATTTGAACTCAGGTTCTCCTGAATCCAGGGCCAGTGCTCTATCCATCACGCCACCTAGCTGCCCCAATTTAAACTATTTAATAAACTATTTTAGGGTAAAACAAAATTATTTAATAACATTTAACACCATACAATATGATAGAAATAAATCAATCATATATTATTTAAGGCATTTTTATTTTTTATTTTTATTACCCCCACCCCTACCCCCACCCCTCAGGTACCATGGGCCAGGGAGCAGCCAAGCTGGGGCCAGCACTCCTTCTCATACTTTATCAGAGGAGCCAACTGAGGCCCAGAGAGGTTCAGTGACTTCCCCAAGGTCACACAGCAGAACCAAGATTCGATCCGAGGTCTCCTGATCCTCAAGGCCTTCAGATTTGTACTCGCTGCCCTCCCAAGAAAGCCTGTGAGCAATAGGGACAAGGCCTCAGGACAGGGAAGACCTAGAAAGGATGGGAGGTTAAAAGTGAAGGGTCAGACTTATCTGTCCCAGCTCTGCCATTGACCAGCTTTGGAGTGAACTTGGATAAAGGATCTAGAGCAGGAAGAAAGCTTAGAGATGGTCTGGAAGAGCCCTTTAAAAAAAAAGATGCTTTTAAAAACCTGAACTCCCTGCCCCAAGTTGGCTCTGCCCCCATCACACCTGCCCTCAATGCTCGGCTCTGTCCTGAGACCACTCGGTGATCTCGGTGATGACCCACTTGTCCTGCCCTCACCTGTCCCTTGACCTCCAGGCTCACATTTGCAATGAACTCATTGCCTTTCCCCAACGAGGACATCTCCCTCTTCTCAATCAATCCCCCCCCCACTCCCCTCTTAAGGCATTTTTATAATTCATAGTAATAACTGTTCCAGAAGGAAAAAAAAGTAGGCAATTTCATCATCACTGATTTATACAATGCTTACAATGTGCCAGACAGTGTGCCAAGCACTTTACAATTATCATTTCATTTGATCCTCCCAATATCTTTTTTTTTTTTTTTTTTGTGCGGAGCAATGGGGGTTAAGTGACTTGCCCAGGGTCACACAGCTAGTAAGTGTGTCAAGTGTCTGAGGCTGGATTTGAACTCAGGTACTCCTGAATTCAGGGCCGGTGCTTTATCCTCTGTGCCACCTAGCCGCCCCCAAAATCCTTTTACAGATGCAGAAACTGAGACAAAGGTTAGAGAATTTGCTCCAGGGTCTTATAGCTAGTAAATCTAAGAGGTGGGTCTGGCCTCAGGGCTTCCTGACTCCAAATCCAGTGCTCTATCCTCTGTGCCACCTAGCTGCCTGAAACAAAGTCAAATGTTTGGTCAAGAAATATTTAAGTGTTTGCCAGGCAGTGTACAAAAAAATCACCATGCAAGTATAAAGAAAACCCCTACTCACAAGGTGCTTACATTTCAGTGGTACAATTACATTGTTTTATAAGCAGGTTTAAAAGGGCATAAGTTAAAGGAAATCTTTATTGGATAAGAAACTTCCTATGTATGTTTGGAATAAATCATATTGAGTTACTGAACTTAACAATTACTTGGAGAGAGTTAACCTCTAAGATTATTCCATGGGTAATACTGCATTCCTGCTTTTCATTTCCCCTGGTCTTTGGCTATTTTATCTGGTTATAACCAACTCTACTAGAATGTAGACAAGAGGAAAAAAGAGATGGACTTCCTTTCAAAATGTAAATATCAATTTAACTTTTAGTTGTTCAAGTTATTAGAAAGGGAAAGTAAAATGAATAATCTTAAAAAATTATGTAGTTAGCTAACACCAAGACAAAGGTGCATATACACAACAGAAAAATGAGACCTAAATGATGCTATAAATCTGCATCATGAACAGATGGTTTTATCTCCAAAAGAGTCCTTTTTGTTTCCTACAGACTTTCGTTCTATCCTTATCTATGCATTTTTTTAAATGCTTCAATAGTATTTTTCTACCTTTTAAAAAATTTTGGTAAACGCATTGCTACCTCCATTTTACTCCCCAGCTCCTATCCCTCAATTTGAAAGAAATTAAACTGTTGTATCAGATATGCATAGTGAAACAAATCCCTACCCTCACCCCCATTTTGGCCACTTACAAAAACGTTTGTCACATTCTGCACCTTGGGTTCCTCACCTTTCAGAAGATGAGTAGCATATGCTTCATCACTGGTACTTTGGAATCATAGTGTCTGCATTGATCAGAAGTCAAGTCTTTCAAGCTACTTAAATTTACAATATTATTGTTTTTGTATAAAGTCTTCCTAGGTTTTTCTTTCTCATTGTTTCTCACAGCACAACTGTATTCCATTAAATTCATATATCTTACTTGTTCAGACCTTTTCCAAATTATGGACACTCCCTTAGTTTCCAGTTTTTGTGACTACAAAAAGAATTATATTTTTGTCCATATGTACTTTCCATTTCTCTTAGATCCTTTTGGATAACAGGCCTTGTAGTGGTATCACTGGGTCAAAAGATATGTAGTTTAGTTCTTTTGTGGGCATAATTCCAAACATCTTTAGGACAATGCCAGGCACATAGTAGGTGCTTAATATTTACTGAATTGAATGGCTAGGGTAATTCAGTTCCCCCAAAGATACAACGTGTCTGTTTTCCCACAGCCCCTACAATATACGTCATTTTTCCCTTGGGGGGGGGGCGGGAGAGGGATAGCCAGTTATGAGAGTATGAGGTGGAAGCTCAGGGTTGCTTTAATTTGCATTTCTCTATTAGAGATTTGGAATATTTTTTCACATGGCTGTTGCTAGCTTGGATTTATTCCTTTGATAACTGCCTGTTCATATATTTTGACCATTTATCTATTGGAGAATGGTTCCAGTTCTTATGCATTTGAATCAGTTCCTTATATAGCTTGGCTATCAGACATCTGTCAGAGAACCTTGCTGCAAAGTTTACCTTTACTAGTCTCATTTTAACTGCATTAATCTTGATGCAAAAACTTTTAATGTTACATAATCAGAATTGACTGTTTAATCTTCTGTGAGCCTCCTTTATTTGGTTGTGAGTTCTTCCCTATCTATAGTTGGGGAGGTTGTCTCTTTCCACTCTCCTAATTTATGATGTGAATTTTTATATGTCATTTATTCATTTGGAATTTTTCTCAGCATATGGTGTGAGATGTTGATCTAAGCCTAGTTTCTTCCAGACTGCTTTCCAGATTTCCCAGTTCTTGTTAAATAGTGAGTCGTTTTTTTTCAGTTGTGTTCAACTCTTCATAACCCCACATGAGGTTTTCTTAGCAAAGATATTGGAGTGGTTTGCCATTTCCTTTTCCAGATGAGGAAACTGAGGCAAACAGAAGTAACTTGTCCAAGACCACACAGCAAGTAAGTCTCTGAGGCCACATCTGAACTTGGGTCTTCCTGACTCCAGGTCCTGTACTCTATCCACTGTACCACCTAGCTGACCCACTAAATTGAGTCCTTGCCCCATAAATTGAGCTTTGGGTTTATCAAATACTATGTTACTATGTTCATTTGCTTCTGTATGCCACGCACCTAAACTGTTACATCAATCTATTTTTTTTTTTTTGCTTTTTTTGCAGGGCAATTGGGGTTAAGTGACTTGCCCAGGGTCACACAGCTAGTAAGTGTTAAGAGTCTGAGGCCGGATTTGAACTCAGGTCCTCCTGACTCCAGGGCCGGTGCTCTATCCATTGCGCCACCTAGCTGCCCCCTCTATATTTTTTTAAACAAGAATCCAATAGTTGGATGAACTTTGCTTTTTAGTTTGAAATCTGGTACTGCATGGGCCCTCCTTTTTATTACTTACCTTGAGATGCTTGAACTTTTGTTGCTCCAGATGAATTATTTTACTAGGTCTACAATGTAATCTTCTGCTAGTTTAATTGGTGTGACAATGAGTAAAGCTGAGTTAACTTATACACTATATTTTCATTTTTATTATATTGGCATGGCCCACTTATGAACAATTAATATCTTTCCTGTTATTCAGTTTTTCTGCAGTGTGTTTTGTGTAGTATTCATATCATTCCTGTGTGTGCCTAAGTAGGCAAACTCCAAAATATTTTATATATTCAGTAGCATTTTAAATAAAATTTCTCTATCTCTTCCTGCTTGGTTTTGTTGGAAAGGTACAAAAAGGCTAATGATTTGTATGGGCTTATTTTATATCCTGCTACTTTGCTGAAGTTATTTACTTTTTTGGTTGACTCTATAATTAGATCACATTACCTGTGGAAAGTGATCATTTTGATTCTTTTTTGCCTATCTGTAGTCCCTCAATTTCTTCTTTTTATCTAATTGCCATAGGTAGTATTTCTACCACTATACTAAATAATAGTGAGTACCTCCTGATCTTACTAGAAAACCTCTAGTTTATCTCCATTAACAAGCTGATTGTTTTTTAAAATCATATTTGACCAGAATATATTTATAATTTTTACATTTTTGTATAACACTTCACATTCTCATAGTACACTGATATATTACCCTTTGATGCTAATAACTCTCCAAAGAAAGGAACCTATCATTTTCCCAGTTCTATAGATGAGAAGAGGCTGAGAATCTGACTCCACTCTACAATAGTTGTGTCTCCAACATCATATGGTATAGTTCAAAAACACCCATCCTAGAATAAAGAACCAAAGTTTAAAATCTCTACTCACTGGGCAGCTGGGTGGCGCAGTGGATGGAGCACCGGCCCTGGAGTCAGGAGTACCTGAGTTCAGGTCCGGCCTCAGACACTTAACACTTACTGGCTGTGTGACCCTGGGCAGGTCACTTGACCCCAATTGCCTCACTAAAAGAAAAAAAAATCTCTACTCACAAACTTAGTAATTATGTGACCCTAGGAAAATCACATATCTTTGAACATCAATCTAGTGTATAAAATGGAGAAAATTGGTTGGTTGGCTGGTTGTTGCCCTTAATTTTTGAAGAGGACCAAAATGACATCACTATGTTAGAGTCAAGTTACAGTGTGTCCGTCCAACTGTGGCTGATCAGACCAATATGAGCTCAGAATGCTGTACCACTGGTCGGGCACAAATAATCCATGTGGGAAAATGGAGAAAATACTATTTGTACAATCTACTTGAACAACAAAAGCACTTTGTAAACCTTAAGGTGCCAGAGCAATATGAGTTATCTTCCTAATAATGTTTTGTTGTTGTTGTTGTTGTTTTGTTTTTTCAGGACAATGAGGGTTAAGTGACTTGCCCAGGGTCATAACAGCTAGTAAGTATCAAGTGTTTGAGGCCAAATTTGAACTCAGGTTCTCCTGAATCCAGGGCAGGTGCTTTATCCACTGTGCCACCTAGCTGCCCCTCCTAATAATGTTTTTTTTGGTTGTTTTGTTTTTTGCAGGGCAATGAGGGTTAAGTGATTTGCCCCGGGTCACACAGCTAGTAAGTGTCAAGTGTCTGAGGCCAAATTTGAACTCAGGTCCTCCTGAATCCAGGGCCAGTGCTCTATCCACTGTACCACCTAGCTGCCTCTCCTAATAATGTTTTAAACAAAAATTAGTTTCTATAACTTAAGTACCTACTAGTAGAAATATCTCAGAAGTATGTTGGATGACAGAAAAGAAGCTGTGTTAAAATAAACTGCCATAGATGATCTGAAAAGTGAAGTGGCTGGTGTTTTAAAGTTTGGGTTTATATTAAACTTAAAATTATGAAATAACAAAAGGTTTATGTATGGACTATGCTAATCTACAATACTCTCCTTCTCCATTAGAAGAGTTTAAGCATTAGCTAGATATATTCTATTTGTCACTTTTGAGTCCTTGAATTCCTTTTACTTTATAATTCTAATTTGTTAAGGATAAACCATAGGTCATTCTTTACTGGCCATGCATGCACTCAGACCAGGCCTAAGGCAGCATTAATCTAGTCCTTTCAGTCTATTTTGGGTAACAATCCACCTCACCTTGCATGATTAAACTATACCTAGAGTTCATCTTTTCTGACTATAGAATACAAAATATATCATAAAACAAATACTTCAGATGGTTAAGTAAACAAAATGTGAAACTTGCAAATAGAAATTCTAATCACCAGGAACTTTGCTACCTCATACTTCACTAGTAGAAAGGGCAATGTTAAACTACTTAATTAGAACCCGTGATGAAATATAAAACAGGTTCTTCTCTCATTATTTTAATAAAACATTCTGTGCTTATAATTTGTTATAATAGAAACAGAGAAAGTGCCAAACAGTATAGGTAAAATTAAGTAGACATAAACACATTAAGAAACAGGGATACTTCAGTCTAAGACAAAATTCATGAGAGGAAACAAAATTTATTAACACTACAAAATCACAAACGTTATGGATTATGAACATGGATTTATTTATGAAATTCCAGAATAGCAGAACTAAGGGACATTCTGAAATAGGTAGTTTTTGGACAAAGTATCCAATTTTATATGTGTATATGTATGTATTATGTATTTAACTCCACCTCTAAAAGTTGTATAGGTTGAAAACATAAATGGCTATGACAAGAATTTAGATGAATTCAGGGATCATAAGTCAATAACATTGTTAAAGAGAAGCTAACGATAAAGGGTTTAGGGTCTGTTTATACTCTGATGCCATGTAGAGCAACCATGCCATTTCACTGTTGAGTGGTATCACTATCATCAGAGTAACTAGAGAAATCGGGTATGATTGAGCATGTCATTTAACATTTTTTAGATCATAATCTTGGTATGTCTAGATGAAAGTTTTCTGTTCAATGGGGGACTATGTTGATACTTCCAGAAATGACAATGACTTAAGAATAAAACACATTAATAAAAAATTATAAAAATTATGCATGCTAATATTTTTTTCCATTTGGTGACCACTCTATAAAAATGAAATGTAAAAAACCCCAATGTAGTCCATTCAGCCGTCATCACTCTTCTTTGACACATGACAAGGCTATCGGGTTTTTTTCATCATGTATTTCCAGATATTTTTTACTCCAGTTCTCTGAAGTTCCTCACTTGTTATGTTGCAACATGCTTTGCACCTACCAATGTTCTCTTTGAGATATTTATTTTCAATTCAATTATACTTATACCAAGTTTATAATTTCTTTTTTAGAAAAGTAAAACTGTAGGAATATACATGTATTTTCTGTAATACCATGCCAACTCATATAGCCAACCTAGTCCTATGTTCACACAAAGGCTAGAAAAGCACTATTTTTTTAAATTAGGAGAGTTCCAGTGGGTACCTGAAGTCTGTGGGTTAGATTCCTATATTTCAGTTTCTTTTCTCAAGCTGACAATTAGTCCATCACTTCTGGAATCCATTCATTCCACACCTCACCAGTTTTACTTCACTTTGACTAGCTCCTCATAGAACTGGCATTGTGAGAGTTGAATCTGTCTATGGCAGAGGTTCTTAACCTGGGGTTTGTGTATTTGTTTTAAAATTATTTTTATAACTATTTTAACATAATTGATTCCCTTTGTAATCCTATGTATTTTACTTAATGAATTTTAAAAGATCTTGAAAAGGGGTGCATAGGCTTCACTTGACTGCCAAAGAGGTCCCACATGGACACAAAGGATGGTCTATGTACATCATGTTCTGGTTACTTTTTAGGTAATTTACTGTAATCAACAAGACTCAGCTATGCTTTTTTCCCCCTTAGGCTAGAGTAAAAACAAAAGAAAAAGCAACAAGTCATAGGATAGTTTTTGATTACTTTTTTTTTTTTTTTTGGTGAGGCAATTGGGGTTAAGTGACTTGCCCAGGGTCACACAGCCAGTAAGTGTCAAGTGTCTGAGCCAGATTTGAACTCAGGTCCTCCTGACTCCAGGGCCAGTGCTCTATCTACTGCAGCACCTAGATACCCCTAGATTACTTTTTAATATGCCATTAAAATAAAGGATTGATATGGTAAATCTTTTCTTCCTTCTCTTTGGTTTTCAATCAAAACCCGAGGGGCAAATGGAGTGTGGGTCAGGTAATTCCTGACTGTCATGGAAATAATTTAGCATAGCAAAAATCAGGGAAGCTTGTCACTAAAAGGAGCTTTTTGTGGTTTTTGGGGGTTTTTTGGTCAGAGTAACTCATGAGAGAGAGGTAGTATCATGGATCTCAAGAACTCAAGTATATGGTAAAATGCTAATTGTACTGTACCATCTTCCAAATACTTAATAAGCATTATGATATGGTTTTATTTTTTTTCTTTTAATTGATTAAAACCCACCTTCTTCTCTCCCTCCTACTCTACCCCATTGAAAAAGAAAAAAAAAACTCGCGTAGGAAATAAGCAAAAAACAAAATAATATCCCAAATAAACCATATCCAAAAATATATGCTATTGATGTACTCTAAATCCAATTCTACCAGAATTGCATTATTTCATCATGAGTCCTTTGGAATGCTGATTGATCACTGCATTGATCAGAGTTCTTAAGTTTTTCAAAAAGTTGTCTTTACAGTTATTGATACTGTATAAATTGTTTTCCTAGTTCTATTCATTTCACTCTGCATCTGTTCATACAAGTCTTCCCAGGTTTCTCAAAAACTGTTCCTTTCATCATTTCTTAAAGCAAAATAGTATTCCATTATATTCATATACCTTTTTTGTTCAAATATTCTCCACTTTGTGGGCACTCCATTAATCTACAATGCTTTGCCTCTACAAAAAGAGCTGCCTATGGGTCCTTTTCTTCTTACTTTGATCTTTTGGGGCTTTAGGCCTACTGGTATTATCACTGGGTCAAAAGTTATGCACAATTTAGTGACTTTTGGGGCATAGTTCCAAACTGCTTTCCAGGGTAGACTCAGAGTCCCACCAATACTGCATTATTGTCTTTTCCCACAGTCCCACCAACATTTGTCATTTTCCTTTTTTTGTCATTTTTTTTTTTTTTTGCCAATTTGATGGGTATTAAGTGTAACCTCAGAGTTGCTTTCATTTTAATTTCTCTAATTCTTAATTATCGGGAGGTTTTTTGTTATTGTTTTTATTTAATTGAGAAGTGTATTTTGTTAGCTAAAACTTGAAAATTATTTGCTGGCACTAAAGCTAACTTTAAATAAGTAAAAACAACTAAAAATAAAATAATGCAGAATATGGGAAGCAAAAAGTGTTTGGAAAAAAGCCATTAGTAGTGAATTCAGTTACTGTGTGTAAATAGTTACATAAAAATTAAAAGTAGCAAACCCAGTAACTTGTTTTTAAAAGATAGTATAAATTCATACAATAAAAATAAAACTTGCTTAACCAAAATACTCAATTTGTGATTAATAGTTTTACAATAACAAAGGTGTCTTAACAGTTACAGTTTACTTTGATAACCTATACTAATTAAATAAAAGCATTCTCTATACATGTAATTTTCTTCCTGTTTAGATTTTAGTTTTGATATATGATGGAAGGCATTCTAATAACTTATATATAAATAAGATATGCCCATGCCTATTTAAAGGCTATATGACAAGATAGCATCACAACATAACCCAAACTGAACATATTTTTGGCCTTGTAATGGATTGTATTTTTATTACTGGAGTATTTATCTTTGCTAAATTAAGAGAGTCCCATCAACAGGTTGGCCATAGGAGGATGAATTTTTCAGCCACAGTAATTTCTTAAGTCCATTTACTAAATAATAGAGTAGTAACGATGTGAGTTGGTATAGGTAGATATTTTGGGGATCAGTCAAAGCTAAAATGATTTATCATGGTTAATCTTTTGCTTTTTTTATATACTGAATGATGGAAATGTCTGTGTTCCATCACTGTCATCTTTTAAATTCACCTGCAAGGCTAGGTAGTAAATAAAGGATACACAATATACAATATATGGTGACTGCTCTTTAGGAGCCTATAACCAAAAATAGAAAACCATGTAAACAAATTTGCAAAAGGAATTAACTATACAAATTTCTGTAACATAGAATTTATCTCTTAGTTATATAATGAAGGGATTCTAGCTGTTTCGTCCATTTAACATTTCATCACCCCTAAGCTCCTTTAGGATGTATTTAGGCATTTAATAAGTATTTACTGAACAGAATTCAGTGTTTATATCATGTTCAAATATTAATACAACTTAAAATGTAAAACTTTATAAGTGGTAAGACACGGCTAGTCTACCATCTACTTCTATGTGCAGGAGAGAAATACTTCAGAGAACAGGAAGATTTCAAAAATCCTTGGACACAGGAAGGAAGGGAGTTTGACAAGCTGAGAAGAGGAATTTCAGGCACAGGACAAAACAATACAAAAACAATAAAAAAGGCATAATAAGATGAAGGGACTTGACAGCATGCTTGCCTAAGTAAGGAGAACGGGCAAAGGAATAAAAGAAAATCAGGGCCTTATAGGACAAAATATTGGAAAGCAATTTAACGAAAGAAAGTCTTTGGTGCTAAGCATGAAATTGCCTCTGATGCACTGCTTCTTGCCAATTTTCTCCTTGACTATAAGTGTAATGTAATATTCAAAAATCTACACTTGCGCGAACTACCAATACTTAATATGCACACAACTTACCTGTGCTCCAATAAGTGTATTATGTCAGTGACAGAACTGAGAGAAAACTGGAAGGAAAGAACAGGGAATCAAGGAATAGTCAGAGCTAACAACAGAGACAGCCAGCTGATGTGGGAGATCAGAAAGGAGAGAAGAACATTGGTCAATGCAGAAGTGGCATGAACCATCTATCTCCAGATGATCATTTGTGGAATGTGCCTAAAACATGCCAAAAGACAAAACTGAGAAATTGCTCTGTCTAAAGTATATTATTTTTTCATCTTGTATAGTGGAAAATCTTAGTCATATTAACAAGTAATATTAATAAAGGAACTGTTTAATTTTTTTTTTGCGGGGGCAATGGGGGTTAAGTGACTTGCCCACGGTCACACAGCTAGTAAGTGTCAAGTGTCTGAGGCTGGATTTGAACTCAGGTACTCCTGAATCCAGGGCCGGTGCTTTATCCACTGCAACATCTAGTTGCCCCCAGGAACTGTTTAATTTTGAACATAAATTGTGATTTTGAAGGAAAAGATTATTTTATTTTGTGCTCATTTAAGGATAGCCTATAAATAGTATTCTGATAGCATATAGACTATAAATGGTCTTAAAAAGGAGTCTATTGGAGCAGCTAGGTGGCACAGTGGATAAAGAACCTGCTATGGATTCTAGAGAAGCTGAGTTCAAATCCAGCCTCAGACACCGACACTTATTAGCTGTGTGACCCTGGGCAAGTCACTTAACCCTCACTGCCCCACAAAAAATAATTTTTTTTTAAAAGAAGTCAATGAAAAAATTCAGTTTAACTCTTGTTGCCCACTGACTAACAAATAACATTTAGTTTCAATATAGTATTAAGGAAGAGTATCAGATTTCCAAAGAGCTGGTTTAAAATTCCAGATCTGTCATTTACCCTCTCTGTTACTTTGCACAAGTCACAATCTCTCTGGGAACTGATTTCTTCATCTTTAAAATAAAGGTGTGCTGATCTACATAACCTCTATGTTCCTTTTTGCTCTAATTACACGGTCCTATAAAAACAACCACCACAACAACTCTGCATGACATTGGGGAGAAGAGCTTGTTCTTGGAAGGCCCTATTGGAAGAGGAGGAGTTGATCTGAGCTCTCAGAAGGGATTACTGACCTCACTGTGACTCATTTTCAGGCTTATTGTGTGTTCAACTGATTGCAGACTCTTGTTGCTGATGATACCATGACACAAGGGCTTTTGCTTGTGACACAAGCAGCAGACTGGATGGGAACTTAAAATTTTATGAGTTTGGGGATAACCAAAGCTTTCATCAATTCTGTACTTTCAACTTATTGCATATTGAATTCTATAATGGTATCAATTGAGCCTTCGGATCATCAGTGTAACTAATCTTTTCCTTATGAAGCATACTGTAAAAATATTAGCACTTCTAATTTTAGCTATAAGTGACATATCTAAAATGGAAAAAAGAAACATCAAAACTGAGGAATAAGGATAATACATAGGGAAGTGGCCCATTAGATTTTTTTTGGTCAATAGTAGATTTTAAAGATTTTACAAATATTGCAATCAATAAATGGGTATTATAAAAATGTTTTATTCATATTGTCTTAAGGTCTTCTTGCCTCCTGATGATGTTATATAGTTACTAATTTTGGAACACTGACAACTTCAAAGAATCAAAATACCTACCAGGTGGCCAAAAGGGCAATGGAGAGAGCTTAGCTAGGCTTCTGCATATGCAAGAATTAAGGATATCATCCAGAAAGTAACTGACCCACCAGCTTTTCCATCTCTACATGCAGCAGAAATAAGAGATAATGGAAAAGCTGAATACTCTGCAGCCATGATATATAAAGGAGGTTCGATTTGGAGCCCATCTGACAAAGAAGAAGTGGGGCTAAGTGCCCTTCCATCTCTGAGAATGAAGCACAGCTTCTCTGTGGAGGATACATAAGAGGACATTCTCAAGGACTGGTCAGCATGAAGAGTTGTGCTCTGTCTCAACAGAGGGAATAGCCAAGTTACCCAATATACATATTATGAATAAAAACAGCATTTTGGCAAATAAAATGTGTTCAGAGTTAGGATTCACCAACGCAAAACATGTTACATCATGAAAATCTAGCAAAAAAAGTCAAAAAAGCAAACTGCCGTCCTTATACAGATTAAGAGTCTGTGTGTGAGAAAAGACCAGCAGTCCATTGTGCATTTACCTTTGTTGATGCACATGTCTCTTTACATAACTGGATGCTTCCTGGAAAGGATCCAATACACAAAACTTTGATTTTACAGAAGAGATTTTTTAAGAAATTAGTTTTGTTTTTCCCAAACTCATAAAATGCAAACATTCTACACCTCTATCCTGAAATTCTAGGTGGAGGGAATGGGGGTTGAGAAGAGGAAGCAAAGAGAAGGATATAGAAACATTTGAAATCCCGGTACCTCCAGCAGCATTATTGAGAAATAGTGAGAGGGGAAAAAACAAGTCCCTGATTCAGAAGATCTGGGTTTATGTCCTGACTCTGATGCTATATGTGACTCTGGGCTAATCATTTCTCCCCTCTGTGTACCAATTCCTTCATTTGTAAAATGGGGATATGTGCTACATATAGCAAAGGGTTGGTCTAAGAAAAGTGCTTTGCAAACCTGAAAATGCTCTACAGAAATATCCCTAGACATGCACTTTAGTGGAACACTCAGTATTATGATATTCAAACACATACATTAAGAGTTACACGTTTTGAAAGGTGAAAAAGATAAAGGATGGGGGGTGATTACAGTGCAATGACAACAACTTTTTGTGATCAAGATAGAAGACTAGGCAGAAAAACTGCAGGAAGACATTTCAGAAAAGAAATGGCACATGTAAAGTATCCTGGAGGTAGCTGGTACATTTGTCTGATAGAAGCAAACAGTGTAGGTTAGAGAAGGGTAATTTACTAAAAGGAAAATCGATTACCCACCAAACTTAAAATCTAAAGGCAACTCAGAGCCATTGGAAGGCCCTGAAAAGAGAAGTGATATACTCAAAATGATAATTAAGGGAAGGGAGAAGCTTGATTCTTTGCAGATTATAACTGACATAAGGATAAAAATCTGATGTTGATTACTAATCTCATTCATTTGAGTCACGCTTTGAACATCAATAAATAGTACATACACTTCGATAAGAGGTTCAAACCAAAATACAGCCAAGAAAGAGAACTGTCATTTACCTGCAGAATTAAACTTTCTAACAACAATAAAAAATTATCCTGTTTCATTCTTCATACTTTTAAATGCAATTTAAAGTTCCTAGACTTTAGTCTTGCTGATTTCAATGAAGGTTTTTAAGAGCTTATTAAAGAATCTTCCAAAATTAAGTAGTATGTATTAGGAAGGCAATTTTCACAGAACAAGGATGAAAACTGAATGCGTGTTAATAGAAATGTACAGCTGAGACTATATCTGCTTCCTCTGTCCCATGAAGGAAGAAATTCATCATTGCAAGAAAATACTTCTTAATGATGGACAACTGTCATATTGTCCAATTAAACTGGTGTATTTAAAACACATCGAATTAGGCTCATCTATTGGGAACTTAAAAGTTGATTCCAACTGTTACATCTTCCCTTTGCAATTGGTGTATTAAAAAAAAACCATCCAACAGGCTCATCTACTGGATACCTTATTTTCCAGTGGTTTCGTAGCTGAATTGGGGGCTGGGAGGCCAACCTTCGGGGGACGATTAGGGTTAGACCTTGGTGGTGCTGGGGTCCTGAAGCGTGGCCAGGGGGCAGTGGCTGATCCCTCCCTAGCCCCAGCCCCCCTGCTCCCCCCCCCCCCGGCCATGCACACCTTTGTTTCTGGACGCCGAGTCCCATAATTCGATAAGCGCGTCCGCCTCGGGGCGGTAAATCACTGCCGGTTAATGCCCTAACTCTCCAGCCCTGACACCCACAATCCGTTATGTCTGCCCCGAGGGGAGGGGAGGGGGAGGGGCCGGAAGGCCGAAGCCGCCCCAGGTGAGATCCCGGCCTGGCGCCCCACCTCGCTGGTCGCGGTCACGCGGGGCTCCTTGCCCCGCTCCCATCCGCGGACCCAGGGATCCTGGGGGGGGGTGTGCGCGCGCGACAGCTGTCAGACATCCCGGAACGTGTCCACACGACAGTCCCCCAGATGCGGGTCACGGGTGGGAGGAGTGGCAGCCCGGCCTAAATGCCCCCTCCCTGCTCTGGGAGGGCGCAGGAGATCGGCCCCGAGCGCAGCGGGGCCGGGGCGGGGGGGGGGGGCGGGGGATGTCCCGGGGAACGGAGGGGGCACACGGACGTGAACGCGGGAGGAGGTGGCTAGCGCTGCTTCGCTCGAGTCGCTCTTTACCTTGTCCAACCCAGGTCCTGGCCGTCTCCCGCTTCCCCGCCACCCCCCGGGTACCTGAGGGGGAACTTTCCCCTCGGCCCCTCAGTTGCAAAGCTCGCCAGCGCCCACCGTTGCCGCAAACCGCCCTCGCCCTAGCAACAAGGTTCCGGTCGTAGAGCGACCGCCTCTAGGTGTAAGGAAGGTGATGTCGTAAAGCCGCGAGTGTCGTAAACCAGGTGCGGTGGGGAGCCCGGGGAGGGGGGGAGCGGAGGGGGGGAGCGGAGGGAGGGAGGGGTGGAGGCGGAGGGGGGGGGGAAGGGGGAGGGAGGGGGAGGAGGTGACTCGAGCATTTAGACACAAGCGAGAGGATCATGGCGGATGGCCCCAGGTGTAAGCGCAGAAAGCAGGCGAACCCGCGGCGCAATAACGGTGAGTCCGCGGACGGGCCCGGGGAGCGGCGGGGCCCAGGGCGAGCCCGGCCGCCGGGGCGCGCCCGGGGCTGAGCGGGGAGAGCCGGGCCGGGCCGGGGGGCCGCGGGGCGAGGGACGGGGAAAGTCGAGTGGGAAAGTAGAAAGTAGTGCTGGGAGCCCCCCGCCGCCTCCTCCCGGCTGGGCTGGAGCGGGAGCGGGAGCCGGAGCCGGAGCCGGAGCCGGAGCGGGAGCCCCAGCCCGAGCCCCAGCCCCAGCCCGAGCCCCAGCCCCAGCCCAGCCCTAGCCCCGCGGCGGCGGCGGCGGCGGCGGCTGCCTCTGCCTGAACCGTTAGCTCGGCTCCTCTTACCTGGCGTCCCTCCGCCTAGCGGCTCCCGCCGCGCCTGCTTCCCTGGACCGTTAGCCGCCGCCGCCGCCGCCGCGGCTGCATCCCCGGCCCCTCGGGGCGGCGGGGCCACTTCTCCGGCCGCGGGCGGAGCCGCCACCGCGGCTTTTCGCACTTTTCCCCCTCTCGGTCTCTCTCTCCGGCTTCTCCCGCCCCCCCCCCCTTCTCTTCGTCCTCCTCCTCCTCCCTGCTCAGCCCTCCTTGGTGTCATTCTCCTGCAACCCGGAGGCCCCCGGGAGCCAGAGGAACAAACTTGTTCCCCGCGTCCCCGGGGGCGAGAGCGGCCCCCCGCCCCCTGCACTCGCACGGTCCGGGGGGGGGGCGCGCCCGTGCTCTTTGCCTTGCGTGGGGCGGGGGGGGGTGCTTGGGAACTGTGTTTTCGGTGCGCCAGGAGGGGCGGGGAGCTCGTGCCGGCGGCCCCCCCGCCGCCAGCTCCCGGGCAGGGGCGAGGGGGAGCCCGAAGTTGTCTCTTCCGAGTGGAGAGAGCGGATGCGTGGGGGAGGCTGCTGTCCGCCCTCCCTGGGTGGTGCCCGCGGCCGTCGGGCAAGTTACCTGGCTCGCGAGCCCCGGCCGCCCCCGAGCGCTGGGGGGCACGTGGGGAGAGGGTCGGTGCGCGTGTGTGTTCTTGGGGAAGTTGTTACCTGGGGGAGACGCGCGGAGCGGAGCGTGAAGCCGTGTCTGCGGCTCGGGCTCGAGTGGGAGGGGAGGGGAAGGGGGGAAGGAGGGGAAGGGGGGAAGGGGGGGACAGACGGACGGACTCGGCCGCAGCTGCTGCCGCCGCCGCCGCCGCTGCGGCAGTGCTTATTGATCCGGGCTGATTGGAGGGCGAAGCCCCCCGCCCCCCACTCCGACAGGGTGCCAGCCCGAAAAGGGCTCCGGCCGCCGCCGCCGCCGAGCCCCTGCAAGTTTATCGAGTCTCCGCCCGAGCCCTTCCCGGGCGGCCGGGCGGCGGGCGAGCCCTCCTCCCTACGGGCTCTCGTGGTGGTGCCCCCGTACCTGCGTGCAGAACCCTGGGTGGGAACGGCGTGGCCGAGCTGCCGAGTCTATATAAGGAATGACATGGACGTCTCAGCCCTAGGGCTCGGGGCCGCTTTGGGGTACGTGGGCTCTTTTTGAAATGAGTTTGAGGAGGGGGAGATGGACACGCCGTGCCTGTGACAGCGTCGCTGTCTTCGGGAAAAGGAGGGATGTGCTGAAGCAGAAACGCTGGTCTCCCTCCTCGCTCTCCCGTGGGCTGTGGAATGGGAGGTTCTGTAACCTTTACCGCAATTTGAGGTGGCGTGTGGGGGCTGGGGGTGGGGGTGGGCTTCCTGTCTGGAGCCCGAGGGAAGGCTCTGAGCTGGTCCTCCCCGCCTGGAGCGGGCTCTGAAATAGACCCGAACTTCAATTGCGGCTCGGGGCGGTGGATGTTATTAGCCATTGGAGCACGTCAATAAGCAGCCTCGCTGAGAAGGACGCGCGAAGTTGCGGTTTAAAGTTGCGTTATTGTGCTGCCGCCGCGGGCCTGGGGGCGGCCGGGGGCGGGGGGCGCGCGGCCGGGCTCATTTGCCGGGGTAGGAAGCGCCCCTGGCATGGGGGCCGCCGAGCCGCCGCCGCCGGGAGGCTGGATGAAAGGTAAGTTCGGAAAGCGCGGCGCCGTCTCCTCTGATTACGGTGTTGGGCGTCCGAGGAAGGGGCTTTTCTTGTTGCTGACGACATGTGTGTGACATGTGAGTCTGAGCCACCAGTGTCTGTGCAGCTGCTGTAAACATGTTTACCTGCACGGGAGAGAGAATGGCTCTTCTCCTCCACATCCCGTCCTAGGAATATTCTCCTCCCGAGCATATCAACAGATGACCTAAGGGGAAAAGGCGTTCCGGAAAGGTCTGGTAAAGCCACAGGAAAGAGGCAGGCTCTGGATCGCCGCGGCAAATGGCAACTTGTGCAGGTAGACAAAAAGATGGGGTTGAGTTGTGTGCTGCCGGCGGCATGTCAGCCCCCTCCTGTCTGCCGCGTTCATCCTCCGGGGACGCCTTTATTTACCGCGATGCCTGTCAGTGTTTTTCCTTTGTGTTTAATATTAGACAAACAGATTTGAGGCTGGTTAGCGCAAAACGATTTGTCTGCAGCATGCATCACACAGAAAACAAAAGGTGTATAAGATAGTACTGTTACAGGTACCTTCCATTTTCATCACTTTGGGATCTAGCATTGCATCTTTTTCTGTTGTTGTTCTGAAATGCATTTCGTTCATAGATGATTAGCGTAGCTGTTTTCTAGGCTGTAAATAGCAATATATTTTGCGAATTAAAAATGAGCTTGTCATGCCATTGCAGTGAAATCTCAGGATGGGCACTGGTTAATATTTCTTAGCAACGCAGTCGTGTTTAAGTTGCAGATATTTTCTGATGAGAACTGCCAGTGAAAAATGTTAACCCTCAAAGGCTTATAGTTAAGAAATAAGCTATGATTACGATGGGAGGTGTTCATAGAGGTACTAATTTTCATTTGTGTGGAAATAATTTTTGTTCATTCCAGATGAAAGCATTAGCAGATTATGCTGCTTATGTAAAACATTTGAATTTCCTTTCTGGAATATCTGTTTTCTGGGTGGAGGATGTAAAATAGGGGTATCAAGTAATGTTAAGTTGACAGCTAGTCAACCAATTGAGTAGTGTTTGTCTGTAGAACAAACCTTATACAGTGAACTTTATGTTAATTCTATTAGTCATCTTTAATGGAGGTAAATTAGAGCTGCTTAAATTGATTTCAAAATATGACTCTGGTTGCTTTGTTTATTATGTATATGTATATATTAACTCTTAAAATATATTTCCCTCTTCTTACAACCTTTTCTTTTGGAAAAGTCTTCTCCAGTAACTTATGCCTGTCATTCTGGTATATTAACCAAATGGAAAGGTACATGCATACGTTAGAGGCACTTTCCTTGCTGTCTTTGGAATCCACCAGTAGAGGATGCTAACAAAAGAGAGATATTGTACTACTCTACCAGGAGCCTTTTTACCTCCTACCATGTTTGGAACCTTTAATGTAATCATTTTTGTGAAATTATTTCACATTGTGCTGGTTTTAAGCAGCAGATATAACATAATTGAAATTTAGATAGAAACATTTTCAAATCTAGTAATCTTTACCTTAAAATTGCAGTTGGGCCCAAATGGTATTACTAAAAGGCCTGTGTTGTTCTTAGTTTGTTTTTGTTTTTTATCTTCTATATTGGTGAGGGGGTGTGTGTGTGTGTGTGTGTGTGTGTGTGTGTTTGGGGAGTAGGGCTTGAGGACTTAATGATTGCCATTTTTATAGTGGCTATATTTTAGTTACAATAGGAGCAGAGAGAACATGAAATCTCATATGAAAATTCTAATAATATAATGATAAGAGAGTCTCCACTGAGATTTTTTTCCTTATAGGGAATTATCCTAATCCTTGAAGTAAGCAATGATACAGCTTTAAAAAATTATTCCTGTGTCTCTCTAAAAAGTAAACAGATTACATGGCAGTTTAGTTAGCCTTAAGGTATTACCAATAGACTCAAGACATGAACAACTTTAGGATACTGCTCTTGTTTTTATTCTTACTTGGTTGTCCTTTGATACCCTCTCCTTTTGATGATTCTCTTTTTATTCCTCCCCCCTTCCCCTCCTGCACCCACCCTCATTCCTCATTAGGGATCATGTTTTGCATGCATTCAAACTGCCAACTGAAAGAAGTACTGTTCTGAATGCAATACAGCCTTACATAAAAATTGAAATGACAGTTTTTAAAATGCATATTTGTTGAACGAAGTAACTACAGGGGCAGTGTGGTATAGGGGATGGAGCTCAGAAAGTCCTGAGTTCAAGTTCTGTTTTTAACACCTAGCTGTATTATTATTGTGGTCAAGTCAGTTATACCCTCAGTGCTCAAACTTACTCTCTGTTTCCCAGGGCTTGTCCATTTACATGCAGGGGAAGGGGATTTCCTTTTTTAGTTGTTTACCATACTAATGAAGCCTCAGGTTGGGGCCACTAAAAGTCACTCTCTCCTTATACTTTGCATATTTCATCAGTTGTATAAATGTACTACTAAATTTTTTAAAGCTTTTAATTGAGTTCAAATGTCAGAAATATCTAATTGCCCAATTATTGTAACATTGTTTGTGTAAGCGTACCAACACTTTTAATAAAAAGTGACAGTTACACCTTTTTATCTTAAGATAAACATGAAAATATGATTTTTTTGTTTTTACCTTATTTGTATTAGTGTCATCATATAAGTAGTGTAGGCCTTTATAATTAGGTCTTTATCACCTCAGAGGCATTACTTAAACTTGGCATTCTCATAATTATTGAGAGACTATCAGGAATTGTAGTGGTGCTGATCACACTTTTTTATGAACTGATAAAACTGATTATTTAAATGACATATGTAATTGTAACATGGAATAAAATTTCAAATAATGTTTATTTTTAAAGTGAGACCCACTTCTCACTGATGCATGTTATTTAATTTAGCTTTGATCAGTTATACTTTTCCCATTTTTATCAACTGTTGCTGTATGCCTTCATACCTTTCTACTCTAAATGTGCCAGAGGATCCTAATTAGCAATGCATGCATGATGTTTAATAATGGCAACATTACTTAGGTTGTGGTTAAGCTTCTTTTCTTTTCTTTTTTTTTTTTTAACCTTTCCTGTGTTAATCACTTCCAAACATGTGAGGAGAGCCAGATGTAAACACAGATGCTCTATCATGTGGGATTACATTGGTGGCTCCTCAACTGTTTTGTGTACTGATTTGTAGTGGGGGATGTAGAAAGCAGCTCTGCAGGTGTTAAATGTAGATAGGCCTCTGGTACACCGAAGTGTGGGAGGAAAGTTCCCTGAAAAAGGTCAAGGGACTTGGTGAAACCACATTCTACAGACAGGGGCTTTTCCTCATTTTACTTCACTTTGGTCTATGAAGGTGCAACTTAATGTGAAACATTTCTACTCTTTATGCATAAAATAGAAATAGAAAATAAAAGTGGAAACGTCCTTGGGATGGGGGACATTGTGGACTCTTTGCAGAGGGGACAGAAAGGATTGCTGGGCTTCCTGTTGGCACCCTGGGTCACTGGACCCTGGCACTGTTGGATCCCTGAAGCAGTTAGTCAGATGACAGGCAAAAAGTGGAGAGAGAAACTAAGGAAACGAAATGTGGACCTCTCATAATAGATGGAAGCCCCCTTTCCCTTAGAAGAGCAGTCCCTTGCCCCGTCCTCTTTCATGGGAAAGTGACTGGAAGCCACTCCTTGCTATTCCTTTTGATGGTAGACATCGTTTCATATTCTCAATACTTCCTATGGAAGGAAATGACTACAAATTTCCATCATGGTATGGGCATATGTGGATTTTAACTGTTTGGGGTATTTTGGGGGGAAATGAAAATGTATTGTGAAAAGTTGACATTCATAATGAATTGAACTCTGTCTCATAAGTATAATTCACTTTCTGGAGGAACTTTTCAGGGAACTATTTAATTTAGAAGTGGCTATTTGTCCTTTTGTCAGTGTTATTTTTTAATATGTAAAATGAGTGTTTCCTTAAATGTGAGACTTCTGAAGTATGTGGCATAAGCATAGTTACTTTATAGTCTCCATTTGGTAAATTCCAAATCTGTTCTATTCAATTTCTACCTTCATTTATTTTTCCCACACTTAAGTGGCTGGTCTCTTGAGATAATTGCATGCTGATTCATATAGTTCAGTCCTTCATATTACAAAGGTGATGCTTCTGTATCAGTAGGGTTAGGGGTATTCTCTTGTCTTTTTCTTGAAGTGGGGATGGGTTGCACTATTCTCTCTTCTTTCTCGATCCCTCTTCTGACCATTAACAATCATTTGTCAGTACTCCAGGTTAAGTTTGAGTCTAGGTTATGGACTATACTTTTATCAGATGGTAAAACTGAATATAACAAATTGGGGAAATTCCCTAAATCATTTGCCAATTGTCATAGCCACTAAATCACTAAATTTGTAACTGGAATGACTGGTAAATGGTGTTTTGTTCTTCCTCATTTCTGCTTTCTTCATAATATTCCATTTTAAAATAGAAATATAAAATTCACCTGGCAACTTAAATCTGGCAGGGCTTTGCTTGTATGGTGAAAGGATTCATACAGTTTTCTCTTTTCTTTTTCTTTATACTCCCCTATTGGTTTAATCCTTACAAAATTATAATTCATCTTGGTAGTTCCAGTTCTCTCGCTTGTGTTACTACTTGTGTGGCCTTAGAATGGGAATTAATTCCCTCTGTTTCTCCATTTCCTCACCTGTAAAAGGGGAGAGGTTGGATTGGATGGTCTCCTCTACCTCTAAATCATGAGAATCCCCCCAAGTCATACAGGGGGCTGCTTAGGCAAGATCTGCTCCTAGGAAAAGGAAGGAATAGTATGGTAGATTGTACACAGTACAGTACATTGACATAGCACTCGAAGATTTGTAAAACATTTTACATTTTCTCTCATTTGATACTCACAATAACCCTGTGAGAGAAGGACTATTATTTTGCCTGTTTTATAGATGAGGAAACAGGCTGAGAAGTTAAGTGATTTGCTCAGAGGGTCATACAGTAAGTATCTGGCACAGGATTCAAACTCAGATCTTCCTGATGACAAATCTGGAACTCTAGTCACTAACGCCCCCAAGCTTCCATTTAAGTTTTGAATCAGAAGAGGTGGTGAAAGTAAAATCTGATATATCAGTTGGAAGGGCGGACCTTGCAACTTTTTTGGACATCACATTATTTTTTAGTCCTGAATTTTTGTTTTCTATTGCTCCCTCCCTCCCCACCCCCACCCCAAGACGCACTTATGTCTTAGTGTGGGCCATAGGGGTTGCAGTAAGGCCAGATGTTGAGGCCAAGACAAACCCTACTCTCTGAATCTGGTCTTAGGTTAACTGTGTTGTGCAGTTGATATTATGGAAGGCTTTGAAGCAGAGCACCTTTAGTTTTTCTTCTTTTTACACATAAATTCCCCCAGCAATAAAATTTATTTCTCCGTCACTATTACTTGCTCCTTGTCTTCATTGTAAAACTAAACTAAAGTTATTTTAACACATTTTGTTCACATACTTTTTCTTCCTTTCACTGTCTAATTTTTTTCTTTAGTGGACAATTAAACTTTTGCACTGTTGCTTTAAAATAATTTTATCTGCATTTGAAATATATATATTTTTGACCCAAATAATAAAAGTTAACATCTAAATTAGATAAAACAAGTGTCAGACTCAGAAAAATTTGACAAGTTACAAGAGTAAAACTCAGACTGTTCAGCAAACATTTATATATCATACTATTTAGAATAATGAAACTGTAGCCACCCGCGATACCCAGACTACAATTTTTATTTTTTTGGGGGGGGTGTGAGGCAATTGGGGTTAAGTGACTTGCCCAGGGTCACACAGCTAGTAAGTGTTATGTGTCTGAGGCTGGATTTGAACTCAGGTCCTCCTGAATCCAAGGCCAATGCTCTATCCACTGCGCCACCTAGCTGCCCCCAGACTACAATTTTTGTTTCATATTTCTGTCATTTCAGTTTAGTAGAAGATCAGACTTGGCCTAGCACTTGAAGATTTCCAAAGCACTTTGCTCATAACACCTCTAAGATAGGTAAAGCAAGGATTATTAATCTCATTTTACAGATGGAGAAACTTGAAGCATAGAGACACTGATTTATCTAGGGTCACACAGCTATTAAGTAGTATCTGTTTTACCTGAGATTTGAACTCAGGCTTTTTTATTCTAAGACTGTTATGGTCCTTTATACGGTTCTGCCTTTTGAGATTTTGTCCATGTCTTTTTCCTAAAGATAAACAATACTTACACAGAAGATTAGGTTCCAAATTAACTATAATTTTTCTGCATTGTAAATTACCTTTCACAATATAGATAATGGCTTTTTTCTACCTTGTCTAGTTTTATTAACTTCTATTTACTTTCATTTCAGTGCTAAGATGTCAGCTTAATGGGGGTGTAATTCATTTATTGCAACTGTTATTTTACCTTTTAAAAAGAATTTGACCCTGTGTTTTGGTAGAATGTCAGTTTCTTGAGGGCAGAGATTGTTTTCTATTAATCTTTTGCATTCTCAGTGCCCAGCATAATGATTTTCTTTGGTCTCCTAAGAGTGCTCATTGAAATGAGGTTTTTGCGTTAAGACATTTAGGCAAGGTTGAACACTAAATTAGTAGCAAAATAGTAATGATGTATTGTAGAAAAACAGGAATATTGCCTCTTATGGCACACAGTCTGGCTTAAACCAAAATGAAGTTGGACACTTTCTGTAGGAAATTATATTCAAAGTACCTTATTATTACAACGGGCCATGCGTTCCAAGGACACTTTTATGGTGAGATGTTAGCATTTAACTTGTTTTAGTTCTGTGGCCACCGTTAAGCACCGTAAATAAGTGCAAAACTGGGGCTGCTAGGTGGCGCAGTGGATAGAGCACCGGCCCTGGAGTCAGGAGGCCTTGAGTTCAAATCCAGCCTCAGACACTTAACACTTACTAGCTGTGTGACCCTGGGCAAGTCACTTAAGCCCAATTGCCTCACCAAAAAAAAAAAATGCAAAACCGTTTTCATGGCACTGAAGAAGGAGTGGACAGTAGGCCTTGGGTCCTGCCCTGTAGAGCTCATGATCTAGCCCAGGGCTTCTGAAACCTTTTTGACTCCCACCCCAGGTATATGGGTGTATAAAATAGCTAGACAGAACCTTGTATGGATGCCAGAGTTTTTGCAACCCCTACATTCAGTTATTTGATCCCAAAGGGCATCGTGACCCTCAAGTTAAGAAGTTTTGAGCTAGTAGGGGCAGTTATGGCACATGGTTGATGTGTATGATGGTAAAACGATAAATATAATATACAACAGAATAAGAACAAAGTGTTGGGTGTGCTTGGAGGAAGGAGAGATCATTTCTGACTATGGGGGCAGGAAAATTGGAGGTGATGACATTTGCTTGAAGGATCAATAGAATTTCAAAAAGTGGAAATGAATGGTGGGAAGGCACTTCAGACCCAGGGAATGAGGTAAACTAAAGCATCCATAAAGATGAAAGTGGGGAAGTGCTGGGTTTACACAGATGACAGGGAGGAAGAATCCAGTCTGGCTGGAACACAAGACTTTGAGGAAACTCCATAAGGTTTTAACATTACTTAGGGCCTTTAATTCTTGGATAAAGCAGTAAATGACTATTGCATTTTTTGCTAGGGAAGTAAAAGGATCTCTCAGCTCCGTGTATACAGAAGGTGAATTTAGCATCAGAGAGGTTGTAGTGAAAGGCTAAGGAAGGATCCTTGGAACAGTCACCATAAGCAGGTCCAGAAGAAAACCAGTGGAGAACAGGATCAGTCAGAGTGGTAGATGCCATGCTACAAATTCTAAGGGAGAAAGACCAGCCAGATGGTAAGGGTTGGTAAAGAGGAAAATACTCTGTTAGGAAGGTAGAAGTACCAGATTACTTTTTAAAGGCTTAGGGGTGAGAGATATCCCATAGAGGAGGTCATTGTTTAGAGCAAGGTCCTGATGAGAAGGAAGAAGGGATGGGGTCAGCCTAGGGAAGAAATAGAACCATTGCCTTCTGGGACAAGAGAGGAGGAAAAGGGAATCAGTCAAGACAATGAAAATGTTTGAGGTCTGAAGGCAGGAAGTTAAGGAGAGAGCTCACAGGGATCTTCTCAGTAAAGTAGGAAGTGGCTAGTTTGTTCTGATTGTGGAGACCTGGGGGTGTGGCTGGGTCCTTGAGAAAGGAAAAGATTTTAATAGCATAAATCATGTGGAGTCAGCCTTTCTTTATACATCCTGTTTGGGGCATAGTAATAGGAACTATGATTGATACTAGAACTGCCAGATCACAGACATCAGACCCTCTTAAATCTCAAGTAGACAGTCATCTAAGGTGCCCAATATGCATCCAGGCATGAGCTAAGAGTGCCCAACAGCACTGATGAGTTGAGCTGGATTTCAGGGGTAAGGAGTTTTATAAAGTTTCTTTTCTTCTTATTTTATGCATTTCAAACCCCAGAACATTTACTTTGTTCTAGTCAGTGGCACCATTTTTGAACGTGCTTTAATAGGACCAGACCAAATAAAAAACACCCTCGGAGAATAATCAGAATTAATTTTAAGACAGATAACTTTACTATTAACTTAGCACCATGTGTTGTTGTTTTTTTCTTAATGCATTTACTATTCCACCAATTCTTTTCTGAAATGGATAATTTTTTATTTTTTTCTTCCTTGCTAGGAATTTAAATTTTAAACTCTCATTTATCTTAAATGTATAGAACAAATGGATAAAAGTGTGTTTATTAAGTGATTACTATGTGCAATGCACTGAGTTAAACACTGCAGGTATTGATAGAGCAGAGCACCATAGTCCATGCTGTCAAGGAGCACACATTCTAATGGGCCAGATAAGAAGACACAAGAAATTTGAGCTTCCAGACCAATGGGAAGGCCCCATGGCCCTCAGGGATGCACTGTCAAAGCAGAGGCCAGTGTGTTTTCTTTAATGTAGTTTCATTTTCTGGCTTATCATTTGATAATAAGTTGAGAAATCTTGTTCTAGTCTTCAGGGGCTATAGTGCCTGCAAAGGCAGTTACCAATTCTCCCAGGTACAGAGGCCACTTTCCTGGCTGGTGCCTGCTGGGGCTGGGCTGAAAACAGCAGGTACTTTGCAAGGAGGCTGCTATTTCCAGGTCTGACCCTGCATTGCTGAGGCTCTGCACTGCTTTCGAAGGGTTCGGTTTTAAAAAAGAGAATATCTGAAAGTCTAAGTGTACAGCGTTGAGATCTTGATCCATGCTTTCATGAACACTGAGAAGTATGAGCCTGAGTTTTGCTGATTCATAGGATGTACTAGAGATGTAGGACTGGAAAAGACCCCAGAGGACAGCAAGACTTCATCTTTGTTTTAGAAGTGGAGGAAATTGAGACCCAGGGAGGTGAAGGAACCTGTTCCAGGGCACACAGGTTGTCTGCATCAGGTGAGAATTTTAACACAAGCCACAGAGCTTGAATTTGTAACATGGATTCGGTGATTTAGAATTTTTGTGATTTTACTCTACCAAATTTGATATTGTGATTATTTATTTGAGATATTAGTTACCTTTTTATTTCTTATGCAGTCATTTTTCTTAAATAATTTACAATTGCAAGGTGTTTGATGTTTAGCTGCTTCCTCTTTAGAACTGTTCTGAGTGTCGATGTTAATTATTCCAGTTGTTTTTAAGGATATTTTGGTACAGCTTATTAAAATCCATTGCTTTATTAGGGGAAAAATCTAATTTTTGGTGAACTTCAGAATAACTTGGGTATTACTTTCCTTCCCCTTACTGTAAAGTTTTTTTTAAAGTTTTATTTGTAATTAATTTATTGGCATTTCTCATACCCTGGAAGTATAGAGAACTTCAGATTACTCTTATGTTCTTGATATTTTGATTATGCCATTCTTTTATTTACCTATTTTTAAAAAAATAAAGTCATCTTGGTCTCCACTGTCTCTAATGAAGTTACTCTTTTCCCTCAAATTCCTCATACTGAACTTTATGCTTCCTTTACTTAAAATCGATTATTTTTAATTTGTCCTCACCTTTGTGGGGAGGGGGGCAGAGCAGTGAGGGTTAAGTGACTTGCCCAGGGTCACACAGCTAGTAAGTGTCAAGTGTCTGAGGCTGGATTTGAACTCAGGTCTTCCTGAATCCAGGGCCAATGCTTTATCTAATGTACCACCTAGCTGCCCCCTTGTCCTCACTTTTTGAGTCATTTTGCCTGTTTAGTGCCATATGCTACTTTTGAGGGTTAAGTTGATAATTCCATCCTTTTGTATTTAGAACTCTAAGCATGATATATGTCAGTGTAACAGACAGGAAACCTCGACTATATTTAAGGTCTGTGCAGCTCAGTCGTATGACCAGTGGAAAAGTGCTTAAACATTTACGGGCCTGTCTTTCCTTATTTGTATAGATTCAGAATAAAGTTCTGATTCTTAATAGAATGGTTACTGCATATTTAAAATTCATATGTGGGCAGCTAGGTGGCGCAATGGATAAAGCACCAGCCCTGGATTCAGGAGGACCTGAGTTCAAATCCCACCTCAGACAGGACACTTACTAGGTGTGTGACCCTGGGCAAGTCACTTAACCCTCGGTGCCCCACAAAAACAAACAAACAAACAAACAAAAATCCATATGTATGTCTACAACATATATTTTTCTGATTTTTTTCTTTTCACAATAAACATCATTAATATGTAATTTATCCTATCAAAGTGTAGACTGCCCCATCCAGAGTTGTCTCCCTGTAACTACACTTGTACTATATCTTGGTTTAAGATAATTTAAGATCCCATTTAAGCTCATTATTCTATTTTTAATTTTGTTTATTGAAAAACAATTTCAGAATTGTCAGGGACTGCACTGGCCAAGGCAGACTATAGCCTGAGAACCAAATCTAGATCATGGCCAGTTTTCGTTATGGTCTGTGAACCAAGTTTTGGTTGTTGTTTTTTTGCATTTTTAAATAAAGTTGTATTTATTATACTTTATATTATTTAAAGTTGTATTGATTTACAGGGTGTTTTTTTTTGTTTTTGTTTTGCTTAGCTCCTCTTTAATGTCACAAAGGAGGATTCAGTCTATAAGGGAAGAGGTTATTTGTTTTTTATTCTGAAATGCCAGTCATATAAAGGTTAAGAGTACATGATTAAGATTTCCAAAAGAATTACTATACAGTTGTTAAGATTTAGCCTCATGTATTTCGTGGATTAAGGAACATAAATTTAGAGTTGGAAAATTATAAAGTCCAAACCTCCTTATTTGACAAATGGGGAAACCGAGGCCAAGAAAGGTTCAGTCACTTGCCCAAGGTCATACGTGGTAGAATTTAAACCAAGATCTTTCAGATTCCCAAGTTCAGCACTCTCTCCACTATTCTATACTGTCTCTTTCTCCTGAATAAATTTCATCCTATGGATGATTTAAAAGAGAGTCACCTTTGGCATACTTTAAAATAAGTACACAAAGCCTTCACAACACTTTAAAATGGCAACATGGATCTGGGATCTCATCAGTAAGGTGGTTTTCAGCAATGATACAGATCCCATCCTATCCAGGCTTGCCCATCCTGTGCAACCCTGGACCACATCCTCTCCTAAGTTTTCCATAAGAAGTCTACTCAACTGACTGGGCCCTTTTCCCCTTTCTCTTGGCATTCTGAGAACAGCTGGAGAGCTTCAGTTATTCCTCACTTCCCTTTTGCCATGTGACAAGCCTGTCTTTTGTTAAATCACATGCCTTTCTCTGATGATATCCTTTATGCTGGTTCTTCAGACATTTCATACGTCACTACCCTGGGTAGATGCCTAGGACACATTTTTTGAGTGGTCCAGATAGCTCTATAAGGGCAGTGGGTATGATGTCATCCCCAAACAAGCATTTGTAGGATGCGATCATATAGCAGGGGTTCTAAGCCTTGAGCTTGGATGGGGGGAAAAAGTCTTTGTTTTCACTCACCTCTAACTGAAATGTAGCCTATCCTTCAGTTATTTAAAAACATTAGTGTGATGAGTCCCTAGACTGATCAAATGATCCGTGACCCAAAAAAGGTGGAGAACCCCCTTTAACTTGGACTCTAGGCACACCTTCAGGCTCATCTTTTTATTTTATGATCTGTCTGATTTTAATGAAGGTCATAAAACAAACTTCTCTGTTGTTCTATCTTTCCAGGAATTTTGCACAATTTTCATTTATCCACGGGAGACTTCTTGTTGGGAAAAGAGGCTTTAAGGAAGTAGTTTACCGTGCTAAATGGAAAAACTATTTTAAAAATAGTCATCTATAAATATAGTATGATATTATGTTCTCTGTGTCTTTCAAATACTTGTGTACAAAGTGGTGGTCTTCATGAAAAAATACTTAATGAAGCCTGCATTTTCCCTCATTACAGATTCCATTGACAGACAGGACATTCCAAAAGTCTTAGTGCAGCTTCAGTCTATTAAAGCTTAATTTTTATGTACATATACACACACACACACACACACACACACACACACACACACACACACACATGCTATTAATAATAGCTGTACGGGGCAGCTAGGTGGCACAATGGATAGAGCACAGGCCCTGGATTCAGGAGGACCTGAGTTCAAATCCGGCCTCAGACATTTAACACTTACTAGCTGTGTGACCCTGGGCAAGTCACTTAACCCCAATTGCCTCACACCAAAAAAAAAAAAAATAGCTGTACTATGACTTTTGGGACATCCTGTATTTATAACTTCTCATAAATTTTTTTTTATAGATGGTGAATTAGGCTTATAGAATGCTAGTTGTTGATGAACTCAGTTGATTTTGCAAGGAATAATGATGATGTCCAAGATTTTTCTCATACCTTTATCTTTCACTTCTAGATAGTTTGTGAATCAGTGACTTCATAACTGTTTTTTTTCTAATACAAATCTCTTCTTTGATGTTCATTTCATCTGCCTCACTCTTTTGTCCTGACTTTGTTTTCTTTGGTATCAATTTTTATATACACCTATTTGTCGACCTTTCACTTTTCATCCTTAAGTTCCCTTTGTTCAATCTCTTGTCAGGCTTTCTTAAAACTGGTTTTTACCCATTATTGCTTTTTTGTCTTTTAGGCAGTGACATATATATATATTTTATATATGTATATGTATACACACACACACATAATATATACATACACACACATTTTTTTCCCCTAAATCTAGGGTTGCCCTTGGCTGCCCTAACTCTTGACATGATGAGTCAAGTACTTATAAGGTCATATCAGGCTCCTTCAGCCTCCTCATCATGGCACTTGACTTACATCTGTCACATGTGAAGTTATTGTTATTGGTGTCTGTTTTTTCTTATGCCTGCATCCCAACATTGGCATCACTGACTTGCTTAGGACACATTCATCTGTTAATTGCATGCCTTATCTTTTTCATATTTTAATCTTCTAGCTCTGTACATTTATTTTTGATCTGCCAAGTCCATGGTCTGACTTTACATAGAGAATTATTTCTGAAATGATTCCTACATTAGTAACAAATCGTTTCTTGACCATTAAAATAGACTTAATTTCATTTATGTGATGTTATTTTGATATTCATCACGTTCAACACCTTTTTTATGCTTTTCTAAAAAAAAATTATTGTCGTTTAGTCGTGTCCAACTCTTCGTGACCCCATTTGGGATTTTCTTGGCAAAGACACTGGAGTGGTTTGCCATTTCCTTCTCCAGTTCATTTTACAGATGAGGAAACTGAGGCAAACAGGGTTAAGTGACTTGCCTAGGGTCACACAGCTAGTAATTGTCTTAGGCCTGATTTGAACTCAGAAAGATGAGTCTTCCTGACTCCAGACCTGATTCTGTACCACCTAGCTGCTTTTCTCAAAAATAATAGCTAATATTTAATAGTCAGCATTAACATAGGGCTTTAAAGTTTGCAAAGCTCTTGTCCTCACCACAGCATTTTTAAGGTGAGTGACATTATTATCTTTTTTCACAAATGAGGAAACTGAGGCTGAGAAATTAGATGATTTGCCTAGGATCCGTCAGTTAGCTGCCTTGGGGTTTGTGAGGTCAGCAGAAGTCTTCTAGGGAATATTCATATTCATAATTACTCATTCCTTATTTCTCTTCCCTACTTTTCATTCCTGAATCGATGCGATTACAAATACATTTCAGTATTCATTTTTTGCTGTCCTCATCCTCATATTGATTGGTGCCTCCCAAAGCCAACATTTAAGAAGGGCACCTAAGCTAACCAGCTATCTCTTATTTTTTTAAAATTTTAATTCATTTTGAACAATACAAAAAGACAAAAAATGTCCATATACACAGCACAACATAAAAAGAGGATTCAGTATAAAACCATGAATTTACATTTCACATACAGTTCTCATCAAGCTATATTCTGGACTTCTCTACCATGCCCCAGAAACTTAATTACTTCTGGAATTCATATCTGCTTCCAGGGAGCCCCCTCTGTGACTGGATGGCTCCTTCTAGAACCTCCATTTAAGGAAGGTTCCTAGGACAACCATTTTTTCATTTCTCACCAGGTTGTAATCCAGACTTATCTATCATACTTCCTTTGGAATATTTGCTCTCTTCTCCCCCACTCTCCTATTTTTCAGCTTCCTTTTAGGTGTTGTCTTGACCTATGAGAATGTCAACTCCCTGAGAGCAGGGGCTCTCTAGTGTTTTGGTTTTTTTTTTGGCTTGAATTTGTATACATAACACTTAGTATAGTACCTGACAGGTAGTAATCCCTTAATAAATGTTTGTTGACTGACTGACTGACCAACTGATATCTCTTCTTACCTTTGCATTGAATTTACCAAATATCAGTTAATTTGGAGACATAGAGGTCTTTATAGAATTTAACTTTTCATCCTGTGTAAGGATGTTAGTACCTAAGGTATAATTATTTTCATGGTGGTCTTTTTGAAAGAACTTATTAAGAGCACAGTACTTACTAACCAAAAAAATGTCCAATGACATTATTTCAAGGGTTTGGTCTCATTAAACCAATACCTTTTTATTTGTCTATACAAGAAAAACCGTGGAACTTTCTTTCCATTTAGCTTCAACTACCTTCCATCTTCCGATTTTACTGAGTCAGAATGTTAACATTGATGTCATTGAATTCTTCCAATAGTAGGTCCTTATCTGAACAAGCATCTCACATGAAGAGGAATAACAACCAAGTTAAAGTTTATATGTGTTCTACGTATTGTGTGATCTTAGTACCCGCTCATTGGCCACAATTAGTAGTTTAGAATTAGTGGGCTATGTTGAATTGAGCACTGTTTTGTATTTTTCTTTATTTCTTGGGTTTCAGTGGCTACAGAATTCAATGCCAAGTAGCCAGCTTTCTTGCTACAAACCTTTCCATCTTTAGCTTGCTTGGTACTCAGAAAGCATACTCTGTTTCTGGGACTGTACTTAAAGCTCCTCCAGCTTTGTAGAAAAGTTAGAGTTTGCAATCCTTGGGAAAACCTTTTAGAAGTCAGGATCATTAGTACAATACACTGAGGTGTCAGAATAGGGCTTGGTGGAGGAGCCTTTGAAACACAGGAACACAAAGAAAATACTGGAAAGGAAAGCCAACAAGACTGGTTGTCTGCCTAACCCTCTTCAACAAATTTACATCAAATACAGTAAAATTAACTGCTTTTAAAATCCATATAACAGATTATTTAATAAGCTGACCGTTCTGTAAGATAACTGAGAATGAAGAAGTGAACAAAAATAGTCCCTGAGAAAGTAAGATACTTGAAAATATTTATAATTACATCAGTGTGGCTAATCCTTCCACTGATGTAGGTCACAACCCCGCCATGCCTTAGTAGATTTTCTGTGGCTAAAATAATTTAATCACCTGTTGTCACCTGGTGACAAATCTTACCAAATTTAGTTGAACTTGTCATGACAAATACAGACTTGATTGCTCGGCTTGTATTTAAAGCCATGACAAGTTACTATGATCCATCAGAGTTTTACACTCAGTTATAAATACAGAACATAACCCACTGGCCTGGTTACAGCACAAGAAAGGTATCACCACAGTGTGTTAATGGAGGCCTCAGAAGGGCAGAAATTGATAAGAGGAAGTTGATTTGTGTTGGAAAGAGCACTGAATTTGGAATTCTAGTCCTAACAGTTATAAGGTAGGTGGCCTTGAACAGGTCAGTTAGCTTTTCTGTGCCTCCATCCCCTCTGTAAAAGAGAGGGGTCATGATACTTGGACTTTATTCCCTCTCAAAGTTGAAAATCAGATGAGATGTTGTACAAAATGTGCTTCTTAATAAAGTACAATATATGTTTGAGTTGCCGGTTGTTGTTTTGGAAACTTCATGAAAGATGACAGTTTTCGGCCGTTAGGCAGAGCCTTCTTTTTTTATATATGATTTTTATACTTTATGAATTTGTCTCTCAATTCTTGGTAATTAGGTGTCACCCATGAGGCAGGCTGCTAAAAGCAGGCACACAATGAATTCCCCCAAACCACAGCTAACATAGAGAAAGGGGGACCACTAGACATATGAGATTGGACTAGTTGACCTCTTCAGTCTCTTCTAACTGTATGATGAAATTTCACAGAAAACTAAGGGAAACAACAGAAGTTTAAAATTGAAGGACTCTACGGATTGTTAATGTTGAGAGAAATAGCTCTATATTCTTTAGTAATGCTTGATGTCATTTCTGTATTCTAGCTGTATTAAAAGCAGATTAAAAGTTAAATTATATTTGGTGTCTTCTATGAAGGAAAAATAGTATATAACATTTTAAAAGGTTTTAAAAAATTTAAGATTTATTACTTAAAAAGATAAGCTTAACCAACAAAGTCCATCAGATAGAGAAATTCCATTTAAAATAAATGTGGACAATATAAAATACTTTGGAGTCTACTCACCAAGACAAACCCAGGAAATATATGACCAGAACTATAAAACACTTTTCATACAAGTAAAGTCAGATCTAAACAATTGGAAAAATATTAATTTCTCATGGGTAGGCCAAGCCAATATGATAACAATGACAATCCTACGTAAGTTAATTAATTTATTTAGTGCTCTACCAATCAAACTATCAAAAATATTTTTAGATTGAGAAAGAGAAAAGTAATAATTCATCTGAAAAAACAAATGCTTAAGGATATCTAGGGAATCAATGAAAAAAATACAATAGAAGGTGGTCTAACAGTACCAAATCTCAAACTGTATTATATAGCAGTAAACATAAAAACAATGTGGTACTAGCTAAGAAATAGAGAGGTGGATCAGTGGAATAGAATAGTTACAAATTACAGTATAGTAAATGACTATAGTAACCTAGTACATGATAAATCCAGTGATCCAAATTTTTGGAATGAAAATTCATTATTTGAAAAAAACTGCTAGGAAAACTGGAAAACAGTATGGCAGAAACTGTTGGTATAGACCAACATCTCACACTGTAAGCTAAAATAAGGTCAAAATAGTTACATGATTTACACGTAAAGGGTGATACTATAGGCAAATTAAGAGAGCACGGAATTGCTTATCTGTCAGAGTTACGGACAGAAGAAGAATTAGGACCAAAGAAGATATAGAGAGAAAAACAAAATATAAAATAATTTTGATTATATAAAATTTAAGAGTTTTTGCACAAACAAAACTAATGTAACCAACATTATAAGGGAAGCAGAAAGTTGGGAAAAAATTTTTGAAACAAGTATCTCTGTTTATAAAGGCCTCATTTCTTAAATATATAGAGAATTGGGTCAAATTTATAAAAATACAAGTCATTCCCCAATTGATAAATGGCCAAAGGATATGAACAGGCAGTTTTCAGACAAAGAAATCAAAGCTGTTTATGATCATATGAAAAAATGCTCTAGATCACTATTGATCAGAGAAATGCAAATTAAAGGAACTCTGAGGTATCACCCCCATACTTATCAGAGTGGTAAATATAACAAAAAGGGGAAGTATTGGATGTTGGGAAGGGATGTGGGGAAACCGGGACACTAATCCAATGTGGGTGGAGTTGTGAAAAGATCCAACCATTCTGGAGAACAGTTTGGAACTATGTCCAAAGGACTATAGAACTGTGCATACCCTTTGATCCCACAATACCACTGCTGGGTTTATATCTCAAAGACATCCCCAAAAAGGGAAAAAGACCTATTTATACAAAAATGTTTATAGCAGCTCTTTTTGTGGTGACTTAAGAATTGCAAATCAAAGGAATGCTCATCAATTGGGGAATGGCTAAACAAACTATGGTATATCACAGTGATGGAATATTATTGTGCTATAAGAAATGACAAACAGGATGATTTCAGAAAGGCCTGGAAGGACTTGTATGAACTGATGTATAGTGAAGTGAGCAGAATCAAGAGAATGTCATGCACAGAGACAACAATATTATTTGATGAAGAACTCTGAATGACTTAACTATTCTCAGCAATACAGTGACCCAAGGCAATCCCAAAGGACTATTGATGAAGCATACTATCCACCTCCAAAGAAAGAAGTGATATTGATTGAACATAGTTTGAAGCATGCTGTTTTTCACTTTGTTTCTTTTTTTCTTTTATTCAAGTTTTCTTGTTCAAAATGATTAATATGGTAATGTTTTACATAATTGCACATGTAAAACCTGCATCTGATTGCTTACTGCCTCAGGGAGGGGGGAGAGGGAAGGAGGGATAAAATTTGGAATTCAGAACTATAAATAAAAATGTTTATGATATAAGAAAAAAAAGATAAGCTTAATCTTCTGGACAGTTCATTCATTTTGGACCTTATTCCCAATTGATGTTGGATAACTTTTTTGTTAATTATTACATGTCTTGATGAGGGAACTGCTGTAGATAATATATCTGTATTTAACAGTCTTTCATGATCTCATTGTAGGTAAGATGAATAAATATGAATTGTATGTTAACGTGATTAGGTGTATTTTTGTTGTTGGGAGATTTCACTGCATACAAAGAGAATATACTGTAGAGACGATTTCTCCATCAGGTGAGATGTCATTCAAGGGGTTGTCTAAGGTCCCTTTCCATTTTTCTTCTGATACTAGTAAATGAGACATGACTATACTTCCCCCTAAAGCCTGTCATTCTCTTATAATGTTTATATCAAGAGAAGTGTCTTAAATCTTTCAGGGATTGTTTTTTTTAAAGAATCAATTAATCATCTTGTTTTTCAGAAGTTTATCTAAAGAATGGCTAAGTTTGGAACAAGGCATAGTGGATATTGTTGGCTTAACTATCCGCTATGAGTCAAGAACAAGACACCCTGATACCACTAGCCGTGTAACCCTGCGCAAATCAATCCCTTTAATTTCCTTGGGCCCCAGGCAACTGTCAGAGAAGGTGCTGTTGGCATTTCTTCATTAGGGAGCTCCCTCTATCACTTGATAAAAATCTACATAATGCGGTTGGGCTACCCAGCCCTTACTCTTTCTGAGTCCAAAAGTATGGGAAGGAAAGTAAGGCTAGTGGTGGCTAGCTTTCTCATAGGCCTACCAACAACATGGGAGGAGGAGGAGATGGGCTGTCACAACACTTGTTCTTTGAGTGTCATTCAGAATCTTGTAGGGCAGAGATAGAGGGCTAGAGCTGGGATCTCTTCAGTGTAGACAGGAGAGGAGGGGTGACTTGCAGCTGCTGATTCTCTCCCACAGTGGCAGTGGGCCCCTTGGCCAGCAGGAGTCAGAAATTGCCCTGGGACTCCAAGGCCAACTCTCTGTCTGCCAGGCTGTGCTGCCTTTCTCTGCATTGTCCTGTAGATGCCTGAAAAGCTGAGTTCGTGGAGTTCATCAGCCTTTACAATGGGCTTATTTCAATAAAATAAGAATATTATTAAGAGTAACTGGACTGGACACATGCTTCTTTCTTGATAGTCTTTACATATATTTTCACACATACTCTTGGCAGTGAAAGGGCGCTAGATCTAGAGTCAGAGGACTTGAGTTTGATTGTCGGCTCTTAGACTTTTGTTTGTAATCTTGGCCAAGTTCCTTAACCCCTGGGCCTCAGTTTCTTTTTGTAAAATAAGATCATTGAATTAGATGACCTCCAAGTTCAGTAAATCAAACTAAATCTTATATTCAGAGGCTGAAAGCAGTAGGATGGGGAAGATTGTGAAAGGGGAAAGGTAGTTAGATGTCCAGCTACCAGTAGTAAAGAACAGTAAGTGATCTCTCTCTAACTCTTTCTCCTTTATTTAAATTAAATAATAAGTTATAACCAGTTTACGGGTCACTAAAATCCTTTTAGATTCTTTGAATTTCACAAGTCAACATTATTGCATTATTTAGATTTTGAAATGGAAGGCTTTGCTGGTATTCCTTCACATTTCAGCATCCTCACATCTATTTCCTTAACACCTAAAATGAAAAGGGAGCTTCATGAACATGAACATGAACATGTTCAACACTAGAACAACTTAATCACCTGTGGAACTTTGATACCACATTGAACCTGTGGCCTCACATGTGGCTCCTTCCTCCCAATATGCAGCTCATAACCAACACGTGCTTTTTTTTCGTGCCTTTTAGGACTCTTGTTTGTGGCATTGGGGCTTCCCTCTAATTCTGGGGATACAGTGCAGCACAGGGGCTTTTCATCGGTTATCATTCTATTGCCAGAGGAGCAGCCTCACCCCTATGAGAAGGCAGTGGCATTTGAATTGCGTCGTGAAGAATGGGAAGGATTTCAGCAGGGGAGAAGTGGCAAGAGGAAGGGCATCCTAGTTAGAAGGGGAAGGTACATTGTGACTGAGAGAAGGGTGAATAGTTCCATTTGGCTAGAATTTAAGGTCATGAGAGGGAATAGATGGAGACAGGCTCATCCAGATTATGAAGGCTCTTTTAAATTTTGGAATACAAGTCAGTCGTCAGCTATTGAACATTGTTTTTCTGTTTGTTTACTTTTCACCAACATATAAGTGATACGATCAAGAGCTGTGCTTTATGAGAATGGCCCAGTAACTATGTGTAGGAGAAATGTGAGGGAAGAGGAGTTGAGTGGTCAGCACAAAGCAAAACTTCTTAAGTTATGGGCCAAAACCCCACATGGGGTTACATAACTGGATGTGGGGGGTCATAAAAAATTTGGCAACAGCAAAAGGTTATGTATACCTATTTGATATACCTATGTGCCTGGGGTCATGTAAACATTTCTCCATGAAAAAGGGTCTCAATTGGCAAAAGTTTAAGAAGCCCTGGCCTAGAGAACCTGATGGAAGCAGGGAAGCCAGGTATGAGACCACTGTGGTAGCACAGGAGAGGTCCGGAGCGCCTCAGGCTGGCGTAATAACACTTGCCGTGCCAGGGAAGAGGTGGCACTGAGGTCATCTGTGGAGGGAGAGTCTCAACAAAGTCTTGTGCCTCTGATGGGAGCAGAGTGTGGAAAGACCGGAACACTGAGTTGGCGTCACTGAGAGGATCATTAACATCCAGGGAACAGGAAATGGCGCAGGGATGGAATTGATCAAGGATTTTACACAGTTAGAAACTCGTTCTACTTTGTGTTCTTAATGGATTACACAGGCAGTGCTACTTATGAAAATTAGATGACCACACTTGTTCCGGGTCTTTAAAATTATTTGTTTCAGCACTGTTGTGGCATGTATTGTTTCACGACTGTTATTCAGTACCTGAGATAAATGAGTCTGATAAAGTAGCCTAGATGTTTTAATATGCACTAAAAATAAGTAGCATCTATATAAGTGCTTTAGGATTTTCAAAGTGCTTTACATAAATCTCATTTGGATTATTATAAGCTCTACCTACATTTTAGAAAATGAAACAAAAAGCCCATTCATTTGAAAACTTACTGATTTAGAATATATATAATTCAAGCATAACATAAACAATTGTTACTGAATAAATGTTCAAAATAATATCTTTTTCTTGGAATTTGAGGTAAATCATGTTAGAAAATCAGCTTTTTCAAACCCCAAAGTAAAGAAATTAGATTCCTTTGTCATGCCACCAAAGGATCTTGCCATTTGTCAGATGGTTCAACATTCCAAAAGGATATGACCCTACTGTTGGCTATCATGTAAAAGATGCAGAATTACCAAATGCTTTGCTGCTGTACATGAAGAACTAATAGGGCCTTTTTCTCAGAGTTGGAGTCAAGACCTATTAAATATGTTGTCATCTCCCTTAGAATTTGAGGGCTTGAGACCAGGGATTCTTTTATATTTGTATTTCCAGTGTTTAACACAATACCTGGCCCATAGTAAGCACTTAATAAAATTGTTTCCCCATTCGCGTCTGGGTCCAATTATTAATCCAAATATATTCAGGGAAAGTCCAATAATTTAATTCTTTTATATTCAGGGAATTTTATATTTGATCAATATCACGTAAAGTTTATCTTGTGAATTTTAACTTTTGTATAACTCATATATTCTTTTGTGTATTATGTGTTTAAGCCTTAATTTGTTATGTGTATTGTACTACAGAATAATAAAACTACTCTTCTTTGATAGTATTTTATAGTACTCTTTTTTTTATGATTCTCATTTTATTGTTTGGAGACTAGTTTCATGACTCACAGCAATACAACAACTCTGGTAGATTATTAGCATTAAAAAGATGAGCCTTTGTTTCTGGCAGAAATTTGGGATCATGAAAAGACCATTGCAGTTTCATGAAGTCAATCCCAACCCTTCTCCCCCTCCTGATTAATTTTGGTTCCAACTCATTGTCCATTCCTAGTGCTTTATACATTGTCCAGCTTCATGTCATAATCTGGACGATGCTCACTTTTTACCTACTTGTTTTTTTCTATCTTTATGGTTAGGCCAAACTCTTAATTGTTTATATATCATAAAGAGAGACAACAGAGAAGCATGTCATCGTGAGCAGGCTGAAATACCAAAACTTTTAGAAACCAACTGGAATATAGGATGTAATCAATAGGGTGTAATCCAGGAAGTATAGGATTTTAGAAGACAGATTGGTCATATAGTAAGAGTGAAGGATAACTAGTAGGCTCTGTTCTCTCTTAAGTTTTTCTGATGTCAAAAGAAAAGTTCAGTATGTTGGGTGGATGTCCACATTTTGGGGAGGACATGGGCAAGAGTTGCACAGATGAAGGAGAAAGGATATAGTAATCTGCATCATTAAAAGGAACACCCATATTGATGAGATCCCAGAACTTTTTTTGGGGGGGGCAATGAGGATTATGGGACTTGTCCAGGGTCACACAGCTAGATAGTGTCAACTGTTGTCTGAGTCTGGATTTGAACTCAGGTCCTCCAGAATCCAGGGCCAGTGCTTTATCCACTGCGCCACCTAGCTGCCCCTGAATAGAAGAAATGGTAGAGAAACAAGATTGTGTGTGTGTAGGGGGTGGGGGGCGGTAATGAGGGTTAAGTGACTTGCCCAGGGTCACACAGCTAGTAAGTGTCAAGTGTCTGAGGCCAGATTTGGACTCAGGTCTTCCTGAATCCAAGGCCAGTGCTTTATCTACTGTGCCACCTAGCTGCCCAATCCCAGAGCTTTTTGACTATTTTATACTATAGACTTTTCATCGAAACTTACTAACTTTAAAAAATTCCTGCCGTTTTTCTTAGTAAGTTTAATTTTATCATCAACTTCAAAAAGGTGTTGATTTGGTCTATGTTAGTGAGAAATTTCATCTTCCTGGAAGCACATAATGCAGATTAAGGATAGATTTGATTTAACTTGATTTGATTTTTTTTTTTAGGAGTAGAGTACAATAATAACCATCATTGGGGTTTTTCATGATATGGAATCCAGCCTCTGTCTGATATCTGAAGAAAGTATATACAGTGAAGTTCGGGTCACTAAAGTAATGCCTGAGGTTTTGGCACAACATATGCTGTTAGATTTAATTGTTTCTTGTTCCTCTTTCTTGATGAACATGGATGGTGATATATTCAGCGCTATATAAAATGGGAAGCAAACTGTGGGCCAAGGATCAGGTCTCTTGATTCCCAGTAAGAGGATCTTTCCAGCACACCATTTCACAAGCACATTGCCCCTCTCTTCTGTGTGTGTTATTGTCTCTGGAATGATCTCCCTGTCCCCTCCAAGCTAGAAGTCTCGCTGCCACTCCTGAGCCTGGTCTCACGACTAATCAGCATGGGAGCTTTGACCTGTCCAGGCTTAGCCTCTGTTGGCTCACCGCTCCTTAGGCAGCCTGGTGGCTCCCAGCCTCACGAGGGACACTTGATAGGCTTCAGTCCACTCCAGCTCAGAACTCATGCACTCAAGCCATCTACTAGACTCATCCTCTCCAGTGGCAGGGATTCCGGGCGAGCACTGCTATCTTGGGCAGTTTGGGCCTTGAACATTTTTTATTCTGATTATTGAGTTTATATTGACCTATAATCTAGGTCATGGTTCTGTACCATGGAAGAGAATAGGGAATAATGTGAGAAAAATCATCTAGTTATGATCAATATAAACTCTCAGGGACCTGCCAGCAGTGTTTTAGCAGGACTAGAGGGAATCCTGTGGTGTTTGCCTTTCATCAGACTGTAAGCATGGCTAGAAACGTATTGTTATAAAGCTCGTCTGTGTTTGGAAAAGCTATGAATTGTCAGATAAAGCAACCACTTGGGTTTATCTGTTAATCAGATGCTAGAGCACTTGAAAAATTTGGATGTGCTTGGCATGGATAACTTTGTAAAAGGACCTTTTTAAAGAATCAAGTCCTCTAGCTATGTGACCCTGGACAAATCACTTTACCTTCATTGCCCCCTCAAAAAAAATTCCAACCCTACAAATAGTACTTGTTCAAAATAAAGACCTGTGATTACTCAAACAGAATAAAACTGAAACCTCTCTGATGGTATTAATCCAGTACCTAATAGTTCTCTAATTAGACAATTTTAACATGACTCTTGATAGAATTTCAAGTTTTCCCCCTGAGTATTTGACAGTAGGTACATGAAGCCAAACTCTTACAATGAGTCATTTCAGAATAGGAATGAGGATCCCAAAGATTGTGAAGTGTTGCTATGTTAGGTCCAAAATGCCAGTGTAATTCACCTCCTCCTTGTTTCAGACCGAAAACATTGTGAGAAAATGATGAGTGGTATAGTCGAATGATGTAATATGTTCTTTTGGGAAATAGAGCTACAAACTTCAATACGAACAAGATGCTGGAATTAAACACGCTTTAAGTCACAAACAGAGACGTTAGATTAGTGGTCATTAGATATTCTTGATTGTGTCCTCGTATGTAAGGCCTCAGAAGAAAAAATAAGATTCTGTGATATAAGAGTTTTAAGGGACCTTTCCAGTTGACCTCGTTCAGCCTCCTGCTGCACATACAGGAGTCCCGTCTACACCATACTTAGCAATCCAACCTCTATTTGAATGCTTTCTATGACTTGGATACTCACCCCCTCACCATGCAACTCAGTCTCATTGGGACAATTCTAAGAGTTCCCACTTAAATTGAGCTGAAATCTGCCACAGTTCTGTCTTCCGAAGCTAAGACGAAATCCTTTTCTTCATTTAAAATACCAATCATATCACCCCCCCACCCCAAGTCATCTCTTCTCTAGGCCGAACATCCCCAATCCTTTCAGCTCTTCTTCATATGGCATATTTTCAAGACTTCACCATCCTCATTGCTCTCCAGTGTGCTAATACCCTTTTAAAGTTTGGCACCCAGAATTGGACACTATATTGTACTCTGTGCTAACCAGAGCACGTTCAGGGTGCGAGGTCTATCTCCCTTGTAATGAACGTCATGCTTTTTTATTAATATCCTTTAATATTGCATTAGCTATGTTGTATTGTTGACTGTGACTTGATTGCTGGTTTATAAAACCGTCCTGAAGAGCCTTTAAAAGATAGGAATGGTTTGGGAATGTGTCAGAGAATCCCAGTCCGTCTCTGGAGAGGAAGACACTGGGTCATGACAAAGCATATGTATGTTTGTGTGTGAGTATGCACGCACGCTCACACATACCTACATACACACACACATACACACACACACACACACATATATATATATATATATATATATATATATATATATATATATATATATATATATATATATATATGACTCAGCAGTAGCATGAATAATTACTTTGTGGGAAAAGTAGTGTTAGATGTAGGGAGGTTTGAATGATGTATCCTAGGACTGTCACCAGGGAATAGGGATTTTGAAAATTAAAGTGGAAAAGAAGGATCCCTCACAAACAGCATTTGGAAGGAAGAAACAATATTGACGCTTTGTTAGACATGAGGAGCAAAGAATATTGACATCTTCAGAGCATCTTCTTTGGGATAATGTCTCTTTGTAAAGCCGTGTGCCACAGTGACAGAGAGCTCGTGCTGTGATCACTAGCCCCAACGATTGCTGTTCTCTTTTTACTATTGCAAGCTCCATGCAATAAATAATGCTTTTCAAATCATTGGCTTCATATGGATTTGTTGTTCATCATATGAAGTGCACCGATGCTACAGACCTTCGTGCTTGAGGGAAGATGTATTCTTGAATTTACCTCTGAGCTAAATTTACCCTCACCAATTTTGCCAGTTTTTTAAAGAGATAAATTCCTATTTATTTGGGGGAAGCTACCTATTTTCCCTTTGGAGTTAAGTACATATATATTGTGTACATATTGCAAGCACTTTTAAGTATTAAAATAGGAAAAGGCAATGGCTACAGAATGCAAAAAATGAATAAAGATATGTGAAAATACAGGTTAGAACTATCAAATTCACACAGTTCTTGAAAGTCTTTTGAGATCAAAGTGGAGTCTATCCATCCCCCCTGACTGGCATATATTTGTCTACTTTGTTTACTTCAGAAAGTAAGCTGAATAATATGTTGTTTAATATTACCTTGATTTCTTTCTGAAAAGAAAGGATTTGGTCACATAAATTATGAGGGTGATGAACAAGAATTACATACCCTTCATGGAATTTGGGGACAAATTTACAATGTCTAATGTAATAAATTGTAGATCATTACATAGGGTGGTTGCTAGTGAAGGGACAGAATTCTCTGCAGTCTCAATATTGGAATCGTGCAGTGAAAGTGCTCAGGTGTATCCTGAAGAAGGAAATAGTCACCTAATTCTCATCAACAGTTTTGGATGACTTAAGGATTTGGGAATTGCTGAAGTTTGCAAATGCAAATAAAAATGGCTTTTACTTTCTAGCTGGTTGTTAATTTTGGTGGGTAACTTTACATGGGATAAAACTAATACAGTTTAAAAAATGAATTTCTTTCTACATTAGACTACACATATGTGAGCAAGCAATGTTTTAATAACTAAAATGAGAACCTATACACGGACGCTTTGCTATTCCATGCTTAAATTGTTGTTAATGTTACAACAATGGTGTTGCAGTCATTTCTCTCTCAAAAGAACCCCCGCATCTTTTCCTATAGTCATTGAATAAGATCTGGACTGATTTGTGTGGCAGCTGGGCTTGATGCTGTGCCCTTCACAAAGATAAGAAAACAGCATCCATTTGTCTTTGCTTCCTGAGCCATCCCTGCCTCACAGTTTTTCCTTTTCCTCTTTCCCATTCTCCCCCATCATTCCCTTCCACTCAGTTTTAAAGTGTTTGAATGCCGTTGTTTTAAGAAGTTCCTTAGAAAGTTATTTTCTTTTCAGACTTTGTGTTGAGACATAGTTACATTCATTTTAAAAGTAAATTCTCAGTAATTCTTTTTTTTTTATTTTGTTTTTTCTAAAGGAGGAAAAAATACTAAATGTCCATTAAAAAGTAGGAAAGTTCTATGTACACATTATTCAGTTGCACATTAAAAAGAAAATTATTTGCCCCATATATGTCCATTACAATTTCTCTCAATTCGTCCCTGTCATCAAAAGGCAGTTTTATCTTGGGAGAGCTTGTGACAATTAGAGCAATAATTCTGCTCTACCTGTGTATCAGCCTCCCAGTCATTAATTCTTAAATCGAACATTTCTCAAAGATTAATCTACACAGTAAATCAATTTTGTACACTAAACCTTAGAAGGACCACTAAATCTGATCTTTACTTTGGTTAACTAGACAGAGGAGTATATTTGTGTTTTGATGATATTGTAACTTGTGGTAGTAGGGTTTCCTTTTTTTTTAAAGTAAAAATATAGTAATTTATTGCAGAATCATGTTAGAGATTGTCTTGTACATTTTTTAATGCTATTATAATTTACATTTTCTGGATAGGAATTTTGTAGTTAGATGATTATGCAAACTTAAATTTTGTATATTCTATAGGAATCTTTCCCCCTTCTCTTCCTTTAAGGGACTATGATGAATATATCCTAAAATACTTTCATAGGTTATTCAAAGTTATTTGAACATATGGCAAACTACAATTTTTCTCATAACAATTCATCTTTTGTACAGTAGATACAGGGTTAAAACTACCCATTTAAATCTTAGTAGGCAGCAGCTGATATACTGCTAAATGACCTTTGACATAGGAACCCATGAATGCCCCAAGTATGATTTCACTTTCACCATGTTCTTTGAAAACCTGAATGCTTGTCAAATCAGATGTGTGTTTAGACCTTTTCACTGAATGTGCCTAGAGGGGGAGAACAAAGCTTGGGGTCAACTTGGCATAATCCCCACGTTTATCTTATTCTATTATAGTGAGGTGTGGAGGCTGGGAGGACTATTCTTTCTGAGGTGAAAGTGCCAGCATCATGTAGGTAGACCATCAGTCTTTTCTTCGAGACTTTTCCCAACATGGAGCTGGTCCCTTGTGATTTATATTCATTAATGTATGGCCGACTGTGTAGGGTGCTGATTGATATGCACGATTACTATTTGTTTCACACACCGCTGTTATGTAACAGGCACATCAATTGCCTAATTATAAGAAGTAAACAAAATATACAGCCTTGAGCAGTAAATCTGCTTTTCCTTTTTCACTAAAGAAGGCAATGAGATCACAATGCTCTCTATCTCTTAAGAGGTGTTTCAATTAGATGCATTAACTATGAAGCTTAATTCTACATTTTATGCTTAATGTATGGGTGTTTAAAAATTTGTGGATTTAGTTTATCATCTTTTAAAATCTTGAATAGCATTACCAGCACAGTGTCAGTCTTAACATTCAGATCATTAAATTGTGCCGTGTAGGGATACAAAGATGATAAAACAAAACTAGTATTAAATATACTTTGTTAGTTTAAAAGCTAAATTCTTAGATCTTAAAATGTTTGACCTCCCAAGTCCAGCTCTCTTAATAGTGTCAAACTTAAGACAGTATGTGTTTATGGATAGATGGGTGGATGGATGGATGGACTGATGGATATGTCAGCATGTGTTATATTTCTATTTTATAGTAGAAGCCACTGTTACTTTACTAAACTTGATTGGTTGAAATCAGTGACCATCATTCTGTTAAAGGAGTTTGAGTGGACCTTGTGACAAAAGGCTGTTACCTTTACAGTTTGTTCGCTGTACCTCATAGACTTTGTTTCAGAAGAAAAGCTCTATTCAGTGCCTTGTATGAAAGAAAAACTATGGCCTCCTTAAACACAAGGATTGTGGGAAACTTCTTTCCAATTTGTGCACTTTAACTTGTTCAGGACTATTTTGAACATAACGCAGAATGGGCTTGGAGCCATTGTGAATTTAGCTTATTTTTAAAGTGTTTTTGCTGATTCAACACTTTTGAATAAAATATGCAAATGCTTTTAAAAGTTCATCTTAACAAAGAGGAACAAACACTCCAATTTCAAACCTTATTTAAATAAAAGTATTCCATAAAAGGTTGTCTAATAATTATTGCATTTAATAAAATGTGAAAAACAAATATTTAAAGATAATTGTTTAGATTGTAGTATTTGGTGAGAAAGGGGGGTCATTTTAAAGTATAAGGAGTAAGAAGTAGTTGGTCTTGAAACACAATGTTTTGGTGTTCAGATATTTGTTAAGTATCTCCTATGTGCCAGGTATTGTGCTAAGAGCTGGGATAGAAAGTGAATAATGAAAGTCCTTTGTTGCCCTTAAAGAGCTTACTTTTTTTTCTGCATCTTTGATTGTCTTTTCCAGATCATTCATGTTTCCAGCTCTTCTTTTTGGCTTGGTCATTTACAGGCATACTTGAAATATTCCATTTTTCAATGTTGCTAGATAGTGAAGAAGGCATTGAAATGGATTAAAGGAGAATTTTGTGGATATTTTCCTCTTCGTGATATGTGATGTAAAAATATCAAGACTGCTTAAAGATTAAAACTGGCATAATACAAATTGAAATATGGTATGCATTTGCATCAGAAGTTCCTTGCTACCAAAAGTTGGACTTAGAGGGTAGCAGTCCCTGATAACATCCTCAGTATACTCTTATTGCCTTAGAGCATGTCTTTCTACAGGAGAGGGGTGTTGTGTTTGAGGTTCATCAAGGAGGCCACTTGGTCTGGAAGGTACCATGTGTGAAGGGCAGTAGTGGGTGATTGTCCTCAGAAGGTGGGCTAGAGCTTGAGTGTGAATGACTCTTATTGACCAGCACAGGAGTCTCTTGTTTACTGCAGCAGCTGATGATAATCATGATCATGATCCCTGGTGCCTCCTGAGCAGGGGAAGGGAACTGTCAGACCTGTGCCTTAGGGACGTCATTTGGGCAGTTTAGTGGAGGACATGTTGGAGAAGAGAAAGAGGTTCAGGCATGAGACGATGAGGGTCTGAATACAAGTGGTGTCTGTGACTGGAGAGAAGAGGACAAATACAAGAGGGGGAAATGAGGAAGAAGAGTGGGCATTCGATAAGCACCAGCCATGTGCCAGGCATTGTGCTAGGGTACAGGTATAGAAGTGACAGTGCCTGTCCTCAAGAACTATGAAGCAAGGAGACAGGAAAGGTTGGTGGTGCCCCTGACAAATACAAGGAACCTGGCGGGTGGGTTTGGGGGAGAAGATAAGCTTTGATTTATCTGTGTTGGATTTGAGTTGGGAATATGGGAGTCTTCTGTGAGATACGCCTGTCAATAACAGCACATCTGGGACCACACATCATAAATCTAATCCTACTTCCTCTATATGATAACACTTCAAAAACTTGAAAACACAGTCATTGCATCTACCTTCGGCTTTTACTTCAGGCTGAACTTTCTTAGTTCCTTCCACTGCTCATTGCATCATAATCTCGAGAATCCGTTCACCATCTTTTCACTCTGCAAATATTATTCCTAGAATATGGTACCCAGAAACATAGACAACACCAGATATGGTCTGATGAGCGTAGAGTACAGCCATACTGTGACTTCCACAGTTTTCCTGGTCATTATTTTTCTCTTAATGCATTGAAAAACAGCACTAGCTGTTTGGGCTATTGACTCATATTAAGCTCAGAGTCCACGAAGACCCCCAACTGATTTTCAGATTGATGTACTGTACCCCTGCCCCCTATCTTGTACTTAGGAAATTGCTGGGTTTGTTTTTCAACTCTAGTTAATACTACATTTATGCTGGTTACATTTCATCTTATAGTCCTTGGGGATACTGATTCTGCCATCTTTCCTTTTTATACCTACAAATTTGATAAAGGTAAAAATAGCATGCTTACCCAAGCCATTTGTAAAAATGTTTAGTACAACAGGGCCAAGAACAGATCCTTCTTCCAAATTATCATTGAACCATTTATCTAGTTCAGAATCCACCTAATTCTGCCATCATCCAGGCCAGGGAATTATTTATATTTTTTTGTGAGGCAGTGGGGGTTAAATGACTTGCCCAGGGTCACACAGCTAGTAAGTGTTAAGTGTCTGATGCCGGATTTGAACTCAGGTCCTCCTGACTCCAGAGCTGGTGCTCTATCCACTGTGCCACCTAGCTGCCCCCATAGGCCAGGGATTCTTAAACTTTTTCCACTTGCGACCTCTTTTCACCCAAGAAAATTTTTACATGACCCCAGGTATATAGGTCTATAAAATAGATGTTCATAACCTTTTACTGTTGCCAATTTTTTGTGACCCCCACATTTAGTTACGTGACCCTATATGGGGTCTCGACCCATAGTTAAAGAGACTAGGATTTAGGCTACATTTCATCTTTTCCACAGTAAACTTGAATGAATGAAAAAGCATTTTTAAGTGATTCCTATGTGCCAAGCATAGAAATAGAAAAAGTGAGACAGTCTGTTCTCTAAAGTAACTCACACCCTGATTGGTGGAGACAGCACATAAACAAGAGTTCAGATTCAGGGAGTACATCAAGGCTGTGGGGCTCATGTGGTTTGTTACTAGGGCAGTCTCTAGGGGTTGGGAGGGTTGAGCAGCAGAATAGTTGAATGCACAGGGATTTGGGAATCAGTGGCAGTGCAGATGATCAGGCCTCGTGGCCCTCCATGTCACTGAAAGAAAGGATCAGAGTCCTTGACTTGCATCTCATTCAGGAGAGACTTTTGCAAAAATGTTGATTTAAATCTAAATAAACTATTTTTGAGCATTCCCCTGAAGTTCCTGTCTAATGATGCTGTCAAAAGGAAATAAGGTTAGTCTGGTATGTAACTTATTCTTAGTGAAGCCCACTGGCTCTTTGAAATCACCTTCCCTTTTACTAGATGCCCTCTAACATTCCCTTTGATAACACATAAAAATTCACGAAGAATCAAAGCCAATTTTACCTCTCTGTTTCTAGATTCTATTCTAACTCTTTTGAAAATTGGGTCAACATTTGTCATCTTCAGTCCTGCAGCCTCTCCTCTTTGCCATAATCTTTCAAAGATCAATGACAGTGATCCAGCAGTCACAGAAAGGAAAAAAAAAAAGAAAAGAAGGGTTGTACTGTGGCCTTGCAGAAAGTTGCAGGGAGACTTGAATCCCCAAGACCTTTTTCCAATAGGTGTTTAGAACATATAAAACATACATAACTGTACCACCAACTCTGTAGAGGTTGTTGTGAGATGATAAGATCTTTGAGAATTCTTTGGAAACTATATCTAATGCCACTTGTGACTTCCCCTCCTACACATGCTCACCAGGTTAGTCCCCAGACCATGGCTATCACAAGATCAAGGCTTCTTGTAGGTTTCTACTCCTAAAATCCGTAACTTAGGAGCCCCAACTGGATTCTGCTTTAGTCAGCCAGGGTACAGAGCTCAGGACCCAGGCATTTCCTGCAGTGCCACAGTAAGAGCAGTGTAATCTCTCCCCCATGAGAAGCAAAGGGAACACATGGTGAAAGCCACCTGATGTCTCCTCATGTTATCCTAGTGCTGCCCTTCACCAAGTGCAATGCCTTTGCTGGGCTGGTGGCAGTTTTGCGCCCCTTGGTCTGTTCCTGGGTGGAGGACACAGTGCCAGGACTTAGCTGTGGTGACTGACAGATGTCTCCATCTTCTAGTACTGCTGAGATGATGACCAAGGATACTGATAGGCGCTTTCCCAAAAGAGCTGGCATTCCGTATTACCCTTTCCACTCTGTTCCTCAGCTCTGAGGCCTGCTGTTTAGCAAGTGAACCGGATTCTATGCTCAAGTCCCAGACTTTCTCTCTTCTCACTGACCGTTTGACTCTCCTCCAAAGCTGGGCCACAAGATGCCCTCTCCAAAGGGGAATGGGGGCAGTGCCCTCCTTCTGTAGTGCCAATGAGCTCAGGCCAGTGGCTAGTGGTCTCATGTTTAGTCCTTGTGGTCATGTCATCAGCGTGACAGGTCTAGAGTTTGAGATTCTCATCAAAGCAGTGCTTCCTCGAGGAGAAACAGATAGTCATTGCCTGAAAGATGCTGCCACTGAAAGGGCGAAGGGCCTCCAAGCCAGACCCAGCCGGCCCAGGAGATCAAAATCATGTGCATGATGGGTTATTGTTTATGTTCCTGTATTAATTGAAATTTATGAGTCTTGTATTTAAGCATTTTCTATGGTGGAAGAAATAAAACATTGTCCTATACATGATCCCTATGTTGTATATTGAGTGCCTTTTATAATATGTCTGCTACTCACTTTTTGGAGAATTAAACATTATATACACACACACACAAATTTTCTCTTAGATTTGCAGCAGTTTTGTGTCATGTATCCCTTCTCAGAATAATGTCTTTAAATGTATAAATTACAAAGAAAAGAAATTACATTGACATAAAGATGTAATTTTCCCCTTCAAATTTATGGATCCTCTGAATTGTGTCTGTGGCCCCCTTGGAGTTTTGTGGACCCCAGGTTAATAGCCCCTGTCTTGGTGATTTCTCAAGTCACTACTGGATGGGACAGTGAATCAGAAAGATGAAGAGTAAGTCTAACCTCCCCTAATGGGGGGGGGGTAAGCCTTAGGATGAATCCTATTCATGTGATTCCAAGCCTCTTGAAAGGCATCTAGGCTGTGGAGCACACTGGAAGACACTGGTATTATCTGTGCCACCTTCCTCCTTTTCAGAGAAATTTAGAATTAGATTTTAGAAAGAAATTAATTTTGTTCCAACCCTAGACTTAAATACTGATGCTTATACCATTATTGGGGGAGGGAACGGGGGAGATATGGGCATCCATAAGAGGTCATGCTGGAGCTCACTATTTATAGACTCCTTTACCATAGCTCAGGGACATCCTTTTCTTTGGAGACTTTTCTGCTCTTTCTCCCTTCTTACATTTTCCTTGAATTATACTTGTTCATATATATATACAGTAGAATGTAACCCCTTGAAGACAAGGCGGTTTGCTCTCCCCCTCCCCTTTTCATATTTCTAGGATCTATCTCAGTGCCTAACACTCAGAGTACAGGTGCTTTATAAAGGTTTGTTTCCTTGTTGAAAGAACAATACAAGGTCTGTGGCAATGTCTTTTTCTAGTTCCTTGGTAGTCCTGAACAGTTCCTGCTTAATCAGAAACTTAAAACACCACTGATAAAGCTGCAAGAGTTGAAACATTTTAGAATTGGCATTAAAATTGACTAATTTGTAATTTATCCTAAACATAGGAGGTATGAGGAACAGGCACTCTCTCTTCTTTTCTCTAACACGTCATAAGTCTCTCAGGAAAAGAACTCTTGTTTATATAGAATGGAAAATAAACTAAGATGAGAACAGAAAATAACATTGCACAGACTCAACTTTTCCTTTATGGTTTTTGCAGTTGGTTTTCATTGTGAATTGTAACGTCTAAAGCATCCTCAGTTGCACAGATCATTAAAGGACTCATTTCTCTTCTTGGCAGCTCAGTCACATTTTTATTAATTGTCAGTTGTCAATTAAAAGGTTCTGTTTCATGATTGACTGCATGACTAGTCATGGATAAAGACAAGAGTTTTTATGCCTTTTTTGTTTTCATATAACCTGTGACCAGGTGCCCCAAGCTATGATTTTATATGGACCAGGTTCAGTCTTGGGGCTTTTAAAAAGGTCTCTCCTCTGGGCTGTTTTGCCCCCACCTAGAGTTTCCTTAGATGACCACAAAATAAAGTTTGTGAACTCCCAAGTCCCATGTGAGTACTCAAGATATGACCTAAAATCCTATAGCCTCTGATACGTGATGAACGAGCCGACTGAATGCCGGTCTTAGAATTGTGACAACCTAGGGTTGAATTCTACTTCTGACTCTCTGTCAAGTCATTGAATTTCCCTAAGTCTTCATTTACTTATCTGTCCAATGGAACAAGAACATCCATGGTACTGACGTCACAGAATTGTTGTGAAGCTCAAATAAAAGAGTGTCTCTAAAGAAAAAGGTACTTGCTATTGCTAGAAATGCTACATTTCATATTCCAAACAAGAGACCCCTCTACAGGCCCAGCCTAAGGCTTAGTCTCTACTTATTAGGGAAATACATTTGAACTACCAGAGAAACAACCCTCTTCCCCTTGGATCGGCTTTGTTTGAATAACCCACCATTGTAATGGAGGGCAAAGTTCTCATTGTATACCTTGGGTCATGTCTTAGTCTCTTGCTCCTCCTCCAACTTCAGTTCTCTAGTCCAGGTTTTCAAAAACTTTTGCCCTTCCCTAAGTGGAATAATATCATTCACCTTAAAGCAGTATTTAGGCCCTGAAAATGCCCATTATCCCCACCTTGAACAGACTGAGGCACATGTCTGCCCTTTCCATAGGGGGATGCTATAAGATGCTCAGCCCTACAGCAGCTCACCGCATTTATCAGACTCCTTTTGATGAGCCTCTTGTACTCAAATGCTGTGTGTAATTCTGGGGTTTTCCTTTCTATTTGAAGCTGACACCAAAAATACTCTTTTCAGTCCTCAATTTCAAAAGTATTTAACATTGCTAATACTCAGATATTTTCTTGTAATAAAGTCAGATACAGTCCAAAGACAAGCACAAGAAAATAATGTGGATAATGTATATCATCCCTTTACTGAAAAAGAACCATCCTCATTTCTCTGGTATACCACAGTTTGAGCCTCTGTCAGAAAATGAGTGGGCTTTAGAACAGGAAAGGACCTCAGAAATCCACTAGTCTCAGCCACCTGCTTTTCAAATGGCGCCCAGAGAAATAAAGTGATTGACTTAGATACACAGAGTAGCAGGAATGTGATTTGAATCCAGGTCTTCAATTCCAGTGTTCTTTCATGGGGGGCACAGACGGTGGGAGGAAAATAGCAATCTTTCGATGAATAGCCATTCATCCTGTTTAGGGAGCTTTACCAGTATTAAAATGGATTACTTGATGTAATCATCATGATGGAGTATATGATCTTATGCAGTTTAATGATGGTACAAAGAAGATATAAAGGAGAAAAATGAACATGAACTGGCCCTGTTACATACTATAAAAAGTAACCTCTACTAGCCTTCAGAAGGTCATATAATGTCTATTATGAGGCATTCCCATATAAGTTTAAAATAACATTTTAGAGAAACTTGGAACTAGATGACTTGTAAGTTCCCTTTCAGCTCCAAAACTGTGCTCCCATGAACATATCCAAGCATACAGCTGGGGTAGCACATTCTTAATGGCAAACCTTATCAGCCAGCAGTTTGTTTCAATTAAATACTGCACTGTCTGAACTAGGCAGTCTAGCCTGTCTTAGCAAGGGAAAGTTGCCAGCAGAACACTTTTAGTAACTCATCAGAAGAGTCTTGGTTGTCTCTTAGGCCTCGTCTTCGAACCTTTTACTCAATGTCACACACAAATCTCATCTGAAGTCTTGAAGTTAGTTCTTAGTAGGCAGAACGTTAGTTTGTAGCTAGTTTGTAGACGACCTAGAGAGTTGGAGAGAATTTCTTGGTTTAAGGGATTTAAAAATAGGCCTGTAGGAAAGGAGCTAAAATAGGGACACATTACAGGGACCCTCCGGTGCAGTTAGCGGCTTCTGAAAAGAGAAGAAGCTGTCTTTTTGTAGGCCCATTTCAGATCACAGGACGGTAAAACTTGAAGGCCGAGGCTTCTTAGCAGGGTGTCTATGGACTTGAGGATTTTCTTTTGTTTTTACATTTTGATAACTGTATTTTAGGGGCAGCTGGGTGGCACAGTGGATGAAGTGCCAGACCTGGAGTCAGGAAGACTCATCTTCCTGCATTCAGATCCAGCCTCAGATACTTAGCAGCTGTGTGACCCTGGGCATACCCCTTAACGCTATTTGTCTTAGTTTCTTCTTCTGTAAAAATAAGCTGGAGAAGGAATGGCAAACCACTCTAGCATCTTTGCCAGGAAAAGCCCAAATTGGGTCACAAAGTGTCAGACACAACTGAAAATGACTGAACAATAATAACTGTGTTTTATTTTAATATAATTGTTTTCCTTTATAATCTTAAGCATTTTATGTGTTTGAAAATATTATTTAGAGAAGGGGCCTGTAGGTTTCACCAGACTTCAAAATGGGTCCTTGACACAAAAAAATTAAGATCTAGTCCAACCTCCACATTCTACATGCAGGTGAGGGCATGGAAACCCAGAGAGGTGCAGTCACATAGCCAGAGGGTAGCCAAGCCTGTGACTCCCACGATCAGTGGTGACTTCACTGTTCTGGGCTGTTCAGCAGGGCAGAGAAACACCAGTCTTATTAACTAGACCCAGCTGAGATAAAAGCAAAGGTAGAATCCAGGGCATGGCCAGTTTATAGAAGGGACTCGTAGAAGCATAGAGGTTGAAGGGATCGCCCAGTGTATTTATATTTAGTATAACCCTTTATGTTACACATGGAGAAGATGGACACCCAAAGAGGGTGAAGTGATTTGCTCAGGATCAGATGGCTAATCACTGGCAGAGTAAATTATATCCTATTATTCTGTACTGCCTCGTATCATCTAGGCATCTAGAATGTTTGGGGCTTTGAATTAAAACAGATTTTACAAATTTAAAAAGAGTTTTTGAATTTGTAAATGAAAATCTATATGAATCTAGGTATGATGTACTAAGTATCTCATAGGAAATTATTTTACATTTGTCTTATGTGTAGTTCAGTGACTTAGACACAAGTCTACAAGGAATTAACCATAGAAACTAAGTTAAAGATATAAAATTTGCACCAATGATAAAGATTTTAGCTTCATTTCTTCTCTAGTCATTATAATTTGTGTAGGAAGAGAGATTACTTTAATAGAGGCCTGCTACCCTTTTGAAAAAAGCAGGTAGCCTATGTCTACCCTTACTACTAAAGGAGAATTCATCTCTATTTATAATGTAGGCAACCAAAACATCATGAATGGATGTGAGTAAAGTGTGACGGCTCTGACTGTGTTGATTAAATAACCACTACCACATTTCTGAGGCTTCTGTAGAAAGAAATCTTGATGTTCTCAGACGTAGAGCTACTGTTTCTAGAATCAGTTGAAGGTGGTTATCAAGTCATCCAGTGAGACAAAAATCTCAGGAAAGAAGGTGACAATTGAGATTTGCCACAATTTACCACAGTTAGTTTTATAGTTGAATAATGCCAAAGGAGGGGTAACACATAGATTACAAATATGTGTTTTTAGTTCATTTGAAATGAGCTTTCTTGTTTTGACATGATTTATGGGATTCCTGTGTATATGTTTTTAGTTAAGCTAATTTGAAGTTCCATTTTTCAGAATTTGTTTTCAGTAGATTAGCTGAATAGTGAAGATTTTTAAAAATTTAGCAGCCTTTGATTTCACTGTTTGGAGTTCCCTGATGGATGTGTTAGGGTAAGAAATGGCGAGTTCATTGCTCAACTGAATAATTCACAAGGCACAAAAGGCGCTTTTTCTTTATTCCCCATTCCTTTCTCCCCATTATATTCACCTTCTCCCTTTTAAAAGACTTCTTTATAGCCAGAGAGTAACGTTGTGTGAATGTGCAGGGGCCTGGGCACAGTCTTAGCCCCTGTGTCAGCTGAGGGGGGTTAGAGGGGGGAATGGTGGGGGAGGTTGCAGGAGAGGGGAGATGCCAACTTGAGTTGTGTCTTCTTCAGGACAAGCTTCTGAAGGAATGCACTATACCCATGTACTGCTTCTGCATTGTTGGACAGAACCCTCATGGCAGGGCTTTACTGTCAATTATGGTTGTCATAGAAAAGAATTCCTTCTTCATGTAGTCTGGTGGGGGCAGTGGTGTTTGAAACGTAGTGAGAATTGTTAAGCTGTAATTCATTTTCAGAAACCCTTCTATCTAAATGACATCGGCACTAGCTTCTAAATCAAACCTTACTTTTTTCTTAGCTTAATATTATAAGTACCTTGAAATTTATTTTGTTTTGTTTTTAATTAAGGAGATTATTTTAAGCATCTCTAGAATTCATGATGTGTGTTCTTGGTCCATCTAACGTAGTATCATGTCTGTGACAGAGGCATCGAAGGCGACTTTATTGAAGGCCATGATTGCCTCCCCCCGACCCCCCAGTCGACTTTCTCTTCTCTTTTCCTTAATCTTTTACAAACCTGTCATCTGTGAATGTAACCTCTTCTTGAATTTAAGTATGATCTCAGGGGAACAGATGTTAGGCTTATTATTTATCTGTTGTGTAAGAGAGGACAGCATATTCCTGTCCTCAAGTATTTAAAAGCTGGACAGCTTGTGACCTCACTTCCCCTAATGCATCCTATGCACATTCTGACTCCAGTATCTTTCATTCTACTGAATCTTATCCCAAAATCCAGTGACTTTTTCCATCCTTAACCGCATGTAACATCTGACTCCTTGAATCACTGGTTGTGTGTTGTTTTTTAAGTCCTTTAGCTTCTGTGATGCCATAGTCATGATTTTTCTCCTCCCTCACTGAAAATTTGTATTATAACTGAACACACTCCTTCAACTCAATTTGGCAAGGATACATGGTGAGCATCAGCTTGTTGAGGAAATAAAAATAAAGGCAGTCCCTCTCCACAAGAGGATCCCATTCAGTTTGGGAGGAATGAGGAACACGTAAATAAAGTGCAAAATCCACACGAAGTAATTTCAAGGAGAGAGGAAAGGGAAACACTGACCACAAGAGGCTTCCTGGAGGAAGCGGCAGAAAGGGCGAGCATTAAATGCAAGGGGCCAGCAACAGCTGGTGGGTCCATTTTGCTGGACAGCAAAGGGGGATGCCCTGGTATGGTGTGAAATCAGTCTGAAAATAGAGGTTGCAGCTAGATATTGAAGGTCATTGAGTGTGAATCCTAGCACTTAGTATCTGGTCACAGAGCAAAGGAGTGATATGGAATGCCCATCCTGGAGGAAGATACGTGACAGCTTTTTGAAAGGTGGGGGCCAGCCCCTTGCTATTCCTGAAGATCCTCTTACTTGAGACCTGACTGAATTGTGGATTTATTCACCAGAAATCTGGTTACATCTTATCTTGAGAAGCTATGATTTGAATATAGCCTTCCCCCTTCTTCCCTTCACTCCTTCCTGCTCTTCCCACCAGCACCAATTTCTCATGCCCCTGGGTGTCCTAAGTTGTTTCCCTTGTGTAAGGTAAAGAATATGGAATAAGGACTACTTTTGTGACTTTTAATGCTGAATAACTAAGACTGACTTCTTATTTTAGCATAATTGGGCAATTTGCTGCTGCTTTGGAAACTTCTAAGTCCCCAATGGCTTCAGACCACTGAGACAATATTTCTTCCATCAGAGAAGACCTCAGCCCTTGTATCCCACACTTCCACATAGACGTCAGTGACTCCATATTACCTTCAGAATTCCCCTTCCAGCCTTTCCGGTCTTCTTGTACTGTATTCTGAAATCTAGTGGCACTAGTGCCCTTGCTCTCCCCAGACTCCAGACATTTTTGTCTGCTGTCCCCTATGCCTAAAATGCTCTCCCTTCATTTCTGAGGTTTCCTGGACCCCCCCCCCCACTCCTGGACCTTCTGCAAAATTAGGCGACTGTGAGGATTATGGTGCCTTCCCTGGTAACAGGCAGGTTTTGAAGAGGGGGCAAAATTTTTCCTTTTCTTCAGAAAAAGTTCTTTGGATTTATAGATCTCTGCAACATAAGTAGAAGGAGATGAGATATCAGGGAGTTGATGAGGCATGACTGGTATTCAAAAGAGAGTTGAGGACTTGTATAAATTTGGAAGCATGAAGGCGGTGATCTCCAAGAGAGAAAAGAGATGAGGATGGAGCCCTCTGAGGCTCGGAGACGGATGATGCATCAGCAAAGGAGACTGTGGAGAGAATGGCTCACAGAGCCACAGGAGGAAGGAGATGGTGTCTGATGCCACAGAATTATCAAGAAGGAGAAGGTCTGGATCTAGATCATTGGTAACTTTGGAGAGCTGCGGGGTCACAAGCCACATTGCTGGGGATTGAGAAGTGACTGTGGATTGTGGGGTACTGAGTGCAGCAAGCGTAACACAGCTCTTCCAGAAATGTTGTGGTAAAAATGTGAAGAGAGCAAGGATCATAGCTTTAGGGGAATGATAGAGCCAAGGGAGGATTTTGGTAAAGCAAGAGTAGGCCTGAGTCTGTCTGTGGGCAGCTTGAAAAGAGCCAAAAGAAAGAGAAAGGTCAGCTGTGACAAAGGATATCATGGAAAAGGGGCTGAATTGGGCGCCAAAAGGCCTGGCTCGGCTCCTCAGTATCTGTATAATCGTGGCAAAGCCCCATAACCTCCCTGGTTTGGGCAGGCGTGAGGAGGATGGAGGAGGAAGCAAGATGAAGGGGTTGGGCCCAATGACCTGGAGTGTTCTGCCTGACTCTAGCTTTATTAGGAACTAACAGTGGAAAAAGCTCCTGAGGTGGGAGCAGGCAGAGGACACACGTAGGATTAACTTTGACACCCCCCCCCCAAAAAAAAAAGTGGAGTTCTTGTGGGTGAAGATGAGGCGGGATTGTGAGAGAAGGGGGGACATCTGTAGGTGAGGAAAGCGAGGGAGGGAAGAAGGAGGCTGTGGGTTTGCGGGGGAGAGAGGTCTTCTTTTTTCTAGAGCAATATCCCTAGTTAAGTCAAATGGGGGCCGTCGCATGGCTTCTTGACTTTTGACTGTCAGAGAGAGTTAGAGGATATTTAACTTAGAGGGAACACTGGATGTAATGAGAGTGACAGAAGAATTGTAAGGAGAGTCAGTATAGGTGGCTATTTACTTTCATTTGTGCAGCTTGGTGTTAAGCAGATTGAAGTCACAGATTTCATTCCCATTTGCATCAGCCACTCTCTGTCTTGTTGCTGGTTGCATTGCTAACCCTAGCCTGTCACTTACAAGTGCCTTCTCTTGGTCACCAGGAAGACCAAGGGACCAAGGAAGACTTTGAGATGGAACAAGTAATATATCACTGCCACTGAGGAGGCAAAACAATTTCCTAATGCCTTCTTTTGAAGTACATCGTAAGGAAGGAATCTGGTTAATCAGTTGTGAATCTCCTCAGAACAAGAGAAACAAAATTAGGTTAAAATTGAAATAACAATTGAAATCAACTATAAGAAGGACTAGACAAAGAAGATGATTATACACAGGAGCAGACTTCTGTGGAGGTATTGTTTTTTAATATGTGTAATATGTGGTACTTTTTTTAGTAGATGATTTGGACAGTGCTTAGAATGAGAGAACTGAAATCAGGGTGGGTGGCCTGAGTCTTTTAGAACTACAGAATTAGAAGGTACCTGGAAGGTTTTCTCATCCAGGCCTCACCTGAAAAATTAATTCTGCCTATAATAACTGTGACAAATGATCTGGCCTCTGCTGGCAGACTTGTACTAAGGAGAACCTCACTATTTTCTGGCCTGGTCAGTTTCTTTTGGAGCATCCCTGATTATTAGGCAGATTTTCCTTGTAGTGAATGAAAATCTGCTTCCTGTAGATATCACTTATTTCTTTCTTCCAGGGTAAAACAGAACAGACATAATCCTATCAGATGTTTGAAAACAGCGTTCATGATTCCCTCTTTTTTCATAATTTTCAAAATTTAACATTGTTAATACCTTCGGTCAATCCTCTGTGGCACTAACTTTTAGTCTCTATATCATCCTGGGTGCCTCCCTCAGGTTTCTTCCAGTTTGACAATGTCCCTTATAGGATATGACATCTAGACCTGGACACAACATGTCAGACACCGTCAGATAAGGACCAAGTATAGCTAGACTGTTACCCCCTTTGTTTTGGCAGTTATGCTTCTATTAAATTCATTTCCCGTGGGCATTTTTACTGCTGACTCATGTTACATGTGTAGCTGACAAAGATCCCTGAGTGTTTCCTCTATGTATGTGGGTATATGTGTTTATCTCTGTAGAATGCACATATGTCTATATGCATGTCTATATGGCATTTTTAAATGCATCTATACATACATGTACATATGTGTTTGCATCCTGCATTCTGCCCATGTCCTTTTCCTCCTTTCCTTGTGTAGATTAATTTTCAAATTTATCTCTATTCATTTTAACTGCCATGCATTGTCTCAGTCGCACCTGGCAGCATCTTTTGGGGTCACAGCCTAGCACTTTTAACTTGTGATTGCTCAAGAGGAAGGACTGCTTGAAGAGAAACTTTTCTAGACCACCCACTACATGCCAGACGCTGTGATAAACTCTTTACAAATCTTATTTTATTTCATCCTTACAATAATCCTGAGATAGGTGCCAATATTTTCCCTATCTTAAAATTGAAGAAACTGAGTGACTTGCCCAGGGTTAGTACAGCTAGCTAGTATCTGAGACCAGATTTAAACTCAGGTCTTCCTGACTCTCGTTCATGCTCAGTTTGCTGAACTACTGAAATATTTGGGAACTTCCTCTACCTAACCAATGTAGTCTTTGAGTTGCATGAGGTTCAGAGTTTAAATGACTCACAACTAATAAGTGTCTCGGATAAAATTTGGACCCAGATTTTCCTAACTCCAAGTCTAGTATTCTGTCCACTGTGTTATCAGTTTCCACTTTCCCCCAAAATTCTTGACCAGATATATTTACATTCTACTTATTTTGAAACCATATTTTAGGTAACTTTTGCTCTTTGGGACAGAGCTAAGAATTTAGAAGAGAGTAAAAGAAGCCCATTAAATTTTACTTGATAGGAGAGATTAATGGAAAATAAGACAGCATATTAGGAGCATGGGGATAATTTGTAAAAAAAATAAAATAAAATGTAGCTGATACAAGTGATCATCCTACTTTGATAGTTCCTGAGGACTTTATCATATTACAGAATACAGTTTTATAGTAAATGATCAGACTGATTGCCATTAAAGGCAGTGAAATATAATCTTTTTAGATTTCCCTAAAATAATTAGAAAAAAGTTTTGGTGCTTTAGAAGGGATATTTCATTTACCTGGAAAATTCACTTATAGGACAACACATTCCTCTATTGTGACTGAAAATGAGATGTTACAATGCTTTTATTCTGACTGAACAAATTATGTGTTGTGAGTCTCTAGGGAGAAAGCAAGGAAAAGTCTGTGCCTTATGTTTTCCTGGTAGACAGTTTTCTCAGTAGGAAGAAAATGGACATCATTGAGTTTTTGTAACTTAACAGAAATTTTGATTTTGATTTAGAATAGTACACAATCGAGTCCCAGTGGGTCCAATGAAAGTTTGTGAAAAAATTGATCCCTTCACACAAGCCTCCTGATTAGTTTGCATGCTTGTTTTTGTGTTATAATGTAAAACGGGGGAGAGGGGGGTTTATCTGCCAGATCTTCTAAAGGGTGAAATAGAATTAGCTATATTTAAGTGACATGTTTTTAAAATAGAAACCCACTCATATAACTCGTCATTTTGCTTTTTAAAATTTTAGTCAACCTTAATCGAAGTCAATGTGCACTCACCATACCCTTTTCTTTTAGTTCCTTTGCATTTTTAGATTTCATGAGTATTAACTAGACAGACAGCTCAGTAGTATCTAGGGCGTGTAGTCCTTACAAACACAAGCAGACTAAAAAGCCACATACCTCTTTTTTAGTTGTTAGTTTGGGTCTTTCTTTGACCATTCTTGGACTTTTCTTTTCATCATTGCTTTGCTCTCTCTTTTGAAAAGCAGTACTGTGTTAATTCTTTGTACCACGCCTGTCTCTTTGTTTTCTCATTTTTAAAAATGATGGTAATGAAGCAAATAGATGGCTACAGTCTTGGCTGTTATGGTTCAGAATTGTTGCTGTGCAAAGGGTCACACTTGTTAAATTACCTACTGCCGAGCTGCCTATTGTGTGAGGCCCTGTTTAAAATGGTACGGCTGTGCCTTGGCACTTCTACTGTTAAACGTTTCTAAAAATCTTCTCCATGCAATGTTTTTTTAAGATTAATAAGCACCTATAAATCCCCATGTTGAGATCCTACATGAGATGAAAACATATATATACATATATGTGTTTGCATATGCATACATATACACATATACTCATACACACATACATACATATGTAGCCTTCTTGTTGGTACTAAACAAGGTGACTCTCTTCTTCTAAGACAAAAAGACAGATGTATACTTGGGGGATGGAGAGAAGAGTGAGAATGAATATTATAGCATGGGGAGAAGGGAGTCCTCTTTAACTTATTTTAATCTTTATACTACTAGAAACTCATCTTCAATTTTGAATGACACTTAATAGATGAGTTAATTTATGTCAACTGTTTCGAAAACAAAACCATTATAATAAGGTGGCAGTTTATTCTACAAACTTCAGATAAATTTCAAATGTACATTTAAATTTGAACATGACTTAATTTTTTAAAAGAAATATTATTACATTTTGTCCCAGTCTAGGTAAAGTAAAATTTCTCTTTTCCTTCCAGTTAGCCATTCCTTATAACAAAGAATGAAAAAAGGGGAAAAAAGATCAACAAAATTAACCAACACATTGAAAAAAGTCTGTTACTTGCCAATGTTTCTCAATTATAGTATGCTTCCACTGCAGAAAAGGGAAAGAGGTGTCGTCTTTCTCTTCTTTGGGGCCAACTTTGGTCATTATAATTTTAGTTTCATTTATTTTATTGTTCTTAATATCACTATTGTCGTGTATATTGTTTCCTTGATTATACTCAGTTCATGTGTCTCTGTTGCTTTTCTTCCTCCACCTGCACCCCCCCCCAGCACAGTAATTTAGCATCCATTGCGTTTACTTACCCCATTGTGTTGAGCCATTCCTGAAACAATGGGCATTCCTCTGTTTTCCTGTTCTTTATTACCACAAAAAGTGCTCCAGTCAATATGTGGATGTGTATGAAGCCTTTGTTCTTATCCTTTACCTCCTTGGAACTCTATGAAGAGCAGTGGACTCTCTGAGGTAAAGGTAAAAAGACTATAAACTTTGTAGGGAAGTGATTTAATTCATTACGAGTCTAATGGATAGGATTTTGTTTTTCCATTTTTGATTTTGGGATATTGAGAAGGGTGTGTGTGTGTGTGTGTGTGTGTGTTCTTGCTAAATTAACAAGGCTGTCCACATATGAATGTATCCTGGTATTGCTAAATACCACATAATAGCACATGGCTTTATTGAGATAAATGAATTATTGAGGTATCTAGTTAGAGTTAGAACTTAAATGATTTTTATTCATTAATTTTCCATGTAACTGAAACAATACTTTCAGAGCCATTCTTTTTACAATTCTTGATATGTTTTAGGTTTTTATCACACCCTTCCATATAACATAATTTAAAGCTTTGTTAATGAATCAGGGTTGTCATTTATTATCTCAGTTATTGTACAGGGCCATTTGGGCCAGACACTGTGCTAAATAGCTGAGGATACAGAGAAAGGCAAGAACAGCCCTGCCCTCCAGGAGCTCACAGTCTAAGTGATACACTAGCCGTGGTACTTGACTTGACCTCTCATCCTCAGTCCCTCCATCTGTAAAGTGAGGGCTGTTAGTGTCTCAGGCCTCTGATGTGTTTTCTAGCTTTACATTGATGATCCGCGGGCTCATTCTAATATCTTGTGAGTTGAGAAAGCAAATAGCCAAGTATGTAGAGACTGTGTATGTAAACTAAGAGTAACTTGGCCTGGAGTAAAAGTAAAGTGCATCATTGTAGCATTTAGTGCCTAAATGATTAAATTAAATTAAACTTTCTTTCTGGTTCTCAGCCATTTGTGCTCATTTAAGTTACTGGATAATTGGGTGTTGGCTTATTTTGAACGCGTGAGCCATCTGCATCAGAAGGATGTTGGAAGATGATTAAATCCATATTCTTAAGATATCTTGAAAAACAGTGTGACAAGAGGGCCACTAAATTACTTCGATCAGTCAAATGAATAAAATATATGTCTGGGTCATTTTAAAGGTTAGAACTTGTTTGAAGAAAATATGTAAATAATAGTCAATAAGTTTTAACAAAATATAGAAAGATTAGAAATTGCAAATAATCTGACCTTCAAACCGGGCAGTCTTGACATCATATCATTAGTAATATTCTAGGAAACCAGCCCAGTAGATTGGCTTTGGAGTTGGATGAGCCTGGTTCAAATCTTGACTCTGCTATTCAGTACCTGGGTGATCACAGGCAGCCACTTAGCCACTTGGGACATCAGTGTCCTCATCTGTTCAACTGTAAAATGAACATGTAGAGCTAACTGGTATCTCAAGACCCTTTCAGCTCCCTATATCAATGATTCAGGATCCTAAGGCTAAAACCCCAAAAGACTAAAGCCAAAGTACTATTTTTATGCCAAGGTAAGGGTTCTGTAGAAGCCATATGGATAATACAATAACTTTTAAAGCAACAAAGTTGTCATAAATCCTCTAAATTGATTATGTGTTTGTATCACTATGTGCTATGATCTTGCCTCCTTTTCTTATCATCATGGTCATTTTCAATATTGTTCTCTATATCAAGTGTGTTATTTATAAATATAATTGTTTATGGTATGAGATATAGGGGTACTATAAGCAATGGGCCCCAGAATCACTGTTGTTCTCACATCTTGTTTAGTTATGACCCCAAAAAATGTTTCTCTGGGTGAGTTACTCTGATCCCTCCTCCATATTCGTTTTTTTTTTTTTCAGGGAAGTAAGGGTTAAGTGACTTTCCCAGGGTCACACAGCTAGTAAGTGTCAAGTGTCTGAGGTCATACTTGAACTCAGGTCCTCCTGAATCCAGTGCCGTATCCACTGTGCCACCTAGCCGCCCCCCTCCTCCATATTCTTAATCAAGAAGTCAAGTTACAGGAGAAAAAGAATTTTAAATAGAATCTATTTATCAGGAATACCAACTATGGGAGACTGGTGGAACTCACAAAAGTAGCTGGCAAAAGCCACTGTTAATATATTCATCTCTTGCAAATGTTATTTAGCCTCCACGGTAACCCAGAAGTTAGTGATTTAATATTCTGTGTTTTGTGGTAAGTCCAGGTATGTAAAACTTAATAGTAACATAAGATCTAGAAGGGAACCAAAACTTTGAACTAAAACTTGTTTTCATATTTGGAGGATCTTAGAATTAGGTAAATGAATAATAAACAAGTACTTATAACTCTTATCACAAATTAATATTTTCAGATAGAATTATGATTCATTTTATGCCTATGAACATTTCTTAGAATTCTTAACTTGCTAACACACTAGCAATAAAAGAAAAATGTAGAGCCAAATTTAGTCACTGACATGTCAACTTTTAGGATTAGTTCCTTAGTTTCATTCATTGTCTAAGGAAGAGAAATAGTTCCACTTACAAATTGTCGGTCATATGGCAGAGGAAAATAATCTCTACAGGTAGTAGAAATGCCAATGGATTTTATACTACACTTGTAATTTTTTGACTCTTGAAATTATCTAATTTTTGACTTCTGACTTCATCCAACAGTATGTCAGTGTGTATATGTGATATGATGAGATGAATAGCCCCATAATCAGTGCATACTACAACCCATCCAAACATTTTTATCCTGTGTAAATCTAGTTTATGAACCCATCTATGTGGATACTAGTACAACATTTCAGGTGGCCTACTTTTTGTCTCCCTAGTCTTGCCATGTGACTAGTCTACTCTTTCAGTCCACTGAATGATACCCTTTATTCTACTTCTTACACATAGATCATTTCCCACTTCCCCTTTGTATAATCTCTTTTGCCTTTGGGTTCTTTAGATATTGTGGTGTCTTAATATTAGCAGCCATAAATCATTCTGGAAGGATCTCATCCTAATTTCTATACAATAAATTAGAAAACAAATTTATGTACAAATCCTCCAGAGGTTAGTTAATACAAATTATTTTATATAATGTTTAAGAAATACTGGCTTACTGACTGGCTGGCTGACCAAAGGTAAGAAATCTCCTTTTCCCCTGGCTTATTTTGTGACAATAGCTCTCTCTTATGAAAGAGCATTGGAAGCTCAGTCTCTGGTTCTGTGTGCACTGTATCTTACTGTTCTGGTATTAGTCATCTCTGTGATATTGGGTAAGGCCTTTTAGAGTCCAGTCAGCCTTATCTTCATAATCTGTTAAATGGCTCTCACAATTTCTGACCTGATACAGTTATCAGAAGAAAAAATGTAACAATGTGCAAACATCCAAATGAATGGAATTAGTTTATTTTCCTGGGTTTGTGGGATGGAAGAGTGGGGGCGATTTCATAAAGGAAAATGCTTCTTTACTGAACCCAGTGGAGCTTTGTTTATATCCTTTGGTTTGCATTTGTAGTTTCTAGTTGGGGATTTGTCTTCACGAGATCGTTAAGTCATTTATTCAGTTTTAGAATTCTGTGTTAGAATTACAAGCCCACCAAATGATATTTTATAAACTAGTTTGGGTAGTGCTAATGACATTATCACCGGTCTTTCAGTTAAAAGAAATGTGAAATGGTCATCATGAAGCTTTAGCAAAATACAAATAAATCAGACTTGGTTTACTTAATCTATATGGCAGCTCAGGTTCATCTTGGATTTAACCCAGAAGCTCTCGTGTATAGCCATCCTAGGGATGGAATTACAGGTATAGAAAAGAGACCTTCCACAGACAGACCAACACTTGAACCCCACAGATAATGTGTATTAGTCTCAGGGGACCTTATTCTTAATGACTCAAAACATGATTTTAAAATAAGTAATTCTTTTTTTTTTAAATGAACTTTTGAATTGTTTTTCCTTCACATCCAGAATGAGTTTCAATAAATTATTTCATATATAAAGTACATCAGCAAGATTCTTAAAGCAATTTTCTTACATTTATTTCAAGTGAAATATTCTATCCAACAAATATATCAAATGCCAACTATATTCAAGATAAAAATGGGATAAAGAATATAAAATACCACAGTTCTACTGTCAAGGAGCTAACAATCTAAAGTCAGGGATAAGAAAAACTTCCAAGTACATAGATAGCACAGTAGAATGTGATTTAAAGGCAGAGGATGGAGATCCAGATAAGACTGTTTTGAAGAGGGAGAGACATTACTTTCAGTTGGGAAAATCTGGGAGCCTTCGTGGAAGAGATGGTATCTGAGCCAGGGCTTGAAGGAAAAGGTGGGGTTTATAGAGATTTTGTAGAGAGGAGTGCATTCCAGACTTGGGCAATGACCTGAACTCGGGCCACTGTGAGGGCAGGATGAAATCAGAGAACAGCTAGTAGTTCTTTTAGGTTGTTATGTCCAGTACCAAAAGGGAAGTAAGAATAGAAGATTTTTCATGCTTTTCTGTGAAGTCCAAAGCTTATGAGCGATAGAGAATCATTGACATTGACATTTGAATCAGGAATGATCTGGTCAGAACAAGGTAAAGAAATAAGGTTCTTGAATAAGTAAGATTTCTGAGAAGTAATAAAAGCTCAAAATTATATGACCCAAGTGCTGAAAGGATTTTAACTGCTTAGAGACATCTTTGCTCCCTGCTTGTTTTTTCACTTGTACATTCATTTCATCAACAGGTAGTCATCATGAAATGTTTTAAGTATTTGCTGTGTGCTGAACACTGTACCATCTAAATTCTCCCAAATCTGTTGCAGTTGCACACATCTCCCTTCCTCCCCACCTCCTCCCCTGCCCCAGCCTAGCTTATGCTTAATCACCTCAGACTTCTGCTTTTGTAATGGCTTCCTACCTAGTCTCTGCATCCTTCAGGCTTCCCCTCCCCTACATCATCTTCCATACTGCTACCGAATTAATCTTCCTTAGAAAGCGTTTTGATTGTTATTCTTTTACTCGAAAACCTTCAGTGACCTCCCTGTTGCCAATAGAATAAATTCCAAACCTTTAAATCTACTATTCTCAACAACCTGTTCCAACCTAATTTTCTAGCATTACCTCTTTCATGACCTCAATATGTAAACTTTGTACTAGCTCAAGTCAACCCTCACTTGCCACTCCCTACCCAAAGGAAGCTTGGTGTTTTCCCCTTACAAGTCTTTTTTGACTTTTTCCCATTTGACAGGTCTTCTTTACCCTCTACCTGTCTAAATCCAATACATTATTCAAGGCCAAGCTCATTCAAATTGCAGCCTCTTCTATGAAACCTTTGATGGCTCTAGTTAGAAATAATTCCTCTTCACTTAGAATGCCTATGGTATATATCATATCACTCTTTTGCCATTTATTATTTACTACTTTTACATTGTCAACTTTTATGTAGGATCTGAGTAAATAATTTGGTGCTGATGAAGGATGGTGCATGTAATTTTTCTCTTCCAAATTTAATAGTATTATTTTCCAATTAATAAGCATTTTTCTCCTTCACATTTCCTTTCCCCAAATGAATAATTTTTAAAAAGAAAACCCTTTTAGCAAATGTATATAGTCAGATAAAATAAATTCTCACGTTGCCCAAGTCCAAAAATGTATGTCTCATTCTTAGATTATCTCTTTTCTGTTAGGAAATAAGTAACATGCTTTATCTTTGGTCCTCTGGGCTTGCGATTTTTCATTGCATTGATCAGAGTTCTAAAGTCTTTCAAAGTCATTTTTCTTCATTCATGTTTTCATTGTATGAATTGTCCCTTAGTTCTGCTCACTTTACGCAGAATTAGTTCATAGTTATTTCCAGTTTCCTATGAAAATGTCCATTTTGTCCTTTCTTGTGGCTCAGTAATACTCCATTGCATTCACAGCATAATTTGGTCAGTTCTTCCCCAGATGAAGGCTACTCCCTTAGTTTCCAAGGTGTTTTGATACTCTGCAAAGAGCTGCTAGAAATATTTGTATACATATTGGTCCTTTCCCTCTTTCTTTGATTCTCTCTGGTGCATATTCTTAGTTGTTGTAATGCTGGATTAAAGGAAATTCCCAAATCAGTGGCTTATGGGGGAGTATAATTTCAGATTGTTTTTCAGAATGGCTGGATTAATTCATTGACTAATAGCTAAATTTCTTCATTTGAAAATGGCTTAACCATATCCTTTGACTATTTATTTATTGTGATTGCTTGGTCTTATAAATTTGAATTCGTTCCCTACATATTTTGAATATGAGACATTTATCAGAAAAAACTTATTTATTACAATGATTTTTTCCAAGTTTGCTTTATCTGCATTGGGTTTTTGGTATGTGTGCACAAAACCTTTTAAATTATAAATAAATAAAATTGCTTATTTCATCTTCTGTGATTCTCTGTATCCCATATTTGGTCTTGAATTCTTTCTCTAGCCAAAAATTGGGAAAGTAATCTCTTCCTTGCTCCTCTAATTGCCTCATGATGTCACCTTCTATGTCTGTCATGTATACATTTGGAGTTTATTTGAGTATATAGCATAAGATGATATTGGTCGGTATCTCAAGCATTATAAATAACATTGTCATATGGGTTCTGTGCCTGAGAGGATAAAATACAAGGGATAGGTTTGCAACGACTATTTTCATTCTATTTGGGAGCCTTCTTCTCATTTATTAATCTTAATCATTCTGAAAGGTTGAGGGGAAACATGAGCATTTAATTAGTGGTGGTGTTAGTACAACTGATGGTTTTTATACAATTGGTTTTTGTTTTTGTTTTTGTTTTTGTTTTGCTGGGCAGTGAGGGTTAAGTGACTTGCCCAGGGTCACACAGCTAGTAAGTGTCAAGTGTCTGAGGCTGGATTTGAACTCAGGTCCTCCTGAATCCAGGGCTGGTGCTTTATCCACCATGCCACCTATCTGCCCCCTGATGGTTTTTAACAAACGCTTTTTCTGTTTTACATTGCTTCCTTTTGTCATAATATCTATAAAGTTCTATATAAATCAGTCCAGCATTTTTGCAAGCATACCTGTTTCTATTTTAATTTAAATAAGACTATCTCTCTAGAAACCTAATATCACTAAAATTGTAAAGGCACAAATAGCATAGAAAAGTTTAGGTTTGGGGGCAGCTAGGTGGCGCAGTGGATAAAGCACCAGCCCTGGATTCAGGAGGACCTCAGTTCAAATACAGCCTCAGACACTTGACACTTAACTAGCTGTGTGACCTTGGGCAAGTCACTTAACCCCAATTGCCTCACCAAAAAAAAAAAAAAACAACAAAAAATTTTTTTAATGTTAAAAAAGAAAAGTTTAGGTTTTTCATTTTGACTTGCAGAATCTCTTTGCCAAAAGTGGCTCATGAATTGGCTTATTAGAAATTGTGCTCTCCCCCCCTCCCCCTGCCCATGCAGGAATTATTAGCTTAAGAAAATATTGCTCTTATAGCTATATTACAGTTTTGTTCTTGAGAAGATAAAGAAATAACTTTTGGAATTCTGTGCTAAATAGATATTCCCTCCACGCTCTCCTAAATTATTTGTTGCAGTGCTAGGTGAAATGTTTAAAAAACAACCACTACCAGTTTCAGTTAAGTGGAAAGTTTGGGTTGTACTCATAAGAACTATCTTTTTTTTTTCAAATATGATTGTTAAATTATATTGCTTAGCATATGGATAGAATTTGTTAGACTCTAAAACATACCATGCCTCTGTGATTAAGCATTTTCAATGATAACAGAAGCTTTTATTTTTAAATGCTAAAATCTTTGATTCTGTTTCTGTATTAAATGGCAGTCAGGAGCCAAGCACACAGATTGTCTGGTGGGAGGGAAAGAGAGTCAAAGCTAGTTTTTAAGGTCCTTTGCCTATCCAGTGGAAATGTGTTGAATGTTTTTTATTATTTTCTATGTGAACTATAACTTTGAACTGTTAAAACTAATTTACTTGTTACTCTTTACTTGAAATAACTTGTGAATTGTGACTGGAAGAAGACCATTGGCCAATTTTTATCTTTAGAACTTAATAAAATCCTACATTGACTTTTCGTTTTGGAATTCCTACTTTTACCTATTCATCTGATACTCTTTTTCTTTTTCTGTGAGCTCATATGGTGGGATTAACTGTTGCTATTCCTTGCTGCAGCCAAGGGAAGACTGAAACCATAACCCAAAGCCCTGGCTGTTAGTACTGCTTCTTCTCTCTGAAATTCTTTTGAATTTACTTAGGTGTTTAGGATATACACTCCTTCAGAAGAGGGACTGTTTCCTTTTTATTGCTGTATCCCCAGTCTTTAGCACAATGCCTGGCACATAGTAAGAGCTTCATAAATGCATTGTCATTCTTTCAAAGCCCTTTATTTTAACAAATGGTATTCCAGCCGTGCCTTGGCATTGGCTGTCCCTCATGACTGGAATCCACTCTCTCTTGCTTTCCTTGACTTCCTGAAAGATTCACCTCAAGTCCTGTCTTCTGCAGGAAGCCTTTTCTGGCCTCTCCTACCCCCTTTTTAGGCCCTGGAGTCTTCCATCTGTGATGACCTTCCATCCACTCTGTGAGTGTCTTGTATTTATAGTTATTTACAGGTTGTGTTCCGCATTAGAATGTGAATTCCTTGAAGGTAAAGACAATGATTTTGCCCATCTTTGTATCCCCATCTTTTGGCATAGTGCATGGCATGTAGTGAGCACTGAATAAATGCTTGATGATCTGATTTGGAGTGTCCTAGTAATCCTTAAGTTGTTAGAATCTTCTGTAAAGAACTGGATAAAATGAAATACCAGAAAGTATAAAGCAACTTATATATGGCTTCCAAGCCCATTGTAACAAAGTTTAAGAGGGCGAGCCTTTTCTTATACAAGAGTTTGATCATTATATATTCCTTGAGCTTACATTCTTAGTCTGCAAGAGTTAAAGATGAAACACTAAATCATACTGAATTACCAGTTTAAAAGAAGTACTTCGAATTCTGTAAAGAAGGAGTTATTTAATTCAGCAGGTATGTTTTAAACACCTGTTGTGTCCCTGGTATCAACTAGATCCTAGAGATACAAAGATAAAAGCAAACAGCCTTTTGGGGAGTTTTCAAGCTCCAGGGAGAAAACAACATATGAATCCATAGGTAAATACAAAGGAGTTTCAGGGAGAGGAAGCACTCACCTCCTAAAGAGTCCACAAATCTGACGGGGCAGTAGAACATTACATGAAGAGAGAACATCAGTCTTGTTTACCTCCTCCATCTTTCTTTCTCTAATATTCCTGACTTGGTTATGTCAGTAGTTTTCACTGGTGTTTAAGACTGGCATGTTTGAGATGTTTGAGATGGAGCAGAGAAGAGAGAGCATTTGACATGACTACTTATTGATAATATCAACAAGGGTCCACCATTAGGCTCTTCCTCAGAGAGGAAGTATTTGTTTTAAAGAATTTCTTGTCATCAGTTAGGACTAGGGAGCCATCCTGGGGAGTACAAAAGAGGTTTTGTAGTACAGGATTCTTGTAATGTCCTTTGTCGAGTGGGGTTTTATCGATACTCTTAGTTCCGTGGCTTAGTTGACTTGATTATCTTCCTTCTATATTAGGAACCAAGTTGTGATGATGAGAACATTAGTAAGATGAATACAGTTAAAGGCAGCATCGCGTCCACTTTATACTTTGGTTGTGGTTGCTGAGGCTTATTAACCTAAATTAGCCAAGCAGTGTCTCTTTGTATCTCTTCCAGCTAGTGAAAATCTGGGTGAGTTCACAACCATAGTCTGTATTTAATGATTTTTCTTTGAGGTTCTCATCAGGCTGAACAAGAGAAGAAAATAACTATTTATGCTGTGGTTGATTCAGAGATGCTGCCTGCATCTGCTCTGAACGATAGAATCAAAAGAACCAGGGTTCAGATGCTTACTGTTTGTGTGAAGAAGTCCTAGATCTAAATTCTTGTTCTGGTAACACGTAGCTATAAGAACAAGGATGTGGTAGAAAAATGGTGGGCCTGGGAGCCACCAAAATGGGCAGCATCAGTCAGTAGAAAGAATTCTGAACTTGCAGTCAGAGGATCCAAGTTCAGAATCTAGCTCTGCTACTTGCTACCCATGGAACCTTGAGCAAGTCATTTACCTTTCTGGGTCTGAAGTTCCTCATCTGTAAAATAAGAAGGTTGGACTCTAATGACCACTAAGATCCCTTCCAGCTCTTGTTTGTGTAACCTTATGATCCTCATTTCAGCTCTGTCAGTGCCTGGCCATGTGTGAACTTAGACAAGCCTTAATTGCATCATCTATAAAAAGAAAGATTTTGGTGGAATGCTCTCTAAGGTTCATTTCAGCTCATACAATTTAAGTTATATATGGATGGTTATGTTTTTTGGTTTTTGTTTTAAATTTGTCTTTATGTACTTTGTATTTGGGGCACTATTAGATTATAAACAGGTTGAGGGCAAAAACTGTGTCTTCATTTTTTCATTTTCTCATTGCACTTAAGACAATTTTTTTTCATTGCTCCTTGAATATTACTTCTGGTTAGGATTTTCAATGAAAACTATTTATCTACTCTTAGACTGCCTTGCTTCAATGGAGCAAGTTCCAGATAAGAAAAGTGGATTTTTTACTTTGTGAATTATCTCTGATTTTCTCTGATTTGTTGCCCATCTGAGTCTGAACTGTTTCCCATGGTGCTACACCAGGAAAGGGGGGAATTGGAACTGGGTATGAAGTGGGTAGATATGTAAGTATATCTGAATGTTTCTTTTTTTCTCACAAGTCTAGATAATTTTGTAATCTGTGCTTCTGCTCGGCTATATTAGCAATCACACTGTTAACATATGTGAATATAGATTTACTGTGGTTCACACGTGGGACCAGCTTTGTCAATGGTAAGAACAGCCGATAGGAAGACACGTGTAATATATGTAGTGCAGTTGGTCCACTGACATCAAGACTGTCCTCATTTTTATTCATTTTCATGGAACTGGGTATGTGATGAGGATAGAAAATGACAAGGTCCATAGCAGCTGTGCTTTGAAGTGAGCCACTGTACTAAAGGACAGCTGAGTTATTTTAGGACTGTAAGGTAGGACTGGAAAGCCATACTGAAGCGGTGGGATTCTTTGTGGAAAGTAGCAGGAACAGGAGCAGAAGAACTTTGTTTACACATCTTACTCAGGAGTTCTGGGTATCAGTGCCCTGATAGTTGAGACCAAAATTAATAATAATAATAATAATAATAATAATAATAATAATAATAATATCCCATGTTTTTGGTGTTGAAATTTCATCAGGTCATACATTAGAGTTTTTGTTTGTTTTTGTAACATATTTGTGGCAACCATAAATACTTAACAAGAATATAACAATTCAAATAGTTGGTAAACTGAAGGCAGGAATATCTTTAAAGAATGTTGTAGATTCTCTGTGATGTTTAGTCCTACATTAAAAAGGATTTATGTTTGATTATCTTTTTATACAGTGCTTCTAAATGCAATGTGTTTAAATCATAAATGCCAATAAATATGCCATCTTTGTTTTATATAACTGTTGGTTGCAAGGTATTGAGGGAAAATTTTGTCTGTGATTTATCCTCTATCCTCAGAAAATATGTACTGAGGCTATTTTTATTACCCATTTGTTTATTTTCAGTTTATATCTTCTGACTCTTTAGTCTAGAAGGAAGAAAAACTAGTAAGAAGATACTTTGCTTTCAGTTTTCATTAGTACAGATTCTTCTCTCATGAACATTTGGTGGGTCTGGGAGCATCTTAATAAAGTCTGGGTAATTTAGTTTTCAGTTTAAATTCTCACCTGGCAATTGGCCGAAAGGACACGTGTCTGAAGACTTGAGCATCCAAATGCCATTTTTGTGATTGGCTACTATCTGCTTGACATAGGCGGGCTCTCTCAAGAAAGTCTAAAGGAATGACTAGTCATCGAAGAGAAATCAAAGGGTAAGAAATTTTCATTTTACCTATAATATGTTTGTGTAAAATCACTGTAGTTTTGCTTTCTCACTTACATTTTCAAATAGGAATATAATTGATATATCTTAATTTTTGCTTACTTAAATGATTAAAACAATAAAAAAATCAATGCTTTTATGGAATGAGAATAGATTATGTTGGTAATTACAATATAAATATAGACTTATTTATATCAGCTACACGTAAGTGACAGGATACAAGTGGTAGATGAGATAATCAGATCATCAATTTTGTTTTTATTTTTGTCATATTTATCTTCAAAAGCAGTTACGTAGTTAAAGATCAGATTTAATTAGGACTAGGTTGTGCTATAGTAATCTGACAGATTGGTTTCAAGCACAAGTATTCCTTATTACTAAATTAATATTATTTCTGCTTGATGTCATAAAGTGTCTTGTTTTTTCTTTAATTTCTATTACAAATAGTCAATCCATCAGGCAGGGGGAATTGCCTTGGGATATGATAAAATTATACCCAAGAATGCAATATGACTTTTAAAAGCAATAGATTTAAAATTCATTGCTATAATAACTTCATGGGAAAACAAAAGCAAATACTAAAAACTGTGCTGAACTAAAATGTAAAACAAAACAAAACCACAGCAAAAATACTAGAAGGCAAACATTGAATTCTACCAAAAATGTAATTATGCAATCAAGTACCTCTACCTGCCTGCCGTATTTTTTCCCACTGTACAGTAGTGATCCTTAATGCATAAACAATTTGGCTACATTTTCACCAGATTCAGGTCATTATAATACCTTGTTTACCTATATACGTATAAGTTCTCTTTCTAAAAGTTTCCCTCTTTTTCCCCTTAACCTCTGTAGAGGCTACTACAGTATCTTTTTATAAGAGATAACAGTCCCCAGATATTTAACAGTGGAAGGTGACTCACTTTCCCTAGACCTGGTAGATTTTTCTGAGGAAAGTATAACTGTCTCACAGTGTTCAGTAAACTAGCAGATGGTGTCTACTAACTACTCCATTCTCAAACTTATGTGACAACTTGTGCTCTTATCAGAGAATGTTGCCACATCGAAATTGGTTAAGCCTGATCAAGTTCTAATACTTGCCAGATCTTAATGGGAGCATGGGTGTTGGGAACACTTACATAGAGCACGGCATTTCAGGTGATGATAGCATCAGGGGTAGCAAGAAAGAGATAAGTGGATGGGACAAACCCCTCACATTTTGGCAGTTCAGATAGTTCTGTTCTTTATTTTAGAAGTTCAGAATTCTGTGGAATGAATCTATAGTAAGCATTGGCTATAATAATATGTTCTACAATTTCTTAAGAATGAACATGAAAGTCTTGTCAGAGCACTGTTCAAGTTTTACCTTAGAGGTGAGAGTACATTGTAAAACAAAGACTTTTTAAGTTTTTTAAGTCTTACGACTATTGGCTGGTTCTGACAATGAGCTCTCCTCTGTAGACTATTAGAGTAGTTTTAGCAGAGTAGCAGCTTAGGAATTCAGCCATTACTGTTTCCATTTGGATGGGGTTTTGTTTGGTTTTGGTTTTGGTGAGTATGCTTGAGATCAATTTCACTCAGCTTTCCTAAACTTTAAAAAATTATAACTGATAATTTAATCTACTCAGCCAACTTTTGTTTTTGTGGTAGATGACATTTTAAACATTTTGGGGGTACATTAAGAAAGTTACAAACTCACTGTGCTTCAAGAAGTTAAGGCCCTGGGCCTCAGTTCAAGTTAGAAAGACTCAAAGATGATTATTATAAACATTCTATAATACACATTTCTGGGAAATTCTAGACACAACAGCTGGATCTTCAGTTATTAACATCTTGGTAAGACAAACAATCAAACAAAAAGACTTTAGGATGTATTAAAAAAAAAACAACCTCAGATTCTTAGAATAAATGTGTTAGCTCTTTGAACCTCCTAAGTACAGGCTGTACTTCTTCAGCTGGGACAAGTTCTTCCCAGTGGCTGGTCTCAGGTAATACTGAAAACCAAGATATTTTACCCAACCCAGAGCTTTGGTAGATGTGATGCTTGTTCCATCTTCTCCTAGTATAATATGCTAGTTATGCTATAAGTCAAATAAGTGTAAATCCAGATTTTAAACACTTTAATCAAAACTAAACTCAGTTGTGAAATATTTCACATCAGCGTAATTTAATTTGTGGTGATTTCTGCATTTATTCTTTTCTAGATAGACGCATAACAGAGCTATTAGACTAGCAAATAAGATAAGAAACATGCTTTGAGTTCTCAACTTAAAGGCCTTGGGGGGTTTCCTTGAGCCTTTCAGAGAGGGAGGAGCTTCCTTCCTCTTTAGTACCATGTGCAGCACTAGAGGGGTGGGCTTATCCCAGCCCTCACACAGAAAGCTTGGAAGCAAATAGTCAGATGGAGCAAGAGTATATAATGACACATCAATCTGTGACATACACCAAAAAAATTACTCTTACATATATGCAGCTCTGATTCAAGTTTCTCCATATCTTCAGACAGGAATTGTAATTAAATTAATTTGCTCTGCAGCAAAAGGGAGGTTTGGGGAGTAGCTCCAGTTTGGACCTATCAAAATGTAAGCATCCTGAAAATGTCAGTGTAACATGATATAGTATGTTTTGGGGGCCTTACTTTCTGAAGAAATAGGAATTTAAAAGAGCAAATGACCAGAAATGGATGAATGGAAATAGAGATTGGGACCATGAAAAAGAAAAACCTAATAAATTGATTTTATGGTCTTACATGTTAGAATCGTGGGAAGGACAGGTATAAATGATTATGAATAAGTGACTAAGCTGATTAATCACTAAGGAGGAAAAACTACTGTAATACACAAGTACAATATATCTGAGGACATTCATTTCATATTAGGAAGCCATTGTTTATGGTAGGATCTTTATTGAATAAATTAAGAAGAGGTAGAAAAGCAAACCTGAAAATTTCCTAAAGCCAATTTAAACAAAACATGGAGGAAGCAGTATTATAATTTTGGGTTACCTAATGAAAATATCTATTTTTATTTTCTTATGCAGTGATGAAGCCCATTTTGACAAGCTTTTAATAAGACGTTGGTTAGAATTGCTTGATTCTTTTTGTGGGTTTCAAGATTGTTACCCTGAATCAGCTCACAGGATACCTGTTTAGGGATTATTTGAGGCTGGATCTTTTTAAAAATTAGTGAAACTACTAGTTAAAGCAGTCCTGTGTTGCTTATGTAAAAGTGAATCTGTCTTAGCAAAAAGATTGTACATGACTAAGAACTAAGTAGCGTAGGATTCTTGAAGAGGTACAGATGTTATAATTTTCTTAAAAAATCTAACGTTTCTATTTTTTAAATATCCTGAAACTAACTCCTAAACCACTTTACACCCAGAATAATATAACCTGTTTAATGAACATTTCAGTCATTTGCCCATTAAAATACCTCATATAAAATACACTAACCCAGCTACCTTTATTTTAAAAAAAGACTGAGACCCTATCAGTAGCCTAGGTCTTTCCTTAGTTTGTCACTAAAATGGCATCCAGATCAGAAAGACTGGCCAATTGCTATTGGGAAGGCATTGGATTTCTCATCTCTATTTTGTTTACATCTAAATTAGTCAATACTGTGGAATTTACTGAAGACACCCAGCTCCACCATTTCAGTCAGCTTTTTAATGTGTATCTTAGCTGCCTAATAGCAGGCAAAATACCGAGGTGTGGGGGGAAACTTAAAGCTTGCATATTTGTCAGGATTGTGCCATGCTTGTAGATGAAGCAAGGAGCATTGATTACGAAGCATCGCTGGTTCTCTGAATTTCTCAGAGGCCACATTTGAGTCAGTGCTGATAGAAAACTGCATGTGCAGAATGTTGGACTGTGCGGGTTGTTTGAAAAGCTTGTATTGGTTTGCATATCACCAATTCCTGCAGACTCATTGCAGACCATTCTCTTTTAGACCCTGGGTGCATTTTTATGCATGAGCTAATTTATACCCCTTTTCCATAAACCATCCACATAAAGACATGTTGTCAAACATGCCTTTATAACTGTTCTAACATGTACATATCCTATCCTGTCTTATTAGAAAATGGAAAGATCAGGATCATTATTCGGTGTGCTTTTTTAGCACTTGTGTAACATTTTGCTCTTTGGGGCGCTTTAGGAACTTAAGAACATGCATACAAACAAAATATAGTTATAATGTAAATTATTTCTATAAATCATCAGTATAATATACAACATTTATACAACTTCACAGAAAATACATAGCAAAAAACAGATTTTTAAGCAGCATGCCATAACTAGTGAGTACTTCAGAATCGATAAAATCCATTGTCTCCGAGTCTGTTGCATTTCTAGCGGCTTAATACTTAAAGGGTCCAATAGGTTAAGTCATTCTCTGAATCTGTAGGTGTTAGGATCACTTCAAAATTTGCCCCTACTCAAAGCCCACACTACAGGCCACAAAGATAAGACTTGCCTACCCTTCTGAGAGAAGAAGCCAGAGAGATCTTCTCCCTTGGTTTGTACCCAGGGCAAGTCAACACAACACACTTGTGGACAAACTAATGAATTTCAAGTTATGAGGAAGACGTTATAGTTACAGTAAAGTCCTGTCTCTTCCGAATATATTAAGCAGAATAGAAATGGTCCCTTTCCAAAGTCTGTGCTATAATATTTTGTAGCTTGAAGCCAGTAAGCTTGGCAGTAGAAGGGTTCCAGGAGAAGAGACAGGCAGAGGCGAATGGGAGGATTTGGGAATATTCGGGTCAGGATTCTCAAGAAGATGCAAGGCTGAATCAGAATCTGTAATCTGGAGAAGCAAACTAGAGTCAGTTCTCCAAACCTGAATGGAATAGAAGGAAGGTATAATATGAAAGAGTAATAAAAGTAATGCACAGGAGAAAGGACAGTTAGCAGGGTTGGAAGCAAATGCATAGTTTCTCCTCTAAACTGGGAGAAAGGAGGAACACAGAGGTAGAGGCTGGCTTAAAAATAGTTTTGCCAAAGCCTGTGCACTACCTACCATTAGCCCTAGTGAAAACAAGCAGCACTTTCAGGAGAAGGCTCCAGGACATACCTTGAGAGGAAAAATAGTTTTGACTTGAGATCGGGACATATGACACCTGAGGAGAATGATGTGGTAACATTCAAGTTTAGGGTTTGGGATAGGTTCCTCTCCCTGATGGAGGCACTTAGGTACTGTAGGGAAAGCTGTTCTCCTTGCAAAAGGAGAACATTAAGGGTTTGAAGAATGCCTCTCTGTGTTCCAGTTTATCAGGATGAAGAGTTACTGAACAGATGGGATGAAATAATCCATGAAGAGGAAGCCAGGGAGAAACTCTGAACCATGTGGTCCTATATAACAGGTATGAGTCCTTTCTCATAGAGGATAAATTATGGGTTTGTGAAGAAGCAGCACCTGCCATTCACAGAACAGTGAAGTCTGTCCACAGGCTTTAGCAGGTACAAAGAAACCTTCCTTCTGGTCCAGGTGGAAGAGCTGTGTCCTTGTGGTTGGTGACCTCATGTGGAGGGCCATGGCTGCAGTGGGATGCAGACAGGGTTCCCTGGAAGGGGGCTGTCTCTTCCTGGAATAGGAATCCACGACATGACAGACCAGTGCCCACCTCTGCTTAGCCAAATGGAAACCAAGTATTCCAGCAGCAAAGACCTAGCGACCTCGAAGGCCTTACCCAATCCAACAAGCATTTCCTTGGTATCCATTCTGTGTTGGGTATGGAGGAATCAAATGAAAGGAAAAATAGCCTTGGCCTTTGAGGACCTTATGTCCCGTGGGTGGGAAATGAGGGGACTAGTAGGAGAGGCAGCATGTCGGCTGATGGGGGCTCCAAAGGTCTATTTTGGGCAGAGAAAGGAGGGTGGGGGAATAGACAGCTGCAGACAGAGAGGGTGTTTAAGGGCAGGTTTTTGTTTTCTTGACAAGGCACCAGTCTGTCTCTCTCATAAGGACTAAGAAAGGTGACTCACTGATCTAATCAAGAGGGCTTTAAAACTGAGGTCTATGAATCGCTGAAGTACAAGAGGCAGAGTAAAACATGGGAAATAATTAACAAGCATTTGTTAAGGGCCTACTTGGGTCAGGTCCTGGGAATACAGAGAGAAGTGAAGAAGTCCCTGATCTCAAGACGCTTACATTTTATCATGGGAGACAATGGGAGCGTAAGGATATACCATGGGAATGGGAGAGGGGGCATGGCATGTAGAGGAGTGTCGTGGAAGACCTCATGTGGCACTTGGACTGAGCTTTTACGGAGACTGTACAATGGTCCAGACTCTGGGAGATGGAAAGTCACATGTAAGGAACAGCCAGGAGGTTTGTATGGCTGGAAAGATAAATGAGTCCAAATTGTGAAGGTAGCCTAGCAGCACTGTATGGTCAAGAAGAGGCAACCATCCTTGGAGATCAGTGAAAAAGAGTGGAAGCCCTGGGAAGAACCTTTGTGAGGAGAGAGCCAGAAGGGATAAGTGGTGGCAGAATGTGTGTGTAGAGCCTGAAGCAAAGTCAGAGGATGCAGAGGACACCTCTGAGGGTGTCAGAAGCAGGCCTTGGGGCACAGGTGCTGAAATGCCTTCTCATCAACAAAAAACTTGTTTTTATTTCTCTGACGTTATCATCAAAATAAAAGTCTTTATCCTGATCATGTCATTGCTTTTCTCTGAACTTTCTGAAATCTATTTTCTTTTAGAGGGAAAGAAAGTTCAGCTCCATGAGATTACTTGTATCAGTGAATATGAATAGAGAGAGGAAATCTTGAAATCCAATATTCTGATAATGTACCTACAACTTATCATGATATGGGAGAAGAGGGCTGGGACTGAAGCAATCGAGGAAGTGGCATATGTATTCTGGGAGCTCAGATTTTTAAAGGATGAATGCAAAAGCCAGAAGGAGAGAATAACTTCAAAAGAATGACAAGAATTCATAAGATACAGTGTTAGAAAAACAAAATCCCAAAATGATGAGAGAAAAAATGAAGAATGCTACAAATAATAAACTTTTGGTTATTGAAAACAATGAGGGGTAAATATTTGGAGGATGCTATAATACCAAAAGTTGACAGAAAAAACAAACCTTCTCAGCTACTCTTGCTTCCATCTTCTCTGAGTAATCTTCAAACTAGAAAGTTTAAAAGATATTTTAGAAGAAATAGGTAAAGAAACAGTTAAATAGGGGTCAGGTAGGTGGCACAGTGGATAAACCACCAGCCCTGGATTCAGGAGTACTTGAGTTCAAATCCGGCCTCAGACACTTGACACTTACTAGCTGTGTGACCCTGGGCAAGTCACTTAACTCTCATTGCCCAGGCTCCCCCCCCCCCAAAAAAAAAGAAACAGTTAGAGGAGAGAAGTGCCAGAAATAGGAAAGTTGCAAACATTTTTAGGACAACCAGGATGATGAAAGAGAACCTGGTGTGCAAAAGGAAGCCTCCTGGATTTGAATCCTGGCTCTGCATTTGGCTCCCTGTGTGATCCTGGGCAAGTCACTTAAGTCATCCTTGTGTAAAAACAGCCCTTCCCTAGGGGGAATGGATGAAGAAAGTGAAGAGGAGGGAGTGAAGAACTAGGACAAAGATACCTTCCTGTCTCCTAAGACAAGTTTCCCTTCCTCTTTCTGGACTTGTAGAGTGTGGCTAGAAAATCATCTCTGAAGGATGTTGTAGAAGGAATTGATTCTTATGGGAGGTAGAATATAAGAGTGGGCTATAAGTAGAATATATGAGGAGTAGTCCTTTTTACCTTGAACAATTAGGAGAATTATGGGAGGTCACTATATGGGAGGTCTTTTGTAGTCTGTTTATTCAGTTTCTTCTCCTTATAAACAGTTTTCAATCATTTTAAGGTGGTCACATAATGCAAAATTCTTTTTATCATAGAAGATGGAAAACTCAATATGTTTGATAGTTTTCATAGTTTAATTTAAACACTGAAGTATGTAAGAATAAGTAGGATTTGTTTAATTTTGTTGGGAAGACATACAGTGATTTTTAGATAAAATTAGCTACATGCAATTTTTAGGAAATCAAAAAATGAGTAATACTAAGGGTACCTTTTCTAAAAATTGATTATAAAGCCTTATGTATATAAAAGTTTTGCAACTTGAACTACAAATCTTTTCCTAAGATGTAAATTAATAACCACTTGAGGTACAAGGCTTATTTTAATTTGATTCTCTAATGAGATTTTTTCCACTGAAAATCTAAATTGAAGTGTTACATACAATATAGAATTTCTTCCTCCTCTATTGGTGATATGTCAGAATCCTTTAGTCTTAAGACTCTAAAGAATTAGAACTGGAAAAAGGAGAATTCTTCTAGCCTTGCAACTAAGCAACTATATGGCCTTGACAGGTAGGTCAACATGTAAAGCCATCACGTTTCCAATCCACAAAATGAGCCGATTGGGCTAAATGATCTCATCTTTCCTGCCATAAAAATTCTATGGTGGTTCATATTGTAAGCATTAAAGAACCACATAAATGTGTTGATAATCATTTTGTTTCTTCCTCAGCCCTAGTTTACTACATTTTTTCTTCAGAGTTTATACTCTAAGATAGATGCTGGAGTGGTTAGATGTGCAGGACAAATCTCCTCCAACCTGCTTTACAAAGAAAAATGTAGCTTGACATGAAAGAACATATTCTATATTCCAAACTGAGATCCCATGGCTAATTATTGCCTATACCATTACTCATTGTTATTGCTTATTCTGTTACCTCACATTTTAGAATGAAACAATTCCATTTTAAACTAATTCCTTTTAATTAACAATACATAGTCTCCTTTGGGAAATTTGTAACCCCTTTCATTTTCATAGAATATACTGCTAAAGACAGGAAAAGGATTGAAAAAGACAGAACTATTCTACGAGAATTATATTAGGGCACACAGAAATGCTAAAATCCAGAGAAAGCCACACCAGTAATGACTATTCAGCTTAGCTTTGCTAGTGAATATAACTCTATGTGGTGTTGTACTTTCCACAAAAAATGGTCAAAATGAAAGAACTAAAAATGAAGATATTAACTAGTAAGTTTAGAGCAATCTTTTTGGAAAACATTTGGAAACATATTAAAAGCTCTAATTTTTCTTATTATTTCTTGTAAAAAACATATATGAACCCCTGCTAATTAGAGTCCATTGTTTCAGGGCTTTGGAATTTGGAAGTCTACGAGGCTATATGATTCATTAGACTATTTAGCAGTCATTTTTTCCTACACTGCCACCTCATACCCCTACCATACAGGAGAAGAGTACTGAATAACATTTTAAGTACCTCTTTAATGGTGCCAAGTTTATATTATCCTATCCATCACTCAGACCTTTGTGATTTTGCCAAGAATTCAAGCCTAATGTTATTGTATTCTAAAGACAAGCAAATATTTAGAATTTTTAAGGAAAAGTATTATATGAATCTAAAAACTATTGTTGACTTGTTTTGAATGGCTGGTTCAAACAGAATTTTCTAGTGGATGCTTTTCTATTCCTAAATTATGAATAAAAAAAGTTTTAGTGATGCAAAAAAGAGAATCCTTATTAAAGTTAAACTTAAACATATAATAGGAGATGTCAGACTACTATGAAAGTTCATGCTGGCTGTCAGAAGTTAGAACATTATAATATTTTGAATAGAAAAAACTATTTGGGATCAAGGTTAATTTTTGTAAATGTTTTATATAAAGGAGGACTTAATAGTCAAATGTATGAAAAACTAAAATTCATTGATAGATTCTACAATTAAAATTTGGAAAATCTTTTTTCCTTTGTAAGAATTACTTATTATGGCATGAAAGCTTTCTTACAAATCAAAAAGTAAATGTGCTAAAACTATACTAAAAAGAAAGTAGTAAAAATAATATACTTTAACAATGATGTACAGTTGATAGAGCAGGTTGGCTAAATAAAGACAAAATTATCAGAATCACAGTTAATATTTATTGGCTTCTGGGTTTACAAGTGAATTCTACCAAACATATAAAGAACAGTTAATCCAATACTATAACAAATTATTTGGAAAAATAAGTGAAGAAGGAGTTCTACCAAATTCCTTTTATGACACAAATATGGTGTTGATACCAAAACCAGGCAGAGCCAAAACAGAGAAAGAAAATTATAGACCAATTTCCCTAATGAGTATTGATGCATAAATCTTAAATAAAATATTAGCAAGGAGATTACAGCAAGTGATCACAAGGATAATGCACTGTGGCCAGGTGGGATTTATACCAGGAAGGCAGGGCTGGTTCAGCATTAGGAAAACTAAGAACACATAATCAGCCACTTCAATAAGAAAACTAACCAGAATCATATGATTATCTCAATAGATGCAGAGAAAGCATTTGACAAAATACAGCTAGAGAGCACAGGAATAGGTGATGCCTTCCTTCAAATAATAAGCAGTATCAACCTAAAACCATCACCAAACATTATATGTAATGGAGATAAGTTCGAAGCATTCCCAGTAAGATCAGGGGTGAAACAGGGATGTCCATTTTCACCTCTATTATTTAATATTCTACTAGAAATGTTAGCTTTAGCATTCAGAGAAGAATATTTATTGGCTTCCTCCACCCCTCTGGCCTAGAGTACACTAAAAATAGAGATGCATGTGGTACAGTGCTGTCATGTAATATGCAGGAAGGGTTAGTCATTTGTTTCCAAAGTAGGGGGTTAAGAGGCTATTCTTCACAAGAGAGGGTTACAGATCATTTCGAATAGATAAGGGAAGATGCCCAAAAGTGAAGCTCCCCTCCAAAAACTCTCCTTATACATATCATCAAACATTGATAATGAGCTAACATATGTCTTCTAAAATGAACACGTGTCCTGGTTTAAGGCTGTCAGTCAGGCTCACCTTGGCACAAATTACTTTAATAATATTGATTTCTTCTTGAAACTTAACTGAAAATATGTAGCCTTACTGTTAGTGAGTAAGCATTTATTAAGCTCCCATGATATGCCAGGCACTGTGCTAACCTTTGAGGATACAGGAAGAGTCAAATATCAATCCCTGCCCTCCAGGAGCTCACAATCTAATGGGGGAAGTTTTAATTAGAGAGTGAAAGTGAATTGAGCAGTCTGAATGAATTGCACACACCTTTGAACAACTAAAGGGCAGCTTAAGGACACTAAGAGAATAGGTAGAAGGTTGTACCAGAAACTGAAAAGGGAAGGGTAGCATAGAACTTTTCAAGGGGGGGGGGGGCCCTGGGGGTGGAATCTCAGATTTGAGGGGAACTTCAGGGATCATGTAGTCATGATGACCATGCAAGATATGAGTGCTAAGACAGGAAACAGGCAGTTTCTTGAATCATCAGCAACTTATTGAAATGAACTATAGTTTTCAGTAATCAATAGATATGCCACTTGCAAAATCCAATCCTCTTAACATCCAGAAAATTACATGTTACATTAGTTGCTAACTGCAACTACTACGAATGAGAGATAGGAATTTATATAATTTGCATTTGACACTAAATAGACACTGGATCTGAAGGAAGTCTGTTCCATGCTTCTGCCTTCAGACCAGTTGAGAAAATAACCATTTACCCTGTTATTCTTTTCATCCTAACTTCCAGGGAATGTGTGATATGTTTGCTAATGTGAAAAGCAAGGCAACACTTAGCTGATTCGAATGTTCTATCCACAGCACGGCCTTTATAGCTGAAATCTTGCCCTGTAAAACAGATGTCATAAGATGCTGAGTCCTGGATGTGTCGTGGAATTTTATTGTAGTGCTCGGGCATACCTCAGAAGAGCTTTAGTACACGGCAGCTGATAGATACCCTAGAAGTCTGAAAGCAGGAACGTGCTTCCCAAAATGCCCATCATATCTTGGTGTGAATAGCACCACTATGGGGAATCTACCTTAGGGAGAATGCATATTTGTGGAGTAGATGCCACTTTATACAAAATGAAAACTTTGGTCCCAACCCCAGTAAATCTTTCGGTGTTGAATGAGCACACAGTACAGATGAACAAGACGTTGAGCCATACATAATAGGGGAGAAGACACTTTGGCCACGTAGTCAGCTTAGTCACAGGAAGCTTTGTAAGAAGATAGGGAAGGGTGTCTTCAGAGGAAGATACCAGCAATGAGGGTAGCATTAGATAAAGGAGGTAGTTTTCCCAAAGTCAACTTGATAGGCAGTAACACATCTCTTTGTTGCCTTTCTGTGGATTGCTGATAAACATTGTTGATCATCTTGCTTTTATATGATTAATATAAGCAGAATGATGATAATAAATTGGTAACATAATTGACAGAATTGGGGATAACTTCATGATCTACATATTGAATCATGTAACCTTATTGTATTATGTTGAAGAGACCATTAGAATAGGAGTTTCAAGGACTAGTCTGACTCTGTTGTTTATTAATTCTATGACCTTAGAAAAGTCACTTAACTCAGTTTCCTTATATGTAAAAATAAAGATAAGACTTCACCTACTTAACTCAGAATTTTATGAGTAACAAATGAAATAATGGATGTGAAAGCACTAAATGTCTATGAAGAATATATGGGGATGGTAATATTATTAGCTATTGATTTTATAGAAAAAAAGCATAAAACAAATGCAGGAAAATGCGTCTAATAATAGTCATCTAAGTATTAGAAGTTACAGTAAATGTTGACAAGATTAAAATGCTACAAATATTAAAAATCACAGCACTTGGTGTACATGTTCAATCAGTACTTGCTGAATTGAATTATTGGGAAATTTGTATCTTTTGAAGAATCATAAGTTATAAAGTCATCTACAAATCAGTGATAAAGTAAATATATATCTAGAAGTTCATTAGTGATTTGGGAGAGGGTATGGGGAAGAGCAAATGCCAAAAGATGAACCAACAACAAGAAGTATTTTTTAGATCCCCTGCTATCAGTTTGCCAGTTAAAAAAAAATGTTTACAGATCCAGTGTAGGAGCACAGTGAAAACTCTGGATCTAAGACTATTTTGTGAATCTGACATAATCTGTATGCCTAGTTAAAAAAAAAATGGCAAGGGGCCAACTGTTTATGAAGAGGAAGCCTGCTGTCAAGCCCCTCTTCGGTTCTGCTGAGAGAGCTCTGTCCATCCTATTGCCAAGAGCCGATCCCCATTCCCCCTCCATTTGTTCAACAAGCTTATTTTCTCCTCTAGAGGTTCCATTTGCCAATTATGTGGGTTACAATCTAAGAGGGTCCCATTTAACAGACTACATTGTTTTGCCCAGCTCTCTTCTTCAAAAAATTATTTCTAAAAATCAGGAATTGTTTTCACACAAAGAAATCATTCAGAAATTGATCAATTGTGCTTTAAACTTCTGTTATCTAAGCTAATGTTTTAAACGTGTAAGACTTTCTATTCTGATCAGAATCATTTACAAAAGAAACTATTTGAGCTTGGATCTCTAAAAAGTCATGCTAAGACTTCAAAAATTTAGTCATACTTGGTGAAATGTAAATGGTTTTCATTTAGCTTGGCCATATAATCAAGATATAGTATCCCTAAAAATTAGCTTTGGTCGGGCAGCTAGGCAGCGCAGTGGATAAAGCACTGGTGCTGGATTCAGGAGGACCTGAGTTCAAATCGGACCTCAGACACTTAATACTTACTGGCTTTGTGACCCTGGGCAAGTCACTTAACCCTCACTGCCCCGCTCCCCCCTAAAAAAAAAATTAGCTTTGGTGATTGAATTAGAAATATAATTTACACATTTACTAGTTGCTTTCTTATTGTTTCTGTTGGTTATTCATTAAATAGTAGCCTGCTAACATCAGGAGAACACCTTTCTTCATTGCCTACTTTGCTGGCCGAAAGTAGCTTTGTTAATTTTATTAAATTTCATTTATTTTACTTTGATGGTTGAGAAGCCCAAAGAATTTTTTTTTTATGATGAAGGTAATTCTACACCAAAACACTGTAACCCCTACACATTTGTATAATGGCCTGGCCAAAAATTGATCACCTAGTGGCTCCCCTCCAGGTGATAAGGGCTCCTCCATCTACCTAGACTACACCTTTGGCAGCAGTCTTTCCAGCTAAGAAAGACCCAGCAGAACTTGTGGTTTTGGCAGTTATTTTGGGTCCCTGGAATTCAGTTTGACTTCTAGCCAAGAGTCGGTATTAGAGTAGGACTTCAGGGGAGAATTTACTATTTTAGTCCTTACAGTGACTTTTTGTCTTCAGTTAAAATGCTAACTTTTATTATTATTGTGGAAAGCAAATTTATGTTTGGCTCTAAAGTCGCCCTTTAAATGTGATTGATTCAAAGAAGAAAAGCTAAAAGTTGTCCAGTTTAATGAATTTGTTCTGTAACGATTATGTCTATCATCAACCCATTTCTTCCTTTGACATGAAAAGACATTATTTCGTTAAAAAGCATTTATGAAGAGCTTCCTATGTGCTAGAAACTATGCTAGGTGTATTAAATGAAAATACATCTGAAAACCATAAAAAACATTCATTCAGCAAGTATTTATTCTATCATGTTTAAGACAAATCAACACAATAATTTTGTTCCTTCTCTCCCCCTTTCCCTCCTCCAGTATTTGGGAGAAAGCTACATGATACAGTGGATAGAGCACTAGACTTTAGTCAAGAAGAGCCAAGTTCAAATTGTACTTCAGACACCTGTTAGCTCAGTGACCCTGGGCAAGTCACTTAACCTCTCTGTATCTCAGTTTCCTCATCTTAAAGTGGAGATAATAATAGTACCTACCTTCCAGGGTAAATTTTTGTGAAGATAAAATGAGATATTTGTAAAGGGCTTTGCAAACTTTAAAGCACTATATAAATACTAGTTATTATTAGTGTTAGTAATATTTGGTTTAAGTTAGTATTTGAATAACTTACTGATGTAAAACTTTGAATATAATTTTTTGTGTATTTGCTAAAGTAGATTTGCTGTTGAGCAGTTGAACTAGCTTGCAATGTTATCAAAATGAAGTTTAAAAATTAGTTTGATATTAAAAATAGTATTAATATGTCTTACTACTTTTTGCCTATCTTAAAAGTTTTCTGTTTGATAGTATGCCATAGTACAGTTTGTAACTTATTGGGCTCCTTATTCAAAAGCTTTATTTTCTTCTATTTTGAAAAGTCACATTTTCCTTCTGCTGTTTGTAGTATATTTATCTCAGTTGTTTTCAGGTTTTATGTTTTGAGTTGTGTTGACATTATGTCATGTAAGGTGGTTGTCAGTATTGTTATAAAATACTTGCTTGTTTCATCAAATATCTCTGTATGGGATTCCAGTAATGTAGAACTTCCAGTCCCTAACAATGAGAGATGGGGCATCCTTTTGAAAGAAGACATGGAAACTTAGATCCAGTTGGCAATAAGTTGGTCTGCAGATGACTTACTCCCTATTCAGTTGCTCCCAACACAGCTTGCTGTGCTTTTGTCTTTTGCCATTTGTCAGACAAGTGCTTGAATCATTACTTTGAAAGAGAGAAGTGGAAAAGAGCTTTCTCAGGCTCCTTCCAATTTTCCCTGTCTCTGCTGTTTTTGAATGAATTTGCCTTGGTCACATGGATTTGGAGTTGATTCCAAGCGTGACCATTTGTCAGCTCAAGCCTTAATTGTTTCTTCCCATTTCTCAGCCCTTCATCTGATTTTTTAGTGACATACTAGAACTTGCACTCATCTGAAGCACATAGGCTTAATACAGGCAGAAGGAAAGATAGCTCTCTAGGAAATGTCATTACTTGTTACTAGAACCAACCTCTTCAAAGACTAAATTTTGCAAGCCAGAATCTTCATCTCCAACCAGATAAAGCACAGCCCAATGTAATCTTTTACTCTTCTCTCCTCCCTCAGGAAAATCCTAAACTACCACCACAAGAAGATTAAAAAGATGTCCCTCCTGCACCAAGAAAGATCTGAAGATCTTTTTCAGTGTTGTTGGAGGTGTGGGGTATAAGAACTTGATCTGTTGGTGCCCATCCACCTTGTTCTCTCAAGGTAAGCCATGTATGTTATATGCATACTCCCAGGCCCACACGCTGACATGTGACTGGCAGTGGAATGCGCCATAGCATGACACTTCTGAGTGTCAGACCAAACCCTCTCACCAGAGGGCATGGATGCCTACCACAGGTTACAAACAGCATCCTTCTGTAGGCCCTTGTCGTTGTGCAGAAGTCACATTCCCTGCTGACACTTGTACTCAATCTTTCTTCTAGAAATTTGGGAAGGTGGTTTCACTTTAAAATAATAAAAAATACGTTCTTTTAAAAACTTCCCTTTCTTTTGCATTTGGTTCTAAATTTAAATTGATGGTTTGTTATGGTTTTTCTCGGATGAAAGGGCCCTTGGATTCTTGACATTTGAGTTTAAAAATTGGAATTAGCAAAATGTTCTCTGAAAGATCAGCTATTAAAGCCATTTAATTGACTTAAATGCACTAAGTCATTATGGGCATTTCTGAAAATGTTTTCTTCTTAAATTTTTCCCTGGAAAGGATCATAATCTGGTGTAAATAGGTTTTCAAATGTCTCAGAAGAATTTGGAGACAGCCCTTCAGGTCATTTGGAGCCTCTCTGAAGCTTCAGAAGAGTCTCCTTCAGGCCTGGAAAGGTTATGGTTAAGTGATTTCTGGGGTAGGATCTGGACTATAAGTACAATGATTCAAACTCAGAATCTCCTCCTCTTTCTACTGAACAGTGAGTAAATAGAGGGGGTAGTAGACAAGGACTGTTTTCTCAAGTAGAGAAGGAACTAAGTACGCTGAAGATGCCGATTCAGCAGAGACAAGATTGGTGAAGACCCATAAGGTGCACTGGCAGTACTGCCAGTGATACCAAAGGGAAACCTCATGCTTTTCTCTTGTACGTTCTGCTGGCCACTCTCAAGATGATCTGTTTTCAGTGAAAGAGTATCATTTACAGCCTCTTCTGTCCACCCTAGAACAAAGCTACAGGTTGGACTTGAGGATTTATTAAAGACTAGAAATGGGTTGTTATGAATCAGTTAACAACTGCTTTGGCTGCCAGGAAGCAGGACTAAACAACCACTCTTTAGCAGATATTCTGCTGTTTTACCAGTACATCCTTCAGGACATAACGGGTCTAAAGATGATGGTAGCATCGTTGTTCAATTTTCAGCCTCATTTCCTTTGTTGGCTCAGAGTGCTGAAAAAGAAGGCACTGCCAGAAGCTTGAACTCTGTGTGAGTTTTTCTGTCTTCTGCAAATTCCTTTCTTGATGGCACTGCATCATTGGTGGGGTTGACTTCTGGACAGATGGTCTGTGTATTCTCTGTACTGCACCAGGCTTTGGAGAGGAGGGGATTCTCTTTCGGAGTGACTGACTAATAGTATTTCTCTGCTACAGGGATCTTCAGTTTCACCCTTACACTTCCTCCATCGTTCTACATGCTTCTCTGTATAATGCTGCTATCATCCGATCCAGTAGTTGGTCTTCAGCAATTGCCATGGTCAAAAAACTTATCACCTTGTGGCCAAGCTGTTTGGTAAAGGGCTTCTCTTTACTAATATTATTTGGCAATAGTATTAACAAAAAATATTCTCTTTATGGAAAAAAATTCTAGAAGCAGTCAAATCCTTGATGTCAGGAGAATAGAATGTAACTTGCTTATTAGATTACAGCAACTTTTTTTTTTTTAATTTAGTGAGGCAATTGGGGTTAAGTGACTTGCCCAGGGTCACATAGCTAGTAAGTGTTAAGTGTCTGAGGCCGGATTTGAACTCAGGTACTCCTGACTCCAGGGCCGGTGCTCTATCCACTGCGCCACCTAGCTGCCCCCCTACAGCAACTTTTGAAGGAGAAAAATTCAAGTAGAAATTAGAGAAACATGGAAGCTGTCAGTTGGTAGAAATTTGAGCAGTTTGGGCATAATTTTAAAGAATGAATGTTAACTTTTCCAGTTAATTGAAAAAATGCTTTGGAATAAAATCAGAAACTTTCTAGAGTTTATCATTTTTTGTTATTAAAATAACCCAATTGAACTAGCGTATTTGAACTTGTCTTATCTTTATATCTCATGTATTCTTGTGAACTGATTTCCCATGAGACATTTTCAATTGATTCTTCAGTTTCATTTATCACTGGTTTAGGATCACTTTTTAGAACATTTCTTCCTTTTTCCAAAACATGCTGCCTATTAATGTTCTTTTAAAAAGTAATAAACACTTTTATTTATAGTTTTGTGTTCCAATTTTTATTCCTCTTTCCCTCCCTCCCTTCTCTTCTCCCTGAGGCAATAAGCATTCAGATATGGGTTATACATGTACAATTATGTAAAACATTGCCATATTAGTCATTTTGTACAAGAAAATTTGAATAAAAGAAAAATGAATGAAAGTGAAAAATAGCATGCTTCAGTCTGTATTCCATCAATATCAGTTCTTTCTTTGGAGGTGAATAGTATGTTTCCTCATGCCTATTAATGTTCTAATTTAAAAGATCAGTCATATAGTCTTCAAACTGTAAAAGATCAGTCATACAGTATTTTAATAAACACAGAAATAGTATGTGTATTTAAAATAGGAATAAACAAAATCTTATCTTCAGTGTCCAAAAACTCTGCATCCCCTAGTAATGTTTTGCTTTACTATTAACATTATTACTCTTGGTAACGTTTACAGAATCATTTAGTACCGCAATTCACATCTGTTAACAGGGTCTTTTATCAATTTTGATTCCTGATGGTGACTGAGTACTTTTATTGAGAAATAGAATCTATAGAGGTATTTGGTTTTTATGTATACTAGTATTTATTTCTTCTTTGTAAGTATCTAAAGGAAATTTATGAAAGATTGAAAATTCTTGATTTTTCCTCAACAACCCAATTATTTCCTCCATATTTTTCATCTTCATAGTTAAACTTTTAAATCAAGCCATCAAACCTTTTAAAGCTAGCCTTACTGGAACTAGAAATTAAGCACACATAATTGTAAATGGAAAAATGAACTGCTGTAGGAACCTTTTTTTTACATATATAAAATTAACATTGAGACTGAATAAGAGAGGCCAGTGACCTCATTGTTATATAATCTATTCAACAGAAATACCGTTCCCCATCAGGAGCTATGTAATTAGAGTCATATGTTCTGTAAAAAGTGAATGAAGTGTTTATTGTTTACTTTAAAGAAGGAAGCATAAGAGATTCTCAGCCCACTACTCTTTAAAACATGTAGAGATATGGGGGAGCCTTCAGCCTATCTCTGGCAGTGCCAGGCAGTCCTGTGGGAGCTTTGAAATGAGTTATCGGAGAAGCTGCCAAGAAGTGTGTAAAACAGAAAAGTGTCTGCTATTTTGTGTAGCTTTAAATGCTTAGTGAAGCTACTGGTACTCTGTGTTGCAAAGGCAGGAACTCCGTAGTTCCTTGTTTTCTCTGGTTCTATGGTGTTTTAAGTGGAAGAGAAGCAGAGGAGCTAGCCTCTGATTCTTCCCCCACCCCTCCCTTCTCCTCAAGCCCCTGGACACCCCATCTGAATAGAGCTTTCAAGTCTTTCTTCTGGTTTTTCTGTTTTAAATCTGGCTAATTTATTCCCTTAATCTGTAGGGTTTGTGAAATGCTAATGAGCTGAATCATTCATGATTAAGTTTGTGAAATGTACATTGATCTAATACAACTTGTGTATGAAAAATATTCAGTACTAATACTTGATTTGATGGATTTCCCAAAAGGTTTAGCTGAAACAGTTGTGACTAAGACATTTTAAAATACCATCTTATCAGTGGTTACTATACCGATACCAACCAGCATTTGAATTGTCAGACATTTGGTTCCTTTAAAAAAAAATTAAGATGACAGTGGTATAGTTCTCTGATGGTGTATAGTTCTGTGATGCCATAGTAAGAGCCACTTTTTATTCCTTTACACCTTTGTTGGTAAGTATAATCATGTCCTTTGTGAATACTCATAAATCTTGATTAGTGTCTCTTCTTAAAGCAAGGTCATGTTGGAAGTAGTCAGCTCTCATGCCAGCCTCATTTAGAGCTACCATCATCTGTTCTTGTTGTTATCTTTTCCATAACAAAGTTTTTACCCCATTTGGGGATGTCAAGCAACCTCTTACTAGTGTGGATTAACTACACTTAACCTTCTAGAGAAGAGATAGCAAATCATAATACTTGTTCTCCAAAGGTAGTAATTACACTGAACATACACACATTCAAGGAAATATTTGTCTTTTCTAATAAAAATCAGCTGTAGTTCTTCATCACCAGCAGCCAGGCCTATGCAGCATATATGTCAACTCCAGAGGAAGCAGTTTTCTAGTTTTAAGTGTTTAGAGTTATGATGTGTTCCAAACCCATTCACACACAGGAGTATGTACCCAGAAGTGTCAGTGTGTTTAGAATTACTGCATTTCCTTCAGAGAATAAGAATTGCAGGTAAGTTCCCCTCTTTTATTGAATGGGAACAGAAAACACTGAAAATTCCAGGGACTAATTTTTTTCAGTGACAAGCCATGAGATTAAAGGTAATAGCACAAAAGATCTACCTTTATTAATGCTAAAAAGAAACTTTTTTCAGGTGACTATATCCTTGCAAACTGTGAATATCTGCTACCTGCTTTAATGTCTGAAACAACTCACTAGGGTTTAATTACTTTTGGAGAAAATCTGGGGGTAAAAGATTTGTAAAAATGTGAGTAATTAGGTTATATGGATAAATGAGTATGTCTTTTCTTGGTTAATGGCGTCAGCAAGAAAGAGCAGCAAACAACCTAACGGATCTAGTTTTACTCTTCTCTAATCTGAGATCTTATTATATTTTTGGATAAACATTCTTGCCCTGAAAAAAAAACCTGCCACATTTGAAAACTTGATTCATAACACGAAATTCAAGGCATGTCAAAATTCACCTGTATTTGTGAAATGCAAATACATGTTTGTTTACTTTGGGATGAATCCTTCACTTATATTATTAACTTTGAGGATAAAAGTTTAAATAGAAACGGTTAATAAAGTTGCCTGATTGTTCTTCTCTCCTGTGGATGTTTCCCACTTTAACTGTTAACTTTTACTTTCCCTTAGCATAAATGACAAGGAACAAAATACTATTTCCAACTATAAGAAGGCCTTTTAATTCAAGCTGTGGGTTATGGATTATTCTGTTTAACTTCCCCTTTTGTGTTCTCTAGTTTTGCATATTCTAACACCAGTTCTTTCTGAAAACAAAAAAAAAACCAAAAGCTCAAGAATGTAAAATTATACTATATGAAAATATTTCATGATTATTGAACGAGTGCTTTAACAAACATTCTGTGCATCATTGTGACCTCTTAAGGCTTCTGATCACCTAGTTTAAGAAATACTGTGCTAGGCAGAGCCCCATATCAAGTTGACTAATAGTCATTAGAACATTCTTTGTCCTTTTACAAAACATTCCTTAATACTACCAATTTATTTTGGAATTGGACAAAGCTAATAGGAATCCCTAAATACTATATTTTTGTCTTGAAATAAAAGTTCAATCTAGCAAAGGTATATGTGATATAATACTTTAAATTGCTTATGATTCACATTTTTTGTGAAACCAACTTATCACTTTTTGGGGGAACAGGCTCCATCTCTACTCTTTAAGTTGGATAGAATTGAAGATGAAGTGCGAACACCAGAAGTTAAGTCACAGTGAATATAGGAAACAACAGCACATCAAAACCCACTTTTTGTCTTAGCTCATTATCTTTTTTAACTCTACTTAATATAAAGCCCATTATAATAAAAGAACTTGGATTTTTCTCTTGGAGTTTTTTCCCTGTGAGGATTGACAGGCCAGTAAGGTCTAGCCTCATGAACATGTTTTTCTTCCTTTTGTAATCAATGACCTTTTCAGTAAAATCGGGTTTTACTTTTTACCCAAAGGTAGACAGCCTAGATAGTGAACTATGATAAGTTCTTGTACTTCTTACAGTTATGACTTTAAGGAAAAAATACTTCATGATTGTTTCCCCAAAATTCCTTGTCCTATTTATTTTTTTTTATTTTTTAAATTAATTTTTTTTTTGCAGGACAATGGGGGTTAAGTGACTTGCCCAGGATCACACAGCTAGTGAGTGTCAAGTGTCTGAGACTGGATTTGAACTCGGGTCCTCCTGAATCCAAGGCCGGTGCTTTATCCACTGCTCCACCTAGCTGCCCCTTGTCCGATTTATTTTTAAAACGCACCTTATTTTCCTTTTAGAAACCTGGGGAAATTTTTCCTTTGTGAAGTGAGGCAAGTAGTGAATATTGGCTTGACTTTGCAGTTTGAGAAATTGAGACATAGGAGCAAAGATACAGAGTTAGAAGTCACACTCAGAGACCATCTGGTCCAACACCCTTGTTCTTCAGATGAAGAAATGAAGGCCTAGGGAGGGTAAGTGACTTGGCCAAGGTTCCCCTGGAACTGTGCACCAGAGGAGGAATTTGAGTTCTGGTCATCAGACACCCAAGGCAATGTGTAAACAACCGTGTGCCAAGTGATCAGCAATAAACCCTTGTTTAACATAGGGCAAGGGAAGGAATACTGAGGCTGGAGGCAAAATAATCTGGGTTTGAATCCTGGGATTTAGATTCTTACTGTCTGAATCATAGTTTTCTTATCTGTAAAATGGAGGATGATATTACTGAGACAGCCTGTGATACAAATTTGGTTTAGGAAAATGCCATGTCCACTGCAGAGTGAAGTGTGAATGTGAGTCTGGATTACATTTGTCTATCACGTCAAAATATCATATCTTAAGCTAAAAGGTGTTGCCATCCAGGGAGCAAGTAGAAATGGGTGTTATGGTCACTTATGCTTTAGAATAAGATTGTGCGACTTTGAAACTTAGAGCTGTTTAGATGCTTATGTACCTCATAAGCATCATGGACGATCCAATTATGTAACCATTGATTAAAAACGTATGTGTCAGGCATATAAGGGTAGGCACATGGGATGCAAAATGAACACTCTGCCCCTGACCTCAAGAGGCAAGAAGTACTCCAGCTTAGCTGGACTTTAGTGTGTGTATAACCTGACTCCCACCCCGGCAGGGTAGGGCTGTGGCAATTCAGTACTGAGTGCTTTGTGTGGAGCAAGACACGATTCCTGATTGACAGCAAGGTTTTGGACTTGATGCTTACATACCTGTTTAAGAGACTCACCGAATGGATTCCAAAGCTTCTTTGGAGAGAGATGTGGATGGAATACACTCCAGAGAAAAGACAAGAATGGGTGGGAGAGAAGGTGAGAGGAAGAGACAAAAAACAGAGCAGTGAGTCTGACCCTCTAATTGATTTTAGAATGGCAGACATGCATGGAAAATCTGGACCCGTCACATTTTTCAATTTTGTTGAAATTCAAGAGAACATTAGAGTGGACCTCTTCTGGGTAAAGTTGTTCTTTTCCTTCTGATTTGGTGGAGAGTTCTTTATCTTGCTACCAGCTGAAGATCTGATTTACCTTGTATATTGTTTCATATATTCTAATCTGCAAAACTTCTGTTTCTGTTTGCAATTCGCTTGGATATATAGGTTTGTTCAGTATTCACTATTTGTGACTGCCTTTGTGTAACCAACGTTTAGTGAAAAAGAGCTAAGCTGGAAAGGGGGTATCTTACCTTCCCCTTTAAGAGCTACCAGAGGATGCCTCTTTGGTCCTTAACTTCATGCCATTGATGACACAGATATTTGCAGTGTGACAGATATAATTTTAGCCCTATACCCTTCTCTGAGTTGGAATGGAAGAGTACCCATCTCTCCAAGGGCTTCTTCCCTCCAGCAGGATAAGAGTGTATGTACTGCCCTCGGCTTTCCTCCTCTCCAGTCAGGCCAGGCCTAAGATCGTAGCAATCTTTGCCATCTATGAACTACACCGATATATTTAGAAAACTACCTTTATGGTATGTACAATGGTTGGTATCAGTCAGTGAGCTGTTACTAAGCTCATCCTCTGTTCCAATCATCGTGTTTGGTGCTGTCAATACCAAACCATGCATATAGACTCTGTGTGTGTGTGTGTGCGCGCGTGTGCGCGCGCGCGCGCATGTGCTGCCTACCTTGAAAGAATGAAGTCTATATGTGCATCATGTCTGTGTGTATACATACACAAAACAAACACGAGGTGATTTGGGGGAGGGGAGCACCAGAGCTGTGGGGAATCAGAAAAGGCTTCATCTAAAACACTGGGCTAGAACTGAAGGTAGCTGAGGTTTCCGCAAGGTAGAAGGAAGGACTAGGTGCATTCTAGGCATGGGGGACATCCCAAACAAGGGCCGAGTGCCACCTGTGACGAATCGTAAGAAGGCGTATTTGGCAGGATCCTGGAGGGCATGAACTAGAATAATGTGGAAGAAGAAGGCTGGAAGTGTAAGGTGCCGTCAGATCATGAAGAACTGAACTGTCTGAGCAGAGATGTATTTTTTCTTCTGGAGGCTTTGGGGGCCTCCTGGAGTATTTTGAATAGGGGAATGATAGGGTTAAACCTGCACTTCGGGAAAATCATTTTGACAGCTGTGGGGAAAGACTTGAAATGGAGCCCAATTAGAAGGCTCTTTTAATAGTCCAGGAAGGAAGTGCTGAGGGTCTGAACTAGGGTTGGTGGCCATGTTAATGGAGATAAAGAAGTAGATATGAGAGGTGTTTTGGAGGTACAAAAGTCAAGATTTAGCAAATGATTTGGATAGATGGGATAAGTGAAAGTGAGGATTTGAGGATAAACATCAGGATGATACCGGGTGACAGGAAGTACGACGGTGCTCTCTGTGGGAACAGAGAGGTTTAGAAGAGGAGTGGCAATCAGTGTTTTGACATAGTGCATTTGAGATAATTAGGAGATATCCATTTCAAAGTTGCCATTCATGAACTGGGGCTGACACTTAGGAGAGACAAGGTCTGTCTGTGTAGATCTGGGAGTCATTGGTATAGAAATGACAACCACACTGGTGGGAGCTGATGGACGCACCAAATGAGAGAGAGCCCATACAGCAGCCTCTGCATGAGTGCACAGAGCAGGAGGAGAACCGAGAGAGACCCGCAACACAGGCCGAGAAAGGAGACAGTATTAGGGAAGAAAGGGTGGGCAGAAGGGCTGCATCTAGGCCAAAGAAGGTGAAACCCCATTTGTCAGATACCAGGGTAGTTCCTGGGGAAAGCAGGACTTTATGGAGCAGGAGGGGAATACTGGGGGAGATCTGGATGAGACCTGCAATGCAGGGGTCATGATTCAGAGATAGCTGGAAAGTCAAATGAAGGTGGGAGGATGATTCTTTCAAGTCATAGAGCATATTGATAACTTTTTTTCTATTTGCTTTTAGTTTTGGGGGGAGGAAATAAATCACCTTGCTTTTTCTTCCCTTAGATGTTTAGATTTCATTGATGTTTCTACTCTTGCCAACAGTGTGGATTCATCTATGCCCTCTCATCTTCTCTTACTCTTGTCCATATCTTCCTATGAATTCTCCCCCATTGGGTGAGGGTCCTTCCTGTAGATCCCTTTTCATTCCACGGGTACCAATGTAGCATGATGCTGCTCTATATAACTTATCCTGAAGTTTCATCAATGATTTTCTTCTCTGTGTTGACTTGAGTTGAGCCACCAAAGATGGGATAGACCTTGGAGAGTTTCCTATTGTTAATGAAAAACAAAATTAATGCACTTAAAGAATTTTTAACGTTCCATACCTTAGGAAAAAAAGAAATACCAGATGAAAATGCTAAAATACTATAGTTGTTCATAGTTGCCTCTTGTTAATGTTTTGTTGAATAAGTTTACTAAACAAATGTTGTGACCAGAAAAAATGTAAGCTGAGGACTTCCGTTTTAAATTCATGTTGGAAGAATTCAGAATTTTGAAGAGGGATTCAGTACAAATTCATTGGGAAAATAGGTGGTTGATTAAAAAAAAGTCCTTGTAACCTAATAACAACTTTCCTTCAGGTTTATTTTAGGTCATAAATATCTTGTGTAAGGAGCTTGTTCAGTTGTTTCAGTCACGTCTGACACTTTATAACCCCATTTGGGGTTTTCTTGGCACAGATACTAGAGTGGTTTGCCATTTCCTTTTCCAGCTCATTTTACAGATTAGGAAACTGAGAAAAATAGGGTCACGTAACTTGCCCAGGGTCACACAGCTAGTAAGTATCTGAGTCCAGATTTGAACTGAGGAAGATGAGTCTTCCTGACTCCAGGCCCAGCACTCTATCACTTTGCTACTTAGCAGAAGTTTACCAAGATATAAAAGAATTTGGGTTGAATGGCCATCATATTCTATTCATATTCTACAAAACAATTCGTACAATATTAACAGGGAGCTTTTATGTACAAAGTTTTTTTACTGAAACTTTTTTAAGAGAGTTAATTTTAGATTTTGGGTGTATAATTCAAAACCTTGTCTTCCTAAATGAAAAACAAAGCCAATAATGCCGTGGGTATGGGAAGCATAGAGAAAAGAGAGTGTAAGGGCTGAAATAGTGATGTGTGAAGATCACTTGCTGGTGGCTCCCTTTCCCCCGTTACTTGCTGTCTTCTCATTTTCTCTCCCATGCAGTAATAATCTTGCCTCTTTAGGATGTGTATCCTATCCCTTACATGTTCTAAGACAAAGGGCCCCTGCCTTTGAAGAACTTAAATGTAGTTGAGGGGATACAGCATATGCACATTAAATAGTACAAAGTAATGGAGAATTTACAGTACAAAGAAGGTCTGTGAATTTAGAGGGAAAGAGATCATATAGGCTGGAGGGATGAAAAGCCGAATCATAAAAAAGTAGGCTAGGCCTCGAAGGATGGCTGGGATTTGGTTAGGCATTCCAAGCCAGGAGAGCACCCTGACAACAATCTCAGAAGCAAGATTCATTCTGCATATGAGAGAAAATGAGAAGACTGACTTGATTAAAATAGATGGTCTGAGTTAGCAAGTAGTGAGGGATGAGGTGGGATGGCCATGGGGTGGGTGTTCTCATGGACGGGTTTAGATGTCTGTGCCAATAAGTCAAGATGGTGTCCTTTATGTAATGGAGCACTACTTAAGGAAAGTAACATGAGGATCTTAGCGTTGTATGAAGATTATTTGGCATCAATATGCAGAGTGGATTAGAGGGGAGAAAGATTAAAAAATGTTTTTCCTGGTTTATCAAAAACCCTAGTTTTCTTACAGAAAATTCAGTTTAAGACTTGTTTTCCCTTTGGTTTTCTCTTTATATGGAGCCTATATGAAGGCTTATCATTTTATGCCAATATCATTTCATTTACTAAATAATATGTTAATTTTATTTTTTTAAATGAGTCATGGGTATGAAAGTTTTATGGACTGTAGTGAATCCTTTTCCTTTTATTCAGAGATCTTGGAGCTGTTTGTAATTCAATTCAAGAAACATTTATTAAGCTCTTACTATATATAAGACACTCTCCTAAGGTTGGGGATAGGAGACAGCCCTTAAGGACTTTCCATTTTATTAGGGCATCTACAACATATACACAGATCAGTGAAAATAAGCTGGGGAGAGAGAAAGCATTCACAAGTAGTAGTGAGATTGGTCAGGGAAGATCGGACAGAGGAGTCAGTCCCTGAGTTGAGCATTAAAGGAAGATTCAAGGATTCTGAGAGGTAAAGATGAGATGCAAGTATTCACCTTTCGTGATGAGAGATGGGCTAAACATGCAGACACGGGATGGAGTAGTAAGTTCAGACAGTTATTCGTCCCGTGCATTTTTTAAACATTTGAAATTGGGGTAAATTTCATTTTAAGTCAAATAGATTTAAAATATTAATCAGCAAGACTCAGAGTAGCCACTTTGTAAATGCATGTTCATTTTCCCCCCTACAAAATATAAAAACTGCTTAACATAGAAATATGAGGCCTTATCCAGAATGAAACAACACTTTTACTGTTCGATGCAACATGAATTATTTAATGGATTATTTTATAGAATATTCTGTATACAATGTTTCTTTTGTTAATGTTGCCTATATATCCTTGGATTCATTTCCAGATTTATGCTTTTCTTGCCAAAATTCTCTACCTTTTTTTTTTTAAGTCTACTTTTTTACACATTTGTGCAAAAAAAGCATAGGGCTGATCATGTGTTATCTCTCACTTCTGTTTTCAGTTTTAACAAATTATTTATTTGAGATATATGGACTCATCTGCAAGGACGTCAACTAGATGAAATTCTCTTTTCATTAGGGTCTTTTTTTTTTTTTTGGCGGGGCAATGGGGGTTAAGTGACTTGCCCAGGGTCACACAGCTAGTAAGTGTCAAGTGTCTGAGGCCGGATTTGAATTCAGGTACTCCCGAATCCAGGGCCAGTGCTTTATCCACTGCGCCACCTAGCCGCCCCTCATTAGGGTCTTTTTAAGAGCCACGCCTGACCCAGACTAAAACTCTGTTCCAGTTAGATGTTAGAACAAATTGAGATATTTGTTCATTCAGCTGTTAATCACCTGTTTACAAAGCATGGAAAGGATATTCTACAAGGGTATTCTAGCACCTAGCTTGGGTCCCCTTGTCTCAATATGGAAACATGCTCTTCACCACAGGGAAACATGGCTGGTCAGCGGGACAAAATCTGGTGACTTCTACAATATTGGGATATTCATCAAGTCTGAAGGGCCCAACTATACATGTATGGGCCTTTATCTTCCCAACCACAATCAATGTTCAAAAACTGAAGATGAATGTTCCTAAAATCTTTTGATGAAAAAAGCTGTCGGAAAAGATAGAGGGTAGCTAAGTGGCACAGTGGATAAGCACCAGCCCTGGATTCAGGAGGACTTGAGTTCAAATATGGCCTCAGATACTTGACACTTATTAACTGTGTGACCCTGGGCAAGTCACTTAACCCTCATTGCCCTTCAAAAAAGAAAAAAAAGGTAGAATATTAGTCATCTTAGAAGTATTCTGTCAATGTAAGAGCAAGGAAACAGAATTAAGATTTCCTGACTCTTAACTTACTGATCTTTTTGATCACAAATCCTTATAAAACATGTAGGAAAGACAAGAAGGATTAAAGTAATGAAAATATATTAAGTACTGAAGATATTTCAAAATACATCAAAATAGATTAGGCTCTCTATGAAAGCCCACTCTACAGAGACCCAGATGGAAGAAGGTGATTAAGATTCTATAAATCCTATGCTCACTCAGAGTTGGAGGAGATCTTTTTGATACTCTTACCCCAGAGAGAAATACTTTTTACTATATCCCTATTCCACTTGATGTGAGTCAGTGCCTCAATTTCCATTCTCCTGAAATATTAGAGTAGATTTGACAACTCAGTTCAAAATAAAGATTTATTAAGAATTTACTGTGGGAATTTCTACCTAAAAGTCAATGTTCTTTGATATCTAAAGGACAGTAAATCTCCAGATTGTGGAACACCTTGTGCAAGTTCCATAAATACATTTTTTCAAGGTCTTTTTTCAAAGATTTTTAAATAAGAAAATCTTACTGAGGCTATACATTGGGTAAATACATATTTTGTTTCTGTGCAGATATAGGATTGTGTTTTTGCAAAATGTAAACATATCCCTCAAATTCCCCTACGTTTTTAATGACTGAGGAATGTCTGAACAAGTTGAGTTATATAGAGACATAATTGTACAAAAATGATAATGCCATTAAATGGAAAGAAATATGTTAAGATACATGAAATTGATACAAAGCAAAGAGAAGAATAAAAATATGTACATTGACTATGGGGGAGAGGAGAACAACAACAAAATTTTCTAAGTCCATTGTCAGAAAACAGGTTAGAATTCCTCTGATGATGAAATACACTTTGGGGGGCAGTGCATTGAGTCAGCTGTTAAGTACCTGCACTTTGAGAAGACACACAATTTAGTAGTAACAAAGTGTAAAGAGTTCAGGTTTTATGATTTTCATTTTTCCTTTGTTATTTATTTGGCTTGCTTGCTCATTATTCATACTTGTTGAAATTGTTGATTCAACTTATAACAATTCTTAAAAGGTATGAATCAGCAGATTGGTACCATTTAAATATTATAATGAATATTTAGTATTCATAACTGAATATTTAATTGCTGAATATTTGAGACAACTATGTGTCCCAAACTTCTTAGCCTAGTGAACTTTTGGGGACACACTGACTGCATTTAGCCCCAAATGTATAACAGGTTGTCTTGCATAGAGGCTACCAACAATCACTTGATGGGGGTGTGTGTGTGTGTGTGTGTGTGTGTGTGTTTAATAGGATTATCTAAGAATAGATTTAGCATTGGAAGGGACCTTAGAGATCCTCTACTCCAAAGCTTCTTAAACGGTGGGGCAAGACCCCATATGGCAGCAGTAGAAGGTTATGTATACCTATTTTAGATACCTATAGATCTGAGGTTGCATAAAAAATTCTCTGGCAAAAAGGGGTCACGAGTGAAAAAGTGTAGGAAGCCCTGTAGTCTAGTCCAGTGGTTGCCTAACTTTTTTGATTCTTATAACCTTATCGGTCAAAAAAAACTATGAGTACCCTCCCATTAATATATATTTAGTTACAAATTTCATAGATGTACTGTTACGTTAATTTTATTATTTTAAATATATAGAATAATAGAAAATTAAGAAGATTGAATTAAAGAAAAATAATACTTGCAACTTTTTTATTATTATTATATACTAGTGGAAGAAAGAAACAAGTGCTTTAAAGCACTTTTTACATGCCAGACACTGCTCAGTACTGGGGATAAAAGTGCAAGCAAAAATAAAGATAATTGCTGCCCTCAGGGAAGACAACATATGAAAAGGAGCTGAAAGTGGGGGAGGGTGACAGGGGAGCAGCGCCTAGTGGAGAGTGGGACATCATAAGTCAGAGTTAGAACCAGGAGGAGAATGAAAGCTGGCTGGCATGAGCCCTTCTACAAAATGGAAGTGTGGCTTAATGGATAGAGAAGTGGCAAAGCCAGGATGACCTGGGTTCAAGTCTAGCCTTTGATAGTACTTTCAGCATGACCTTGGGCAAGTCATTCAGCTCTCCTTTCTCTAGATGATTCTCTAAGATTATAATGTGCACAGAAGGGATTAACCTGCATTGGTAGAAGATATTACAATTCTATTTCCTACCCTCATCCTTACCCATTTTAATGGGACAAAAACACTTTTTTGCTCTTATTAAGCCATTAATAATTTATTTTCATATTTATTTGTGTAATATTTTAGTGAAAGCAATGTGAATCGAATATGTTTTCCATTTTTTTTTAATTCTTCTGTGTGGCCTGGGGAGATAAGGGTAGATTTTAAATAATAATTGTTTGATCTAATTAACTAAATTGATTACTAATAATGTAGCCAGATAAGACCAGCTTATTTTATTTAAAATTTTTTTAGATTCAATAAGGAGCCACTTATGTTTATTAAGAAGGTTTGGTGATGTTGTTGTTTGGCCTTCATTCCTGAAGAGGACCATGACAGCAAGTAGATGTCATGACTTGCAGTGAATTGGATTTAAGTGAGAGGGCTGTGCAAAATCACCAGCCTCACTCTTTCCTTCAGAGGCATATAGGTCCAGGAGCAAGATATAGATCAGGATGACTGGATGACCCCGGATGTTTAAGGCAGTTGGAGTTAAGTGACTTGCCCAGGGTCACACAGCTGCTAAGTGTCTGAGGTGAGATTTGAACTCCTCCCAACTTGAAGGCCAGTGCTCTATCCACCATGCCACCTGGCTTCCCAGGTTAGTGACACGGTCAGACCTACCCTTCAGAAAAATCATTTTGAGGGCTATGTTGATCATGCATTGGAGGACACAAGTGCTTGAGGCAGGAGAAGCATTTATGATATTTATAATAATCTAGGTGAGAGGTAATCGTGACCTGAACTAAGTAGTCTGTGAGTGAAGAGAAGGGGGGTATATCCCAGAGATGTTGTAGAGAAACGACAATATTTGGCAACTGATTGACCATATGGGGTGAGTGAAAGCAAGGAGTCCAGGTCACAAATCTGGATGACTAGAAAAAATAGGGAGGTTTTGAAGAGGAGAGAGGAAGTTTAGAAGGAAAGGAAATCTGAGGATATCTGAACCCATCTGTCTCTGCTCAACTTTGTGACTCACTATCCCACCTAAAATGAAAAAGGAAAGGCAAAGATCATTTTCTGAGGCACAGAGCACACTGGGAGGCCCTGGCTGCAGCCACCAGGTGAGCAGAGGTGTTGGGGAAGAGGATTTTCCCCAATGGTATCTATACTGCTGCTGCTGTGGCTGCAGGGGGGAACGGGATTGGGGGGACGATGCTGATGAGAGGTTAGAGGAGGGATCAGTGCAGAGAACGGCTGATAGGGCTGCGTGGGAGAATATGCTGATGAGCGCATCTTTCCTTCCAGCTGGTCTATTGCCTCCCCCTCACTTGGGAGACCACTGATCTAGCCTAACCTCCTCATTTCTACAAATGAAGAGATTGAGACTGTGAGGCTCTGTGACTTGCCTGATGACAAACAGTAAATAGCAGTCATGCTTCAGTCCCAAGTTCTGACTCCAAAACCATCATTCTTTTTTTTTTGTTTTTGTTTTTTGTTTTTTGTTTTTGCTGGGCAATGGGGGTTAAGTGACTTGCCCAGGGTCACACAGCTAGTAAGTGTCAAGTGTCTGAGGCCGGATTTGAACTCGGGTACTCCTGACTCCAGGGCTGGTGCTTTATCCACTGCGCCACCTGGCTGCCCCCAAAACCATCATTCTTTCCCTCTGCATCTTGTTTCTACCCTATTTAAATGATGATTCTTAAAATAGTCCCTTTAAATATGAAGGGACTAATGCTAACTTTTTAGATACAATATAATCTTTAGTTTGAGATAGTCTTTGTAGGTAGTGATCATAATCTGTCTCTGAAAGTGTTTTCCTTTGCATAAATGTAACTAAATTTATACAGTATTTGTGTTCTTAACTCTGACCCGGTTAGCACCAAGTTCAAACCAACTCAGCCAAATAGTACTATCTTCTCTATTGATCATTTTGGATTCCTTGGAGGAAAAAAGACACTGGGTGTTCAGTATACCACTGTAGTTTGAAGCAAAGATACAGTATTTCACTCATGTTTTCTTATGAAGTTCACCTCAGCAAATTTCATTCAGATTTATTTAGAATGTTTATTGGGAGGGAGTTTGTGCTGTCATGAAAGGTCATTACACCGCGGGATATGTTTGATTTTGTTGTCTTGATTTGAAATTTACTTTTAAGCATAATTTTGCCTTATTTTTCACTGAAACCACCTACAAAATTCAGAGACCACCACATGCAAAGAATTGTGCTTTTGCTTCTGCTCTCATTAAAATTAATATTTCACAAAAACTTGCAGTAAGGCTTTGACAGTGGGTAGGTAAAATATAGGAAACACCCATGGATTTCTTGGTTTTCAGTTATTTGTAAATTCTCTCCCCCGCCCCAAGAACCATGGAAATACTTTGATAATATTGCATTCTTGTGGCACCTTTCCATTTAGTATAATCCTGTAATATGTTGTGTTTTACTCACCTAAAACTGTTATTTTCTTTGGTCACCCTTGTCTGTCTTCACTCTCCCTTGTTCCAGAAGCTACAAGACATTAGTCCCCTACTTGGGTATTTCTATATGTTTTTCGCCCTTTGAGATGTAGTAGTCTTTACCACCCAATGAGCTTTAGAACTGGTTTTCTTGGGCTCTGTAGCTCTCTTTCCATAAACACAGAATAGCCCAGCTCCATGTGATGGATTTTTCAAGGCTTAAACTATACTTTCTGCCTAAAAATGTAATAAAGCTTACTTTTGCTTTGTCACTCACTTCAGAATCTTCTTACTAGTGTAAAAATGATTTTACATAAAGTTGCATGTTAAATAGCTTTGAAATGTTCATCTCCTTCCAGTGCTCATCTTAAGCTTTCGTTATTATATTTGTAAGATGTCTAAAATTTGTCCCTGGGCAAATAGCAAGATATGCTGTGAATAGCTTATAACTTGGTTCTTCTCCTTCCTAACAATTTTTCTTGAACCAAAATGTAAAAAGTCTTAGCACTATTTTGATAGGCACAAAATGTTAATGATTTCCCACATGGGGGAGGGTTTGGTTTTTTCCCTATACTTAGATTATCAAAGAGTGGTTTTTCTTTAGACAGTGTATCTGATAACAAATCTGTGAAGCTTGTAAAACTGCTGGTTTACCAACCTTATTGGAAGTTGACTTGTTATTTATTTAAAATTTTATACAGGACAGCTTTTTATACATTTTAGTTAATATTTGGTTTTCTTCAGAAAGGATTTGATAATCAAGTAGAAGATTACAAAACTAATTCATTTTAAGGCATTTGTTAACCCACCACATGAGTGGAAAATTTTACATAGAGTGTTTTAGCTGAAGTTTTGCTTGCTGCTTTTCTTACTATTCCTAGATGTTAAAGTCTGGAATACTGATAGGTGTTTCCAAAGGAGAGAACTTATGTATCTTCATTATTATGAAGTTTTGTATAATATTGGGAGCAAGGTCAGTGTCAAATTATTTAATGCTTCATCAAGAAATTTTCTTTTAATGTTAAAATCCTCTCCTAAATTGGTAGAACTTAAACTAGGTTTGTTTTTACATTTGCTTCAAATTTTATTATTTGCATGACAGAATGTTTGTCATTTTGGCCTGTGAACACATACATTAAAGTATTACAGACTTCAACCAAGAATCATTTATTCATTGAATATGTTGATTCTTTTAAGACCCATGAGCCTCCAAAATATCAATCCCCATGTTACCAGGAGTTCCTTGGTTCATTCAATAACAATACTGAAGTGTATCCATCTTAATATGAGAATTCCATATAGACTTTGGATATAGATTTTGAATGATAACCTATTCTTATCCCCTTCCTTTTTTAACAGATGAGAAAATTGGGGTGTAGAAAGGCTAAAGAAATCATTATATTTAGAACTGGAAGAGACTCTACATGTCATCTAGTCTAAATCCTTCAGAAAGATTATCTAAGCAGCAGAATCTGAATTTAAACAGACACCAACTCCAGTGGTCTGTAAACTGTGTCATGAAACCAAGACTTAAAACATTTTACATTTAAAAGATGAAACCTTATGTTACATCTAGAAATGCAGGGTACAGTGGAACCTTATATAGCTTCAGACTAACATCAAAAAACGATGAGTCTACATGTAACTGGAAAATAATAAAATATTTTATAATTTAAAAAAAGATGAGTCTGAAATTACAGAATAAGTATAAAGAAATAGTTGTCTTAGAAACACACACTGTAGTGGTTTACAGTACTCCCAAGTAAAGATCCTTCCATTGAAGTCCTGTTTAAATCAGTAGATACAAATAAGAGAAATTTGTAATTAATGTGTTACAAACATGTTATTTTAAATGGATGCTTACAAAGTACTTCAAAAATTCTATGTCCCTAACTGGAAAATAATGAAATATTTTTATGAGATAAAAAAATTCTATGTCCTAAATATTCCAATGGCAGTCTTACTTACCTGGAAATATGCTTGGCAAATTCTTTTATAGTATTAAGGTGAACTTTAGTTCATTGTGAATTATGACAAGTTCTGAATTAGTATGATGTAAATTTTAAATAAATAAGTAACCACACCTCATTCTTCAAATGTTGAATATATTTAAACCAGCCTTATCAGGCTTGAGTCTCATGGTTACTACCATGAAAAGTTTACAAAATCCCCTTCCCTGTCATTATTTCAGCAGTGATGCATTCGCAATCTGATAAGTGTCTGAGGCCGGGTTTGAACTCAGGTCCTCCTGAATCCAGGGCCGGTGCTTTATCCACTGCACCACCTAGCTGCCCCCTCAATTGAACTTTTAAAAACATATTCCGGGTCCGGATAGCATGATTAACATAATTTTTTTGGATAGCAGACACAGTGATCCATTGATTCTGAAATTCTAATACTGATTTCTCCAAACACAATTCAAGAGCCAAGGTTTTCTTCTTATGAGGAAATGAGAACTTGAGGTGGTTTTTTTCTAGTGACCACTGTTAATACGGAATTCCTAAGAAATTAGTCCAGTTTTGTGAAAAGTTATGCAAAATAGAGCACCCTATCATATAGTTTCCTAAAAATGATGTGGTGATAAGGAGCAGAGATGCTCAGAAGTGATAGATTCAGCCCAGGAGCACAGAAATGGAAAACCACAATCCTTGTGGCATTGCCCATAGCAAAGGACCCCATCCTAGATTGGTCACCAATCCCTCAGTGAACTCCATGCATGAAGTTTTAAGAATCTTACTGGTGACAATGAGTAGTTTGACCAGCACCACTCTTCTCACTTATAGTCACCAGGAGAAAGTATAGAAGAGATCCAGGAAATAGAAGTTAGGATAGATGGTTTTATTTTATTTTCTTACCTGGGTTGCCCTTTAAAAAGATCAGGAATCCATCGAATTTGAAAATTACTAATGGCAGCTTTGTTGTCCTTCTACTAAAATTTTTATCTTAATTATAGAGCTATATGTGTAGAACTGTAAGGTACTCAGTTAATCACTCGTTTTTGAAGTCTCCAAAACAATTTATGATCAGTTTAGGAAAATGAATTAAAATATCCTTAAATGTAATTATCTGGAGTTCTTCTACAATAAATTTGCCATCAACTGTGGTCCAGGTATACTGAGAAATGTTTAACTGATTTTTCTTTAAAATTTTATATAAAGCTAACTAACACAAGCTCAGAGAAATTTACCTGGAATTACATGGCTTTGTCTGTTAAATGTCTACATACTATAGTGAATCCTCTGGTAGAGCAAATAATGACCCAACTGTTTAATCTCTTTGGATCTCTTTGATTAAATCACAGTGGTAGCTATTAGATATCACCACAGGGGACTGTGGTTTAGTGGGTCCTTGTCTTTACAATATGTGAGATTGTTAAGTGAAAGAACCACATCAAAGGAGAGCTATCATTAATAAGCTTAAACAGCAGGCTTGCCCATGATAGAGATTTTTTGCCATAAATGGAAATGAAGAATTCTGTTATTCTGTGACATCTGAATTACCAGTAATAGAAATGTTAATAGCCCACTTTGCTCACTTTCCTCAGACAAATACCACCTATTCTACTGGATACCTTCACTGTATCAGAAAAGACAGGTAAAACAGGCTTCTTTTGGCAATATAGAACAGGTGTAGTGAATCTAGCCTTGGCAAGGAGTACTCTCAAAACATTCCTGTAGAATTCACCCAACGTTCATCATTAAGTCGTAGATTCACGTTGTCTCTGTTCACAAAGGAGGGGAAACAAAACAAAACTTGGAGATAACAAGTTGGTGTCTCTTACCTTTTCTCAAACAGATAGTTAGGGGAAGAAAGGGGTATGTATGGTGAAGCAAGCAGATCATCACCTTGGTGTGAGGAGAGTAAGGAAACTAATGTACATGCATCATCTGGGACTCCTCTGGGAGGCTGGTGAATGTGGGGTGGGAAGGGGGCTCACATGGGGATTTATGATGTGCCTTTTAGTTGTTTATTAGTTTTATGGAGAACTTTTCCTCAAAGACACGCATCAACATGAGAAGCTTTTTGAACAGAGGAATAACAGGGTCAGACCTGTTGTTTAGGAAAATCTGTACGGCAGCTACAAAGGAAAAGGGGCCAGAAGGAAAAGAAAGAGATGAGCAGGGGAGACTGTTTCAGTAGTTTCAGGTAAAATGGACCAAAGCTGGCATCTTGGGGAGGATGGGGAGGAGGGAGGAAATGCATTTCAGTGGTAGAGCTGATGGTACCACTCTGGGCAGCCTTTGAGAGAAATAGGGACGTTCTCACAAGAGAGAGCTTTGGACGGAAGTGTACATGGGGCATGTTCAGTTAGAGATATCTGAACAAAACATACGATTCTCACAGGCAACTAGAATATAAAACGTTCATCCAGCATCTGTTCATTTGTAATGTTGCCAATAAAGTTCAAGTCTAAATACTTTTGTGAGGTTTTGAGGATATCAGTTTCCCAGATAGGTAAAAATGTAGGCGGGGCAGCTAGGTGGCGCAGCGGCTAGAGCACCAGCCCTGGAGTCAGGAGTACACCTGGGTTCAAATCCGGCCTTAGACACTTAACACTTACTAGCTGTGTGACCCTGGGCAAGTCACTTAACCCCAATTGCCTCACTTAAAAAAACAAAAACAAAAACAAAAATGTAGGCAGCATACATAGAAAAATGCTGATTACAGCTCTATTCACCGCCTGAGTGTGGAACCTCAGGAAGAAAGGACTACTTAAAAAACAAATCACATAAACTGCTTTCTGTTTGCTGGAGACACTGTTAAATAGAAGGCTTTCCTTTTTATTTTGTGAGGATTACTGTAAAAACTTAGTAAGCTTTTTATCTGTTCTATATAAATGGGAGGTAGGCATATTAATGTTAGTTGATAGTTAACATATGTGCCAGTTATATTTTGGCCAAATTAGCATTCATAACACATAAATTACCAGCCCTCAAATACTTAGCCTTCAATAAAATGCAATTCACAATGAAAACTTTTCATTTAAATGATTCTGAACTGCTTTTAGAAACTTAGTATGCTTCAGGATCATTACAAATATCACTTAATTGACAAGTGTTTATATACTTGATGAATGAATATGTAAATAGCATAAGCTAGACTCCTGAAATTGTTTTCTTGTTATTTTACAAACTTTATTCTTTTCATTTTCTTAAAGTATAAAGGAAAGAGTTATGATTATTTGAGTTTCCTTGTTTCTTGGTATCTGAATAAATGAGAGTTTATTATATTTGGGATATGGATTTAATTTTAAAAGTAGTAGGCTTTTGTTTTTTGTTTGTTTGTTTTGTTTTTGGTGAGGCAATTGGGGTTAAGTGACTTGCCCAGGGTCACACAGCTAGTAAGTGTCAAGTGTCTGAGGCCAGATTGGAACTCAGGTCCTCCTGACTCCAGGGCCGGTGCCCTATCCACTGCGCCACCTAGCTGCCCCCAAAGTACTAGTTTTTTATTGCAGAAGTGACAATTCTTGGTCCAAGTTGTTCTACACAAACCATGTAAGTTGAAGAGAATGATCCCGAGGTTGAGTAATTTTAAGATTTTTGTAACATTTGTAAGATTTTGTAAGCTTTTTAAAACAAGCTTTTATATTTATGATATTGATTGATGTCCTTTAATGTCATACATTTTGTGAACTAGAACAAATAGAATATCAGTACTTGCATATGTTTTTAGGTATTTAAAAAACTCCATTCAATCTTAGCTTTGTCATTTAGTATCTTGTATGACTTTGGGCAAGTCATTTAAGCTAAATATAATTTTCTTTATGAATAAGATGGGGTAATACTTGAACTGTGGGACAGCTAGGTGGTATGGTAGATAGAGCAATGGGCCCAGAGTGAGGAAGACTCATCTTCCTGAGTTCAAATCTGGCCTCAGATACTTACTAACAGTGTCACCCTGGACAAGTCACTTAACCCTTTGTGCCTCAGTTTCTTCCTCTGGAAAATGATCTGGAAAAGGAAATGGCAAACCACACCAGTATCTTTGCCAAGAAAACCCCAGATGGGATTACAAAGAGTTGAATGTGACTGACACAACTCAACAACAAAAAATGTACTTCATAAATATGGATTATTATTATTATCCTCATCACAGTTCTACTATAAGTCCAATTGGACGTTTATGATTCAAGTATATAATCTCTTCAGGGCAGGGATTGTGTCTTGTTTATTCTTGTACTGCATCTAGCACAGGCCAGTGCAGAATTGTACCTAATAAATATTGGCTGAAATGGAAAATCAGTTTTTGTTTTAAAGTAAACCAGATGTTAAAATTAGGTCTAAAGAACTAGTCATTGCTGTGAAGAAGAGCACAAGATAATTCAAGAGAAACCATTGAGACTGAGCTTGAGGGAGCCCACCTGTGACAGATTCCTACAGGATTAGCATGATCTCTCAAACAGCTTGGTATGAAAGAACTTACACCTGTTCTCTCCTTTATTTGTTTCAAACAAGTCAATCCTGTACAGCTGTGATAGACCTTGAATTTTTTTTTTTATATATGGTTGTAGTCATCAAAATATATTGAAGAATTTATTCATAACCAAAGGTTAGTGAAAGTTTTTAAAAAATATGTTAACTATGTTTCAGTGTAAGTGGTTTCCTTTGTATTCCAGTCTATTTTATTTTATGCATTTAAAAGTATAATTCTGAGAAGGGGTCCATAGGCTTCACAGGAGGGCCCAAAGGTCCATGATACTGAAAAGGTTTAGAACTGCTGTATTAGGAGTTTGTTCACAATTGGACCTCTAGTCTGTCTTCAGATACAGGTTTCTACTTGAGGTCTTTGACCATCAGTGGAGTTTTTAGATTTCACACCCAATTCTGGCACATTACTTTTTGTTTTTGTTTTTGGTGAGGCAATTGGGATTAAGTGACTTGCCCAGGGTCACACAGCTGAGGCTGGATTTGAACTCAGGTCCTCCTGACTCCAGGGCTAGTGCTCTATCCACTGTGCCACTTAGCTGCCCCCTGGCACATTACTTTTAATATTTATCTATATTATCCCGGGTAATCAGAAGGGTTCACCCTAACAACCCACATTAGAAAAGCCATATAGACAGCAAATAAATTGTCTCAATCATAATCTCCAGCTAAAAGAGCTAAAGGACAAGGAGATTGATCACAATTTCATGGAAGGCATGTTAGAGGAATTTGAGCATCTTATTAAAAAATATAAGTTGATAATTATGAGAAAAGGGATGTTTTGAATGAAGAACACAAGCAAAGACCCAGTGGAAGAAAAATGCCATGGATGTGTGGGGAATTATAAGTAACCCAGAATGGCTAGCCCATAGAGTTTGTGTTTAGTTGTGAGAGGTAAGGATAGAAGCGCACTTTGGGACCTATGTTGGGGGACTTTGAATGGGAGTCTGTGGAGATTGTATCATATTTCCTTATATGGGAGGCTGACAACTAGATTACAGTAGTACTTGAGGAAGGTTAATCTAGTTATGGTATACAGGATAGACTCCAAAGGGGAAGAGACTGGAGCAAACCAGCTAAGAAGTGGACTATTACAGTGGTTCAGGTGCAGAATAAGAACCTGGGCTAGGTTAGTGGGAACAAAAATGGAAAAGAAGAAACAAGAGTTTCCATTACCAAGGAAGAAATGGGAGGATTTTTGAATTGGTTGAATAGATGAGATGAAAGAAAGGGAGAAACCAAAGATCACTTGAGATTTAAGTCAAGGTGAATGAGAGATTGGTGCTAAGTCATGGATGGGGAGCAAAAGTAATTTAGATTTTATATATACTTTCCTTACATTTTAATCAACTATTTCACCATTTGCCCATAATTTATCTTCTGCTCCAGCAAAAGTTATACTTCATTATAGTAACGAAGGTTTAAAAATTTTTTAAAATTTTTATTGCCATTACATTAATCTACCATTTTTCAGTATGTCCCTGTTATTAAATAATTATGGGTAAGAATTTCCACCCCAAAAGTATTGTTAACATATAGAATGCCTCGTTAACCATTAGAGCTTATCAAACTAGTGCTGCTACCTGAGTGCGTGAGTATTCCTTACAACTATACAGATCATGCTTTCTTACCTTTTATGCATTGAGCCAAGTTATTTAAATACTCTGTTTCCTCATCTCTCAAGTGAGATGATTAAATAATTGCTAAGGTCCAAATATCACTTCAACAATATTTAATACAACTATTATTACATTGATTCCTATTGGCATTAATTACTTTAAATTACTTGGGGGCAGCTAGGTGGCGCAGTGGATAAAGCACTGGCCTTGGATTCAGGAGGACCTGAGTTCAAATCCAGCCTCAGACACTTGACACTTAACTAGCTGTCTGACCCTGGGCAAGTCACTTAACCCTCATTGCCCTGCAAAAAAAAAAATTTTTAATTACTTAAAGTTATATCAAATTATAATATTAATTTAATTAATACAATTAATAGTTTAATTGTAATGAGAACACTTATTAAACTTGGACTTTAGAAGTCAAAACTAAAATTGAGGTGATTTTAGGTGCTTTAGGTGGCATGCAGAGAAAATTCAACTAAAGTCTTATTTTTATAAATATAATCTTACTTTACTTAGTTTATAGTTTTATATAACTAAGTTTATGCTTCTTCCCATGTAATATCAAACGAATGCTACTCCAAGGCTCTTAAACACTAGGTAGGCATGTTTGGAATCTCCTTATAGTTACATAGGACAAATCTGAAAGTGTAGTGTCACCTTCAATTTATTGAACATATTGAATGGTCAGACTTACCTGAATATTAGAATGCTTGACACATGCAAGAAAGATTATAGTTATTCCACTTGTCTCCAAAGAGCAAATGAGGACCGATAGTAGACAGTTCAGGGTTGTATTATTAAGAGACACTTTGTAACACTTTTGAGCTGTCTAAAAATAAGCCAGACCTCCTCAAGAGTAAATGACTTGTCGGGGCAGCTAGGTGGCACAGTGGATAAAGCACCGGCCCTGGATTCAGGAGTACCTGAGTTCAAATCCAGCCTCAGACACTTGACACTTACTAGCTGTGTGACCCTGGGCAAGTCACTTAACCCCCATACCCCCGCCAAAAAAAAAAAAAAGAGTAAATGACTTGTCCATCTCTGGAGGACAGGCAACAAAAGTTGAGTGACGCCTTGTTGGGCACCATTAAAAACGACACTTCTGTTTCTTTGAATTTATGCTCTACCACATAAGATTTTGAGTTGCTTTATTTTTTATACCTTTGTATAAACATCAACATTAGCTTTTACTTCCCAAAGTGATTTGATTGTGAGAGGTTAAATGTTCTTTTTAAAGGTGCTTTCACAAAGTAGCACACTAATCCTTTGCTGGAGTGTAACTCTTTTCCCTTTCATAGGGGATTTAATTTCTTTAGCAACCCAAAAAAATTAGACATGCTTTATTGATTTGATGTATACTTTTGAGTAGGACCAAATAGTTTGAAAAAGGAAATAGTAAAGGGAGCTTTTATATCATGGACTTCAAAACTGTGAAGAAAAAAAATGAATTTGCTTTGAACAGGTATCAAAATTATTTTGTTACATATAGTTCAAGCATCATAGCTTTAAGCATAAAGGCACACAATAGATAAGCATCTTAGAAGAATTTTTTAAAAGCGCTAAACAAGGTATGGCTTAGAATCTACTTGTACTAAGTGTATATAATATTCCAGTAGATCATGGATTATTCTAGGACATCTTTTGGTTCAAAAGGAAGAATGCTATATTCATTCTTATTGCTAAAAAGAAAATTAAGTTGAAAAGATGGAAAAAAATTTGTATCCTAAGAAAATTTTGGAAGGAGGGCAGTAAATAAAACTGAAATTGATTTCATGAAAGCTGACCTTGAGGAAGCTAACTTAGAGGCATAAGGAAGGATTCAGTCAAAAGAAAGTATACAAATCAGAGGATTCCAGAGGACTCAGTGCATAGAATGGGAATCTGATCCGGAAGCCAGTTATGTAACCTCACCTGAAATACCATGCCACCAAAAGCGAAAATTACATAGTTCCAGTGTGTAGAAAGAGTCAAAGCAAGGAAATTCTTCTCAAAAAAGACAAAACTACAGTAGTCCTTGAATTTATCATTCAGAAAGTAATATATTTATCCTCATTCTGTGATGATAAATGTTGTTGACATGGCAGAAGCTCTTCATTTTTTTCTTTAAAAGTCTGCAAAAAATGTATGTTGTGTGAAATGATCTGAACTGTATATTTAGTGTTAGAATCCATTAAACCAGAATAGGAAAGAGAAATGGTTTCAAATGATCAAGCCCCTTAATCACCTGAATTCCAGAGTTCTTAAGGCACTGGCACATGGCCTCTCTGTTAATTTCCTCTGCAGCCACCCCATTTTTGCCCCAAGATATCCTGATATGATGGCCTTTCCCAAGATCCTGTAGGACATGTGCCCCATTTGTTTCTGGTCCTGTATGACATCAGAATGATATGTGCTTTCAAGTGTCTGGCAAGTAGAAGAGGGCTTGTTTTTGGCCTCAGACAGAGCTGAAATAGGAGCAGTTGGTTGAAGAGAATCAGATTTAGGCTTTCTATAAGAAAATGCTTCCTGACATTAGGTCTGTCTCATCAAAAGGATTGTGTGGTTTGAAGTGGTGAACTCTCCCATACTGGAGTCTTCAAACAAAGGTTGCCACTGAGGGGACCAATTTTTAATTGGGGAGTGTTAGCTAAGCGGCTCGCCACAATATTGGGGCAAGGAAGGAGACCAGCAGCCTCCTTCAAAACAGAATAGGATTTATTTTAACAAGAACGAACTTAAAAAAAACAACCCACAAACAGGATCAGTAGGATCAAGGGAAAGGAAATAAAATGGGGAAAGGGAAATTATACAACCTGAAGAAATACCACTGCCCAGGAATCAGCTGAGAATACACAGCAGAGCTCCTGTCGCCTTCCAGCGTCCAGCTAGAATGGCGAATTCTCCTCCCCCAATCCCAGAAACCCTCCAGCCCCCAGCCAATTGGATAGCCGCTCTGACAGTCACGACTGCCTTTACTATGCTTCCAATCATTATAATTTTGCCAGGCCCATGTAGGCATCAGCGAGTGGCGATGACGTGAGGTGCCAGCACCATGGCAAATGGCTACAACCAGTGGGTGGAACACTGTGGTTTGCAGAGCCCTAGACCAGTGCGCACCGAAGCATAAAAACCTCAAATAACAATTAATTCTTTACATCCCCCCCCTTTGTTTCATCAAGAAACACAGGGTGTTTCCTTGATGGAACAATAAATAATAAACAATAAGCAATAAATCAAATTTTTTAAAATAACAGAATATCATAACCAATGCTAACAAACAATATACTAATAACAACATAGGAAAGGGAAAATACATATTACAGATGATGTATATAGTAACAGAAGGAAAAACAAAAATGTCCATTTAAAGTCCTTAAAATCTTGTCTTCGAAGGAGTATTGAGATGTCATCAAGGTAACTGGACTCTGGTTTGGATTCTGGCTGTCTCTGGATTCTGGTTGTCTCTGGAACTGCTGGATTTTTATTAATCTGTAGCATAGCATTGTCCAAAAATGTTCAAATTAAACAATGAAAGTTCTTCAAAATATACGAAACAAGTTTAAACTTGATGTATATACAGCATATTGGAGTCCCCCCTTTGGAGGATACTCATATCCATACGCAATACAAAATTGAGACAGTTATGACATTACTAACACTTTTACCACTATATGTCTGGATCAAGGCCAAATTTAGTTATGTGTCCATGATGACACCTGAAAATGTTATGGAAAGGTTGCCATACCACATCTTGTGGTGCATGGACATCTAATAATTGTGCTAGGCCTCAGGTGGATGGATTCTGACCATGCCACCAGATTGAGTGAAGAAGCCAAGTTAAGTTAAACCAGGTGCATGCATTAGGGCTAACATGACACCAGAACATTTTTGGAGTGAGAGAGGAAGAAACTGGACTATGTCCAGCAATTGTGCTCTACATTGTCAAAGGGATTTTTGTTAGTGTTCCCTTCAATCCTGAGGTATGTTTTCCTTATGTGGAGCTTATTTGTAGGTAAACTTTTGTCTCTTTATTCAAGGAGATGTTACCTGAAAGTATCCTACTTGGAAAAAATGTGAATCAATCTTTGACATTAATTATGTAGTTATCTGTTATTGTCTAGTTGGCACATCCCCCTAGGCAGTCCATTTTCCTGACAATTTAAAGGACTTGCAAGGATTTTTACTTTGGATTTGAAAGTAATTCATGTACAAATTTCGGATTTTGATTTTTACTTTTTCCTGTATAAAAAATTGGGGTCCAGTGATGATTAAAATGCCTGTTTTCTTGAGGAACAGCCTAGCTGAGTTTGGAGAGATTTGTCATGAGTCTAGCCACAGGGTTTGTCTTTTGGCTATACTAATGCTTGAATATCTACTTTTTAAAATGTTGATGTATTTTGTTTTTAAATCAATACATTTTTCAATATAGCAGAAAACAAAAAAGGGGGAAAACAGTTCAGCAGAGCTGTCCAGTCCAGTCAGCCAAGAAACACTTTGATTAAGCACTTCCACCTCTCACAACCAGCTCCCTTCCTGCCTTCCCAGTCTTCTTGTACTTGACTGAACTCTAGATAGAGGGGAGAAGGCCTAGGGTCCATCTCCATCTCCAGGCTGACTGCCCCGTGTCTAGGATGCCCCTCCTTCTCAGTTCCTTCTCTTAGTTCCCCTGGCTTCCTTCCACACTTAGCTTGGCTCCCTCTCACCTTCTTGAGCAGGCCGTTCTTGGTCCTCCAGCAGTTAATGCCTTCCCAAGATCACCTTCCATCCATTCTGTATATATCTTTGGGGAGGGGGCAATGGGGGTTAAGTGACTTGCCCAAGGTCACACAGCTAGTAAGTGTCAAGTGTCTGAGGCTGGATTTGAACTCAGGTACTCCTGAATCCAGGGCCAGTGCTTTATCCACTGCGCCACCTAGCCGCCCCTCATTCTGTATATATCTTGAACATGGTGAAGTAGTGTTTTATCTTTGTTTCCTCTTTTCAAATGAGAGCTCTGTAGGGCCAGAGACTATGTTTGCCTCTAACCCAGGCATTAAAAACTCAGCGTCTGACACATAGTAAAGCTTAAACATTTTTTGACTGACTCCCACGCTCTGTGCTAACCATTAGGAACATAAAGCCCCTGTTCTCAAGGAGCACCCATTCTAATGAGAGAGACAACATACTCATACCTACGTACACACACCATACACACTGCATATGTGGAAGGTGCTTTCAGAGGAAAGGGATGAGCAGTGGTGGGAAGGGGAAGGATCAGCAAAGGTCTGTTAAACAGGGTGGTATTTGAGCTGAATCCTGAGGGAAACCAGGGAAACTGAGAGCAGGAAGCGAGGTGGGAGGACCTTGAGGCATGGGGAGTAACCAGTGCAAAGACAGAGTCAAGAAATGAAATGTCATGTGTGAGGAATCAGAGGTTAGCCAATACAACTGGATCATAGAAGGGAGTGGATGAGGGTCAAGTGTCAGAAGACTGGAAAGGTAAGAGAGAGCTAGCTTGTGAAAAACTCTTTTTTGTTTGTTTGGTTTTTTGTGAAAAACTCTTAATGCCAAACAAAGGAGTGTGTATTTGTTTCTATACCTAACAGAGAGCCAACACATCAGCCTCATTCCACTTCATATAAAGCATTCCTCCCACATAGTCCTCTAGCTCTGCAGAGAGAAGAGAGGCAGATGCATTGCTCTATCTCCTCTTTGAGCTCGCTCGGTCATTATGTCACAGTATTCAGTTTGGGTTGTATGCTGTTTTTATTCTTTTCATTCACACTGTAGCTATTGTATATATTACTTTCCTCGTTGTTTGTTTCACTTTGTAGTAGCTCACATAAGTACTCTTCTCTGTATTCATCATGTTTACAGCACAGTAGTTTTCCATTACATTCCTGCACCATAGTTTGTTTAGCCATTCCCCAATTGAGAGGCATCTTTGTTTCCAGTTCTTTGCTACCAAAAAAAAAATGCTGCTATAAATGTTTTAGCATAGAGAGCTTTTCCATTTATCACTCAGGTCCTTGGGGTAGGTGCCTGTCAGTGAGATCTCTAGAACAAAGGGTATGGACATTTTAGCCACTTTTCTTAAACATACCTCCAAACAATCCATTTCTTGAGTTACTGGGATGTTTCCATCTGCATCACTGTCCACATTGAGGATATTAGCAATCCTTGAAGTGTTAACGGATGTTCCTAGGTAGTAGGCACTCCCTATGATGAGGTCTAAGGCTTATTCTTTAAAGAACCATTCCAAGAATTTGCTCAACTTTAGACAAAGTCAGTAATAGTAGATCCATCTCTCAAGCACAATTGCCCTTATATGCCTTGATTGCCATTACAATTCAAATTGGAGTCTTAAAAGCGTTTCAGTTCGTTTTGCAGTAAAGACACACAAGAGTGATCTTTATTTCTGAAAGCAGTTTTCATGGGTTGTTCTGGTCTGCGCTTGAATTTGAAGGGAAACAAGGCTTTGTTCATGTGGTTTCTAACTCCATAAAGCAGCTTACAGCTGGGATTGGCTTTCAGTAGATGGACGCTAAGATCTGCCCACCCGGGAATAAAATTGTCCCAACTTTAGTTGCTCCTGACAAGACTCTCTCCATTGCCAAGTTCAGGGGCCTTGTCTCAGTCCTCATCCTCCTTGGGCTCTTGGCAGCCTCTGACACTCTCAATCACTCTCTTCTCCTGGATACTCCCCTCTCTCTAGGTTTTTGTTCTATTTCTCTCTTCTGGTCCTCCTCCAGTTCTCCTACTATGGCTCTGACTTCTCCTCAGTCTCCTTTGCTGGATCTTCACCTAGGTTATGCCCAGTGACTATGGTTGTCCCCCAAGGCTCTGTATTGGGCCTTCTGCTCTTCTCCTTCTGTGCTGTTTTACTTGATGGACTCATTAGCGTCAGTGGTTTCAGTTGTCATCTATAAGCAGTCTCACATCTCCAGCTGCTTATTGGACTTCCTGAACTACATAGACATCTGAAACTCAAAGTATCTAAAATTGAACTCGGCACTCGCCCCACAAATCCTCACCTCTCCCAAACTTCATTGTATCATGGAAGGTAATCACCCAAACTCACAGTCTAGTGGTCATCCTCTCATGCCCCATATCCAGTCAGTTGCCAAGTCCTGTTGCTTCTACCTCCATAACATCTCTCAACTCTGTCGCTGGTACCACCCTGGTTGTGGCTCTCATCAATCACACCTGGACTATTGCAATAGTTTTAGCATCGGTCTTCCTGCTTCGTCTTTCCCCACTCCAGCCTACCCTCCGTTCAGCTGTCAAACTGATTATCCTAAAGCACAAGGCTGACCATCTCACTGCCCTGATTCCATACATGCCATTGGCTTCCTGTTGCCTCCAGTATCAAATAGAAAATCCTGTTTAGAATTGAAAGCCTGGGTCATGCTTTCCCAGCCTTCTGATACCGTGCTTGCCATTTGTGGTCCAGTGACCTTGGCCTCTCTACTGTGGCTTGCAGAACACACTCCATCTGTAGTTCAGTTCTTTCCCTCCTCATCTCCATCCCCAGGCTTCTGTAACTTCCTTCAGGTCCCAGCTAAAACCCCACCTTCTACAAAACCCCTTTTCCAGTCCTCTTCCCAGTGCCGAGCCTCGGGGGTCACCTGCGGCTTATCCTCTACGTATCTCGGTTGCACGTGGTTGTTTTCATGTTCTCTCTGCCATTAAACCATGAGCTCTATCTTTTCCCTTCATTGTGTCCCCAGCACTTAGCACAGTGTCTGCTGCACAGTTGCCAGTTAATGAATGCTTGTTGTTCACTTGTGTTCCCCAGGAGTAGTTGTGGAGAACTCAAGATCACCTTGACACTGATGGGATGAGACATCTGAGTGGGACTTTGGTGGAGAGAAACGTATTCTTATTTTCATTGACCCAAGGAAGCTGTCTGAGTGGCTCTCACTTCTGGTTCCAAGGACCAAATGGGACCACACTGGAGGGGACACCTGTCAAACCAAAATGCAAATGTCCTCATGCAAGTTCAAGGAAGACAGAAACCCATGAATTAGAAGGGTCAGAAATCCCTTGAGTTTGGTTTTCAGTGGAAATACAGACTGAGAAATAGTGTCATTGTCGATCCCCTGACCTTTGGGGGTTTAAGCAGGAAGTATCTGAAAAGCTGTGACCTGGAGAAGTCAAGCATGTTTAGCCACTTGGATTTTAGATCCAAATCTCCTGTTCTGAATCCCACCACATTCCAGAATTCCTCCCACCAAAGGTGGATTGTTCACCCGTTTTTCTGCATCAGACCACTTGAAAATGTTCGGACACTTCATCATATAAAAGCTGTTTGAAATTCTGACCATTTTATTTAAGGGAATTCATTACTGAAGATTTCTTTCAGTAATTTGACTGCCAAAACTCTACTTTTTCTCCCCAGCAAGATTCAGAATTAGTCACCCCTTTACTTATATATAGTAGTATTGTGACTCAATATCACCTGTGCAAACCACAGAGACAAATGATGACCTGGTCCCAGGTGGCTGGAATGAGCGTCTTTTGATTTGTTTCCACTAAGTTTATTACTTTGTTAATTTGTAGTATTTGTCTTATACTCAAAGATAAGTTATTCTAAAACCCATATGGCTTTCCATTCTGTTTGATACACTGAAAGGTATAATTATAGATTATCCTGTTATAGGACAAACATACTATAAAAGAACCTGAATCCTATTTCAGATTAATATTGTTTTATTTTGCCAAAAAACAAAACAAAAAAATCTGACAAGATTAGGGAATGGGTTATGTACTGGCCAGTATCATAGTTAGGTGTTGACAGTTATCATGTACTGTAAATGAACTACCAGTTTGCAAAGAATTGGAAAATACTCAGACCAGTATTGAGTCTGGCTTGATCTTTCTTAATTACTCCTGAAAGAACTTCAAGATCTTACTCTTGCAGAGCCTCAGAAACAAAATTATGAGCAATGTTGCCAATATTCTGGTCAGACTTTTTTAGTTGATTGTTATGGGATTTGGGGAAAGGCAAAAGATTTTGTTTTACTCAATTCCAGAAAAACATAAACTACTAAATTTTTTTAAAAGTATTAATGCTACATTATTCTGTTTTTCCTACTGAAAAACACGCCGCTTAAGGAAATACTTTAAAATTCTAAAATGTTTAGCCACCTCCCCCATATATGACTACTTTGACCAAAAGTTAATCGTTTTGATGATTCATTTGGAATAACAAAAACACCACTCAAAATAGATGCATAAAAAGTTTTTTGCTGTAAAGTTAAATGTTTGGTTCAACTATATAAATATATTTGCCTTGTTTGAATATGTAACCACAAACCTGGTAATTAAAAATGAAACTTTTTTAATAAGTGGATTTGAGGGGCAGCTAGGTGGTGCATTGGATAAAGCACCAGCCCTGGATTCAGGAGGACCTGAGTTCAAATCTGGCCTCACCCACTTGACACTTACTAGCTGTGACTCTGAGCAAGTCACTTAACCCTCATTGCCCCCCCCCAAAAAAGTGTATTTGAAATTGTTTCCACTTATGTTTTTGGACTCTTCAAATTAGTCTGTGGTGGCTTAATGTTTAATTTGAACCTGGGTCATTCTGTATATTTTTTTAAATAAATTCATTTTTAGTAAAAATATACAGAGTTGAATGTGGGCTTAGTATAATTGTGCTTTTTATTTTTTTCCTAAGGGGCAGTTCCATTTTGGAACTAATTTTATTCCTCTCAGTATACATATATCTTTCATTCTTATTGTAGTTCCAGGAGTTGTGAATGAGTATATGTTTGATGGTGACAAATGTGCTTCCCGCTTAACTTTGATGTAATAGTAAGACTTGAATATTGCACTAGTTTGTCGATGAAAGTTCACTCAGGGAATTTCTAATGTAAATGAAACTATATAAACAAATGAGATTGGACTTAATGTTTGACCACAAAGTACAGAACTAGCAATAGTAGGTGGAAATTGCAAAAGAGAATATAGACTTAAAGAAATGGGGGAGGGATCTTAGTGATTAGCACTAAGTGAAATGGGCTACCAAGCTTTCTTTGAAGGTTTTCAGGCAGAAAGATCAGGCAACCGCCTGTTAGGTATATTGTATTGACAAATTTTATTTGGTAATGGGGCTGATTCTGTGGCCTCTGTGGTCCCTTACAACTTTGAGTTTCTGTAATTTAGGGAAATTATTTTACTCTCAAATAAAATTTGTTTCATATATTGAATTTTCCAAATTCCCCTAGCTAAATGCCTATAATACATCACTTCTAAGCTCAAAGTTACAAAGGGGAAATGCAGCATGGATTATTGTTTTAATTTGGTTGCAAATATGTTTTTACCTTCAAAAACAAGAATGATACTTTTAGGAAAAATAGGCTCTGTAAAAATTCAAAATATTTCACAGATGATTTGTAACATAATTGCAGTGGTTTAAGTCAGGAGGCTACCTAACCTCCATTTACCAATTTAGAAATTAGAGGCAAAAAAGTGAACAAATGACTTGTCCAAAAAACCAGTGAGTCATTAGTTGAGCTGTTGACTCCTTCTATTGTCCTATTTACTGGCTAGTTGGTTGGTTGGTTTTCCCCTCTCCTCAACCATAGTGTTTATGATTCTTCTCTATCCCCTGCCACCACCCCATTTGTCATTCCTGAAAATTAGATTACTTCTCTCTGTGCATTCTTTGTGCCTGTCAAACTAGCTTGGTAGCTGTTCCCTGAACTTATTAACCTTCAATTTCCCATCTTCTTGACATAGCTCAGGTTAATCTCCATACTGACTCTTATCTGTTTAGCATCCTTAGTGTCCTTCAAGGTTTAGCTCAGGGTCTACCTCCCTCCAAAAAATTTCCCGATCCTTTCCCCACCCCTCCCCAAGCTATTAGTGTTCTCTCCTTCATATTATTTTGGTTTTACTTACCTGTTCATGTATTTTGCTTCTCCCTGCCTCCTTTTAAAGTTACTGTGTTCTAATTTTATATAGATAGCACATAATGTAATACCTCGTGTGGTTGATGTGTAATACATACTTGAATTCTGTTGCAATTTCTTCTGTTACCAAATATCAATTTCCAATTATTTTCTTTAACCAGTTCTGCATAGACTCTGTCATTTAAAAATATAAACTGGATTTGTCTTTCCCCTTAATGTAAGTTGGATACCTCTCACTGTAGAGGATTTTAATGAATCATATATCATTTTTAAATTCATCAATCCTATCAGAGAATAATGTATTGTTATTTAAAGTCTTTAACATGCTATTTCTCACAGTTACTATGATTGTAGTTTTTGAGCATGTGGTTTTCTAGCTAGCTGCTCTTTCTTGCTGGACTGAGCCTTCCTTTAGTCTTGATCCCATCCTTTGAGAACTGACTGTGGTTCTAATTAACATGCCTCAAGTACAGCCTAAAGCTGTTGCTTCCCCAGAACACCTATGTCTTTTTTCACTTCTAGAAACTCTTTTCAACCTCCTCTTCTCCTCTTGTACCAAACCAGATAGTTTTTGTTGGTTGGAAGATTAGGCTAAGGGTAAAGCCGAGGGAGAAAGTAGGTGTCATCATGAGAAAATGTTGAAGTTGTCTAGTGAGAATAAAAGTGAGACAGTTATCAGTAGTAACTGGGGGAGGGGAATTTGAAGCAGAGGCAAGAGCAATGTAAGGTAAGGATGATGGTGATGATACTTTTCTGGGCTATTGTGAAGAAAATTCTTTGTCAGGTATAACATACTATATAAATGTTAGCTTTTATTGTTGCAATAATTAACCTCAGGTGTTTTGTAAGGAAATATCCCTTTGGAGTACTATATAAATGTAGTTTATTATTAAAAAAAAGATGAGCAGGATGCTATCAGAAAAACCTGGAAAGACTTACATGAGCTGATGCAAAGTGAAATGTACTGTATACAAAATAACAGCAATATTATAAGATGATCTGCTGAGAATAACTTAGTTATTTTCAACAATGCAATGATATAAGACAACTCTCAAGGACTTATGAAAAATGCAATCTATCTATGGAGAAAGAACTAATGGTACCTGAATATAGATGGAAGTACATTTTATTGTTGTTGGTTCCTTTTTCTAAAGTTTTTTGTCTGATATGTTTTTCATGATTGCACATGCATAATTTATATTCAATTTCTTGAGTTCTTAAGGGGGAGATAGGTAGGAAGGATGAGAATTTGAAACACAAAGTTTTAAAAATCTTTGTTACAATTTGTTTCTACATGTAAGATGGGGGAAATTCTAAATAAAAAGAATAAAAATGAGAGAAGAATGAGCAATCTAAGAGGGTACTAAAGGAATGGAATCCTCTGTGCCTCCTCCATTCTTTCCTCACCTTAGCCAAAGCACGAGAAGAAGTTTGTTGTTGTCAGCCATCTTTAAAGGCCCCGAACACTCAAGTCTCTTGCCAGATGTTAGGGGAAATGTAAAATTCATTCAAGAATGTCAGATGTACCATTGTAGTGATGAGACTTTTTGTAAAGTTGGTTTTTATATAGTGAAATATAGGCAGTTTGGAAAAGAAAAATGAACAATACTCATTTACTCAGTTACGTTCTAGAGTCCTGAGCCTCCTACCAAGTGTTCACTTATACCCAGGAGAATTTTCCTTTTAAGAGGCTGGCTTAATATCAGCCAGCTGGCACTTTATCTTTTGGTAGAATTTGAATACCTAAATTTTAGTAATACTAATAAATCACTACTCTGTTTTTACACATGATACTGGAATTTTTGCCACTAAAAAGCTATTAATTTATAATTCAGAAATGTCAAATAATTGAGCCTTAAAATTAGGCCTACCAGTATATTGCTGCATTTCCTACCTGCATAATCAATTGAGCATTTGTAAAGTAACCTACTTACTCTGGGCCAGGCACAGGTTCTGGGGGGATAAAGACAAAAGCAAAACAATTTCCTAAATTATAATTAAGGAGACAAATACATGTCAGAGTCTATTCAAGGCAATTGTGGAGCAAGATGGAATTGGGCACAATATAAATAGTGTCCCAAAAGTATTGTGTGTGTATACCTACATAGAATAAATATGTACACACATACACACACACTAGTATATGCACACACATGCTAGATGTATAGGTACTAGGTGCTAGGGAGGTCAGAAAAAGGGCCATGTAGGAGGCACCAGAGCCAAGCCTCCCAGGAGACCAGGGGTTCCAGGAAGTAGTGGGGAAGAGAAAACTCAACAGACAAACAAATGCACAAGAGGCCAGTTGGGCTGGACTGCCAGTGGCAAGAATGGGGAGTAATGTGTCATAAGACTGGGAAGGAGAAACAACAGTTTAACTCTAGAAGTAATAGGGAGCCACTGGAGTTTATTGAAAAGAAATTATATGGTCAGACCTAGTTTTGGATAATCACACAAAACTTTGAAGCAGGGAGGCCAATAAGGAGGTTATTATTATAGTAGTCTAGGTAAGGGGGATGATGGAATGGAGGAGGGAGACTCAGAGGGAGCTCTAATAAAGTTTGGCAGCTGATTGACCCCACGTTAGTAAGGTTTACCATGTAATTTTTCTCTTTCCAAGTTGACAGAGTCTGTGGGTCCTATTTGAAGAAGCCCTGTTTTTGTTTTCCATTCTCATTGTAAAGAACAATGAAAAATGCTTTTCAGTTCAAATTCTTTAGAAGCTTTTTTCACTTTTGTCTTTTAAGCCTAATCTTCTCTAGATTGCCAACACTATACCCAGAGGAAGAGCAATGTAGTGATTTAAGAATTGCTTTGTAAAGTAATTTTAAATTGGTAATTTTGTTTGATAGGTCTTTATAACTGCATGATTAGCGATAGCAAATGTTAGTTTTCTCTTCTATAATGAGCAAGCAGCCAGTTAGAATTCCCTAATGTTCTGAGAGCTCCATAAGATGACACTCAGGAAAATAAGAGGGCTTCAGAACATTGGGAAGCCTTGATGTTGATTGAGGCTGTAATGATTTGTATTGATCTTCACATGTAAACACTAATGACTCATGTGTTTTTTGTACTCTTATTGCATGCCTATGGCAAAAATGGGTTACTGAAAATTTCTATTTGAATGCTTTAAAGTTATTTCCTCATAAGATTTCCATAATTGATTTTATGATTTCCTAGGTATAAATATAATTACCTGAAAAACAAAGCCTTGTGCATTCCATTTTTAAAATGCAAGGTATTGCACCAGCCCTGGATTCAGGAGGACCTGAGTTCAAATCTGCCCTCAGATACTTGACACTTACTAGCTGTGTGACCCTGGGCAAGTCACTTAACCCTAATTGCCTCACCAAAAAAAATGCAAGGTATTGTACAAGTCAGTTCACTGTGATTATCTGCTTACAAGGAATATCTCAACTAAATTTTTATGTTACTTGTTTTGCCGTGCTTTAATTTTATTAACTTTCATAATATCTCTGTGGTGGGAATAACATTTTGTCTGGTATTTAAAAGTAGAGTATATTTTGTGGAGGGAGTAGATAGGCAGGTATTTTTAACATTCTACCAAAATAATTTCAAATGAAATAACAAATTTGGAGAATAATATACACACTCAATTGGGTAAAGAAATCTCTTACCCTGCAGAAAAGTAGGAGGGGAAAAGGAGTTAAGGGAGGGCAAATTCAGGGAGGGGTAGGAGGAAGCAAAACATTTTTGAGGAGGGAAGGATGAAAGGAGAAAGAACAGAATAAACAGTAGTGGTGAGAGGAATAGGAAGAGAGAAATACAGTTAGCAGGGGTAACTGAAAAAAAAAATTTGAAGCAAGTTCCTCTGATAAATCCTCATTTCTCAAATATATAGAGAACTGAGTCAATTTTATAAAAATAAGAGCCATTCCCTAACTGATAAATAACCAAAAGATATGAAGTTTTCAAATGAAGTGATCAAAGCTATCTGTAGCAATATGAAAAAATGCTCTAACTCACTATTGATTGGAGAGATGCAAATCAAAACAATTCTAGGGTACTACCTTATACCTATTAGATTGGTTAACAGAATAGAAGAGGAAAATGACAAATATTATAGGGGATATGGGAAAAATGAGACATTCCTGCACTATTGGAATTGTGAACTGATTCAACCATTCTGTGGAGCAATTTAGAACTGTGCCCAAAGGGATATAAAATCATGCATGCTCTTTGACCTAGCAATACCACTTCTAGGTCTGTGTCCAAAAAGAGATAAAAAAGGAAAAGGATCTATATGTACAATAATATTTATAGCACCTCTTTTTTGGTGGCAAAGAATTGGAAATTGAGGAGATGTCCGTCAATTGGGAAATGGATGAACAAACTGTGGTATGTGATTATGAGGGAATAATATTGTGCTATAAGAAATGATGAGCAGGATGCTCTCAGAAAGACCTGGAAAGACTTACATGAGCTGATGCAAAGTGAAATGGACTGTGTACAAAGTAACAGCAATATTGTCAGTTGTTCAGCTGTGAATGACTTAGCTATTCTCAGCAACGCAGTGATCCAAAACAACTCAGAAGGACTTATGATGAAAAATGCTGTTCATCCCCAGAGAAAGAACTGATGGTGTCTGAATAAGATTGAAGCATTTTTAAACTTTATTTTCTTGAGGTTTTTTGTCAGTTTTCTTTCACAGTACGACTATTATGGAAATGTTTTGCATGAAAAAGAATAAATAAATTTGTTCCTGATTTCAGATACTGTTGATATGTTTTACAGATGTTTTCTTAATCTGGTGATAAACTTACAGGTAGGGGTTTGTGTGTGTGTGTGTGTGTGTCTGTCTGTCTGTCTCCCCTACATGGAAGATGATTCAGTTCAGAGCCAGGTTAACCTAACAGAAAGGTAAAGAAGGAAAACCTGGTGCTGAACAGATTGTTGGAAAAATTGAAAGATTAAAAGTACTTTGGAGAGGCAGCTAGGTGGTGCAGTGGATAAAGCACTGGCCCTGGATTCAGGAGGACCTGAGTTCAAATCCAGCCTCAGACAGTTGACACTTACTAGCTGTGTGACCCTGGGCAAGTCATTTAACCCTCATTGCCCCACAAAACAAACAAACAAAAAAAACCCACAAAAGTACTCTGGAGATTTTTTAATGGAAATATTAAAGATTCTGCATATTGCTCAGTATTTTACATTAATGTTAACAAAAAGTAATCCTAGAGCATAAAGAAAATAATAATTTGCATCATTTCCCATTCAGTTCTTTGTTGGTAATATGTTGTAACCTACTCAAGCCTACTTTGCATCTTTCCATTGCTCTTTGGATAAACTGAAACTTAAATTCTACCTATTTAATTTTTATAGCCCAAAATTAAATAGGAGATGGAGAGCAGCCAGGATAGCAATTAGGCAGTGCTTTTAATGACCTCCCCACCCTAAGTTTCTCTTTAAAACAAAGACCTATCCTTTAAAAAAAAAAAAGCAGTATTCTTTTGGTGGTATTGCAGGGCAAAAGGGTGGAATACAACATTCTGGGAAAGATAGATATGTGTGTGTGTATAATTAAACAATTTAGAGAATTCTGATACATTAACATTCATGAAAAAACAGTTGTTAACCACTAGGTGCTAAGGACCAGTACACGAAGGCAAAAAAAGGCAAAAACAGTGTTACTGCCCTCAATGAAATCACTTTCTAAGGGTGAGACAAGATGCAAACAACTATGTATCTACAAAATGTATATAGTGTATTATTGTTGCTTTTAATCATGTCTGCCTATTTGTGACCCCATTTAGGGGTTTTCTTGGCAAAGATACTAGAATGGTTTGATTCAGAATAAGTCAATTTTAAAATCAGTCATTATGAAGTATAGATTTACTGAAGTGCTAGTTATTAACCTTCCTCATTGATATAAAGTGCTATATAAATTCTACCTGTAGTCATGATGGCAATTTACTGAAAATATAGAAATGTCTAGGTCTGGCACTCATGTTTTCCACATTCAGCCTCCCCTGTCCTTACAGCCTTACCAGATACCATCTTTGAGAACTCGCTGTCCCAGTCAAATTGAAGGTCTTGTCCTTCTTCTCCTATCTCCACGCTTAAGAGTGCTTCCCTTCTTCCCCAACATTATACACACACACACACACACACACACACACACACACACACACACACACACCTGCTTCACATCACTGCTTACTGAAATCCTCCAAGGCCTAGCTCACGGGGCTCCATAAAGTATTTCCTCATTTTTTCCCTCCAGTTAGAAGTGATTTCTCCTCCCTCCACTCTAGAATTTTTCCACACAGTTATTATATTCTAAATTGTATTACGAATATGTACTTGTTCAATTGTACCAACTCCATTATAAATACTTTATAGGCAAGAACTGTTTTAATTTAGTTGCTGCGTCCCCAGCACCTGGATTTGTTGCATTTGAAGAAGGAAGCTCAAAACTAGCTGCTTAAGAGTTTTCTCAGATAACATGAGGGGGTGTATATAAGATGCTCTCTGAGGTCCCTTTCACCTCTTTTAGGAGTCTGTGTGAATGAACAACATGGCATCATGTTCTTGTGATTATAATGTGGCTGCCTGAGATGGGTTTAGATAAGGTGGAATTGTCAGTTTGTAACCACATATTCTTTCAGGCTTCTTAAGTCTGCTCTTTTTAAGGCTACTCCTGAAAAACATGGAATTTTAATAGTGGAAAGATCCTTTGTTCTTTTGTGGTCTAAATGGCATATCCATGCATACAAGGGGTGGCTTGGAATTAGTAGTAAATAATAATAATAATAATAATAATAATAATAATAATAATAATAAATGTATGAACCCATTTAGCCTTAGCATAACCTATGGCTAATTTATAACGTGTGTCAAATCATACCAACTACTGAGTAAATGGAATACAGTGAAGGGGGAAGAAGGGGTAGCCCAAAAGGCATTGTCATACACAATATGTAAATCCCATAGCGAGATTGCTGGGATCCATGAAACTCGAGTCTTTTTTATGATTTCTTGGCACTGATCTTCAGGCCTAACCTTATTGTTTGGATTTGTATTAAAATCCTTTAAGGAGACGTTGTAGCTTTGCTTAACTTCATGTTTGTAATGGGTCTTGTATTTCTTTCCTTCTCAATGGATGAGGAAGGGAAGGGAAAGATTGGGGGGGGGCAGCATTGAGGGTTAAGTAACTTGCCCAGAGTCACACAGCTAGTAAGTATCTAGTGTCCGAGGCCAGATTTGAACTCAGGTCCTCCTGAATCCAGGGCCGGTGCTTTATCCATGGTACCACCTAGCTGCCCCCAAAGGGAAGGAATTTATAATGGAAAATAAAACAAAATTTAATTTAGAAAAAGAATTCCATGAAGAAGAAAATTTTCCAAAGTAACAGGAATAGTTGATCTCTCTCTGTAGGTTCAGTAGTGATCAGGAAGTATTTTTGTGGCTCAGTCTGGGAGTCAGTTTAATTTCTGAAATTCTTGCTTTGTAAGTAATCTGCTGTTCTCTAGTTGTACTTTGTTTCCTCCAAAGTGTTTTTTCCATCATATTAAAATATTTTACAAATTATTGTCTATATACCCATCTTATACATGTATTTATATTTATTATTATTATAACATGATTGGATCATCAACTGTTTTTAGTCATATATGTGCTAATGCTGGCCTACTATAGATTAATCATCATCAGTACTTGACTACCTCTATCATGACCACCTTTGGAAAGTACAGTACTTAAAGGACTAGGCTCCGCCATCTTGACTTTACAAAGTAGTATTCAAATAAGCATTTATTAAGCACCTACTACATGCCACATATTGTGCTATAGTTTAGATTTACAAATTGATTCTTTATTTTTTCTTGTATTTTATTACATTGTGAATGTAAAGCAATTCTTGTGGGTGAGCTTTCATAGTAAGATTTCTTTAAAGCTGCTGCTTTGTAAACTATGTTGTAATTTGACTATTCCATTGATCCTATGGAGAGTACCTCTTTGACATTTGTTTGCTGTACTAGTTAATAAAAGGTTTTGTTTGCTTTCTTTACATTGAACATTTGAGCAAAAGCACAGTTCTGTTGTATTTTTAGAATTGAATTGCTTATGTACTGGAATATTTACTACATGCTTTGTTGTTTCATTTCAGAATGACCTTATTTAAAAATGTATGAGGCTATTTATAATCGACTCTGTGGCAGTGATTAAAGAGGTGTGAATAATAGGTTATTGGAAGTTGACGGCTCCTTGTTTGCTAAACCACTGTTAGAACATTTATGCTGCTCAAGTGTATCTCATTTTTCTAAAGCAAAATACTAAATTTTGACATCTATGTAGGGCATATTTGTGTCTATGGTGTAGGTTTTCGTTCTAAGGAATTAATCTCCAACATTGAGTTTTGGGGGTTTTGTTTTTATTGTTTCATTTTAAATCTTCTTGAACATAATGAATAAAAATTTCTGCTTCCTGATTAAGGATACCATAATCATATATATTTGACTTTTAAAAGCAGACAGAATAATGGTCTTTTTAATAAACATCATTATTTTTTATAAATATGAAAATACTTTTATGAGAAGATACCTTTTGCATAGAAAATTTGAGAATCTTTGGATGTTGAGGGACAGGTAAGAGTCTGAAATAATTGCTAGTTATCAGTCATGGGTGGTGGGGAGAAATTAGGGAAATAGAAGAGGAACAAGTTTTAGTGGAAAACTACCTTCAGTTTGGACTTGTTGAGTTAAAATTGTTGATTTGTCAGGTGCAAATGCCTGGTAAATAGTTGGAAATCCCAGCAGCTCAAGAAAGAAATCAACGTTGGAAACCTAGCTTTGGGAGTCTTCCTCATAGAAGTTATGGTTGAACCTGTAGGAGTCAATGAGATTCACAAGGAGGAAAGGGTAGAGGTGGTGTATGGAACTTAACTAGTATGGGTAATTAAAGCTTTCCACAACTTGAATGGGAACCTTTTAAGTAGTGAGTTCCTTTTCACTTGACTTCCCTTTTTTACTGCTTTAAGCAGAAGCAAAGAGAATCACTTGTCAGTGGTATATTAGAAGGGGTTACTACAAAGACAAGATTATTTTTTGAGAACTCTTTAAAATTTAAGATACAAACATTAAGTAATGTTTCAGATTTGAAACAAATGAAATAAGACTTCAATGAACTAGAAAACCTAAAAAAGGAAATGCTCTAATTAATTTAATTTTTCATATTGATAAGTAGAAATTACTTTGCTTAAACTCTTGTTATCCTAAAATCTTTCTGGTTGGATATTAAACCTTAATTCTGAAATAACTGAAAAGATGCAAAATCCTCTACAATGGGTCAGTAAAGAAAGATTTTTTTACAATAGAGGCAGAATTTAAAGCTTTTGAAGAAGGAATCAAAAACAAGCAAGAGTGGACAACACAGTATTTTTTTCTTTTTTTTTTTTAGGCAACGGGGGTTAAGTGACTTGCCCACGGTCACACAGCTAGTAAATGTCAAGTGTCTGAGGCCAGATTTGAACTCAGGTACTCCTGAGTCCAGGGCTGGTGCTTTAACCACTGCGCCATCTAGCTGCCCCACAGTATTTTTTTCAATGTAGGAGATTCTTTGAAAAAGAGAACAGAAAACCTAGCACTCAAAAAAATACAGCGGTGGAAGTCAAAGAAACAAAATTAAATCAAAAGTCAGTGATATTAGAAGATGAAATCTTTTTAAGCCAAAGATAATGACCTTGAATACAAAGTACATAGAAACAATGCAAGTTACAAACAGTCCAGAAAAATATGTTGAAATAGAAAGTCTGAATATGGGGGGCAGCTAGATGGTGCAGTGGATAAAGCACTGGTCCTGAATTCAGGAAGCCCTGAGTTCAAATCCAACCTCAGACACTTGACACTAACTGTGTGATTCTGGGCAAGTCACTTAACCCTCATTGCCCCGCCCGCCCCACCAAAGAAAGCCTGAATGGTATTGTTTAGGAAATAATATAAGAAAATTTCCAAGAAGTTGGGAAAGAATGCAAAATATAGACGGAACCACAGAGATACCACAGTAAATGTTGTTATCGGTCTTCAGATCTTCAGTATGAAATGGAAGAACAGCTAGGGAGAAACACGACATCAGGGAAAACTCTGAATTTTCTGTCTATTCCTTAGGGAAAACCACAGAGGAAAAGTGGAATGTGTTATCCAAAAAATAAAGATTTTGTTTTACTCCAAGATACTACGCACCGTAGAGCTGAGAGTGATCATTAGTGAGAGGGGGCAGACTCTCAGCCCTTTCTCTAAATTCTGTTAGAGAAATGGGGGGAGCTCCTGGCCTCAGGCTTCTAGTCAGGACACACTTGCCCTGGAGCCACCCCATGCTTTCTCACTGGGTACACAAGATAACAGCAGACCTGAAACTCAAGACCCAGTGAGCCAAAAGAGAAAAGGGAACAGAACAGAAACAATAGCAAGACAGTAGGACTAGAAGAAGACAGGAGCTTCTAATAATGTACGACACAATGCCTCTGTGAGTTAACATTCTTGGAATGGGGCTTCTCCAAAGAACATACTTTTGGGGGGGCCAGGAGGGAGGAAAAATAGGAGCTTTAAACAAAGAATATGGAAGCCGAAAGCCCAAGAATGGAAGGTTAAATTCTGTTATATCTTAAAGAAAGAAATAAGGGAGATTAACTAAGTTAATATTTCCTCAAAATGGGATATTCAAAGGCATATTCAAATTAAAGTGGATGATGATGGGGAAAGAAAGTATGATTTTTGCACAACATTCTTAGGCAGGCTGGGAAAGTAAAGGGCAGATAGGAAAAAAGAGTTGGGAAGGTAGAAGAAGTAGTGGATAACAAGGTAATGATAAACACACTCAATTTACTATTGGTAATAATAAAATGGTGCAAAGAATAGAGGAGAATCTCTAGAAGGAAACCAAGATTAAATGAGTATGAGCAAAAAATCCACAGAGACCAACTGCTGATTTAAAGAGGAGGAAAAGAATACTGGAACAATGTTAAAAAAGAAAATGTAAACTTAATTAGGACCAAAAATGAATGGATTAAACTCCCAAGTAAATGAACCCCAATAATTTTCTACATACCATAACCATCTTTAAAATATACAGAGTGGGGGCAGCTAGGTGGCGCAGTAGATAAAGCACTGGCCTTGGATTCAGAAGGACCTGAGTTCAAATCCAACCTCAGACACTTGATACTTACTAGCTGTGTGACCCTGGGCAAGTCACTTAACCTTCATTGCCCCGCAATAAATAAATACACACACACACACACACACACACACACACAGTAAAAATTGGGACTAAAACAAAATTAATTATACTTTGAGTCATTCCAAAAGGGGAGTTGGAATCATGATTTCAAATAAAGCAACAATAAAAATAGAGAATGTAAAGAGATATAAATAAGGCAGCTGTGTTGTGCTTAAGGCACCCATACACAAATAATATTTATTGAATATATAGGCAGCATGATGTACTATATAGAGAACAGACTTCAGAGCTAGTAAGACCTACTTTTAGATCAAGCATCCAACACATACTGGCTGTGTGATCCTAGGCAACTAACCTCTTTATGCCCCAGGCAACTATCTAAAAGAAGGGCTGCATCCATAGTTCCTCACTGAGAAAACTCTGTATTTTTCAAAATCAGTGGTCGAAAACATATGTACCAAATACCATAGCATGAAAGTTATTAGTGAAAAGTTAATAAAATTCCTTACCACCTCAAAAAAGGAAACCCAATGCAGTGATAGGAACACAATTATTGTAGACTTTTAATATTCCTCCAGAGCTGGATAAATTTACAGAAAAAGAAACAAAAGGTAAAATATAAAAGTGAACAGATTGTTAGAAAAACATCAATTTTATAGCCCTTTGACAACTTCTGGATGGTACTACTAAGGAATATACTTATTATCAGCCATCACATAGCACTTTGAAATAAAAATGGCCATGTTGGGACATAAAGAATAAATAAATGTAAGAAGGCAGACTTATTAAATATATCCTTTTCTGAATATAACATTAAATATGACATTAAAAATGGTAATGTTAAAGGAAATGCCAACAATGAAAGTAATGGCATCCTAAATAATGAGTGGCTGATGTGGGGGATAGGGGGGTGAGAAATGATTATTTAAAAAGAGAATAATTAATGGCATATAAAAATTTATGATATGCAGTTAAGGCATTCCTCAGAGGAAAATATATTTTTAAATTTACATTAACAATATAAAAAAGAGGATTAATGAACTTAGCATTATAAAATAAATATCTTATCCTCAAAACAAGTACAGAAGAAGCTCTGATGATCAGAAGACAAAATTTAATATAAACAGTTATTGGGCTGATAAAGTGAAATTGTGTTTTTTTTAAACCAGTAAATTAAACCAGGTAAAAATAAAAAAGGAGTTTTTTCAGTTGATAGATCTGTGACCTTGTCGATAAAAGTATTTCCACCAAGACAGATCACAGCTTGTGACCAGCCTGCAAGACTCTTGTAGATATTAAATCTGATAAATCTGCTATCACAGCCTCCTCCGCAATGTGTTAGAGAACTTCTAGACCTCCTGGCATTGTGTGAATATCAGTGGAGCAAGCGAGCTGTCAGTCTTTCATCCCTCGCCCTTATTCTCTCTGTCAAGAAGTCACCTTCATAGATCACTGCTGTTCCTACTAGGCTCTCCTTGTAACGTGTTTTAGTGTTGTCATCCCCACTATGTGCTTTTTCACTGTCCTCAACTTTAGTTCTTCAAAGATTTGGTAATCATGGGACACAGCCATACTTCATCAAAGGAAAAAGTTTGGTTCTAAACATCATTTCCAAAAAGCAATTTAGTTCATTCTCTTTTCCTGTCTAATTTTGAGCCAAGTTCATTGTCCTTTTGTAATGTCCATCCAGGATTTTATGTACTGCTAGACAAACTCAATAGGTCATCAGTTCATTTGTATATCATAGTCGGGTTTTCCCAGGTGTACAGTTAAGCTGATTTCTTTTGAGAGACCATGGTTCTCGTTGATCTGGGACTTGATGCGATCAACATGTCTTCTGCAAACAGTAACATCTGGAGAATTTCACCACCTATATGGAATCCTTCTTCCATTTGGATTTTGCCACTGAATCTTTGGCAAGCATGTTTCCCTATTGTAAGCATCACTTAATAAATAAAGGAAAAAATCAAACTGCAGTGAAAAGAGGAAAAAGTCTAAAAGTACTATACATAATTGTATGTCAGCAAGATTGGTCATTTAAGGGAAATCGATAACTATCTTCAAAACTGCTCAAATTAACAGAAACAAAAAATATAAATCTTAAATCAAAAGACAAAAAACTCAAGGCATAAATGAATTACCAAAGGGGGCTAAATATAACTAGCAATAAGAAAAGCACTTCTAATAAATAAGATCCATTATGTAAATCTGTCTCATAAGACCAAGATATTTTCCAACAGGTAAGAGATCAAAGGTATGAAAAAGTAGTCTTCAAAAGGATAAAAGTAGTCTATCCACAAACAAAAAAATGCTCAAAATAAATAATAAAATAAATAAGATTTTAAATAATTTGATGCCCATCAAAGTAAAGATTATAAAAGATAAAAATTGCCAGCATTCAAAGACTACATGAAAAAAAAAAGGCCACATGAAGACCAATACACAATTATTCTGTCATAGGAACTGTGTTTGTCCAAGCATTCTGGAAAACAATTTGGGATTGCATGAAAAAAGTTATTAAATGTGATAAAAGACAGAACTGACAGGGACTTAAAAACAGAAGAGGGGACAGGAATATATAGAACTGTGCGAGAAAGATTTATATAGTCAAAGCTATGGTTTTTCTAGTAGAAATGTATGACCATGAGAGTTGAACTTGAAGGAAAACTGAGTAACATAGAATCAATTTTTTCAAATTCTCATGCTGGAGAAGACTTTTGAGTGTCCTTTGGACAGCAAGGAGATCAAATTAGTCAATACATAAGGAAAGTAATTCAGGCCATTCATTGGAAGGTCAAATACTGAAGCTGAAGCTTAAATACTTTGGCCACATAATGAGAAGATGGGACTCATTGAAAGAGACCCTGAAGCTGAGGAAGATTGAAAGCAAAGGGAGAAGGGGGTGACAGAATGAAATGGATAGACAGTGTTACAGAAGCAACAGGTGTGAGCTTGAACAAACTTTGGGAAATAGGGATAGAAGGGCCTGGCGTGCTATAGTTTACAGGGTTATGAAGCATCAAACAGGACTGGACCACTGAACAACCAAAAAGCTATTCATGCAACTAGATCTAGTAATTCCAGTACTAGGCATAAGCCTCAAATGGGTCAGTAAATGCCCCATATGTAGCAAAATATTCATAGCAGCACTTTTTGTAATGACAAAAAATAGAAGCAAATTAGGTACTCATCAAATGGGGAATGAGTAGACAAATTATAGTATATGAGTTTAACGAAATATTATTGCCTTGTAAAGAATGATGACTATTTATAGTTAAGAGAAACATAGGAAAAATCTGTATGATGTGATGCAGATGAAGAAAGAGAAGAAAGATATGCAATGAAGACTTCATTACCCCAATGGAAACAACAATAAAACAAGAGAACTCAGATCAAATGCAATAATCATTATTGGTTCCGTCGTGGAGAATGCTCTTTAGACTTGAAAAGTGAAACAGAATCGATTGAGGCAATCAAAGCCCAAATCGGAAGACCTGAGTGACTCCATGGCTGCTCTAAACAAGTTTGTGTCTGCAGAGCAGGTGGTGTTGCTGAATCCCCATGCAGATATCACTGCTCGCTCTGGGATTTGCTCTCCTTGTAGGTAGTTTGGTCTGTAGAAGTCGAAAAGACTTAGTTACAGGGAGTCAGAAGTTAGGTGAGCTGACAAGTGCAGTTGTTTATAAGTGTCATGTGCTTCGTCTTGCCGGAAGTGTTCAAGCAGTGGTCATGGTACCAGCGATGCTATAGAAAGAGAATTTCTGCTTTGGGTGAGAGACTGGAATACTCTGCCAAGATCTTTCCCAAAGCTAAGATTCTATTATTCCATTAAGTCCATCATAACGTAAATTTGTTAAAATGATTAATTTCCAATATAAGCAATATTGAAATAATGTGATTCTTGATAGCTTAATTGTAAATAACTATCTGAAACCAAGGGGAAATAGTTACCCTTGTTTTGTTCTCAGGAAGAGTAGAGAAGAACTTTTAAAACCTTCCTTTTTCAGTTTTCTTGCCTTCATGCTTACATTTATTAATCAGGCTTCTCCTGTGAGCCAGAGTATGGCCCTGAAGCAATTACAAACTATACTGTTATTCCTTTTTTCTGTTGGGTGATTAATTAGACTCTGTTCAGCTGATAAAATGTTATTACCTTCATTTTTATTCTGTGTAGATTTACTAAGTCTTGAGATATTGAAATGTAAATAAGGTATTATGAATCTTAAAATCTATTTTTAGCTATGGTATTTTAAAGAAATATATAACTAGTAAAAATCTCTTTAAAACTTCTAAGAGAAAGAACTGCCGGAGTATAGATGCTGAATGAACCATACTATTTCTTTTGTTTTTGTTGCTGTTGGTTTTTTCTATTTTGAGGTTTTTCATCATTGCTCTGATTTTTTCTCTTATTAACATGACTAATGCAGAAATATGTTTAATGTTATTATGTGTATATATAGATATAGATATAACCTATATCAGATTACCTGCTGTCTAGGGGAAGGGGGAGGGAGGGGAGGGAGGGAGAAAAATCTGAAATCATAAAGCTTATATAAACAAAAGTTGAGAACTATCTTTACATGTAACGGAAAAAAAATAAAATACTTTATTAATTTAAAAAAAACTTCTAAGAGCTAGTATTGTTGTAGAACACCAGACTTAGGAGATCAGAGTTTAAATTATGGCTAGACACTTATAGGTAAATCCCTTTATCCCTTCTGAACCTCTTTTTCTTCATTTGTAAAATGAGAACACTACCCACCTCCAAAGTTTACTTAAAAGCACTTTGGAAAGTCTAGAGTGCTCATGAATATACATAGATGCTATGATTGAGTCTTTAATTTTAGTTTCAGATTAATGTTTTATGAAAAAGTATTTGATTATACTAATTATATATATATATGTCTGTGTGTATACAACATATATACACATACACACAGACCATCTTATATGAAGAGTATATTAAGATACACGCTGGCTCTTGTTCACATCTTAAGCTTTTGTTGGCACAGTGAAATGAACATTGTTTTTCGTGATTATAGAACAGCCATTAGAGCTGAGACCTGGGAAGGATTGCTTCCTCCTAGGATTACAGACCTGGAGTTAGAAGGCACTGGTCATCGTAGCCGCCCCCATCATTTAATCTATGTGGAGATTAAAGAACATAAAGCTCTTAGTTTGTGAGTGAACACATCCTTCTTGTCATTGGGCTTCAAGAAAACCATTGAGACGATTAAATGAGGATACACATTCTTGTTTGGCATAAAGGTAATATGAAAAGTTAGGGTAGCTTCCCTGGATTGTTTTTGTTGATGGTGTCTCCCTAATCTCCCCCCCCCCAAAAGAAAATTAAAGAACAGATCATGTCTGTGGCTCAGAAGCAACCAGTGAGATATCATTTGGTGGGACAGAGCACAGCCCCAGCCTGGGGGAGGGGCGAAGACAACTCTTTCCCTAGACACAGCCCACTAGCCTCCCCCCCCCAACCCCCACCCAGCATCTCTGGGAAGTAAAAGAAAGGTGGGCCAGGCCAGAAGCCCAAATGCCCGTCCTTGTTTGCATTTGGGTGTAAGAGCTAAAGACAGATTAGAGAGAGATGGGCCTGGCTTCATGGACCCCATTATGGCAGGAGCCTTTAAATACTACCCAGTATTCAGAGGGACTCTGGAAGCCCAGAGAGAAGTATTTAGCCAAACTGCAGCAAATTCCATAGCAGGATGGCTCCAGGTATTTTCAGGTGATGTCATGAAGTTTGCAGAAAAAGCAAAATCCCTTTTCATTTCACTTTTAGATTTTTTTTTCTTTAATGCCATTTAGTATGTTTGATAGGGAGAGGGAGGGTTATGTGAGAATCAGGGTTCCACCCTCCTGCTGAGAAAGACATTGTGAGAACCAGGGCAGCTCTGCCCTGAGGAGAAAGCATGTGACTTGGCGTTCAGAGGTTACATCTGTAAAGTCATGTCAATCAATGGAGCAGCCAATTAGCTTGGAACTGTGTGTGGGGACTGCCCTGCTTCCTGTTATACAGGGGACTTCTGGGAGAAGCCGATGAGGGTTGTCCTTTCCATTCTGGGACTTCAGGTTAGAGAGAGAGAGGGAGAGGGAGAGAAAGGGAGGAAAGGAGAGGAGAGGGGCTTTTCTTGCATTACAGTACTTCATGTGTTGTCTTTACTCTTAAATAAATACTTAAAAGCCTAAACTCTTGCTGAATTTATCAGTAAATCTTAGCTAGTTTCCAAAAAAAAACTGGGGGGGGGCAGGTAAGGACACACATTAGATTTGAAACATCACAGTTATGAAATTAAAATACAACACCACAAACTCAAAGAAGTTTAGGGACAACTGATTTACAAGGAGAAACTGTAAACATTTGAACATGGTGCTCTTTCCAACAGGAAACTTGGTCATTGCCAACTTACAGAATTAGTGGAAGGTGATAGTGCTAGAGAATTAGTAGTGTGTGTAGACGTTATCATCGATCCAAAGCGAGGAGAGGCAGCACAGCGCGGGGGATACATAGTTGGCCTCAGCTAGCATGACCAGGTTCAGGGCTTGTCTGTAACATATTCTGGCTGTGTCACCTGGGCAATCTCAAGTAATCTTGCATTCCTGCAAGCAACTCTCTGAGACTAGAAGTTGAAGAGAAGGTGCCAACTTCTATTGGTAAAAGAACTTGCATCATCCAGGAGTTCTCAATATCACTGAAATCACAGAGCCAGTCCCTATCCTCTTCCTTAAAGCAAGAAGGCTGTCTGAGCCAGTTTTCTTATTTTACAGAGGAGAAAACTGAGCTTAAGGATAGCCCAAGGTCTCCCAAGTAGTAAGCATCAGAGAAAGGACTTGAACCCACTGACCCCAGAGTCCATGTTACTCCCATCATACCAAGCTTCCTCCCTAACTTATATTCAGTTCAATATAATTTAAAACTACTTAAGTTCAGCTACCTGCACAGAAGTTTTGGGGAGATCATAGAAAGCAATGATTACATATGATATGTAATATATATATATATGATTACATAATGGTTGTGAGAATTATTTACTGTATAATCAGAGTTCAGTAGTGAAATGTTTATGTAAATCAAAAGTAAAACAAGCTTGTGTATTAATTATTTTTGCAAGTCTTAGAAGCTGTAGCCATATTACATTCCATTTTCACCTCTTTCTCAGTATTGATGATCAGATTAACATTATTTTGTACCCATGAGAATAACATGACAATCTTTTGGGGGGAATTTGATTTTTTTATTCTTAAATACCAAATACAATGAACATTTCTTTATGTTGTAAAGAAAAAAAAAGGATTGCACATGAAACTGAATTATGTACATCTTGCTTTTATTTTTAATATGTATTTATATAATAAGTAGCATGTGATACATAATATGAAGCATATAATAATATGGTATATTTGTATGATAGAATATTTGTCATAAATTCAATATGTAACTTTCAAAGCTTTCCTTGTCTTGTGATTGTAAATCACCTTGTACTTGTTTCTGATTTTTCTATTATCTTCTACACTTTTAAAAAATGTTTTTTCTTTTCTTATGTTTTTATTTCACTTTTTATACCTACCCCTATCCATGAAACCTAAACAAAAAAGGGAAAAACAAAATCCTTGTCACATAGATGCATAATTAAACAAAATGGATTCCCACGTCAGCCATATCCAGAAATGTATGTCTTATTCTGGGTCTTGAATCCATCATTTCTCTATTAGGAAGTGGGGAGCATGGTCACTTATTGGATTGATTAGCGCTCTTAAGCCTTTCAAAGTTGTTCTTTACAATGTTGTTATTGTATAAATTGTTCTGATTCTGCTCACTTTATACTGCTGTGGTTCACACAAGTCTTGCCAAGTTTCTTTTAAACCATCCTTTCATCGTTTCTTATGTCACAATTCCACAACATTCCACAAAACCCCTTAGTTTCCAGTTTTTACTACCACAGAAAGAACTGTTATTAATATTTTTGTACATACAGGTCCTTTTCTTCCTTGAGCTCTTTGCAGTATAGGTGTCACCGTACTGCTGAGTCATAAACTATGCATTGTTCAATGATTTGGGAGACACAGTTCCACAGTGCTTCCCAGAGTGGCTGAATTAAATCAGAGCTCCACCAGCCATGCATAGATGTGTTTCCCATAGTCTCTCTAGCATCTGTCATTTTCCTCTTTTTTGTCATTTTTTGTCAATTGGATGGGTGTGAGAACTTCAAAGTTGTTTTAATTTGCATTGCTCTAATTACATGGGGCAACTAGGTGGCACGGGGTTAGAGCACCAGGTGTGAAGTCATGAAAACTCTTCTTCCTGAGTTCAAATCCTGCCTGAGACAATAGCTGTGTGACCCTGGGCAAGTCACTTAACCCTGTTTGCCCCAGGGTACTTACTCATCTGTAAAATCAGCTGGAGAAGGGAATGGCAAACCACATCGGTATCTTTGCCAAGGCAACCCCAAAAAAGGTCATGAACAGTTGGGAACAACTGAAAAATGACTAACAACAAAACTACTGGTGACTTAGAGCATTTTTTTTCATGTGATTGTATTTCTTCATTTGAAAACTATATATTTATATCCTTAGACCATTTATCTGTTAGGGAATGGCTACTATTCTTAGACATTTGAATCAATTCCTTGGATATCAGGCCTTTATCAGAGAATCTTACTGCAAATATTTTTCCCATTTAACTGTTTTCTTTATAATTTTAACTACATTGGATTTGTTTTTGCAAAAACGTCTAAATTTTTTTTGTTGTTTTTTGGTTTGGTTTGGTTTGGTTTTGGCAGGGCAATGAGGGTTAAGTGACTTGCCCAGGGTCACACAGCTAGTAAATGTCAAGTGTCTGAGGTCGGATTGGTACTCAGGTCCTCTTGAATCCAGGGCCGGTGCTTTATCACTGCACCCCCTAGCTGCCCCCAACGTCTAAATATTTTATGATCAAAATTGGATGTTTTATTTTCTGTGATCCTCACTATCCCTTATTTGGTCATGACTGCTTGCCCTATTCATAGTTGCAAAGAATATTTCTGTTTTTGCTTTACTTAATCTATTTGTGGAGCGATCAGTTTAATTTATATATTTTGTTTATCTTGGTATATGGTGTGTGGTATTCGGCAATTGTAATTTATACCAGACTGTTTTACACTTTCCCCAGCAGTATTTGAAGAGTGAGTCCTTTTCACCAGTAACTGGGGTCTTTAGGCTTATTGAATATTAGGCTACTATATTTCTTTGCTTCTATGTGTTGTACACCTAATCTGTATCACTGTGGTGTTTTTTTAAGCCAGTACCAAATTGTTCTGGTGATTCCTGCTGGGAGTATAATCTAAAATCTGGGATTGCTAGGACAGGCAGCTAGGTGATACAGCACTGGGCATGAGAACTGGAAAACTCATCATGCTAATTTCAAATCTGGCCTCAGACACTTACTAGCTGTGTGACTCTGAGCTAGTCATTCAACTTTATTTGCCACTGTTTCCTCATCTATAAAATGAGATGGAGAAGGAAATGGAAAACCACTCCAGTATCTTTACTAAGAAAACCCCCCAAAAAGGGGTCATGAAGAGTCAGATGTGACTGAAACAATTACTAGGCCTCATCCTTTTCATTATTTCCCTTGAGATTCTTGACCTTTTGCTCCTCCAGATGAATTTCATCATTATTTTTTTTCTAACTCCATAAAGTAATCCTTTAGAGTTGAATTGACATGTCACTGAATATGTAAATTGATATAGATAGTATTGTCATTTTGTAATGTTGCCTTCCTATAAATAATATTTCTCCAATTGTTTAAATTTGTCTTTATAGCTATAAAGAATGTTTTGCTGTTTTTATAGGGTCTCTCTGTGTTTGGTAGATAGATTCCCAAATGTTTTATGTATTCTATAAAGTTGGAGATGGAATTTCTCTCTTTCCCTCCCTGCTGGATTTTGTTGGTAAGAATAGGGATGCCAATGATTTGTGTGAGTTTATTTTGTATCCTACTACTTTGTTGAAGTTATTGTTTAGATTGATTTTAATTGATTCTTTTGGCTTCGCTAGATAAGCCATCCTATATTTTTAAAAACCTTTTTTTCTTTTTACCTATACTTATTATTTACTGATATTTATTATTATATTTTCTTGCCTTATCAGTATCTCTAGCATTTATAGCACTATATTAAATGATAACTATTATAATGGTCATTCTTATTTTACCCTTTTTTATATTGGAAAAGTCTTAGCCTTTCTCTATCATATATAATGCCATTTCTTACTTTTAGGTAGATATTTAATGATATCAAAGAAAGGTCCCATAGGAACTATGCTCTGTAGTGCTTTTTAATGGAAATAGGGGTCAGATTCTATCAAAAGCTTTTTCAGTATTGGTAATCATCATGATTTTGGGTTTTTGTTATTAATATAGTTTACTATATTTGGATTTTTCCTACATTGAACTAACTTCATTCCTGTTATAAATCCAACCTGGACATAATATGTAAATTTTAAAAAATATATTGCTATAGCTTCTTTGTTAGTATCTTATTTAATATTTTTACTTGGAATGTTCATGAAGATATTGGTCTGTAGTTTTCTTTTTCTTCAAAGAGTTTTTAGAAAAATACCCTTCTTTTCCTCTTTTTGCAGTTTATGTAATATTGAGACTGTTTTTAAATGTCTGATAAAATTCCCTTGTCCATCCACCAGGTCCTGGGTTGGTTTTGGGGTTTTTTTCCTTTGGGAGCTAATGTATGGCTTGTCCAATTTCTTTTTCCAATATTGGCTAATATAAATAATCTATTTCGTATTCAGTTAATCTGAATATTTTTTGTTTTGTAAACATCCATCCATCTCATCTAACATTAGTTTTATTAACATATAATTGGGGAAAATGGTTTCTGATAAGTTCTTAGTTTTGTTTATCAATCCAGTCGGGTTTTTGTTTTCAGTTTTATTAATCTTTTCTTTAATTTTCAGGATTTCTACTTTAGCATTTAGTTGCATTTCTTGATTTGTTGTTTTTCTAGGGGTTTTTTATGCTTATAAGGAATGACCATTTATGAGTAATTCTGTGTTGTAGGTTGCTTGAGTAAAGTTCCCTTCAGACCCCAACCTCTGCTTTCTCATCCCTCATCAAATATATCCCCCTACCGCCCTCTCCCCACTCTTTTCTGTTCTTCCATTGTGCCCTTTGGAAGGCATGTTTTGTTGTTAATAAAGTACCCTTCAAGTAGGTCTGTGCTTTTCCCCCTGGAAATACTTTGACATGTATTGGTTTATAGATGTGCAGGTTGTTTCTCCTCAATAAAATTCCTTAAGGGTAAAGGCTTTTGTCCTTGCTTCCCCAGTCATAGAATAGATATCACATAGTAGGTTCTTAATAAAGGTTTGCGGAATTGTATTAAGTTATCCTTTGGAAAGACAAATAAGCCCAGAAAAGTGAAAACCTTTTTAGGTCATATTTAATAAGTTTAGAGCTAAAAGAGACCTTTTAGGGCAAGTGCTCACTTTACAGAGGCAAAAAAGCAAGGCCAAATAGAAATGAGTAGTAGTAGTATCCTGAATAGAGTGGTGGGCTTGGAGCCACAAGAGCCTGGCTCCAGTTTCCTCATCTGTCAGATGAGAAAAATAACCTTTTCTACCTCACAGGCTTCTTATAAGGAAAGTTATTTGTAAGACTGAATGTTGTATATAAATGTAAGGAAATATATAAATGTTTGTATTGTTCCTACCCTTAGAGTCTTATCTTATGCCATATAGTTTTACTTGACCAAGATTTTTGCAAGTAGTAAAATGGCCAAGCCCCGACATATTTAATATTTCAAAAATAATCTGATTTCACCTCTGTGTATCCACTAAGACGGATCATGCCATTTTCCTTCTGAAAAAATAAGGAAAATAGGCTCATCTTCGGAAATTTTTTCTCTCTATCAAAACCCATTAGCATTTGCATGTGTTTCCCTTTAAAATTTAAGTGAATCAGAAAGAATTTGTGGGAGAGAGAAGAGAAAGACACATTTTACAGCCGTAAACTCTAAAGGGCTATGGTGTGGGACATGGGCTAAACTCTAGGACCTGAAGAAAAAAACAAAGCCATCCCATTGTTGTTGTTCAGTTATGTCTGGCTCTTCATGACCCCTTTGGGGGGTTTTCTTGGCAAAGATCCTAGAGGGGTTTGCCATATCCTTCTCCAGCTCATTTTACAGGTGAGGAAATTGAGGCACGCAAAGTAAAGTGACATGTCCAGGGTCACACAGCTAGTAAGTATCTGAGGCCAGATTGGAACTCAGGAAGAGAAGTCTTCCTGACTCTAGGACCCAGCATTCTAACCTAACTGTATAAAGTGTTAGGAGCTCATATTCCCTCTACCTAGAAGAGCCTCGGCTGTGTCATTTATACCTGAGAGAGCTTCAGCATCAGCTAGTGTGAATGGTTTAGAGGCAGTTCCTACCCTGACTGCAGGCACAGTTTTTCAGACCTAAAGATTTAACAAATACACATTAAGGGACAATGCATCCTAAATACCAATCAACTTATACCTTTAATGAAATAGGTAAATTTATGGAATCAACAAAACATTTGGGGACTTAAATGCAAGGTAATGGAGGGGGGTTTTATCAATATTAGATGTATTGTCTAAAGCAGTACATGAAAAAAGCTGAATTTTAGGCATGGTGATAGGACAATGTACATGATTTCCTTCCTGAATTCATAGCAACTTTCCTTGTTTATAAGAGGTCTTTTTGTAGTCCCAAAGTTATAATGCCTCCCTCTTCTATAATCTTAAAAAGTAGCTTTGGTGTTGGAACTAAGTAAAGGTTTTCTGGCATTAGGTCCAGAAACAGGCGCCAAAAGACACATAGCTGAGGTCCCCATAGCCTCTGGGGAATGCCAGCTTATGAGTTATAAGAAAGGATTGAATCTCTATAGGCCCTTCATTCAATAGTCTTGAACAAGACTTATCAATAAAGATAGTAAAGAAGTGATCAAGAAAGGCTCCCACAAAACTAACTGAAAACTAGGAACAATGTCTCTTTAGCTGTCTCTGGTTACCTCACACTAAGGCAGCACTCAGAACTTCCTATGCACGCCACTCCTTTAAAGGGAGTCTGTAGCCAATTATATTGTAAACTCTCCAAGGGGAGGAACTCTGTCTGTTTTTGTATTTAGCAACAGCTAACCTTCCTTCCCAAATTACCTTATAGTTAACTACTTTGTATCTGTTTGTATGTATTCACTTTATAGTTTTGCTGTATGTATTTTTATGTTTACTTGCCTCCTTTAAAAGGTAATCCCATTTCCAGTGGGAACCTGTTTCATTCTTGGTACTTGTAACCCCTAACTCAGTGCCTGGCACATAGTAGGTACTTAATAAATAATTGCTGTGTGATTGATCCATTGATGTGATATTGTTTTCCACTTACTATAGGGCAGACAAGCAATTTTCTTCTAAAATGTTTATACTCTTAGAAATAATCACATTAGGTAATGTGACAGTTTTGGGGAGAGGAAAGTTTTCTATTTTTAATATTTAGTAGAAGCAAATAAATAAATGGTTATAGCTATGAAAACATTTACCAAAATAAATTTAAAGTTTAGAGGCCCACAGACTTGGAGCGAAAAAGATCACCAAAGCATAGATTTAAAGGTGAAATAGATCTTATCTAGTCCAGAACCCCCAATTCGGCATTTGGGGAAACTGAGGTCTAGAAATATGCAGTTACTTGCCCAAGGTTACACAGGTAATAAAGGGCAGAGCTAGGATCATCAGAGCCAACACACATTCTCAACACAAGTGTCTCTAGTTACCATGAAAAGCATTGTGGGTTATGAAAAAGAAGCATGGTATCCCTGATCAAGGATCTTGGGTACAAGACAAATAATGAGACATGTAGCTAAAAAGATAGCGTAGACAGGAGCAGCTAGGTAGCAGTGGATAGAGCACTGGCCCTGAATTCAGGAGGACCTGAGTTCAAATCCTGCCTCAGACACTTGACACTTACTAGCTGTGTGACCCTGGGCAAGTCACTTAACCCTCATTGCCTGGGGGTTGGGGGGAAGATAGTGTAGATAATAAACTGTTAATGGAAACATACTTGCATCAGATTTTATGGTTCAAAAAACATGTTCTAGAGCATGTAATTAAGAAAAGGGCATCAGTATTGACTGAAATTATCACTGAATAGTTTTATTGGCACTTTGAGATTTGAGTGGACCTTAAAGGTATATTAACATTGAAATAGGTAAAGGGAAGGTGGAAGTTTATACGAGGTATTTGCAAAAATGTTGGAGGATAGTAAATTTGTCCCTTCATATACGGCCTTGTGACCTCGCCAGTGTTACTGTCTTGTAAAGTATTAAACATTTTCTGTGTACACATAAATCATAAGCTCCTGAAGGATAGGGACTGAATAATGTTTTTTAATATCCACCAGAAGAATGCAAATAACAGGACTTTGTCTATAATAGTCAGTAAACTACTTCTTAAATAAGAGATCCAAATTGAAAAAGCCGCATCCCAGATTTCCACTGGGGCAAAATTATAATATGGGCAGAACTATTTTGGGTCATAGGATATTCCTAGAAAACACATCTTACAAGTTGGTCAAATTTTCTTATAAAGAACAGTGTTAAGAATTAGAATTGTGAGGGGCAGCTAGGTGGCGCAGTGGATAGAGCACCGGCCCTGAAGTCAGGAGTACCTGAGTTCAAATCCGGCCTCAGACACTTAAAAAAACTTACTAGCTGTGTGACCCTGGGCAAGTCACTTAACCCCAATTGCCTCACTAAAAAAAAAAAAAAAAAAAAAAAAAAGAATTAGAATTGTGTCCCTTACCAAGGACTAGGTATCAGGCAATCCACATATATTGCAGTATGTTATAAAAGCATGTATATAGTAAAGTTCTATAGTGAATATATTGATTCCATGAGAAAGCCCAGCATACTAGAAAGTATACGTGTAGCACAGAAAAAAGCAACTCTACTGTATCATAAATCTGGTCTAAAAGAAATATACTAATATTAAAGGTATTGAAGATTTAATCCATTTTAATTTGACTGATTTTTAAAGAATTTAGAAGGGCATTTGAGGAATAATTTGGGCAATCTAATTAAAATACATTATTAAAACCTGAAAGAAAGTTTTGTATGATGCTTTTTCTTCCCCTCAATGAGCAAGTACAGTTATTCTGAAATTATTTTACTGTCTTTGGAACTATGTCCAGAGTAAGGAGACAACAGCATATACTAAATTTATCATTTGCCACTAAATATAATATAGTAAGAAAATATTTTTAGATTTCATGCAATTTAGTATTGTCTGTGACACTGCATAGATTTCCCTGTCTCTCCCCCTTGGGCCCCTAGGCAATTCAAGCATTAGTTCTGTATTACCTCGACTAAAGAAACAGATTGGGATGCATAGCTTCCTCTAGGCAAATAGCAATTTGAGGGTATTAATAGTCTTTTAATATCAATAATATTGGTAACTTAGAGAATTTTACAATCCATTTTAAACCTTTTATATATGTACTTTTAGTGTGGTAGCATTGATAAAATTGACTCCTGTTGTAATTTTTTTCATTTTATAGACTTTAATATAAAAAATGTCTGCGTATAGGCTATCATGGAGCATAATAAGTAAGCCATGTCTTTTCTTCCCTATTCTTGAACCTTAGATTCTTAGAGTGCTTTCCCTGGAAGAAACTTTTCTCCTTTCCCATTTCCTGCTGCCACAGAGACCTAACCACTAAAGAAGTTAGTGAGTTGCTTGAGTTGCTGCTATCATCATTCATTCAACAAATACTGATTAAAGATCTCCAATGGGCAAGATACAGTGGTACATTGGCAGTTCAGAAATGATGAATGAGGCATGATTCTTGCCTCAAGGCGCTTAGATCTTGCTAAACAAGACTTAGACCAATACTGACGGTACCAGGCAGTACAAAATAAGGGAAAGGATAAATCACTTTTTGTCTTGGATCAGGAAAGTCATTTTGGCAGATGTGCAGAATTCTCACAGGTGGAGATGGGGAGGAAAGACATTTTGGGGAACAGGAACAGCATGAACAGGTAAGGCACAGAGTCAGGAAAACAGAGTTTATTTGGGGAATTACGGTTAGTACAGTTTGGCTAGAGGGTTTTGGGGGGGTATGGAGGAGGAGAGAATCCTTGAAAGTTAGGGGTCAGACTGTAGAAGGGCATGGATGGAGAAAGACTAAGGAAGTTAGTTTTATTTAATAGGGTATTACTTATTTTTTTTCTTTTCCCCTCCACCCCAGGACTGCCCCCCAAAGCAGTGTTGTTTAATCTCCTAGTAGCATGCAAAATGAGAGAGACTAGGGCAGGAGATCTCTGTATTTCACATGCCCTTTTCCCAGCTTTTCTCTTATTGATGCCCTACTCCATAAATGTCAAGCTCAACAAACTTCCAAGTGCCACCCTCACCAGATTAAAAAGTAGCTGGAGGGGCAGCTAGATGGTGCAGTGGTTAAAGCATTGGCCCTGGATTCAGGAGTACCTGAGTTCAAATCTGGCCTCAGACACTTAACACTTACTAGCTGTGTGACCCTGGGCAAGTCACTTAACCCCCATTGCCTCACTAAAAAAAAAAAAAGTAACTGGAAAGTATTTAATAAAAATACTCTACAACATAGATGATGTTAATCTGAGGTTTTCTAAGTAACTGTGTGGACTGCAGGAATTGAATTCTATTTTAATTTGACACCACTGCCCTACTCTATGCTTTCCTGTATTGCTTGCTTACTATCGAGAATAGCTCCATAAGTGTACTGAATGAATGAAAAAGCATTCATTAAGCAATACTCTGTGTAAATTGTTTCTTCAGCAAGAAGTGACTGCTGTGTAACACATTGATTTCCTTCAGAATCTACTATTTTAAATTACTTTTATAATGGAGTGATTCTCCACCAGAACATGCCATTCCTAGACAGAATTTCAGGACCATTTGTTTTTCCTGTTTCTTTTTTGCATACAGCCTTGTTCAAAGACCCTCTCACCACTATCTTTGACACTGAGAAATGCTGGGAAATAAAATTCTTAGCTCATAGGATTCTCCTAAAATTTTGTGCTGGGGAAAGTTAACCCATTGTGGTCATTCAGAATATTTTACTGGTTGATGTTCTTAGGAGCAGGTTTGTCTTCTCATGCTCTGCCTGCAGGTTTGGGAATTTGGGTGGGGACGGACAGAGTACAATTATATCTTTACTAATTTAGCCCTAATAAAAGGAAAATTATACTGTGTTATGTCTACAGTTTGAAAAATGCCCCCTACCTGTAGTCTTGGGTAAGACATGACACTATTAACACCTGAAGAGAACTAAAATTTAATCTTTATTTTACATGTATCCTATGTCTATCCCAGAGCTCATAGCTACAGCTTATACTGATCTACTACATAATTATATTATTTTAAAACATTGGAACTTCCTTACCCATAGCCTAATGATTTAACATGATTGTGAGGAAGCATAATTGTATTTGATTCAATGTTATATTGCTCTTTGTTGAACTGTATTCATCTAATTTTTTGTTAAAATCATTTTTGCATTATTTACCAGAGAAACAGATGTTTAACAGCATGGGACCATAATTATTGTCGTTTATATGCATTATGAAGTAATCACTAATACTGAAAAGAATATGCCATGTGAATGTACTTTAACGTATGTATAGAATACATTGAATACAGTGATGATGCGTTTTGATTTTACCACAACTGTTTTGAGAAAAACAATACCCGTTATTTTGAATTATGGTGAGATTCTGATTGTTTAAACTTTTGATTTCCTGAGGATGTTGTATTTGTGGTAAATTTTGTTATCTAGTCTCCAAGGTGTCATTATCATTCTAGATGTAATTATAGTTTGAGTAGCTTATAATTCTAATATTCTAAGATTCTGTAAAGTAAGAATATGGTCAGTGGGGTGTTGTTTTTCTATCAAAATTAAAGATAACTTATTATTTTCTATGAGATTCTAATGATGAGAACACACTAACTTTTTTTAATATCACATACTTTTTCCCTGGTATTTCCCATGGTATTTTATTACTTTAATTAAATCTAAGAGCTGATAATGAACTGTGACAGTTAAGTTGAGAACGTGTCACTGCTTAGCTAAGAAGCAGATACTGTATTTCTTCAGCCAAAGGTTGGAACTGGAATATACAGATGTGGTAGTGGGCAGTCTGGCCTCTAGATTTGAGTGTCTGTTATACCTTTGGTCATCTCTTGTTTTTATTCTGCTCTCTATGAGTAGAAATAGTGACATTTTATACATGCAGTCTTGCCTGTTTACTAAGTTACTTGCCTGTTTACTAAGTGTTGAGTTTGGGATTGTCTGTTGCAGAATTTCCTACAGAATCACAGAATTCACTGGAATGTGAATGGGGGTTCCATGAGAACACTTAAATACTGGCAATATTTTTTTCACTAAAATATTGGGTTACCCATGGTCCAGTACCTCCAAGCTCTGAGCTTACATGGACCAGGTTCAGTCTTGGAAGCAGCCCCCAAATTTTATCTGTATAGTTCATTTCCTCTCCACCCAGGGTTACCTCGTGAGACTTCAAGTATAGTTTGTTCCTTGTACAAGACACTCCCATCTCCCCACTGTATGCCTTTGTACTGGCTGGCTCCACCACCCCCGCCCCGCACCATCTGGAATGTAGGTTTCCCCAAATGTGAATAAAAGAGCCCTAGCTCCCATATAAGCACAGAAAGTAACCGTTCAGATTGGGTGTGGGGAAGTCTTTATTTCATTCCATAGGCAGAATTCAAAAACCTCAAAGGACTTCAGTAGGCTGGAATCACTTGATACAGTTTTTCTCTTCTTTCATGAGTCCCACCTTCCCTCCAAGGACCTGCCCATACAGGCCTCCAGACTCATGGTGCCAGTATAGTTTGGATGCCCCTCAGAAGGGAAATGAACTGTGAGAGTCACCTCTTTTACCCATCTGGTACTGGCCCTTGCTAGCCTTTCTTAGATGGCATGGGTAGGAGCATGTACAACAGCAATGGCTTTTTCAGGATCCCTAAGAAGCCACAACGATAAGCCCATATGAAGGCACAGCCTTTTTCTGCCCATGGCACAATACACTCTCATATCTAGATTGCTCCAGCCCATGTTCAACTTTTCAGAATCTTCCAAAGGACCGATTTTTACCCTGAAGATTTACTTCCCACTACAAAGAAGAAGATCCCAGAGTATGGAGGTAGAGCCCAAACTAGACAGATCAACTCCAGAAATGACCTGAATCCCTTCAACAAAGTACCAGTCAGCATATCCATAACCCTCCATTAGACAGATGCAATCAAAATTCCAAAGTCTTATTACTTCTCCTTGACGCCATCAAAATTCATCATGTTCTCTTGATCAAATTTATACAATTAAATACTGAAATTGGATACCTACCAAAAGTATATATCATATGAGGTAATTTATTATCAAGAAATCAGTGCTGCACACCTGCATATTTCCAAGACTTGTTTGGTTTGTTTGTCTGTTGAGAGACAGAATGAAATAAAACCTCTAGAATTCATAAGAATTTATGTTGGAGAGGGCAGCTAGGTTGCGCAGTGGATAAAGCACTGCCCCTGGAGTCAGGAGGACCTGAGTTCAAATGTGCCCTCAGACACTTACTAGTTGTGTGACCCTGGGCAAGTAACTTGACCCTCATTGCCCCGCCCCTGCCCCCCCAAAAAAGGAATTTAGGTTGGATCCCAATTTGGAGACAGGTCATCCAAAAAAGTTTTTGCCAAAGAATCATCCCCAAGCTGCCACAAAAATAGCTAAGAAGATCAATAGACCCAAATAGACCCAATTATTTAGGAGCATTTGAGGTTATAACCTGATCCACTGAAATGGGTTGTCTTGCTGTCTAGAAGGAAACCTGCCTTTAGAACACCAAGGTGTGGAAACAAGAAATGAGAAAGAAAATCATGAAAAGAATAATAACAGAATTAGAAGTCATGATCAGCAGACACTTAACATTAGAGAAGAAGAGAACCAGTGGTAACAAGAAAAGAAAGATCACTGGGGAAAGCAGATACCTCTATGGTGCATGCAGAAGCCTGAACCAACCCAGCTCTGTGATGAGAAAGAGGGAAGCAGCTGCCAAGGACAGGAGCCCACTATCCTGGCCAAGTGATGAAGGAAAACTACAGAAGGGGGGCTAGGAATGATGGGCAAAGAATTATGAGAAAGAGCTTGGCTTGGGTGGACTCCAGGCTACTGGGGAACCTGGGCAAATATACTCCTTGGAAGAAGTGCAGTAAAGGGAAAGGAAAAAAATGGTCTTGTCTCTTGTCAGACTTTGCTGACCTTTTGAAGGAGCAACCACTGCCAGCCTGAATTCACAGCTACTCACAAGTTTTGAGTTGGCCATTACTCCCTCCCTTGCCCTTCACAATTTACTAACCCAGCTACTACTCTATCCCACTTCCTATCTGCTTCTGCCTTCTGGGTCAACCCTCTAGCCTTTCTACCCTAGCCCATCTCTTCTCTGTTAATCAAATTCTTTTTCAAAGGTCTGTTTTACTTTATCACATCTATTATCCCAACCACTGAATAACAAATGTGGCAATTCCAAGTATACTGAAGAAGGAAATAGCAGGGAAAGCCCTGAGTTTGATTTGGTGTATGCTGAAGCAGTATTTCACCCAAAAAGAGTCAATTGTCAGAAGGGGTAAATACAGCTTCCAAAGATGATATCCTTGTAGTTTCATTGTTTCTCATGTTGACCTAAGGATAGATCAGTTTTAAAACTTGAGAGTTTCTTTCCACCTGTTTAGTTAGAGCAAGGGAGAGAATGGCCAAAAAGTCTTTCATGCTACTCTTAGGACAGGTTTTACTGCTTTTTTAGTCAGGTCAACCCTGAGGGAGCACATTAAAGTGTGAGATCCCTTATGTAAAGGCCATCACTGCATCATTGCCCTTGTATTCGAAATTGACATTGTCACTTTGTGGTTCCACCTTTTGTTTGGCTCAAAAACCAGTGTGACCTGGAATCCTTTTTACACTGATCCTATATGTAGCCTCTTGTCAGATGCCAGCATTAGAAAGCTATAAATAGGGCAGCTTACAGACGAAGTGTGGAGGACCTAGGAGAGCTTTTTCAAGTAAGGTTGTCTAGAAAAGAGCTTTATAAAAACATATCCCTTCACAAATTGAATAGACAACATTTTGGGCAGCTTTTCTTCACCCTCATCCACCCCTCTACCCCCAAAAAAATATTTTTCTATTTTTTCTAAGTCTGGCCAAAAAAGGTTTAACCTTTGAGATTTCAATGAATCAACAAGTATTTCTTTCCTATTATTTGTCTAATGCCATGTTAGACATTGTAGGGGAATATAGACATGTGAAGTATGACTTTTGCCCTCAAAAATCTTACACCCTAATAAAGAAATTACATTTCATTTATGAGATCTACTTGGAAAAGCAGAGTAGAAAAAGTCAAGAAGGTAAGGTTGATTATTTTTAAATCAACCACTCAGTTTCCAACCCACAAAACTCAACTCCCTTAAGTATAGTTTCCATTGATTTTTATTCTTTTTAAACATGTAGACAAATATATCTTTTTCTCATTTGTTTAAGGCTTCTTGGGACACCCTGTAAATCTCATATAGCAAATTTTATCAGATATATTTGATGCAAAGATGTTTCCCAATTGATAGTTCCCTATGTTAACATTGTTAGTTTATTATTAACATTGTTAATTCTTACAAAAACATTTTAATTAATATAATGGCATACAAAATATTAATATTTTTTATTATGATTTCTACCTTGTTTGGTTAAGAATTCCTTCCCTAGCATTAATAGTGAAAGGTATCACTTTCTACTCTCAATTTTTAAAAATTATGTCTCCTTTTATATTTGTCTTTTAGCTATTCAGAACTTATCATAACATGATAAGTTAATAAGCAATATATACCATGGTATATAATTTTAGTTTCAAGTACAATGTGGGTGGAGTATTAGTAAAATAATATAATAATGAGATGCTGATCTAAACCCATTTTCTGCCAAACATCTTTAGAATTTTCTCAACAGCTCTTGTCAAATAGGGAATCCTCACAATGGTTTATATTCTTGGATTAGTTCCATTGATTCTTGCTCTGGTTTTGTAAGTAGAGGAACCTTTGTATCTCAATGTATCTAAATTTAACTTCTTTCAATACATTAATAATAATATTAATTTAATTTGTATCTAAATTTAAGCAGTTTTTCCAGATCTTCCTCTATCAATCTCCTCCTAATATAGGGCTTAAAGATGCTACTATGTTTATTTTGTATAGAATATACAAAATGCCACCATGGTACAGGCTTCTGAGGCTATAGAAAATGAACAGTTTGTCACACAAAATGCAACCCAAGTTTCTTCACTGAACATTTAGATAGGTCTGTTTCCTACTATCATTAAGTTAGATTATATGTGTATGTGTGTATGTATGTATGTATGTGGGTATATACATATAAAACTTTATGGTACTTTGCAAACTTGAAAGTAATATATAAATGTTGGCTATTATTAGTAGTATTTTCCATTATTTTAAATTTGTGTCATTCTGATGTTTTCCTCACCCAGGGCCACAGTTCTAGAAATCTGTTATTTTGTATTATTTACAAAGCCATGTATGATAATAGAAGAAATTAGAGAATAATATAAAAATCAAAGTTAATTCCCTCAAGGAAAATTTTTACTCTAATCGGTGATGGGGAATAAAAACAAATACCTTAAAGTCAGTTAGTAAACATTTACTAAATGCCATTGTGTACCAGACACTCTGCTAAGCACCAGTGATACAAATACAAATAGAGATAAAGATAATTCCTGACCTCAAGGAGCTTACAGTCTAGTGGGGGAGACAACATACAAAGGAAGCTGAGAGGAGAGGGGAGGACTAGTACTCAGCAAAGGGGCATGAAGGAGAAGTCCAAAGATGTATGAATGCAGTGTAGCTGGTAGGAAATGGGGAGAAGTCTGTGCTGAGGCCCCTCCTTAAAAAGAGGCCCTGGAGCCCATGATCCTGCCTTCCAGGCATAGACTCCAATCAGAGAATTAGAGAGAGGGTTGCTGATGAAATCGAGTACCAGACAGATTCAACTTTAAAAGCAACATGCATATTTTTGCTAATTAGAATCTTATAAACTGCAGATAAGTAATTTAAGAAGAGTTAAAGACCAACATTGTGTGTTGATCAACTGGGATAGACTTGATTCTTCTCAGCAATACAATGATCCAAGATAGTTCCAAAGGACTCATGATGGAAAGTGCTCTCCAAATCCAGAAAAAAAAAGAACTGTGGAATCTAGATACAGATTGAAACATACCATTTCTTTTGTTTTTGTTGTTATTAATACATATTCCATTCACCCATATGCTTTTTAAAATTAAGATTATGCACCATTTATATGTGTATATATGTATATAAAACATGTTAACTGAAGAATATCTATAACTCTTTTTTTAAATAGTATTTCCAAAAAATAAACTTGTATAGCAAATTACATTTTATGTGTTAAAATGATGATTTGTTTAAAAAAATATGCTTTGTAAAAATAAAGGGGGGTTATAGAACCATTATAAATATCTACTACTTATAGCTTATTTTTAGCATTGTTTATTAATTTGTTACTTAAAATTTAGGCTACCTGATTTAGACTGCAGACCTCCTAAAACACAGGGATTATGCCCGAGCTTCCTCATTCCCTTAAACAATGCTGTGTTGCAGTTGAACTGATTTATTTTATTTTTTTAACCTGATTTTATTGGTGTAGGGAGCTCCCACTGAGGTACTTCTCTCCACCAATGAAAATCAGCAATTATTCAGCAACTTTAAATCTTAGATCATGGCCCTGGGGTGATGAGATTTTGCCCCACCATCACAGCAAGGATTTGTAAGCGGCAGGATTTGTTGATTCTGTGGCTGGCTTTCTATCCATTACACCACTCCTAATCTCAGCCAACTCTCACCTGTAGCTCCAAAAAGCTGTAGCATGTTCAGTTGTCCACACCCTAGTAAAACTGTCTCAGCAGATGGGTTCAACCAGGATGAGGCTAACCAACTAGCCTCAGACCTGTTAGTGAGTTTAGAGGCATGTCATTCCCAGGCACATAAGACAAGAACCAATTGTTCCAGCAGCCACGAAGGCAGCTGAAGCAGGCACTGGAGCACTCAGCCTGATAAGACCCCGCATCCTGGGCCATTCCCAGTCAGCCTGACTTTTGTCTTGCCAGTAGATTTGGATGACTCGAGGCTGATGACTTTGCACAGCTCTGCCTCACTTAAATCCAATCCACTCACAAGTCAAGTCATCACCCCGTGATGTCTTTGGTCATCTTCGAAAACGAAAAACAAACAACAACTAATAGCTAAGTACTGTAGACTACATGGTGACCTGAAGTCCATGCAAAGGTATCCCAGTAACTCAAGCTACCTACTTTTCCCCAACATGGATAGATAAAACTGCCACCTAGTAGGATTTGAGGGCTGTGAAAGCAGCCTGCTCCCGTAGTTAGATAGTGAATATTTCTGGAGGTGATTTCTAAGAGTGGGATAGAGAGGCTCTCTGCAGAATGTACCTGATAGACCCTAAACTTGCCAGTTCTATACCTTGATACTGAAATTTCTTTTTTGTTGTATCTCACAGAAAGAACACTATTATTTGCAAACCTGTAAAAGAAAAACATTCATTTGGCGAATAAGTAATTCGTTAAATTCAGTAAGGTATTTCAGCTTGGGGTTTGTCTTGAGATTGGTGTGAACTTACACAAGTCAAATAACCTTCAGAGCTCCCGTCTGTAGAACATGGACGCCACTGTCAAAGTTACTAACAAAGTTGTTGTAAGGGGCAGGTAACAAAAATTACAAAGTACTTTTTGTCTTATAAATGTTCATAAATTAAAATATTTAGCATTTCTATTCTTTGGCATCTGCAAGTGGACAGTATGATGAGTGCTTTTCTGTGATACCTGCTAGATAAATCAATTACAGATTGTCACCTAGTTCTCTGGAAGCTAAAAAAGGCAAATTCTTGGTGAACAAAATCACACTTTCCAAACAAGTCCATATTTAAATATTATGTGTGGGTGGGCACAGATAGGCATAAACATATATATACATATGCCCTATGCATATAATTATTCAACAAGCTTCCATTTTAACATTAATTTTAAAGCATATGCCAATAAAAGGATTGATGTGATTGATATAAGACTTATTAGAGCAAAATGAAAATTATGAGACTTTTTAGTTATTTTCTTATTAAGTTGATTTATGCAAAAAATTGTCTGGGAATGAGGATTCAGTGCTGTCCACTATCAGCAAGTAGATGAATCCAAGGGACAATAGGTTACTAAAATATAGCAATTTATTGTGTACCAAATTCCCATCCTTATTGGCATAGCATCTAGAGGTCCTCAGATATTTGAATGGGGGGGGGAGAAGAATGGGGGGGGCAGAGAGACAGAGACTATTCCCCCCCTCCCGTGCATTCCAGCTTTTATATTTCAATTTCTTTCCTTTTACCTTCCTCCCCTTCCTCTCCCAGTGCCTGCCTCTGTGGATGTCTGGGTGTCTCTGCAGTCTCTGCAGTCTAACATGTTATTGATCTCTTTCTGGTCTTGGACTATAAATCCCACCTCTGACACTTACTAACTATGTGGCCAGGCAAGTTAGTAAATCTCTGTTTACTTTCGTTTCCTCAACTGTAAAGTAGGCAACTACCTCAAAGAATTGTTATGAGGATCAAATAAGATATTTGAAAATGCATATTCTTAAATATGATCTGAATAATTCAGTTCTCTAAATTGTTGTTTTGTTTTGGGGTTTTGGGGGGGTTGTTTGTTTTTTGGTGAGGCAATTGGGGTTAAGTGACTTGCCCAGGGTCACACAGCTAGTAAATGTTAAGTGTCTGAGGTCAGATTTGAACTCAGGTCCTCCTGACTCCAGGACCAGTGCTCTATCCACTGTGCCACCTAGCTTCCCCTCTCTAAATTGTTTTTAACTTGGATATTTTGACAAGTCAGCAGTGACAGAAATGAGAAGTCTAAGCATCAATTTGATTATATCCTCTAGATTTACTGACTAGTTACTGGTTTGTTCACACAATTATTCAACAGTGTCACTAAAAGCTGTAAACAGAGCAATATCCTGAATGTAGAAGAATGGATGCTTATCTTTCCATTTTGCATGGAATGGTATGAATGCTTTCTCTGATATGTCCTGTTAAAGTGGGGGAATGATCATAAGAAAGACAGAGTGTGAGAGAAATCCCTCCCCCCTCACTAAGGAAAAAAAATAGTTGTTGAGTTCATTCAAGGTAGTGAGTCCAGCATCAGGGCCAATCTTATTTTAAAGCATGTAGTTATCAGATCACAATACATAAGCAGCCATTTCTTTGTGCCTTTTTGCACGCGTTGTCACCTTTCTTGCAGGTGGAAGGCATTGCTGCTGCCTGTTAATGATCAGAGATGGAATCTCTCCTCTTCCTTTTCACCCCTCTGCTCCCCTCCCTTACCCTTGTTCTTAACAAGTTAGCCATGCTTTGCCAAAAGTGGGGAGGTATGTCACTCTCCATAGTAAACATGGAGGCATTCAGGAATTCATTCTTAGAATTTGTATGTATTAGGGATGCTGGGACAACATCGCATTGTGTTATATTAAATGCTATTTATTGTGAAAAATTTAATTGTAACCTAATTGGTAACTCAGTTACTAGTGATTTCTTGAACAGGAGTCTTAGTGAAATCCTGTATCCAGTGTCTCCATGTAAAAATTCAGTACATTTAAAATCACAGAAGTTAAGCCCTTTGGAAAACTCACTTGGCTTTCATTGTTATTTTAATATAGCAGACTGACCTATAAGTTGAACTTAAGACATACCTTGATGCATTTTAGTTTTTTGTGAAGTTTGACCAAATTAGTCCACTGCTTAAAAAGTTATTTTGGAACAAACCAGGCAATATGAAATTTAACTAAGTATTTCACTTTGCACTCTGTAAACCTGGCATTAGTTCTAACTAATTGTTTAAACACCTACTGTTCTGGGACTCTTTTTAAAAAATCAAAATGCTTTATCGCCCAGCACATAGTAGGTACTTAATTAACTTTTTTTAAATTTCTAAGATGATATTTTTATTGTGGAAATTCCAAATAATATTACATATTAAGTTTTAATTTATAACTTTCAAGGTGTCAAAAACAGGTAAATAACTTAGTAGAATGGCAATAGCTGATTGGTTCGTTTATGAAATAGACCACTGAAAGATCCTTAAGTACTCTTGATATAATAAATTTGTTATTTTCATAATAGTGTCCCTTATTGAGGGTTTGGACTTCTGTTTTCTTTTTTTGTATTGTTTTGCTAAACCATACTAAGTTATAGTCTTGAAAAAAGAGGTGGTCTGGTGTAGTGAAGAAAGGGCTGGCCTTCTAGTCAGAAAGACCTGAGCTCAAGTTCTACCTCTGATCTGTCTGATCTGTGTGAACAGGGGAAGTCATTTAATTAACCTTTCAGTGCTCTAAGCAGATCTCTATAAATTACACATTGTGGTAGGTCTGCAACAGTGGAGGGAATTTTCCTGTGTGAGTTTGCTATACATTTGACATCACAGATCCAGGCCAAAAATAATTTTTAAAATACTCTTGTAAACAAATATAGTTAATAAAGACATTGTCTAAATATAATATAAAATTTAAATATTATAAAAAGTAAAATAATAGTATTATGATACTCAATTTCAGGTGTTTTATTAAAGATTTCCATTTGCTAGTATATTTAAATTATTATTTTACTGGCAGATTTTGATTATTATTTATTCTTTTGTTTCAGTTACAAATTATAATAATGTGGTAGAAACAAATTCGGATTCAGATGATGAAGACAAACTACATATTGTGGAAGAAGAAAGTGTTACTGATGCAGGGGATTGTGATGCTAGTGTGCCAGAAGATGATTTGCCAACAGACCAGACAGTGTTACCAGAAAGCCATGAACAGGAGGGAAGTGCCAGCAGTTGCTGGGAAGACGACGGTATGTTTTATTTGATGTTGATGCATAATTGTTTAAAATTGAAATTGCATGAATGAAAACTTTAAAATGGCCAGTGAAAATGTTTTAACAACTCATGAGTAGAAAAATCATCTTCTTGCCTATCATATCACTCTAAGATACTTTCAGACCGTTAATGGTAAATGCTCTTCTTCACTCTCTGAAAACTGAATAAGAATTAGAGTCATGAAGTTATAGCAGCCATTTGTCATAGTAATTACAATATGCTGTTTGTTAATAAGGAATTCAAGATCACAGACTCTTACAATTGGAAGGGACTTAAGAGGCCCTGTAGTCTGCTCCCTTCTTTTTGTGGGGCAATGAGGGTTAAGTGACTTGCCCAGGGTTACACAGCTAGTGTCAAGTGTCTGAGGTCGGAATCAAACCCAGGTCCTCCTGAATCCAGGGCTGGTGCCCTATCCACGGCACCACCTAGCTACCCCTGAGTCTGCTCCCTTCTTGACCAAGAGTCACTTCTATAGTATCCCTAATAAATGGGCATCCAGTTTTCTCTTGAGGATCTCTAGTGAAGGGAAATCCACTCTTTCCTAAGGCAGTCCACACCACTTTCAGTAGCTCTAATTGTGAGGAAACCTAAATTTATATCCCAGGATTTCATGTTAGCTAGTGTGCTATTTTGAGACTCTTTAGTCCTAAGTGTCATTTCACACAAGACACTATACAAAATACCTGTAAAGTGCACCTAGCTTATAATAATCCCATTTACTGTTGTTATCAAACTGTCCATTATACCAAAATCCAATACATAGAAATTGATCATCCAGGAAGGCATTCTTTTCATTATAAAGGAGTTGTTTCCTTTGTAAGAGAATCCATCTTGTGATTCTTTTAGATAGTAAGCTATCTTACTGCCCTTAAAATGAAATTCTCTATATAAAACTTTTTACATGAATAAATCTATTATATGTAAGATGAGGTGCACTTTTATCTAGAATCCTACATATGGTTAAATGATTGTTTTCTGCATTTTATGCATGTTGAAATTTTAATGAAATATTACACACTTGTGTCATAAGAGAAAAGGCACTAGGAATCAAGAGTTTCGGTACCTCCTTTGCCAAAAATAAATAAATAGCTTTGGGAAAACTGTTAACTTCTATGGGACTCAATTTCTTTATCAGTAGAATTAAGAGACTTGACCTAAATGACCCCCAAGGTACTGCTCTTTGTCATTAATTGGAGTAGATGAGGTATCCTTTTGTACCAGGACGTGAACAGCAACAGGTTGAGGAGGAATCTGGATCTGGAGTTTGGCCAGAAGAGAGACAAGTGTGCATGGATCTGTCCTCAGTTAAATGGTCTACCAGGCAAGGCCCCGGGCAGGTCAGGAAAGAAAACGTAAGCTGTCAGGTCAGTAGGCAGAGTGCTGGCCGTGGTGCTGAATCAGCTGAGCCCATGATTGTTTTGATAACTAAGTTCTTAGGCTGAAACCTGTCTTGATAACAGCTAAAACCAGCATCTCCTGTAAAACTCAGCAAGGGAGCCTGGATAGTTATAATATGTGGTAGCACCCACCACCATCATCTCAGCATGAAGAGGGCTTTCTTCCAGAATAGCTGCAATGAGAGCTAAGATAAGTATGCTTTTGCTAGACCTGGCTAGGGTCCAAGGAATCCTTGTGTTGCACTTCTGGTCTTTCTGTGTCTGTAAGGGGCACGGTGTTAGGAGGAAGCAGACCTAGTCATGCACTGGTAGTTAGTTTGGCTCTCAGACCAGTCTTTCCTTATATGTTCTCATTGAGTTACAATATTCTGAGTCCACCTTTATCAGTTAATAGAGGTAATTAGAAGGAGACACATAAGTCACCATGTAGCAAATAAAAGCTGACATGGAAGAGGTCAGCCAGGAAGAGGAAGGTAGGAAACAAAGGAGGAGTCCCTGGAATTTTGAAGAATAGCACATCCAAAGACCTCCAAATCACAGATCCCCAGCAGCAGAACTGCTGGTCCTCTTGAGCCAAGACCTTCTAGAGCCAGAGGTCCCTTATATGCTTCCTGCCAGAAATGGTCTTGTGTATGGGTGAACATTGAGGAATGAAAGGCAAACCCTTTTAGAGCCACAGTTGGTCAATGAAAACAATTAAACCAATAGACCCTTCATTCAGGCTGTTTTCTGTATCTTAAAAGGACAAATAAAAGTGACCATTGAGAACATCTCAAAGAACTGTAAGTTATGAAAGTCATGGGCAGAGGTTACATATTTGATACAAAGACTGCATTCCCTAAGTGCCTACTGTTTACCAGGCACTGTGCCAGGCGGTAGAGGTTCAGACCATCCCTACTTCCAAGGACATTCTGTTCTGTGGATTTTCTATTTTTGTTACTATTTGATAGAGTCACAAAGTTTAGGAATGAATGAGAATTGTCTGCTCTCTAAGGGATGATTCAGCATCCCGGCCCATGGAATGAACAGAGCAGGAAAATAGCCCATGATTTGACCAACGGACCCCACGGAGTGTCCTCAGGGCCATAGCACTATACTCAAAGAGACTCCCGAGAATCCCTACGGCTTCGAAATGGAGGCGGGATGTCTGCCAGGCCAGAGGCCTTTCTTCTGCCTGACTCAGTGCAAAAGATTCTGAGAGTAAGAAGGGCTAGAAAACCTCAGAATTAAGTCAGGCCTCCAGAGTTTGAGGCCCATAGAGGGAGACTCTAAAGAGTGCAAGACCACTCCAACTGTCTTGTCCTGAAACTTGTCCTGACTGTCACGAACATCTCCTCTGTGTGTGGCACTTTATTTCAATGAATTTGTTATCTCATTGACACACTCCCTTCCTGAGGCAGAGATCGCCACCTGTCTACTCATCCCTATAGGAGTCTTGTCCATATCCTCCCAAAATACAATATTTAGAGACCTTCTTTAAGGATTTCTAACAATTCCATAGGTACCAGTACAGAAAAGAGAGAGAGGGAATAAGCATTTATTATGTGCCTACTATGTGCTAGGCACTGTGCTAAGTACTTTACAAGTATTATATCACTTGATCCTCACAATAGCCCTGGGAGGGAGGGGCTATTATTATCCTCACTTTACAGTTGAGGAAATAGGAAACAGAGTTTAAGTGACTTGCCCAGGGTTGCACTGCTAATAAGTATCTGAGGTAGAATTTGAACTCAGGTCTTCCTGACGCTAAGCCTAGCACACCATCCACTGTGCCAACTCACTGACCTCATAGTGCAGCACTCAGGCAATATTCATCTATTACCTTTTTGTTCTCACTACATGACCAACCTATCACTTTTTCAGATCATAATTTTTCTATATAATATATTTTATGACACTTCTTGCATATGAGTAACTATTAGTAATATGCACGCCTACTTAACCTATCATGCATACCCCCATTGTCCTTTTGGTGATCTGCAGATCCTTAGAGATTGTAGAGTTGGGTGATTTACGACCATTTAGTATTACCAGAACAATCTGGTAATGTTGTTAAAAATGATTTTTGTTGTTCTAGAAAGTCATTTAAGACTTTTGAAAGTACTTTACAGATTCCCCAGTACAATGTACCCTGCTCTAATCTTCCTTTTGTGTTCTGGGCCCATATCATTATGCATCTACTATTCCTTTCCAAGATTGTATTACTAACAGACTAACTCAGTCAACTCCCTCTATAATTGCATGTCGTTGTCTGGACCTGGAGTTTTTAACCTGAATACCATGGACCCACATGGATAGATTTCAAAGGGTCTGTAAAAATGGATAGAAAAAAGTACATCTTCATTTCAATATAATTGTTTGCCATTGTATGCTTTGTGTTTTATTTTATGCATTTTAAAACAGTGTGAGTAGGGTTTCTAGGCTTCACCAGGCTGCCAGATGAATTCATAACACAAGTTAAGAAATGTGTCATACATTTGCTTTTGCTCCCATGTAGATTGTTAGGCACATCTTCTCTGGAGTTTGTTGAGGAGGGCTGTGTTCTGGGGCTTGATTCAATTCAGGCCTAATGTCTTCTGTCATAATAATCAGTAGCATCTGAAAGACCTCATCACCTTGAGTGAATCTTTACTTCAGTTGCACTTGACACCGAATGTTCACTGTGAGAATGGTGAGCCCCTCTGCCTCCTGGCTTGTCTTTCTTTTGATAATGATGATAGGACCGTTGACCAAAGCTCCCTCGGGGTAGATATCAGAGAGTCTTGGGAGAGTTTCTAAATATATGTGTAAGACCCAGCTAGTTGAAAAGGAGTTTTTAAAGGTACATTGTACCATACTAAGACAAGTGCTTTTTACAATATCGTTAGCAATAAACATAGCAGATGACAGCCCCTTTTAGTCCGTTTTGTTATTGGGAAGATGTGGTCTGCTTAAAAGCTGTTTCCCATACAAATTTCATAGAGATGAGAATTAGCTGTGTAGCTGGTGGGTTACTTGTTATTAATTGATGTCTGTTCAGCCACCCTTTTTTGGCAATGGTTCTGTTCAAGTTTTTCCCCCCAAAATCTTCTTAATATTTTAAAAGTCATTTTCCTATTCTAGTACAGCCTTCTTTGTGCACTCAAGTGGTCTGTGTCTTCTTTAGCAGCATTTCTACTTCTCCGTGGTACATTAAAGTATTCAGAATCCAATGATAAGAATGGCCTGTTACATAAATGCCAACACATCTCCATTTTTGATCTGTGATCCCTCCCTTTTCATCTGTAAAGACACTGGAGATGACCTGGCTTAGTTGGATCTCATACTCTAGGTTTGCAGATTGGATTTCTGCTTACCCCTCTTTGCTTCTTTTTGAAACAATACTGTTCATAATGTTACCATCTTCATAACATTTGAAAAGTATTGATCTCTTGTTTTTTTTAATACATTTATTTCCAGATATTCTTTTCCTATTCATTATCCGTTGAGCTTTCTGTTATGACAAAAAAATTTATAACAGTTCAGCAGAACCAGCAATATTCCTTAACTGTATGTGACCATGTATGCAGCTTTCCACACCTCTTATCTCCTACCTCTAACAAAAATACGGAGGTATTTGCTCATTTCTTTTCTAGGACTATGTGTGATCCTTATAATTATGATGCTTTCATTTCTGTTAGTTTTATTTCTTTATTTATTTATCCATTCATTTGTTTTAGGTTTACATTGCTATCATTATTATGTGTATTGCTATCATCATTACATGTTTTATTTTCCTGGTTCTGCAGACTTCATATCAGTTCATATAAACCCTTCTGTGGTTTTTTAATTTTATTTTTATTTGGTATTTTTTGTTGGTTGGTTTTTGGGGGGTATTTTGGTGAGGGTAATGAGGGTTAAGTGACTTGCCCAGGGTCATAAGTATCAAGTGTCTGAGGCTGGATTTGAACTCAGGTCCTCCTGAATCCAGGGCTGGTGCTCTATCCACTGCGCCACCTAGCTGCCCCCAACCCTTCTGTGTTTATATGAATTCCTCATAGTCATTTCTTATGACACAATAAGATTCAATTATGTTCTTCATATATTTTGCAAATAAAATTAGTTTTAAGAAATCTTTAGCCAATTACCATTTCTCTCCCCGTGGCTAGAAAAGCATTTGCTGACTGAAATGTTTCGGGGGGTTTTTTGGCTTCCTTAGTGCAGCAATAGCTTTATATCCATTCATCTTCTATGAAATCATGAGAGTCTGTGTTTAATGTCATTTCCCATATTTGTTTCAGTAGCATGTTTGAATATGTCTGAATATTGATTTTAAATGTATATAGCTTCTCAAATTTAACTTTCCTAGTTTTAATGTTTATTTTTGTTCTAATGGTCAGTGGTCTAAGTATATGACAACTCATTCAGAAATTTATTCATGTCAGTAACCAATCATTTTCTTTCTAATATATATTAAATATCATTACTCATTATGACAATTATTGCTTACCATATCTAATGGTAAAGTCCAAACTTTGTTCTTATGGAAAATATTCGCAATAAACAAGTATGAGGCTTTTTAATATCCCAGAATCTGAATGGGAAGGGCTTCATTCCCATATAAGAATTGAATGGTGTTAAATTAGCTCAACTTCCAAAACTTTCGATAGCTGTGCCTCCTTATTTTTCATTGTTCTTTTTGTGTACCTTGCCATCTCTCCATTAATGTAATCAAGTAGCAGTGTATTTCATAGCTTGGGGTAGAAGATCATATCCAATTCTTCACAGAATTTCTCTAACCTCTTTATCTTTGGCAGTGGATGGCATATAAGCTGTAGTTATCCTAGGTCTTTGAGGTCATCATCATCATGAGGGCTTCATATTTTCTTTGTTGACGTAATGAAAACAACTCCTTTATTTGCCTTTCCAAAGAACACTTGTGTGTGCTTCCATTTATATTATAACTCGCATTTATGTGTTCTGTCCTTATTCTTGCTGTAACTATCAAGATTGACTTGGTTCAGTTCTTCCATAAGTACTATGTCAGCTTGTTGGTTGCTGGTCAGAAATCTCACATAGACAGTACCATGAGTAAATGCACATAGAGAACCTAGAACTGTGATTCTCAGCGCCTCCTGATCTTTTCCCTCTTTGCCAACATCCCTATAGAAGTAAAACAAGGTAGGGGCTATATAGGACTAACAGACCAGTTTGTATTTTTCTTTATTTTGTAGGTTACCATGGCCAAGAAATTCACCTAGTGGACAGTGGCGATAAATCTTTCCAAACTTTGGTCAGACAGGTCCTTAGACAGTAGGCATTCTGTCACTAGGAATGGACTCAAGACCCTTCTGATTTAGTGGAACCTGACACCACTTCACCCTTCATGAACCAAGGGTCACCTGTACTCCACAGTGAGGTATTGGAGTAGGGCTTGTGTGAAGAAAAGACTAAGCATTAAAGAGAATGACCAATAGCCTAATACCACCACCATTTTGAACTTCAAAGGAAGGTCTTCATAGGGAAACTGGGTCTTCTCAGAGACGCTCTTTTCCTACTTACCAAACTATTCAAGGAAAATAGTATATTATTACTTTACAGTAAAACTAAAAGGCAAGGTTTTTACTTCTAGAAATATTTTTCTTAACTAATAATAATAATATGTAACATTTCCATAGTTCTTTAAGGTTTTTAGAGAGCTTTACATGCATAAATTATATTATTTGATCCTCACAAACAATACTATAAAACAGGTACTTTTATCCCCATTTTACAGATGAGGAAACTGAGTCTATGGACATTAAGTGGCTTGTCCAGGATCACACATCTATCTGATAAGTGTCTCAAGGAGGACTTGAACTCAGGTCTTCTGGACTCAAAGTCCAATTGTGTCACAAATGGAGAATGCCTCCGTATACACAAATGCTAGTATTTCTTAGAACCCAGGGATAAGATAGACTGATGGCAGCAAAAATAATTTGGATGAGAACGCCTTCCCTCCTTGAGAATTTTGAAACAACAGTAGAAAATGTATTGATCTCTTTACTGGTATAATTTCCAGCACCTGGGAATAGAGAAAGTGAAAAAAGATTACTGTTTTGTCCCTCCCCCCTTCTCCCCGCCTTCCAAGGTTTGCTCAATAGGCCACGTGGCCAGTGAACAACTCTTGGCAATGTCGATGCTTTCCCACCAGCCTAGGACTCATAAAAGACTTCGAGTTGCTGAACTTAATGGGGCTGTATCATCTCTGCTGATTAGTTCTAAACCCCCGGATGGAAGAAGCAAAATCATCATTGGGAAAACCAGCATCATTCAACTCTGCTTTAGACTAGCAAGACTTCACCTTCATAGACTTTTGGGGGGTGGGGTGGGGCAATGAGGATTAAGTGACTTGCCCAGGGTCACACAGCTAGTAAGTGTCAAGTGCCTGAGGCTGGATTTGAACTCAGGTCCTCCTGAATCCAGGGCCAATGCTTTCTCCACTTCACCTAGCTGCCCCCTTTCATAGACAATATTGAGGAGGCTCTGAAATAACTGAAGACATCACGTGTTATCGAAATGTTAAAACATGGAATCAAATTCTATAAAGTGGTCCTAATCCTTAGGTGGAATCTTGAACCAAAATCAGATTTTCATTTAACTGGACCTCAGTTTCCCCATCTCTATAATGACAGGGTCAGACTAGAGATGAACTTTCAACACTAACATTCTGTGATTTTGTGCCATTCTTGCAATAGGGATCTCATAAAAATAGAAAGTTGTGTTTTGTGTATTATATATGCATCATGTAACATATGTACTGTATAGAATAAACTCATGTGACAAAGCATAGGTTTTATATCATTTTAAAGAAGGAACATAGAATTTTATAGACATACTAGTGTTGGAACACTGCCATAAGGGATTCATGTGGTTCAGCCAGAAACTCTTGGGCTTCTGTCAGTTAAACCTCTTGAAATACATATACCTTACTTTGGAGACACCTGTTGTATAGGTCTCTCAGAATTTCAGTTAAAATGAGTAGAAATGAAAGGAAAGTGATCTGATCTATAATGTACAGTTAAACACACTTTTTTTACATTGGGGAAAAAGTTTGAAATTCAATTTGCATAGATAAGTACAGGTCACATTTCACAATATAATTTAAAGCTTACTTACTTTTTAAACTGTTTCATACCTGTTAACTAATAGTACTTCATTGAATTAATTTCAACAAAATTATTTTCAATAATATGATTTTTTTAAATCAATTTTTTCAGTAATCTGATTTAAGGAAGGTATTTTTTTCTTGAAAGCAGACTTCTCCATCTCTGTGTAGGAGTTAAAGTTCTTCCCAACCTGTTCCAGAAGGCTCATCTCTAGTCTCCTTTTGGTTCCCACATTTAGTACTCCATTATTCTCTAGTTTAACTTTATCTTTCCAACTGGAGTATAAACTCTTTGAAAATCCTTATGGTTTATTCTTCTTTCCATCCCTCATAAGCCAACTTACCATCAGATGCTCAGCTGATTGATTTTCATTTTTTCTTGTTCACTTCCTGTTAAAGCTAAATAACATAAGAGAAAAGATGGGTCAGAGGGCTGCCGCTGGCGCAGTGAGGACAGCACCAGCACACAGCACGCCCTCCCCACCGCTGTTTGGATGTTGTCCCCCTTGGGCTGTGAACTCCTCAAGGACGAGGACTGTCTTTTGCCTTTCTTCTTATCCCAGCCTTTAGCACAGCGCCTGGCACGTGGTCGGCACTTACCAAATGCTGTTAGACTGAGAGTTTCTAACTCTTCACAGCTCAGCCGATGAGCACCAGTTAGTCTTCAGGGCTTCTCACGTTCCCTCATCTTAGCTATCTTCACCACCTTTGCTAGGACAGTCCCACCCACAACCCAGTCAAAAGCAAATAGCACAAATAAAACCTAGGAACTCTGGGACTTCACTCATGTATGCTATTTAGGTTTGAATCACTCAATCCATTAATACTAGGCAAGCCTAGGTTGGAAATTTGGATACATTCCAAAAGTGTGATGCCCAAGCATTTATTTCCTCATTGACCTGACTCTCCAACAGCGCCACCACCTGCCCTGGCACAGGCCCTCATCACCTCGTGGTTGTTGACTGACTACATAAACAAGACGATGTGGTTCTATTTTAATTCTCTGTTCTTTAACAGGAAAGGAAGGAAAAGAAATCCTGGGGCCTGAAGCTCAGGCAGATGAAGCTGGATGTGCAGGTACTTGTTTGATTCCCTTGTTTGCCATTTTCTTGCTGTAGATCTGTGCTGGAAGTTTAGTCTTTGATGTCACATGGTTTGGTCTCTTACTCCCCAGGTATTCAGGATGGCATAGTGAAAAGAATACCAGGCCAGGAGTCAGGAGACCTGGGTTCAGGTCCTGGGTTATATACTTGGTTTAGGCAAGTCACTTCACATCCATAAGCCTCAATTTCTTCATTTGCAAATAATACCAGCCCTTTCCCAAGAACTTCACATGGTTCTTGTGAGGAAAGCACTTTCTAACAGTAACTACTCCACAAAATTAGGCTGTTGTTATATCAAGTGTTCTCCAAAGTTACAGTCATTATCTCTCTAACACTTTGAATTCTATAAAGGCACATGACACAGTCCATTTTTAATAAGAAATACCAAATAGCTGAAATCCACAGATAATCCAGAAATAGTAAGTTGTTTCACCTTCCTCTTCCAAATACTTGACTTGTGTTGCTTTAAAAAAAAAAAAAACTTCTTTGCGTTTCACCCTTAGTTAAGTTATCCTTTGGTTCAAGTGCTGATAAGTAGTGAACTAGCCCCCAAAACAGGTAGCAGAAGGGGGAATAGGCCAATAGGACAGATAATATGAAAACTGGATGTGAACTTGGAGATAATCTCTGGCTACCACACCTAAACAAACCACAAAAGTCACAAGGCTTTTTCCCCATTCTCTCATTGAGCAAGGCTCATAGGATCTGGACTAAAAAGGGAAACTTGTTTTTAAGAACTAAAAGCACTTTTTATGAGTCTTTAGTCTCCTCTTTTCTAGTAAGCTTAACTATTGGCCCAAGGAGCAAAACAGGAAAAATCAAATTTAGAAATAAGTAACAGTAATGGATTAATAAACATTTGTTCATGGTTTTCTGCATGCCAATACAAGTAATAATGGCTCACATTTATAGATCTTAGGGTTTTACATACATTCTCTCATTTAATCTAATGGTATCATGAAGTAATTCTGGAGTGGCATGGAGATGACCTTAAGCTCCCAAAGGCTGCACCAGAGGAAAGCAGGCTATGGCATGTTCTTCCATGCCCTGTGTTGGACGGTTTCCAAGTAGGGCAGCCCTCGAGTACAGAAGTATGTATCATTACCAGTAGGCTGGCCACTTGGTGATGAATTCTTTGGCCATGGTAACATGGAACAAAGAAAAATACACAGTGATCCTCGGTCGTTTGAGGCCCCTTTCTGCCTCTACAGTGACAATAGGAGAGTGCTGGAACGGGGAGCAAAGGATGGTAAGAATCACACAGTGTCAAGATGGTCTATAAAGAGTAACTATTGGTCCTTGGCCAGTGACCAACAGCACCAGAGGCACTGAATCATTTCCATTTTTACAATCTCACCATAACTGAAAACAGAAGACAAAAACAGATGGCAGCTGAATGGAAAAATGGTTCAGAGATACTCTTTGAAGAAGCAGAGTCCAGAGGCAACAAGAACCCATTACGTAGGACACTCGGGCTTCTGTTATTGCAGTGTTAATGATAAGAATTTGGGAAAACTCCATTTTGATGATTGTGGCAGTTTGTGTGTCAACATTGGTTGTTGAAAGAGTCCATGAAGAACTCAGAAATACTGTCCAAATTAAATCAGCATATACTGTGACACACTCAGTGACTTCAGTGCAAAATGGGCATAAGGGAGAAAAGCAAATAATAGGTTGTAAAATATGATTTAGGACGAAGGAATTAGAAAGACCAAAGGCTTGTAGACAATACAAAAATCTCTCACTGTTTCTTCAATGAAGCTTTTTTTCAGAATTCCTAACAATTGAAATAAAACTCACTGGCAGGCTCCACTTTGAAAACTGGAACTCTAGTTACTCCTGTCTGGTCCTGCAGTCCCTCTCCCATTCTCCAGAACCTTTCAGAAACCCCTAAAAGTTGCTCAGAAACCACACCTGCTCAATGTTGGAGCACCTAGGCCAAGTGACTTGAGTTCATCAGAAGCAGGAAGGGGCTCTTTTTACAATCCCTTTTCTTTTCCTGAGATCAGCTCACTCTTAGCCAATTTGTTCTACCATTTCCAAGGTCCTCCTCAGGAGAAGGTTTGAACAACACTGAAGTAGTCTTAGCTCTTCTTTTGCCCCCAGAGAAAGTTACTAAACCAGTAAATCAGGAGAATGCTAGATATATGGTGTACCTATATTTAGGCAAGGTATTTGACGGAGTGTCTTATAGGATTCTTATGGAAAAGAGGGAGGCCGGTGGAATAGGTGACAGTGCAATTCAGTTAATTCAGAACTTTTGAAATGGTTGGAGTCATTAATGATTCAATGGTGGGAGGTCTCCATGGATTCCCCCCCAAGAGCTCAGCATGGCCATGTGCTATTCAATATTTTATCAAACATTTGGGTAAACATAAGGATGGCATTTTAGCAAGTTTGCAGATGATACCAAGCTGGGAGGATCCCCCCAAAATCTTGACAGACTAGAACATTGGACTGGATTTATTAATAAGCTACATTTCACTAGGGATAAATATAAACGTTTAGACTTCGCTTTTGAAAAGTCAGCTTTGTAAGTATAGGAGAGGAGTGACATGGTTAGACAGTCGTTTGTCTTAAAAAATGGTGTGGAGGGGATGAAGTCTTGGACGAAGTTGGAATGTGGTTTTACTGGGAGCTGTGCCAACCTGCAAAGAAGGTGCCCAAGTGACAGCATGAGGATTCAAGCAGATTCTCTAGCTGCAAATCTACCCTCTTTATAGTGCACCACAGTGCTAGAGACATTTGCATTCAGTCATCGGAACTACACAACCTATTTCCATCATAATGTTTTAATTATGGGCTTTTTTCTTCCACTCATCTGTAGTTTAACATTCACAGATTTTTTTTTCTTGAGATTAATTTTTAAATAAACCAAGGACCCTTATAAATTATTTCATGTTATGTAAAATGAAGATAGTCTTATGTGATAATTGTCATAAATAGATTTTCACTTCTAATAAATACTGGTAGTCTCATACTTGTAATTTCATACTGTGAAACTAATGGTAAAGCTTTGCTGTCTTATTAAAGATAAGCTCCAAATTAATAACTGAAGATGGACGGTATGATGGTAATTTACTATGCCTACAGCAGAAGCTTTGATACAATATATTTAGCTGGGTTATGTGTAACCTGCATAAATAATGTATTCAGGGAAATAGTTGCTAGCAAATATTTATCATGCTAGAGCTTATATAAAATATTTAAATGGGGTATTTGTTATTAATCAACACTAGTTTTGATGAAGGCCAAATTAATGGTTTTTATTACTGTTTTTCCTAAGGAAATTCCTTTCTTATAGCCAAAATGCAATAACCAGAGTTGCATCAGGTAAAAGCTACTGAACAAAACATTCATAGTTTTGAAGTTTATTGTATTTCACCTTTTCCTTCATTGCAAGAATGAATCTATCCTTTTAGCTCCCAGTTCTAAATACAGCCTAAGTTAGGCAAAGTATTGTTAGGATCTGTCATTAAAGCCATATGGGTAAGTAACAGCATTAGAAACTCCACCTAAGCAGAACAGTTCCCAACCCTTCTGTGACTTTGATCATAAAATCATAAGGCCACAGACCTAGAGTTGGGAGGCTGGCCCTCAGAAGACATTTACTCAAACCCCCTCATTTTATAGATGAGAAGAAATTTGGGACTAAAGATGTTTAATGACTTGCTCAAGGTCACACAGATACCTAGTGTCTGAGGCAGGATTTGAACATCTTACTTCTTATGCCAGTCCCAGGGCTCTCACCACTATACTAAGGTAGGAAGTTGCCTTAGACACTTAGGGACTAAATGACTTGCCTAAGATAACTTGAGTAATGTCCTTGATGGAATTTGAACCCAGATTTTCCAGACTCCTGGCTTTATCCATAAAGCAAGGCTGTCTTTTCTTGGTTTACATTACTTTACATTATATTACATATAATGTAATCCCTCCAAGAATTCTGTTTGGTCTTAACTAATTTATGTGAGATCTGCTACTTGGGTATCTATTGTAAGCTATTTATTTATCCTGCTTCCCCCATGAAAGGCATCTTGCATAGGCTGTCAGGCCTGCTGAAATATGTCATTTTCACTATTACATTATCTTCTCAAAAGGCTCAAGAGTAGGAGGAAGCAGAGAATTCTCATGATAATCAACTATGTGTATGTTTAGAATAAAGAAGGAAGATTAGAAATTGAAATTTTTTCATCAGTTAAAGTTTTAAAAGCTCTTTATTTTGTTTCAGCCTTATCTTTTACTTTAAGGAAGTTATATGCTGACAGAAAAAAATTGTACAGAGACAGTTCTTGTCATTAGTTTTGAACTTTCAGTCAGTAATTCTTTGTAACTGATTTCCCCTTTCAGTTTTATAGTGGCTAAAAAAGCCTTAACAATGACTGACTACTCTATAAGGGGGGAAAAAACTTCTCAAGGATTATTTCTTTATTTCTGGCATCTCTTTCTTTGTTATGTGTACAGTCAATAATTATCTCAGGCTTCAAAGTTTGTGAATAAGGAAAGCAGGAAGTGCAGACTTCTCTTTCCTATCACTGCAAATGAAAATGTAGATGGTTAGAGAAATTCATTGAATCACACTGAGTGAATTCTTTGTGATCTCTATGTGTGGAAGTATTCTCATTATTTAAGTCTTTAATCTCAGAATAAAAATAATAAAATAAAACCCAAACCCAGGACTCCCCTAATTTCAGATCCAGGGCTTTTGCCACTACACCCCCTTACTTGTGAGAAACAAACACATTAACATTTTCTTCTTCTATACTGAAATTCTTCTTCAGTTAGGGTGGTGAGCTTGCTCTTTTATAAAACCTGTATTTCTTTTAGTAAAAGAGGATGAATGTGACTCAGATGCAGAAAACGAACAAAACCATGATCCTAATGTTGAAGAATTCCTGCAACAAGAAGATACAGCTGTTATCTATCCTGAAGCACCTGAGGAGGACCAGAGACAAGGCACCCCAGAAGCTAGTGGTCATGATGAAAATGGTAAGGGATGCGTGGCTGTCAGGTACTTCCCATGGGCCACATGCTGCTGAGTGCTGTCCAGCGAGGGGCATCTCCCCACAAAAACAAAAACAAAACGTACTGGCGTTTTACTCTTTTATATATTTTTTCTACATACGTTCTCCAGTACAACTTGAACGCCCTCAGGGCAAACACTGTTTTTGGCCGAGGGCCCCATGGACCCCTGCACAGAGCCTAACACATGTTTAACCAACCAACAAGCATTATGTGACTGCTGTCTACAAGACCAGGTTGACTGATTTAATCAATTGATTAATTGACGTTAGCCCAACTTTGGGCCATAGAGAATATATGACTGGCTTACTATGTAACTAGGTGTATTCGTGTCTTTTGGTTTGTGTTTTTTTCAGTGTTAGTAGTGCAAAGTTAAATTGGCGGCTGCTACCCTGACATGGATATTATCCCTATAGTTGAGGAAGCCAGGCCAAGGAAATGAGCATGAAGCAGCATGAGGCAGTGGAATAGCCCACTGGAGTGGGGACCTAAGAATGGGGTTTAAATCCTCTTTTGTTACTTCCCACCTTGATCAGTTGATCAATAAGCATTCACTGGGGCACTTTCCCTCTCTTGGCCTCAGTTTGCTCATTTGTAAGATGAGAAGAGAAACCTTTCCACCTCTCAGTCTGTGATCCTAAACCTTAGACATGTTGATATCAATTTCTGCCCACTAGCAGTATTCAGTATAACTCCACAAGAGTTCATCTGTAGTATCCTGATTTATCCTGATATTTTTTCTCTGTCGTTCAGCCACCAAGCCAAAATCTGTTGTTGTAATTCTAAATTTCCAATTCTTTGCCACCTTGAGGGAAAACATTTGTAAATGTTTTTGTCCATTGGTGCCCTTTTCTTCTTTCATTGATCTTCTTGGGATGAAGACATAGTGGTGATATCACTGAGTTAAGGGGTTTGTGCAGTTTAATCATTTGGGGCTTGGGTGGGGACACCGTTCCAAACTACTTTCACAGTTCCACTTCTGTCATGCACCCTACTCATGAGACTTGGTAAGTCTTAACCCCTTGTTAGTATATTCCTCTTACATTCCCTCTTTTTTCTCCTCTCCTCATAATATCCACACAGAAAAAAAAAAAAAACAAAACCAATCCTCTGCTGATCTTACTTAATTACAGATCTCTGTGATCCTTGTAGACTTTAGGATTCTCAAAGGTCACTTGTCTCTTCTCCCCCCAAAGAATCTAAGTTCTTTATCATCCTTTCAGCCCTTTCAAGTAGCTCAAATGCATTTCCCTTTCTAGGTTTTTCTTGATTCCCCCATCCTCACATTTTCAAAGTTTCTGTTCATCTTTCTATCAGGAATGCTTGAAATTCAATAAAGGTCCTTTTTTTTTTCTTTAGAATTATACTGGCTTGCAGTCTTAAGGTATTCTTGGTGCTGTAAACCTTTATCTTTTGCCAATACCTTATTCCAAGATTTTCTGTCCTTTTGAGATATAACCAACAACTCTTCTGTATTCCTGACTAGAGTTCCTTGGCACTTCAATTCTTTCTTTCTGACTGCCTGCCAGAAACAAACTCTGGATTTTGAATGGGATAAGGTCAGTGGGAATTGGTCAAAGGTCAAGATTAAGAATCTTTTTTTTGTGTGTGTCATGAACCTTTCTGGAAACCTAGTGAACTCTTCTGAGAACGTTTTTAAATATGTAAATAAAATGTATAAGATTGCAAAAGAAACCAATTATATTGAAATAAAGATATAGTTCTTCCCATTAAGTTTATGAATTGTCTGTTCTAGAGTTTCTTTCAGGATTTAGCTGGAATATTCTTCCTGTTTTCATTTTGACTTCTGGTTCTAGGAAATCCGAACCATTTTAGTTTGTGATTTAAAAAAAAATCCAGGCCTCATCCAGGGCTTTTTTTGCCATAGGTTTTCACCAGAACTTCTATTTTTTTATCTTTTGATTTTGTTCTAGTATTTTTTGTTGTCTTATGGACTCATTGAATTCTGTTTGGTCTTTCCTAATTTATGTGAGATCTACTACTTGGATAAGGTTTTCACCTTCTATTGTAAGCTATTTATTTATCCTGCTTCCCCCATTTTATTCCAAGGTTGTTTTGTTTTCTTTTTTCAGTTTTTTTTCCCACTTCACTTCTTCCTACTATTTTTGTAGTTCTTGTGAGCATTCCATTTTTTTTTTCCTTGAGGTTCTGCTTATACTTGTGGATTTAGTCTCTTCCTCTAGGTTTTCCTTCATGGTATTTCTTGACCCATGCTATTTTTTCATCATGTTCATTGTCTTTTGTTTAATCATATCACCAGCTTCAGTTTCCAATTTGTAATTTTATGTCAGGATCAGACACTGCTCCTTTCTACACTCTTGGATGGTGGTCGGGCCCTATTTGGGCTTTGAAAGAAATTATTTTTCTATTATATTAATAACCAATTATTAAATTTGGATCCAGCTTTGTCTCCTGTTTCTTTATGGAGACTCAGCTCATATGGAAGGTCAGCCTCTTTAGGATATGGTTGATTGAGATTACCCCTAACCCTCGAGAAACTTGTTCTTCAGTTTGGGGCTGGACCCAATTGGGTCCCCATTGGGCCACCCAATAGGGGACCTTAATTCTGTTTAGTGCAAACAGAATGTAGTCTAGGCAAGTTCTTTCCCCAGAGGAAATGAACCCCTGTCCTTATACCCCTCCATTAGAGTTTAGGGTGACGCAGCTCATGAAGGAGAAAACCTACCAGAGTGGTCTCGATGGAGATAAATGCCCCTGTCCTGATTGTTGGAGGCAGCAGAGTGTCATGATCAAGCCACATTCTCAGCAAGAGGAGTTGAAGACTTCTAGCCCACCTCCTCATTAAATGTCAAGGAAATTCTCTTTCAAGAATTATTTAAAACTTTCGGGCTTTCCATGTATTTTGTCCTTGTTCACCAAAGCCACTGATCATCAATTTATCGATTATTAAGTATCTTAAAACTCTGTCTCTTGGGGTTTTTTGTTCATCCCAGCTTGATGTCCATTTCCGGGGCTGCTGCCACTGGCTTTTAGCCGCTCCAGCATCAGTGCCCCTGATCAGGGCTCTTTAGCTGGCTGTCCACAGTCAGAGTACTGCTGGACTTCCAGCCTGTCTTTCCTGGAAGGACTCGGCTAATGGCTCTTTTTACCCAGTCCTGGGTAGGATAGAGAAGATTACTGTTTCTTTGTTTAATTTCTCGATCTTTTTTTTTATTCAGAGCCCTTCTCATACACTGCTGGAGTGTATGAGAAAGAGCGAGGCTCTTATGTACACTTCCACTCCACCATCTTAACCAGAACTTAAGGCTTTGCTCACTTTTTCCCTTGATGTCCTTATCCTGTTAGCAAAGAAAGTGCTTTGTACTGTTAGGGTTAAAATCATTTGAGCCTTTTTAGTTAAATGACTATACCTCTAAGCTACCACAAAAGTACATCTCTAAATAACTTAAAACAGTTGTCTCTGGAGAACTCTCCCATCCAATCATACAAGCACTTACCAAGTGCCCACAGTGAGTGAGGTAGTATAGTAGGTCTTGGTGATACAAAAAGTAGTCCCTACTCTCAAAGAGCTTCTTTCTACAGGGAGGATACTTCAAGCAAACAAATGACTGTGCAGATGGCTGTTTGAGGAGGTAGAAAGCATTAAAGAATTTCTGTCGAAGGGAGCATTGAAGGGAGCCGGGGCTTCCAGAGGGTGGGCCCAGGAATGAGTGACAGCCCCTCCAGAGGCATGGAGGAAAGAGATGGAATGCTACACTCAAAGAGCAGTCTCAGGCTATAAGCCTGAAAAGGTAGCTTGAAGCCCTATTGTGAGACTTCAAAATGCCAGTCTGAATAGTTGTCATTTATCCACAAAACCATGGGGATCTCCTGAAGGTTCTTGAGTGAGCAAGATGAATGTGACATGTACAGGGAGGGTTTGGGAGGAGTAACTGGAATCCAGAAGTTAGATGGTGAGGCTATTGCAATGTCCCAGTGAGAGGTGAACTAGATTAGTGGTTGGTTGGATGTCAGTTCTGTCCCCATGAAAAGACTTGTAAACTAACTAGATGTGGAGGTGAGGTTGAAGGAGGCATTCAGGAGGACTCTGAGGTAGCAAACCTAGCTGATGAGAGATCACAGTTCCCTTAGTAGATCAGGGAGTTTGGAGGAAGGGGAGCTAAGGGGGAAGATAACAGATTCCATTTTGGATATTTCGTGCTTGAGGTGCCTCTGAGATATATGGGAAGAAATGTCCACAAGCACTTGGTGGTAAAGGACATGAGCTCCTGTGAGAGATAAGGACTAGAGCATGTGGGATTGGATGAGATCACCAAGTTTTTATTTCAGGTAAGGCATTAGTTACTGTTTTGAGCACTAATGAGGCCAACAATTATTGGGACTCCCAACACTATGATTGCTCTGATGTTACCACCACAAGTTTTAGATACATCACAAGTTCTTACCATCTTACCATCTTTAGTTTGCAGTAGAAACTTCAAGAAACCACAAGATGTTACAGGATAGCAAATGTTTCACATGAAGCACAAGGTGACTTTTATAAAATAGGAATAATGATTCTCAAGTGTACAGTGAAAGAATGTAGTAAAAAACTAATGAAACATTCCTTTGCTCCCATCTGGAGGCATAAGTGTACAAGATAGTATAAAACCTTCCTCATTCAGACTAGGAGAGATCCTCAGGATTTGTAAGAAAGAATGGCTATTTTAATAGAGATTGGCTTTGTTACTTTGAATCATGATGATGATGATGGACAACATTTACACATCGCTTTGAAGTCTACATAGATTACCTCATTTGATCCTTGCAACACCTCTCTGGGATGGATGTCCTTGTTATATTCCTTTTACAGATGAGAAACTGAGACTTCTTAAAGTGTCTGAGGCCAGACTTGAGTCGAAGTCAGTAAACACTTTAGTCCATTAGTAAACTTTTATTAAGTGCCTACTCTGTGCATGTGGAGATACAAATAAATAAAACAAAGACAGCCCCTACCCTTAGACAACAAAAGAAATCTGAAAAAACACAGGTTGGGGAGGGAGGCAAAGAAGGTATTCAATCTGGGGGGCATGGTGGAGTCCAGGCCCAGGAGTACAGCTGGTGGGAAATGCAGAGCTGGCTGGTCACGGAGCCCTCTTTGAAGGAGGGCTTGGGGGTTCGATGCTCTGCCTTCCAGCCCTGCCGTCAGAGAGGCCACCAAAGCTAACGCTGGTTGGGGCAGGACCAGGAGGTCAGGCATAAAGAAATGTCCCAGGAGACAAGAGGGTGGGGAATTCTAGTCCCAGGTGTGCAGGCTGAGGAAGAAGAAACCTTTCCTAACTTAGATTCCAACCTTGTCCATCATACCTCGAGGCTAATAAACTGTTTTCAGGAAAAGAAAACTTGGAAAACTAAATGGAATTGCAGCATTTCGTGTGAGTCACTACCATTCTAAATGATTACACTTTTCTTATATAGATTAAACGTGCCTTCCTAAAATCTGATTTGTTCTCCCAACTGGTTTAACAAACAGGCTTTCTATAGCTTAAGCAAAGGTAAACAAGCCCAATAGGTTGAATTATCCAAACATATTTAATAAATTGAGAATACAGAGAAATGAAGTACAATATTACTTCATGTGAAATGCTCATTGCAAAGGAGAACATTGGAGGAAATAATTTGAAATTTCTTCTTCTAAATATGAATTTATGGTCATTATGATGAATAAAAGTACAATTCAAGAAATTATGATCCTTCTTCTTAAAAGTGTTTAACCTTAAGTCAAGAAGTAATTTAAACACTGTTGAAACTCAAATATATATCTATAATAACAAAATAACATAAAATACCACCAATAATTCACTATATAAAATACTTACTAGTAAGTATGTTATACACATAGTTGTCAGTAGTTTGGTGAAGCTGGCCACAGACTCAGAACATCCCACGTTCAAGCCCTGCCTCTGACCTTGACTTGCCAGGATACTCAGTCTTTTTACCTGCTCACATAGTGTGTTCAGTATTATTCTGACTCTACTAATCCTATCAGTATATCCTGGAATTTGCTTCACTTGCATAAATCTCTGATTTAATTTAACATTTCATTTTTATTTGTCTCTCATAAAAGTTTGGTGTGGTAGGGGAGAGACCATCATTTGGTTCTGGATAAAAATAAATTTCTTGACTAAATTCCTTTTTTAAAATTTTCAATGTAAAAACAGTTTTTTCTCCTTTCCAAACCACCTCCCAGTTTAAAAAAAAACCTTGTGACAAACACACATAATCAAGCAAAATATATCCTATATTTTCCATGACCAAAACGTTATGGTTCCTTCTCATTTTGAATCCAGACCCTCTTAGGAAGCATCCAGCCCTTGGCATAGGGCCTGGCACACAGCAAGTGCTTCAAATACATCTTGTTATCAGACCTCTGTAATCATGGTTAGTTGTTGCATCAATCAGATTTCTTCAGTTCCTCAAAGCTGTTTGTCTTTACAATACACTTTTTCTTATTGTATCAGTTACTCTTAGTTCTTCTCACTCTGAATTCCTGCAAGTCTTCCCAGATTCTCTGAACCATCCCTCTTATAATTTTTTATAGCACTATAGTGTTCCACTGTATTCAGATACTGTCATTTGATTGAGATTTTTAAGAATAAAAGTCATTCCCCAGTTGATGTTAAAGGAAGACATCAACATCACTGTTGGGGGGCGGGGAGGGTGATCCAAATCACTAGTAATTAGAGAAGAGTAAATTAAAGCAACTCTGAAGTTTCACCTCACATCCATTAGATTGGCAAAGATGACCCCAAAAGGTGCATTCGTGTGCTGTTGAAGCTGAGAATTGGTACAGCCATTCTGGAAAGCAGTTCGGAGCTATGACTTAAAAGGCACTAAATTGTGAACACCTTTTGCCTCGGCAATACCTCTTCTAGGGCCATACCCTGAAGAAAGCGAAGAAAGAGGAAGAGGACCCATATAAAGAATATATACAGCTGTTCTTTTTGTGGTAGCAAAGAACTGGAAACTAAGACAGTGCGTCCGTCAGTTGGGAAATGGTTACTCTGAATTCCAGTGTGTGCCTTCTCTGCTACTATAAGCATCAGTAATTGCTTGTCGCAGTTATCTTCCCAAATAAAATACCTGCTTTAGTCAAAGTTGTCAAGAGCCGGTCAGCCTCACACAGAGAAGAGCCACGTTCCAAGATTGCTGACTGAAAACCTTACCCCATGGCCACAAGAGAGACCAGACAAAAGAATGAATATTTGAGTTACCGATTCTTCCACGCTACTGAAAACCACCAGTGAGTGCCTCTGTCCTGACTGATCAGGAGGGTTGTTTTTTATGTACAAAGAAAGGCCTATGCTATGTGAATGAGGACGTGTGTGCCACCTCTGATGGATAGTGAATAAATAGAAGACTTCACCAGGGTAGAGTCCATCTTTGACGCAGAGGCAGACATAAACGTCACCTACGTTCTGACTTGAGGCTAGTTAGGCTTGGTCATATTCTTCTGAACAGTTTGAGACAAAAATATGTTTTTTCTCTTACAGGAACACCAGATGCATTTTCTCAACTTCTTACCTGCCCATATTGTGACCGAGGCTACAAACGCTTTACCTCTCTGAAAGAACACATTAAATATCGCCATGAAAAAAATGAGGACAACTTTAGTTGTTCCCTGTGCAGTTACACGTTTGCGTACAGAACACAACTTGAACGTCACATGACATCCCATAAATCAGGAAGAGATCAAGTAAGTGCAATGGCAGAGAGTTTACCGACTTGTCGATTTTACAAATGGATAAACAGCAGCAAAATTTAATGTAAAAATTCAGCTCAGCCCTTGAGTGTGGTTTAGACATGTAATGTCTGCACCCTACCTGAAAATGTACTTGAGCGGTAGATGTGTCTTTGTACAAGGCCTTACTAAAGGGGGGGGGGGAAAGAGTTTTAACAATTAACTTCTGGGCCTTTGTTGCTTCATTCAACTTCTCTGTTTCATTAGCATCCACTATTTGATAAGGTAGGGGGCTTTCTTTTTTCTTAATACCATAAGAATGGTTTCTCTAGTTGATTTGACCAGTCAGCAGTCATTTATTAAGTGCCTTCTGTATACCTTCTGTGCCGGGCACTGGGAACACAAAGAAACACTCTCTGATCTCAAGGAGCTCCCAGTCTTGGGAGACAAAAAGCAGACCATGTATGGATGCTGGGAGGAAGGCGCTGGCACTGAGAGGAGTCAGGAGAAGCAGGCTTTTAGCAGAGGCTTCAGGGAAGCCCAGAGACAAAGATGAAGAGGGAGAGGTGCTCAGGTGGAAGAACGGAGCGTTTCCCAAAAATAGCTGGGAGCCTCGTGTGGTGGGGGGAGGTGCAAGGGGACTGGGAAGGCCGGGAGGATTCTGGGTCATGAAGGGCTTTAAACATCAGACAAGATCTTGTACTTGATCCTGGAGGTAATAGGGAGTCACTGGAGTAAAGTCCATTCTTAAGTCTGTCAATGTAGACACTTGATAAACCAAGTCTGGTAACACAATAGCATGATGTGATAAATACTTCCTGGAGAGGGAGGTTCAATTTAATGATCTGTCATTATTACCAGCTCCTTGACTCTGTAGAAACAAGTGGATACTATACTAAACAGATGCATCTTCGTGTTTGAGGGTTTTGAGGATGAATTTGTTTCTGGCTTTCTCTAGTTCCTCTGTAGGGCCTATGTCCCCGTCACTGTGCTAAGGACTAGGGATAAAAACACAAGCAAGACAGTCCCTACCCTCAAGGAGCTCATATTCTGATGGGGGAAGACAACACTAAGGGGAGAGGGGCACCCCCAAAAGACAAGAGTTCATCCATAAGAGTCCAGGTTTCCAGTAGGGAATAAATGGGAATGCTAACCAGTGGAGGTGGCAGTTCTGGAGCAATTGAACCCAAATAATACTTATTATGAGCTAAATGTATTCTGTTGGTACATATTAAGGGGATTCGATTGACCCTTAGCATCAGAGGCCATTACCAAGTTAGATCCCCTTTGTAAACGTCCCTGATAGAAATTTAAATCTTGTTTAAATGTTAGAATTCATACTATACTTCATTTTACAACTCAGATCACTAAAAATCACACAGATGGAACGAGACTAGCAGATGAGGCTGGTCAGTTAAAGTGAGAAATTCAAGTATATGCTCAGCAGTAAAGCAGGACTCTACACTTGATTGTCTCAGACGGATCCCACAAGAATATTTACCTCTGCAACAGGCTTCCTCTGTGCTCCCCTGACTGCGAAGGGTCCTTGACCTAGAGACAAATGACTGGAAGGAGCCCAGAGAGACAGCAGTTGATGAGAACATCGAGCCTCTGGTACCAGAACCAGGAGTTTAGTTAAATAGGAGGTGAACTGGATGCATCTCACTTAGGTAAACCCGTGATCAGGTCCAGGGAAGCAGGGCAGAACAGGTCCAAAGAGAGCAAATAAGTCATGCTCCAATAACTCAAGAAGAACTTGGGGAACCAAGGACCTGGAACTCACATAAGAGTGTCTGGAAAACAGGGTGGAGCCCAGGCCAGGGAGAATGTGTAAAAACATAGGACAACAGAAGCTTAAACAGGAGAAATGGAAGGCAAATCAAAGGAAATCGAAATAGGCTCCAACTGTTGAATCTGCCTCTGTTCCTATGAATGGGTTACCCTGAGGAGGCCTTGAATCCTTTGTTTCCTCTTCTGTAGAAGGCAATTGGCCGAAGGTCCCTACTTCAGTTTATCTGAGCTAGTAGCTTATTTTATTGAAATTTATAGAAGTCAGTCACATTTTCCACACAGACCCATTATGAGAGCTAAGGGGCCCTCTGCTCCCCGAGCAGCAGAGAACAGGGAAAGGTAAGTTCCTATTTAGAAATGGCTTTAATGAGCTTGCTTTCCCAAAGTCAAGCTTTTCCATCTTAATTTCTACCTAGACCAATGTCTTGCTACATAGTAGGAGCTGAGTGTTTATTGATTTGGAATTAAATTAACTAAAGCCTCCTGTGAAATAAGGAAAGGACAGAAGGAACCACAGTTTACTATCAGCCTATACAGCAAGCCTTGTAGCCCATAATCCCCAGAGGGAGACTTGTTGGCCCCAAAGTAAAACATCTACTTTTTTCTCAAGTGTGGTCTCTATGTATCTACATTGCTATAGCAGTTGATCATCTTTACTTCTCTTCCAGAACTTCTGAAACAGTGCAGTGTAGTGGGAAAAATATCCTAGACTTGGGAGTCTAAAAACACAGTCTCAGGTCCTGTTGCCACTACTAACTATCTATGAGACCTTGGACAAGTCACCTGTCTAGAATTCATCTGTAAAATGAGGGGACTGACATATAATCTCCTCCATCTCTGACTTTTTATAATCCAAAAACCCAGTGCCTTTAACCTTTAAGAAGGTGTGTTTTATGATAAATAAAGTACTAATGCTGTCTTTTAAAGCCATTTATCCCTATCAGCCTGTGTAGACTATTGTATTTTTAGTAAACATTAATTTTCAACTCCATTAAGAATAAAAGTTGAGCATAAATTTAGTATTCTGTGTTGCCAACTGTTAAACTGAAAGGAGATGCTTCTAAGCAAATCACTAACTATATTTAACATCCTTTGTGGTTTCTTAACAATATTAATATGCATCAGTGCTTCAAAAATGAGTGAGTTCATGCCCAGCATTGTTCCTAGCTGCTCTACACCTCCATAGGCTAGAGTTTCTATGGCTGAAGAAAATCAGTCATGTGGCTGAGGCTTATGACCCTGAAGCCCTCACTAATTTAGGCTGGTCCTTAGAAGACAGCCCCTCACCATGTTCTGAAAGCTGCTCTGCTTTGCTAGGACCTTCCAGAGCTTGCTTTCTGCTGGCAAGGCCTTGGAGATGCAAGACCCCAGCATTGCTTCATGTCACAGGGAGGCATCAGAGGATGACTTTAGTGGCAGAATGTTACATTATATATTGCTTAATGTTAATAGGGAAAATACCTCAGCACTGATTGATGATGTGCAGAAAAATCACAGAAGCTGGGAAGGTTACTACTATTAGAAGAAAATTGTTGAAAAGTTACATTTTTAAATCGGGGTTGTCTTTTGAGGGGGAGAGAAAGTAACTTCAATTTCAAAAAAGTAGAAAGTGAAGCCATCTGCTAATGGTGAGAGAGAGAAGTGGGGTTAGGAAAATGAGAGAGGAAATTACTCAAGGGAATAAGAAAGATCAATGAAAGGATTGCCTTGTATGTCTCATTATCCTTTCATTTATATATGTCCTTTCCCCAACTATATTGTAAACTCCTAAATGTTGGGAACTAGGTCTGGTCCATCATACTGTCTCTCACAGAGGCTTGTGCATAAATATCTAATAAATACTTAGTGGGATTAATTTTTCACTAATTGTAGATGATGAACAGTATCTAAAATATCAGTATTTAGGTCTTTTGAGTTGAATTACAAATTTTTATTTTTAACTTCAGCAATTTATAGTCTGTTACCAAGACTTAAAAGTAGTTATGCCGAGATCATGTTTGGTTGTCAAAATGTACAGTAACCTGTTATGATTCTAATTAACTGTTGCTTCTTCCTCCCAAATAAGTGAATTCTTTTTAAAAGAAAGAAACCCTCATTTTCCTCATAAGGGCCTATGTCATAAGTCATGGACTTGGAGCCAGAAGGAGCCTCATGGAAGGCACTTGGCCCACTCCCACATTTTGCAGATGAGGCCCACAGGAAGCAAGGACCTGGTCTCAGACTTTGCAGGTAGAAAGTAGAAAAACTGGGGTTCAAAGCCATATTGTTAACATACTGGTAGTTTAGAGTTTATTTCTTGTTTTTGTGGTTTTTACCACCAAGTTACCCACCAGAAAGACAAGGTGGCAAGATAGCAGGTTAGGCTTAGGTCCAAAGAAAACCTGAACTCAAGGCCTGTCTTTGCCATTGACCCCAGGCAAGTGTCCCAGGCAGTTCTCTAAAGACTTTGAGTTACTGCCAGCACCCTGATGAAATCACAAGTCCTCAAAAAAAAAAAAAAAAAAAAAAAAAAAAAACCTGGCAAGAGGAAAACAATTCTTCAAACTAAAGAAATGAGCAAAAATAATAAAAGCATGGCCATCTGTTTTTCTTTCCTTTCCTTTATCTGTGTAAAGGAAAAGATATCATTTTATGCCAACATACATAGATTTAGCATTGGACCTCCAGGTTTATAAAGCATACTGAATTTTTTTTTAACATTTTAACATTCACGTACCCTATAACAGTCCCCTAATTGACTTACTGCTTTGTCCTTGGAAGTAACATCAACAAATTACCTCTAGTCTTTTCTTTTTTATCATTCATAGAAACAGTGAATAAGCCCTCCTGGCCTTGTTCTACAACTGTGGAAATGTGTTGACCTTATTTCCCACAATATAGCATTTAACATTTAGGCATAACACTTCAATTTTTAAAAAATTAAACCCTTTATTGTGATTTCTGCCTAAATCCTCCTAATTAAGAACTAAACTCTAGGTACTCAGGGGAGATACCATGGAAGAGGTAAAATCTGAACTTTGCTTTTGACACATGGGGTAGGATTTTGACAAGCAGAAATTAGGGAAGGGCATTCCAGGCAGAAAGAATTGAATGATAAAAGGCACAAGAACAGGGAGCATCTCCTAATGCACATTGACCAGATTATGAGAAATAAGACCAGAAAAGGTATGTTGGCACCAGAGTAGAAAGAACTCAGATGCCAGGTTACAGAGTTTAAACCTTATTTGGCAGGCAACAAGAAAAGAGATAGTTTTCAAGCAAGAAAGTGACTAAATCAAAACAATTCTTAGGAAAATTATTTTGACTACGGTCTACAGGTTGGATTAGAGAGAGGAGAGTACAGAGACCAAGAAATCAGCTAATAGGTTATTACACTTATCTAGGCATGAGAAATGTTAAGAACTGAACTAAGTCCATAGCAGAGAATGCAAAGGGGTGGACAAAATGTAAGCGACATTGAAGGAACCATCAAGAGGACTTGCCAACTAAGGGGAGATGGTAGAAGGAAGACTGAAATACAGTGGATTATCTAATTCTGGTCATTGAAGTGAGAATAAATGATAGTGCCAGAAGAAACCTAGAAAACATTGGCAGAGATTACAGAGACTTGGGCAAGAAACTGAGGACCAGAATGATGCCCATTAAAAATGAGTGATACAGAAGAGGACATTTGCTATAACATAGTGTCTGAGAATGGGATTTCTATTTCTGGACCACAGTATAGAATACAGGGAGACACAGTCCTGGCTAGGGATGGGGTACACCAAGAAAAGCTCCTAAGAATGTATTTGCCTGTCATCTTGCAAATCTAATGGAAAAGGATTTAAAATAAAAAGAAATTGAGAAGGAAGAAAACTGCCTCAATATGTACCCCAAGTTAGATACCATAAAGAGCAGCTCCAAAGAAGTAAGAATGGCAGGTGAGACACCTCAGCTTCCCAGGAGATAAAATCCAAGAAAGGAGCCTATACATGGGCCACGTACATATGTCGATAGACATGTCTGAGTCCAGGCCGTCAAAATCATGCATTATAGACCCTAATCCAAGGAAGCAGCTTTGACTGTTTAAGCATTAGACTTGCTGGGATACAGCCCATGATTGAATTATGGCGCGAGTTGCCTAAGGAAAGGATACATAGCAGATCAAAGCTCCCAGATTGATCAGAGTAAAATCGGGCCTGTGAACATCCTCCCCCTACACTTCTAGCCTGGGTGAGATAGGGAGACCCAGGCTTGAATAAAGAGAGACAGAGAGGAAGGAAGCAAAGAAGCAGAAAGAAGGGGAATTAGGGTAGTACTGTGGATTAAGAAAGCATGTTAATGGATGGAAGGCCACAAACCAGAAGGGAAGACAGAATTGAGAACTTGAGGTGATGATCAGTGGACTGAAAAAACAGGCAGTTTTGTCAATACTCTAGACCATTATTTACACACTAACAGGAAATAAATGAGGTATGGAGGAAACAGCACAGGCATGTCATAGAAGTGAGGATGGCTTGATAAGAACAGTAGCTGACCTTCCTTTGGCTTCAAGGCTTGCCAAGCACTTGGCATGTGGACCCCATGAGGGGAGGTACTATTGTCATCTCCATTTTACACATGAGGAAACTGAAGGGAAGAGAAGTTCAGTGACCTGCCCCAGGTCATCCAGCCTGAGGCAGGTTTGGAACTTGGGTCTTCCTGGTTCCAAGTCCTGCCCTCTATCCACTCGACGGCCTAGCTTCCTCATTTATCCAGATATCTGCTGGTGCTTTCTCTTTGTCAAAAGCAGAGCAACTATAATTTCTTGACTTGACTTTAAGTCATTTATTAAGTTCCTGTTTTGTGTCAAGCACTGTGCTAGGCACTTTGATGACAATTTCATCACTCAAAAGATGGAATAATGAAGGCGGGGACAAGGTAGACAGAATTCTGTATCTTGTTTTCACTGACAGAAACTGGTCAGAGTAGAAGATGATGGTATAGTTTGTGACTGCTAGCTCCTGGAGTTTGAAATAGAGGAGGAGAATGGAAAAAATCCTATTATGGGCACTGGATTTTGAGAGAGCAAATTTCAAAGGTTGACTGGGTAGGATCCCATAGACTAGAAGTCTATAGGGAAAGTTATCCCAGCATTGATGAAAAGTTCTTAAGAAAGAATTCCGAAGACAAAAAGTGAAACCATTTTGCTCAGGTGAGACAGTGGAGTCATCTAAAGAGAACAATATGAATGCATAGAATACTTGTCAACTAGGTTATATTTTTAAAGGTATGTATGGAAGCAAGGGAAAGTAGCAGGATGAACAAATGACATAGCCTAGTTATGCAAGACAGGTGTCCATGATGAAGCTCCGAGTGAGCAGACTCTGGTAAGGAATGCCAGAGACCAAAGAAAAGCATGTAGGGTCTGTTAAGAAATGAGATCAAAAAAGACCAGACCCACAGGGTAGAGGGGAGGATGGGAACTGACAATAGAAAGCAGAGATGGTCAGGTCTTGTTTTTTCTTGTTTCCTCTGCCCATGTGAATGACTTTTGGACTAGAAGTGGTAGACCAAAAACAGCTAACAAAGTTTATACCAAAAAGTACCTACAAGATAAGTAAACACACCTAACTGCCCTTGATGAATTCAGGTTACCTGGCACAGACGAACTACATCCTAAGGGACTAAAAGAACTGGCAGATGGAATTGCTGAGCCACTGTCTGTGATACCTGGAAGATCAGAGAGAATAAGACTGGAGAAGAGCAAATGTCCCAATTTTTTTAAAAGGGGGGGGGGGAATAGAGTAACCAAACGATAGGCCAATGAGTTTTTACTTCAGTTCCTGGAGAAAATAAAAAATAGATCCAGTAAAGAGATAGGTAGTGAATATCTAACAGAAAATACCTGTTCATCAAGAACAGGTCATGCTCTATGGAACTTATTTCCTTTGTTCAACAGTTATTCAACTGTTAGATAAATGGAATGTTATAGAAATGTGGTTTGCTTAAATTTTAGCAAGGCATTTTATAAAGTACCTTTCACTCTGCTTGTGGAAAAGATTGAGAGATGTGGCTTGGATGGTGATAACAATGCAGTGGATTTGGGGCACGTGGAGTGTCTAGACTCATAAGAGCAGTCATTAAAAGCTCAGTGTCAGCCTGGCCCAGAGGTCTCCAGGAGATTGTCCCCCAGAGTCCCTTTACTATTTAAGGACTTAAATAAAGGCAGGATTCTCATCCAGTCTGAAAATGGCGCAATACAGTGAGGGACAGTTAACAGACTAAAGAGTATGGATCCAAAAGACATATGCAGGCTAAAATACTGGTCTAAATCGACTGTACATAATCAACCTATATCAGACTGCTTTCCGTCTTGGGGAGGAGGGAGGGAAGGGGAGGGGGGGGGCAGAAAAGAAAAATTTGGAACTAAAAATCTAGTGTAAACAAATGTTGAAAACTATCCTTGTATGTAATATGAAACTGGAAAATAATTTAAAAAAAGAAATAAAACAAATTTAATAATAAGAAATTCAGGAACGGTAAGTGGAAAGCCTTATCCTTGGGTTCAAAACGTCACCTTCACAGGGAAGGCCTGGAGCAGGCCAAAGACAGGCCCTGCGCCTGCATTCGACTCCACAGTGTATGTACTGTGGTGGCCAGCAGACCTAACAGGAGAGAGAGACAGTGACCATCCTGCTGCATTCTTACCTGATCAGATCCCATCTGGACAGCATGCTTCATTTGGGGCAGCACGGCCTAGGAAAGAGATGGATCGTTTGGAGAGGGTCTAGAGGAAGGGAGCCAACCTGGGGAAGGACTTTATGACCAGTGCATGTAAGAGCCAGCCTGAAGAACCTCAGAGAGAGAGAGATCCCTTGACATCTCACCCCCTAAGAGGGATCGAGTTTGCCCTGTTGGGCCCCAGAGGGCAAAACCAGGAACACCGGGTGGAAGTGCTTAATGTCAGGAAAGTTTTCCTACTAATTAAAGCTGCCCCAAAGTGGGGGGGTGGGTAGCTGTCTCTCAGCCCTTTGAAGGCAGGGACTGTTTGACTTCTGTCTTTCTATCCGCAGCACTAAGGGGCACAGGAGGGGCTTGTTGATTAGCAGTGGCTGCACGAGCACTTCATAGGTACAGCATGGGATGATACCGTGATGGGTGGAGGTTGGACCAAATGGCTGCTGAGGCCCTTTCCATCTGCAGCTGAGAGAAAGAAGTGAATTTTGAAGTATGGGTGGCTGTGATAATGGCAGCACCACTCATAGAAACAGGGAAGAGAAGAGGAGAACCTGAGAAGGGGGTGTGGAGGAGAAGAAAGACACATGGGGTTTTAGGGGGGTTTAAATACAGATACTGGTGAGATGTCAAGGGGCCCTATTACCTAACAGGAGGTAGGAAATTTGAGTCTGGGTTTAAAAACCAAGTCACGGCTAGAAGCAGGGGTTTGGCAACTGTCAGCCTCATCCTCATTTGAGCCATGGCTGTAAATAAGGTCATAGAGGGAGACGCAGAGCCAGGCCTTTAACTTGAGGAATGCCCATATTGAAGGTGTGGCAGGGCAACTAGGTGGTGCAGTGGATAAAGCACTGGCCCTGGATTCAGGAGGACCTGAGTTCAAATAGGGCCTCAGACACTTGACACTTACTAGTTGTGTGACCCTGGGCAAGTCACTTAACCGTCATTGCCCTGGGGGAAAAAAAAAGGTGTGGCAAGAGGAAATCGACCTAGTGATGACAGTGGAAAAAGAACCATCAGAGAGAGGGGAGGAGAACCAAGACCATCCCATGTAGGGAAGAGAAAAACTTTATATCAAGAAAGAATTTCAGGTGCTTTATATGCCAAGAATGAGAACTAAAAGCCACTGAGTTTGACAGATGGTAATGGGCAAGTGAGAACTGACAAAGGAGGAGGTCAGTGCTACAGACAGGGAGGCCAACATTGGGAGAAGATTCTTGGTAAATGAAAGAAATACCCAAATGGCTCTGGGATTTAGAGTAGACTGAGAATGGGTAACATTGGCAACATTCCCAAGTCTCTGTAATCAGAGAATGTTATGCCACAGGCAGACTGTCATATGCTGTTCTCATAAAATATCAGGGTCTAGGTGTTGTTGCTGCTTTATCAGCACGGTGTCTTAATTTTTTAGGCTTCTGCACTCAATAAGTATTGAATAAGACAATAAACTAGATTTTCTGAGCCAGACACTGTGATTGGATGATCTCCTGCCCCAGAAGAAAGCAGAAATATTACTTTATCCTTTCACTATCTTCCTCACCAATTATTCTCAATGACTCTTGTTCAGAATTCCTTTATGTGTGCTTCTCTTGTTGTCCAGAGCTTGCTGTCAGTATATTTAAACAAAGTATAGAAGTATTAATTTACCCTAACCTTAGAAAAATAGGAAATTAATGTCTCTTACCAAATATATGTGTGAGCTGTGTCGGTTTATAGTCAGAAATTTCTTCCTCTATCTTACCTATATTCTGAGTTTCTTTTAAAAGGAATATGATGTAATTATCCAATAAACCCAGTTCTTGTGCTTACTAAGCCAGCAGACAGCGGCAAGAGGGATCAGGGTGGAGAATTTAGCTTTTCCATGACATCTGATCTCTCATCTACTTGACTTGATAGGGACCTTCTAACAGATGTGGGAGGATGATTTGGACTTGGGACCATGTTGTTCCCATGCTTGCTGTCTTTTCTCAAGCACCTCTTTCTGAACAGTATTGTCAATAAAAAGTAGAAATAGAGAAATGGAGACTCAGCAGATGATGAAAGCCTAGCCTCAATACATTAAATATATAAGAAGTACTGCAGCATAGAGCAGCGAGCACAAGTCCTCAGAATCAAGACTTCGATTTTTCTTCCAGCTCTTCGACTTAGTGACCCTGGGCCAGTCACTTACTGAACTGGATAACATCTGAGATCCTAAACTGGGTTTTTGTGAAATGTCCATCTTTTCTGTTTACCTTTGTCTATATAGAATTTGCTTTAAAGTCTGTCTTGGAAATGTTGAGTGCCAGAGAGACTGCCTGGCTCAGTGAATAGAGGGACTGGCCTTGAAGTAGGAAATCCTGGATTCAGATCCTGCCTTTGACAGGCAATAGTTGTATGACCACAGGCAAGTCACCTGGCCTCTCAGGGGCATCCGGTAATTCTTTCTGCCTCAATAGTTACCTGTTTTGATGAAATCACAGGTCCAGACCAAATCAAACCCACCAACAAAGCCCTGCTTAGAGAATTGAAACTGTCATGTACAGTGGGAACAACTTCTCCTTCAGTTATTTTTTGAGCCAAGATCCAATCCCAAGGTGACTGATAGAATTAGAGAATGTCGGCAAACTAGAAAAATGGAGACTCCATTTCTTTAAGAACAGTATCCTATGTCCACTTAACAAAACCCTACCCTGGAGCAGGTTAGATGAGAGAAGCTGCACGGTATTCTGGAAAGAGGCCTGGACTGGGAGGGAGATCCCTGGGTTTGAAGCCCATCACCAACATTTCCTGACCGATCCTAACCTTTGTGTGCCTTTCTCCTTATTTACAAAATGGGGATCATACCTTGAGTGCTGCCTCTTAGGGTTGTTCATTTCCATTTAGGCGAGTTATCGCACAATGGTACAGTAGATGGAATGCTGACTGTAGAGTCAGAGGACTTGGATGACCTTGGGCCATTCCCAGGGCTTCTTTTCACATTCATCAAATCAGAAGTTTGGAGATGACCACTAAGGTCACTTTAGGAACCACTCATTGATGTCAACTATCGCTTACTAGACACATTTTATCTAGTATAAGTTTATGTTTAAAATGTTAGATATCTGCCTGAAATTTTTAGATATACTCTATTCAAAACTCTTTTTGTACTATGAATAAATTCCAATGTTTTGTTGTTTTTGTTTTTGTTTTGTTTTTACAGAGACATGTGACCCAGTCTGGGGGTAACCGGAAATTCAAGTGCACGGAATGTGGAAAAGCTTTCAAGTACAAACACCACCTTAAAGAGCACTTAAGGATCCACAGTGGTAAGTATTCGGCTTCTTTCCATGCAGCATGGGAATGCGTGCATTCAGTATAAACTGCCTATTTTGTATCAAATAATACAAGTATGGATCTCCAAATAGAAAGTAATTCAGTTGCTCCAATTTGCTACTAATACAGTTAGCACAGATTCAAGGCGAGCCTCGCTGGCCGAGTTCTTGAAGAAAGACCACAGAAAGCCCACTTCCAAATGAAAGCTGCCCGTTCACAGTAGTCACTTTAGGAGATCTTACTCTCATCCCAGCAGTGTGGCCATCGCTCGAGCCCATCTTCTGAAACTCCCTCAAGGCTCTGAGCTACACACCCGATTTGGAACATCCACAGTGAACACGGAGTCTCAAGGAGTGTTGCCCAAGGAAGGACAGTCTGGTCTGGGAAGTCCCAGGGGTGCTGGGCGGAGCCAGGAGATGCCTCTGCATTCATTGGATTTTGGTTCCCAAAGCAACAGGAGCAAAGCATGTTGGGGGAGGGGAGGGAATGTGGAGAAGCCTATGCTTGTGGAACAAGAGGAGGTCACATGAAGGTCACTGAGGTGACTGGCTGGCCTGCCCAGAGCTCAATGGAGCAAGCTTTGTGAGAGGGGTCTCACTCACCAATCAGCACAGCTCAGCCTTAGGGCAGGAGGTGCAAACTGAGAGGACTGAGGCCCCTAGCACATGATCTCTGCGCATCCGGTGGGTACCTTGCCAGAATACAGAAGGGAGATGGTCAGGATGGATGGAGCCAGCCTGGTACAGGGGCCACAGGCGAGTTTACACTCACCAAAAAGCACATCTCAGCCCCAGGGCAAGAATTCTGCCTAATTTCAGCAAATATTTGTCCTTTGAGGGTGAATTTGATTTTTAAAAACAGAAAAACATCACTCAAAACCTCATCTGGTGAATAGGGTGATTTGTTGTGGAGTCATTTTCCATCATGTCTACTCTTCATCACCCCATTTGGGTTTCTTGGTAAAGATAGTTGAGTGGTTGCCATTTCCTCCTTCTGCCCATTTTACAGGGGGAAACTGAGGCAAACAGTAACTTGCCCAGAGTTACACAGCTAGCAAATGTCAGACAGGATTTGAACTCGGGTCTTCCTGACTTAAGGCCAGGCACTCTATCCCCTACACCACAAAATTGAAAGAGGACTCAAAGGTTCTTTGATACTAGACAATACTGCTTTTTAACAGTATGTTTACTATATCACCTTTCATCATAGCTTCTTTGAAAGGTAATATTTATTTAGATGTATAAATTCTAAAATATTGGGTTTTTTCCTAAAACAGCTTCAGTTTCATTTAATCACATCATCTGCTTTAAAAAAAAGAAAAACTTTTTTTAGAATCATATCATCTGTATAACATTTTTTATAACCACAAGTAAGTCCTGCCTTAAGAAATCTTAGAGAAAAAAAATCTAAACCTAATCAAATAAATAAATTTTGGGTCATTATTTGTATTTCAGTAGAATTCCTTGAAATAGCCCTTTCCATAGAGTACTGATGTGTTTGTTATAGACCATTAACTAACTGTTTGACAAAAGGTCTTATTATATTCCCCACCCCCGACCCCAAGAGAAACTTAAAGCTACAGTATGAAGAGCCTCTTTAAATTGAAGAACAGTCAGAAATGAACCAAAAATGGCCCTGAAATTATCATTTGACTCAGTGGGGAACAAAAACCACTAGGAACGTTTCAGAAGCACAATAAGCAAAGTAGTCTATTGCTTTTGACATTAAGAACCTGCATTTTTCCTTTTTACAAAAATGTGATTGACAGTACTCACATGTCATTGATATGTGACACAGTACAGTGTACCAGGCACAAGAAATTAAATCATAGTTTCACCCTTTTTTACAAAATGAACAGGGCATTGAGAAAATGGGGGAGGAAGAGGCATAGATTGAATGGGAAGATAAAGATGTAAGATGAATGAGGGAATGAGCAATGACAAAATGGAGACAAAACAGAAAACAAAAGGAACCTTGAAGAGGTAGAGTCACCAGTGGGGTGAAATGTCCATGTGATTTTACTTCAGTTAGACCCACAATACTTTGTATTTGTTTATAAAGCGCTTCCTTGTGAGAAGAATAGTAACATTTATGTGGCACGTTAAATTTTGCAAAACTCTTGACAAATATCTCATTTATCTTCACAAGAACCCTAGATTGGCACTTAGTCTTAGAGCAGTCCCCTGAGGAACTGGACACAATTCTATTCATATTATCTGGGTCTTTGGAAATTTTAAAGGAAAAAAATTGTTAGCTAATGATTAGAAAAGGGGTTTTATATAGGGGATGTTTTTGCACCTAGACCTGTGATTTCATCAGTGTAGGGAATTCCCTCCACTTATAAACTACATCAACTCATCATAACTTCATGACCTAAGGGCTAGCAAGTCCATGATAATGTAGCCAGGCTATCTCTGATACTGAACTGGAGCCCAGCTTCTCCCTGACTCTAGGTCCAGCTCCCTATCCCCCATCTACCGTTTTAGTGACTATAAAATTTTGCAAATATGTATTTTATCTATTGAGAACTCACAGCTAGATAACAGACTCTATTGTTTTTCCTTACAGTGGGTATCTATCTATCTGGCTTTATTTGGGCAACAGAGTCCTAAAAATGCTCAAGGTATTGAGTGTTATGGATAAAACATAGTGTTCATTTTACAGTTTTTTATGCCACAGGCCCAAGACTCTTGGAAACTGATTTAGTCATTCTTATTTCACATTATCTGGTGGAATGCCACAGGGCTCCCTTCCTTTCATAAAAAGTAGAAATATGTAAACTTTATGATCATTTATGAGGGATGCTCTATAAAGGATTCCTCACTGAGGAGTCACTGAAAATACACAAGTTCTAAGGTTCCTTCCAATAATGATTTCTATAGGTGTTTTGAATTCTGAGGACACTGCGTAACATTTCTTAGAGTACAACTTTCAGTCAGGTGCTCTCGAATTTATAGTTTTAACATGAGAATTTTCTTTTTAATTTCAAGTTACTTTTAATTTATCAATGAGAAGAAAACTATTTTGTCTTTGCATGATGCATGGATGCAAGTTTCAGATCAGAGATAGCTGGTGTGCATGATGAGAGACAGCATGGGCTAGTGTAGAAGGAGCTAGCCCCAAAGTGAGGGAGACCTGGGTTTAAGGCCTATCTCTGACAGACCAGCTGGTGACCTTGGTGAGGCACAGAACCTCTTGATGCCAGAGCAGCTCTGTTAGACTCAATCCGTATTGGGGGAGACAGTGTCCTCCTTCTAAGGCCCCTATACCAATGAGATCACAGGTCTAGCCCAGGGAAAGAAAAGGGGGTGGGGGGGTGGTGGAGGGGGGTAGGTGTGTGTTCGAGAGAGCAAGTGAGAGAGCGGTGTTCACAAATTTGATTTAATTTTCCACATTAGAGTATTTGCGTTTGGTTTGGTGTTTTGTGTTTTTTTCCTTTCATGGGAAATCCTCTGAAGGTAACCTTGTAGAGTTTTGAAATTTGTAAGTTAAGGTTGAATATTCGACTTTTAAAGAACATGAGCCAGATTTCCTCTGTCCTTACCCTCCCCAGCCCTCAACCTAGGGTTAATTCCCCCTTAAATTGCCTAGCTTGAGATAAGTAAAATATATAGAGATAATAAGCTAGAATAATGAAGGCTATTGACTTGAAAGATTCTGAAGTGGAACCAGAACACTAAGGAGAGATTGTTTTGGCCTAGGTAATTACTCTGGGTGAGTTTTAAGGCACAGGATCAGATTCATGACTAAATAGGAAAAATAGACCTTATCTGCAAAAACATTTGGTGCAAACTAAGGCTTCCTACGCATCTGTGATGTTTCTCCAGCTTTTTTCACGTAAAATCTGTGTTTTAATAAGAGCGTGACACAGGCCCATGCAGTGTCCTTTTGAAGGGCCGAGCGGTCTGTTTTGGAGAGAGATGTTGGGACTCTGTGGGCTGCTCTCTACTGGTACAGTGACTGCCGTCTTTGTCCTTGTTGTTTAGGAGAGAAGCCATACGAGTGTCCAAACTGCAAGAAGCGTTTTTCCCATTCCGGGTCCTATAGCTCCCACATCAGCAGTAAAAAGTGTATCGGCCTGATGCCTGTGAACGGCCGGTCGAGGACGGGGCTCAAGCCGTCGCAGTGCTCCTCCCCCTCTCTGTCGGCGTCCCCAGGCAGTCCCGTGAGGCCGCAGATACGGCAGAAGATTGAAAACAAGCCCTTGCAAGAACAACTCCCAGTAAACCAAATTAAAACGGAACCTGTGGATTATGAATTCAAACCCATCGTGGTGACTTCAGGAATCAACTGTTCAGCCCCTTTACAAAATGGGGTTTTCAGTGGCGGTAGCCCCCTCCAGGCTACCAGCTCTCCTCAGGGTGTGGTGCAGGCGGTTGTCCTCCCAACAGTAGGTTTGGTGTCTCCCATAAGTATTAACTTGAGTGATATTCAAAACGTGCTCAAAGTGGCGGTAGATGGCAATGTCATACGGCAAGTTCTGGAGAACAATCACGCCAATCTCGCATCCAAAGATCAAGAAACAATCAGCTCGCCGACCATACAGCCGGGTGGCCATTCCCTCATTTCCGCTATTAGTCTTCCTTTGGTTGACCAGGATGGAACGACCAAAATCATCATCAACTACAGCCTTGAGCAGCCCGGTCAGCTTCCGGTTGTTCCCCAGAATTTGAAAAAAGAAAACTCCGTCCCCACCAATAGTTGCAAAAGTGAGAAGTTGCCCGAAGACCTTACGGTGAAGTCTGAGAAGGAGAAGCACTTTGAAGACGGGGGCGAAGACAGCACTTGCCTTCTGTGTGAGGACACACTGCCAGGGCTAAAGCACTATGACCCAAAGCCGCCTGCTCCGCCTGCTCAGCTCAGCGCCCCCGAAGCCGAGAAGTCCGAGCCCCCTGCCCCAGCAGACCCCGGAGAGGACCGCCTGTCTCCCAGTCAGCCACCCCTAAAAAACCTCCTGTCTCTCCTCAAAGCGTACTATGCTCTGAACGCGCAGCCGAACGCAGAAGAGCTCTCCAAAATTGCAGATTCAGTAAACCTGCCCCTGGATGTAGTGAAGAAGTGGTTTGAAAAGATGCAGGCTGGACAGATCTCAGTGCAGCCCTCAGAACCGTCCTCCCCCGAACCAGGGAGAGCAGAAGTTCCAGCCGAGGACAGCGATCCACCGGGACCTGCCAAAGCCGACGAACCCCAGGACGGCACCGCGACTTCCAAGAGTCCGAGGAAGGTGACCAAGTCTCCTGTTTTGCCAGTGGGGTCGGCTCTGAATGGTCCCAGAAGCCGCACACCATCCCCATCACCGCTCAACCTTTCCTCATCCCGAAACACGCAGGGTCATTTGTACACAGCAGACGGTGCCCAGGAAGAGCCGCAAGTCGAGCCTCTCGATCTTTCACTACCAAAGCAACATGGAGAACTGTTGGAGAGATCCACCATCACTAGTGTTTACCAGAACAGTGTTTATTCTGTCCAGGAAGAGCCCTTGAACTTGTCATGTGCAAAAAAGGATCCGCAGAAGGACAGCTGTGTGACAGACTCAGACCCAGTTGTAAATGTGATCCCACCAAGTGCCAACCCCATAAATATCGCCATCCCCACCGTCACTGCCCAGTTACCTACAATTGTTGCCATTGCTGACCAGAACAGTGTTCCGTGCTTACGAGCACTTGCTGCCAATAAGCAGACCATCCTGATTCCCCAGGTGGCATATACATATTCTACCACGGTCAGCCCTGCAGTCCAAGAACCCCCGGCAAAGACGACCCAGCCTAATGGAAATCAGGTAACCATGCTTACAGCAGAGCATGTACATGGCTTCATGTGTGTCCTATGTCAGCTCAGTGTTTGGAAAGAAGGCATCAGATCAAAAGGAAATACTCTTTTGTTTCACCTTTGTAACTGTTAAGAAGCCCTAAAACATAGTGGTTGGGTGAGATTGGTGAAGGTCAGACAGTCATACTTCCAGTATGTTAGGTAGGTCCTCTGGGAACCATGTGTGGGAGGACTGGGAAACAGGAGTTCCAGAGACAAAACGGCATGGACAGGTGTAAGTGTTCCCCAGTGGAAGGGAACATGCCTACATAGATAAGATGACAGATCATCTAGAGAAATACACACAGTAGCTAAAAACTCAACTGTCTCTAATACAACTAAGAATAAGTCAAAAACCAATTGTTGTTTTAAGACTTTTGTTCCCGAAATTAGGAAAGAGCTTCTTCTTCAATTAAAACCATTAGTAAATGAAACTGTGTTGCATTTCACACCAGGGACCAAGACTCATCAAGTGTTTTCATGTGCTAACCTATGTAACAGAAGGCCTTAAGCAAATAATGATTAGCCTTGGTAACAAAGATCTAGAAAAAGATAACTAATGAATTTACTCCTTATTCTTACTGGCTTTGGGCATTGGGTAGTGTTCAGTTATAATAAATATGCATCAGGAAAATGCGCGCGCACGCACACACACACACACACACACACACACACACACACACACAATTAAGAGCACCTCCACACTGCTAAACAGTGAATGTTTGCTCTCTTCTGTCTTCTCCAAAACATACTGGCTATTTTGAGAGTTGCCCTGGGGGATCTGACTGTGTGCTGCTTCCTAGTATCAGGCATAGCCCTCTTCTGTATAAGCCCAAACTGGTAACATCTCCATATTTTATCCCGTTTCTGACTCAGAAGAAACATAAGTTTTTTAAAGTAGCCATTTTGTCCTGCCTTTCCTAGTATACACAACAACTCATGGGATTTAGAAGTTAACAGGAAAGGATCTGTCTTATGACCAGAAAACCCTTCCAAAGCATCTACCTTGGGACATCAGTTTGGGCACTGTCACATTAAAAGATCTGCCTGGCTCATTGAACCATAGACCATAACTAATCAGCCGACTAGATGATACAAAAGTCATACTGTATGCACCACTACTTAGACTCAATATAATAGAAGGCTGACCTGTTGAGGGGGTTGTCAAACCTTTTTGGTTTGTTTTTCCATGACTTGTGTGTCATAGCATTTTAGAAATGGAAATTATCTTTAAGATCACCCAGTTCAGAGCCTCCTCAGGAAACTGGTCCATCAAGGTGAAGTGAAATATTTGCCCAAGGTTATTGATGCTATAACTATTCCACCCAGCTCCAGAACTTAAAACTCATCAGCTCCACTCGATATCATTTGGCCTTTACAACTCTGCCTTTTCATAAGTAGCACAATGAAAGTCACTGGAAAGTAAATCAAAGAGTACACGAATGGTTTTAGAATATTATAGCTCTTGGTTATTGTTGAGTCGTGTCTGACTCTTCGTGACCCCATTTGGGATTTTCTTGGCAAAGATAGTAGAGTGGTTTGCCATTTCCTTCTACTTACAGATGAGGAGATGGAGGCAAACAACAAAGTGAAATGACTTGCCCAGGGTCACACAGCTAGTGATTGTCCAAGGCCAGATTTGAATTCAGGAAGATGAGTCATGGCCTGGCACTTTATCTACTGCGCCCACCTTGCTGCCCATCATAGCTCTATACATTATGTTATAATGATATACTGTTACAATATGGCCTGTTATATAATAACATAATCATTACATAACCATATAACAGTAAAATTAATGTCATCATCCCAATTATAGAGCTGTAACACTAAAAACTATTGGGATTATCACAGAGATAGAATAGGCACTAAATTGTGAATTTGATGACATAAGGACTCCTGTCACAGTACAAGTGGACACCTACGCCACAACTCATGTCCTAGGGCATTGCCTGGGGCCCGATGCACACCCACAATGCTTCAGGGACAAGACTTGAACCCTGATTTTCCGGTCTCTGAAGCCTCATGGTGTTGCTGCTTTTGTATATATTTGTGACTTTTACAGCACCATCCTTAAGGCTAAACCAAATAGAAAAGCCTATTCTTCAGTACTCACTCTGAACACTCTTCTTCTCTCTAGACTTTAGTCTTTCCCAGTACACAAGAGGCCTGTGATCAAGGTGTGATCTTGCCCACCTAGCAAGCTTTCCATCCCCAAAGACAAGGGACAGCCCTTTGTTCACTGAGACCGAATCCAGCCACCACTAAGTGCTTATAGTAAGAATGACTGGCCTAAGGATTCTCTCGTAAATGTCCTAGGATAGGCAGTTTGCCTTTGCCTTCTATTCTGGCAATCTTTGGGGAGAACATTGAGCAGCAATTGGGGTTCAAGACTTGGCTTTGGCTCAGCTCAACACAGGAAGCAGGAGTGGAAATTGTGTTGGGCCTTCTTCACCTTACAGCATTCTGCATGTTACATTAGCAAGTAATATCATGCACATGGTGTTATTGGCCATTCCACTCTTAAATCGAATGTCACAAGGTTATTATATAATAAAATGAATCATAAATCAGGATAATTACTGAAAGGCCTTTTGAAATAAATGGTTCTAAGCAGCAAGGTGGCATACCAAAAAATGAACAAGGTGATTTTACTTCTTGAAAATGTGTCATTTGTGCAAATGTGGTTGAGTAGTGATCTTCAGATTTTGAGGTTGTAAAATCTTTGTCCATTTTCCACCACTGCAATCCTGACAACATTGCCCTTAAACCTAAAGAGTAATCAGATCTGGATCTCACGTGACACTTGTCCCCACCCCCACCTGGGAATACCTAGGATAGCATTGATAGGGTTGTGAGCAGCTTAGTGTTTTGGTGGGGGGGGGGGTAGTGTTTGCATTTAATAGTTTTTATAACAGTTCATTGAAAAGACAGATCAAAGTTTTCATTCTTACAAATACTCCCTCTGTACCCATGTTGTTGTCTCTGGGTTTTGTTTTTAAATTTATCCATTTTTCTCATGTTACTTTCATTTTATAAAAATTCCTGTTACATATATGTTTTGGTTTGCATGGTGTCGTTTGTTAATTTATCCACTTTTTCCCCATAGGATGAAAGGCAAGACACTAGCTCAGAAGGAGTCTCGAATGTGGAGGATCCGAATGATTCTGATTCTACACCACCCAAAAAGAAAATGCGGAAGACAGAAAATGGGATGTATGCCTGTGATTTGTGTGATAAGATATTCCAGAAAAGCAGTTCACTATTAAGACATAAATATGAACACACAGGTACGGTGGAGATTCATATGCATATCATATCAGAAAAGATCTGTGATCCCATGTGCTAGGAAGATGCTAGATTTTTTTAAAAACCTATGCCCAATACCACCACTACTTTGATCTTATGTCTCCCTGTTATGACCATCTGTTCTTTATAAATTACTTTATGAAGGATTCATTCATGAAATAATTGAGAAGACCAGTATTTGATTTCCCATTCCTACCAACTGTCATACCACTGGGGACCCTCTCCTCACTAAGTCTCTCAGACTGCCTAAGAACCACCACTCCTTAGGGGACCAGTGCGAGCACACTGCATAAGATTGCCAGAGGACCTTGTTTTGTCCATTTATAACATTGTTTCTGCGCTTTAGATCTGAGGAGCCATTGAGGACCACCCATCAGAAGTGTATGGATGGGGAAAACATTGCAACTCTCTTTTCTAACCCCTACCTGAAATTTAGCATTGCCTTTAATTACATCAGACCTGATTCTGAGTCCATAGGCTTCACCAAACTGCCAGAGGGGCCCACAAAAGAGGGGAGAAACCCTGAGCCCCTAAAGCAGTGCTTTTGCATGCCTGCTTAATAACGTTAGACAGAATATGGCTCTCTTGGGAGAAAAGGAATGGTCCCATTTCTTTTCTGCAAAGACCCCCATAGGTGCAAAACTGCACCTGGCCCTTGCCGTATAAAGGTGGTAAAGAGAAATCCTCATCTGGGTCCCCTTTTAATGTTCTTCCTGTCATCTTACACTCTGAAATCAGAAAAATTAAAATCCCCTCTGCCCCCAGTTGGGCAAAAGTTTAAAGACTGAATCAAAATCAAATTGTCTATAAGGAAAGGAATCTGGCATTTCAAAGTATAGACAAATAAATACGTGGTCCCTGGCAAATTTATTTTAAAAAGAAAGAAAGAAGGGGCAGCTAGGTTGCCCAGTGGATAGAGCACCGGCCCTGGAGTCAGGAGGACCTGAATTCAAATCTGGCCTCAGACACTTAACACTTACTAGCTGTGTGACCCTGGGCAAGTCACTTAACCCCAGTTGCCTCACCAAAAAAAAAAAAGAAAGAAAGAAAGAAGTACCTGGAATCTTAAAGTTGAACCGTTTGACATTATTGGAAACTAAAGTATGGTGTCTATACCATGATCAAGTCTTTGTCAGTTTCCTTAAACATCTGGATGATGCTTTTCTAACTTTCCCTGCCTTAACTTAGCTTTTCTGTTTTCATATTCTGCAGTTTTGCTAGTTAGCTTTCAACACAGCCATTAAGATGTTTGTCTAGGGGGCATTTCAGTCATTTTTAGTCTCCTGCATTCTCATCTGAAAAGTAGAGCCTATACATTAAATAGCGAGCAAAAAAAGTTGCTTACTTTCCCATTAATTCAGGCTATATTTTACCCAAGTTATATACATATACACACACACATACATATATAAAACACACATATATATATACACATATACATATATATACATATGAGAATATACAAACTTGGCAGTTTTCAAAAGATGAATTAGAATCCCTCTGAAGCTCTTCTCATAGACCATATCAGTTAACATCCTTCCTCCACATCCTGAAGGGTCACAAAAACGTAATTAGAAAATAACTGGATTGTCATTTTTATTTCAAAGGCCTCCTCTTACATTTCAGGTAAACGACCTCATGAGTGCGGAATCTGCAAAAAGGCATTTAAACACAAACATCATTTAATCGAACACATGCGACTTCATTCTGGAGAAAAGCCTTATCAATGTGACAAATGTGGAAAACGTTTCTCACACTCGGGGTCTTATTCACAACACATGAACCACCGCTACTCCTACTGCAAGAGAGAAGCCGAGGAACGTGATGGCACGGAACAGGGAGAGGCGGGACCAGAAGCCCTGACTCAGGAGCATGCTGGTACCAGGGCATCTCCCTCCCAGATCGACTCGGATGAGAGAGAGAGTTTAACAAGGGAAGAAGATGAAGACAGTGAAAAAGAGGAAGATGAAGAGGAGGAAAAGGAGATGGAAGAACTTCAGGAAGAGAAAGAATGTGGCAGACCACAGGAGGAGGAGGAGGAGGAAGATGGGGAAGAAGAGGAGGAGGAGGAGGAGGAGGAGGAAGAAGAAGAGGAGGAGGAGGGAGGAGGAGCAAACACTGAAGGTGCTAGGAAGGACGAAGAGGCCACAGAGCAAGCTCACAGTGTAGAACATGAAACCCCAGAGAATGGTGAGCAAGGGTCAGAAGAGAAAACAAATGAAGCCTGATGGGTTTTTTCCTAGAAGGAAAATAAATTCTTACTGGTGATGAAGTTTGCTCTATACTATACACGCTTTTCATGGAAACATGGTCGCTTGCATACCGTGATTTCTCTTCACTACTGTGTAAAAAAAAAAAAGTTAAAAAAAAAATACAAAAACCCACAAAAAAAAAAATCCAGGTGTGCCTGAACCTCAAACCTAGTAATTTTTCACGCAATTTTCAAAGTTAGGAACAAGTTTGTAACATGAAGCAGATTAGAAAAATAAATATAGTGACTCTGAAAGCAAAGATTTAACAGGTTGAAGGAAAACCTGATTTATTAGACAAGCATCCGGCATCATTTTCTTTTATCAGTATTAATTTTTCATGCTTTTGTTGGTTAATTTTTGAGCTGTACAATTGGGAGAGATTTATATAATTTTTTATTGGTGAAACATTTGCTAAAACCGCTTCAGTATTTTATTATGTTTTTTAAAATGTGAGAACTTCTGCACTACAAAAGTCCCCACCCAGGAGTATGATGCAATTCCAGACCGCGCTGGCTACCTTCTGTCACCTCCGTCTCAGAGGTAGTTCGTATCTAACATGTAGATGCTGTAAGAGAGCATTTTATCATTTCAAGTGTGGTGTTAGCCTTCAGAAAGCAGCCCATAGAAGAACTGAAGTTTCTTACTCATGTGGTTCAAAATGTAGTTTCAAAGATTGTCGTTAAGTTCTGATTGCAGGGACTAACAGTGTTAATACTGGTAAGGACAGCAAAGTTGTCAAAAATCAGTGTTCGTAATCGTGTTTGAGTATGTAGTAACAAATATGAAGGATATGATATGAAGCTTTGTATCTCCTTTGGCCTTAAGCAAGACCTGTGTGTGCTGGAAGTGCCATTGATCAGTATTTGAAAGGCTCTAGCCAGCCTTGTTCAATGTGTGGCCTACAATAACTAGCATTTGTTGATCTGTATCAAAGTTCCAAAATGAAACGTCAGAATACCAACTGTCATTAGAGAAACAAAATCCCTGGAACATTTCATCCTTTAATTGCTCATTATTCGTTTTGGGTTAATTGACTTTCAGAATTTCTCTTCAGTGACGACAAGGGAAAATCTCTAATCTGCTTTCTCCATTGGTTTTCATTTCAGACACAGACACTTCATCATTATTTGGCTCATAACTGTTTTCAAATGTTAGTTATTATGGACCCCATTTTATTAACAAAGTTAGCTGATTTGTACCTATCAGTATTATTTTTATTTCTTTTAGTTTATAGATCTGTGCAACATTTTTGTACTGTATGTCTTCGAACCTCGCAGTATTAATACCCTTCTTACTGACATATGTACCTTTTTAGTTTTAGAAAACTTTTATATTTATGTGTCTTATTTTTATATTTCTTTATTTATTACACAGTGTAGTGTATAATACTGTAGTTTGTATTAATACAATAATATATTTTAGTATGAAAATTTGGAAAGTTGATAAGATTTAAAGTAGAGATGCAATTGGTTCTTGCATTGAGATTTGATTTAACAGTGTTATGTTAACATTTATACTTGCCTTGGACTGTAGAACAGAAGATTAAAATGGGAATGTATTAGTTTTACAATTACAATCAAGTCATTTTACCTTTACCCAGTTTTTAATATAAAACTCTGAAATTTTGAAATTCACCGTGTGACTAATCGCATGATGCTCTGCAGTTTTATTAAGGGATTAGCCTGACCATAAAGTTCTCATTTCCTTAGAAAGCCAAACTAGAAGAACCTTCTAGAAGCAGCGTTGGGAACAATGTCTAACAGTTCTGTGCCAATTTGTTCCTGTATTCATGTGTGTAAGTTACAAATCTGAATCTTCATTCTTAAGTTCCACCATGCTGTTCCACCATGGTCATTTTCTAGTTTTTTACCAGACTCCCCCATCTCACAATAAAATGCGTCAACAAGCCTGACTTACTCTCCTTCTTTTCACGGTGCTCAAGATTGGTTTTTGGACAGTTCTTCTGGGTCAGCGGTTGTGGCTTCAGTCTCACTCAGAGTGGAGACCCAACACCAGACCATCCAGGTTAAGTATTCAAAGCAAGGGACACAGCCGTCTTCTGAGCAGGTCTAACAGCTTCTAAAAAGAAGATGGGCAGTTCCATAGAGACAAATTCAACAGATTGAATATAAATTGCAGAACTCTGCTCTCTCTTCTGACTTCTTTTTGGTTTTTTGTTATTGGGGTTTTCTTCATAGGCTCATGCATTGGGAGGAAGGGGAGAGAAAAGAAGAAATCTCTGAGGGGAAGAGTTCTGTCCATCTGATAGTTTGGAGCAGAGGGGTGGGGATGTGGGGAGGGTGGCGGGCACGATGTGACCGAGAAGGGCTGCATACCCACCTGTGGGCAGAACTGCAGGGGAGACTGAGGTAGTCTTGTAGCTTCCATTCCCTTGCTGTACTCCTTCCTCCTTGTGCCCATCATTGTCATAACTAGGGGAAACTCGATCATATTGTGATTTTAGGAAATGAATAAGTTACTCCTCCCAAAGGCACGTCTTTTAAAAAAATCCCCAGGAAGAAGTCAGTGTTTAGTACACAAATCAATTTCTAATCATGAAATTATAGGCATCAGGAGAGATGTTGGGGCTAGGACCCCTATCCCACTCCTCTGAAAGGCTACTATGAAGTATTAGAAAATGCTGGTAAGGCCAATCAAGATTTTGCTGCCCTTCAAGTTCCTATTTGCTATAGGCCAAAGTCAGTGTTTCACAGTTTTTTTTAAGTAGATATGAACATGTTTTTAAACCTGTGAGCAAAGCTAAAATTATCCCCCCAAAATGCACTATTCAAAGCACCATGATTGAGTTGATTGGTACAAAAGGTTAAATTTAGGAACAAAACCTCCATTTAAGCTATTTTGGACAGAAAATGGATTGCCTGCCATAAAAATGAGCACTAGTCCATGCTTAGATCTCAAAGCATGAGGGGAGTCAGAGAGCCTAGACATCTCCAGGATACACAGAAGCTACTATACTGGCTCAGACAGCCTCACGTCTGTCACTGGTGCCAAGATGCAGTTCAGAGAGCAGGATCAGGCTCCCTGAAGAGCTCAGATGGCTAGAGACCTAAACCAAATGTGTTCTTTACTGTCCTGCTATCATCGATCCTTTCCTTTGGGCTGTTTTGTTTGGGGTTTGGGGAAGTATCGGTGTACAGGTGAGGTTGGTCAGGTTTGGGGGGGGTCACAGCCCTAAAGATTTTGGGAGGTGTGTTGCCAGTGAGCTTCATGCTTTAAATATAAATTGGACCAGATGAAATTGGCGATCCCTTCTAACTTTGGGATTCTTTGATTGGAGGGCCAAATAAACTTTCAACTCAACATTGCTTCATTCGAAACAATGCTCTTCAAGACTTGGTACCCAGAGCCTAAGGTGCCGGGTCATATACACGACCCAACACCCAGACAATCAGCTAAAAAGTGCTTAATAAATTGAGTGAACAGCATAATGGCCAAATAGCCTAGGCTAAGGTTTACTCTCAACCATTTCTGGGGAGCCTCCCTTTCCTAGCCAAACTCCCAGAGGAAACTGATCGATTGTACTCATTGCCTCCATTTCTTCACCTCAGTTCCCTTCTCTATCCCTTGGGCATCGAACCCCACCCACCACTTGACTGGAACTGCTCTCCACCTTCATCCAGTCCCTTTCATTTGCTAAACTCAATGTCTTTTACCTAGTCTTCATCCTTCAGGATCTTTCTGGGGCTTTTGACCCGCTTGCCTCCCTGGAAGCCCCTCAGTCTCCTTTGTTGGATCAATGTCTCAAAACTGTGCTTGGTCCTTTCTCATGGGGCTCTGCAGGTGCCCTCGGGTTGGTTATTGCCTCTATGCAGGTGACCCCAAAATAGACCCAACAAACACCCAGACAATCAGCTAAAAAGTGCTTAATAAAATTGAGTGAACAGTGTAATGGCCAGATAGCCTGGGCACTTGTGTCTCTCCCAGCCTTGCATATCACCACCTATCTGCTGGACATCTTCTCCATCTCACAGAGGCAACGGAACATACCCAGAGCACAACTCCCATCATCGCCCTTCCCCAAGAGTGTAGCAACACCCTCCTGCGCTCCCTAGATCACAACCTCAGAGTCATCATTAGCCTCGCCCTCTATAACCAGGAAGTCCTACCCCCTGTACTATTGCCCCCGTTTGCTTTTCCCCACACACAGGCTCTGACGGCCTCTTGCCTAGACTATTATTGCAACAGCTTTCTAATTGATCTCCTTGTATGCACTCTTCCCCCTTTCCAATCCATGCCCAAGAAGCTTCTGTAGCTCCTTACTGCCCCAGGCTAAAATACAAACTTGCTCTTTACAATCTAGCTCCAATCTTCCCAGGTTGGTCTCCTATCACTCTCCCCTACGTGCTCTGTATCAGTTGTGTCAAACTCAGGTAGAAATGGGGGCCACTAAACCCTACATAAGGGTCCCCTGGGGAAGCATGTCAGCTTAGGAAACTTCATCTTAACATCCCATTTTGTAATACTTTTATTTTGTTAAATATTCCCAATTACATTCTAATCTGGTTTGGGTAACATGGTTGACACCTAACTAAACGGACCTATTTGCTGTTCCTCTTACACCTGGCCTGCTTCCAGCCAGCCCTTGGCCTGAGGGTCTCACCCTTGGCACTGGTGTCTCTTGGAATTCCTTGCTCACTTCAAAACTCAGTTCAAATACCCTTTTCTACACAAGGTTTTTCCCCTGTTTCTTCCTGCCCAACCCAGTGCCACACATACACACAGAGTAGGTGGTGGTCTCCCTTCTTCCCTCAGACATAACCTACTTACTAAGTTTGCATATGCCCTGTGTTAATATACGCATGTATGGGTTTGCCCTCTCCCTCATACATCCCCAGGAAATTAATCAGTAAGCATTTATTCAAAGTCCATTATGTTCAGGGCATCATGTGAGACCCCAGAAATAAAAATACAAAATTGGTGCAGTCCCTGCCTCTAAAGAGCTTCCATTCCATTGGGAAAGATGTGCACACGTAAGTAAATGAAGACTACATACATATTGCACTAATGATTAAATTAGAGAGGGCTTCTTTAAGGAGGGGATAGCACTCAAAAATGGCATCCCAAGAAAGAGGTAAGACGGGAAGGCATTTCGAAGATGAGGGATTGCCTGTAATACATGAGGCTTGTTGAGGAAATGCTGAAACTCCACGTAGAGACTATGGCAATAGGCCATCCTAGAGATGATGAGGCCAGACCTGAGGTAGCTGGAGTGTGAGAACAGAGGAAGGGGAATCAACTAACATCCACTAAAACATCCCTTTTGTATTTGTTTGGAATATAGCTTGGGACATATGAGGCATGTAATAAACACTTAGTTGATTGAATGGACAGATCATTTCATCCCTGTTAAGTACCAAGGAATTCTTGAAAACAAGACCAGGACAGAAACCAGAGACTTTTTTTGTCTCTTCTCATAACAGATTTTGCAGTTCATCTGACTAACAAAAAATACCCATTCCTGTAGAGTATGGGTATGTGGCAAAGCCAGAACCAATAATAAAAAAGCATTTTGAACTCTTAGGAGCAGAGATTAAGTTCCCAACCAGTGTTGTTAATATTATTTGTAAAAATTATTTTTACATAGAACTGGTTTCTTACAAGTTTTGATGGACGTCTAAACAATTTACCCCCATCAGAGAATAAGGAAACTTGGGGATCACTGGAGATAGTCTTGAATTGGTCTCGAAAATTGTGTGAAGCTATGAAAAGGAGAAAAAATAAGCATCATCCTCCCCCTAAAACAGATCCAAGGTCAAGCATGTATTATCTAATCAGAAGATATACAGAAAAAAAAATCAGTCTCTTTCCTCTGAGAGCTTCCATTTACATAAAACTGTAAGTAACAAAATAAGAACAAAGTCCAGGGGGATGGGAGAGAGGGAGAATTGGCAACTAAGAAGAAATGCCTCCCTGTAAGAAGTCATATTTAAACTAAGTTTCCAAGAGCATTCTTAGAAGAGTCAAAAGTGAAATGTGAGTACATCGTAGGCAAGGGAGACAGGAAGTGGAATGACATGTATTTGAAAGGGCAGGCAAACCATTTTGGCTGAAACGGACAGTGTGTAAAGGGGAATTATATATATAATAAACCTGGAAAGGTAGATTGGAGCCAGATTGTAAAGGGCTTAAAATGTTATACAAGAGAGGACAAGAATGCTTGCAGGATCAGGATCAGCTGTTAAATATACCTCCTTATAAAGTACATGAGAAGGTGTAGCACACAACATTGTATTAAACAGTAACTACTGTAAAATTTGCTTGAAACTTGCAAGTTATTTGATAAAACTGGGTGAGCAGTATAGCAGGGGCGGTGGAAAGTTATGGTGCTCACATACTCTTAGCTACTAGATCTTAATCAGATTCTTAAGAGCATGAAGTTTAATTCAGCCTTTGAACAACAGTCCATTTACGAAGCGAAAAGAGAATGAAACATATGTGGGAATGTCATTCTTTGGCTAGCTGACATACCTCCCATTCTTTGCCAGGTTTCCTCATTTCAGAACTAGAAAGAAAAGTTGCTAGCCAAAAGTGATCATAGAATTCCCAAGCATGTTCTTACTACAAAAAACGGGAAAATGAAGATGTAGAAAAGCTAAAATCAGTATAGTCTCTTTCCCATAAGACAGTGTCTAGATAAGTCATCAAAAAAGAAAAGTGAACAGGGGCTTTCTTCTCTTAAGAGTAATCATAGTCAACTTAGGAATTAAGTAGCTAGTAGCAATATTACACAAGCAATATTACATGTCTATTTCACCAAGAGAGAGAAACAGAGAACAGAAAGAGAAAAAACAGAGAGAAAGAAAACAGAAGTCTGACTTCTGGGAAATGACTTTGACTGCATTCATTATTTTATTTCAAAAAAGAATGAATAATGGCTATTAAATCCTGACTTCCTGATCCCAGTCCAGCCATTTGAATGTACATTTTCTATTTCTATCACAATTTTGCCAGATATAGACCTCTCATTATTTATTCACAAAGACTCATTTTCTAGAACTGTTCACAAAATGAAGTCCTGGTTCTAATGCCCCACCCCCACCCAGTTCTTCTTGCCTCAGGAGAGGTTGCTCAGTGCCCACATTGCTAATTTGGCAAAATTGGTAGTTCCTGTGCCTGTTGTTATTAGTCAACGAATATTTCTTGACATTGTCACTCAGACTTGCTAGTGAAATTGATGAAAAGGTTTTGTAAAAATCAAGTAATGGGGGCAGCAAGGTGGCACAGTGGATAGAGCACCGGCCCTGGAGTCAGAAGGACCCGAGTTCAAATCGGGCCGCAGACACTTAACACTTACTAGCTGTGTGACCCTGGGCAAGTCACTTAACCCCAATTGCCTCACCAAAAAAAAAAGAAAAAGAAAAAGAAATGGTTGGGAGATCGATGGGTGTATGATCAGAGAACCAGATGCTTACTAAGTGGGTAGTCACTTCACCTCAACAGTTCATCCTCATTGATGAAATGAGGAGGTTAGATAACATGGACTCATCTTCACACACACACACACACACACACACACACACACACACACACACACACACACCACCTTCCCTACGACTGACTGGCAAGCATCCTCCAGATCCCTCAGGCTCTCAACCCAGAAGTGATCCTGGATTCCTCACCATCTCTCTCTGCCCACATCCAAACTGTTGCCAAGGTTTGTCTACTTCATGTTTGAAATATCTCTGGAATATCAATATCTTCAAATAGGAAATACCCTCTGACACTGCCACCATGCTAGTACAGACCCTCGTTGCCTCAACATACTGACTAAAGCAATACCCTGCTGGTGAGAGTCTGCCTTCCTCGAGTCTCTCCCCACCCATTACTCCAATCCAGCCTCAATTCAGCCACCAAAGAGATTTTCCTGAAGTGCAGTTCCAACCCCCTCACTCTGCTCAACTCCAGTATCTCCCTGTTGCCTCCAGGATGTTCTGTTTGGCATTCAAGGCCCCTTGTAACCTAGGCTCCTCCGACCTTTCCAGTCTTCTTACACCTCACCCCCTCAGTAATCACCATTCGGGTGACATTGGCCTCCTGGCTATTCCCTGAGCAAGACACTCAAGGACTCAGTCTGGACGTTCTCTCTGGCTGTTCCCAATGCCTGGAATGCCCTCGCTCCTCTGCTCCAACTACCGACCTCCCTGGTTTCCCCAACCTCTCTCAATTCTAGTGCCTTTCCTCCATTCGTTATTTCCTATTTATCCTGTATCCAATTTGCTTCATATGTGTTTGTTTGCATGTTGCCAACCTCCACCCCCACCCCTTTGAGGACTAGATCTGCCTTTTTGCCTTTTTTACAACATATGTGCTTAGCACAGTTCCCACACACAATAAGTGTTTAACAAATGTTTATTGATTGATGAAGTCTAAGGTCCTCTGGAACTCTATGACAATCGGTTCTCTTTCTCCCCCTGCCCGGCCCCCCCCTGCCCCGCCGTCCGTCTGTCCGTCTCCACTGCTGCCTAGACTATGTTCCCAATGAAGAGCTGTTAGAAACAGACTTGAAAATACCCTAACCTGGGTAGGGAATGAAATTGTTCAAACTGAGTGGCAGATATAAATCAGGAGTTTGAGAATGGGCCCAGACGTTCATTATGACCTCGAATATTTAAATCTTGTAGACATTTGGAAAAAATTACTCTAGATAGGATCAGGGGCCACTTGCTTTGTGCAGGAGTAGGGCAGGGATGCCAGCCTTTTTTTTTTTTTAAAACAGTCCCAATGAATCTTTTGGGGACATATGATTAATAAGACTTAGTAGCTAGACCTGGAAATGCAAACAGCAGCCTTTGGGCGTGGGCAGGTTTCAAAGCAGCAGGTCATAAACCACAAGAGCAGAGCAGAGCCAGGGAAACTGAGACGTAAGCAGAGGTATAGAAGTGAGGCCTATAGTGGACAAGTCATCTGTCTGTATGGACGAACCTCTGGAACTACCCATAGTGCCATCTTTCATGATGTCGGGGAACGTGTCCCCTGCTTTCCAATGCTGTACAACAGCTGCCAATTCAAGCATTTGTTAAGTGCTTTGGACCAGACACATCCCTGTCTTCAAGGAATTCACGTTCTAATAAAAGAAGAAAAACCACTAACTCCTACAGGCACGCAAGACACATCCAGGGTGAATTGAGGGGAGAGGGGTAGACTGAAGCCTCCTACGGAGGGTGAGATTTAAGCTGTCTTGAAGAAAACCAGGAGGGAGTGAGCCAGGGGAAAAGCACAGATTGTCCTGTGCTAGAAACAGTGCATTGTCTCAAAGTCTCATTATTATAATTGCTTAATTCTGGTGACTTTTAAATTCCATATGCAAAGAAATCTCAACTTTTTCATTTTTTTTATTATTTCCAACCCACACGGAAAGATTCCAAATGGTCCCAACCAGTGTCTAAAACTGAAGAGTTCTCCAGTGCCTTAGAGAGTTTAGTTTAGGCTCTTAAAACACCATCTTTATAGTCTTTCTCCTAAGGAAGTAAATAAGAATTGTAAGATGAACATTTTTTCTCATTTTCCCCCAACTCTAAAATATAATTATTTCAATATAAAAAACTCATCATCAAGAGTGTTTTGGCCTCTGGTGAACACATCTCCCAACTTAGCTAGGCAAGTCCTTGGGTGACTGACACCCAAAGGCCAGCCTAAGCCTGGTGACAGATTATCACAGAAGTCATCCCGGCTCACCAGGTCCTCCTGAGACATGGCACTGTGAAGACCCAGCTTCCTCAAACTCAGGGTCACCACCCTGCTCCCATGTAGCATCAAAGTCCAACTTTAGCAAGAAACTGACAAATAAATCCTAGTTTATTTTGTGATCCAAGTTTTTCCCTCCCTGTCCCTAGCTCAAGCGAACAGCAGAGCGTGCTGTGACAGGAAGATATGTAATATGAAAATGCGTTAATAATGAATAGTCATTCTTTCCAACTGCAGGAAGTCTTGATCTCACCATCACTTGACTTCCAAGTGATATGGGCACGACAGCTGGTGATCTCCCTCCCTCGTCCAACAAGAACCCTCCTCGGCTCACTACAAAAGCCCTGGCTTAGTTCCTACCCCACTACGAGAGCTGCATACAAAAGCTGTCTGTCGTCCCTGCCTCTTCCCTCCCCACCCGCTGCTGCTGCTGCCACAATCTTCCCTCCCCGTTGCCCTGGGAACTGCTTCCCCTGTCGGCCCCCTTCCTTCCTGCCCTGTTTAGGGTTCGGGGAGGCTCAGGGCTCAGGGGTAGCCAGGAAGCCAGTAAGAGGACATGACCTCCAAGCTACCGTTATTTCATTCACACTATGAGTAAAATTTGCTTCTGTGGGCTGACCGGAGAAACACATAGGGATGGTGGAAAAAGCATGAAACCTGGAATCAAGGAGACCCAAGTTCAAATTCTGATTCTACTAGTTTCCTGTATGGCCTTGAACAAGTTGTTTAATGTGAATAAGCCAGCATTTAGATAGCGCTTTGTTATTTGCAAACTACTTTACAAATAATCCTTTGATTTTTGTCCTTACAAAAGGACACTGGGAAGTGGATACTTTTATTCCTGTTTTACAAATGAGGAAACTGAGGCAGGCAGTGATTAAGGGACTTACCCAGGGTTACGAAGCTAGAATAAGTGAGGCCAAATTCAAACGCAAGTCTTCCTAACTAGGTCCGGTGCTGGCTCTATCCACCGTGCCCCAGCCCCACACCCTCCTGCTTCTGCTTTAAAGTACTTACCTCATTAGCACAAGTACCTACCACGAGGCCAGTTAAGGGGAAATAGACAACCGAGGAACACGTCCTCCTAACAGCTGTAACCAGAAATGGTGGCACCTGGGGAGGGCTGAAGGTTAGGAAGCTCATAAAGAGCCCGGGAATAGACAAGGGAAAGGAGCAGAGGCGGGGGGGGGGGGGGGGGGGAAGCTATCCCCCAGAGAAATTAGCCTTTACCCCTCCCCCCAAAGGATAACCCCTTTAATTGAGGAAGAAAGTCATGACGGTAGGGTGTCTCTCAACTCCGGGTTTGGAAAGAACTGCAGGAAGCTGGGGGAGGTCACCAGGCTAGGGGGAGGCGTGAGGCAGTTACCGCAGGTGCAGGGGTGGACCTCAGCTGCGAGGACGGCCCCCTCCCTCGCCTTGGACACCAGGTCCTCAGCCCCCTTAGTTGCCCCTCCCCGCACTCCAGACTTTTTCAACCCCGCCCCCCGTTGCCATGGTAACCCACCTCTGCCAAGGAGGCTTAGGCAGATGCTGAGTTCTCTTGGAACTCCTCCCTGAGTTGGGAGGAGTGGGTTTTGTTTGTTTCGAAAAAGAGGCCTAAGCCTTGCCCAGGGTGGTCAGGAAACAGGGCAGAGTGCCTGACACAGACAAGGGTTTTCACACCTGGGATGGCTTTCCCACCTGGCCTAGCTGAAAAAATAAATGGGCTACCTTTTCTGAGGTTTTACCATCCCGAGGCTTTACTGTGAGATTTCTGCACACAATAGAGGGGATTTATTTATTTGTTTTTTTGTAATGTGCTGCTAGAACAATAGAGAACACAGGCTTACTAATATTCAGAGCAAGAGTTAGGGCCAAACAAGAAGTCTCATTTCTATTAAATGAGTGATTTGGTAAACTGAAGGATTTGTTGTTCAGTTGTGTTTGACTCTTCATGACCTCATTTGGGGTTTTCTTGGCAGAGACTAAAATGGTTTGCCATTTCCTTCTCCAGATCATTTGACAGATGAGGAAACTGAGGCAACCAGGCTTAAGTGACTTGCCCAGGGTCACACAGCTAGTAAGTATCTGAGGCTGGATTTGAACTCAGGTCTTCCTGACTCTAGGCTCAGCCCTCTATCCACCAAACCACCTACCTGCCTCTTTAAATATGATGCCATTAGCTAAATTATTTGTGATCTCCCTATTGGGGATGAAATGCTTCTCTCAATTTCAGCGGCTAAGTTAAATCTCCAATTTTTTATTTCCCCCCTCTCCCCACCTTAGTTGGACCATTGCCCTATACCGACACTTTTCTATATTTTCACTAAGAATTTTGGTAGAGAGAAAAAAGGGACAAGAATGCTTTTTTCTCTCTGAAGGAAAGCCCTTTTATCTCCCAGCCCCTCACCCGCTTACTGCTTGGGGAGGCTGCTGGGGTCCACAGGAGCTCCTGGGCATTGGTCTCAGACCAGAACAATCATAGATGCACATGCCCCAAGGGACCTTAGAAGTCCTCTAAGACAACCCCTTCATTGTACAGATAAGAAAGTGAAAGCCAGGGAGGATTAGTGACTCAGTGACTTGCCCAGTCTTTGCAGACTGCCAAGTGCCATGGGGAGAAGGGAAGGGCTGACCTCCGAAGGGGATGGGCACCAGAGCTCCAAGACAGCCACTGTTTCGCTGATCAATCCAGCAAACGTACGTTGAGCTCCTGCTCTGCCCAACCAGACGCTGTGCTAGGTACTAGAAAGACAAAGACAAAAATGAAACTGTCCTGCTCCAAAGGAGATCTCATTCATTAGTGGCATGACTTACAAGGCCTAGTGGGGCCAACAATGACTCGTTTCTTCCCTCCCTCATCCTTTTATTGTCCTCCCTTGTAGCCACTCATGATGTATCCAAGTTTTATTAAACACATCTGGACTCCACTGAAACCCTACCACCCCAGGCTTGCCAGGAGATCTGCATGGGAAGGGGTGCATATTGTTTACAAAATCAGAAGCCTGACCCCCCCCCAAAAAAAAAACCCCACCAAATTCTTTAAAGTTTAGATTCTGCTCCTTGAGGGACTGGATTTACTTTGACTTTTACATAAGACTAAACACCAGACTGGTTGTATGGACGGTGGGACATCTGCAAGAGAAAAATACAAGGATTTCTTTCCCATGTTAACTTTTAGGTATTTATCCATTCCATGAAATAAGGTGCTGCAGGCAAGAATCCAAATGAAGTAGCATCCCCTATTTTTTGTCTTTTTTTTTTTCAGGTTCTCACAACGTTGATCTATGTATATGTATACACCACAAATTCAGCCAATACTCTAAAAATCATCCGGTGGATTGTCTGTAATTACCTTTAATGCAAAGTGATTCGCCTCTATGTAACTATCAAATTTTTGTAAATCTAGGGGAGCTGATTGGATCTTGATGCATAGCTTGACTTGCTTTCGAAAAGAAGACTCCCATGAAGAAAAAACGTGAAGCCAGAGAAGCTGAGGATTCCCCAGCTGTCTTTCCTTTTGTTTCCATGTTTGTGCCTGGCTTTGCTACCCTTCCGCTAATGGAGACAACTGGACAGTTCTCTTGTGTGTCAGATTGCATCTGTCCACATCCTCGTAGGCAAGCTTTTTGTCGATTCCAGCTCATGCACATCAATAGGGCCCAGGCTCATGATGAGTGGATTTCTTCTTCAAGTTACTCTTTTTCTCCAAGGGTGTGATGGCTAAAGAAGTAGCCTTTGATCTAGGTTCTAGGGGGAGGAGATATTGTCCATATTACATCAGCCACTGCCTGGCATCTGGGCATCTCTACCCAGGACTAGTGAAAGCCCTGAGATTCTACTCTCTTGCTCCACCTCACCACAATGCCCTAATCTTCGACTATTTCTTCTGTTTTGGTTTCTGTGGGCTGGACTTTCCGGCCTAGAGTGACATGAGGTTTGAGGAGAGGGAGCTCCTCTAGAAAGGGGTCCTCTGAGGTGGTTCATGTTCCTTCAAAGGAAATAGAGAAGAACTGAAGCCCTTCCAGTGAAAGTCGGAATACTTTTCTTCCCCTCTCTCCCCAACTCCAAGTACAGTTTGCTCTCATAAATCTGCATGTTGTATCCCAGGTAATAGTGAATAAGATTTGTATCCATCAGGAACCATATCCTGATAGCCACTAAACTGGAGCCAGAGGGAGAAAGACGTTTCCAAGCTGGCGGTGGTCGCGTTCCATCATTTCCAACTCTTCGGGATCCCGTGGGCCATACTGTGCATGGGGTTTTCTTGGCAAGGATACTGGAGTGGTTTGCCAATTCCTTCTCCAAGTGAATTAAGGCAGAGTTAAAGTAATTTGCCCAGGAAGTAGAAAAAGGGAGAGCAGCCTTGGAACTAAGCTGCTCCTTGGTCAGAGTGACCCTGTATTTGTATCCTGACACTGTTACGTACTACTTATAGAATTTTGTGAGTCATTTACATGCCAGGGCCATCGGTTTCCTCATCTGTAAAGTAAGAGCCACTAGATAGCCCCAAAGGTTCTTCCAGCTCTGAATAAATGATCCAATGATCTCCAAGTTGGAAAGGACCTCAGAGGCCATGTCCTCCATCCCACACCTGAACAAGGATTCCATCTATAACCCAGCTGCTCTCCAGCCTTTGTTTGAAGACCCCTAGTGAGGGGGAGAGCCTTACACCTCCAGAGGATGCCCATTTTTTTGGAAAGCTCTCAATAGCTAGGAAGTTTTTCCTTACGTCAAGCTTCCTTTTGCCTTCCTATAACCTCTGTCCGTTGTCCCTAGTACTGCCTTCCAGGGCCAAAGAGAACAGCTTTAATCCCTCTTCTATTTAAATATTCAAGTATTTTAAGGCAGTTACACCTTCCCCATTCTTTTCCCAACTAAACAAGCCCAGGGCCTTCAGCTCAAACTCCTATGGCAAGAACACTGAAGGATAATGGCTGTCCTCCATCTCTCCAGAGAACAGAACCAAGGAGGATAAACTCCAGCTTTTTAATGAATAATGTCTGGTTCAGGCAATTCACATATGGCCCTGCCCCAAGTACTGGGGAATGGCTTAGTTGACCTTTCAGAGTCAGTCCAAATGTCCGACCTAAGGCTCCTCTTCACAAACATAGAAATAATCAGCTGGAAGGAGGCAAAGAACCCTCACGCATTTCCCGTCTTTGGATAACTGATTCAAAATTTGTTTTCCCTTAGACACTCGATAGCCCATTTTTTGGATATTACATCTTATTCAAGCTACATTAGAAAGCATTAAAAGAGAAGGGGAAAGAATGGAGCATACCAATTTTACTGAAGTAATAGAGGAAATACATGAGATTGAATCTGTCTGTGGGAGGGAGTTTGTAACAGTTTGGGGTATCAGTGCCTTTGCACAAATTGCATAATAAGATCCACTGGGTTTTTTTTTAATGTAATCACTAGATGAGTCATTCAACCCACAATTTAAGTTATAGCATTAGCTTCTCAGTTTGTGCTTCAGCTGGTTTCTTACTTAGAGTGGGTGACCTTTTGCAGGTTAATGTTTTAGAAAAACTAAAATGGGACTGGAATGTCATTGGGCAGCCAACCAGACACTGGACTGTACCTTCAGTCCTATACTGAATGTGAGCCCGTGGTGCCACAAAGAAGGATGGTTCCGCTCCTATGAGTATTACAAATGAGAGGGTAGATGGTAGGTGATATTTACTTAAGGAGAAAGAATACTGGGAATTGAATGGGAGGATGGCCTACAAGTCAGGACAACCTGGGTTCAAATATTTATGTTATAGAAATGCTTGTTTTATTCCATAAATTAAAAGAATAACGAATGGATGGATGGTAAATAAAACAAATAAATGAATGAAATTTTAAGTAGATGCCATCTTTGTCCCAAAGCCAGTTGTGTTATTCTAAGCAAGTCATTTAGAGAGCCCAGGCAGCTCTCTGAGAATGTAAATTGTAGAGCAGGTTCTGATCCACTTTAATAGCAGGACTTCCCGGGGCAGCTAGATGTCGCAGTGGTTAAAGCACCGGCCCTGAATTTAGGAGTACCTGAGTTCAAATCTGGCCTTAGACACTTGACACTTACTAGCTGTGTGACCCTGGGCAAGTCACTTAACCCCCATTGCCAGCAAAAAACAAAACAAAAACAAAACAAAAACAAAACAAAAAAAATAGCAGGACTTCCCTATGTCAGTGAACTCTCTAGTCCATGTTAGAATAAAAATTAAAAAATGATACCAGAGGCAAAAGGTGAGAAAAGAGGCTCTAGGTGGCAACTTAATGGTAAGAGAGGGTTGCAAAGGTAACTTGGATGCAGAAAAAGGATGGGCACAGGTTATATTGACTGTATAAACTTCAAGACATTTTTTGAGGAGTCAATTACATTTTATTATTATTTTAATAGACACTTAGGAAAACTTTTTATTGTGCCGCAAATGGTTATTTAAATACTGTCATTTATTTTATAGTTATTCCTATGCAAAATTTGGCATCAGGAACTCGGTCATACACAAAGCTTCCCATTGCTACATTATTTCTTCTTTTAATGTTTTAATAAACATTTTTATTTAAAGTTTAAACTTCAATAAATTTAATTCCTTAACTTACAATTCCTTAACTTCCCTGGGTCTCCATCCAAATTCTGCAAAATGAGGGGATGAGACATTCTCTAAGGCCCCTTTCAGCTCTGACTTCTGTAAAACGGAGGCCTAAAGAGACAGAATGCCCAATCCAAGAATATAGATAGGCCTTCAAGACTGAACTGAGGCTAGAACCCACTAGAACCCAGGTCTTCTGGCTCCCAATCCTACATTTCTGACTACAGCATATTAGTTCCTAACCATGAAGAAAAAAATACTACTATGTAGAGCCTAGAATAGGCTGAGCCCAAAGGGAAATCTTGAGCACCATAGCTAGGGAATGCTTGGCAATCATTTTATTCACCTTTGGGTGACATTATATCACATTTCCCCAGATTATTATTCCAATACTTTTCTTCTCTCAAGAATCCAAGCCCCCCTCCCAAAAAGAATCCAAGCCCTCGGACCCTGCTTCCAGCATATAACTTCAAGCAGCTTTAACTTGCCACCTCCCTCCAAGAAGTTCATCTTCCTCCCCTTTTTCTCCCCTGTCTCAGAAGAAGGAGGATCCCTTCCCCTGCAGAACAGGTAATGTGATGCAGTAGGTATAGTCCTGCATCTAGAGTCAATCCTGGGTGTGAACTTCCGATCTCTCCGGGACTCAGTTCTTCATGTATAAAATCTGTGAACTTAATGGTGATCTCTAAACTCCCTGGAAGCTTTGCAGAACCCAGACAAATGAGGATAGCCAGGAGAATGGTCATGGAATATGAATGAATGGATGGATGGATGGATGGATATGTGACTAGATAAAAGAAGGAAAGCAAGAAGATAAATAGATAAGTGAATGGATGGATGAATGAAGAATGGCTGGATGAGAAAAAGCAAAAAAGCAAAAAAGCAAAAAAAGGATGATTTGTGGAGCCTGGCTTATTAAATACATTCATATACATACATATATACATTCATGTATATATGTATATGTATATATTAAAAGGGATTATTTGAGGGCCCCAGTTTATACAAATAAATACACACATATAGTTATGTGTATATGTATGCAGGTATGTGCGTGTGCTTGTCTATTTGTTAGAAAAGATAATTTGAGGGACTGGCTTCTACCCACATATGTTTATGTATATATATGCGTGTGTGTGTATACACATATATACATGGAAAAGGATGACTCAAGGGCCCTAGCTTCTACATACATATACATGCATGCATATACATATATATTCATGTTGTATTGTGTCTGTATATATGTACATGCATGCACACATATAATGAAAATTATTTGAGGGGCCTGAGTTCAGAGTCTAGCTCTGCTATTTACTGTCTGTATGACCTTAGACAGATCATGAGCCCCTCTAGACTTCTGTTTTCCCATCTTTAAAAATGAGATCGTTCCACTCCGGCTATAAATCCCTGGTGCTCTTAATCCACCTGTGCTCTTTAATGCCATTCCTCACCCACCTCTAGTTGGACCATGAACCATCCCTAGACTTTTCCTATTATTCTTTTTTTTTTGCAGGGCAATGGGAGTTAAGTGACTTTCCCAGGGTCACACAGCTAGTAAGTGTCAAGTGTCTGAGGCTGGATTTGAACTCAGGTACTCCTGAATCCAGGGCCAGCGCTTTAACCCCTGTGCCATCTAGCTGCACCCCCTATTATTCTTTTTCCCTCCTCTGGATTCTGTCCCACTCTGTCTACAAACATACTTGGGTCTCTCTTTTTAAAAATTTTTACTAAGGAAAAGTAAACAACCTCCCTCCCTCCATGTTTCTCTCTCTTACCTTTTACTTACAAACCTCCCCACACAAAAAGTAGTTTATACAACCTACCTACATATTCCCATCACCAATTCATTCTTACTGCCCTGAAATCTCGGTTCTCCCCTGTCTTTGACAAACTTCTGTCTCAAAGGTCATCTCCTAATGAAAAAATCCAGTGACCTTTTCTCAGTCCTCATCTCCTGACCTTTCTACGTCTATTAAATCACCTTCTTTCTCCCTGATACTCTTTTCTTGGCTTTTGTGCCACTGAATCATCCTGGTTCTCCTGCTACCTCTTTGACCCTTCCCTACCTCTCCCATCCCCTCTCCCCCTTCCCATTCCCTAAATGGAAGCAATGCCCAAGCTGCCACCCACCTCAGCCCTCCTCTCTCTACATAAGCTCTCTCCGTGATCTATCAGCTCCTGCTCCTTCAGTTATCAACTCCATGCCAATCCCCCCAATATATCTTTATTGTACCAACTATTTTCCTAATCTCTGTATTTTCTTTTTTTTTTATGAGACTGTATTTGAGCCTATGGCTTCTTTTATTTTTATTTTTTTAATTTTTTTATTTTTAATGTATAAGGTATTTTATTTTTTCCGTTACATGTAAAGATAGTTCTCAACTTTTGTTTATACAAGCTTTACAATTTCAGATTTTTCTCCCTCCCCTCCCTCCCCCCTCCCCTAGACAGCAGGTAATCTAATATAGGTTATATCTATATATCTCTATACATATAGATATAGATATATACACACACATATATATACACATAATAACATTAATCCTATTTCTGCATTAATCCTGTTACAAGAGAAAGAATCAGAGCAGTGATGCAAAACCTCAAAATAGAAAAAAAAAACAACAGCACCCAAAACAAAAGAAATAATATGGTTCAATCAGCATCTATACTCCACAGTTCTTTCTTTCTTTTTTTTTTCTTGCATTTGGAGATCCTCTTCTATCATGAGTTCCCTGGAACTCTTCTGTGCCATTGCATTGGTGAGAAGAATATAGTCCATCACAGTAGGTCAACACTCAATGTTGATGATACTGTGTACAATGTTCTTCTGGTTCTGCTCATCTCACTCATCATCAGCTCACATAAGACCCTCCAGGTTTCTCTGAACTCTTCCTGCTCATCATTTCTTACAGCACAATAGTATTCCATTGTATTCATATACCACAACTTGTCCAGCCATTCCCCAATTGATGGGCACCCCCTCAACTTCCAATTCCTTGCTACCACGTAGAGAGCAGCTATAAATATTTTTGTACATGTGGGTCCCTTTCCCCCTTCCATGATTTCTTTGGGCAAAAGACCTAAAAGTGGAATTGCTGGGTCAAAGGGTATGCACAGCTTTATTGCCCTTTGGGCATAATTCCAAATTGCTCTCCAGAATGGTTGGATCAGCTCACAGCTCCACCAACAATGCATTAATGTTCCAATTTTCCCACAGCCTCTCCAACATTTATTATCTTCCTTTTTTGTCATTTTAACCAATCTAATAGGTGTCAGGTGGTACCTCAGCTAATCTCTGTATTTTCAACTGCCTACTAGATGCCTTTACCTGGATAACCCATCAGCTCTTCAAATTCCTACCCAAAGCTGAGCTAATCATCTTCTTCCCCAAAGATGTTCCTCCTGCCTGCATCTCCTGTTTTTGTTCATGACAACAGCATTCTCCCAGACCCAGAAACCGAAAAACTCAATGTTCCTTTGGACTCCTCCGTCTTCCTCCTACTAGAGTGTGACCCAAAAGTCTTTATGTAGTTTTAAGCCTCAATAGCTTTAAACTGGTTTTTTTTAATTTAATTTTTTTTTTTTGGTGAGGCAATTGGGGTTAAGTGATTTGCCCAGGGTCACACAGTTAGTAAGTGTCAAGTGTCTGAGGTCGGATTTGAACTCAGGTCCTCCTGACTCCAGGGCCGGTGCTCTATCCACTGCGTCACCTAGCTGCCCCACTTTAAACTATTTTTAACAACTTCAAAAAGACTTCTGGGATACTATGTACGTGTGAACAAATTGGTATGCAGAAATTTGTAGGCAGTGTTTATTTTGTTTAACAGTACAAATCGTAACGGATAGTAATGGCGGTGGCACTCTTTTTTTCTTTCTTTTTTTTTTTTGCGGGGCAATGAGGGTTAAGTGACTTGCCCAAGGTCACACAGCTAGTAAGTGTCAAGTGTCTGAGGCCATATTTGAACTCAGGTTCTCCTGAATCCAGGGCCGGTGCCTTATGCACTGCGCCACCTAGCTGCCCCCAGTGGCACTCTTTTTAAAATCAATTCACGGGGGCAGCTAGGTGGTGCAGTGGATAGAGCACTGGCCCAGGAGTCAGGAGTACCTGAGTTCAGGTCCAGCCTCAGACACTTGACACTTACTAGCTGTGTGACCCTGGGCAAGTCACTTAACCCCAATTGCCTCACTAAAAAAAAAAATAAAAAATAAAATAAAATCAATTCACATGCTGTCAGGATGAGCTTGGGCCTTAATAAATTTGTGACCTTCTTTTTATTTCTATCTGACTCTGCCCTCTTTGTTTTCCTGAAGTCATAGAATGTTGCTGCCCCATACATCACTGACCCACACCTTCATTGCAAAATATTAGTTTTCCAAATCCTCACCTGAACCCAAGTGCCTGAGAACTGCTGCATGCATCTAAACATGGAGATGATCAGAGGAGCCGGAAACTTCTCCCCAACTCAGGCCAACAAGCCAAGTCAAATCAAAAGTTCTGAGACATGGGGCAGCTAGGTGGCACAGTGGATAGAGCACCGGCCCTGGAGTCAGGAGTACCTGAGTTCAAATCCGGCCTCAGACACTTAACACTTACTAGCTGTGTGACCCTGGGCAAGTCACTTAACCCCAATTGCCTCACTAAAAAATAAAAATTAAAAAAAAAAAAGTTGAGACATCCAAGTTGATCACAGAGGACTCCTCTGAGAACCCAGGAACCCATTTAGCCTTGAAGCTCCTGATGTTTTTTCCAAATGGAATATTCTACCTGGCTCCCACCCACCCACCCCCTCCATTCCCACTCCATCCATACCTAACAAAGAATCTTTGCTTATCAAAATCCCACCTGTACCTCACCTCTTCCATGATGTCTTCCCTTTCTCTCCCTCTTAAACTTCCACAAATCTAATTAGCTTGTACAGGTGCTGTGGGGCCCTAGAAACAAAATTAGACTCAGAACCAGAAGATCTAAATTCAAAGCTTTAAAACATACCTTCTGTGCGACTTTAGGCAAGTCAATTAACCCCTCTGAGCCTTAGTTCTTAATCTATAAAGCAGGGACCATGATGCCTGTTCCACCTACTTTATGGGTTTGTTGTAAGAATCAAATGAGATCAAGGAAATGAATGCATTCTGCAAACTATACAATGCCATTCAAATGGGAGGTACCATTCCTAGGCAGAGACACCTTATATATTGCCTTGTATTTTAGATACTTCTTGGTAGACATTTTCTCCCTTTTTTAGACTATAAACTTTCTAAGGCAGGGACCCTGCCTTATTCATCCTTGCTTTCCCCATTGAGCTTTGTGCATAGTAAGTATTCACAAAAGTAATCACACCATTAGCTTGTGAGCATGACTGATTCCTAGTAAAATTCCTGAACATATTATTAAAGGGATGCTTTGTGAACATCAAGAAAGAGAAGCAATGATCATCAATAATATATCTTCATCAATAATGGGCCAATAATCACTAAATTCATTTTATTTTCTTTTTTTGTTTTCATTTTTTTAGTGAGGCAATTGGGGTTAAGTGACTTGCCCAGGTTCACACAGCTAGTGTTAAGTGTCTGAGGCCAGATTTGAACTCGGGTCCTCCTGACTCCAGGGCCAGTGCTCTATCCACTGTGCCACCTAGCTGCCCCTCATTTTATTTTCTAACAAGATTACCATGCTAACAGAACAAGAAAATGGTGTGGCTAAACCTATCTAGATTTTTAACTAAGCATTTGATGAAGGCTTTTGCGATAATATGGACAAGAGAGAAAGATGGGCATTCGATGTTGGTGCAATTTGATATCTTCAGAATTAGTTGAATGGCCAGGTGAGAAGAGTAGTAATTAATGGATCTGTCAGAGGAACTGGGAGTGCTTAGTCTGGAAAATAGAAGACATGAAGAGGGGAGGGGGGAGGAGGGGAGGAGATTCGATAGCTGTCTTCAAGTGTCTACGAGAATGCCGCGTGGAAAGGAGATTGGACTTGTTCCCTTAGCACTAGGAACAGTGGGAAGAAGCTCCAGGGAAACAGATTTTGGCTTAATATAAGGAAAACTTCCTAACAGTGATCCAAAAGTCAAATGGGCTGCCTTGGGACATAAAGTATGCCTGGGGATGGGAGAAAAGGAACATCTAGCCTCAGAAGATAACAAGAGGCACGGAGTCTTCGGAAAGGTTCGACGCAATGAACATGATAAAATGGAAGTTTTGTGTGTATTTGTGTGTGAGGAAGAAACCTAGGATGAAGGAAAGTTTGCTAACAATGGGGGAGGGTTTCAGAAGAAGATAGAGATTGGAGAGGGCAAGGGGCTGAGTTTACTATGGCAGGGACATGGAAGCAGCCAGTGTGTGAATGATTATCCCCACCCTGATCCTAAGTATCTCACTATGTGAGATTTTCACAACAGGCCCCCAGATCAGGTGGCATAGCAGAGGCATTTCCTTCCTCCCCAGCCCTAAAGAAGGAAGGTAGAAGCTGAGAGGAGATCTAACAGTCCACAGCAGGTGTGGAATGGTAGCCAAGATTTAAAGGAGACTAGGAAGAGTAGTTTTAGCTAATCTATCATCGATCTGCCATATTCCCACTGTCTAAGATCAGACCTATAGTAATCTACTCTGCAGGGCTAGATTTTTGGAGGCTTGTGTCAATCGACCCATTACAATGGCAGGTGGGTTCTTTTGGTTCTTTTTTTAAACTTCATTGATTTCTGTAAATGTAATGCAATGCCATGTTTGGCCTTTTTTTTTTTTTTTTAGTGAGGCAATTGGGGTTAAGTGACTTGCCCAGGGTCACACAGCTAGTAAATGTTAAGTGTCTGAGGCCGGATTTGAACTCAGGTACTCCTGACTCCAGGGCCGGTGCTCTATCCACTGCGCCACCTAGCTGCCCCCCATGTTTGGCCTTTTTTTTAAGCTTTAGAAGTGATATGGCATAAGAGCTTCATCCCTTCCAGTGGTCTTTTGGAACCAGATTGGTGCTATAAAGGGGACAGTCAAATAAATTCTTCCTAGAGCTTGGTTAAGGAATTTAATAAAGCTGAAAGACTAGGATGATGGTTCCCTGAAAGATAGGCTTAAGTGAGACACAAAGTAGCTTTTGGGTGGGGTAAAATATTTGTAAAATGGAGACCAGAGGACAATGGAATATAAGCTCTTTGAAGGTAGGCTCTTTTGTCTTTGTACTTTCTATGCCTAACCTAGCAGTCACTTGATAAATGCTTGGTGGTTGATTGGTACCTTGCAGAGGAGATAAGGCTGTGGACCCTGTGCTCCTGAAGGGAGACCAATAAATTACTGGTGGGAAAAAGAAAATGAAGAAACGACTTTTAAAAATCCAAATAGAGAGAGGGGGGCAGCTAGGTGGCTCAGTGGGTAAAGCACTGGCCTGGATTCAAGAGGACCTGAGTTCAAATCCAGCCTCAGATATTTGACATTTAACTAGCTGTGTGACCCTGGGCAAGTCACTTAACCCTTATTGCCCCACAAATAAATAAATAAATAATCCAAATAGAGTAGGGTCTCTGTTTCAACTCAACAGCTTGGCATCTTGTTTTTACCCCAGTATAACTTTCAAAAGAAATCACTTATTTAACCCATTTCAGGTCATAGTCATCAGTATCAAGATATGCTATGGGCCTAATTGGAAGATAGGTCTTCCTTTCTGAAACAAAATGGCAAATTGATAAGAGTTTTCAGACAGACAACTCTCTGCGATTGGCCTGAATGCCGCACACGGTTCCTAGCGCTGAGATCCGGTTTATATCTCCATTTTTCTAACTTGTTCCCCCCAGAGGGGCAAACATATAAAAAGGAATGGTCATAACTAGTTTGTGAACAGAAATTGCCAAGGCCCCCGAGGGCTCAGCTCTGTCTGATCTCTCAGTTAGCTGCTCCCTTTCAGTTCTTATATTTGTCTAGAGAAAGCACTTTCTAAGTCTGTCCATCGAATCATTGTACAAATGTAACATTTCATCTAAATCAGCTCCTAGAGGCCCTGACATGAGAGTGACTTTATTGCTGAAGGAACAGAGCACGATCCATTTATGGGACCAGGAACATCTCAAAAATGTCCTTTCTTCCAGTTCCGTTTGAACCATGATGACATTTTCCCAAAAGAGGATGAGATAATAACATTTTTTTTGAGAACTCTGATTCCTTGGCTCTGTGCCACAGAATGAAATTAGCTAAATTTAATTACAGATAACAAATGGCTGTGCTTCGGCTCTCTGGCTCCCACTGTCCTCATTTCCTTGGCACACAGCTCTCCCTACCGTCCTTAGGATGTTCACTTACCACCCACACCCTAGAAGCTCACCCCCACCTGCAGGTTTGTCTCACCTGCCACCAGGCCAGCCCGGGGGGATGCATCGCTCAGCCACCTCTTCCAAGGGCCCCGAAGGCCCCAAATCTAAGATTCTGCCCACCTTAATCTGTGCTTTTTTCTGCCATTTTGTTTACCTTGGCAACAGTTGTGAGGACAAATAGGACTTATACCCCATGGAGGCTGGCTGGTTTGCAGCATAAATAAGAAATAATAAACAGAGAACTCTAGCTGCAGGCTAGTGGGTACCAAATAAAACTCCCAGGCAATTACCCTGACGGCTCCCTTAGTCTCAGCAGCAAATTCATCTGTTCCTTACTAGCTCCATAGTCAGTTCTCTCCCCTCCTCTTCATATTAACAAAGAACCACTCTCTCTGGAAAATGATTCAGCCCAGCAAAGATTCTTAGTCAAGCAGATCATTAGTGTCCAACTGAACAATCTGAGACAGTAGCCTTAAAAGGAACAGGGTTGCCAAGAAGACAATCCCACTCCTCACCCTTGGACTATGGCCCTGGGATTTCAATTAATGAGCTAGCATCACTAATCCCATGGCCTCCTATGATTCCAAAGAGCCCAGGTACCAATAGACATAATTTTGGGGGCCAACTCTGGGACTATCTGTCTCAAAGATATATTGCATGAAAGCTTCTTCACAATGCCTTGCACATAAAAGGTCCTTAATAAATGCTTGTAGATCCCCCCAAAGAGAGAAAGACCCATTTGTACAAAAATACTGATAGCAGCTCTTCTTGTGGTGACTAAGAATTGGAAATCAAAGGAAGGCCCATCCATTGGGGAATGGCTAAACAAGTTGTGGTATATGGTGACGGAATATTACTGCACTGTAAGAAATGACAAGCAGGATGACTTCAGAAAGGGCTGGAAAGACTTGTATGAACTGATATATAGTAAAGTAAGCAGAACCAAGAGAACATTGTACACAGAGACAGCAATATTGTGTGATGAAGAACCGTGAATGACTTGACTTTTCTTAACAAATACAATGATCCAAGACAATCCCAAAGGACTAATGATGAAACATACCATCTGCCTCCAAAGAAAGAACTGATATTAATGGAACAGACCAAAGCATGCTGGTTTTCACTTCCATTTTTTTCTTTTAATCAAGTTTTCTTGTACAAAATGACAAAAATGATAATACTTCATATAGTCATACATGTATAACCCATATCTGATTGCTTGCTGCCTCAGGGAGGGGGCAGGGGAGGGAAGGAAGGAGGGATAAAAATTGGAACCCCAAACCATAAATAAAAATGTTTATTACATAAAAAAATGTTTAAAATAAATTCTTGTTGACATGTTGATTGGGGGGGCGGGGCAATGGGGGTTAAGTGATTTTCCCAGGGTCACACAGCTAGTTAAGTGTCAAGTGTCTGAGTCCAGATTTGAACTCAGAACTTCCTGAATCCAGGGTTAGTGATCTATCCACTACGCCACCTAGCTGCCCCCTGACATGTTGATTTGACTTGACAATAGAATAGGTTTCTGGGGAAAGGGTAGAGGAAAATGGACAAATAACCTAAAAGGCTGAGGTGGTTGACCGTGGTTGTTTCCAACCCTTTCTGGCAGGAGAACCTCTTTTTTTCTTTTTTTTGTTTTTTATTTGGGGGTTTTTTGTTTTGTTTTGTTTTGTTTTAGTGAGGCAATGGAGGTTAAGTGACTTGCCCAGGGTCACACAGCTAGTAAGTGTCAAGTGTCTGAGGCTGGATTTGAACTCAGATCCTCCTGAATCCAGGGCCAGTGCTTTATCTACCATGCCAACTAGCTGCCCCCGAGAACCTCTTTTTAAGATTGAAAATTGTATCACAGCCCCACATGGCAATAACTATACTTTTAGTATCATTTGATTGAAAAAAATGCACATTGACAGAAAGCTGCTATGAATTCAATAGTGCTTTTAAATGAATTTATAATTTAATCACAATAGCATCTATAATTTGATCATAATAGTATCTATTTATAAATTTAATTACAATCGCATCTACATGCACTTGAAAAACATTATCACATATATGGGAGATCCTTGGGTTACAGAAGGTATGTTTGCCTATTTATGGTTTTCTGAGCCCTTTACAAAAACATCACAGCTTCTGTCAGTCTATACCCCATAGTTTTTTGTTGTTGTTGTTGTTTTTGTTTTTTTAGTGAGGCAATCGGGGTCAAGTGACTTGCCCAGGGTCACACAGCTAGTAAGTGTCAAGTGTCTGAGGCCAGATTTGAACTCAGGTCCTCCTGAATCCAGGGCCAGTGTTCTATCCACTGTGCCACCTAGCTGCCCCTACCCCATAGTTTTTGAACTACTGGTCTACTACTTTTTTTTCTGGCAGAAGAATCCAGTGCTGTTCCTGTAAACAAGGCATTTTCTCTCCTTTTTTTCCAAACCAGAAATACTTACAGAAGCATAAGCTTCCCATGTCACTGTACAAGAAATGAAGACACCTTTTGTAGTCCTGCCCTCACCCCAAAGGGCATGAAGTCAACACTTCCCCAAGTGTAAGGAAAAACATCAGCTAAATTTAAGCTCACAGGTGACAAAGGAGCAGCTTTATAGGAACATGATCGTAGGCCACAGGGGAAGCCACTTGCTAAAAGTCGGCTTTGGAAGAAGCAAGAAGCGGCCTGTTTATTCCAGTCCCTTAGGGTCTACATTCCCAATTCCAGGCCCTGCCAGGTACATGCCAAGACTGGATAATTAATTCAGAGGCCCTCTTTCTTTATACTAACACTGCCTAGAGTTTACAGAAAGGAGAACTAGGCAGCAAAAAGGGAGGCAAAAACTGTGCCTTGCATTAGGACTACTGATGGTTCAATTTTTTCTCTTTTTACAGATGATGAAAGGTATTTTTTTTTTACAAAAGAACCCTGAGAGACAGCTGACAACCACTGGAGTAAAAAAACCCATCCTCTCCACCCCCAGTTAGTCTCACTCCAAATGCACAGGTCTCATTGGTGATAGTTTTAGTTCTTTGAAAAGTGGTCACTCTACCTCTACCCATATTCCTGTGAGACAGCTGAACAGAGCCTGGATGATAAGGGGAAGTTCCCAGTACCCTCAATTTCCCTCAATCAATCACAAAGAAAAAACAATCTAATTCATTCTAACGTATAGAGACAATGTTGCCCCTCCTATAATAGGAGGTGTTTGCATTTTAATAAAGGGCAAAGTTTAACCCAAAGGGATTAATCTCTGATTATGGAATTTCAATTACCGGGGCAAATGGATAAGGCTGATATTTGAGAGGCGAGAGGGTCTTCCCAATAACCCTTGTATCATGTCCCATGCTATTTAATTAATTTATTAAGTACTCATTGCAGAGCCAAAAACTAGACAATCCTTGCCCTCAAAGAGTTTCTATTCTACCGGGATAAACAACATAGACCCAGATAATAATAATAACCAGCATAGCGCTCTAAGGTTTGCAAAGTGTTTTACAATTATTGTCTCATTCTATCCTCATGACAATCCTGAGAGGTAGGTGCTATTATCCTCATTTTCCAGATGAGGAAACTGAGACAGACAAAGGTTAAATGATCTGCCCAGGTTTGTATAGCTAGTAAGTGTCTGGGGTTGGATTTCAACTCAGGTGGTTCTGATTCTAGGCCCAGTGTTCTATTCACTGTATTATGTGGCTTCCTCACGAGTAAATATAAAATAATCTGAGGAAGGAGAATGCATCAGCAACTAAATGGAATAGGAAAGCTTTCCCCAGGCAGAAAGCAACTGAGCTTAAATTTAAAGGAAGAGGATTTGGGGAGATAGAGGTGAGGAAAAAATGAATTCCAGGAATGGGGGACAAGTAGTACCAATGCACATTAAAGAGATGATGGCATGTCAAGTTCAGAGAACAGCTTATAGATGAGATTGACTGTAATGTCATGTAGAAGAGGGCACAGTATGAAACAAGGCTAGAAAAGTGGGAGGGAGCTATATGACAGAGGATTGTAAATGCCAGGCTAAGGAGTTTTCATTTTAGTATGGGCAATAGAAAGCCACCAAAAGGGGTGGCTAGGTGGCACAGTGGATAAAGCACTGGCCCTGGATTCAGGAGTACCTGAATTCAAATCCAGCCTCAGACACTTGACACTTGATGTGTGACCCTGGGAAAGTCACTTAACCCCCATTGCCCCGAAAAAAGTCAAACAAACAAAAAAAACCAACAATCCTTTTGGGGCAGCTAGGTGGCACAGTGGTTAGAGCACCGGCCCTGGATTCAGGAGTACCTGAGTTCAAATCCAGCCTCAGACACTTAACACTTACTAGCTGTGTGACCCTGGGCAAGTCACTTAACCCCCATTGCCTCACTAAAAAAAAGAAAGAAAGAAAGAAAAAAAGCCACCAAAAAATTCTGAGCAGAATACTGACAGTCAACTATGGACCTTGGAGAGATTATTTTGGAGGAAAGATTGAAAAGAGGAGAGGATAGAAGCAGAGGGGCCAATTTCAATGCTGTAACAATAATCCAGGAAAAAGATGCTGAGGAAGGCCTGAAAATAATGGTGGATATAAGGAGTGGGGAGAAGAGATCTGACAGAACAGCCATCCTGAAGGGAGAATCCACAAGACTTGGAAACTGAGTATGGAAGGAGAGGGAAAGAGAAGAGGCGAGTGTACCTCTGTCTGAGGTCATGATCCTGAGTGACTGGGAGGAGGGACGAAAGATGGAGTGGGGAGGGGAGGGGAAGGAGCAGGTTTGAGAGGAAAGAATAGGAATTCTATTTTTCACATGTTGTTTGTCGTGCCTACAGGCCATCCAGGAGGAAATCAGCAGCAGGCAGCCGATGAGGAGAGACCAAAATATATGAAATGAAGGTTGGCGATGTAGATCTGAGGGTCATCCCACATTTGAACTTTGAGAACTGAGGAGTTGTCCAAAAAAGAAGATGGACAGAGAAATGAGAAGAGGGCCCAGACCAGAGCCTTTGGTTAGGGAGCAAGATGGGTATAATGATCCAGCAAATGGAGACTGAAGAAGACTGGTGGGAATCAGCAGGAGGAGAATCAAGAGAGAGAAGTATTGGAGAAACTACGGAAGGTGAGAAGACCCAAAAGAAGGAGTTATCAAGAGTATCAGAAGCTACAAGGGAAGTCAAGGAGGTTGAGGATGGGAACAGGGCTGAGAAATGGATACAGCCCTGGGAGATCATTAATAACCTTTGAAGCAGCAGTTCTAGGAGTGGGTGGTGAGGAAGTAGGGATGGTGATAGTAGATGTCTCTTCCTAGAATATTGTTGGTGAAAGGAAAGAGAAATAAAGAATCTTAAACCAAAGAGATTTTAAAATCAAGTGAAGGGTTTTTTTAAAGACTTGGGCATATTTGTGGATCGAAGGGGGAAATCTATAGATCAGGGAGGACTGAGTATGAGAGAGATCAGAAAGGATGGGATCAAGGATACAGAGAGATGGCTCAGTCTTGGCCAGAAAAAGGCTACCTCTTTCTCAGAAAGGATGAAAATGTCCACGGGTTTTCAGTTCTGGAGGAAGAGGGAAGAGAAAGTTCATGAATGACGACTTTGATTTTCTCACTAAAATAGAAATCTGGGTCACCTGCAAGAAAACAGGGAGTGGGAGGGGGCAAGGGGCTTCAGGGGGAAGAAAAGATTTGTGCTCTGATGAATGATAGAGGAAGAAGAAAAGGAGAAAGCTGATGCAGGGCTGAGGCTTGGCAGGGTGTCAATGGTACATGAGCCATAGGGATCCAAGGGTTGAGGTCAATGCAGTGTTCAGCTGGTTGACTTATGGTGTCAAGAGTATTAAAGGGAGAAAAGAGAAGCTATGTGGAAAATGGATTGAAGTTGGGAGAGACTTAAGGCAAAGAGACTAATAACACTTTTGTAATGGTCTCAGTGATGGGGCAGCTTGGTGGCACAGTGGATAGAGAACCAACCCTGAAGTCAGGAGGACCTGAGTTCAAATTTGACTTCAGACACTTACTAGCTGTGTGACCCTGGGCAAGGAGAAAGAGGAAGAGGAAGAAGAGGAAGAAGAAGAAGAAGAAGAAGAAGAAGAAGAAGAAGAAGAAGAAGAAGAAGAAGAAGAAGAAGAAGAAGAAGTAGTAGTAGTAGTAGTAGTAGTAGTAGTATAGGTTATAAGGGTCTGAACCAGAATGGTGACTGTGAATCAAAAAAAGGAGATATATGCGAGAGGTGTTGGGGAGGTAGAAACAATAAAATGTGGCCATTGATAGGATATATGCAGTCAATGAGAGAGAGGAATCAAAGATGACACTATAGTGAGGAACATGGATTAACTGAAAGCACGCTGGTACCCTCAATCATTTCCATTTGGAAAAGGGAAGAGTTTGGGAGAAAAATGTGTTTTGTCCATACTGCGTTAGAGATGCCTACGGGTTATCCAATTCAAAATGTATAATAGATGGTTGGTAATATGGAACTAGAGTTTAGGAGAGAGACTAGGTCTGGATATATAGTTCTGGGAATCACTTTCATAGAAGGAAGGAAAGAAAGAAAGAAGCATTTATTAAGCACCTACTGTGTGCTGGGGAACTGTGCCTGTAATATTTACAAATATTCTATCCTCACAACAAGGCTCAGAAGTAGGTGCTATTATTATTCCCATTTTACAATTAAAGAAAACTGAGGCAAAGAGAGGTTAAGTGACTTGCCCAAGGTCACACACAGGTAGTCTGAGGCTGGATTTGAACTCAGGTCTTCCTGACTCCAGGCCCAGTGCTCTTTCCACTGGGCCACCTGACTGTCTCTAGAAATGCACAAAGATGTTAAGCCAATGGGATTTGATGAGATCACCAAGTGAGAGACTTGTGAGAAAAAAGAGAGCTGAGGACCAAGTCTTGGGGTACACTCACAGTTAGGGAGCAAAGCGAATACTGATCCAGCAAAGGAGTCTGCTCCTACCCAGACAGGTAGGAGCAAGAGCAAGAGAGAACAGTATCACAAAGACAAACAAACCAAGACAAATGAAAAGAGCCTGATAAAGGACATCTTGGCCAGTTGATTGGGAGCTTATGGTTCCAAAAGGGCAGGAGTAGTAAGGAGCAGAGCGAGGGGGCTTTCACTTTGGTATATTCCAGCTGTGAAACCCAAGAATTAGGACAGCAGGAGGTGTTGGGAGGGCAGGCACCCCCCCTTTTGTCCTCCCAATGTCCACTACAGCGTGCTCTTTCTTTCTGTGTGTCAATGTCTCTCACTGTCTCTCCATCTGTCTCTCTGTCTCTCCTGTTTCTATCTTGCCCTGTCTATTTCTATCTCTGTCCCCCTGATTCTGGCTGTCTATGTGTTTCTCCCTGTGTCTCTATCTCTCCGCTTTTCTGTCTGTCTCTGTCACTCTGTCTCTTTGCCTGTGAGACTACTCACTCTACCAGTGTAGATCAGCACCTCTCCTGTCAGTTAGAGTCTTAAAGAGTTGCCTGCTTATCAGTGGGAAATGGGGAATGAGCTCAGCCAGTCCAAATCAGATAAAGGCTCCGAACTGGATCCTATCAAAATTTCATCATTTATTCCTCCAGTGCTGGTGTCCTCTGTGTGTGGGCTCCCATGACCCATACACCCAACCCAGATTCCTGTGAACAGCTGCACGTACTGCAATGGACAGGGAAGGGGAGATAGACGGATAGAGGAACACTGGAATTTCGAACTGGAAAGGACCTTAGAAGCCTTCTTGCCCACCCCTTCCCCATTTTTAAAATGATTTTCATCTCAGAGAGGTTAAGTGACCTGCCCAGGGCCACACAGCTAGTGCTATGGACATGGCTACCATAACCATGATTCCCATATTAACATGATCCCCCTACTCATGCTACTCCCCCACATGATCTACCCCATGGCCTCATTCCCACTGTCTGGCTCCCCTAAATACCCTGGCATGAAAGCTGGGCCCACTCCATTCAGCAGTTCCTTGCTTCACCTATGCTACCAAGAGTTCCCAGGAGAATGCCCTCTAGGTCATGCGAGGAGCCACCTGGGTTTTCTCCAACCCTTTTTTTGATAGGAAACTGAGGCCCCAAGAGTTTACCTGAGTCAGAGCCTAGACTCAGAGTTCAGCACATTTTCCAAGATACCATGCTTCCTTCCCTCATCCCTCATACTGATAGCAGTTCTCAAACTTTGTGGTCTCAGGACCCCTTTAAGCTCTTTTTTTTTGGGGGGGGGTGAGGCAATTGGGGTTAAGTGACTTGCCCAGGGTCACACAGTCAGTAAATGTCAAGTGTCCGAGGCTGCATTTGAACTCAGGTCCTCCTGACTCCAGGGCAGGTGCTCTATCCACTGTGCCACCTATATGCCCTTGACCCCCTTACACGCTTAAAAATTATTAAGGAGTCCCCAAAGAGGTTTTTTACGTGGGTTATATCTACCAATATTTACTATATTTGAAATTAAAATGTTTTACTATTGTTTTGAAAACAATTTTGACCTAGCAGACTCCCTAAAAGGGTTTCTGGGACCCACAGGGGTCTACAGACCACACTTTGAAAATCACTGGCATAAACCACACACAGCCTCCTCTGCCTTCTCTTAAGACAAGAGCCAATGAGCAGTTACTTCCTCCCTTTCCCCTGGCCCCTCAGAATAAAGTAAGAAATCTCCCTGCCACTGAACATCCTTCCTTGCTAGCTCATTGGCCTCCTCCTTCTTCCCACTCCCTCAGTGACCTTCTACCAACCCAAAGCCCCCAGAACAGCTTGGTGACCTTCCTCAGTCTCTCAGACTGAAATAAACCGAGGACCTGTTCTCAGGCCACAAAAGGCTCAAACTATAAGGAAATGATGAATACATGGGAAACCAGGGTGCTCCCCCCAATTTAACCACTGAGGTGATGTATGACTGTGAACAAGAGGGCTCATCTCTCTAATTCCCCATTTTCAGATCCTCAAAATGAGGGGGCAAGAAGAAAACTGGACCTGGAGTTAAGGAACATAAGTTCAAAGCCCACCCATGATGCTACCTGGGAGATTTGGGGCCCCCTCACCCTGGGCTTCACCCTGTAAAATGAGTGGGTGGGACTAGATTTCTTCCAGCTGCAAACCTTTGATCCTCTGATCCTGCCGGGTATTTTCTAAGGGCCTTTCCAGCTCTTAAAAAAATCTGAGATCATAGGTTTTAAAGAGCTTAACTCACACGATGGAATTCTGGGTAATAAAGGATATCAGGGTGGAGAGACTGCACTCTCAGGTCCTCTCTGGCTATCTGGGTCACAAGCCCTCCCCGCTACATCTGTAGAATGAGAATAGAACCCCAGATAGTTGTCTGTGCTTCCCACCCCCACCCACTTGCGAGCCCCCATGCTGCAAGGGCGAATGAGATAATTCCCAGCAGACACAAAGTCCCATTATCCTCACCCTTATTAATCATCATTACACTTGTCCCCTCAGGGCAGGGTCAGACTTTCCCTGAATTGGCAGGCTCTGATTTCATTTGCTTCTGGAGCAAGGCAAGGAGGCCGAGAGATGTCATCATGGCTTTTCTCTCCGAGAGAGAGGAATAAAAGTATGTGAGGGACTGTTAAGCTGCTGAAGACGGTTCTGGAAAAGGGGAAGGATTTTTTCTGATGCCCCCTCCTGCACCTTTCTCCCTCCCCAATCCTCTTCCTTGAAGTAGTCTCCCCTTCCCCCTCCCAAAATAAGGAGAAAGACTAATGGAAGTACAGTTTCCTTTGGTGCAACATTGAGTGATAAACACGCGTGACTCTCAAAGAATGAAAGAGCTGGAAGTGACCTTAGAGTCCATTTCATCCCAGTTCACTGAGGTGAAATGACTTGTCCAAGGTCACACTATTAAGTGGAAGGGGCAAAACCAGAACCCAGGACTTGTTCCTAGGCTGAGAAGTGATCACCTCCCTGAAGATGGAAGGGACAGGAAAAGTGGTACTAAGGGGGCAAAACTGACCTTTCCAGTGGGGTAGCCAAAGCGAAAGGGAATTCTGTTCTTGGAAACCTCTCTTTTTTCCTTCTGTAGGTCAGGGCTGAGTATTTCACAAACTCCATAGGGCTTTGATCCTATGAGGGGAAGCCAAGACTGCACCATACCCTGGTGTATCCTAGCAAGGTCAAACAACCCAGCTGTCTTCTGTGTAGCCATTTCTGTGCCCAGCTTCCTTCCATTCCCCCATTCCAGAAGTGTGGTCCCTCTCACTCTTCACATGTGGAATGCCTTACTTTTGTTGTTGTTGTTGTTGTTGTTAAAGTGGGTCTCCCTATCTCACCCTGGGTAGAGGTACAGTTGCCACTCAAGAACCTAATCCAGCTGGGCATAGCATGAAAGCTTTCACCTGCTCTAAAGTGAGCCCACCTTGGGAGACTAATGACCCTTCACTCCTGAGCGTTCACCATCTCCGTGCCACTGCAGCTCAGAACTCCCAAAGTCAAACAATCCACCAGGTCCCTCCATCTCCTCTGTAGCCAAGACAAGAGGCATTTCCAACGACAGCCAGCACAGGCCTCTTCTCCAAAACCAAACTATGTGCTATGACTCCTTCCTGCCCATTTACCCATCAGTCCTCACAAAACAACCTCTTTTGTACTTCCTGAATTCACTTAACATGTCTGTGTGACCTTGGTTATCACCTCTGTATGTGTTTTATTTCCTTACTAGGGAACCAACTCATCAAATCATAGGATTTTGAACCACAAAGAACCTTAGAGATTATCAATCTAATCCCCTTCTTTTACAGATGAGGAAACAGGAAGCCCAAAGGGTTAATTAAGCCCAAGGTCCCATAGGTTAGTCCCATAGTCATCGGCCATTCCCTCCAACTCCAAATATGATGCTTTTTCCACCTCACCACAGCTGCCAAAGACTACAATAATGTAAATAAAAACAACTCTAAAATGCTGCTGAACTCAGGTTAATTGCAATGATCAACCTTGTTTCCAGAAAAAACAAAAAGAAAACAAACCTCTCATTCCTCTCCATGGAGAGGAGAGAGATTATAGGAAGCCTGTCATGGGTACACTCAGATGCAGCTGCTTGTCAGGGGTTTTACTCAGATTTTGTTATAAGGAAGGATTCTGTGGTGAGGGTGTGAGGAAGTGGATAATAGGAAATGATTCTGGTGTTTTAAAAGGAATAAATAAGAGTTGTTCACTGAAAATAATTTTAAAGGCCCAGAGGAGCTAAAGAAAAAGATACTGTCTCTAGTAGCAAGAGTGAAATAAAGCTGTATCCAAGAATCTGTCTGGAGGGTCTCATGGAATCATTATATCATAGACTTTGGGACAAATCATTGCCCCACTGGAGCAAGGATTGCTTAGATCTAAAGGGGAGTCCAACCTAATCATTTGACAGATGGGGAAACTGGGACCCAATGAGAGATGAAGTGACTTTGCTAAGGTCACACAATCAGTAAGCAACAGAATGAATCACTTCGTGGGGATAGTGGAAAAGACTGCTGGGGCTGGAGTCAGAGGAACTGGGTTCCCGTCCTGGCCCTGCCACCTACTACCTGTGTCACACTGGGCAAGTCACTTAATGTCTCTGAGCCTCCATTTCCTTACCTGGAAAATGAAGGAGCTGGACTAGTTGACTTCAAAAATTCCTTTCGTCTCTAAATCTATGATTCTATCACTCAATGTACAAACCCAGAATCCATTTCCTTCTTCCTTCTGCAAGTGTCAAAAATGAAAAGCAAAATCTGATACAGGTCACCCCCATGGAAACTGGATCACAGAAGAGCCCAGGGTAAAAGAGCAGCGATGCTCTCAGAGAAAGAAACATCCCCTTCATTAGTATCATAATTACTTGCATTTATCCAACGGGCAGAGTGGCACAGTGGAAAGAAAGCAGCCTTTGAAGTCAGAGGACCTGCCTGGTTTTAGCCACTTGCTAGCTTTTTTGACCTTGGATAAGTCATTTAACCTCTGTGCCTCAGTTTCTTTATCTGTAAAATGAGAAGCTTTGACTGGATGACCTCTACAGTCCCTTCCAACTCTATGTCTATGATCCTATGCATCATTGCCTTTATGAAAACCTGCCTAGCACACAGTAGGTGCTTCATAAATGGTTATCAACTAATACAAATGTAATTAGTACCAGTTTACAGATGAGGAAAATAAAGGACTGAGACATTAAAGAGCTTGACCAGGTCTGTGTTTAGTAGTGGCAGGAGCTAGGTTTAAAATTAAGTCTTCTGTCACCAAGGCCACGTGTCCCTCCCTCTGTAGCCCACTGGACACAGTAGGGGAATGCTTAGCTAGGAAGACTATGTGTGTGGGTCTGGCAATCATTTGTTTGCAGTAAAAATCCACTTGTTTGAAATTGATGTCAGTTTAGATCAGGGGTTCCTAGCACCTTTTGTGTTGTGGACCACCCCCACCCCCAGTACGGTGAAGCCTATGGACACATTTGCAGAATTATATTTTAAATGAATAAAATAAAATGCATGGGATTACAAAGGAAGCCAATTATATTAAAGCACAGTTCTCAAATTTTTTTTTAAAGTTCATAGCCCTGGGGTAGCTAGGTGGGGCAGTGGATAAGAGCACCAACCCTGGATTCAGGAGGACCTGAGTTCAAATTTAACCTCAGACACTTGACACTTGCTAACTGTGTGATCCTGGGAAAGTCACTTAACCTTCATTGCCCTGAAAAAAAAAAAGTTCATAGCCCTGAGATTAAGAATATCTGGTGGTTAAGCTAATGTTTACCCATGAAAATCTATGCATAAAAATAAATTAGAGGAGAGCAGGCGCGAGTGTCTTGTAGGACAAAATATTATGGGTAAGATTGGTACAGGGCTAATTATATGAGTAAGATTAAGGGGAGAGGTATGTGGAAGCTAGTCAGGGACAGAGACAGGACCTGTGATTTCATTGGTATAGGGAATTCCCATATGAAGAAATCCTTCTACCATTGCAGGTCATTGAGTTCTCTGCAATGTACAGACTCAGAGACTTGCTTAGAACACAGCCAGGATTTGTCAGAAGCAAGATTTGAACACAGGTCTTCCTGATGCTAAAGCCAGCTCTATGCTGATTATGCCACACTACCCTTTTGGCCCTACTTAACAAAGCAAGAGTTTGTAAGTAACTGCATATTAACAATTAATGTGCTAATTACACATCATTCCCATTTGTTAAATATCCTTGGAAGAATTTTATTAGCCATGAAAATATGAGCTGAGGGATCATAAAATGGCACCTAATAAATATCTGTTGATTGATTGAGTTTCCTTTAAAAGATTTCTTAAAATAGTCTGCAGTGAGAGGAGAGAATGTTATCTGAAAACAACTGTGATATCAGAACAAAAGTCATCGATACATTGGTTTTTTTAAAAAATAGAACTATTATAAAATGTTCTCTGACTCAGCTACGAATCAGCCTGGCTGGACAGAGAACCAGTCTCAAAGTTAGGAAGACCCCACCTCTGACACATACTGACTGTGTGACCCTGGGTGAGTCATTCAGCATCTCAGTTCCTCCAGGCAAATTGTTAAGACTATAAGTCATAAAACAGCTACATATCTAAATTGGTTGAGGGAATGTCCTATGCCAATTAAATCAGAGGTCCAGTTTATAAGAACAACAACAAGCTTTATAGGCCTGGCACTTAATACAAACCTAGTTTCCTTTCTCCCTTCCTTAATGACCTTGGGCCTGTGAATGCCCAGTTTGATGTGTGGGCATGTCCTTAAATGGGGGTGGGGGACGAGGAGAGACTGGACTTTGAACTCCTATGGTACCCTCTCTCCCAAGAGAAGAAGCTTGTGGTTCACGGCAAGTACACATCACAACTCAGCCCATTCCCATCCTCCAAAGTCATGATAAGAAGGGCCCAGGCTGGTTCGATGATAAGGAAGCAGACACCACGTGTTCAAGGTCTTTTACATCCAAACTAGTCAGAGCTCTGACCTCATCTAGGTTTTCAGTCTGTGAACTGGATAATACAACTAGACACCTTCAAGTGTGCCATCTGTTAGCTACCAATTATCCAGTGAGCCTGGCCTGGAGAACTCATTTGTGAGCAGTGCTTAAGAAAAATAGTCTTAAGGCACTTTGGGAAAGGACAATGGTAGGGAAGGAAGTGGACTGGGGATTGCATCCACTCTTGTGAAGGTACCTAGAGTGGAATCAGAAGGCCTGACTCCCGGGAGACTGCCCTTCTCAGGGCATCCCAGCAGCCAGGACTGGGAGAAAACATAGTGTCTTTCTTGTAAGCGGCTACAAGCTCTTGTGCTTTTCCCGAAAGGGGACTTCTCTGTGGCAGGATATAGTCTCATCATAAAACAAGGTGGGACTTTTGGGGTCACCAGTTCATAGTTGTCTGCCTCTAGACATGAGTACAAAAGCATGAGGAGGAAATCGACAGCCAAGCATCTGGGAAACAGCAAGGAGATGGTGACCCTAGGTAAGGATTTAGTCTAAATGCTTGAGAAGGTTGGAGGGGATGGATGACCCCAGCATTCCTAAAAATCAAGTCATAGGGTCATAGATCAATTTAGAGCTTCATTTTAAAGATGAAGAAATAGAGAACTAGAAAAGTAGGTGACTTGCTCAAGGTCACATAGGTCCCCAATTCCAGAACCAGATTTCTTGCCACTGAACGATTCTGATGCCCCAGATCTCTGGGACTGTGGTGTAGTGGACAGGGTGCTGAACTTGGAATCAGGAAGACCTGTGCTTAAGTCCTACCATGGACACTTCTGAGCTTTATTACCTGCCCTGGGAAAGGCATTTCATCACTGTATGCCTCAGTTTCCTAATCCGAAAAATGAGGGTGCTGGACTTGGCTTGTAAGGTGTCTCCCAAATCTAAATCTATACCATACCATACCATACTATGCCATGCCTTACCCTTCACCTGACTTAGCCCATCTGCCAAGATGGCTTTACCAGGGTATGGCCACTGCAGGTGATACAGCTTCTTGGAGCCACAGGTGAAGAATTGAGTGGCAGGTGGAAACCAAAGGTGGAAGAGCAGTCCTGAAAAGGGCTTCAGACCTGTTGATGAGTTAGGGGAATGTCTACCCCAAGCATGTGAAGACCTCCCCTGGTAAAAGGGGTAGATGAGAACAATATGTTCCAACGACCATGAAGGTGGCTGAAACAGGTGCTATGGAGAACTTAGAGCTTGCTCAGACAGCCAGGATGCCACGGTCATTCATTGCATCCTGGGCCATCCCTCATTGTCTTGACTTTTGTTCCGCCATTGGACTTAGATCACTCTGGGAGAGAGAGTGAGGCTAATGACTTTGTGCAACTGCACCTCACTGAAATCCAATTTGCTCATAAGTCAAGATATCACTCTGTGATGTCATTGGTCCTCTTCAAAAACAAAGGACAAACAACATATCACTTACCATATCATATTATACCTTAGCTTACCTTACTATACTATACCATATACCATAAAATACAGGCATTATGCACTTACTCTTGGCAAAATATTATGCCCAAATTGGAGATACAGACAGAAAAATGTCTCTGCTTTCAAGATCACATCCAAATAGGAGCAGATAACCCAGAAAGGACATTTTGTTTGCAAGACCAACGGACAAGCCCCATGTCCCTTAGGGTTCTGTAGTAAGGCAGATGGTGATGCATCTTATTTCATGTTTATCTCCACTGATAAAATCTTGATCTAAAAAAAATCTTGATCTATTTCTGAGGTTAAACAAGTTAGCAAGGCCAAGATGGTGGCAAGAACTTTCTTTTCTGGTTCAGAGGAGGTGTTGGCTCTCTTGAAGCTCTGCAAGGATCGTGGGACTGTCTCTGGTGGAGTCTGAGCCATCCAGAGACAGTAGGGGAGAGGAAGGGAATTCAAGGCATGGAGGACAGCACAAGCGATGGCTGTGGTTTGACTTGCCTGGTATCAGCCAGCTCTTGTCTCTCTCAGGTTGCCTTGCTAGGGCAGTGGGTGGGAATGGATGGCTCTTCTCCACAATTGCTGCTCCTCTGAATTATGGCTGTGGGTATTGCTCTGGAAGCAGGGCCAGTTGTCTAAAGGGCACTGATATTCTCTGGCCTCTTTAGCTCAGGTCAATCAGTCAGTCAATAAATAATTATTTCACACCTACTGTGTGCCAGGCACTGAGCTGAGCCTTCCTGACTTCAGGCCCAGTGCTCTATGCATTATTATATCTAGCTGCCCTAAAGGTAGCATTTGACTTGAACCTTAACAGGAAACGTGGGGTTCTAAGAGGCAGCAAGTAGGAGGTAGTGAATTCCCAGCATGGGGTACAGCCAATGCAAAATCATGGAGGCTAGAGATAGAATTTTATAAGTTAGGAAAGAAAGAAGGTTAATTTGACTGAACCATAGTGTAAATGAAAGAGAAGAGTATAAGACTGAAAAAATAAGTGGCGGGGGGGCTACATTGTCAAGAGCTTTAAATGCCAAATCATTGATCTTTGAAGTAATGAGGAGCCACAGGAGTTTATAGAGATCAGGAGAGACACAGGAAGATCTAAACATTAGGAAAATCACTTTGGCAGCCAGGCAGAGGGCGGGTTGGAGGGAGGAGAGATTTCAGGCATGGAAATCAATTAGGAGATGACTGCAGTAGTCTAGGGAAGACTATTCTTCCATAACTTTAAGACACATGACAGTAGAATTTTGGAGTTAAAAAAGAAGGCCTTTTCTTTCTTTGGAAAGCCCTTCAATAGCTGAAGCTCTTGTGTTCCTTCATCATCACCACCAAAGTCTTCTTTCCTCAAGCCTAAGCATCAGTAGCTCCTTTAAGAAATCTCATCTGGTGGGGCAGCTAGGTGGTGCAGTGGATAAAGCACCGGCCCTGGATTCAGGAGGACCTGAGTTCAAATCCAGCCTCAGACACTTGACACCTACTAGCTGTGTGACACTGGGCAAGTCACTTAACCCTCACTGCCCTGCAAAAAAAAAAAAAAAAAAAGAGAGAGAGAAAAGAAAAGAAATCTCATCTGGTATGGTCTCTAGCCCTCCTTCACCATCCTGGTCTTCTGGAATCTTTCCAGCTTGCTGGCAAACTCGATAAAATGTGGTGCCCATTTGGATGGAGAGGGAGACAGGGCAGCCCCTGGTTCCCACATCAACGAGAGCCCTCACTACAGTCTACTTCTCCTCTAAACTTCTTCCAAGCAGCCTGGGGTAGATTCCCTTTTTTGATTATTTGCTTGTTTTAATTTCTGGAATGCCTTGCCCCTTGAGCCTGGAATTGAAAAGAAAAGGAGGAGGAGCAAGGAAGAAGGAATGAGAGATTGGGGGTGGGGGGTGGGGGGTGGGGAAGGGAAGAGGGTTGGTCCCTGTTAATGATCTGAGAATGAGCTCACCCACTTGGGGTGGAGGCCTGACCCTACAGCCAGCGCTGCACAATGCATGGCATTTCACCACGGAGAATGCAGGGTGGGGAGAGACACTGGGGGACATAGTGAAGTCATACATCAAGGAGGAACTGGTTGAGGCCCGGTGCCTTTGACCTCAAGTGAGTAATACCTTCTGGTCAATGGTCCTGGGCCAATCAGAACAGGACCTGAGCCGGGCCGGGATGATCTCGAGAGCAGGTGTGCCCATCACCTTGGGGGAGCAGGGGGAAGGGGCACTGAAGCGGTTAACCTGAGCCCTAGGGAAACTGGACGGATGAGAGAATTCCTTGCTGCCAAAGACTCAAAAAGGCTCCGGAAAAGGCGCCTCCTTTCTTCTCTTGCTCTTTGTTCTAGAATTTTCTTCTCTGCACAGTTCCCCATGGGGCCATCCCCAGTCAAAAGGCTCTCCCTCACTTTAGGAACCGAGACCCAGGGGCTGTTGGGGAAACCTGGGTCGTTGGAGTTGTTTCCTGCAAAGTAGGAACAAAATGCCTGCTGCCACTGGACAGCATGTTCCTGCTCTGACCGCGCAGTCCAGCCCTGCAGGCCCAAGGCTGGTGTCCTCTGTGCCCAAAAGGAGGAGAGCCTCCTTTGAACCTTGACCACCATTCTCTCCTCTGAGGGGAGCCTCCTCAGCACGCAGTCGCACACATTCCTGCAGCAAGAGAACAGCTTCTACTGTTACAAAGCCTGAGCCACAGCCCAGAGAGGAAATCCAAGCAGATCACCTCCTGGCCTCAGAAATCCTTTCATCTTCACCCATCGGCAGCAGCCCTTTGATTAACTGAAGTTCCTAGCTTAGGATCTCCAGAGAAAATCTCTCAGATCCACAGCACCCACATCCCAGCTGCTGCTGTCCCCTTTCCCCCAGCCTCATCTCTTCACTACTCCCAAGGACTAACGAATATCTCAGATTCTCAGCAAGAAAAGAGGCAGTATAGTGTAATGGGTAGAAAATCCACCTAGGAGCTAGAAAGACCCGAGTGGCAACCAGGTGGTACAGTGGGTAGAGCACTGGCCCTGAAGTTGGGAGGACCTGAATTAAAAGCTCACCCCATACTTCCTAGCTGTGGGACCCTGGGCAAGTCACAACCCCAACTGCCTTAAACATCTTTGGGACCCTCTCCTATCATCTTGATGTATATCTTGCCGCTGGACCCAGATGGCTCTGGAGGAGAGAGTGAGGCTGGTGACCTTGCAGAGCCGTCCCTCACTTAATTTAATTTTTTTTAATTAAAAAAAAATTTTTTTGCAGGGCAATGAGGGTTAAGTGAATTGCCCAGGGTCACCCAGCTGGTAAGTGTCAAGTGTCTCTTTCTGGATTTGAACTCAGGTCCTCCTGAATCCAGGGCTGGTGCTCTATCCACTGCGCCACCTAGCTGCCCCCATCCCTCACTTAAATCCAATTCCGATAACTCGTGGCGTCACCCCAATGTCATGGTCCTCTTCTGGAAAGAAGGACAAACAACAAGACCTGAGTTCAAAGGTTATCTCTGACAAATACCATCTGGGTAACCCTGACAAAATCAATGCCACTCAGTGCTCTAAGCCAGTGGCATCAAACTCAAATAGAAATGAGGACCACTAATCCATAGATAGCTGGAGAAAGCTGGGTGGCTCAGTGGACAGAGCTCAGGGCCTGGATTCAGGAAGACCTGAGTTCAAATCCAGCCTTAGACACTTACTATGTGACCCTTGGGCAACTCACTTAACCTCTGTTTGCCTCAATCCACTGGACAAGAAAATGGCAAACCACGGGGCAGCTAGGTGGCGCAGTGGATAAAGCACCGGGCCTGGATTCAGGAGTACCTGGGTTCAAATCCGGCCTCAGACACTTGACACTTACTAGCTGTGTGACCCTGGGCAAGTCACTTAACCCCCATTGCCCCGCAAAAAAAAAAAAAAAGAAAAATGGCAAACCACTCCAGTATCTTTGCCAAGAAAACCCCATTCCCAGTATTGAACTCAATGGGGTCATAAAGAATCAGGCACAACTAAAAAATAACAACAATCCATGCATAAGAATCCTTGTGGGCCACCTATTGGCTTAGTTTTTAAATGTGGTATTATCCATGTTTTGTTGTATTTTTATTTCCCAGTCTTTGATTGACTCTTTTGCCCTTTGGCAACTTTTAAAGTTGTAAGTTGCAGAGGTGGTACCAATCTGCATTGGTAGACAGGATTTCTCACTCGTTAGTTCCCATACCAATGAAATCACTGGTCAAGAGTCTTTGTCCCTACTCCCTGACCCGTATTTCTACATCTATCTGGATTTATGTAGAGCTCATCAATGTGAGTACTAATGGGTCCCGTTCCTATCCCCTCAGCCTATTCTTTTTTTTGGTGGGGTCAACCTATTTTTTTTTTAGGTGAGGCAATTGGGGTTAAGTGACTTGCCCAGGGTCACACACCCAGTAAGTATTAAGTGTCTGAGGCCAGACCTGAACTCAGGTACTCCTGACTCCAGGGCTGGTGCTCCATCCACTGTGCCACCTAGCTGCCCCCAACCTATTCTTTAAGAAAAAAAAACTTTCTTCTCCCAATTTCTCTTCATGCCAACCCAAATGAACCACACTTAGAGAGCAACAACCAAGATCTCCTTATCTACTTCTCAAACACATCGCTTTTGTGAACTGCTGCTACGTTTTTCAAACACATTCCAATCTCCTATCCCTCCTTCTTCTATCCCTCCCATCCCCCCAACCTAATTCACCAAGGGGTCAGAACACCCAGCAGGCAGGAAGCAATTCAGTGTGGGCAAGAAGCTTCCTCCCATCGCCAGTAGGAAAAAGAGAGAGAACGCCAAGGAGCCAGCCCGATGCTTACAAGGAAATATTGCCTTTGACAGCCCCCAGGCATCATATTTCATAACTGAACTGAATGCAGAAAGGATTAGCTGTTTGGGCCAATAAACCGCATCTGTAGTTACATTCTGACTGGGATAAAATTACTAGGGTTATTAATCCTCATGCTTCAAGGCATAAGCTGCTCACCAGCTGGGATCAGGAGGAAACTGTCCCAGCTCCTGCCCTCCCCGTAGTGCTGGTGGGCAAGCCAGGCTTGACTCCCATCTAAATTGCCTGGCATGAGTAACTACCAAGGACAGGATGGCACCCTGGTCTAGTCTACTGGGCATAAGAAAATCTAGGAAAGACAGCCACTGAGTGGTAAGAGCAGAGTTGTAAGGGCGGAAGGCAAGAATCCCATGTGGTTATTGGCATTTCCTGCCATGAGAAACCCAGAGTAGATCAGGTGGCCCCAGAGGGACCCAGTGTGGATAGGGGGAATGAATTTCTGTTGCTGCTGCCAATCAGAAGAGAGATTTTCCCATCCCACTGAGACCATGATTGATGCTGCACTTTGCCCCTTCATTCAATGAATGAAGCCTCTTGGTGAAGTGGAAAGAGGGATGAATTTGGAATCAAAGGCTCTGCTTGTCACTGCCTGTGTGACCTTGGGCAAGTCACACCCTCTCTGGCCCAGGCTTTCCTTGTCTATAAAGTGAGGCAGTTGGGTTAGATTAAGGATAGATTTCAGGGGTCTGTGAACTTATATATATATATATACACATACACACACACACACACACATAGATGTATATCTTTTTGTTTGTTTGTTTTGTTTTTATTTTTTTTAGTGAGGCAATTGGGATTAAGTGACTTGCCTAGGGTCACACAGCTAGTAAGTGTTAAGTGTCTGAGGCCGGATTTGAACTCAGGTACTCCTGACTCCAGGGCCGGTGCTCTATCCACTGCGCCATCTAGCTGCCCAGATGTATATCTTTTAATAACTACAGTTTCCTTTGTAATTCTATGCATTTTATTTTATGTATTTAAGAATATGATTCTCAGAAGGGTTCCAAAGGTTTTACCAGATGACCATAGGGGTCCATGACCAAGAAATGTTGAGCTCTAAGATCCTATTGCTTGACTTCAAATACTTTGTTTTTCCTCCCCCACACACATCCTCATCCCTTTTGTCCTCCCAGAGGCCCCATGGGCTTATGTTTCCAAGAAGCCTAGCAGAGGGAATGTACCTTGAAACCAGGAAATGAGGGAGACAGGTCAGAAAAGTCGTTTGGAGGCCAGAGTTCTTCATTTACTCTGGTTCACCAAAGACTCAGACCAACGAGAGATAGGAAATAGCTCTGTTATTTACACGTAAGCTACAGTGGAGTCCCAGAGTCTGGCTCATCACTATCCTGAAATGTAAGAGCAAAGGAATAAGTGGAATTTTTTTCCTCTCTCTTCCTCCGTGCTGCTTCTTACTGAGGAAGTCCATTTGGCAAATCCCCTGGGCTTCCAAAATCTCCAAGAAATCTGAGTCTGGCAACTCTTGCTTACTTGCTATATTCAATATGGGTTGTTTGGAGTATCTGGATCTAAAATCATGGCAAATTTTTCTATAAAACAGACCACAAAAGCCACAAATCCGACAGCAAAAACATTTAATTAAGAAAGAGGAGTAGTGTAAATAGCAAGAGAGAATCAAGTTATAGATTAAGTCTCATTTTTCCCATACGTAACCAGGTATATACCCCCTTCTAGGCTCCAGGGATTTATAATATAATTCCCCATTTAATCCTTTCAGGCATATTGGGAGAGATGTACATCTTAAAAACTCAAGGCCCGCTGGTAAAAGCTTAGTTTCTTGACTTCTGCCTCGTATGTAGTGATTCAAGCAAACTTCTCATATCACAAGATTGATAACTGCTTGAAGCCCCTTGGTACATCCTAGCAATCTGCTGAAGCTCTGGAGAAGACTATTCCAGGATTCTTGGGTTTAGGAATATCTTCACTGTTGTATTCCATATGTTCCCCTTATGTCTCCCTGCTCCCAGTGGCAGCCTGAAGTTTACCCCCGCCTTTTCTTCTTCCATCTTTAGCTACCCCCCCTTTTTAAACTTCACACTTCCCAGGAGACCCCCCCCCAATAATCAGAATGCTATTCTGTGCCCAGAAATACAGCCTTCTGGAAAATGTAGTCCAGGGAAATGCTCCCAACAAACATCGTTCTCTAAACCCCACGTTTCATGGGAAATGAAGTCTTACAGATTCTTCTCCTTAATCACAGCCACTTTCAAAACTTTAAGGGAGGGCGCAGCTAGGTGGCGCAGTGGATAAAGCGCCGGCCCTGGATTCAGAAGGACCCGAGTTCAAATTCGGCTTCAGACACTTGACACTTACTAGCTGTGTGACCTTAGGCAAGTCACTTAACCCTTAACCCTCACTGCCCTTCCCCCCCCAAAAAAAAACTTTCAGGGAAAAGTAAAAAAAAAAAAACAGAGTTCTGGGAATAGATATGATTTGCACCATAAGAAATGCCTATTATATCATCTGGATAGGGGTAATGCAGGCAAGAGCCAGGATATGGTGGTCTCCAAACTCTACCAAGGCATGGTTCTATTTCCCCATTCCACTGCCCATTCCTGCCATCACACCTGACCATTTCGATGGTTGCCCAGCTGGACGTAAAAGTAGAAGAACTTGGTATATGCTCAGTGTATAATTCTCCCAAACCCTCCAGACACACTTAGATCTTCATGAATGCGTAGGGTTCCAAGGGAAATGAGGGGTAGCCTATGGAAATCACTGCAATTGAAGTCAAAAGACCTGAATTTAAAGATCTCAATGCCACCACTTGCTAGTTTTGTGACACTGGGTAATTTCTGTGAACTCTCTTTGTACCTTAGCTTCCTCCTCTATAGAAATGGATAGGAATGGGGTGGGTGAAGTAGTAATGACTTCCCCGTCTGGAAGGGGGAGATGGCTGTGAGAATCAAATGAGACCAGATACAAAAACTGCAAAAACTCTCCAGGACCATACATACATATAAGGGACCCCCAATCTCAGGACCATTTCATAGACATCATTAACCCAGAAGTTTTATAGCTGGCAAGGCCCAGAGGAAAGAAGGAGCACAGGGTACATGTCTACCTTGATCAGAGGTTTCCTGAAGGGGAGTAAGATAAGATGAAACCAAAAAGTAAGTTAGGGCCATTTTGTAGGGGGCCTTGAAGGTCAGACAGAGGCATTTGGATTTTAACTTGTGGGTCATGGTGGTCGTGGTGAGTGAGGTCTTTGCATGTCACGTGCAAGGCAGGGCAGTCTCATCAGCATCCAACAGTTCTCAAGGAAGTCTTCAAACAGGTCAGAGGTATAGTCTGTTCAGCATGGAAATCCTTTAGTGGACCTGAAAACATCAAGAACATCAGGCATATTTGGCTTGAGTACAGTTATACACACGATATTTTTCAAAACTATATGGATTGGGGGGCAGCTAGGTGGTTGAGTGGATAAAGCACCGGCCCTGGATTCAGGAGGACCTGAGTTCAAATCCAGCCTCAGACACTTGACACTTACTAGCTGTGTGACCCTGGGCAAGTCACTTAACCCCCACTGCCCCACCAAAAAAAAAAAAAAACCCCAAACCAAAAAAACAACTATATGGATTGGGGCAGCTGAGTGGTGCAGCAGATAGAGTACCAACCCTGGAGTCAGGAGGACTCAAGTTCAAATCTGGCCTCAGACACTTACTAGCTGTGTGACCCAAAGCAAGTCACTTCACCCTGTTTGCCTTGTTTTCCTCATCTGTAAAATGAGCGGGAGAAGGAAATGGCAAATCACTCCAGTATCTCTGCAAGAAAATCCTAAGTGGGGTCACAAAGAGTTAAACATGACTGAAAAATGACTGAACAACAACAGAAATAAGGAGTCAAACCCCCAAGTACTTATTAAGCCCCAACTATGAACAGGGACTAATAAGGAGGCTATAAAGATTTTTAAAATATAGAGTTTTTATCTTTGATTGTTTGAAATACATAAATAAATAGATAGATAGATAAATAAATAAGTGAATGAATAAATGAGATTAATTTTTCAGAATAAGCATGCATTAGGGAGGAATTTGGTGGGGCATGTGGACTGAAAAGTGTACTATAGCAAAAGGGAGCTGATGAAACATAAGGATTCTAGAGAGAATGGGGGCTGGGCAGGGAAATCTGGTAGGAAAGTGGGGATCATGTGTCAGTCTGAGAGCAGCCCAAGGTAATCTCATGGAAAGGGTGATCACACAGGGACACAATGACGAGTCTCCAAGCTGGCGTCACTGCCTAGGGCGTGACCCTAAACGCAGGTGGATCGCCTCAGTGATCCGGGGACTGTGATGGATGGGCACGGCAGCAGCTCCGGGGGAGATGAGAGGAAGCTGGCCACGGATTAATCAATTAGGACTCTGCAGAGTAGTGAGAGATCAGAGTCTTTGTGAAATCAGAGGATGGGGCCTCTCGGGTCTCTGTGATTTATACAAGTCTCCTTACAGCTGGGAAGGCAAGACAGACAAGACGCCCTGTGGGAGGCCCATGGTCAGAGTGAAGCAGAGGAGAGGGACTCAGAAGGGGATCCTGGGAGACACGGAGCCCTAAATTCAAACAAGCAGGACTCTGGGTATGCTTTATTCAAAAGAAAGAGGATATGTAAAAGAGTGGGGGTGGGAGTTGGGGGAGAAAATAGCATCATATATTAGGAAGTTATGTTAATGTGGTCAGTCTTCTCATAAGTGCTTATAAGTTGGTGAATCATAGAGGAAGTCCCAAGCCAAGCTAAACAGACTCAACTCTAACCTTCCTTGGTTGACCCTATTTTCCAGAGAGGTTCTACTTTCTTCATTCTTTCAATCATCATATCTTACACCTATAGAGCACAGTACACATTTCAAAGTGCATGCATTTCCCCATTTTCCCTCATGACAGTCTGGGGAAACTGTCCTATTTTACAGATGAGTAAGATCATAAAACTAAGGCTGAAAAGGGTCATCTAACCCATCATGTTTATCATCTCTTAGGACATTCATGCACCACAATTTGGTGAGCCATTCTGTAACTGATGGGCATCTATTTTGCTGCCATCCTTCACTAATATGCACGTTGTGTGTACATACACATACATGTGCACACACACAATGCTGCTGTAAACATTTCAGTGTATATGGGGCCTTTCTGTTTTGTACCTTGGGGTACATACCTAACAGTGGAATGTCTGAGACATTTACGTTTGTGATCTATACAAGCCAGCACTGGGTCAGAACATCATCACGTGATGGATTCTACACGGGCAAAGGAGGGAACAAATGTAGTTTAACATTTATTGGAAAATGACTATGTATGAGGCTCTATAATAGGTCTTGGGGGAGGGGATATAAAGTCGACTGAGTCTCCACCCTTGAAGAGCAACCTTCATCTATACAATAAAGATACCCAAGTGCTTCTCATCTTACATTCTGGATGGTTGGGTGCTCCCCTTGGGTAGTGGTGTGGGTTGGGGGTGGCCACTACTGAACTCATGAGACAAGAGCTTGAAGAGAAACACCTCCTAACCTGTACAGCCTTGTGGAGGATGCAAATGTAGACATCACTATCAACTGAAGTGGGTGTGTGGGAGAAGTGCCCAAAGAGAAGGTTTCTCAAAATTGTACAAAGTGAAGGGCAGCTAGGTGGCACAGTGGATAGAGCACTGGCCCTGGATTCAGGAGGACCTGAGTTCAAATATGACCTCAGACACTTGACACTTACTAGCTGTGTGACCCTAGGCAAGTCACTTAACCCCAAATGCCTCACCAAAAAAACCCAAAAAATACAACCTCCCAATTCCCCCAACTAATTCGGGGGCAGCTATATGGCACAGTAGATAGAGCACCAGCCCTGGATTCAGGAGGACCCGAGTTCAAATTTGGCCTCAGCCACTTGACACTTACTAGCTGTGTGACCCTGGGCAAGTCACTTAACTCTCATTGCCTTGCAAAAAAAAATTGTACGAAGTGACCAAAGAATAGAAAACATGGTGGGATAGGGAACCCAGGCTCAGGCTCAGGCAATTAATCAATCAACAAGCATTCATTAAATGTTTTCTATTTCCCAAGCACTGGACTAATGAAGACAAAAAGGAAACAAGTCACTGCCCTCCCGGAGCTTTCACTGGGGGTCAGGCATACAGAAATAAGCATATTTCTAAAATATACAAAATAACTCTAAGGATGGAAGGTTGCAGCCTTTCTAGGGATGAGAAGAGGCCCTGGGAAGGAGGTGGCTCTATTTCAAACACAGGAATGGCCAATGCGAAGGTGAGGAGGGGAAATGAAACCTCACATGGAACGGGGAGGGGGGGGCAGCAAAAAGGCCGACGATGCTCCTATCAAGAAGGGGGCAGGAGTCAGGGAGGAGCCTGGGACCAGAGCCCCAGGATCAGGAGTAAGGGCCTAATCGCAGCCTTGACATTGAGACTGACCAGGATCTGGATGGCCGAGTTCGCTCCCTCCCTCCCTCTGTCTGTCTGTGGCAGCCTGCCAGGCTCATTATCTACTGAGAAGTACCACAATCCCCTGGGCAGAATTTATATCCTTTTAGGGAGAGAGCCCATGTCCCCAATGCGGTATATTTTGGGGAGCTCCAGATCCTTCCCCTAGGATTCCCCATCCCTACCACAGACCCTGCTGGGCACCTTAAATGCCCACCTTCTATCTTCCATTCTCCCTTCCAGTTAAGTTGCTGAGGGTCCAGTTGATATGCAGACGTAATCTAGGAAGGGTAATAAGCCACACATTTAGGTAGTGCCCATGGATATCTTTGCTCAGATGGCCTGATCATCTGAATGAATGCCTACCAAAGGCCCTGAAGGAACAGGTCAGGGGACTTTGGAAGAAGGGCTGGGGAGGTACACAGCAGGCCCAAATGAGTGTGCAGGCTGGGGAGAGCTAGGAAAGAGCCTGTGGGAGCTAACATCCTCCTGGATAGTTTTATCCTAGGTCTCACCAGCTCCCGGGGAGGTCCCCAAACACAGCTGAAGCATCTTTCATTCTCACATTTGTTTCATGCAGATGACAACAATAATATCATGTTATTTGGCTGGTGGCTCCTTGGAGCATGAGGCTGACCCATATTCAAGTCCTCATGCCTTCCCTCTGCCTAAAAGGGAGAGGAGAAGTATCCCAACCAAGAGACTGAAAGACCCATTCTTCACGGTAATTGTTAACATTTTTTGGAATATGGTTTAATTCTCTTCTCCCAGATTTCCTTCAAAGCTTAGCTCAAATGCCAACTGCTACACCAGGCGCATCTCTGCTTACCTGCCCAACTACTAGTACCTCCCCCGCAAATTACCTTGCATTTATTTATTTTATTTTTTAAGAAAGGATCCTGAATATGAATTCAATTATCCAGGTGCAGATTTTTTTTTAATTTTATTTATTTATTTATTTATTTGCAGGGCAATGAGGTTTAAGTGACTTGCCCAGGGTCACACAGCTAGTAAGTGTCAAGTGTCTGAGGCCGGATTTGAACTCAGGTCCTCCTGAGTCCAGGGCCAGTTCTTTATCCACTATGCCACCTAGTTGCCCCTTACCTTGAATTTATTTTTTATACATTTGTATGTATACTCAGTATTTCCCTTGAAACAATGTAAGCTACTGGATGGAGAAGCAGGAACTGCTTCAGGTGTGTGAGGCTGTAGGGTACAGAAGAGAAAGTACTGAATTTTGAGTAAGAAAACATGAATTCAAAGAGTGAGTCTACCTGTGTGTCATAGGGCAAGTTGCTTAACCTGGGGTGGGGGGAGGGAAGTATCCAAGCTGTGAAAAATCACATATAATGTTGGATTTTTTTCCAATGTATTTATTAATTTTACTGATTTTTTCTATTTTTCTTTTTTTTTTAAGAAACATTCTTTCTTATAAGGGATGGCTCTTGAGGATACGAGAGGAAGTCTAAGCAATGTAAAACAAAAGATATCACTAAAAATCTATTAAAAACAAAAGGGGAGGGCAGCTAGGTAGCACAGTGGATAGAGCACCAGCCCTGGATTCAGGAGGACCTGAGTTCAAATCCAGCCTCAGACACTTAACACTTACTAGCTGTGTGACCCTGGACAAGTCACTTAACCCCAATTGCCTTACTTTAAAAAAATTTTTTAAAGGGGGGGGAGGGGCAGCTAGGTGGCACAGAGGATAGAGCACCAGCCCTGGAGTCAGGAGAACCTGAGTTCAAATCTGGCCTCAGACATTTAACGCTTACTAGCTGTGTGACCCTGGGCAAATCACTTAACCCCAATTGCCTCACAAGAAAAAAAAAAGGGGGGGGGAGTGAGTCTTTGGTACCAAATTTCCAGAAACCTGCCCTGGCAGAAAAGTCAGACTGGATTCTGTACCACCATGAGGAAACAGAATTTTCTTAAGAAAATCATCTTGGGTGTTTTATTGTGCCAGGTAATATAAACAAATGGGGTGATGGCCATCTTTGTTTTGCAGTGTGCTGATGGCCCGGATGTCACTTTGGCTTTTGCTCTAAAGCAGTCCTAGCTTTGCAAATTGCATCCAATTTCTCAGTTCTTAGACCTGTGGGATCCACCCCAGTGCTCCCTGGGGCACTGCTGTCTCTGGAAGGCCACAAGTTGCTGGGCTGGTCAGGTTGTTCTCCTTTCAGGCTAAAGATAGTAGGAACAGGAAACTGTGTAAGGATGGTGAGTCTCATCTTTTTTCCAAAAGAGATCATTTCCAGAATCTCAATGGACTTCTAAGGATCGAATCACCCCTGTAGTGGGAGGGGTACTTGGGGGGGCAGGGAGTAAGAGACAGGCATAAAGAGCAAGAGACCAAGTCAGAGAAGGGGAGATGAGAGGGAGACGTACCTACCAATTGGGAAATGGTTGAACAAATTATGGCATATGAATATAAAGGAATACTATTGTACTGTAAGAAATGGAGAGAAAGTTTTCAGAGAAAGCTGGAAAGATTGTTATGGACTGATGCAGAACAAAGTAAGCAGAACCAGGAGAACAATGTGTATAGTAACAACACTGTAAAAGTGAATAACTTTTTTTTTTTTTTGGTGAGGCAATTGGAGTTAATTGACTTGCCCAGGGTCACACAGCTAGTAAGTGTCAAGTGTCTGAGGCCGAATTTGAACTCAGGTCCTCCTGAATCCAAGGCCAATGCTTTATCCACTGCGCCACCTAGCTGCCCCAAAAGTGAATAACTTTTAAGAGTTGTCTCTGCTGGTCCTTTGGTATCAGTGATCGGGAGGGTGATGGCTTGACTTGCAAGTGACTTGGATTTGAGAGAGGCAGAGCTGTGTCCTCACTCTGTCCTCCAAAGTCATCTGAGTCCAGTGGCAAGACATAAGTCAAGAAAAATAGTGATGACCAGAAAGACTTAAGGACTCTGATCAAGGTGATAGCAGCCATGATTCCTGAAGACCAAAGATGAAGGATGCTACCCACCTCCTGACAGAGAGGTAAAGGCTGAAGGTACCAAATGAGATGCAGTTTGGGACATGGCCGTTAGAATTGGTTTTGCTTGACTAAATAGGTGCATATATTTTTGTTACAATAATTTTGTTTGCAGTAGAGGTGAAGGAGAGAGAAAATGTATGCTTGTCCATTGAAATGGTTTTTATTTTTTTAAAAAGAGAAAGGGAGCAGCTAGATGCAGTGGATAAAGCACCTAAAGCACCAGTCCTGGATTCAGGAGGACCTGAGTTCAAATGCAGCCTCAGACACTTGACACTTACCAGCTATGTGGCCCTGGGCAAGTCACTTAACCCTCATTGCCCTGCCAAAAAAAAAGACCTAGATTTAGTACTTATTGACCATGAGAGAGCAGGAGGAGACAGGGTAGTGTGTGAAGGTATGCCTGTTCTAGCTTCCAACAAGTCCAGACCAATGGGGCTGCCCTGGTATTCACTAACTTTCAGCATCCTTTTCTCAGTTAGTCCAGATAAGTGCTGCCTATGAGCAAAAGGATGGTTTATTTTACTCACTACAGTTTGAGCAGCAGCAGAAAGTTAAGCCAAGGTATAAGATGAATGCTAAATGCTAAATATCCCAACGACCTAGGCCAAAGGTGGGAAGCTATGTGGTTCAGTGGATAGAGTACTGGGCTTGGAACCAACAAGATTCATCTTCATGAGTTCAAATTCAGTCTCAGGCACTTATTAGCTGTGTGACCCTGGGCAAGTCACTTCACAATATTTGCTTCAGTTTCCTCATCTGTATGGAGAAGGAAATGGCAAACTACTTTGCCAAGAAAACCCCAAATGCGGTCATGAAGAATCAGACAAGACTGAAACGACTCCACAACAGGAACACGCCACAAAGGTAAGGAGACTGAGAGGTTGGGTCCCAAGAAGAGTCACCTCATCTGTGTCTAGAGCCGTGTCTGGAGGGGTTTGATTAAACAAACTCAGTTACATTTCCTGCATCAACAATATCAATTTTTAAAAACTGTGGGTTGTCCACAGAGGTTGTGCTTCTGCCAAAGAGTTGGCAAAAACTATCCTTTGGTATTTACAAGGTACCATATACACACATTTAGGAATCAATCCACCCTAAGAATATTATTTCTTACCCACATCAACAAAATTAATCTCTGACATTTACCTGCATGACCTTGGGCAAGTCATTGAACTGCCCAAACCTCAGTTTCTCATCTACAAAATGAGGGATTTAGACTAGATGGCTTCCGAGGTCCCTTCTAGCCCTGGTTGTCCCTAAACTGCAAGAAGATAGGGATCTCCATTAGTAGAGGAAACTCTTCACTGGGCACTCCCTGCCTACTTACAGTCACAGGTTTGATATAAAAATAGAGATGGATGGATGGATGGATGGATGGATGGATGGATGGATGGATGGATGGATGGATAAATGGATGGATGGATGGATGGATGGATGGATGGATGGATGGATGAATGGATAGATGGATGGATGGATGGATGGATGGATGGATGGATGGATGGATGGATGGATGGATGGATGGATGGATGAATGGATGGATGGATGGATGGATGGATGGATGGATGGATGGATGGATGGATGGATGGATGGATGGATGGATAAATGGATGGATGGGTAAATGGATGGATGGATAGATAAATGGACGGATGGATGGATGGATAGATGGATAGGTGGATGGATGGATGGATGGATGGATGGATGGATGGATGGATGGATGGATGGATGGATGGATGGGTGGATAATAGATACATGCCTACATACATATGTACATATAGTCAATAAGAAGTTATCACACAAATAAACATTTTAATAGTTCTTTCCATAGGCATTTTAATTCCTAGGTGCCAGGTCCTACAATAGGTCACATTTTGAGCCAAACTCATGAGTTCTAAGACAGAGAGACTGCAGACTAATCAAACAGAAAACTCCAGAGCCTTGCCTTACAACCTAGCATTCCCAGATAGCTCCCTTTCATACTTGGTCCCATCCTAGAGCAAAGACCAGAGCAGAGGCCTAGGCCCGGCAGCCCTTTGTATCCCTCTGTTAACGAGAACCAAACAGAGCAACCAGGGAGTCAGAGAAGGGGCAGTAACTGGGATAAAGGAGTCAGACAGTCTCCAAGAATAAGAAAAGAGTTGCAAGCTGTGTCTAGCCATGAGCGGGCCAGAAAACAAAAACAACATTCTGAGTGTCTGTGGTTAAGGGTTGCTGGACTTCCACTTGTCCACCACTCACAGGTATAGGACACCTCCAGCAGCAGCAGTAGCATCCCGGAATGGTGGCAGACAAAGAGATCTGGCCCTCACTGAGCCCAAAAGGTCCCTAATCTGTTACTTGTTGAGCCCTGAAATCTAAGCATCTAGAAAGGGTGAGTTTCAAAGAGGCCTGGAAGAGGGGAAAACTCAGACCGTTTTGCTAAAATGTGACCTTATCTGAAACACAAGTCTGATGGGACAACTGCATCTCTCAGGCACCATGGAGTTGCTTACCCAGGAGAAAATGCACAAGCCTGAGATAGGCCTATAGAGGTCAGGAGGTGAGCAGGCCAGGCCTGTGTGAGCAGACAAGGGGGGGACACACCCAAAGGAGAAGGGGATCAGGCCAGGCAGAGCAAGAGAAAGCTTGAGGGGATTGGTTGCAGTATGTTGTCTGGGACTACAAAGTTAATAAAAACAATCTAAGGAATGAAAGGGCTAAAATCAGAGGCCTATAAATAGTTTTCATTTTGAAACCTCCCTTTTCAAAGGAAGCAGATGCCAGGTTAATTTCTGGGATCTTGCCTTTGGGAAAAGCAAGGCAGACCCTCAGTGGCTTAGAAACTTCATGAGGGCAAGGGAAGCATCTTATCATCCCATTCCCCCTTCATCTCCCCAGCAGAACTTTGTACAACCAATCACAGATATAGGAGCCAGAAGTCACTTGGGCCAAGCCCCTCATTTAAACCAACGAGGAAACTGAGTCCCACAGAAGCAGTGTGACTTACCAAGATTACAAAAGTAAATGACGGTCCTGGAGTGTGAGTCCCGGTCCTCTGGACACAAATCAAACAATCTTTCCACTGTACCACATTGTAGGTACTTCATAAATGTCTGTTGTGTTGGACATTCCAAAAGGTTTATTGCTTATGATCTCACGGTTCTCGGAGCCAGCTTCCTAGAGAATTTTCTCAGCTCCTCTGCGGATGGAGTTAACTCCTTGAGAACAGGGATGGTCTCACTTTTGTCTGTGTATCCCCAGTGCCTAGTGCACAGTAGGTCCTTAATAAATGCTCGTGGAAGGAATAGATAAATGCTAGAACCAGGCCCACTAGAAAAAGAAACGGCTAACTACTCCAGTGTCTTTGTCCCTGTCCAAGGCATGAGTTACCCCACTTGTATACCTCTCCACTTGTGTTTTTTGGGTGTGTCCTCTCTTCTCACTGACACAGTATGTATTTGTAAGTGAATGTGCCCTGGGTTTATGGGAGAATTGTTTTGTTGCTGCTTTTATCATCATGCCATTTCATTAAATGCCTTTGATTTGAACTAACTATGTCTTCTGGCTGCCTATAAAAGGCAAACACATTAGTTGGGGCTCACAAGCTATTATTGAAATGCAGACCCCCAGATTCATTGCACCTGGAATAAGGGTTCACTAAATCATGTACTCTAATGAGTTAGGGGGGTACCTAAATAAAACAATCCCTTCCCTTCTTTCCAAAGTGGAGCTTAAAGGTATGGAAGGGGGCAGCTAGGTGGCACAGTGGACAGAGCACTGGCCCTAGATTCTGGAGGACCTGAGTTCAAATCCGACCTCAGACACTTAACACTTACTAGCTGTGTGACCCTAGGCAAGTCACTTAACCCCAATTGCCTCAAAAAAAAAGGTATGGAAGGATTAAGCTAATGGTCCTGAGACTAAGAAGGACCTCTAGAGGGTAAAGGTCATTGTACTTTTGTGTCCATTTTGTACATCTAGTAAAAGTGCTGATTTTAATTCAAAGGGTCCTCTGGTTACAATTTTAAAAGCCCAAATCAAGGCAGAGAAGTTAAAATAACTTTCCCCAGGTGACTAGCCAAGCCAGGTCTTCCCCTCCCCCATCCAGGTTCTTTACACCCAAGATGCTTTGCCATTCGAGATTAGAGGGTCTCTCAAAGTGTGAGGCAAATGAGTATTAACACCTCTCCATGCCTCAAGAGTCATTTAAAGACAGCGTCATTGCAACTTCCCCTTCTTTGAGCCCTGCTTCCCCACCCCACCTGATTTAGAGGCACCCAGTCCATTTCCAGGACTTGATGTCTCCTCCCTCCTAACACTCAATGTCATCTCCCCATCCTAATGGCATCCTGGTGTAAGCCCAGCTGGCAGAGAATACAGCTACTCAAGTGACTCGGATCCCCTTTAAGCCAGTGGTTAACAATCTGGTTCCATCCTCTCCCACTTCTACATAGCTGCACAGATAGTACCCCACACCTCAAAGGGACTCCCCATGGCCCCACCTCTGCCTACTGAAATGTTATCTTTTCCTTCCAGGCTCAGCTTGGATGCCTTCTCCTCTGTGAAACCCTCACTGACACCCCCACCTCCTCTGAAAGCAATAACTTCCTCCTCTTAACTTTCATGCCCCTCTGACCTTTTCAAAGTGATGAGCCATGGTGCAAGTACTTTCTTAATGACACCATGCGGTGATGGGGGGCAGAGGTGTCAAAGGGGGAGGATGGTGTTCAGTGACTGATGTTTGCTGGGATGGAATGAGGGGCAGGGGTTGGGTCCAGGAGGTGCCAACCACCAATTTACAAGTGGGAAAGGGGAGCGCATGAGAGCTGCCAACTTTGGAGGTTGGAAGCAGCTCTTACAGATGGAAGGGAGGGAGGCATAGTTGCCAAAGAAAATTTCCCTGCCTACCATCTTTGGTGTGAAAGGCGAGGGGTTGCCAACTCCTGGACTCTGCATGGTTAACTCTGAGCTCTGAGTGGGATTGGACCTGTAACCTCTACCTTAGTGAGGTTTTGCTTGGACCAGCTAGGATAATCAACCCTGACTTCCCAGAAATACAACGGAAGGAGATAAAAAAAAAAACCCAAAAACCTCTCTTTGGGAAAATCTCCAGAGAGGCCCTGCCACCTGCAGGTCTCCCTAAGTGGTAATGATGGCATTGATTCAACTGTGGCCAGGATCAGGGCAGGGAAGCTATATGTGGGAGCCCCTTCACAAGCTGCTGGCTGCCCCGCTTGCTTGCTGTTGGCCTGGCGAAGCTCACATGCACGCTGAAGGCCAGCCTCCACTTCTGGAAGCAGGCTGTCTGTGAGGAATGAAAGGGCCCAGCCAGCTCACAAAGGAGGGAGGGCCCTGTGTACAAAGCCCAATTTGGAGAAATCACAGGCAGAGAGACGGGGAGGAGGAGAGCGGGAGGAGGGAGGAGGGAGCTGGGAGAGAGGACTTTTCTTCCTTTCTCTTCACCTGAAGCTTCAGAGATGAGAAACACCAGCCTGGAGGCCCCCACTGGATGACTTCCATCTTGTACTGCCTTTTAGGCTGTCCCAAGGTGTCCCTACCTCAGACAGTGTGACTGACATTATGGGAAAAGATGGTGGAAGCATCCCAGGCCCTGGGTCTCCTACTGAGGCTTGTTTTTGGTTTTGTTTTTTGTTTGGTTTTTTGTCTCTGCCTCTCTCTCTTTGTTATTTTCTCTCGTCTCTTCCCTCTTATTTGTTCTCTGTCTCTTTCTGCCTCCCCCCTGTTCTGATATTATTTCTTCTCTTTTCTATCTCATTCTGTCTCTCTTACTCTCCCCCCTCATTTGTTTTCTACCTCTCTCCTTTCTCTGTTACTTTCTCTTTTATCTCTATCTTTGTCTCTCCTGCTCTCTCTCCCATTTGCTTCTTCTTTCTGTTCCTACTTCACTTCTGTTTCTCTTTTATCTCTGTCTTTGTTTCTGCTGGTCTCTTTCCCCTTTGTTCCTTCTATCTGTTGCTGCCTCCCTCCCCTTCTGCAATTCTCTCTTTTATCTCTCTGCTGGTCTCTCTCAGTCTCTCCCAATTGCTCCTTCTGTGTTTTCCTACCTTCCTCCCTTTCACTGTTACTCATCTCCCTTCTATTTTCTCTCTGTGCCTGACTACCTCCCACCCCTTCTCTGTTATTGTCTCTGTTTGCTGTCTCTCCCCCTTATTTCTGTCTCTTTCTGTCTCCTGCCTCTCTCTCTCCTCTCCTCTCCTCTTCCCTCCCCTGCCCTTTTCTCTCTCTCTCTCTCTCTCTCTCTCTCTCTCTCTCTCTCTCTCTCTCTCTCTCTCTCTCTCTCGCTGATTCTGTCTTCCTCATATGAATCCATTATGCATTCTAGCTTGCCTTCCCAATCCCCATCTGGAACACAAATGGAGTGGGTCCCAAGGGTCTGCCGAGACACCCAAGGCTCGAAGAGGAAAGGCAGGGAGCAAATGCCTTGGCCCAGCACTTGAGGAGGCCGGCACTGGCGTTCATGGCAATGCATACAGGCCTCTCACTTACCTGAGAAATCAGAGGCGATTGAGCTAAAACTCTTACAGATTCTTAAGAGGAGCCAGGCGGCCTCATTACCGAGGCCGCTGAGTCACTGTCGGGGAGGCAGCCAGGCTGTGTTCATTAGGCTTCTGCTTGAATGAGACACAGGCCACGTAAATGAGAAGTCCAGTCCTTGTTACTGTGGTAATGACTTCCCAGCTCGGGCGTGCGGGGATAAGTTGGGAGGCTCTGGAGGCTCTGCTGCTTGCTACATCCTGTTGACTTTCCAGCGTTTGCATTTTTAATACTAAGGCCACGTGCTGGATCCAGCCACACGGCTGGTGTAATGGCGGCAGATCAGAACTCATCACTCCTCAGGCCCAGGCCTCCCTGGGGAGGGTAGGTGGAGAGAATCCCACTGAAGAGAAAAAGGGGGGGGGTGAGGAAACAGGAAAGACTGAGAATGGAGAAAGGAGGGAAGGAAGGGAGAAGGCAAGTGGTAGAGGATGCAGAAAGAGAGGAGAAAGAACAGAGGGTAAAGAGGAAAAGAAAGAGATGGAGAGAGGATGAGAGGACGAGAGGGATAGGAAAAGATAGGAGAGAGAGAAGGGGCACAGGACCTTACAGGGAGAGTAAGAGAGAGAGGAAGAAAGGGAAAGAGGCAGGAAAAAGCGAGAGAAAGGAAACAAAAGGTCAAGAGAGGAAAAAGAGGGTGATGGATGAGATGGAAAGAGGGAAAGAAGAAAGAGGAGAGGAAAACAGGGAAGAAAAACATAGAATTAAAAGCATTTTGCTCCCATGCTATAGGATATCCTTGGATCTGAGGCCCAGGCTAGCCCAGATCAGGCCATGAAGCTACTACCAGGCCTAACTGAGATGGCAACTCCTTACCCCACCCTCAGTCCAAGCCTTAGAGAAATGTAGTCAGTGGGGATACATAAAAGAAGAATTAGCAGGCACTCCCTCCACTAAGACTTGTTGGTTTGTGTTTGACACTGCTTTGTGTGGTGATTACCATTTGAGGAGAGAGCCATGGGGACGAATGACCCCACATGTAAAAGGGACTCACTTGGGAGATTGCCCCACCCAGTGCTCCAGGAATTTGTAGGCCTGGCTTCTCCAGCACATGCGGTGTGTGTTATTCTTACCACAGACCAGAAATATGTTCCCGTTTGAAATGGTTGGATCCACAGCTGTTTGAAAATCCCCTGGTACTTCTGAGACAAATGATCCAAGTCAGACTGTGCTAACAGGGTCAGTTTTTGAGCCAGAAGAGAGGTGTGCCTGATGCAGGAACCCTGCAATTCCAGCCTCGGGCCCATCAATCACTACCCAATGGAAATCCTGTGGGGCTGTCAGACTCTCTTACAATATTGTTTACATTAGAAGATGATATGAGACTCCTCTGGTAAGAAGGAAAAAGAAAGTCCCTAGGCCCAAGCCAGATGAGCAGACCTCGCCCCACACCAAAGATGCTTCGGAGGTGTTGTCCCCACCCAGGGCATGGGCTGGCCCATGGACTTGAGAAGCATCCCAGAATCACCTCAGCACCAAAGTTGGATAAGACTATCCCCCATCACCCCAGGGGGCTCTGCTTATCTGGGAGACTCGAAAGATTTTCTTCTCAGAGCTTCCCTTAAATACGTAACAGGAGAGGGATGCTGGTGGGGAGGGGAAAGAGGTGTCTGCTGATAGGAAAGTCATTTCTTGGTTTTGCCTCGGACCCTTTCTTAAAGGTGGGCAGCTTTTCCCTGCAAGAGGGAAGAAATCAATCCAACGGCCCTTTGCCTATCCCCCAAAAGAAAGCCACCACCAGAAACGCCCGGAGGATAAAGCAGAGGAAGCAGGGGTGCATGTTGGGAAGGGAAATCTTCTAGCCGTTGCAGCTGCCAGGACTCGCTAAAGAAGGATTATGCACCTGTTTAATCTTGATAGAAAGCTCCCAAGTTACGGATTGTTCTGCTCTAACACACCCCATTAAATATACCCAGAGTCCAAATGTAATAGAGGGGAAAAAAAACGCCTTTAAAGTAACAGGCTAGAAGTGATACAGAGTGGCCCGTATTATGTCTGGGGAGAGAGAAGAGGTCCAGGTGCTGAGCTAAATTTCCCCTGAGGCCATGTTGACCTCCTCAGTAGAAATCAATGGTAACAAGGTATGGAGGCTTGTGGGAGTGGGGGTGGAGGAGGTGAGCCCTCCCTCATTGCTGGACTGCAAATGCTAACACAACCTCTCCTCCATTTCAGGCCAGGTCCAGGGGCCAGAGTTTCTTGCTTCTATTAAATTCGTTCTCCTAGAGCAGCCTTGATTTTCCCTTTAAATTGGGTAGGTTCCTATGTCCCTGAATAATCCCAGGGAGATTTGTGGAAGTTGGGTATAACCAAGGGAAGAAATTGTTCCTGAGCCCCAAATCACATAAAGGAATCTGAAGGAGACCCAGAAGAATAAGAATGCACTAGGTCTCAGGAGGTAACCAAGGCCCCTGCAGAATAACCAAACTTCCAGTTTCTGAAGAGGTTGAGTGACTGATGACTAGGAGACCAGTAAACCCACAGTGGGTGTATTTCCTCACTTTGTACAACTGTCTTGACCCTGGTTATCAGTTCCAGGGTTTATAAAAAGTAGATTTTTATCCATAACTTAAAAAAATATTGCCTAGATTTCTCCCAGTTTTCCTCCCCTTTCTTCTTCCAGAGGAAAATCACTTTTTTTTTGGAGGGGAAATGAGGGTTAAGTGACTTGCCCAGGGTCACACAGCTAGTAAGTGTCAAGTGTCTGAGGCTGGATTTGAACTCAGGTCCTCCTGAATCCAGGGCTGGTGCTCTATCCACTGTGCTACCTAGCTGCCCCTGAGAGCTATCACTTATGACAAAGAATTTTTTTAAAAAAGAAAGAAAAGAAAAGAGGATGAAGAGAAAAAGAAATTCAGCAAAACCAATCAACACATTGAAAAAAAGAATCTGATGTTCTACTACATCCATGGACTCTGACCTCTGTGAAGGAACAGGAGAGATATCTTCTCATATCAATTCTTTTGGGTCAAGGTTGTTCTCTTTAATTTTATAACATTCTGTCTTGATTGTTTTGTGGTGGCTGTTCTTTCCATTTCTATCATTGTGGTCATTATCTATAAGGTTTTCCTGGCCCTGCTTACTTCACTCTGCATCAGTTCATATGTCTTCCCATCTTTCTCTGTATTCATTATGTTTGTCCTCCCTGAAAACATCACGCTAATGGATCTTAGTGTCCCTTGCCCTGCCAACAAAAATGGCTACTTATGGCTCTGGAAAGAATGACTTCTTCTCTACCTCTACCAATCACTGCAGATATTTCTTTAGCACCCATCTATCTGCATATCACTGGGATACTCTTCTTGCCTCTATTACTCTGAAAGTTGACAGTCTTAGATGCAATAGACAGGAAAGCAACTATGAATACCAAACAAGTGGCTAAAATGAATAATTCTGTGAAGGCTGCTGGTGATTTCTGACCCATAGCCTCACCGGACTTCCAGGACTTTATGTGGTCTCTGACCCCAATGGTTCACTTTGCTTCTGACCACTCCAACCTGCTACCTCCATCTTAGTTCTGGAAATCTCCTGAGTCTGGTCTGTGGTTCTGTTGGAGGTCTCCTATTCCTTCCCAGCCCTGGCTTGGCTCACTGGTCACCTAGATCTTCCAACATATATCTGCCACAATTTAGGGACCATTGAGACTGAAGATTTCAGCTCTCAAAGCTGAAGATGTCAATGAGGCCAGGGCCTGTTTGGTCAGATGAAGAGTCACATAGCCGGGGCTGCAGGTGTTACAAAGCCCTTGGCCACCAGAGTGTTGCAGGCTCCTGGAAGAGCCAGATCAACTTCACTGTCTTATTGATGTGATTTGGAATGGAACAGTATGGAGTAACCACTTGGGAAGTCAGCATTGCCAAGGCTTCTCAGTGTCATCGGGTCTAGGGACTATTGATTTCACAGCCATTGGTTCCCCTCCCCTCCTTACACCCCCACACCCATCTACCTCCACAGGACAGGATCAGAACAAGCGCTTCCTTCCCCTACACCAAGGAGGTGATGCTGGGCTTTGCCAAGTGTTAGATTTGGATGGTATCACTAAGTTCCCAGAATTACTCTGTGATGCAGACATACGCAGGCAATCTGCCTTCTCTCTGTTCCTTGAGCCAGTCAGAATCCCTGGCAGGTGGCTAATTGGTAAGTATTGCATTCCAGGTGCCATGCTTTGAACTTTGGCAGGGCCTGGACAAGGACACGTGGAAAGCGGCTCTTCATCCCCTGACTGTGGCGATGCTGGGAAGCATTGATATATGAGTTCTTATTCATAATCCCTTGATCATGGAGATTATAGAGATGAGATCTTAGATATCTTTCCCCTCCCCATGCCCTGCTTTTCTCGACTCCTTTCTCTCCAATCTGCTCTCGGGCTTCCAACATTCAACAAACAACTTAAAGTCTCTCAAAATTTTGAGTCAAACAAGTCCCTATGGTATGGTGAACTAATCAGATTTTCTCTTTACCTCAAGGTTCACCCAATTTTCTGGAAAATCAAAGAATGTCACAGCTTGAAGGAATCTTAGATCTTATCTAATCCATGGGGTTATTAACTTAAGGTCCACAAATATCCAAGGTGTCAGTGGATAGAGGTGGGATTTTGGGGGGCTGGGGTGGGGAGCCCTGAACCCAGATAGGAAAAAATTGCATCTTTATTTCAATATAGGGGCAGCTAGGTGGCACAGTGGATAAAGCGCCAGCCCTGGATTCAGAAGGACCTGATTTCAAAGCTGGCCTCAGACACTTGACACTACTAGCTGTGTGACCTTGAGCAAGTCACTTAACCCTCATTGCCCTGCAAAAAAAATGCAATTAGGAAATAATTAACAAAATAAATAAAAATACGATTTATTTCAATATAATTGATTTCCATAAAAGCAAATGTTGAAAAAATTATCTTTACATGTAACTGGAAAAAAATAAAATACTATCAAGATTGAAATATATTTTTATAATTGGTTTCCTTTGTAATTCTATTTATTTTATTTTATGCATTTAAAAATATTATTTTGAGAAGGATACACCAGCCTTGCAAATGGACAGAGGGACACATAAAAATTTAAGAATTCCTAGTCTAATCTTTTTTTTTTTTTTGGTAAGGCAATTGGGGTTAAGTGACTTGCCCAGGGTCACACAGCTAATAAGTGTTAATTATCTGAGGCCGGATTTGAACTCAGGTGCTCCTGACTCCAGGGCTGGTGCTCTATCTACTTCGCCATCTAGTTGCCCCACTCCTAGTCTAATCTTCTCATTTTATCAATGAGGAAACCAAAGGCCAAATATGAGAAATGACTGACTTACTCTTGGCTGAATGGCAAGCTAATGACCAGGTCAGAACTAGGACACGCTAACACACAACCCAATGACCTTCCCGTGATATCGCATTGCTTCCTTGTTGCCAGCTTCCTTTCAAAATGCATCTACAATCTGACAAACTATTTTCTACCTCTTCGAAAGGAATCAGTTCTGCCCTTCTTGGGTTGCAGAGAGGCACGTGAGGCCACTATCTCTTGTTTCTTCAGAGGTAGAAGTGTAGCCTCAGAGTTCATTGTGAAGAATGTCATTTACACCAGAGCGACTTGGTACACTGACCAAGCTGGTCTTATGCATAAGCACAGATAGTGTGTCCACGAGATATAATTTGAAGGGGTTGGGGGAAAGTCACTCTGACCACAAAATATGGGCCTGCTCCCTGGCAGATCAGAACACCTGAAATTTCCAACATTGGAGTCATTCCCTCCGAGACCTTCTCATGAATTTGAACTGGGTTAAGAGGGTGTGGTTCAAGCGGGGATAGAGGGAATAAACAGGATGCCTTTCTGGGTCAAGCCAGAGTTCACTGGTAGCCAAGTCCAAGGGCCAGGAAGGAGTCCAGAGCAATGGCCCAAAGCCAGGGAATTCAGAATGGAGTCAAGGGGGAAAAGCAAGAAGAGAACAGGAAATGTCATGATGATGGTTCACATTGTGCAACAATATCCTGCACTGAGTTCCTTTAGCCCCCTAACATCTTTTAAGTGCCTGTTCTGTGTAGGACTGCATGTTATACGCTAGGGCTAACAAAAACAAAAAACAAAGAGTTTCTATTTGATGGTTCAGTAGACCCAGGGATGGACTTGGAATCATGAAAACTGGGTTCTGGCACCTCATTAACAGTGTGACTACAGGGAAATCACATAACTTCCCATCTGCAAAATGGGATAATCCTAAACAAACTGTACTCTATGATGGTGATGGAATATTATCGTGCTATAAGAAATGACAAGCAGGATGACTTCAGAAAGGCCTGGAAAGACATGTATGAAGTGATGTATAGTGAAGTGAGTAGGACCAAGAGAACATTGTGCACAGAGACAGCAATATTGTTTCATGAAGCACTGTGAATGACTTGACTATTCTCAATAACACAATGATCTAAGATAATCCCAAAGGACTGTTGATGAAACATATTATACACCTCCAAAGAAAGAACTGATATTGGTGGAACAGACTGAAGCACGCTATTTTTCACTTTCTTTCATTTTTTCCTTTTAATCAAGTTTGCTTGTACAAAATGACAAATGTGGTAATGTTTTACATAATCATACATATATAACCCATATCTGATTGCTGCCTCAGGGAGGGAGAAGGGAGAGAGGAAAGGAGGGATAAAAATTGGAACCCAAAATTATAAATAAAAATGTTTATTAAAAAACAAATGAATGAATGAATAAATTTTTTTAATTGGATAATATCGTTTATAGTATTTACCTCCCAGGATTTTTGTGAGGATCAGTTGAGTAGGCAACTTTTGTAAAGTGCTTTGCAACCTTTTTTAAAACAAAAACAGATACTTATCACTCCCTCCCACATCCCCCCATTGAAAAACAACAAGAACAAAAAAGCAAAAGAAAACTCTGATAATAAATATACATGAGGCAGCTAGGTGGCGCAGTGGATAGAGCACCGGCCCTGGAGTCAGGAGTACCTGAGTTCAAATCCGGCCTCAGACACTTAACACACACTTACTAGCTGTGTGATCCTGGGCAAGTCACTTAACCCCAATTGCCTCACTAAAAAAACAAAAACAAAAAAATAAATATACATAATTCAAGAAAACAAATTTTTACCTTGGCCATTTCTTAAGATGTACACCTTCTCCATCACCTCTCTAGCCTGTTTCATCTTCAGTCCTCTGGACTCACCAATTATCACTGTATTGATTAATGTTCTGAAGTCTTTCAAAGTTATTCTACTCTAAAATTTCATTGTCATGACATAAATTGTTCTCCTGGTTCTTCTCACTTCTCTCTATATCAGTTCATAGAGGTCCTCCCTTTTTCCTTTGAAATTGTCCATTTCATCATTCCTTGTGGCACAATAATATCCTGTTATATCCATGAAAAATAATTGTTTAGCCCAAAGGTGGTAAATGGTAAAGGTAAAGACAGGTACTCCTTGTTTTCTAGATTGGGGCTAGTATGAAAAGGGCTATATTAAAGTTTTGTACATGAGGGTCTTTTTTCCCTTTCTTTGATCTCTTTGGGTTATAGGCCTACTAATGTTATAGCTGGGTCAAAAAGTATTCACAGTTTAATAATCTTGGGGACATAGTTCTGCATTTGCTTTGCAAACTTTAAATCACTATGTAAATGTCAATCATCATTATTCTACTGGAAGAAGACAACATACAGGTCAGTAAATACAAGGTTTTTGTTTTTTGGTTTTTTGGTAAGGCAATTGGGGTTAAGTGACTTGCCCAGGGTCACACAGCTAGTAAGTGTTAAGTGTCTGAGGCCAGATTTGAACTCAGGTACTCCTGAATCCAGGGCTGGTGCTTTATCCACTGTACCATCTAGCTGCCCCGTAAATACAAGGTTATTGGAGAAAGAGAAAAGACTCACAAATGGGCAGATCAGTGAAGGACTTCTAGAGGAAATATCCACCCCAAGAAGAGCCTTCAAAGAAACTAAGTCAGAGAGGAGAAATGAAGTCCAGTCATGAGGGCAAAAGCATAAAAAAGGAGATTGGAATGCCAAACAACTTGGCTGGAATGTATAGTATGTAAAGGAGAGTCATGTGAAAATGAGTCTAAAAGGTGGGTTGATGTCACACTGGGGGGGCTTTGACATACCATGCTGAGGACTTGGCACATTATCATAAATGCAATAGTGTTTGAACAGAAAGATGACAAGGTCAATTGCATGTCCCAATTGACTGAAATATTTCCTGTGTGGGCGATGTCATACAACTTCTCCTCTTAAAATACACCAATACTCATTCTGTAACCAGGATAACTAAAGACAATATCAGAGCCAAACACAGAATATTAATTATTAAGACTTCTTCCCTCTTCTCAGACTTTGGTAAATACAAGTTCTTCCAGTGTGCTAACCTGTCCCTCTGCTTTGGGTGGATGCTTCTTTCTGTGTCCAAAGGCATCCTATGCCTTAGAAGAAACTTGTAACTTGTTCAAACTATCAAATTCATAAAGTTTTGTTTTATTCTAATGTAATCATGACCTGCTATTTGTAATTTATCTGAATCATTCTTTGTATCTTCTCTAAGAATATCACACTCCAGCAATCTAGCATGTTCTCACTTGATGGTCCAGTTCCCTGGTCCCTTGATTAAACATCAATTTTCCTTTGAAAATCCTACTACATCAGTTATAAATATGTGAAACAAGGAAATTGATTCCAGCCCAATGGAAATATGTGTGAATTAGAATCATTCATTGTTTGCACTAATTGGGACCTGACTCTAATGACATTCACTTCTCTCCTTTTTAGAAAGTCAACTCAGGTACACCAGGTCAACCAAACTCCATTCAGCAAACATTTGCTAAATGTCTATTAAGTGACACCAGGATCATGGATTGAGAGCTGCAAGGGACTTCAGAAGTCATCTAGTCTAATGCTTTCTTATTTAACAGATGAAGAAACTGAGGCTAGGGATGTGAAGTGATTTGACCAAGGTTATTCAAAGAAGTAAGTGGCAATGCCCTGCGCACCGGAAACATAAGTCCAAGAAGGTCTTTGGGTCACTATTGGCTTGTAAGGTTGTGGGGTCTACTGGTTAATAAGACTATTAGGAGAAGGTGCCAAAGTGTTATCCCACATATATTCAAGGAATATTTTGCAGGGTTAAAAAGTGCTTCTTCTAAAAATGGAGGAAATTTCAGAAAGGTCAAAATATATCTCAGAGAAGGAAGGAAGGAAGGAAGGAAGGAAGGAAGGAAGGAAGGAAGGAAGGAAGGAAGGAAGGAAGGAAGGAAGGAAGGAAGGAAGGAAGGAAGGAAGGAAGGAAGGAAGGAAGGAAGGAAGGAAGGAAGGAAGGAAGGAGAAGGGAGGGAGAGAGGGAGGGAAGGAAGGAAGAAAGAAAAAGAAAGAAAGTTCTACAGAACTGAGCAAAGGTTGGTCAGCCACCAAGAAAATAAAAATTGACAGATATTTTATAGCATGTTTGCCATACTCCCTCCTTACTCCCCTATATCCCCAGACAGGCCTCTGACTCAATCCCCTGTAAAAAGCACATGACTTGGAGAGGTCCACCCAAAGAAAAACCAGTTTCTAGTAAACAAAAAGCCACAAGGTGAGTCTATGAACAAAAAAAAAATCTCTTTTAAGTTAATTCACTTAAAAATTAATCCATTTGGTGAAGAAGAAAACAACAACAAAAATTTTAAAACCCAGCTAAACTATTTGGCTTCATATGGGCCAACTAGCCAGTTTGTTGGACTGAAACACCAAATTTTTTCACTTTTTGACTTGTTCTTTTGCTAACTACTAGCACTGCTTAAGTCAATTACCATTCACTGAACAGCCCCAGTGCAGGGTGATATTCCAAATGTATGTAAGAAATATCTACTCAGATAGTGGCCTGGAGGTAGCAGGCAGCTCTTGTTATATATACAGTACAAGAAAGTAGTCGTTCAAGATGAAAAGACAGTGAAATCAGACTCCTCCTTAGTTGTCTCATTCAGCACAGCAATGAGAAATTGCATTTCTTTAAAATCATTTCTATGCCTCAGTTGAAGTCCTTCTCAGATGCCTCATCACTGGCTGGCATTGATCCTGAGTTCCTGAACGTTAGGCCAATGGAAGGCAAACAGGGGTATGCTGGAGCCAGCTCTAACTGGCTTCTGTTAGGCCATTGTTATTTTTTTTCCAGTGTGATCATTCCACCTCAGAAATTGGCATCACCATAGATCAGGGCTTGATTTCTTTTTCTTTTTTACTCTCTATGCTTTAATGAAGCAGATTAAATGTAAAAGCATATTCTCATACCTTTTTTGAAAGCCTGGTTGTTAAACACTTACCAGCACACTCCTATAAAGGTTTGTAAAGTTCTTTACATCCATTATCTCATCTGGACCTCAAAACCTTGAGCACAAGTTCTGGCTGGGCCCACCAATATTTGCTACATACCCAGTGAGGAACCAGCCTAGTTCAGTTCAGAAAGAAGCATTCACCAGGAGCTTGGCCTCAAGATAATAATTAGTTTTTGACCACAATCAATTCATAAAGTTTTTGTGGAGTTGCAATCTTCACTGGTTGAGGAAGCTCTCAGCCCAATGAAATTGCGGATCTCCTGAAGCTGAAATTTTGTAAAGTAACTCGAAGCATTTAACAGACATCACCTATTGTAGTTAATTCTTGAGAAACACTTTTAATAAAGATAAGGGGCAACATGATATACTGAAAAGACATTAAGCCAAAATCAAGAAATATACCTTTTAGGCACAATTCTTCCATTCCTCTACTCTATAACCTTAAATACTTTATATCGAAGGTTCTCAATCTGGAGTCCAGAGACACCCAACCCCCAAGGTGTCCCTGTGAAAATTCCAAATCTGTGAACTTGGATGGGAAAAAAATCTTTATCTCAATATAATTGATTTGCTTTGTAATCCTATGCATCTTATTTTATGCCCTCAAAAACCTGATTCTGAGAAGGGGTCTATAAGCTTCATCAGACTGTCAAAGGGATCCATCACACCCACACACCAGGTTAAGACACCCCTGCTTTTTAGTATTACTTTATTTGGGGTTTTTTTGGGGGGTGCAGGGCAATGAGGGTTAAGTGACTTGCCCTGGGTCACACAACTAATAAGTGTCAAGTGTCTGAAGCCGGATCTGAACTCAGGTACTCCTGAATCCAGGGCTGGTACTTTATCCACCTCACCACCTAGCTGCCCCCGCAAGGCCACTCTTTAAAGTAATACTAAAGGTGCAGCTAGGTGGCGCAGTGGATAAAGTACCAGCCCTGGATTCAGGAGGACCTGAGTTCAAATCTGGCTTCAGACACTTGACATTTACTAGCTGTGTGACTCTGGGCAAGTCACTTAACCCCCACTGCCCCACCAAAAAAAAAAAAAAAAAAGAATGACAGAAGGGACTTCGGTGACCACCTAGTCCAAACCATACCTGAAAAATAATGCCCCCTCCAACACATCTGAGCAGTAGTCATCCAGACTTTGTTTGAAGACTTTAAACCAGGGAAGAACTATCACCATTCAAGGTTTAGACTATTTTAATCTTTAGGATTAAGCTTAAATTGCCTCTGTAAATTCTGCCCAGTGTTCCTTATTCTTTGCAAGAGAAAATCAAATTTCTTTTCCATTTGACAACCTTCCAAGTACTTGAAGATAGTTATGTACCCCCAGAAGCATCTCTTTGACAAGCTATGCATCCCCACTTCTCTCCCACAGTCCTCACATGGTATGGCCTTTTATCATCCTGGTATATATACCATCCTCTGGACACACTCTAATTTATTGATACCCTTCCTAAAACATAGTCCAGATGGAGCCTGACCAGGGCAGAGTAAAGTGAGACTATCCCTTTTCTTAGATATATTTCTCTTGATGTATACTTCTCTTATACTTAAGTATAAGTATACTGATAAGAAATATATTTAATGCAGCCTAAAATTCCATTAGCTTTTTTGGGGGGCTGCCATATTAAGCTTGTTGACTCATATTGTTAACTGGTATAGAGCTTGTTGTCCCTAAAATCCTCAGGTCTTCATCAGACAAGCTCTCCAAGCTTCCCCCATTTTGTGCTCACTTATCTCAATTAAATTCATCTTATTCAATTCAGCCCAAATAGACCATCAAGAGCTTTTTGAATTCCAACCCTTATCCATTCTATTAGCCATTCCTCTCAGCTTTGTGTCATCTGGAAATTTGAAAAGCATGTTATCTGTGCCTTTTTCACTAGTCACTAATAAAAAATGTTTGATGGCATAAGAACAAGCCCATACCCTGATGCACACTTCTGGAGACCTCCCTCCGAGGTGACATCAAACCATTATGATTACACTTTGGGCATGGCCATTCAAGCAGTTCTGAATCCACTACCTATAATAATAATCTAGCCCACATTCATCTTTTGCATTAGAATAGCATGAGAGACTTTGTCAAGCACTTTGCTGTAATCTAGCCAAATCATTTCTACAGCGTTCCCTTGTTCTGCCAGCCTAGTACCTGTCAAAATGGGGAGTGAGGTTGGGCTGGCATGATTTGTTCTTAATGAAACCAAGATGTCTCTTTCAGACCATTCCTTCTTATTCTAAATGCATAATAATAACAACAACAATGGCATGTCTATAATACCTGCCATGTGCTAAACACGGTGCTAAATTCTTTACAAATATTATCATTTGATCCTCACAACAACCTTGGTAGGTAGGTGCTATTATGATCCCCAGTTTACAGTTGAGGAAACTGAAGCAGAGGTTAAGTGACTTGCCCAGGGTCACACATCTAGGAAGTGTCTGAGGCAGGATTCAAACTCAGGTCTTTCTGATTCTAGGTTCAGCCTCTACCCACTCCACTACCTAGATGCTTTGCTAATAATGTTCACTAATCATCCTTTTAATATTACATTCTTTCAAGGTCATTGGCCATGCTCTTGTCTTTTTAAAGATTCAGAGCATTTGCCCTTCCTCAATCCTATGGCACCTCTCCCATTCACTAAAATTTTTCAACCATCTTGACCATGCCTTAGCCATAACATCTTCTAGTTCTGTTAATGTCCCTAGTCGTAGTCCATCAAGGACTGGTGGCTTTCTTACTCCCTACCCTCCTCTTCTGGGGTATCAAGTCCCTTTTAGCTATTTTTGTTCTGTTCTTTCCAGTCCAAAGATCATTCTCATTCAAATCAATTTAACTCAAGGAACATTCATTAATGCCTTCAATGAGCCAGACACTTGCTAGGTCCTGGAGACACAAAGGCAAAAACAAAATCACTCTTGTGCTCAAGGAGCTTAAATTCTCCCTGAAATAAAGACAAAAACAAAATAAATGCTGAATAACTCTATCTTATCATCATCCATTATCATTATCTCATCCATCCTAAGCATCAGTGACTTAGGGACAGGGGTTCCCTCATTACAGAAAAAAATATATAAAACATCAAGAGGAAGGTCAAGATAGAAGATTCAAATCATTTGTCAAATAGAAAAATGTTACCTATAAAAGACCCAATTATATAAAGACCCAGTTGGGTGTAATTAAACACCCAAAGGTTTAAAAGATGATTGATCATATTTACATCACTGCAACTCATAAAGAGAATATTATTTTTTAAATATGAGCAAATGTAGACACATGCACTAATCTCTTCCACAAGTGGCCAATCTGGGCTAATTTTTGTTGTTGGCTTTTCAATAGCTTCCCCACTGGAAACAGAGCCACACACGTGATTTGACTTGTCTAAAGAAAAAGATCATTTTAGTTATAGCATAAGTAGAGTGGAGTGAGTAGGGCATCATTTGGGAATGGAATGCAGGGCTTCACTTAACATCAATGAGCCTTGGGTGATGGCCATTAATTCCTAAGTCAGGAAATTCGATGTGGATACTTTGAGGAATGGGGGATGGTGGGAGGAATAGGAATAAATGGAATAAGGAAGGAGGAAATACCCTCATGCACCCAAAGCAGTTGCTATTCTCAGGTGTCATGCTCTAATACCCCCTACTGCTGCCCAACCTAGGATATGACCTATCATGGCCAACCATTTCACTTCCTCTGTGAAAATAGCAACAGGTTTCAGTGTTGCATCTGACATCTCTGCCTTCTAGAATCCTGAGCCCTGATGCCACCTCCTCCACAAGACCTTCCCTGACTGGCTCCAGTTACCAGCCATCTCTCCCTATTGACATTACTTTGCATTAAAATAGCTATCCATCAATTGTGGAATGGTTAAACAAGTTGTGGCACATCAATATAACAAACTATGAGTACAATGAATACAGAGAAATATGGGAAGACTTATCTGAACTGATGAAAAGTAAGGAGAAATACAATGTATTCAATGACAATAATAGAAATGGAAAGGACTAAAACAACCAAAAATGGAATCGATGTTGTAAAATTTAGATGAACAGAAGGATATAAACAGTTCTTAAGTGAAAATTTTGAAAATACTAACAACCATATGAAAGAATGTTGCAATCACTAATGGTAAAAGAAATATAAATCAAAACAACCTTGGGACTTTACTTCACATTCAGAAAATGGGCAAAATGACAAAGAATGGGAATAGTCAATAGTAGTTTTCTTATGAAAGACAATGGAGCAATAAATTGGTACAACTATTCTAGAGAGTGATTTGGAATTATGTAGATAAAATGACTAAATGTTCATACCCTTTGACCCCAAAGGCTCTACTGAAAAGCTTATACCTTAAGAAGGTCACTGACAAAAAGAAAGGTCCCACAGACACCAAAACATTTATAGTAGAGTTTTAGTGGAAGCAAAGAAATGGACAAAAAGTAGATTACCATCAATTGAGAAATAACTAAACAAATTGTGATATGTGAATATAATGAAAGATAACTGTGCAACCATGGGATTTCTTAAAGTCACATGGCTTTTCATGGTGGTTACAATTTAAAACTTCCTTGGAATACCCTCCTTCTATTTCAGGAGTTTGGGTTGAATGTCTTTTATACTTGCTAATTGCTTAAATTAAGGAAAGAAAGCTGGTCTTCCTCCCACTCCACTCCCCTTCCTCCAATTTTCATCTGTGTCAGTACAAGAATGGGCCAATTATCACCTTCCTAACAGCGCCTCTTCTTAGACACTACCATAAAGAAAGACTCAATCGTCTTGTTACCTTGAACACTCAAAGAGCCAGAATTAGGTGGGGAGAGGGTATTAGATAATCTATTTCTTTTTTTATAAACGATACTAATGCCAATACTAATATATTGTTATTCACATATTAATACGATAATAATATACAGAATGGTGAATCCTAGAGACAGAACCATTACCCGCAATCACCAAGATATATGCCATTGATCCATAAAAATTTAAGACTAATATTTTTCTTGGATGTCACCACACCAAGTCCTTTTCATCTCCAAACTACATGAAATTTTTTTAAAGCTGGCTTTTATTTAGCACTTTAAGTTTTATAAAGCATTTTACATGTTACTTATATTTCATTTCTCTCCAGGCCTCACTCCTCACCCTCTGAACTCTCTCTGATCCTCCACAGGAGCCTCCTGGAAGGTCACCTCACCCCTGGACTTTTCACACTGGAAGTACATTCTGTCCCTAGAGTCCCTTTCTCTGATTGCCTGGCACATAGTAGGTGCTTAATAAATGTTGGTTGATTGATTAGTGCCTCCTCATAGGACCTCCATTTTAAAGAAATGTCTTCATTCCTCTCGGGGTCCCCTTTTGACTCTGGAATTTTCCAGCCCTGCCCCTACATGTGTACCCCTCCTCCCCTCCCTGCTTGTCAGTGTCTTTTATATGTTGTTTTCCCTCATTAGAATATAAGTTCCTTGAGGAAGGGATGGTCTTTCCCTCTTCTTGTATTTGTTTTCTTAGCTTTCAGTACAGTGCCTGGCACCTAGTCAGTGTTAAATAAGTACTTGTTGTTGACTTGATTTGATTTTACTTGACATTTCATTTGATCCTCACAATAACCCTAGTAGGTAAGTGCTATTATTATGACCATTTTACAGATAAGGAAACTGAGGCTGAAAGATGTTAAGTAGCTTGCCCAGGGTCACACATGTAGTGAATGTTTGATGTGGGATTTGAACTCCAGACTCTCTGGCTTCAAGTCCAACAGCCTATTTACTGTTCCACTTGGCTGCTCCTAATGAGAGGTTCTTAAAAATAAAGAGAACTATAAGAAGAAAGTAAAACCATGTAGAAACAGAACAAGTTACATGCCATCCCCTTCTCCATCCTGCAACTAGAGTTGTCCCCAAGATGCCTTAGGTTAGCCTGCAGAAGATGAACTCTTATTCCAATACCCTTATTCAATTATGAAAAATCATCATGTTATACCTTTGCACAAATCTATAGAACATTAAACATAAAAGAATAATGGCAATTGATTGTCCTCAGACCATTTCTATAAGAACATCAAGTAAATATGAGAATAAGATCACTATAACAACCACCACCACCACAACAGCCACCACCACAATAACAACAACAACCTAACACCAGGGGCACCTTCCCAAGCTTTAAGCTTACCTTCCATAATGACTGTCATTTTTATTGTTCAATAATTTCCACTCTTTGTGACCCCATTGGGGTTTTTCTTGGCAAAGATACCATAGTAGTTTGCCATTTCCTTCTCCACCTCATTTTACAGATGAGGAAACTGAGGCAAACAGGGTTAAATTACTTGCCCATGGTCACATAGTTAGTAAATGTCTGAGTTTGGATTTTAATTCAGGCCCTCCTGACTCCAGGACTGGCAATCTATCCACTATGCCACCTAGCTGCCCTAATAGCTGGCAAAGCACTTTACATGAACTTTGTGACCACCCTATGAAGTAGTAACACAGGTATTACTATCCCCTTTTTAATGGATGAGAAGTCACAAAGAAACAAGTTTTAGCCAATCTCCCTTAAATGAACCAATGCCCAGGGTTGTGCCCTGAAATCTATCCACATTTGTGCCGGACTCCTAGACTTTACACAGTCATAGTACCAGATGATTGTAGGATGATGGATTTTGAGATGGAAGGAATTTTAGAAGCCATCTGGTCCTACCTTTTCTCTTTTTAAAAAATATTGAGTCACCTCATCTCACTCTGGCTAGAAATGCAGGGGCTACTGTGATTAGCACAAGAGTTTTCTCTTTCTGGAGGCTCATCATAAAAAGGCAAAATGTAATGTAGACACCTAATTGGCTTAGCCCACTGCATCTCAGAATACCTGAGCTCAAAAGTTCTTCCAACCTCAGCCTCCCTGGCAGCAGGGATTACTAATGTGGACCATCATACCCTGCCCTACCCCCTCATTTTACAGAGCAGACCCAGGGATTGCTGTGATAAGGTCACAGAGTCAGAAAGTGTCTATGAGAATTGTTGCTTGTAATGATGACTTTTAGTACAGCAAAACCCTTTTTCATCAAAGAAGGATCCAATTATTTTTCAGTGTGCTCTATTTACTAAGGCAGGGAAATGGGCGAAGGTTTTTTAGAAAAACACTTTGATCATTTTTTGAAAGCTATGGTGCTTAAGGGGTCAACCCCTTCAGTTAATCACACGCAAAAAAAAAATCTTTTTAATCAGAATACTGTACTCCATCCTTCCTACATTCTGCTTTATCAAAGGTCTACTATTTGTGACTTAAGAACACCATTTGCTTGAAATTTTTAGATAACTTCATAGTATCAACGAGATTCACTCTGACTCTGCTACTGCCTTTCCCCATCACTACAATGAAAGGAAATCAAAATGACTGCCACAATGTCTCATCTCTCCAACTGACAAAAGAAAAATGTTTCAAAATTACTTAATTGTTTTACTCTCCCGGGTCTTCCTTCTAAGTGCTCCCTCTTAATTCAATAAAAGAACTTATCTGCGCTAATAAATGTCTATGGCTGCTCCAGCCTCAGAGTTTGTTACCCTGATGTACACTTATCATCTATGAAGTGGGATGTTAGTCTCCTTTAGACTTCCCCTGTTGGGAAACTGGGCTGAACATGGGCCAGAATCAAGGGCAGTTTCTATAACTCACCCGAAGGCAAGCCAGAGATGTCCTATGGACAAGTAACACACTAGAATCTGATTATCCAAAGTAAACAGAACTAAACTACTGCAGCTTAGATTCAATTCAATTTAATCACTCAATCAGCAAGCCCTGATTGTGTGCCTACTATGTGTCAGGCACTGTGTTAGTTGCTAGGAATACAAGTACAAAATCAAATCAGTCCCTACCATCAAAGAGCTTTCCTTCAACTGGTAGGGATTCCACACATTCATAGATGGGTAAATACAGGATATATCAGAAATAAATATATAGTGATATGGAGGTGGGAGTGGGAACACTAATGACTGAGGGAAATAAGAAAAGGAAATGGCCTTGGTAATACTAATAATAATTGAGCTTTAGGATTTGCAAATAACTTTATGTGTGTATGATTCTCACCAAAACATGTGAGGTGGGTGCTAATATTATTCCCGTTTTATAGAGGAGTAAACTGAGACTGAAAGATGTTAAGTAATCTGCCTAGGGTAGCATAGCTCATAAGTATCTGTGGTAGTACTTGAACCCAGGCCATCCCAACTCCAAACTATCCATTGTGGCACCCAACTGCCCCAGAAAGGACTTAAAGATTCAAAGAGGCCAAAGCAAGGAGGGAGAATATTGCAGGCATAAGAGATAGTCTATGCAAAAGCACAGAGGCAGAAGAAGATGGAATGTTATGTGTGAGGGACCTTGGCTGTAGCATGGAGCACATGAAGGCAAGGAATGTATAGGTGAGGAATATAAGAGGATGTAACATACCCTGAAAAGATGTGCTAAAATGGCAGCTAGGTGGTGTAGTGGATAGAGCACTGGCCCTAAAGTCAGGAGGACCTTAGTTCAAATCTGGTCTCAGACACTTCATAGCTGTGGGCCCCTAGACAAGTCACAACCCTGATTGGGGGGGGAAAAGATGTTCTGGAAACAGACTGTGAAGGGCCTTTAGGCACCAAACAGAGGAGTTTGTATTTTAAACTATAAGCAGTAGGGAGCCACTAAAGCTTCTTATGCATGAGAATGATATGTACACATATTAAAGAATGTTAATTCAGCAACTATAATGAAGAATGAATTACAGAGATATAAGTCACAGGGAGACCAACCAGAAGGCTACTGCATAGCCTGGAGAGAGGTGATAAGAACACAGACCAGGTAGTTTAGAAGTAAATAGAGGGGCAGCTAGGTGGTGCAGTGGATAGAGCACCAGCCCTGGACTCAGGAGAACCTGAGTTCAAATCCGGCCTCGGACACTTGACACTTGCTAGCTGTGTGACCCTGGGCAAGTCACTTAACCCCAATTGCCTTACCAAAAAAAAAAAGTGAATAGAGAAGTGGGACAAAAATGTGAGAAATGTTGGGAAAGTACCATTGACCAGATTTGGCCACAGATTTTGTTCTGAGTAGAAGGAGGAATTGGTAGTCAACTATGACTCCTAGGTAGTTAACATGGGTGACTGGAAGATTGGTGGACACCCTAGGTATAAATAGGGAAATTAAGAGGAATGGTGAATTTAGGAGGAAAGATGAAGTTTGGGGGCATGTTTGAGATGCCTATGGGATGTACAGTTGGAGATGTTCCAGAAGGCAGTTAGAGGTGGTAGGCTGGAGCTCAGGAAAAAAATGAGAGCTGGGTATATATATTTGGGAGATGGCAAAAAAGTCATCCACTAACACTGGAGCAGAGGAAAGGATAGAGAATGATGCTGAAGTTATTTGAAGCACGGAAATGAGGAAGAAAGGGAAATTAAAATGGATGTCCATGTTAATACAGAGACAAACAAGAACCAGGAATAGTGGGTTTACTCTAAGGGTCAAAACACAAGGTCAGGGTGGTCCATAAGTTGGAATTTAACTAAGATGTTCATTCACCTAGTCAAAGTCTTCAGCACCTTGGAGAGAAGTCCTTCTGACACTGGCAACTGTCATTGAAAGCAATATTTCCATCTCCCACTTCTCCTACCCACTCCAATTGCCACCAGAATCTCTGGACAATTGTTTGCCTCCATGGGTATACCCACTCTGCCTTTTGTAGTCTTAAAAAAATTTCCTTGATAGAGCCAAGGTGATACAGTGGATAGAAAACCAATCACATCAGAAGCCCTGGGTTCAAGTTCTGTCTTGATATACATCACACACACACACACACACCGGGAGGGGGTGGGGAGGTTGTACATACCTGGTAAATTACATAACTTCTTGGTGTTTTATTTTTATAATGAACAATTAGATATGTGATTATGAAGCTTGGTTATTATGTGTCTAATGAGCCCCTAGATGTTGCCTATCAGAACAAAGCTAACTGCAAATTGGACTGAGCCTAGAAGGGACCTAACAAATGAGTAGGATTATAATCTGAGACTCACAACTGTTAACTGGGTCGATCAACAAATATCAACAAAACACCCACCTGACTCATAAGAATGGGAGGTTTTTTAAGGAATAGGCATAGTCTTAGCCCTTGAGAAGCTTAAGGGAAACCACACCCTCTTCGAGAATGAGGCATTTCACTCCAGTATAGCATGTGGAAATGGTTCTTCTAAGACGCTCCAGTCCCATTTCTTCCATGAAGCCCTTCCTGACTATTCCAGTCCAAAATGAGCCATTTTAGACTCCATCAGCATGTAGCCTATATGCTATCTTTTTAAACTGTGGGTCACAACCCCATATGGGGTCACATAACTGAACATGGGGATTGAAAAAAAAATTTGCAACAGTAAAAGGTGTTTATATATATATATATATATATATATATATACACATGTGTACATACATATACACATACATATCCATATACACATACATGTATATTACATATATTATTTTATATAGGCATTATATACCTATATATAAAAGGTTATATATATTTGTAGGTGTGTACAAATATGTGTATGTATACACGCATACACACACATACATGCATATATATAATATACCTGGAGTCACATAATAATTTCTCAAGTGAAAAGAAGTTGCAAGTGGAAAAAGTTTCAGAAGCCCTGCTCTAGACCACACAACTAGCACATAATTATACAGTATCTTACTCTAGTTGTTCACCTTCACAAATTATCTCTTCAACCACTGTAAGACTCAAATCACAAGGTCAGAATGGTCCCTAAGTTGGAATTTAACTTTGATGTTCATTCTCCTAGTCAATGTTGATCCAAAATATAGTCCCAAATGACCTGAAAGCCATATCCTAAAATGAGATCCTTTTGAAAGGTGGATGCAGAAATAGACAAGAGTGTAGTTTTACTGTTATAAGACTTTTGGGATATCCTAGAGAGGTAGATAGGCAGATACTGAAAAATAGTTCATTTATAAAATATATTTCCTATATGGTTTTTGCCTTTTAAATGTTTTATTCATTTTCATTATTACTGATTTAGTCTTTGGCACTTTAATTGTCATCTTTATGCCAAGTTGTCATTTTATACCATTTATTTATACCAAGTATGATTACAGACTGTCCACAAGTTCTGTAGGTCCTATCAGATGGGGCCAAGGAACAGGGAATGCAGTACTGCTTATTAATATAAATTCCTTGAGGGCAGGGACATTGTTTTTATTTTTTCTATACTTAATATAGCACCTAGTAGGGGAGGAGGTAGGGGAACAAGCATTTATATAGTACCTACTATGTACCAGGCTCTGTGCTAAATGCTTTTTAAAAAACAAAATATTATCTCATTTGTTTTTCACTGAAAGGTAGGAGCAATTATGATCTCCATTTTATAGTTGAGGAAACTGAGCCAAACAGAAGTTAAGAGACTCCCACAGGGTCATATGACTAGTAAGTAACTGAGAACAGATTTGAACTCAGGTCTTCCTAACTCTGGGTCTAGCACTGTTTTCATTGAACTACCAGCTGCCTCTAGTATAGTTCTGGATAGATAAAATATGGACTTGGATAATTGATTGATTATGAGATCAGGAATAAAGGTCTCATATATATATATATTATTGGGGCCTAGAAAATAGCCCCAGCATATATATATATATATATATATATATATATATATATATATATATATATATGGGGCTATTTTCTAGGCCCCAATAAAAATGATGAGATCCCCAGAAAATTGTAGGAATGATGTTCAGATGTAATGCTACTGAGTAGAAGGACTAGAGTCGAATATGTCCCAGGCCCTACTGAGTTAGAAACAAATTCTCCATCCTCTGGTAGACCTTAGTTAAGTTTATAAAAAACAGGCAGAAGTCCTGTGACAAGTACATGGAAAAGGTGGATCACTGTAAATGTATCCCACAGATTTCAGAGAAACATACCTTTTCCTGAATGTTCTTCCCCCACCCCCACTCATCTGTAAAGTAGATGAAACTAACATATCAGCCCTCCTGCCGTCATATAGTTGTTGAGAGAATCACTTGAGATTTTTGTTGTTGTTGTTTGTCCTTCATTCTCATTCTTAAAGAGGACCATGCCATAGGGAAGTGATATCATGATTTGCAGTGAATTGGATTTAAGTGAGGGAGGGCTGTGCAAGGTCACCAACCTCACTCTCTCTTCCAGAGCTATCTGGGTCCAGTGGCAAGATATACATCAAGATGACTGGAGATGGCTCCAGATGTTTGAGGCAAGTGGGGTTAAAGGACTTGCCCAGGGTCACACAGATGTAAGTGTCAAGTGTCTGAGGCCAGATTTGCACTCACATCTTCCTGACTCCAGGGCCAGTGTTCTATCCATTGCTCTACCTAGGTGCCCCCCACCACCTGAGACAATGTATGTCAATAAGAATATATTTAAAGGATCTGTGATTGCCTCAAAAGTGAACTATGGGTGTCCAAAGGACAGTATGAAATAGGAGAGAGTCCTAGAGAATTGTCTGATGCTCAGAGAGTCATGTTTTGCTCAAGGTCACCTAGTAAGTTCCAGAGTTGGGATTTGAACTTTGCAGGTCTTTCTGACTATAAGCCCAGTACCCTAACCACTAAGCAACATTGTTATAGGAATGGATTATATCAACGTGAGCTACCATCAGCATCTTAAAACAAAAATATTCCAACCAATTGATAACTTGCATTGCCATTTAATCTGTATTTTATAAGCATTTGTTTAGATATTTTTGTTTCTCCCAGTGAAAACCAAATACCCAACATTGTGACATGGATAGATCAGGTAGTTAAAGCTAGATTAGCTGACTTCTAAAAATAGCTGTCAAGCATTTCAAACAGCACATGGTGCAATGTGGCTTAACAGGTGGCTTACTCAGGAGCTCTCTTGCCTCTTTATGCTCAGGTTAAGCACTGGCCTCAAACCTAATAGTAAACTTACTTCATTTAACAAGGGGGTTTGGAGAGAGAATTGGGGGGGGGGGTTGGGAGTCTGCAAAAGCCAGGAGTCTCTGTTGGCTGCACAGGTGAACTTGGAACTGACAGCAGCAGACTGAAGTGGAGCTGACCAGAAGCTTAACTGGGATCTTTGTTAAAGGTCAAGGGGAAAAGAATGTCAGGTTTTAGTTGGAGTGTGGAGAGAAGGAGAGTGGAGCAAGGGGATCAGAGGGTAAGTAGTGACAGCTGACTTCAGTAGATAAATGCCAACTCAACTATGCCCAAAGGGCTATCAAACTGTGCATACTCCTTGATCCAACAATACCACTATATCTATATCCCAAAGAGATAAAAAGGGGAAAAGGGACCTATTTGTACAAAAGTATTTATAGCAGTTCTTTTTTGTGGTGGCAAAGAATTGATCATTGAAGGGATGTGCATCCATTGGGGAAGGATTGAACAAGTGATGGTTCATGATTGCAATAGAATATTACTATGCTATAAGAACTGATGAGCAGGCTGATTTCAGAAAAGCCTAGAAAGACTTACACGAACTGATGCAAAGTGAAGTGAGCAAAGCCAGGAGAACATCATACACAATAACAGGAACACTGTACGATGATTGACTGTAAATGACTTAGCTTTTCTCAGCAATACAATGATCCGAGACAATTCCAAAGAACTCATGATGAAAAGCTATCTACATTCAGAGAAAGAACTGATAGAGTCTGAATGAAGATCGAAAAATACTATTTGTCACCTTTTTAATTTTGTCAGGTTTTTTTTCCTTTTGGTCTGTGTCTTCTTTAACAACATGACTAATATAGAAATATGTTTTACATGATTGCACATGTATAACCTATATCAAATGGCTTGCTATCTCAGGGATAGGAAAAGTGAGGTAAGGAGAGAGCAAATTTGGAATTCAGAAAAATTTTAAATGAATATTAAAAATTGTATTTACATGTAATTGGGAGAAAATAAAATATTATTTGTTAAAAAGATAGGAACCAATTTCATCCTGACTAGGAGAAACAAATATACATTTAGCGGAAAGCCAAGAGACATGGGTTTGAGTTCTAGCTTGGACCCTCTATCTTACCTCATCCTCAGTTTCCTCATCTATAAAATCGAGGCACTATTGTTTATACTGCTTACCTCATAGAGTAGTTATGCAGAAAGGGGTTTGTAAGCCTTAAAACCCAATTTAGTTTTCAATATCTGCCCAGCTCATCTGCCCTTCTGTTTCAACTTGAAGTGTATTTGTAATCATTGAATTGCATTGTACCTACAGCAACTATCCATGGAATAAGGGGGTAACAATTTGACACAAGACTTTGCTTGAGAGACAATTACCATAATGAGGGAAGGCTTAGTAAATGTTCTGTTGATAAAACATAGAGAAGTCGGCCACTCCCTGGCATAATAGAAAGCTAATTTGTCCTTTTCTTCTAAAAATCTGGACAGAGTTGCCACCATCACTGCCCTCATGACTAGACAGTAGCTAATTATTCGCACTCATTACCAAGTCCTGTGTCAGGTCATTGAACTAGTGTGAATCAAAGACAGTCACTGAGGTTGTGGTGAATCCAATAGCTGGGGAACTAGAGCAGAACAAGATTTGAAGAACATGCCGCCAGGCAAAACTTAGGGGGTCATACGGCTTTTCAATTGGTTTCCAACATATTTCTAGATGCTTGCTTAACACAGATGCAAATCATGTCTCCAATCAGCAAAGCAGCTTCCTGGGCTTCTCCTTCTCTTCCAAGGACACCTGCTCAGACTGGTTTATGTTACTGTGTTTATCTCTTACCCAGAAGATTGCGCCCATAAAAACCTTTTTAAAAATAACAATAACAGCCACCCTCTCTTACTCTTGATTTATTTTCCTGGTAATTTGTGTTTATTACTAGATCCTACTAGGAAATATCTTCCTCCTTCAGAGGGAATCTTTGAAATGCTAACAATAAAGAGAAAAAAAGACACTTGCTGACTTCATTAATCCAAATTACAGTCCCAGTGACTACTGCCTTTAAAATAATTAAATGAGTATTTGGTTTCTTTCCCTGCCCCTCTCCCACCAATGCTTAACCTGTGTCTACACAGGTAGAGCTTTTTCACAGTTAAAGCAGTTTACCAGTAAGTTCTGTCAATGTCTGCATCTCCCTGCTGCCAAAGCAAACAGCTGTAAAGTGTGGGAAAGCAGATGTTTTGTCTCCGTGACACCCGGCAGTCAATCTGACTGTTTGGGGACTGAAGTGGGACTGTTTGGGTGGCTTCAGATTGATGCAGACATAGTTGGCAGCCTTTCCCTAAAGGCAAATTATCCCCTGAATTCCTTTGACTCATTTCACTATGTGATTGTAAATGCAACCTGAAATTCTTCGCTTTTTTATGTTGAAGTTACAGTATGTGGATTCTGTGGACACAGCCATGCAGGGGGTGTGAGGAATGAGCAGGAAAGTGCTTGATTTGTTGTTCAGTCGTTTCAGCCATGTCTAACTCTTTGTGACTCCATTTGAGGTTTTCTTGGCAAAGATACTCCAGTGTTTTGCCATTTCTTTCTTTAGCTCATTTTGCAGATGAAGAAACTGAGGCAGAGTTAAGTGACTTGCCCAGGGTCACACAGCTGGTAAGTGTCTGAGGCTGGATTTGAATGTGGGTCCTCCTGCTTCTAGGACCGGTGCTTTATCCATTGGGCCACCCTAGCTTCCCAGAAAATGCTCAATGATGGTCTTTATAAAATGTGTGCACCCTCATGATCTCTGTCTCTGATAATAGATTTTACATTCGAACATCTTTCCTTACTACTTTTCCCTTGCCAATATAATTTTCCACATGGACTGTGCATCTAGCATCCTTTCTCCAGAAAACTTCTCATTTCCTGTGTGAGCTTGGGCCTCTTGGATGCCTAGCCTCCTGGGCCTCAGTTTCTTCACCATAAAATGAAGGGGTTAAACTATATCACCTCTAAGGTCCCCTTCTAGAACTAAATCTATGAAACTCAGAGCTCCATCACATTTCTTCAGCCACCCATCAAGGTGGTTATACCTCAGGTTCATAGGACCATTGAGTTAGAGCTGAAAGGGACCTTAGACATCATCTCATCCAATACCCTTCCTTTAACATGAGGAAACCAAGACCTAGATAGGTAAAGTGACTTATGGTCACTCGAGTTTTAAGTAGCAGAGCCAAGATTTGAACACAAGTCTTCTGATTCCAGATATAGTATTCTTTTCTCTACACTGTAAGATCTTAGCATTTCTTGAAACTGCCCTAGCTCCAAGATGCTAAACTCTGAACTTTCCCTCTCTGACCACAATCTCCTGTCTTCTCCCCTCTCCTGCTCCTACCTTCTGTACCTATCCCTGTATTTGACTTTCACTTTGACCTTCTGTCCCATTCATCCTCCCTATTCTTCCAATCTATCAACCTTATTCTGGCCTCAGTTCTGTCCCTATCCAGTCTTGACCTTGGGGTTTGACTATTTCAATAACGCCCCCTCTTTTCTAGTCTTCAATTCCTTGTCCCCCTGAGACAGTATTATGAAGAACAGCAGGAAGAGTTCAGGTTCTAGGCTCAGAGGATTTGTGTCCAGATCCTGCCTCTTACTTACTGATCATGGGACTTTGGGCAAATCGGTCTCCCTGGACCTCAGTTTCCTCATTTGTAAAATTAAAGAGTTAGATTAGCTGACCTCTGCAGCTCTCCAATCATGATCCTGTTTTTCTCTGTCCATTCTACCTAGCTAGCTCCTGTCATTGTTGTTCAGTCTTCTTTGTCAGTCATGGCCAAGCCTTTGTGACCCCAGGTGGTTTTCTTGGCAAAGAGGTTGGAGTGATTTTCCATTTCCTTCCCCAGCTCATTTTATAGATGAGGAAACTGAGGCAAACAGGGTTAAGTGACTTGCCCAGGGTCACACAGCTACTAAGTGTCTGAGGCCAGATTTGAACTCAGAAAGATGAGTCTTCCTGACTCCAGCCCAGCGTTCTATCCATTGTGCCACCTGGCTTCTCCAGGTCCTATCATCCACCTCCTTTTCCTCCTATTTCTATTCTCCAGAAACTAAATGTCCACTGAAGAAAACAATGAAATCACCCTGACTAGTCCACTACAGATATGTAATATCTGATTTCAACTGAGTACTCTGTCACAACAATCCTTTGATTCATCTCTCACTGACTTTCATTTTTCAATTTAATATTTTATTTTTACCCAATTACATGTAAAAACAATTTTAACATTCTTTTCCCCCACAAATTTTGAATTACAAATTTTCTTTCTCCCTCTATCCCCTCTCATTAAGAAAGCAAGCAATTTAACATAGGTTATACCTGTGCAGTTATTTCATTGACTTTCTCAAATATTTTCCCTTCTTTCTTCAAACCCCCAACCTTACTCGTGGACTCCCCGCCATGATCCAGAGGCAGATACTGGCTGTTGATCCAAACAAGCTGAAAAGCAGGAAGGGGTGGGAGCCATTACCACTGAGCAAAGTGGTGTTGGAGTCTTCTGAAAGCAAAGTTACATCCAGGACTGCCATGGAGCCTAACTGAATTCAGGGCTTCAGTAAGCCCGGTCCCCATGATGGGCAAGGTAAAGTGAGTCCCAGATGGTGCAGATTCTATGTCTTCTTCAGTAAAGGAATAAGTAGATCTACCCACATTCTGACTTCTGCTCCTTTTGTTCTGTGTTTGAAGAGCAGAAGGACCTAGTTTCTATTCAGAGATTAAAGCCTGTGGTTGTGTGGCTAAGCCTTGATGCTGACTCCGAGTCTTCTGAGTTTTTCCTCTGCTTTTATTAATTCAATTAAATGTTTATTGGAACCTCCATGGAAGCTAGAGTAATTAAGAAACAATGGAGGGGCAGCTAGGTGGCACAGTGGATAAAGCACCGGCCTTGGATTCAGGAGTACCCGAGTTCAAATCCGGCCTCAGACACTTGACTTACTGGCTGTGTGACCCTGGGCAAGTCACTTAACCCCCATTGCCCAGCAAAAAAAAAAAAAAAAGAAAGAAAGAAACAATGGAGATCAGGATGAATGAAAGAGTAGGATAGAAGTAGCAAGTTTTTATCTGATTAAAAGAAACACAAACCACTAGGAGTAAAAGAGGATGCCTTGTATAAAGGGGAGGAAGAGATAGTCAGCTTTCTGAGAGCCTGAGAGAGCTTGACTCTTACGTCTAATGCTGAGTAGTAAACAGGACAGTTAAGGCTGAGCATTGGAGAGACAGCAACTGTTCTGGTCTAGGTACTCACCAGTTACAACACACTAGTACCTCTATCTGTTATACATAGGAGGAAACTGAGGCCCACAAGATTAAGTGGTTTCCCCAAGGTCACACAGGTAAGAAACAGAAGAACTCAGACTTGATCCCCGATCTTCTGAGGTTCTTGCCACTATACTTAGGACATTTCCTCCATGACACCTTCCCAGATAACTTCCCCAGCTAAAAGAAATTTCTCTAACCTTAAATTCCTCATAGCATTTTGCCTGAATTTCTCCCTTGCAATTATCACTCTTTTCCCTATGTCTTAGTTCTTTGTATATATGTTGTTTCCCCCTTATTGGCTCATAACCTTCTTGATTACGAGTACTTTGTCTTATCTTTGTAGTCTCCATACCTAATGGTGTCTCCATGTGCATAGTCCATGCTTAATAAATATTCAATAGAATTTAAGTAAAAAATTTATTAACAATCTCAACAAATGCAATCAAATAAGCAAATAGGCAGGCATGGTGGTATGTGTCTATAAGTCCCTATTACCAGAGATATGTTGGACTGGAGGTTCTTACCTATAGCGCATGAAGGCAGTTGGGTGTACTCTAAGTCCTACACTGATATGATGAGCCCCTGGGAGCAGGAGGCCACCACATCCCCTAAAGAGAAGCAAATTGGCTCAGGTCAAACACATGGCTACTGTGAGAACAGTGATAGGATATGCCCATAGGTAACCCTGCCCTTCTGGCATAGGCAAAAACAGGGACACCCAGTCTTAGATGGATGGATAGATAGATGGATGAGCTGGGTGGGTGGGTGGATGGATAGATGGATGGGTTAGTGAGTGGATGGATAAATGGGTGAGTGGGTGGGTGGATGGGTATATTAGGTAAATGCGAGACAGAGACAGAGAGGGATGTGTAGATGGGTAGATAGTTTAGCTAGATAGATAGGCAGGCAGACAAAATGAGGCCCATGGTGAAATAGATTTATACTTATATAAGACCTCTGAGACAATCTGGTCCAATCTGCTCATTTTACAAATAAGGAAACTGAGGCCCAGGAAAGCTAAGTGACTTGCTATATACCATGCTGTCATAAAATCCCAACCAACACCATAAACTCCAAGTAATTTACATATTGATAACATTTTGTAACATGATGAGGCACAACTACTGGAGGGGTGGCCACAGAGTCAGAAAAATTTGAGGCCAAGGTCCACTCACCTGACACGTACTGACCATTGGACTCTTAGTGAGGGCTTTAACCTCTCTGTGCCCCATGCAACTCTCTAAGGGAGTAAGTTACAGCATAGTTGTCAGTCTATGGTTGTTAGAAGCTTCCTCATCAGGAGGTCCTTATAATGATGAAATCCAGACACCCCTTTCCCCAGCCACCACCAAAAGCCCTTACACTTCCATAGCTTTCTAAGCTTCACAAAGCATTTTCCTCAAAAGAACTCTGTGAGGTGGGTGACACAAGAATGGTTGTTCCCATTTTACAGATGAGAAGACCAAGGTTTTGAAAAGTTAAATACTTTGCTCACAATCACACACCTGGTAAATAAATGTCTGTGGCAGGATCCAAACCCAGGTGTCTAGCCTCTGTGTCTAATATTGTTTTTCATTATGTCATGCTGCCTACAAAGATGCCTGTTAACAGAGTAACGCTCTAATAGCAACTTAATCGTTCTGTTTGTCCCCTTCCCAACTTTTCCACCTGTATCCGTATAATATTCCTTTGTCATTGTTACTTTATGTCTAACCATAGATGCAAAACCAAGCATGCATGTTGTTCTAATTCTGCTCCCTTCCTTATCCATCCCCAGTGCATCCCCAGACCTCATCAACAGTTCCCCAAGAAGAGAAACAAGCTGAACTGAACAGCTCCAAAGGCTTAGGTAGGGAGCTGGGCGGGGGGGGGGGGGGGGGGGGGGGGGGGGGGGGGGGGGGCGGGGGCAAGGAGCCCAGGGTGCTGCATTGAGGCTGGAGAACTGTTAGGTCATGCATTATCACCAACACAGAAACTTCTGACACTGCCAACAAAGTCACACTCCAACTGATAGACAGTTTTGCATTCATTTGTAATGTTAAGTACTTAATCAACAAGTTAAATATCCTCCAATTTCACAAGTCTGATGACAGCTTCTGAAGAGCTTTCGGTGACTTAAGTGAGCTTAAATCTAAACCCATCAGGGTTTGTCTGATTAGGGCTGACAAATGGAGACAAGGAGTCTGCTAAGTAGATAATATATGTACACATATATGCATACATACATCCACATATATGTGCATACACAGACACACAAACAGATAACTTTTTCCTGGAAGAAATACAAATGTTAAGGTGTTTACATTTTGATGTCCCCTAAATTACCTAAATATCCCTGCTCTGAAGCCACAGAAATAAATAATATTCCATTAGTCCCACCTGCATCTGTTTATTAGAAACACTTATCAGAGTCTCCATGTGCTTGGGTGGGCTTTATGCTGGCCGGAGTCCCATACAGGGAAAAAGCAGCTGAACTCCACTTCCTCAGTCACTGGGTCAATATTGCATTGGCCCCCTTACACATGGCTCTGTTTTGCCATCCTTATAAAGGACCAGGCTTATGGCATTTGTCTCCCTCATCTAAAATCTTCCCTTATACAAACCCTTCCCCCCTCCCTTCATGCCCCTCCTATGCTGAAATCATAGAATGTCAGAGCTGGGAAAGACCTGGGAAATCAAATATTTCACCTGTAAAATTTTATCGATGAGAAGACTAAAGTCCAGAATGTTAAATGATTTGCCTAAACTCCCACAGTAAAGCCTTTAAATCAAGACTTCTAACTATAAGTTCAATATGCTTCCCAATGCACCATGACTTCCCCTCTCAGTTTCTTGCTTGGTTTTGTGAGAAAGGATTATTAATAACCAATATCTTGGGGAAATTCAGAGTTCCCCTCTCTTCTTCCAGAGTCCTGACTTTGTTTTCTTGTAGGACATTACTGTTAATGAGATTGTATTATCTCTCCTCCATCTTGGTCAGACCCCACCCAACTTTCCAGGAATTTCATCTAAAATGGGGAAGCACATTGTGTTCTATTCAAGCTTGGGCAGAGACAGAGTCTTTTGTCTAGAGAGCCCAAGGCTGGAAGTGGTCTGGTATATTTCTGGGGGTTTTCTGAGTAGAGATAAAGGTCAATCTCAGCCCCATTGGCCACCTACTGTTTATGAGGGTATATAAACTGTGAGCCCCACAGTCATGATTGTCTTTGATCCAAGAGAGGAGCCCGAATAATGATCCTTTTATTAATAACCTGCTGGCCTTATTAACAAAATTATTAAATTACCCAGAAACCAGGTCAATTTTCTAAATGTCACAGGTTAAGACACAGAAACTCAATTGGGTAGGGTTATCTTGGGCCACTAGCAACCCAGAACACCTCAGCATGAAGAAGAGAATCAGGTTCCCCTTAGCTGGCTATCATGGCCCTGAGAAAATGAGACTTCAGGGGTTTGATGGTGGTACCAGGGTCAGGGGGTGGGGATAATTTGGAACTTACAGGCTCTTCTGGGAAAGGTAAACCCAATGGGAGGGCCTTAGGTAGCCACAAGGAAACTGAGGATGTGGGAAGGAATTGAGGAGAGGGGGAGAGTAGGAACTGGCCAAAGGAGGAAGCCAAAAATAAACCCTATCTACTGTCTTGGAAGACCTCAGGTCTGAGAACCAAATGCCTCTTACTAGTTGCTTGGCTCTGGACCAGGCACTTAACCCTTTGAGCCTCGGTTTCCTCCTTTAGAAGGTGAGGAGGTTAGACTAGATGACCTCTACAGTGCTTTCCAGTTCTAAAGAATACCCTGTGAAATGAGATAATCTATGTAAAGCCCTTTATAACCATAAAATTCTATATAAATATGACTTGTTATAATTCCATAGGGCCAGCCCTGGTTTTAGATTTCAATCCTCAAAATTGCCTTTCAGAACTGCTTACTTTCCTCTCCTGGAATCTGAGGACACACTTGTCCTTCCCCTCCCACTCCCATCCTCTCACTGTCCAAAACCACGGGATTTTCCATAATGCTGCTTTCCATTGCAGCTCAGAGTGACTCAACCATAGGAATCAAGGCTTAGCCATAGAGGACAGAAACATACATACATACACAAGCAGTCTTGCAGAGGTCTTAGCTAGGATAATGGGCTAAGTGCTAGGGGCAATGTTAGAGGTTAGTCCCTAGGAATAGCCATGGGAAAGAAGGCTTTTAAAATCTGAGTTCTAATCCAGACTGTGGGCCACTGATCTGCTGTTTGACCTTGGGCAAGTCAATTAATTTCTCTGGGTATTTCTGTTAACCCCATTTATAAAATAAGGAAGTTGCATTGGTCCCTTCTAGTTCTAAACCGGTATGATATCGTGAACATGTGTATAAGGTTTTAATTACTAAACCATCAATTGAAAAGAATATAAAATATTATCAGTCTCTAGCTGGGAGCACAAAGTCTAAATACATTACATGAAAAATTAAATAACAAGAAAAGACATTTTAAGAGACATCATAAGGGTTTACATAATTAATTTTCAAATACGTCATCCGGGCAGTAAGTGCTATGAGTCCAGAGGAGGGGAGATATCCCTGTGGGAAGACTTGATGGAAGAATAAAGGCTTGTTGTGGGTCTTGAAGGATGGGTAGGACTTGCATTTTTAAGTGAGGGATAGGGTTGAGGGAGCAAGGACATAATCAAAGAGATAGTGGAAGGTAGTGGGGATTTCTGTCTTATTTCCCCAAGGATCAGGAATACCTTTTACCCCAGCTCTATCCACATATTTCTAGGTTCAGAATATTGCTCCAGTGACCTCACCATATTCCTTGGGTTCTGTTAGAATACTTCAATATGTCAATGGTGCATTATTTAAATTGTGAGGATATATCTTTCACTGCTGCAAACTGCAACTACTTTATGCTTTTTTAGACTACTTCGTGAATTGTTATGGCCAAAAATACTTAATTATTTGGAGAAAAGCTTTCTGGCAATGAGCCTCTTCAAACTTTCAGAATCTCTTGGTCTCTGAATTAAAAAGGATGCCAAAATCCACTTAGTATAACCCATACCGAAAAAAATGATTCCCTTCTAAAACATGCCCAATAAATAGTCATCCAGATTCTGCTTACAGACTTCCGGTGACGAGGAGCTCACTACTTTCTAAGGCAACAGTTTTGGACGTTAGAAATTTTTTCCTTCATATCAAGAAGAAATATCTCTCGGTAACTTCTACTCATTTTTTCCTAGTTCCACCCTCTAGAATTACTGTAGACAAGTAAGATACACCTGATCTTTCTTCAAATATCAGAAGGCAGCTATCATGTCCCTAGCAAAATCTCTTCAGGCTAAACAATCCCAGTTTCTTCAGCCTGGTTTTGAATTCCCCCAGCCTCCTCTGAACACACTTCCATTTATAAAATGACCTTCCTGAAATGTTTTCCTCAGATCTCAACATGATTCTCCTGATGTAGTCGGCCAGGACAGATTATATCAGAGCTACTTTCATTTCCCTCATTCTGACTACATGCATCCCAAGGTCCCATCTACTTTATTTTGATTTCCATTGTTGACTCATTGAGCATGTCCACTATCACTCTCCAGGGATTTGTCTCACACAAACTGTTGTCCATCTATTTAGGATACCTTAACCCCACTCATAGCCAATCCACACTTGGACTAGTACAATTGTTTTTTTGAACCCAAGTGTGGGATTTTACATTTATCCCTATTATATTTCATTTTATCATATCTGACCCATCCTTCTAGCCCATTGATCCTGATGTTGTCATTCAGTGTATGAGCTATACAACAAATGAAGTTAGGAAGGATAATTTAGTTAACATTTCCTTAGCTAGGTTAGTCTTCCAACAATATACAATCTGTCACCAGACTCAAACCTTTCAACCTGGTGGGCCTTAAGAGTCAAAGGATCAGAGTTGGAAGGAACCTTAGAGAACATCCAGTCCAACCCTCTAAACTTAAAAATGAGGAAACTGAGGCACAGAGTAGTTAAAGCCACTTTCTAAAGATTACATGGAGGTTGCTGTGGACTTGGATTTTCACATAGAAATGAAGAATCAGTACAACTTTGGCAGAATATGGAGGAAGGGAGTATTATGGGTGGCCTTTTGTGGGTAGTGCCTTATATGAGTGCTCAAGATTCAAAATGTATGAATTTCTACCTGTAGAAATGAAATCATGTTATGATCCAAGACCTTGTAAGAGATTGGATCCATTTATACCCTATTGTATACTGAAGCTACCAGTGCAACCTCCATTTTAGGAAAGTCCTCCCTCAATATATACATATATATATATATTTTTTTTTTTTAATGTGATATATAGTAACCAAGGGTATACTGGTAAATGTTGAAGGGGTTGGGGGAGGAGGGGATGAGGGGAAGGAAGGAAATGTGCCCACAACACACTTTTAAATTTAATCTGTATTATTAACACTTTAACCATGACTTTTTAAAGTCTAGACAATCAGCAAAACAATAAATCAAGCTGTGATTTGTAGCATTTAGCAGTTTCTGATGTATAAATGCTAACACTGAAAATTTACCAATCAGCTCTCTGTTCAAGTTGGCTCCACCACACCCCTATTTGTTTTTGTTTTTGTTTTGCAGGGCAATGGGGGTTAAGTGACTTGCCCAGGGTCACATAGCTAGTAAGTGTCAAGTGTCTGAGGCCAGATTTGAACTCAGGTACTCCTGAATCCTGGGCCACTGCTTTCTCCACTGCACCATCTAACTGCCCCCACACCCCCATTTGTAACCCTTTTGGTTACATGTTTACTTAGTAGTTTCTCTGAAGAATGATCATAACTGCTTGTAACCTTTTAGCTTGCTTCTTAACAGGTCAACAGTTTCCTCCCCCTCCTTTGTAATTTTTGTGAGAAGACTTACTCTGTAGGATCTCTCCCTCCAACTCTTAGATAACAGCAGCTTCTTGGAGGTCATTCTCAGAATAATTATGAGCACCTGCCTTGGGAACGCTGCCCTCAATGAAATAACAGCCGACTCTCAAGGTTGTCAAACCTTGAGCCTAAAAGCCCCATCATGAATTCAGAAAGACCTTCCACAAGCTCAGCCGTTTGTACTGTGATCTATCAGCCCAAAACCTTCAAGGCCAGATTAAAAGTGAGACTTTATTGACAAGCTACAAAAATAAGCTTTAAAAAATGCAGCTTCAAATCATACTGCTGCTAAAAGCCATTCATACGACCATGAATGATGACTGGTAGGGGACAGATGCCTCTTTCTGCAGGATTCACTAGAGAAGTGATACCTTTGCTGGAAGGATTGGGGAGACCTGGAATTATCACTTCACTAATTAGGTGGCTATACTCTATCTTTTGGTTAAAAGCTGCTTCTGTATGACCTTGGCCAAGTCACTTTACTGAGGTCAAGTCTCTGGGTCTCAGTTTACTCATCTGTAAAATGTGGAGATTGGATTAGAAGACTCTGACATGCCTTCCTTTCCCTTACAGATCTATGATCTTATGACAATATGCCTGTTATCTAAGGACTGACCTACCTAAAATTAAAGGGATTAACATTTTGGAGTCAGCAACTTTCAGACTATCAACTAAGGCACGTACGAATTTCAGTCTGCATCAGAGTACTTCTTGTTGAGTTGTTTCAGTGGTGTCCAAGTCTTTGTGACCCCTTTGGAGGTTTTCCTGGCAAAGATATTACAGTGGTTTGCCATTTCCTTCTTCATCTCTCTCTCTTTTTTTTTTTTTTTTTGGTGAGGCAATTGGGTTAATTGACTTGCCCAGGGTCACACAACCAGTAAGTGTTAAGTGTCTGAGGCCAGATTTGAACTCAGGTCCTCCTAACCCCAGGGCCAGTGCTCTGTCACTGCACCACCTAGCTGCCCCTTCCAGCTTATTTTACAGATGAGGAAACTGAGGAAAACAGGGTTAATTGGCTTGCCCAGGGTCACACAGCTAGTAAGAATCTGAGGCTGGATTTGAACTCGGGAAGATAAGTCTCCTGATTCTAAACCCAATGCTCTATTGACTGTGCCACCTGGTACCCACACCAGTAAAAACACCAATCCTTGATGTATTAAATTATATAGATATAGATTTGTATTATAACTATTATTGTATATCATAATATAATACTATATCACAGTACAATGTACATATTATATATGTATGTGTTCATGTATACATATTCAATTGAACTAATGCCTAGAAATCCCTATTAAGGGCAATTCAGTACAATGGAAAAAGAATGAGAACTGGGGCCAAGGGCCTATATTTGAATCTCATCTCTGGCACTTGTACTAGCTGTGTGACCATGGCCAAGTCACTTACTTAACTTTTATAAACCTCATCTGCAAAATAATGATTATATTACTTGAAGTACCTACTTCTCAGAGCAATTGTGAGGATTATGAATGTAATATGCTTTTTCAATCTCAAAGTACTATGTTAATGTCAGTTATTATTATTACCTATAAAAAAATATGAAACTAGATGACCTAGTTTCAGTTCACAGCTCTGACAATTACTACCTCTGTGATCAAGTCACTAAAGATCCCTGGGCCTCAATTTCCTCTTCTGTAAAATGAAAAGATTAAACTAGATGACTTCTAAGTAGCACTGTGTTTAGAACACTAGACCTGGGGTCAGGAAGATCTGAGTTCAAATCTTGTTTCAGATGCTTATGAGCTACGTGATCCTGGGCAAGTCACCTATCCTCTGTCTGCCTCAGTTTCTTCAACTGTGAAATGTAAGTGATAATAGCATCTACCTCCAAGGATTGTTGTATCAAAAGAAATAATATTTGTAAAATGTTTAGCACAATGCCTAGCACATAGTAGGAACTTAATAAATGATTATTCCCTTCCTTTATGGCTCTAAATCTATGATGCTAGGATCATTCTCTGTCTTCAAGGAGATTACTCTGATAGGGGAAATATGTATGAAAATAATTAAAATAAAAGGATAGAATGAACATGACCTGAAAGTTAGGGGGAAGAAGCAAGATTTGTCTGCAAGGAGTGAATGAAAACCCAGGATTGTGGTCTGGGCAGAAAGTAAGAAAAAATGCTTTTTCTGCAGCACAAAATAGAGCAACTACACGGCACAGTGCTGGGCCTGGAGTCAGGGGGGAAAAAAAGACCTGATTTCAAATCTGACCTCAGGCACTTACTAGTTGTGTGACCCTGGGTAAGTCACTTAACTGTTTGCCTCAGTTTCCTCGTCTGTAAAAATGAACAGAAGATGGGGCAGCTAGGTGCTGCAGTGGATAGAGCACCGGCCCTGGAGTCAGGAGTACCTGAGTTCAAATCCGACCTCAGACATTTAACACTTACCAGCTGTGTGACCCTGGGCAAGTCACCTAATCCCATTGCCTCACACACAAAAAAACACATGAAAAGAAAAAGGGAAATGGCAAACCACTCCTGTATCTCTGCCAGAAAAAAAATCCAAACAAAACCCAAATGGGGTCATGAAAAGTCAGACACAACTGAAAAAAAAGACTGAACAACAAACAGCACAAAGAACGACCTGCTTTGGCACAACACTTCAGGAAGCAGAGGAGCATCCCTGAGCAGACTCTAGTGGGGCAGCTGGAGTGTGAGCCTGCCGGACCTAGCAAAGACACACACACACACACACACACACACACACACACACACACACACACACAGAGTCACAGGCTCAGGGAGAGGAAGACACGCATGCAAATGAGATGGGGAAGGGAGGGGAAAGGAGGCGGGCCCTCGTGTGCTCTAGGTGCAGCGGGAGGGGGGAATCCATCCATCAGCAGGGATCCATCGGACTATTAGCCCTGCCTCCCCAGGTCGAGCCGCTCGGGCGAGGGGGAGAAAAGCCCCGCCGCCCCAAATGAGCATCTACTAATGTGGGAGTTGTTAGTTGCCATTAGCAGTAAACCAGGTGTTGACTATGTGAATATTTTAAGTCTAATTTAATTTAGCACTTAGATTAGGTGTCTGCTATTTATAAGCCAATGACACCAGGCCAAGCTCAAGGTCTTAAAGCAGGTGGGAGCCAATTTAGTGTATAGACGGGAGTGCTCTACATAACTCTGCCAAGGGCTGGGCTGGGCTGGGCTGGGCTGGGCTGAGCTGAGCTGAGCCTGGCCCGGCCGGCCCTGGGTCTGCGGAGGGGCAGCCTCTCCCAGGCCTGCGGCCTGCGTGTCAGACAATGGCAGATGCGCAGACAGCAATCAGCCCACAAAGAAGAGCTCTGAACCGAACTAATTGAATCCAGCCTCTTTAACAGGCCTCGCCAGCGAGATGTCCACTCTTGCTTTAAACGTGCACAACTTACTGGCTGGGAAGAAAGAACTTTTGTGCCTCAGAGCCCGTCAGGATGGGAGGAAGGGTTTTCCGAGGGGGGTGGGAAATGGTTTGCCCCGCCTGGCCGGCTCTCCCTCTCCAAGGGGGGACTTTGGTATCTTCCGCTGGACACAAAGAAACTGCTTCCAAATGCCCTCACTCTCGCTGGAGGCCCTGAGCGCTTGCGGCCATGTGACTGGCCCAGGCATTCACAGGGAGCCCAAGTCCGTGCCCCCGGGGGCAGCGGGAATGACTTTTCCCAGAGCCGATTCTATGTCCTGGCCTGGAGGAGGCGGGCCCCCTTGCACACAGGGCCGCTGCCCGGGGAGACGCAGACCAGGGCCACGAGGGGGTGACCTGCGGGGATCTAAGCAGCTCTAAGCCTGTCAAGGAGAGCCAGCGGGAGGGTGGGCCAGCTGGAGCCTCCGCCGAGAACTATTTCTTTAAACAAAACGGCCCGGGCTCCTTCATTCAGGGCAGAGGGAGAAAAATCAAAGGGCCCTTCTGGGTGGAATGTGGGGGAGGGGAGGCCGGGGGCTCCCGAGAGGCTCGGTGCAGTATGTAGATCATGGGCGAGCTAATGGTATTAAGGCTGAAGGCCTCTCGATATTCCCCTTATTGCAGCAATAAATCCAGGGTGTTAGTTTAGAGAACGTGTCCCAGAGATTGACTCTCTGCAATTAGAGACCTCTGACTCTAATCTAATAGAGCCCGGGCCCCTCCAGAGAGCTCCTCTGAACCAAATACAATATTTGGGTTGTAAATAATGGCCCACACAACAGGTCTCCGAGAAATGCTGAGCAACGCCTGTACCTCACAGGCCGTATTTCATTTCCCGAGTCCTGCTTGGCTCTATGCCCCTATCCCTTCGGCTAGTCCCGTTCCGTTCCAGCCCTGGGAAAGCTAGCGTTATGTCAGGCTGGTCCTTCCCCCATTGGCGGCCGGTCGGTCTGCTCCTGGGGGCCTCCGACTTTGTTTTCAGTGCTAGGATGGGATGAGAAAAGTCTCCCTGACTTCCTTGCCCAGGAGGCAACGCCCTTACTGGGTGTTTAGGGATCAGGCAGTGGGCTGTTTTCATGTCCCCCTTATTCTGTAGCAAGGAGAGCATCTCGGGGAAAAGAAAACTTTTTATCCGTGCTCTCAACCCTGCACCTTCTCTTCCTTCTCTCAACCCCTCCCCACCCCCACCCCCAACAAAGCAAGCCGCAAGACATTTTTTCTTTGTCATCTTTAATTCATTGCCTGGTGAAGGCAAAAGTAGACTCATCTATTTTTTAAATGGATTTCTCTGTTTTCAGTTTGTGGAGTGTGTGTATGTGTGTGTGTATGTGTTTTTTCCTCTCCTTAAGTGCCCAGATGTGCATATATTACAATACCTTATCTCTGTATTCTTTTGGAAAGCTGGGCCAAACCCTTCATGTGGCATCTTGGGTTAAACCAGATCCCACTTACAAAGGAAGCCTCCCTAAAGGGCCTGTAATCTCTGGAGGCGCCTTAAGTATCAGTCTGGCCTTCCTGGGCTTTCTTACTGCCCAGATACTTTTTGCTGGAGCATCCCTGGAGGAAGTCTTTTAGGCTGCTGCAACGTCATCCTATTTGTTTATGAATTTTCCCTTAGTGATGGGGGTAGTAGGGGGAAAGGGGAAAAGGAAACAGAGGAAGAAGAGACTGGCTATTTCGGTCAATCCCTGGGACCTGACCACCAGAGGAAAAGGGAGCTCTCCTTTGGGTGAGGGGCAGGTGGGGTGGGGAAGGAAAACAGATCTCAGTTATCCAAATACCTGCTGTTTCCATCCTCTTCAAGTCTGGGAATATTCTCTTCTCTCAACCAGCTTTTACCTCCAGGGGGTAAATGCCTGTTCCATGCATCATTTCCCATTTGCTTACATCCATTTCCATCATATCACGTGGTGCAATATATTCTAATGTGGTGAGACAGAGCTGATGCATACACCTTACTGCTGGGAAGATTTATGGAGAATGACAGCTTTTTATCCCGATTGGTAGAAATGACTGGCACCCGAGCCCCTGGTATTTTTTATTATAAACCTGTCAGGGCTTTTATTGAACAGTGATCGCTTGTATTTGCTAGTCCTCTTCCTCTTTTCTCCTCTGCTCAGAAAACAAAAAAACTGCTTTCTTTCTTCCCGTCATGGTTTGTTCACAGACCTAAGACAGTAACTGAGAGCCTCAGGAGTAGAGCCTTAGATCAAGTGAGTGTGTGTGTGAGGGTGTGTGTGTGTGTGTGTGTGTGTGAGTGTGAGTGTGTGTGAGAGGGTGTGTGTGAGTGTGTGTGTGTGAGTGTGTGTGAGGGTGTGTGTGAGTGTGTGTGTGAGTGTGTGTGTGTGTGTGAGTGTGTGTGTGTGTGTGTGTGAGGGTGGGTGGGTCAGTTTCCTTGGGCTGTGCTTGGTATAATTAGTACCTCCACAAAGCATTTTCCTTGGGCTTTTTATATAAGAAATACACTTTAGTATTATCATTATTATTGTTCTTGTTGCTTTACTAATAATGATGAAAAACACATTCCAAATATCTTCCAAGACATTCCTTTAGGCCAAGGTTAGGGAGGAGAGCCAAAGGGAAAAAAAAACTTTCTAAGCAATTAAGAAAATTTGGAATTTTTTGTTCAGAGCATCACATTAGGGCAACAGGCCTGCAACATCTGGACTGTCTAACTCAGCCATCCGTGAACCCCAACTTTCCCAAGGGTTTATAGCTGATGGAAACCCTGGAATATCTACTTAACCACAGATTGCAGTTATCAAACATGTAAGGAATGGGACAAAGGATGGGAACAAGACCTTTCTTCACTCTTTGTCTAATATGTCCTTCCACATGTGGGTTATACAGGGACCAAACTACAATTTGGCCTTTCTCTGGCAGCCTGAGTAGACCCTGTCAAGGTCCAGGAATATAGAGGGGTCACTGGAGACATCCCTGATTTATATATGGAAATTTCCTAGTGATACTCTCACTGCCATCACCAACCCTGGTGAGCCCTGCCTGTCAGCTTATAGAGTTATGGCTAGAAGGTCCCTTAGAAGCCATCTAGTTCAGCTCCCCTCATTTTATTTTATTTTTTTTAGTGAGGCAATTGGGGTTAAGTGACTTGCCTAGGGTCACACAGCTAGTAAGTATTAAGTGTCTGAGGCCGGATTTGAACTCAGGTACTCCTGACTCCAGGGCCGGTGCTCTATCCACTGCGCCATCTAGCTGCCCCTGCTAGCTCCCCTCATTTTAAAGATTGAAGAAATCCATAAAGTTTAGGCAACTTACCATGCTGAAGGTTTTCTACCATGCCCAGATGCCTCCTAACTCCCAGTACGGACAGAACTGTAGGGAGGTTACCATTTAACTTGAATGTTAAGCATCCTTTTTTTTTTTTTTTTTTGCAGGGCAATTGGGGTTAAGTGACTTGCCCAAGGTCACACAGCTAGTAAGTGTCAAGTGTCTGAGGCCGGATTTGAACTCAGGTACTCCTGAATCCAGGGCCGGTGCTCTATCCACTGTGCCACCTAGCTGCCCCTAAGCATCCATTTTTATGCAGCTTTGAGCTAGGTGCTAGGGGAGACACAAAGTTTATATAAGAGGAAGTAACTACGGATAATCAATATGACCTAAGGAAGAATTCTCCTGGGAGAGAATTTGGGGATGACGGTTCAGAAATCATCTAGTCCATCCTGTACCTAAGCAGAAATTCTGTCTATAATATACCCAACAAGTGGGTTTTCCAACCTTCACTTGAGAAACTCAAATTAGAGAGAAACAGCTATCTTCTCAGGCATAGGGAGTTTAAGTTATTGGCCCAAATATTAAGTTGGAAGAACTGGGATTTAAACTCCAAACCCAGCACACTTTTCATTCTATCATGTTGCCTCTCAATGAAGAGAGAACTATGTGGCAGTACACTTAGATGGAAGGTCCGTATGTATACATGAAAACATATAGAACACATATATACAGGAATATTCTGGTAAATGTTGAACAACCAGCTCTTCAGGAAAAAAAGGGGGGGATGCATGACATACTTTTAAGTTTAATCTGCATTAATAAAACCTTCTCCATCACTTTCTTAAGTCTATACAATCAGCAAAACAATATATAGAGCCCTAGCATTCGCTAGATTAGAAGGTATAAATACTCTCACTGAAAATTTAACAATCAGCCCTGGGAAAAGGTTGGAGCTAGCCCCAGCATACCCCTAGCTATATGTAATAGTAGACTGGACATCTCTATTTATATTTAAATAAATATAAATACATTTTATTGAAATATTTAAAATTTTTATTGAAATAAAATTTAAATAATACTCAATTTAAAGGAAAGGTATGCAGTGTTACCCAGGTTCTAGGGGGAGCTGAGGGGCTATTATTTACTTGTTTTCTGTGAACACATGTTCTTTATAGCACTGTAAAATTTCAGAGTAGGAAGCAGAGAGATCATTTAGTTCTGTACTTCATTTTACAGATGAGGTAACTGAAACTTACAAGAAAGAAGTCATTTCCCAAGGTAAACTAATGGTAGATCATGGACTAGAAACCAAATTTCCTTACTCCTAGTTCAGTATAATTTATACTAAACCAAGCTATTTCCTTCTTGCTCTTCATTATCATAATTAAGCATCTTCTGTCTTCTTTTGGGGGGGGGGCAAACAGAGGTTAAGTGACTTGGCCAGGGTCACACAACTAGTAAGTGTCTGAGGCTGATTTGAATTCAAATCCTCCTAACTCCAGGGCTGGTGCTCTATCTACTGTGCCACTTAGCTGCTCCTTCTGTTTTCTTTCTAAAGTGCAGCCATACACACACACACACACACACACACACACACACACACACACACACACTTTTGGTCATTGCACATGTACTTACTCCTACCTCCTGCTGTAGCAAATTTAGAAATTGATAAATGACATAAAAGTGGAAATGTTGGGAATCCTTGTGCTAAAACAATATGGACCAATAATTATTCCTTGTCACTGCAGAGGGCAGTCTCAGGACCAATGGGTACAAGAAAGAGGATCTGAATGTGATGTAAGCAAGAATATTCTAAGAATTAGTACTGTTCAATAAGACTAGAAGACTGCCTTATGAAGTCGTAAGTTCCCTGTCACTGGAAGTATCCAAACAGAGGCCGGTTGACCACAGGTCAGGGATGTTATAGAGGAGATTTTTGCATTAGGTAGGAGGTTCGATCCGATGATTTACAAAAATTCTCTCAAATTTGAGATTCTGTAAGTATATGAGAAGTAGGATTATATTATCAGGCTGTTACCCTCAGAACTCATCCCTCTAGGATGGACAGCACCTCTATGTCATTCTGAAACAGTTTGTGAGGTATCTTGGGAAATCAGCAAGTTCACCCTGTAAAGCTGTTCTTCCCCACCCCCACCTTCACCCCGAGCTAGCCCCTCTCAGTTTCTAAATTGCTTTCTGCTCAGATCCTGAGGAAGTACAGCCAAATTAGCATGCACAGGAGTCTTGTGATGTCTGCAGGAAACACAGCCAGCCACTTAGGACAGAGCATTTGAAGCATGTTTCTCTGCCCCCAGAGGTCTCTGAAGAGGAGGCAAGTTAAGCAGGACCAGTGAAATCTAAAAAAAGGCCCTGCATTCCAGTGAGGAATACAATAGGTCTTCCTTTCATTGTTCCTAAAGTCCTCAGCCTTGCACCAGTTATTCATAATCTATGCCCAGCGACTATAAAGAGGGTCATTCATCCCCTTCCTCAACCAAAAGACAGACCCCTCCCAGCCACAGCCGTAACCTCTTCCGCCTCCAAAAGAAAGAAAGAGGAGGGAAAGAAGGTTGGGTTACTGCTACAGAAGAAAGGAAAGAAATCTGGGCTCATCTCCAGCACTGACTCCACGGATCAGTTAGGGTCAGACCATCCCAGAGGGAAACTGGGAGAAAATGCTGGTCACCCTGCAACCTGAATAAGACCCAAGGGATTTTTAGAACTCCTTGGGGATATGCAACTAATTCCTTGCCTTCCTTACTCCGATTCTTAGTTTTCTTTACAGCTCAGAAAAGCAACAGCCAAATGTGTAAATCAAGGAAGAACTGTGTTATTTTTCTCCCTGATTCCTCCTGCCAGGGCCATGCAGAGAAAATGTTTCTGGGACCCTTCAAGATTCTGCTCATTTCTGGAAAAAGACCTATTTGTACAATTTTTTTTTTTTGGCGAGGCAATTGGGGTTAAGTGATTTGCCCAGGGTCACACAGCTAGTATTATGTGTCTGAAGTCAGATTTGAACTCAAGTCCTTCTGAATCCAAGGCCAGTGGTCTATCCACTGTGCCACCTCGCTTCCCCTAAAAATATTTCTAACAGCTTTTTGTAGTGGCTAAGAATTGGAAATCAAAGGAATGCCCATCAATTGGGGAATGGCTAAACAAGCTGTGGTATATGATGGCAGTGGAATATTATTGTGCCGTAAGAAATGACAAGCAGGATGATTTCAGAAAGGCCTGGAAATACTTGTATGAACTGACATATTAGTGAAGAGAGTAGAACCAGGAGAACAGTGTGCACAGTGACAGAAATATTGATTAATGAAGGACTGTGAATGACTTAACTGTTCTCAGCAATACAATGATCCAAGACAACCCCAAAGGACTAATGATGAGGCATACTATCCACCTCCAAAGAAAGAACTGCTATTGATTGAACACAGACTGAAACATGCTATTTTCACTTTCTTTCATTTTTTCTTTTATCAAATTTTCTTACACAAAATTACTGATATGGTAACATTTTACATAATTGCACTTGTAAAACCCACATCTGATTGCTTACCACCTCAGAGAGTGTGGAAGGGGAGGGACAGAAGGAAGGATAAAATTTGGAACTCAAAAGAATAAATAAAAATGTTTATTATTAATAAATAAATAAAGAGATTCTACTCATTTCTGAAGACAGAGCTATAATGCACTTTATCAATTTGCAACACCTAGAAAGAAATCTTGGATATGGCCTCTGCTAGAGCCCACCACCCATGCCTCTATGGGGTGGAGGAATGCCAGTATAGCATAACCTATAGCACTTTGTCAGGCAGCTTGGTGTAGTGTCTAGAGATCCAGCTTTAAAATCTGGAAGGGCTGGGTTCAAATCCTGTCTCTGACATATACTGAGACTAACAATGAGCAAGTCACTTAACCTCTCATTGCCTCAAGTAACTCTAAGGCCATTAAGGTTTAGAGGAATTGAAGATCTTCACCAGTAGAGGGAGTTTCCATACTGGAATATCCTATGTCCACCCCACCCCCACCCACATCCTCCCAAAAATAGCACCTGAAAATTTTGCAAAGCATTTTGCTTACAACATCCTTGTGTGTCCTTGTTCCTGTTTCAGAGGCCTTTGGACCAATATAATCTATGATCCTATATATGCATGTGAATGGAAAAAGAGGAGACACACACAGAGAGAGATACAGAGAGAAAGCGACCTCTAAACATAATGTTCATGCATGTACATCAGAGGAAGAATGCATGATAGAAAGAACACCAAACATGGAGCCAGGAGACCTGAATTCTAGACCAGGCTCTTACTAGGGAAGGAGAAAGGTATAAATATTTATATGGTGCCTACTATGTGCACATAAGTGCTTTTTACAAGTATATAATTTTACAACAACCCTGCAAGTTAGGCACAGTTATTATTCCCATTTTGCTGTTGGAGAAACCAGGGCAAATAGAGGATGTTTGATTTTTAAGTGACTTGCGTAGGGTCACATGACTATTAAGTGTCTGAGGCTGGATTTGAACTCAGGTTTTCCTGACTCCAGATCCAATATTCTATCTGCTGAGCCACCAGCTACTACGTGACCATATGCAAGCTTCTTCATGTCTTAGTTTCCTCATCCATAAAATGGGAATATACCTACCTCCCAATGTTGCTATAAATTTAAAAATGCATCTTGTCTTCCATAAAGTGCTATATAAAAAAATGAGCCGTTATTTTCAGTCAGCTACCTCTATACGCATGCATTGAGTTGAGCAAATCTGACCTCCTTGGGAGGGAGCAAAATGAATGAAATCAGCAATCTTTTCATATACCCCTAATGAAGGGAGAGGGTAAGTGTCCATTTCCAAGTCTGCAAATGTCCTATTAAAGTAATCAGTAGTACACATGTGGCGTTAGGGTCCCTTGTGACAGCTGAGCACATGGAGCCAGTCAGGGAAGGAAGTCTATAAATGCCCCCATGACTCTATCCTCGGCACCTTGCTGAAAATGGGACCAAAGTTTTTATGCTGTGAGTTGTATGTTGGTGACTGTGGAGCGACAAGGAGCAAAGCGTCCCTGGGTTTTCATCAGGCCTTGCCAGTGGGCCTTTTTCATTTGACATATTAATTTCTGCCTCTTCCTGTAAAGATAATTCATTCTCTGTGGCAGCATTGGGTAATGTACAGAGCTGTGTGCCAAGAAGCATCAGCAGGCTGTGGCAGGGGTGGGGGTGGAGGGGAATTGTGTACCAGGAGATCCATCCAACCATCTAACAGGCATTTTAGGGAAGCTAAAGGTCCTTCCCATGAATAACCTGGTGAGTATCTGGGCTTCCTTACAATTTCCCTCTAATGGAGTTTGGAGAAATGAAACAGGAGTTATTAGTCAGATTAATAAGACCATCTCCTGAAAACCAGGGGTGTGGAGGCTCAGCCTGGGAGGAAAAGAATCTTTTGTAGCTCTGGGACCAAAGAAAGAGTTGATTCATGGTTTGCAAATGCAAAGAACGCTCTCACTCTGTGTCAGACTTGGATGATTCTTCATGACTCCCAATGAAAGCTGGTGCTTTCTGCACCCCATTTGCTCTGGGCCCCAGGGGCTCTCTATCAGTGGTGATTCTGTCTGTCTGGGAGATGTCTGTCTCCCAGATATCTTTTCAATCCTTGGCCTTGAGTAAAATATACCCAACTCTAGGTCTCCTGGCAAGCCTTCAAAGTCTCATTTTCTTCATAAATAATAAAAGTTCACATCTAGATAGAGATTTAAAAGGTACAAAGCACTTTTGTCACAATGACAAACGAGGAGACTGAGGCTCAATGAGGTGAAGAAACTTGTCCATAGTCATATAAGGGGGTTCTCTCCAGCACTCTGCCCTTCATGAACCAAACTAGACAAACCCAATGTTCTCTGAATCAGGACAGCTACCCACTCCAAAATGGTGCTTGAGGGGGCAGCCAGGTGGTGCAGTGGATAAAGCACCAGCCCTAGATTCAGGAGGACCTGAGTTCAAATCCGGCCTCAGACACTTGACACTTAATAGCTGTGTGACCCTGGGCAAATCACTTAACTCTCATTGCCCTGCAAAAAAAAATGGTGCTTGAGGGATAGGTGGGAACTTCAACCATGTTCAAATGTTCAAATGAAGCTTACAGGGATGCTTGTGTGGCTTTTTGTTTTGGTTTGGTTTGGTTTGGTTTGGTTTTTTGGTGAGGCAATTGGGGTTAAGTGACTTGCCCAGGGTCACACAGCTAGTCAGTATCAAGTGTCTGAAACTGGATTTGAACTCAGGTCCTGGTGCTCTATCCACTGCGCCACCTAGCTGCCCCCGGAGATGCTTGTTTTTAAGGGACCAGCATTTGCTTGTGTAGAAGAGAATGAGGTCCTACTACCCCTTCATCACTCCCCCAGAGCCCTGTGCCCTGCAGAATTGGAATGAGCTTGGGAAAAAGCCATGTTCTAGGCTGCTCCTGAGGAGTAGGAGATGGTGGAGATCAGAGCCAACTGAGGTGAAGCCTTGAACAACCTGGGCAGCATGAGATCATTGAGCATATTGAGAAGTGAACAAGGAGGCTCCAAAACTGGGGAAAGGAGAGCCCTAGGGAAGAGGCACCAAAGAATCCTTTCTTCATCATTTTGTTTAGAGCCCACCCTATGAAAGGTTTTACATTTCCAAATACCCCTTGCAAGTTCATGAATATCAGGGTCCATCACACCCACCATCATCAATAGTTGCCTCATAGTTACAAAGTGTTTTCTATTCTCTCATTTGACCCTTATAACAACCCTGTGATATGGAGATAGGATCAGAGATTTTTCAACTGAAAAAGACCTTGAGGTCCACTTATCTAATCACCTCATTTTATAAATTAGGAAACTGAGGCCATGTATCCAATAAATGACAAAGGCAGGCCTAAAAATTTGTGTCAAATGCAAAGTCAGAAGAAAGGTTCAAATCCCATATCTGTTTGGGTTAGTCCCCTTGGGACCTCAGTTTCCTTATCTGTAAAACAAGGGGACTGGGATAAATGATTTCTAAATTGTCCTCTAGCTCTGAAATGCTATGATCCATGAACCCAAGCCTTCTGATTCCCAGGCAAGTACTCTCTCTACTTCATCACATTTACAACGAATTTGCAAAGAATTTGCTTTGTCCGGTGTCCAACATGGCACCTTTCAAAGATTAATCTTTGAATAAGTGATGCTGATTTTTTTGGCCCAAGGATTTTGATACTATTGTTGGGAGGGTTGAAAGAAGAAGAGCAAAAGCCCCAGGAATCCCTATGCACAGAGCCAGGGGCCTGGATCATTGACACCAATCAGAAAAGGTCACCTCCAAATCCCAAAGGCCCATGAAATCTGCAAGGAAGCCTTTTACAAAAAAGCATCCTGAGTAAGACACACACTTGGTGCAGCCCACAGAGGTTCTTCAAATAATAAAAACAATGCAGATTCTGGAACTCCAATAAAGGCTCTCACCTGAAATGCATTCTGAAAAAGAGGAAATAAGAGAAGTTAGAATCACTTTGTTCCTCAGTCTTCTCAAGGGATCCCCTAACAGTCACTTGGGTAGAGACTCTGGGAAAACAGATGGCTTTTGGATCCATCCTTGAAGACAGAACAGCTCAGGTCCTGTCAGTTCCCTGTGGGGAGCAAATTCCATTCACATAACTGCACCAAGGACAAAAATGTCTTGTCAGGATTCCTCAGCAGCAGTTTGGTGGAGAGAGAATGGAAGGGGTCAATGATGGTTTCTTTGCGGGACCAGAGTTTCCCCAGGACAGGAAACAAAGGGTCTAGTGAGATATCCCCAGAGCCTTCATCTGGCAAAGATCAGTTGTCTACAACTCAGACCAGCTGCTTCCTGCTAGGGGTCGCCCCAAGGGGTAGCCAACAGTTCGGACACAATGGGCAGAAGGCATGTCAGATTTTTAGAAAAATCTCCCTGTGTGGACAGAGAGCTCTGGACAGGATATACACTTCAGATTTTTTTAAAAGGCCAGTCTGCCAGCCCTCTGTCCCCACCCTCATGCCAAAAACCCTTCCTGAAGCATTGTGTGCCATGCCTTCTTCCCAGAGTAGGCATGTACAGTATATTACCACTGCCTCTACCCCCTTATTCCAATACTGCACTTAATTGCTGAGTTGGGAGTTTCATTTGAATTCATGCTAAGTCACAGAGTCATAGAATGTTAGAGCTGGAAGACATCATAAAGATTATTGAACCCAAGATGTTCTGAGATGACTGAGCTCAGGGTTACGCAGTTAGTGTCACAGAAACAACAACAACAACAGCAATAATAGCTAACAATTGTCAAGCACTGTGTTAAGTGCTTTACAATTACAATCTCATTTGGTCCTCACAACAGCCCTGAAAGGTAGTTTTTATAGATGAGGAAACTGAGTCATACAGGTCAAGAGATTTGCCTAGGATCACATGGCTAGTAAGTATCTGAGGGGAATTTGAACTCAGTTCTTCCTAACTCTAGACCCAGTGCTCTATCCACTGTACCAACCTAGCAAGAGGGTGAGATGAGGATAGTTCTGTGAACTGATAATAAAAGATACCCTAGACAGAGAGATAAGTCATAGAATGAGTGAACAGATGCTGTGCCTACCTCTTTTCCTCTTTCATCCCTCTTGGGTACTTTTTTGGAATTCATTGGATTTCAATGAAATCACTCCCCCACACAAGGAGTATTACAGTATCTTGGATCTGATGCCTATTTCTATCCCACTCACCCAGATGATTATGTATTTGGTGGGCACAAAGCAAAGGGACTCACCTTCTGACAGGGTCAGACAGAAAGGATTTAATACTGTTTAAAGAATGAAATAACCTGGATTCAACAGTAAAACAACTCCATGTGGGATACAGACATGAGGAAGTCAGGAAACAATCCTTCTGTCGTATTTGGCTTTAGTGAGATCCTTAGAATAACAAGCCCGAAGTTTGGTCTCCAAGTTGTAAGAGGAATATACAAAAACTGGAAGGTGGTCCAGTACAGAGCATTAAAAGATATTAAAAATAGTAATAAGTAAAAAGAGCAGTGAAGTGTGCAATGAGAAGATCTGGGCTCCAATCATACTAATAACATTTATAAAAGGCTTTAAACTTTGTAAAGTGAGATCTATATCTGTCTGTATATGTCTGTCTCTCTATCATCTCACTTGATCCCCAGAACAACCTAGGGAGATAGTTGTTATTATTATCTCCATTTTAAAGATGAAAAAACTAAGGCTGATAAAGGTTACTTGTCCAGGATCACACAGCTAGTAAGTGTCCAAAGTTGAATTCAAACTCAGGTCTTCCTGACTCCAAGTCAGCTAGGTGGCCCAGTGCAAAGAATGCTTGGTCTGAAGTCAGGAAGACCTGAGTTCAAATCTGTGGTGTGATCCTGGACAAGTCACCTAACCTCTGTTTGACTCTGTTTCCTCAATTGTAAAATAAGAATAATAACAGCCCCTACCTTGAAGGATTGTCACGAGAATGAAATGAGATCATATTTGCAAAGTGCCCAGCACATAATAAACATTTAATAAATGCTTATTCCCTTTCTTCCCTTCCCCCTTGCATATCACCTGTCTGCCAGTCAACCTTGGCCAAGGCCTCAGATTACTTGAGAGGCAGTATGGTATAATGAATAAAAGACCCATTCAAATTCTGACTGCCTCCATATTAGTGACCTTGGGGGAGTTACTTAATGTCACCTGACTTCGGTTTCCTCATTGGTAAAATGAAGCTAGACTACCTTGAATTTTATGGTCTTCCTCATCTGTAAAATGGGATATTACCATCTACCCAGCCTTCCTCATGGGAGCAAATAGAATAATGCATGTACTTTGAAAATTGTCATGTACTATGTAAGTGACAGCTACAATAATTGAAGAAATTTTTAAAAATTGGACCTTTCTGGGAAATAGGGTCAACCAAGAAAGGTTAGAGTTAAGTTTGTTTAGCCTGCAGTGGAGAAGGCTTATGGCTTACTTAACTTTTCACAAACACATAAGCACTTAGGAGAAGACTGACCAGCTGTTCTCCCTTCCCACCAAAAACTAAACAGGACACGGATCTAGGTTAGACTTAGGAAAAACCTTGTTGACAGAAAAAGTAATTAAATATGGAAAGGAAGTTGTTGAATCCCAAAATGTATCCTATGGGCCATTACCAAAGCTCAGGGTTCACAAAGATTGGGTTCAATTTCGCAATATTTTCTGTCATAATACTCTTTGACTCATGCCCCACCTGAAGAAATCTGAATTTGACCAATTTCTAGCTCTTTCCTAGGGAGAGTTTGTTTTGTTTTGTTTCTTCAAGCATCAAACTAACAGGGCATGAAGCATAGAACAGGCTTTATTAAGCTCCAAGTACTGCATAGAATAAAGATAGGACTAGTTTCCTAACACCTGAGTGAAGCAGTGATTATATTCCACCTTGAAATGAGTTTCAGTTCTTTCCTCCTTCTCCCCAGCAGGTCAGCCACAGCCTGTGGCCCTCCCCTAAAAACAAACAAGCAAGCAAACCCTTATACCATATTCTGGGTGGCCTCTTTTTCCAGTGATTTTTTTTTTGATCACTATAACTTACCCCATAGTTTGAGGTACGCTGTATGTACAAATCTCTACTTGTAGAAGGGAAGCCAGGTGATGGATCAAGCTTGTATTATTGTTGTTGACAGTATCACTACTACTTATTATGTTTTAAAACAAAGCACAATCCTGCAGAATTCTTGGGAAGATCCTTTCCTAAGTGGAAGAAACTTTTCTATCAAGTATGGTTTATTGTAATCTTTTTTGCTTATGCGTTAAAAGCTAAGAATTTTCTTCGAAGGATAGCCACTTGTAGCCTCATAAATCTACATGCTAAAAGTATAACAGGTGGGTTTTTCCTTCTTTTCTTGTAACTACGTTGTCCCTCTCTCCCCTCCCCTCCTCCATTCTAACTTCTGCAAAGGTCATGTGTGTGATATGTGTTAGTATTCAAGCTGAGCAAACTGCCCATTCTGAGAAAAACACTCTCTCCTAGTGTTATTGACTGTAACTGTTACTGATTGTAGACACGCTGTCTATCATCTCTAAATCAGTTGGGAGAACTTACCCATCACAGGTTTTCTCCCCAGACAAGAGGCATTCACATTTATGGCTGCTGGGCATCTTGAATATGTGCAATAGGTAAGGTGCCTCAAAGACTAATCATGAGTGTGGAAAAGACTATCCATGAGCTAGACTTGTACGCCATGGCCAGTGGGTACTCAGAAAACGCTGATGCAAGTTCAGGCAGGTGATACCTTGCCAGTTATCAGTCAAATCTTCAATAACCTCCAAATAGCTGGGAGAAGGGGAGGGTCTAATTCTCTTAAGGAATGATGATTGAAGTGGAGTTTTCTCATTATTTAAGGCAGAACAATCCAGTCTCAAATTGCATTGCTGCTGAAGACATCCTACAACCCTTGCATGGAAACTGGTATTTATATCAGCATGGAGAAGTTTGGTAGAGGATCAGAAGAAACTCTGCCAGCCCAGAGGAGGCTGATCTTCATTTGGAAGTACTCAGAGAATTGCTGGAAGCTTTCACACTCCCTTCATTGGTATCTCTCTGAGACCTGGCTGGCTGTAAGCCATCTGTAATGACTCATATCCCTTGATAAATCCCACCAGAATATATGTGAGCTGCACACTGGGTTTTACACTCACCTTTTAGTAGTGTGGAGATAATGTTTAAAACTGATGTTATTGTTTGTCCTTTGTTCCCTAAGAGGACCATGACATCAAGGTGATGTCATGACTTGCACTATTAGATTTAAGTGAGGGAGGGCTGTGCAACGTCGCCAACCGCACTCTTTATCTATGCATTTAAAGAGCATTTGCTGCAATATGTGGGGGATTGGGCAACGAGGAGATTAACTCTCCAATCCTTACAATCAGCCCCGTAGAACTAAAACATGACACCAAGAGATCAAGTCTCAAGCGTTACGAAAGGAGTTGAAGACTTTGTAGAAGAATAGCATCAATATCTGTTCACTTGCTTACTTCCAGTGGAGATCTTGAATCATTCCCTGACTGAATGCATCAACCCTTGCCTGTACTAATGCCAAAGCCTCCACCTCTACCTCTGGGTTCTTCCCTTCTTCGATCCATCCCTCACTTAGCTGCCAACATGACATTGCAAAAAGCAGATGCAGCCATTTTGCTTTTCTGCTTAAAGACCTTCAGAGGTTCCCCGCTCTTTTAGCATAATGTACAAACTTCTCCAGCATTTACTGCCCTTTACAAACGATCCCAGCCTACTTTTCTAGGCGGATTACTTTCCCTCTAGCACTTTACACTCTAGCCAGGCTGGTCTACATATTGTTCCCCACAAGGGACAAGGGATATTCTATCTCCTGCACCCATGCTGTTTTATAGGCTGCTCCCCCAAACACACACTCTATTTCCTCCCTTGTGACTCCTGGAAACGCCTAGCTCCCTTCAAAGATCAGCTCAAATACTACCTCACACCTGTCAGATTGGCTAACAGGACAGAAAAGGAAAGTGACAAATGCTGGAGGGGATATGGAAAAATAGGGACATTAATGCATTATTAGTGGAGTTGTGAACTTGTCCAACTATTCTGGAGAACACTTTGGAACTAAAGAGCTATAAAGTTATACATACCCTTTGACCCAACAATACCACTACTAGGTCTGTATCCCAAAGAGATCAAAGAAAAGGGAAAAGGACCCATATGTATAGCAGCTCTTTTTGTGATGGCAAAGAATTAGTAATTGAGGAGGCGCCCATCAGTTGGAGACTGGCTGAACAAGTTGTGGTATATGATTGTGATAGAATACTATTGTGCTATGAGAAATGATGAGGGTTGTGGTTTCAGAAAAATCTGAGAAGACATATAAAATGATGCAAAGCGAAGTGAACAGAATCAGGAAAACAGTATACACAGTAATAGCAGTATTATAAGGATGATCAGTTGTAAAAGACTTAGCTACTCTGATCAATACAATGATTCACAACAATTCCAAAGGACCCATGATGAAATACATTATCTACCTCCAGAGAGAAAAATGACGAAATCTGAGTGTAGATTAAAGCATACTTTTTTCACTTTCTTTATTTTTCTTGGTCTTTCTGTGTATGTGTGTGTTTTCTTTTACAACATGGCTAGTATGGAAATATGTTTTGCATGACTTCACATGTATAATTAATATCATATTGCTTGCCTTCTCAAAGAGTGGGGAAGGAGGAAGGAGAGAATTTAGAACTCAAAATTCTGAAAAATGAAGGCTAAAATTTTATTAATTGGGGAATATTTAACAAAATAAATAAAAATATTTTTAAAAAATAAACAAAGATCTGGGGGCAGCTAGGTGGTGCAGTGGATGAAACACCGGCCTTGGATTCAGGAGGACTTGAGTTCAAATCCAGCATCAGACACTTGACACTTACTAGTTGTGTGACCCTGGGCAAGTCACTTAACCCTCATTGCCCTATAAATATATATATATATATATATATATATATGCAAAGATCAAGTCAAGTGCCACTTTTTTCATGATGTTTTTTTCTGATTCCCAAAGTTTTCAGACCCCCCTATTTATTTTTTGTATATTCTGTATTTACTTATCTGTGAAACATGTTGTATCACTCACTAGAATATAAGTTCTTTTTGTATTCATATCTTCAGCACCTAGCAAAGTGCCTGGAACATAGTCAGTGCTCAATAAATGCTTGTCAATTGACTGGTATCCACTTATCCAGCTTGCATCCTTCATCTCTCAGCTCTTGGACTCCAACTCTGTGGCACTCTGCAAGGCACTGGCTGATCATTATACCTTTGGAAGCCTTTAGCTTGGCTCTAGAACCTTTGTTGTTTACCTGACAGGACTATCTTTGCTTATGCTTCCTTCTTTTCATCCTAAGGACTTTTTTGGGGGGTGAGGCAATTGGGGTTAAATGACTTGCCTGGGGTCACACAGCTAGTAAGTGTCAAGTGGCTGAGGCTGGATTTGAACTCAGGTCCTTCTGACTCTAGGGCCAATGCTTTATCCAGTGTGCTACCTAGTTTCCCCACCTCCCAAGGACTTTAAAAATGAGTTATACAACCACTGATTTCAATTCAATTAATAATAATAATAATTAATAATAATAATAACATTGGTAGCTAACATTTATATAGTACTTACTATGTGCCAGGAGCTGTACTAAGTGCTTTACAATTATTATCTCATTTGAGCTCCTAAACTTAAAAAAATTTTTTTAGTGAGGCAATTGGGGTTAAGTGACTTGCCCAGGGTCACACAGCTAGTAAGTGTTAAGTGTCTGAGGCCGGATTTGAACTCAGGTACTCCTGACTCCAGGGCCGGTGCTCTATCCACTGTGCCACCTAGCTGCCCCTAAGAGCTCCTAAACTTTTATGAAGTGCCTACTGTATGACCCTGGGCAAGTCACTTAACTTCTGTTTGTCTCAGTTTTCTCAACTGTAAAATGGAAATAATAATAGCACCTACCTCCTAGGGATGTTTTGAGGACTCAGTACCTGGAACATGTTGTCGTTCAATTCTTTTGAGTCACGTTCAACTCTTTGTGACTCCATTTAGAGTTTTCTTGGCAGAGACACTATAGTGGTTTGCCATTTCCTTCTCCAGCTCATTCATCAGATGAGGAACCTGAGACAAACAGGGTGAAGTGACTTGCCCAGGGTCACACAGCTAGCCAGTGTCTGTGGCCAGAATTGAACTCTGGAAGATGAGTCTTCCTGACTCCAGACCCAGCACTCCATCCACTGCACCACCTACCTGCCCTGCCTGGCCCATAGTAGGCACTATCTAAATACTTATTCTCTCCCCCCTACTATGTGCCAGGTGCCACGCTAGGCTTTGGCATTTTAAAGACAACAATGAAACAGTTGCTGCCTTAGAGAATATTTGACTGGGATGGGAAGGAGGTTGGGGAGAGACAAAACCTACACATAGATAATTCAATGTGGATCATATACAAAATAATTTCAAGAAGGAGAGTGCACAAACTAGGGACATTAGAAAGGGGCTTGTCCAAGAGATAGCCTTGAAGAGAGATAAGAAGCAGTGGGTGAGGGAGACACGAGGGACCACATGTGCAAAGCCAAGGAGGCAGGTCATGGTATGTTGTGCATGGAAAATAACAACGAGGTGTTTTGGCTAGAATGAAAAAATGTGTGAAGGGGAGGAATAAATTATTATTAATAATGCTAGTAAGAATAAAAATACCATGTACATAGTCCTTTAAGGTTTGCAAAGTGCTTTACAAATAGTATCTCATTTGATCCTTACAATATCTTTATAATCCCATCCTTACAACCCTGAGAGGTAGGTGCTATTATTATTCCCATTTTATAGGTAAGGAAACTGAAGTAGACAGAGTGACTTGCCCAGAGTCACAAAGTTAGTGAAGTTGAATTTGAATTCAGGTACAATGCTTATCCACTGAACCAAAATGAAATTAGGCTAGGCTAGAGCTAGACTATAAATGACTTTAAATGCTAGACTGAGCATTTTGTGTTTTATCCTAGATTTTTCCAATGGGTTGGGAATTTGCCGCCTTGGAGGCAGAGGACTTTCTTATATGGACTCAAGGTCTCACACAACACTTTGATTCTGTGGTTTCCGTTGCCTGAGATGCTTGTAGGTCACGACATCCTGTGCTCTCCAGACACTTTTGATGAATTGATTGCTCTCCCGCCAGGCATCTCCTGGTGGTCGTACAGTGACCCTCTGTTGACAGAGTAGAAGAGTTTCCTATAATTATCTGGAAGATAGGAAGTTGTTTTGTTCATTCTTCCACTGAGATTTTTGCTATTACCTTGTAAAGGAGGGCATCACATATTACTCATACTCAGAACTTGACACATCTACCAAATACACTATAGACATCAGGTTATGAATCTCCAATAAAACCTTTTGCCAGCTTCGTCCACTCAATCACCTTTATGTGAGTAACTAGGCTGAATTGTCTTAGTAACTAAGGGAAACATGGCATATTCCTAAATTATCAAAGCTCTAGTTCAATCTTTCACTTAATTAGTTCAGAGGCATTTCTTAGTTCATCTTATGAATGTTGATGAGTAGCTAACTGAATAAGGGATTGTGCTTAAGACCATGGGGAAAATCAGAATAGGGCAGCCCAAAGTCCAAGCAAGCTAAGTTCTTCATTTCACTCATCAAATATTGGGGGGGAGGGGTGCCTACTACATGAAAGTGACTGAGATAGGTGCTTTGGGGAGACTCCAAAGAAAAACAAACCTAGTCTTTGCCCTCATAGGGATTATACTCTAATAGGGGACATGTGACATATAAGCAGCCAATTACAATTCAAAGAAATATGGGTTACATACCAAAGGATCTAGAATTAACATTCTACAGGAAGTGCTATAGGAATTCAGATGAGAGAGAGATTTCCTTTACCTGGAAGAAATGAGATCAGCTTTGTGGATGGGGAAGCATTGTTACCTTAGGGCTTTGAAATGTGGTCTGGCAAAAATGGAGGAAGAGGACATTTCAGAGAGAAAGAATGGCACAAGGAAAGAGAAAATATAGGGCGTGTTTGGGAAACAGTGAGGATCCCAGTTTGGTTAGAAGGCAAAATTCATTTAAGAGAATAGTGAGGGCTAAGGTTGGGAGCAATTTATGGTGGTCCTTCAACCAGGCTAAAGAGTTTGAACTTTATTCCCCAGGCAATGGAAATTCACCGATGGTTTTTAAATAGGCAAACCATCCAATCAGAATATTGCTTTAGGAAGATTACTTTGGCAGCAAATGGACAGGAAGGATTGATGGGAAAGTCTGGAGTTAAGGAAAGCAATTAGTAGGCTATCACAATGTGATGGGGTCTGAACTAGGGTGATAGCAATGGAAATAGAAAGGAGGAAAGGAACTTGAATATCAGTGTGAGGAAAGAATTGAAGAGGATTCAGTGACAACTGGTTGGCAGTAGATAGCAAGGGGAATGAGAAGGCAAAGTTGAAGCAGATATGTTCAAACAGGATAATGGACCATTCACAGATATAAGGAAATCAGGAGAAGTTTCTGATTTGGAGGGAATGGTTAGGAGCCTCTGGGAGCTGAGGCAGCATGGAGATGTCAGCATAGTACTGGACTTGGAATCAACAAAACCTAGGTTTGAATCCTGCTTCAGGTATTTACTAGCTGTGTGACCTTGGGAAAGTCACTTAACCTTCTTTCCTGTAAAATGAGGGAGATGCACTGAGTGACCTCTGAGGTTCCTTCTAGCTTCAAATGTATTATCTGGGGGGCAGCTAGGTGACACAGTGGATAAAGCATTGGCCCTCGATTCAGGAGGACCTGAGTTCAAATTCAACTTCAGACACTTGACACTAGCTTGTGTGACCCTGGGCAAGTCACTTAACCCCCATTGCCCCGCAAAAGAAAAGGAAACAAAACAAATGTGCTATCTTAAGATCTTTTGAGGATGCTAAATTCAAGTTAAGGTGCTGAAGGGACACTTAGGTGACATTCCAAACAAGTACTTGGGCATACCACCCTTCCCAAGTTCTCAAAAAACTCTTCCATTCCAAATTATGGATACATCAGAGGGGACCAAGATAAGTAAAAGAGGTTTTGTTAATTTTTGTAGCTTAAAAAAAATTCAAATCCTAACTTTTGGTGAAAATAGGGTTTGGGGCTAGGATTGGGGCTGGAGTGGAGTTTATTGGTTTAAGGAACTCAGATGAGAGAAGACATTCCACCAATGCAAGTCAGAACCTTCCTCAGCAAGTTAAGAGTTTTAGAGAGTTCTCTAGCCCAGGGCTTCTTAAACTTTTCCCCTCACCACCCCTTTTCACCTGAGAACTTTTTATTCCACCCCAGGATATAGGTATGTAAAATGGATATACATAACCTTTTACTGTTGCCACATTTTTCACAACCCCCACGTTCAGTTACTTGTCCCCATATGGGGCTGACACCCACAATTTAAGAAGCTAGGCCCTAGAGCACTGAGAAGTCAAGTGACTTGCTTAATGTTAAATAATCCAATGCTTGGTAAAAGAAGAATTTTCACCCAGGTCTTCCTGGATGGAGTCACTTCTCCACTAGGCCACACAACCTCTTTTGACAAGGATAATTAATGGTAATAATACCAATATGCTTTTCAGTTACCATCATGTATATTTTTCTCTGAACAGCATTTGTCTGGGTAAAAAGTGACCCAAAAAAATCATCACAAGCGACTTGGCCAATTACTATCCAAACAGTTGGTGAATATGAACTGTTTTTTAAAACAGATTATCCAAACAAGAGGGAGAACATCTGTTCAGCCGCTCTGTGTGTGTATATAGATGAGTATGTGTGTGTGTGTGTGTGTGTGTGTTTGCCCGCGCGCATGCACAAGTGGCACGTGTATGACTGCAGGTCCCCAGTTCTGCTGTTCTGGGACTAGAGAATGCTGGGCTGGGTGAGTTCGGCAGGAAGGAAACCAGTAACGGATCAACCTCTCCATCAGGTGTAGACCTAAACGGGAAAGGCTGTAAAGAATGTTTGCCAGGTGGGGGGCAGGGAGCAACTGGACATGGGAAGGATCTGACTCAATAAAGCAAAGCCTGAGCTCAACACCCAAGCACACCAGCTCAGAACAATGAGGTTAGGTAATGCTATGGGATCTGCCAGAAAGGCCAGGAATAGGCAGGGGGCTCCTTCCAACCCAATCGCTTGTGTAAATCTTGAGTGGAAACATTACATGTTATTTATAGCCGAGGGCTGAGACACTTGTTATTTATTGTGATGTTTATTAAAAAAAAAATCTGAGTAGGAGGCATTTTTTCCTTGCTTTTCCAGCCCTTAAAAAGATTTTAAGTACATACCACTCATCTCTAGGTTAACTGACTCTATTTTCTTTTGTAAAAATAATTTAAATGGCATTGGCAGAGTTACAAAGAACTAGAAAGAAAATACTCTAACTTCTCTCGGGCTTGGATTCTCAGAGTGGGGGATACCTGAAAAAAAGCATGACCGAAGGAGAGTGTGGGTACTCTGAGGGAGCCCTTGAGTGCCTCTGACCCCTCTTCCTCTGGCTTTGACCCAAGGGAAGAAAAAGCTTTCAAAACAAAATCCTTCAGACTTGCCTCAAATATTGTGCTAGGGAGAAAGAAGGGGGAAGGAAGGGGAATTGTGGTCTCTGTAGGTGTTTCTATTTTTTTAAATTGAAGAAAGGCAATTCAAGATGCAGAAAGTCTCACTTTACTCTAAAGTGTACCCTAGTTCCCCAAACAGGCCTAGTAATGCCCTCCTCCCTGTCCATATTCCCCAAGGAACCCTTCTGTTACCCCCTTTAGACCTCTCCCATTGGACCAGTCATATTTGTAAAGGCTCCCTGTAACATGGGGTGTTGGGTAGGCAGAAGCAATGGTGCAGAAAAGGGAGGGGCCATTGAAAAGTTGGCTCAAGGCTTGTAATCTTAAACTCAGCAAAATGGGGGGAGGGGGAGGATCCCAAGCCAAGTGGGGGATCCCCCACTGCTCCCTTCATTCATCTCCTTCCTGCTCTTTGGCCTCCTCTCTCCAGGGTTCTGCAATAGCCCAGGGAGCCCAGGGCCACTCCTAAGGATGGGAAATGCATTATTCCAGGAACCTCTGGGACTGGGGAGGCAGAATGCACTTTGGCCAAAGCTAAGGTGAGGGAACTGAGAGAAAGGCCAGTTCTGCCAGAATCCTTGGGGACTGAAAGGCATGAGAAGCAAACGCAGCTTTCCTCTCTGTTGGTCTGGATCTTGCCAAGTACTATGGAAAATCTTAATACGTTGGCTGTTGCAGACTTTCGACTTTCTACATCGGGACTGAAAGAAGTTGGGTTCCTGGCACCTTAAGAAAAAGGGTTTTTTGCAGGGAGAGAGATGGACTTTGGAGAGTCTCTGTAGAATTCATCCAGGGGAACCTGCAGAGTATGGCAGATTTAGAGATGGGAGAGACCTCAGAGGTCTTCAAATCCAACTGTTTCATTTTACAAATGAGGAAGCTCAGGTGCAGAAAGTTTAAATGATTTGCCCAACATGATCAAGTGTCTGACATGATTTGAACCCGGGTCTTCGTTATTCCAAAGAAAGTAATTACATGCTCAATTCCTTATTCCCTCCACTAAACTAAGCAACTTCTCAGGAAGCCCAGAAATTGGAGTCAAAGAAGAATTGAGAACAGAGGGGGCCCTTCCAAAGATCAGGGAGAAGGAAAAGGGCTGTCTGTCATTTAGGAAAGTGAAGGGAAAAGGGGAAGGACTTGTATCTACTGTGAGAGAAGGGTTACCCTGACTTGGAAGTCTGTGAGGAAAAGGGGACTCTAAGCCATAGAAATGGAAAGAGAATTCCTGTGATAGTCATAAGCAGAACAGAATGGGGGCAGAAAAGATGCTAGAATTTACATCGAGCAGGGACCACAGTCGGAGGCCAAGAGAAGGAAAGCAACACGGGCCTCTTTGGGAGATGATAATCCGGCTTTTAAAAGGCAGCAGCAGCAAACCCGGGCCTGAGAGCTCTGGATGTCATCCAGGTATCCTGAAGTGCTCCGGGTTTCTTAAGGGGGAAGAAAAACTGCCGAGGGGAATAACTTTCCATCTCTCCAGCTGCTGAGCAACGGCTTAGGTGCCCTAGAGAGGAGAGAGCGACCATCAGCAGGCGACAGACTATTTAGGGGAAGGCGTGACATCAGAAAGCAATGACAAAATGTGGGGTTTTTTTTCTTTTCTCCTTTTTCCCTTTTTTGGTCTCTGGAATGATTGTACATGTTTCCCTACAGGACTGAGAAAAAAAGCTGAGTATGGAACAGGCTGGTTGATTTAAGATACAGGAAACTTGCATCCCTGTGTCATCACAGTGCATGTACCCTCTTCCATATGCCCTTCAATGCCAATCCTTCCTTTTCCCTCTATCTTTCCCAGGAACCTCAGCTTTCATCCACTTCCAGCCTTTTTCCTCCTAATTTCACCCCTTTTCAGGGCTTCTACATTGTACACCTCTTTCAAATCTCTGGTTTTCTATCCTATCCCTCAAAGTTTGTTCTCCTTCCCAGGACCAGAGAAGGATTATTGGGTTACTGTCTTCTCTATGGCATGGTTATGGTAAAAGGCTGGTGAAATATGACCCATTGAAGATATGGACTGGAGATGGCTCTGGATTTTTAAGGCAATGGTGGGGGGGCAGCTGGGTGGATAAAGCACTGGCCCTGGATTCAGAAGGACCTGAGTCCAAATCCGGCCTCAGACACTTGACACTTACTAGCTGTGTGACTCTGGGCAAGTCACTTAGCCCTCATTGCACTGCAAATAAATAAATATATTTTTTTTAAAGGTTAAGTGATTTGCCTGGCATCACATAGCTAGTAAATATCTGAAGTGAGATTTGAACTCAGGTCCTCCCAACTTCAGAGCCAGTGCTCTACATACTATACTACCTAGCTGCTCATCATAACTCATAAAGACAACTGAGACATAGCAAGAGCGTTGGTACAACTCAACAAAAAGTTCTGGTGAAGCCTTTGGAATACAGTGATTTAAAAACAAACAACAAAACAAAAATCTGAACTATTTTAGCTTTTAGAACAGTTTTGAGGAAGATTTTGGTGACACTTGTGAGCTGGCTGAGCTAACTTCTACCTTTTATTTCAGGACTATGAGAGAAAGTGTCCACTAGCCCATTTTGCTTGGAATAATCAGAGATTTAGCTAAAGGGACTTATGTGTGGAAAACACATTGATAATCCTTCAAGAAAACATTACTATGTATTAATAATCTAAGGAAACTCAAGGGAAAAAGAAAGAAATATGACCCATCACCCCTAGACAGAAAGCTTATTAGCATTCCACTGCTGGTGATTTTTTTTGGTTTCTGCCCCCACCCCCACCCCAAAGATAGATGGAGTTATCCTATAAACTCATCTTCCTCTCCAGTGATATTCTATACAACACATGTTGAAGCCAACCATTTTGATCAGTAAACTTTACTCAGTATAAGAAAATACTGTAGTACATGTGGTGTACACAGAAATAATTGAAAGAGATAGTTAGGAATAATGGATAGAGAGCCAGTGAGGGAGTCAAGTGCTGCCTCTAACACATGCTGGTTGTTTGACCTTGGGCAAGTCACTTAACTTTTGTATTCCAGGAAACTCTCTTTGTATGATTTGCAAAGCAGATGCAAAAAGATTTTCTTTTTGTTTTGTGTTTTTTTGTTTTTGTTTTTGTGAGTGTGAGAATCAGAGCACTACCAACCTGCTGAGAAAGATATTGCAGGGAAGTTCTGCCATGAGGAGAAAGCGTTAGGTGACCTCTGGAGGTTTCAAATATCAGACTGGCGTCAGGAAGTGATGTCTGCCACCTGTGGGTTGTGTCAATCAAAGCTACCAGTCAATTAGCTTGGAGCTGTGTGTGTGGATGGCCCTGTTTCCTGTTTTACAGGAGGTTTCTGGGAGAAACCGGGGAGAAGCGAGGGTCTTTCAGTTCTGGACTTAGGGCTTGGTGGGAGGACAGATGCTGGCTCTTAGATAGCTAGATGAAGGTTATTTTACCTCTCTGTCTCTGTCTCTCTCTCTCTCTTCACTAACTTCTAATATACTTTAATAAAAATGCTTAAAAGGCTAAACTCTTGCTAAAGCTTCTAATTTAAGGCAACCACTCATTAGATTTTAGACATCACAGCTAGAATTTTAGACCTTACATGAGGCAGTGAGGGTTAGGTGACTTGCCCAGGGTCACACAGCTAGTAAATATCAAGTGTCTGAGACTGGATTTGAACTCAGGTCCTCCTGAATTCAGGGCTGTACTCTATCCATTGTGCTACCTAGCTGCCCCCAAGGATTTTCTTTAATGATGAACTCACAGGTCTTGTCCAAAAAGAAATCTACAGGCACACATTATTTACTAAATAGAGTGGGATTCAAGTTAACTAGGTTTTCACAGATTTTTTTTTTTGCTTCTTTGTTTCATTATGTATCTCTACCCAGGAGTTCACCTATCTCTCTATCACCTGCTCATTGAGGAAGCCCCCAAGATCTGTCATTGTTGTCCAGACCTTTTGACATTAGCATTCTCAGAAACCATACTGACAGTTTAAATTGTACCTGTTTATTTATACAGTAACAACATTGTAAAGATGGACAATTTTAAAAGACTTAAGAACTCTAGCCCACTCAAACACTATGATACCAGAAACATGGTGATGATCCATGTTGCTCACTTCCCAACAGAGAAGTGATGGAATAAAAATGCAGAATTAGACGTACATTTTTGGACACAGCCATTACGAGAATTTGTTGCCAGGGTTTTGTTTTGTTCTTTTTTTCCTCTCAGTATTGATGAAGGTAGCAGGAAGAGAAAATAAATACTTGCTAATTGAAAAAAATTATTTAAAAATTGTTCATTTCAGCTATCCTGGGGCATACTTAGATGCATAGTCGTATCATTACCAGGGTAGGAAGAAGCCCTTCATCAACAGGTCTTTTACACAACACTGTCTTCTGATAGCTCCCATTCTTTTTAAATCTAAATTTTAATTTTTCAATGAACAAATATATTTTTTCACCTTCTTCCCTTTAAACTGCCTTTGACCATTTATCAGTTGGGAAATGGCTCTTATTCTTGTGAATTTGAATCTACTTCTATATCTTGGAAAGAAAAATTTTAATCAGAGAAAGTTGCTGAAATGATTTTTCTTCATTTTACTGTTTCCCTTTTAATCTTAGCTGCATTGGTTTTGTTTGTGCAAAAGCTTTAAAAATTTTATATAAGAAAGATTTTCCATCTTCTCTTCTGTAATCTTGTCTATTTCTTATTTGGTTATGATCTCTTCCTCCTATTCATCCACCCATAATTTCTTCCTTGTTCCTCTAATTTATTTATAATGTGACATTTTATGTCTAAGTCAGTTTGGAGTCTGTCTTAGTATAAGGGTTGGCATGTTGGTCCAAACTTTATTTCTGCAAGTTTCTTTCCAGTTTTCCCAGAAGTTTTTGTCTGTTTATGATCCTTTATCCCCATGGCTGGGGTCTTTAAGTTTATTGAACTCTAGTCTACTGGACTTGTAGTATGTACCTAACCTGTTCAACTTATTGACCCCTCTATTTTTTAACCAGTACTAATTGTCAGTCAATAAATATTAAGTGACTTCTATGTGTCAGTCACTGTGCTAAGTGTTCTTGAGGGGCTCACAATCTAATGGAAGAAACAATATGCACACAACTTTACATATAAACAAGCTATATACAAGATAAATTGGAATAACCCACAGAGGGACGGTATTAAACTTAAGAGAGATTAGGAAAGTCTTCCTGTAGAATGTGGGATTTCATCTGGGACTTGAAAAAAATCAGAGAAGCCAAGAAGCCAAGAGAAGGGAGAACATTCCATGTATGAGGGATGATCAGAGAAAATTCCTAAAGTTCAGAGATGGACTGTTTGATGAGTTTATATTATAGTTTGAGATACGATGCTCTTAGACCCCTTCTTCCCACTTTTTTCCATTACTGGAACATTAGATAGAGCCAGGCATGGAGTCAGGAAGACCAGAGTTCAAATCCAGCTTCAGATACCTGCTAGCTAAATGACCTTGTGCATGTCACTTAACCTGTTTTTGCCTCACATTTGTCATCTCTAAAATGGGGATAATAACAGCACCTACCTTCCTGGGTTTGCTGAGGATACAATGAGATGATATTTGTAAAGCACTTATCACAGTGCCTAGCACATAGTAAGTGCTGTATAAATACTAGTTGTTGTTATTTCCCTTGAGATTATTGATTTTTTTCATCCTCAGAGAGTCCCTAGAGAAGTCTTATTCAGTTTTCCCATTTTCCTATTATATGTCTAACATTCCCTGGAAAGGAACTGGAAAGAAAATATTTGACCTTTCATTTGTGATCCCTAGGAAGAGTTCCAGTTCATACTCCTAGAGTCTTTGCTCAATTTTTAGGATGAGAGAATGGGAGTTCTCAGGGCCAGAAGGTCCTAATTTCTTTCAAATGGATGCTATCAGGTTGCATAGTGCTTTTAAAAAAATATTAAACATTTTTATTTATAGTTTAGGGTTCCAATTTTTATCCCTCTTTCCCTCCTTCCCCTCCCCCTCCCTGAGGCAACAAACTATCAGATATGGGTTACACATATATCATTATGTAAAACACTACCATATTTGTCATTTTGTACAAGAAAACTTGATTAAAGGAAAAAATTAAAAAATTAAAAATAGAATGCTTCAGTCTGCTCCATCAATATCTTTGGAGGTGGACAGTATGTTTCATCAATAGTCCTTTAGGACTGTCTTGGATAATTGTATTGTTGAGAATAGTCAAGTCATTCACAGTTCTTCACAAACAATATTGCTGTCTCTGTGTACAATATTCTCTTAGTTCTGCTCACTTCACAATACATAATTTCATACAAGTCTTTCCAGGCCTTTCTGAAGTCATTTCTTATAGCACAATAATATTCCATCACCATCATATACCAAAGCTTGTTTAGCTATTCCCCAATTGATGGGCATTCCTTTGATTTCCAATTCTTAGCCACCACAAGAAGAGCTGCTATAAATATTTTTGTATTGATAAGTCTTTTTCTCTTTTGGGGGATGTCTTTGGGATATAAACCTAGTAGTGGTATTGCTGGATCAAAGGGTATGCACAGCCCTTTAAGTATAGTTCCAAATTGCTCTCCAGAATGGTTATATCTTTTCACAACTCCACCAATAGTGAATGTGTCCCAGCTTTCCCACATCCCCTCTAACATTCAGTACTTTCCGTTTTTGTTTTAATTTGCATTTCTCTGATCAATAATGATTTAGAACATTTTTTTCCTACAATTATAAAAAGCTTTGATTTCTTTGTCTGAAAACTGCCTGTTCATATCTTTTGACCATTTATCAAATGGGGAATGACTTGTATTTTTATAAATTTGACTCAGGTCTCTGTATATTTGAGAAATGAGGCCTTTATCAGATATATTTGTTTCAAAAATTCTTTCCCAGTTTTCTACTTTCCTTGTAATCTTGGTTACATTAGTTTTGTTTGTGCAAAAGCTTATTAATTTTATATAATCTAAATGATCTCTTTTACATTTAATTTTATTCTCTATATCTTCTTTGGTCCTAAATTCTTTCTGGCCCATAAATCTGACAGATAAATAATTTCATACTCCCTTAATTTACTTATGGTATCTTCCTATATGTGTAAATCATGTACCCATTTCAACCTTATTTTAGTATTCTATGTGAGATGTTAATCTATACCTAGTTTCTGCCATACTGTTTTCCAGTTTTCCCAGAAGTTTTTGTCAAATAATGAGTTTTTGTTCCAAAGCTTGGATCTTTGGGTTTATCATATACTAGATTACTATAGTCATTTACTATAATGTAATGTCTATCTATTCTATTCCACTGATCTACCTCTCTATTTCTTAGCTAGTACCAGATTGTTTTGATAATTACCGCTTTATAATACAGTTTGAGATCTGTTAATGCATAATGCTTTAAAAAAATTAGATTTACAGTCAAAAGACCTCCATTCAAATCATTGCACTACTGCTTAATTCCATTGTGACCTTTAGCCTCCCTGAAAAGAAACTCTCTGAGCCTCAGTTTCTTCATTTGTAAAATGAATAGGTTGAACTAGATAATTATGAGGGCTCCTTCACTTTTCTAGATCCTATAATTCTCTGATCTCTTCCTTTCATATATGAAAGATGCCACATCAAGGCACAATCTCAGCCATCTTCCCCATGAAGCACTGCCCAGGGCTGCCACGTGCCCTGGTTGAAAGCATTTGCTATCAACCACCTGGGCAGAGGAGATACAAATGATTTCTAAATGAGGAATAGCCTGCCCACTGTTTTCATACCAGCTTCTCCCTGGGAGCTGGCATTTTTTTCCAACTTCTGTATTCAACAAGCGTTGTCTTTCTTTTGGTACTGTCAGAGATCCTCAATCCTGGTGCTGACCCCTCAAAGAGCTCTGACAACATGCAGCTTATAAGGGGTAATACCTCTGGTGAGCTTTGTGACCTTTAAAAACAGCAGAAAATCCCAGTATATATAACAGCTGTTCAGGTACCTGCAGATGAATGCATTATGAAAACACAACTGTCATCACACCTCTCTCCATCACATTTTTCACCCATTCCCTGGGTTGCCTACCTGTGGCTCGTTTTGACAATGCATTTGTTAACACAGTGGAAAATTCCCAGGTTCAGAGCCAAGCATGTCGCCTCTGCCTCCCTGGGTGAGGTTCTGTGTGACTTCCCCACCCAGAAGTTTTCCATAACTTTGTTGTGCTTCTTAAAAACTCATTACCAAAAAACAAAAAACTCGTTACCCTCCATACTTTTTAATTGCTAAGTAAAAACAGAGATGGGGATATAAATACATAGACAGGGTCAATCCCATAGGGCCCCATTCAGTGGGAACTTTTTTTTTTCTGTTTCTGCCTATTTAGGGACAACCAAAGGTGATGTTTAAACCATTTAATGTTGAACTTCTTAAGGATGAAATTGATGGGGGGGGCGGAGCAGGAATGAAGGCAAGAGACAGAGAGGGATATAAACATGGTATGAGAAAACAGGCAGAAGGGGGAAAGGAGTGAAGAAAAGATAAAGAAAAAAGGCAAAAGAGAAGAGAAAGAAAAGAGGAAGTCTGGGAAAGAGGTAGGAGAGATAAGATAAGGAAGGTAAGAGAGAATGTGGAGGAGGAAAGAAATTGACAAAAAAAGAGGAAAGGGAAAAGGAAGGAGAGAAAGACATAGAGATAGAGAGATAGAAACAGAGAGTAAAACTGTAACTAGTGCAGGGTGAATAGGGCTTTGTCCCAGGGTGCTATAATTTATAAGGCACTGGCAATGCTTGCACTCCTAGAATTAAGAAACAACTGAGCTTAGAGCTTAATTTAGCAAGAATAATCCATTAGGCAGAGTCTGAATGCAGATTGAAGCATACTCTTTTAATTTCTTTTTTTCTTTTCTTTTTTCTTTTTTTTTTTTTGGCAAGGCAATTGGGGTTAAGTGACTTGCCCAGGATCACACAGCTAGTAAGTGTTGTGTCTGAGGCTGGATTTGAACTCAGGTACTCCTGAATCCAGGGCCGGTGCTCTATCCACTGTACCACCTAGCTGCCCCTTAATTTCTTTTTTTTGGTTTTGGGGTTTTTTGGTCTATGTTTTCTTTTGCAACATGGCTCATATGGAAATATGTTTGGCATGACAATACAAGTATAATCTATATCAAAGTACTTGCTTTCTCAGGAAGGGAAGAAGAGAGTTTGGAACTCAAAATTCCAAAAAAAAAAATGTTTAAAAGTGTTCTTAATGTAATTGGAAAAAAGAAATATTTATAAATAAATGCGGGGGGGAATTCATTAAAAGAAGGCACTAAAAAATAAAAATTTAAAAAACAAAAACAAGGCACTATAAGATGGCAGATCTGCCACAGCTACATCCCAGGTCATTTTTTCCTCATTTTGTCCCAGTCAAGGTAGTGCCATTACCCAAGTAGCCTCTTCTGGCTTCCTGGCATCTTAGTATCATAGCCCACAAAAATTGCCATCCACCTCTCTCTTTCTCTCTCTCGCTCTCGTTCTCTTGCTCTCTCGCTCTCTCTGCAACAAAATTGCTACTCTCAGTTTGAGTCTGAAGGAAAAAATAATTTGTTCAGAGGAAAATGGCAAGAGGTGACTTGGTCCCAAAAAATTCTCCCTACTCTTGATTGTGGAGAAAGAAGAATCCTGGCCTTAAACCAAAAATTTCAGGGAAAAGTTAAAATTGGTCACAAATGAATAAACTGCTTACAGGTTTTATCCTCCCCACTGTGGGGCATTGCTTCCACAGGCAACCCTGATCACCACAAATAACCCACAGGCAGCCTGGGGCCACCACAAATCTTTTCTTCAGATGGGGATTTTTCCCATTGGGATCGATCAGTGTCAATGATCAATGTCAATGGTTTCAGGCTGGGAAGGAGGCCATGCAATTTTCTACTTCAGGCAGACCTGTGCCTTGAAGGCTCCCACTGCTTTCTGAAGCTCAGGAAATCGGGGGTGGGGTAAGTCCTTTGAGATCACCTACCTAACTCTGCAAATAGCACGTAAACTTGGGCAAGTCTTCAGCTGTCTGAGATTCATTTTCCTGGTCTGTCCCATGAGAAGTTTGGACCAGAAAACCCAGTTCTGGGGTTTTAATGGACTGAAAGGACACAAAATGGCAAATTCTAATGGGACCCAAAGCAACATCAAGAGAGTTGTGACATCTAGAACAAGAGAGGCGATTGCCCCACTGTACACTGTCTTTATTGCATTCAGTTCTTGGTGCCACATTTCAAGAAGGATGTTAATGACCTGAAGGACTTTTAGAGGAAAGTGACCAAGGGGATAAAGCCCCTCCTCCAATCATTATATCATAGGAGAAAAGGTTGAAGGCACTGGCACTGCCCAGAGAAGATTCAGGGGTGACACAGCAGCTGTCTTCAAGTATTTGAGGAACTGTCACATGTTCCTCAAATGTTAAATGTATAGAGAAATTTTCACATCAATTTTTAAAACTGTGTGTTCCAGATTCTCTTCTTCCCTCCCTCCTTACCCCCTTAAGAACTCAAGCAATTCAATATGTTATACATGTACAGTCATGTAAAACATTTCCACATTAGTCAAGTTGTAAAAAACAGACAAAAAACTTTAGAAAGATGAACTAACAAAAATTGTACTTTAATCTTTATTCAGATACCATCAGTTCTTTCTCTGTAGATGGATTGCATTTTTCAAAAGTCCTTCTGAGAGCATCCTGCTCATCATTTCTTTTTTTTTTTATTTTTTTTGCAGGGCAATGAGGCTTAAGTGACTTGCCCAGGGTCACACAGCTAGTAAGTGTCAAGTGTCTGAGGTCAGATTTGAAAAGGTGCATGACCACTCAATGCAGATGTTGGAAAGAAGATCTTCTGTCAGATGTAGGAGGTCAGTCAGTCGGTCAATAAACATTTATTAAGCCCTACTATGTGCCAAACACTGTGCTAAGTGCTGGGAATACAAAGAAAGGCAAAAGGATGGCCTCCCTGCCCTGTCCATGACCAAACAGGGAAGACAGCATGCAAACTATATACAAGCAGATTATGTACAAGATAAACAGGAAATAATGAACAGAGGGCAGGGACTAGAATTAAGATGGATCAGGAAAGGCTTCCTGTAGAAGTTGGGCTTTAGCTAGGAATTGAAAGAAAGTAGAGGATGACAGGAGGTAGAGAAGAGGAAGGAAAGGATTCCAGGGATGGGGACAGCCAGAGAAAATGACTAGAGTTGGGAGGTAGTGTGTCTTGTTTGGAAAACATTGAGGAGTGGGGCAGCTAGGTGAAGCAGTAGATAGAGTGCCGGGACCTGAAGTCAGTTGGGAGGACCTGAGTTCAAATATGACCTCAGACACTTATTAGCTGTGTGACCCTGGGCAAGTCACTTGACCCCAATTGCCTCAAGAAAACCCCAAACAGACAAACAAAAAACTAGCAAGGAGACCAGGGCCACTGAGTAAGTGAGCCCTGCCATGAGAATCTAGATGGGATACACCAGGGGAACTTCTCTGCCTGAGGACGATGTCTTCTCCCCATCACTGTCATGGTCGAGGTGTCATGGTGCAAGCCTCCAGGCCAGTCTCACTCAGGACTGGTCCTCACGCAGGGAGCCCAGACTGCACCAGCAAAGGCCTTCATTTACATGCCATGCTTGCTGCCCTGCCCCAGCCCCTGTGCATCAACATTTGCCTGGCCCCTCAGACCCTTCACCAGCTGAGTGGGCTTTGTTCTGCTTACTACGGGCCTGGGTTTTGTGTATCCTGTTGTGCTTCTGCTCTGGCCTCCAGTATTTATAGTATTTATTGTCTTTCTTTCCGTGACTTACCTGGTTTCTGTCTCAATGCTCATCAGACTGTTGTATTCCAAGCAGCCCCAAGACGTCCTCCCTCTGGCCTCAGCCACCCATGGACCGGCCTGACAGTGGATGGGGTGCTGCACCCCTTTTCCTTCTTTTTTTTTTGTTTTTTTGTTTTTGGTTTTGGTTGGTTGGTTTTTGGTTTTTGTTTGGGGGGTGGGGGTTGTGGGGCAATGGGGGTTAAGTGACTTGCCCAGGGTCACACAGCCAGTAAGTGTCAAGTGTCTGAGGCCGGATTTGAACTCAGGTCTTCCTGAATCCAGGGCCGGTGCTTTATCCACTGAGCCACCTAGCTGACCACCCCTTTTCCTTCTAAACCCCAGAGGTTTAATCTGGAATTTCTCCAATTGCCCTTCCCCATCCTCAGTCCCTCCCAGGCCCAGTTGGAAACCTGGGCTTGCTGATGACCTCGCCACCCCTTCAATGTTTAATATCAGCCTGAGCCTCGTACAAAAAGCACCCAGACTTGAGTTTTATCATTTGCAAAGTAGAGACAACAAAAAACTGTCTCTCCTCACATAGTGTTGTGAGAAAAGCAATGGAATCACAGACAAGAAGGCCAGCTTATGGAATTTATTATGTACTTTACTTGAATTTATTATACATTATATACTTAAAAAGAAAAGCAAGCTCTATGGGCAACTATGTGGTGCAACGGATAGAACTCTGGGGGTCATGTCAAGAAGACTTGAGTTCAAATCCGGAATCGGAAAGTTACTAGCTGTCACTACTAGGTTGGTACCCTAAAAGAGATTTTTAAAAAGTTGAATTCAAAATTAGGGTGATGCCCATCATTTGGGGAAAGGCTGAACAAATTGTAGTATGAGATTAGGATGGAACACTATTGTGCTGTAAGAAATGATATGGGGCGGCTAGGTGGTGCAGTGGATAAAGCACCGGCCCTGGATTCAGGAGGACCCGAGTTCAAATCCAGCCTCAGACACTTAACACTTAACTAGCTGTGTGACCCTGGGCAAGTCACTTAAGCCTCATTGCCCTGCAAAAAAAATTAAAAAAAAAAAAAAAGAAATGATGAGCAGGATGCTCTCAGAAGGACTTTTGAAAAATGTAATCCATCTACAAAGAAAGAACTGATGGTATCTGAATAAAGATTAAAGTACAATTTTTGTTAGTTCATCTTTCTAAAGTTTTTTGTCTGTCTTCTTTCACAACTTGACTAATGTGGAAATGTTTTACATGACTGTACATGTATAACATACTGAATTGCTTGAGTTCTTAAGGAGGTAAGGAGGGAGGGAAGAAGAGAATCTGGAACACATAGTTTTAAAAATTGATGTGAAAATTTCTCTACACATTTAACAGGGAAAATTCTAAATAAATAAATTATTTTTAAAAAAGAAAAAAAGAAAGTTACTAGCTGTGTGTCCCTGGACAAGTCACTTAACCTATCTGCCTCAGTTTCCATAAAGTGGGGATAATAATAGCAACCTTGTAGAGTGGTTGTAAGGATCAAATGAGAAAATATTTGGAAAGTGCTTAACTGAGCTGGTACATATTTGTTTCCTTCCTTCCTTCCTTCCTTCCTTCCTTCCTTCCTTCCTTCCTTCCTTCCTTCTTTCCTACATAATAGAAACTAGCCATTTCACATACCTCTGTTAAACAACATATGTGGAATTGTTCATTGTATTTGGTGTTGGTTAAGTTCAAAAAAAATTTTTTAATGGAAAAATAAAGCACTTTAAAAAACGTAAAGTGCTACAGAAAATGTGAGTTATTGTTGTTAGTGGTATTAGTTATAGTAATAACTGTAAAATGAAATATGGTATAGTGGTCAGAGAGCTGGCTTTCAGGGTCAAGAAGACATGGGTCCCAGGCCTGCTTTTGATGTATCCTAGATATTTGACCCTGGGGAAGTTCCTTAGTTTTGGGTGGAACAGTTGCTAATCCTCAGTGGTAAAAGGAGGTTCCTCACTTGGTGTTCCCTATACCAAGGAAATTTCAGATCTGGTCCAAAAACAACATAGTAATAACATGCATCAGGAAGGCTCAGGCACAAAGTAGGTTTCTCAAAACTGATGTAAACCAATGGGAGGCACCCAAGCCCCACCCTCTCCAAATCTACCTGGGGCATTTTGTTGGGGGACCAGGGAGGTCTCATTGTGGCTACCAGTCACTTGCAGTCCAGGAATAAAATAGCTGGGTCTGCCAGAAAAAGCAGGAAGTTAGTGAAGCTTTCACGGACGCTCTCAAGGTGTACCTACTCAACCATGGTGGTGTTCTAAAAAAAAAAAAAATGCTGTTTCTGCTAGAGTACTCTGAGGCCCTTTTGTTGGGCAAGAAAGACCCTGGTCTGGGCTTGAGGCCTTGAGGCCAGAGTCAGGGTGGTTTCTAGAGAACGATACTTCATTGGAGATGCCCCCGATGGGGGCTCCAATCCAGGCTGCCCTCTCTACAACAAAATGTCACTTGGGCTGGCACTGTCCTTTCATACTCGGCCATCCCTTCCTGAAAGACAGCAAACTGAACTATACTCTGAGTCTTGGCACCAAGACTTGCTGAAGCCTGGGAACAAAGAAAGCAGCTTCGAAGCATCCTCTCCACCCCAGTTGGAAGGAGCAAAGGGCTGGTTTCCTCCAAACTGACCTGGAAGCCATCAGCCACTTCATCCTTCCTGAAGCAGAGCTGATTCTTGACTATGTGAATATCCTTACAAAGAATTAACATGCAGCTGGAGTTGTGGCTCTTACCATTTCCCTGCAGGAAAGGGCTAGGGCTCGGTAGCAGGGGTAGGGGGTAAGGGTAAGGGGGTGGGAGGGAGGGTTTTGTTTTGCTTTCCCCAGCTTAATAAACCAAGTATTTGGGACCTCAGCTTCCAGAGCCTCACTACCAACACCAAATGAAAACCATCTGTACAGATAAAACAGTTAGGACCCTTCGGACTACAGTGGGACCTAGATGTGTGGTTCATTCCATTTCAGAGAAGCCACTTTATTTGGGTGGGTGTGTTTTTTTTTCTCCCGATACAGAAGAAGCTTCAGTCAGTGCATAGGAAACAGGAAGGAACCTGTTGTTTTAAATAGCAGAGGGCAGGAGAATTGACTCATTATAGTCTGCCCATTCAGTGAGTGACAGAGCAGCTTAGCAAGCCGGGCAGACCCCATCTAGGGCCTAGGGCCCTACCCTTCTCCATCCCCTAAGCTGGTGCCTCTCCCTTTGTCCCTCCCTTACCCACCAGGCAATCTCCAAACTGCTGGTCAAGGTTAAGCGCTGGGGGAAGGGTGCGATTCACCCATGAGACAGGAAAAATCCCTCTCAGGCCCTTTCAGTGGGAATTAGTCTAGCAAGATGTCTTCTGTGACCCTAGCTCTGAAGAAGAGAAAAAAAGGGGGGGTTAAAATCCCATAAGAATACCTGGAAGTTAGACAATATCCTGCGCTCCTCCCTCTTCCCTCCCCTGCTCCCTGCCCATACCTTGTTTTACTCTAAGGGCTGGATTTTCCTTGACAACTGTGTGTTTTCACTCTGAAGTAAAGCATAGGGAGGGATTGTCCAGGGAAAGACAGCAGAGGGAGTGGGGGTGGGGGGAGAAGCCAACTTCACTTCATCTCCAGGGGAAGAAAAATCAAAGAACCCCCCAAGGGACCCCAAAGGACTGCTGAGCTGCCATTTTGCATTGATTCTGTCATTGGAATCATCAGGCATCCCTACCAGACCCGCACCCCCCCAAAACTAGCCATCCTAGTCAGGGGACCCAGTGATCCAGGTTTTCTTCTAAAATGCAGAAGGAAGTGGGGCAGTTAGGAGTCGAGGTTGATGGCGCACCGGCCCTGGAGTCAAGAGTACCTGAGTTCAGATCCGGCCTCTGATGCTTGACATTTACTGGTTGTGTGGCCCTGGCCAGGTCACTTGACCCCAATTGCTTCATTAAAATAAATAAATAAATAAATAAAATGCAGAAGGAGGAACCTAGTTTGACACTCTGCTTGGCCTCTCTTTCCTTTGGAGAGGAAAACTTCTTATCCCAGGCCCTCATTTGTAAAGCAGCCCTTGGGACTAAGGTCGTGTACTTTAATAAGAAAAAAATTTAAGGGACCAAACCAGGGAGCCTTGGGACTGACAGATGTGAATTCTGTTTCCAAGGGACTCCAGCTGTGAACACCAACAGGCCTCATCGCTCACAGACCTGTCTTCACACAGGCCACTCATTTTTGGCTTACAGATGGATTCTGGCCCCTCAGAAGTGCTGCCTTGCAGATGCCTGGTTCAGTAATCACCCAGGGCTCAGGCTCATACCCTTAGGGGCCTTCTTCCTTAAGGCATGGAGCCATTTCAACATACAGTTTGACCTAGAAAATTTGCCTGCTCTGGGGAGATGGTGGATGATCTGGTCAGATGATTCTAAATGGGTTCAAATCTTTGGCTCCGCCACTTGCTGTGTGATCTTAGAGGAGTCACTTAAACTCTCTCCGGACCTCAGTTTCCTCATCTGTAAGATGAGATTGGGTTAGATCTCTTGAGATTCCTTCCCAGTCTAAATTCTATGGTCTTGTGACTTGTGTCAACAGCAATGAATAAATAATTCATCCTGTAATAGCTCACGGGGCAGCTAGGTGGCACAGTGGACAGAGCACCGGCCCTGGAGTCAGGAGTACCTGAGTTCAAATCCGACCTCAGACACTTGACACTTACTAGCTGTGTGACCCTGGGCAAGTCACTTAACCCCATTGCCCCGCAAAAAAAAAAAAAAAAAGCTCACACGGTTATGTTTTACAAAGTGCTTTTCTCATCCCTTAGCTAAATAGTGCAATTATGATTATTCCCATTTTATAATGAGGAAACTTAGGGATGAAGTGTCTCTTCCAAGCTTATAGTGGGAGTAGATGAAGCTCAAGGAGGTTTCAGCGACTTATCCAAGGCTGAATGGCTAGCAAGTGCAAAGCCAGAAATCAAAGCCTCCAACCAGCTGGAGAGTTGATTGTTAACTTTCAGTGTGAGCATTTACACCTTGGAAACAGGAAAATGCTATAAATCAAGGTTTGATTTTTTTTTTTGATTGTCTAGAGTTAAAGTGATGGAGAAAATGGCAATAATGGAGAATAAATTTCAAAGTGTTTCATGTATACATTTTGGGGGGAGCAAGAGCTGGTTGTTAAACAATTGTTGTTCAATCATTTCAGACTCTGTGACCCCATTTGGAGTTTCCTTGGCAGAGATACTGGAGTGGTTTGCCATTTCCTTCTCCAGCTCATTTTACAGATGAGGCACCTCCCTGCCTCAAACAATTACCAGCATGCTACTGCCTACAACCCACCAATCTCCAAAAATTCTTTGTGTGTGTGTGTGTGTGTGTGTAGTTTTATTGCATTTCTATCTCCCAATGAAAGGGACCAGGTGACCAGGTGTTGTAATGGACATGTGAAACTCCACTTGTAGAAAGGTGGGCAATCAATGTCACAATGGATAGTCTTGTTCCCCATGGCACTGGAGATGGGCCGAGTTCTCTTAAAAGACACATACACATGGGACACCTAGGTGACGCAGTGGATAATGCACCGGTCCTGGATTCAGGAGGACCTGAGTTCAAATCCAACCTCAGACACTTGACACTAGCTGTGTGACCCTGGGCAAGTCACTTAACCCTCATTACCCCGCAAATAAATAAGTAAATTCGTTAATTAATTTAAAAGACACATACACACACAAAACTCCCACAAAGTTTCCATTTTCTACCAACCCATTCCCTGTACCTTTGAGGTGTTAGGACAGCCCACAGTACAGGCCTTTCTGCAGCTGAGTAAAAGTGGGGATGGGACTATCAGGCTTCCAGTCCTGGTTATTCATTCTGGGCTGTGACCTCTAGGGTCCCTGTCTGGGCTGTAGGGTTGGAGTGAGTAGGAAGAGTGAGTCAAGGAGAAGGGAGTGGAGGGCAGCACAGTCTACAGCTCTGCTTACCAGTGCTGGCTGTGTTCCTTGGGAGTTGGGAGTGGGGGTGGGGGTAGGGATGGACAGCTGCCTCTGGGGCCAGTGTGGGAAAGATGTGGGTTGCTTTTGTAGCCCAAGCTGCCCGCTTTGCTCAGTGGAGGAGCTGAGCTTCCTCTGACTTCCTTTCCAGCTGCAAGAGGCCACATACATCCAAAGAATCTTGAAGTCAGTAGAGCCACTTCATTCTCTTCCCATTGGTCTTCTCTGATAGCCAAACACAAAAGCCTGGGAAGTTTCCCAGACCCTCTTGCCCCTGAAGCAAAACTGCGGCAGGCTGGCCTCCCCCTTTAAGGAACTGGTTTTATGGGTGCCTTGCTGACCTATCAAAAGACCCTGGACAAGGCAGATACAGGAGTGATGCCAGGGAGATGCAGAGAGAAAGATGGCAGTGCAAAATAAGTATAATGCCCCTACTCAGAGGAAGCTTGTTCCCAGAAGGCCTGCCTCTGATGCTGCTCGGAGATATGATGCATGATTAGCTTAGAATCGTCTGAACCTATAGCATTTTGTGTATGCATAAAGGAGAACGGGATTGCTGACTGATGGAGAGACTGGAGGAGAAAGAGAAATGAAGTTTGAGAGAGATGGAGGAGAGAGATAAGTTTGGCAATATCCAAATAGCTAATTGAAGCCCTTAGCCAAAAGACATATGGGAGAGACTGTACCCCCAACACATCCCTTGTGTCCAGCATCTATACTCCCAAAGACTGCTAAGAACAGACGGCCCCAGTGAGATTGTGCTCTCTCTGGATGAGCTGAGATTGATTTTACTTCTTTTGTGTTTTCCGATGCTTGCTCTAATCTCCATAACTTTCCTGATTTCTGTTTATTGTTCCGTTAGATAAATGGGTTTGCTCCCCGAGGTCATTTTTTTGTGTACCAAGTGTTTGGTGGGAGGGAACTCAGCTGGAAAGAGCTATTAACCTCTCTTGAATAACCAGTGAAAGTGACTTTTATTCTGAAGCCCTATAAGAACACCATACCCCTAGACTACAAATATTTGAACTGTGATAGACATAACTCTAGCCCAATACCCCTCCTGGAAATATGAGAGTAAAGAAGCGATTGCCCAGTCGGAGCTATCTTGGATTCTGCCAACCCCTTCCCAGCTAGGCAACTGATGATGCTGAGAAAGGTTCTCATCTTCCCTCTCTGCAAAGTTGGAAATTAAAGTCTCCTTTATGGGATAGTTCAGATGCCTGATGTAATATCTATCTTTCTCTCCATGAAAGTGGATAGAAGTGGGCCAAGCCAAATAAAGTCAACAAACATTTATAAAGCACCTACTACTATGCTAAGTAAAAAGAAAGAAAAAATGTTAGAATTTTTTCTTCTTCCATATATACATGCATATATGTACATATGTGTGTGTGTATGGAAGCACTTCCCAGTTCTCGTCACTGGGGGTCTTTAAACAAAGGCTGGATGACCATTCTTTTGGAGAGGTTGTAGAGGTGACTTCAATTCCGATTGGGTTGGACTACACGGCTCCTGAAATCCCTTCTGATTGTGTGTTGCTATGATTTTTCTTCACTCCTTATCAGGGTTATAAGAGCAATTCTAACCTTTCGTGTCACTTCACTGCTCAGATGCTCCAGGGTGCTTACAAAAATGGTCCAGTATCCTTAGTCTGGCTTTCAAGACTCTATAATCTGGCTCCAATCTAGTTTTGCAATATTTTAGCCTACTAGTCTCCCTCATGCACCTGATGCTCCAACAAAAACAAATCATGTGTCATCTTCCAAACAGGTCCTCCACTTTCCTGTCTCCGTGCTGGTCCCTGTACCTAGCATACCGTTGTCCCAGCTCTATCTGCCAAAATTCCGCTATCCTTCGAGGCCCTGCTACCTCAGATGTCTCCTCCTGCACGACTTATTCCCTGATCATCCCAGAGGGTAGTGAGCTCAACCTCCCGTGTCTCGTGCAGCACTCACATCTAACACTGATGGCATTTACCACATTCTGCCCTAGTGATTTATGGGCAGGTCTTCTTTCTCCTAAAACAAGGGACTATGCCCAATTCCTCTTTGTATTCCCTGAGCCCTTTTAGCCTCACCTGTAGCTAGCCAATAAATATTTCTTGCATTGAATTGATCTGAATTTATCCCAGCCTAACACTATTTTAGTGGAAAAAAAGACGACTTTATCTTCAGAAACAGAAATAAACAGGGTTAATCCTTCTCTCTCCCTGATCCCAAAGAGCTTGGTGTTTGGAGTGGGAGGAGGTGCAGTGAAGGTTGCTTTATTTCTCTCTTAAATCAAATGCTTTCTAGGGAGGAACCTTGTTCTCTTTCTACTCTTTCCCTGCAACCTTTATTCCAAAGCTTTTTTAGGGTGACCAGGTTACAGAAACAATAGAAACAGCTGATGAAAAGCAAAAAATTTTCCAAGAGTTGGAGTGGTCCCTATCCTAGGAGACTGACAGAACCAAAGATAAAATTATTGATGCAGGAAGAAGGTTCGTGTGCTACATTTGGAGCCAGAGGAGAAACTAGGTTCAAATCCCAGCTCTGCTACTCACTCCCTGTGTGACTTTGAGTAAGTTATTTAATCTCTCCTGGTCTCCTTTTCCTTCTTGTCCATAAAATGAGGGGATTGAACTGGATGGCTTTGGAGCACCTTACAACTCTAGCCTAACTAACTTCAGTAGCTCAGTGATTCAACAATTCCTTCTCTTTCCTGCTTATTCTTTCCTTTCCTACTGGAAAGTAAGGAGACAAAGGAAAATGGTAATGAGTAATGGGCCCTAAAAACCCAAGAAGCTAGAAGAACTAAAGTATGGAAGTTCTAGAGAGTTAGAAGATAAAGAGCAGCAGCTGTGGTTTTCACTGGATTTCCTTCTCCATCGCTTCCTTCAGGCCCACAAACAAAGCCTGTTTTACTAACAGTCTCTCCAAATGGCAGAAATAGAAGTATAATGACTCAAGGCCAGATACCCAAAGCAGGACCCTAGAGTACATCATCAGTGGGCTCCAGTCATGAGGGTTGTCTTGTCTTCCTGAAGCTGTGTTAAGAAGCAGCCCCTACTAATCACATTCCAGTCAATTCAACCAACATTAATTAAGCGCCTAACATGGGCGATGTACTGCTCTGCTAGTGCTAAGGATGCCAAATGAAAGTGAAATAATTTCCTGCCTTCAAGGAGCTTACTGCCAGCCGAATAGGCGGTCCCCAATGAGACCACAATCTAGCACTACTAAAAAGGGGATGCTTTTGAAACATGTGCTTATTTTGGAGGAGAGAAAACTCTTCCCCTTGGAGTTGACAGGACAGAAAGGAAGCCTAGACAAACATCTAAAGCAGAGGTTCTTAACCTTTTTTGTGTCATATAGAGGTTCTTAACCTTTTTTGTGGCTATAGCAGACTGGGTGATACGAACCCCTTCTCGGAATCACATTTTTAAATACATAAAATAAAATAATAAGAATATAAAGAAAACAAATACTGTTGAAATACAGTTACCAAAATATTTTTTAAAACCCTGATGTAGATATTAAGAACCTTTGACATAGAACAACTCTTCAAGCACTGCCTTAAAATATCCACATGCAAAATATTTGCTTTCTCCTTCCTCACTTCTTCTGCATCTGCAGGGCATAAATGGTCTCTAAAGTCTGAACTGTGGTTTCCAGAGGAAGGAGTAATATCCTAATAGAGCCCCCTGGAATTAGAGTTAGAATGGGCCCAATGCTAGAAGACAATCACAGGACTGTCAGAAGAAAGCTCCTGCATTCCACACCAAGGTTGTTCCACAGACCAGCAGCCACCCTTTCCTCTGGTGCCTGAATCAGAGGAGAGCAAGCTATTACCAAAAACAAAACAAAAAAATTCTTTCAAGGAGAACAGCTGTGAAGTGCTTGTAGCTCATGCCCTAACCTATTCATGTGTGGACCTGAATTCTGCAAAGGAAAAGAGGAGCTGGAAGATAGAAGCTAAAGACCATGAACTAATAGATTGGACTTCTGTGCATTAGGGAATTCAAGAGGCCAACCGATGATGAGGTTACTCTTGGAGCCAGGAGCCAATAAAGAGATATTCAATCCTCTCAAGGTTGTCACATCAGGCCACACCTGCTATACGTAACAATTGACTTGACTGCTTTCCCCAAATTGAAGTTTTTAACTGACTAGGTTATATTCATAACAGGAAAGTGATTCCAAAGTTCAGCCAGGCAGAATTTAAGATCATAGATTTAGAGGTAGAAAGGTCTGTAGAGATCACAGAACTGTACATTTAAAAGTGGAAGGGATCTTAAAGGTCATTAAGTCTACCCCCCTCATCACAGATGAAGAAGTCGAGGCCCAAAGAGGTTAAGTGATTTACCTCCGATCAAATAAATGGAACATGGCAAAGCCAGGATTGGAATCCAAATCTTCTGACACCCAATCCAGTGTTCTTTCTACCATTCCACAATACTGTATCTCCTAATATGGCCCACTCTTTCTCAGAGTCTAGATTGGCTTAATACTCAACTGTTCTGATATTTTTCAGGGGCTTCCCAATATTTGGTAATGAATTCCTTTATTGATCAAAATACAGGTCACGCTTTAAAAAAAAATCTGGCTTACATAAACTGAAGTACAGCTTATAATTATGCTTTTAGTATGCAATAGATGGTAGTAAAGATGACATATTGTGGGAAGATTGGGAAATGATGAAGACAAGGAGGAGAAATAAAAATGAGTAAGATATCCTTGTTTGCATTGAGAACAAATGTTTTAAAAAAACCTTCATGGTAAATATTGTTATACAATAGATTTATGTAATTACTTTTGCAATGCCTATATATATATATATATACATATATATATTTACCTTTATATATGCCTATATATATACATATATATATTTACCTTTCAAAAAGATTTTATTTTAGTGTCATCTTTGGAGGTCACCTATGGAGTCAACTCCCTCACATAGACACCCCTGAAAAGTTACCCCAGGTTCGAGGTAATTTTGGTTTCACCTCTACTTAAAAGCATAGTTTGCAACCCCTAACTAATATCCCTTTACTAGACCAACCATAAGACACATGAGTTCAGACTAAAAGGCATGGTTTTACATGTTGGTCAGTTGATATGTTGGGGATCTGTCCCAAGAAGCCCCAGGAGCAGATATCCTCCAGTCCCTTTGCTTCCAAGAGCTTAGTCTGTCCTCCCCTCACTTCAACTCCTTCTTGCTTGTCACTTCATCTCTGTCTTCCCAGTGAGACAGAACTTACTCCAGGTAGGGAGTGGTAGAGTAGGCAGTCTTATACTGGCATGATTTCTATTTAATTTTTTTTTGCAAGGCAATGAGGGTTAAGTGACTTGCCCAGGGTCACACAGCTCGTAAGTGTCAAGTGTCTGAGGCTGGATTTTAACTCAAGTCCTCCTAAATCCAGGGCTGGTGCTCTATCCACTACACCACCTATCTGCCCCCTAAATTTTTTTTTAATTAACAAGCATTTTTTTCTCCCTTTCATCTTACTCCCCTAAGGAAAGAAAAAGAAAAAAGAAAAACAAAACCCTTGTAACAAATACATATAGCAAAGTTCCCTCAATGACCATGTCCAGAAATGCTTCTTTCATTCTGCAGATTGAGTCCATCACCTTTCCAAAAGGAGGTGGGACAATCCTCCATCATGGATACCCTGGAATTATGCATAGTTGCTCACTGCATTAATCAGAGTTCTTAAGTCTTTTGAAGGTGTTTTTACAATGTTGTTAGTGTATAAATAATTCTAGTTCTGCTCACTTCACTTGGCATCAGTTTGTACAAGCCTTCCAAGATTTCTCTGAAACCATCCCATTCATAATATCTTATGACACATCAGCACTCCATTACATTCTTGTTTTGTTGTTGTTGTTTTTTTTGTTTTGTGGGGCAATGAGGATTAAGTGACTTGCCCAGGGTCACACAGCTAGTAAGTGTCAAGTGTCTGAGGCTGGATTTGAACTCAGGTCCTCCTGAATCCAAGGCCAGTGCTTTATCCACTGCACCACCTAGCTGCCCCTACTCCATTACATTCTTATGCCAAAATATGTTCACCCATTTCCCAGTTGATGGAAACTGACATGATTTCAAGAGCAAGAAGAAGGCTTCCCAGTCCTCAGAACTAGTTCTACTACAACTACTGAGCATCAGCTTTGGAAGACTTGACTTGCAGATAGCTGGGCAACAAGAGGAGTTGAGGGAAGAGATGGTGTTGTTATCAGCCAATAAACTAGCAGAAACAGCTAGATGGTACAATAGATAAAGTTCTGGGCCTGGAATAAGTTTAAATCTGACCTCAGAAGTTTATTAGTTGTGTGACCCAGCTTAAGTCACTTAAGTTCTGTCTGCCTCAGTTTCCTCATCTGTAAAATGGAAATAATAATAGTACCTGCCTCCCAAACTCATTGTGAGGATAAAATAAAGTAATATATGTAAAGTTCTTTGCAAAACTTAAAGCTCAATATAAATGGCATTATTGTGATTCTTGCTTGTCCTTCATTCTTGAAGAAGATCATGACATCAGGAGGTCATGTCATAACTTGCAGTGATTTCGATTTAAGTGAGGGAAGGCTGTGCAAGGTCACCAACCTCCCTTTCTTCTCTTGAGCCTGGGTCCAGTGTCAAGCAAGATATATATCAAGACAACTGGAGATGGTACTGGATGTTTGAGGCAATTGGGGTTAAGTGACTTGCCCAGTGTCACAAAGCTAGTAAGTACCTTAGGTGAAGTGAGATTTGAACTCAGGTCCTCCCAACTTCAGGGTCAGTGTTCTATCCACTGTGCCACCTAGCTGCCCCTATCGTTAATAACGGAGTTAATAACTCCATAAGTATAACACCAAAAGTAACTGGTATTTCTCTCTCCTTAAACAATTTCCCCTGATATTGGACTTGGAGCTAGGTAGACCTGAGTTCTAATCCTGTTCAGACATTAGGCAAGTAATTTAACCTCTCTCAACCTCAGTCTCTTCATCTACAAAATGAGGATGGTAGTACCTACCTGAGATAGTGCATACAAAAGTAGTTTTTGCACTTTAAAATGCTATAAAATATTATCAAGATAGCACCTTGCTCAGAGTAAGAGTTGAATCAAATTGAATTAAATTGGAAAAGGGGCCATCAAGAACTGACTTGATTAGCCTTCAAGTAGCTGAAAAGTTTTAGGAAGGGAGTAGGGGCTAACTTGTTCTTCATGAATGACCAAGAGAAAGGAAATTAAATTGAATCAAAACAGAAGTGATTGTAATAGGAGCATCAGGGTGATAAAATATGGGAATGGGCAGCCAGAGGAGGCTGTGCCCTGGAGGCCTTCAAGAGAACGAACCCCGATTGGTTTGGTCGTTTGGTCATTGGCCAGAAAGCCAAGATCTGCACCCAATGATTTCTTGATTTCCCTTCCAGCAGAATGTCTTAATTCTATGAGCAGCCAGTTTGCCTTTATTAAAGACATTATTGAAGGGATAGCTTTGTTATATTCTATATAATATAATATACGCTTATAATATGAGGTTATGAATGATCTTATTATACAGTTCCATCTGTAGAGTTCTTTGTGCTGGTAAGGAGACTTCTAGAGGTACTTTTCCTCAAGTATGCTTGGCTCTGTTCGATTCAATTCAATATTCATTAAATGTTTCCTATGTGTGAGGCACTGTGCCAAGTACTGGGTATATTTCAATAAAGTGACAGATCTTTGACCATATGTATGATTGAGTGTCTCCTCCAAAGATGAGAATTGCAGTCCACGGTCCTGCTGTGAATTCCCCATAGGGTTCTACCCCAACGCTGGGAGAGAGTGGGTTTTGCCCTAGATTTCTGGATGTTGTGTGGATGTCCACAGATATGAAAGCTACTCATAAGGTATCCACGGTTCAGTAGCCCGTCTTACTGTTTCTAGCTACCTTAGGAACAGACTATACGTAACTGAGATCTTTTCTAGTGTGTATATAAACTCATATTCATATATATGAATATATGTGTGTGTATGAGGGTGTCGATAGCTTACATCTTAGTCCAAAACTATAACAATCCATTGACTTCTGAACCATCTGTCAGATATCTCCAGATCCGAAGCTCATTAAGTAGATTATCCATCTAAGCCCCCAAACCTTTTTTATCTAATGGTCCTTATTTCTTCCTACCCTGTTTCCTCTCTCACTCAGCCCCATTACTTCCTGCCTCATTCAGAGTTGGAGCCTCTCAAATCCAAGCTGCAGAGGCCTGACACCTGGCAAGTAGAAGGCAAGAACCAAGGTCAAGTGGGGAGCAGGGTCCCAACAGCTGGCAAGCAACCTCTCTGGTCTGGGACACTGTCTACCCAGTGAGTATTACCTCCTGCAGACTTCAATGGGGAAAGGAAGGAGGCCAAGGGGAGGGGCCCAGTCATGGTGGGGAGCCTCTCAGGCAAGGCATCTGCTTCCCTGGCCACCTGGGCTGAGTGGGAAGAAGTAAGGGGGGGAGGAGTGGGGGTCTTTGTTGGTCAATGCAGCCTCAGCTTGGGAATCCTGCCAAGCATCGGCTCCCTCCTTGGTGGTGCAAGCAGCCTGTTCCTTTCAATGATCTCCCTCCTCCTCTCCACCCCACCCCCACCTTCAGCTGCTGTCTGCAGGGAGGAGGAGAAAGAAAAAGAAGAAAAAAAAAAAAGGTATTTCAAGCAAACTGCCCTAAGAAACAGAGCTGGTTACTGAGAAACATCTGGCTTTCTGCCCTTCCTTGGACTCCCAACTGCCACCCCAATTCAGGCCTGGGGTGTTCCTTCCCTTGTAAGTCCCCATGTGCGCGCGCGCGCGCGCACACACACACACACACACACACACACACACACACACACACACACACACACACCAGTCACTTTCTTGGGTTGGCTCCAGCAGGGTTTCCTAATAAGTCATCAGTAGGAACCTGCCCTCCCATCTTCTCTCCTCTGCCAAGTCTGCCACCACCTGCAGATGGCAGGGGTAGGAGGGGGTGGGGAGGCTTGATTAGTTGATGAGATATTTATCAAGTGCCCAAAATTCACTGGCACTAGCATCTAGTCAAGGGAGGAAGTGGCAAATGGGGAGGGGGAGTATCCCACCCTTGATCGAAATCAAAGGTCTGGAAATTTCCCCAGAGATCCCAGACCGAACTTCCTAGGTCCCTGGGTATAGCCCAAACAGCAACCCACCTCCTGCTGGGTGAAGATTTTTGCCCTCACTCCTGGCAAGTGGGTAGAAATTGAAACTAAATGACTTCAAATTTCCCTTCCTACATTAAGATTCTATGATTCAGTGCCCGTGGGTTCTGGAGATTTTCTTTTTCCTCTGTGGGATGAAGGATTGCCCATTTCTTTGAAGTTGGTTAGCAGTAAAAATAATAATAATAATAATAATAATAATAATAATAATAATAAAGTTTGGCACCTCTTTCTGATAGACGCGGTTTGGTGATGGGTGTTGGGGGAGAGCAAGAAGGGGATGGGGAATCTAACAGGTTGTGGTCCTTAGCCCTTCCAGAAAGGACTTAATTTGACTGACTTGTCTGCCCAGGACTCACCTTTCTAGCCCAGTCTTGGAAATAAAGGAAAGGGCTTGTCCCTGCCCCTTCCCCCAAGTCCTGGGGGAAGATGCTCAAAGCAAGGATTTGCTGCTATTTGTCCTAGTCATAATTTGTGGTACTTGTCACAGATGCAAAAAGTCCTACTTCAGCCTCTCGTGACAACTCACTCTTTGTTTGGCTCCTGCACAATCCTCACCTGAGTCCCTTACCTGGGAGTTCCCAGAATGCCCACCTTTTCCCTTCATCAAAGGGGACTAGAATTCTAGGAAGTACAATGGGGTTAACAGGAAAGGCTGATCCTCTTTCTGTGCCCGGTATTCGGTAGGAATCTCGGTCCCTTTATGACTAATAATAGGTGACAGCTTCTCTCCTGACCAATTGAGTCCCATGTCCCGTTCTTATCAAGAAGCCACTGCCACACCAGGCTAAGTGGCAATGGACTATTTACCCAGGATAACCACAGTACCCAAGCACACAGCCACCAAACCAGCATCTAAAAAGCCAACAAGGGTGGGGCCAAGCCCTCAGTAAGTCCTAGATCCCTGAGAAAGGACACAGTGACAAGATAGCCATTCTCTCCCATGCCTATTGCCCGGATGTTTTGATTCCTGCCCTTTGTAATTATTCCTACCGACTTTCTTGCTCTGGCTTGATTCTGCGATTCAGGCAGGTCAACTACCTTCCCTTCCCCCCATCCATCAGTCGGGTGATTCAGAAACATGTCAGATACTGTCTGAGAAATTCCCAGACAGCAAAACCTTACAGGCTGCTGCCCCTCCTGGTCTATCTCCACAGTAACATTCTTCCCCTCTAGGGCTGAGCAGGGAGAGACCCCTCCTGATCTGAGAAACCATGGGGCCAAATGCACTTTCTCTCTAGCCCAGTTCATTTGCATTTCCCCTTATTGGCCACCCGTCCGTGCCTCTGCTAACCACAAAGGTCTGAGGAAATCTTCCCTCCTCCCCCCAGACCAGAGTCACAAATATATGGGTATTATATGAGCCCAGGGAGAGATGGGTAAGAGACTCAGGTGAGGATTACACAGGAGCCAAATAAAAGGTGCGTTGTCATTAGAGCTAGAACTAGGACATTTTGCATCTCCGGATGAACTCTGACTAGAGCGATCCATACTAAATGTATCCACAGCTGACGGAGGTGGGGGTGGGGTGGGAGAGAAGAAGGAAACAGTCAAACAACAAGCAAGTGTTTACACATGTAAGGCTCTCTGCAAACCTTACAATGCTACATAAATGCTAGCTATTATTATTACTATTTGCCAGGCACTATCCTAAGACTAGGGAGGCTAATCCTGGCTGCTGCCTGAGAGGTCATGGGGGTGGAGACAGAGCAAAGAGGGGGTGGGGCAGGAGCGCACCCCCACTACATTGGGTAGCTTCCTAAATTACCTAGTTTTTCTTACTCATTTGACGCTCTCTGTTCTTTATACCTTGCTGAAGTGTGTGTCAGTATGTTCTAAATTCATCTTCCTGAGGCAAAGCCTGAGTCCCCTCACCCTAGTTACAGGTTTGAACATCACCATCCCCCCCAAACCTATCTTATATCTTCTGCCCTCTCCCTCTGCTACTACCTGTATCCATGCCTCTTCCTCTAATCTAAACCCAACTGAATAGTTTTCAACCATAAATCCTTCCTCTTCCCCTCAAAATTAGCATGCTTCCATTATTTCTCCTCAAGCTCTGCCAACCAGGGACGCATTGCTTGCCAGGAACAGTGCCGAGAGGCCCCACCCTAACATGGATTTCTGGGGTTTCAAAGCCTGGTTTCCCTAGCTGTGGGCTGTACCCAAGCAAATGGAGCATGTATTTTTAATATACCAAGTATAAAGCTTTTAATAGGAAAAAAATGTAAACACTTAGCTGAACTCACGGCATCCTTTTTTGGTCTTCCAGAAGTGCCCATTAGAGAATAGAATGTTAGAGGTGATCAATGTAGAAGAAAGAAAAAGGATTCTTTCTTCCTCCTATAGTCCTTGCCCAATCTTGTTTGGCTCCCTCAGTTCTCCTGATGCCACCCTACCCACATCACCCAAAGTCAAGGAAGGGGGAAATGTGAGTGCCCAGTGACACAGTGAGTGTCCGGAAGTATTTGTAGAGCCAACACTTGGCTAAAGCACAATTCAGCTCTTTAACCTGAGTGCCCAGGTGTTTCCCCTTTTAGTTTAATCACCCTCCTTTGTCTGGAGGATGCCCAGGCTCCTTAGTTTTCCCCAGGGTCCCTAGCTACAGTGTCCCACCCAGACTTGCCCTCTTTCCCTGGGTCCTTAGTTCTAGACCTCCCTCTCCTATTTTCTCTTCTATTAAAGCTTATCTGTCTCCTAACTCGTCCTCTAGAAGGTAGTTCTCCTTCCACTCAGAAAGAATTAGATAAACTAATTCACATAAAAGTGCTAATATCTGGTGATTGTTTGGATTTTGATGGAGAATAAGTGTTAACAGCAACTGTTTCTGTTCTGGCCAAAACTAAGGATTTTCTCCTCCCAGACTGATTCTTTTTTTTTATTTATTTATTTATTTATTTATTTATTTATTGGCGGGGCAATGAGGGTTAAGTGACAGAGTGATTCTTTTGTGAAGGCAAACTAGGCTATCTTTTGGGTCAGTTCTAACCTAGCCTTTACTTATTGAACGGGCATTTCCTCAGACAAGGTGTCCCATTGCATCCTGGGCCATCACCAATCGTTCTAACCTGTGTCTAGCCACTGGACTCCAATAACTGGAGGAGAGAGTGAGGCTAATGACTTTGCACAGCTCTGCCTCACTTAAATCTAACTCACTAGCAATTCAAGACATCACCTTCCTGATGTCTTTGGTCTTCTTCAAGAACAAATGATGAGGGGCAGCTAAATGACGCAGTAGATAGAGCACCGGCCCTGGATCCAGGAAGACCTGAGTTCAAATCTGGCCTCAGACACTTGACGATTACTAGCTGTGTGACCTTGGGCAAGTCACTTAACCCTCATTGCCCTGCCCCCCCCAAATAAAATAAAATAAAATAAGAACAAAGGATGAACAACAACAATTAAAGTTGCTATAACCTGACTCCCGTTCAAGTAGGAATGGCAGAAAGGCAGCCCTGTTCTGCATCCAGAAAAGCTTTGGTTTCTGATGATCAGAAAATGACTTGGTTACAGAGAACATTTATTTTTTGTTTGTTTGTGGGGATTTTGTTCAGAAAATAAGTTGGTTCCAGAGAACTTTTTTTTTTTTTGGTTTTTGTTTGGGGGGATTTTTTGCGGGGCAATGAGGGTTGAGTGAATTGCCCAGGTTCACCCAGCTAGTAATGTCAAGTGTCTGAGGTTGGATTTGAATTCAGGTCTTCCTGAATCTGGGCTGGTGTTTTATCCACTGCACCACCTAGCTTCCTCCTCCAGAGAACATTTTAAAAGATATATAGACACGGAACACTCCAGAGAGGTGGTGAGAAATCAACTTTGGAATATCAAATATGCTTGGGACCTAGCCCCATCATACCCCTGGACTTACTTGAAATTCTTGAGAATACTGAGAATGGACTTTCTCTGGGTGAGATTGTTCTTTCACTCTCTCCTGGTTTGAGTTCAAATCTAATCTTGCTACTAACTGAAGAACCCATTCACTCATATGTATATTTTGGCATATTATAACGTGCATCGCTTCTTTAACTTCTATTTACTGGTTTGCTTGGATAAATGGGTTTACTTGAAATTCACTCTGTGATGGTCTTCTGTGGGACCAGTGTTTGGTGGGAAGGAGCTAAGCTTGAGTGTATAAGCTGAGGGCTACCCTCCCAATTAAAGAGCAAGCAGGAGAGGCTTTTGTTGTGACTCCATCATTCATTAGTGTACCAATGTTTGAGGAGGGTAGATGCATATAATTCTGGCTCTATATCTACTTCAAAGACTGAAAGAAAGAGCGCCAGACCTCTCTGATGCTCACACCACCTCTCTGCCTCTCCAAGCACAACCTACAAAACCATCCTTGGCTCTCCTCTCTACAGAGGTGGGCCAAACTTGAGATCATTTCTCTCCATGCAACCATGCCTATATCTTTGGGCAACACACATGAATAATACACTTGTAATGGCTTATATAATTTTTCTAAGATGGAAAGAACCTTTAGGATCATCTAGTTTGACCCTTCCTTTTTACCTTCCATTTTAACAGTTGACTTATTCCAAAGAAATCTACCTCTAATGTTAGAATTCTAGGCATCCTTGCCTGGTCAGCAGGTGAGACTTTTAGGGGTGGGAGTAGGGAAAGGATCACTAAAGCCCCATCAGGTGGCCTGGGGGCATAGTGTAGCAGGAAAAGAGATAAGGGATAAGTAAGAGGGAGTGCCAAATGGGAAAAGGAGAAGTTAGACAAATAAGGTTTGGTTTGGTTTTTTGTTTGGTTGGTTTTTACCATTTTTCTGGGTATTCCTCCCACCTCAGGAAATCATCTCAGAAACAGGTTCATCCTTCAGTCTTCTGTAGAGTTCAATTACCCTAGTGGCCAAATAGGTATTTGCCTTGCCCCAGAGAGAGAGAGAGAGGTGGGAGTGGGGTAGGGCACAACTTGTAATTTTCACTTTTAGATACAGGGAGAAGAACAAATGATAACCTACTGCACCTAAATCCTCTAAATGAGAATTTTCCCAGCCTGCTTTGCAGCTGCAATCCAACCAGGTTGACAAATCAACAAAAATAAGTATGTGATAGGTGAGGTATGACTTAAGAATTTATGTCAAGGGGCGGCTAGGTGGCGTAGTGGATGGAGCACCGGCCCTGGACTCAGGAGGACCTGAGTTCAAATCCGGCCTCTGACATTTAACACTTACTGGCTCTGTGACCCTGGGCAAGTCACTTAACCCCAATTGCCTCACTAAAAAAAAAAAAAAAAAAAAAAAAGAATTTATGTCAAAACCAAACCAAACCAAACCTGGGAGTTTTAGTTGACTACAAACTCATATGTGGCTGTAAAAAAGTTAATGCCATTTGGGTCACATTAATAGGAATATAGGGTAGGACTTGGTTCCGACTGTACTTCAAGTCAATCAGACCATATTTGGAGTATCGTCTTCAATTCTAGGTGTTAACAACAGGAGACTACACGATACAGTTCCAAGAGCACCAGCTGTGGAATCAGAGGTGGTTGTTGTTCAGTCATATCTGACTCTTTGTGACCCCATTTGGGTTTTTTTGGCAAAGATATTGAAATGGTTTGCCATTTTCTTCTCCAACTCATTTTATATGTTAGAAAATTGAGACAAACAGGGTGAAGTGACTTGCCCAGGGTCACTCTGATAGTAAGTGTCTGAGGTCAACCTTCCTGACTCCAGGCCTATCCACTATCATCACTATCTACTGCACCACCCACAATCTGGGAACCTGGTTTTGAATCCTACCTCTGAGGTTAATACTATGTGTGACCTTGCACAAGTCACTTACCTTTTCTGAGCCTTCAGTTTCCTCATCTATAAAACAGAGGGTTGAACTTGCTGGCTCTACTTCTGAGATACCATAACCATTAAGTCATAGAGAAAAGAGAACCATAATGGTGAAGAATCCAGAAATCATGTTGTTGAAGGTTGAAAGAAGTGAGGTCAGGGGCAGCTAGGTGGCACAGTGGATAAAGAACCGGCCCTGGATTCAGGAGGACCTGGGTTCAAATATGACCTCAGACACTTGACACTAGCTGTGTGACCCTGGGCAAGTCACTTAACCCTCATTGCCCCGCCCCCCCCAAAAAAAGAGTGTGGTCAGAAGACCATCTTAGTTGTCTTTGGATATCTGATTGGCTGTCATGTGGAAGAAACTTCAAATGCAATCTAGAGGGGTTGGACCAAACCCGATGAATCAATGATATAGAAAACCACATTTGGACTCAATGGAATACATTTTATTTGGATAATTCACCTACCCAAAAAAACTTTGAGTAGGATCATAAGATGCCAGAAGCTCAGAGCTGACAGCTTGGAGATGTCTAGTCCAGATTTAATGAAAACCCCTTTCAGCAATTAAAACTGTCCCAAAATGTGAAGGGGCAGTGAATGAGGTTGTGAATTCCCCATCATCAGTAATGTTCAAACTGAAGCCAATAGGGAGGTTGTGGAGGGGGATTCTTATTTGGGGAAAGTCCCTAAAAGTCCATAATTCCATCCTGCCACACCCAAGTTTGGGCCCTCACTGGGGTGAACTTTGCATACAGGATTGGGCCTATGCAAGTGAATTCAGCCTATAGCAGAATGATTATACAGGGACCTCCCCCTCTGTTATCAGTTCAAACCACAACCAGGCCACTGTCAGAAAGAGATAAGAAATGAGTACCCTAGCTTGGGCAGACATGTCTGTGTCTTGAATAGAGGTGATTGAGAGGACTCAGTGTCTTCTAGATTTATTTTTCTGGCAGTTTCTGTGATTCCTGTGGACTTTCTTAGTTTCCCAGAGAAACACCTCCCTGCTTTTGCAGGTAGGTTCTCAGTAGAAGAGAACAAACCAGTTGCAGAAACGATAGTCTTTCCTCTTTCCCTATTTAGACTTGTCCCATTCCTGCTGCCGGACACCAGTGTGCTGACTGTTCTCCTGGTATTCACAATGAATGTTGTTTATAATGCCTAAGGTGGAGTCAAAAGGTAGGAAACTTCCTCCCATTCCCAGGTCATCCTGCTTTTGACAGTTCCATTCACCTCCTTTGTGTCTGCCTTTCCCATCATACAACCTTTATCCTCCCTCCCTGCACCCCCACACCCCCTTACATCCTGCTCACCAACTTCCTGCCAAAGCACCAGGGGCTCATTCCTTCCCTTGCTGAAGGCAAACTGTGAAGGAGGCAGTTTCTTTTCCTTTCCACCCTTCAGCATCCCTGCCCCCTTCAGCGGCCTCTCCTAACTGTCTTCCTCTCCCACCCCACTCCTCACTCCGACCACCTGAGCCTGCTTCCATTTCCAGGGCTTCCTGATTCCTATTCCTCCCTTTCCCCGATAAAGCCACCCATTCCTTCCCAAGTGTGTCACTGTAGCTGTGCCCTGTGTCTGAGTATCCCTGCATCCGTGCATAGATAGGTCTCTATCTATCACTGCACCTCTCTAAGTGGTTCTTAACCTGGATTCCATCCTTCTGGGTTTTTTTTTTTTTTGATAATTTGGTAACTGTCTTTCCATATGATTGGCTTTTGGGGTAACTTTATGTATTTTTTTTTTTGCAGGGCAATGAGGATTAAGTGACTTGCCTAGGGTCACACAGCTAGTGTCAAGTGTCTGAGGCCGGATTTGAACTCAGGTCCTCGCCTTATGTATTTTATGCATTTAAAAATATATTATTCTGAGAAGAGGTCCATGACATTAAAATGGCTCATAACCCTTGCTCTCTAACCACGTGCGTACCTTGTAACTAGGTGTACTTGTGTGTCTCTGTACTCAAGTGTGTGTTTTTTCGTGTGACTACTAGGGGTGGAGATTGGGAAGAGGAAAGTGACAGTTAAACAAGCCTCAGGTTTGCTCAAGTCCCGGGGTTTGGGGAAGTCGGGCTGACTTCAGGCGTGCAGTGTCCCCGGGCCTTCCTCAGACCTCTGGAGGAGGGGGGAGGAGTAGAATAGGGTGGGGAGGGGGGATCAGCACTGTGGGAGTGTCAGCACCTCAGGCTTCTGTGAAGCCAGCCAAGAGCGCTCTCCAAACAAGGATCCAAGGCTCAGACAGGTCTCCGGTTTCAGTCACGTAAGGTGGTGTCAGCAGGAAAAAAAATCACCTTGAGAATTTTGCCACTTCACAGGACTTTTTCAGATTAATCAATCCTTGGGCCGTCTGGCTGAAGGAGCTGGAAGGGTCATCTAAAACCAGGATTCCCCCCAAATCCCTTTCAACGCCACTCCTGTCGTCATCGTCTCCTTCCTACCCTAACTTGGCCCACCCGTCACACATTTTCCTAACAGATTTCTAGGGCGGACCACGATCCCAGGCCAGTCCTTTCCCGCAGAGCGATCCCGGGTCTTTAACGTGCCCATTAATTCAGTCCCTGCAGGACTTGCCTGCTCCCGCTCCGCCCCGGGGCATCTTCGGCTCCCTCCTGTCCGTGCGCCCTGCGCCCTGCGCTCTGCGTCTCGTTGCGCACAGCCCTGCGCCCCGCCTTCGGGCTTTGTTTGGCTTCACTTTATCGTACCTGCGCAGCCCCTGCCCAGCTTTCCGGAGCGAGCTTTGATGTCAGGCGGGGTTGTGCCGCCTGTGGCCTGCGGTGGGGTGGACAGCACGGCCCGCGTTCGCCCTGGGAAGTTAGCCCAGGAGCCAGCATCCTTCCTCCCTGCTTCGCCTAGGCGAGCCGAGGTTCATGTCCCCGGGAGTGAAACCCACCCATCTCCAGGGCTGGGCATCTGTGTACTGGACTGCCTTATCTGCCCCAGAGCTTCCTGAGCCGCCTTCCATCCTGCCCTGGAGAGAGGTTACAGTTTCCTGGCGGGTTTGGTTTTGTTCCGGTTGCGTAGGGCTGTTTTTCTTCGCTATTTTTATCGCTGGCCTCGAGTTTCTCAAACCGCTTTTCCTCTGCCCGTGGGCTCCTCCTTCTGTCTGCCTTCAAACATTCCTCTAGCTTCTCCTGCTGCCTCCCAGCCCGCACCGCCCATCCCGGCTGCCGTTTATCCGGGGGCTAACGGAGTCAGAACAGAGACCGCCTCCTGCCTCCTGGTCCTCAGGACCAGGCTGGGATCCTCTTCTAGGATGGGATCCGTGCTGCCCGGACTCCTTGGCCTGACGGATAGTAACTGACATCGATGTATATGGCCCTTTAAGGAAGACAAAGCACGTTACAGGGCTGGGTGACATGGATTGGACTTGGAGTCAGGAAGCCCTGAGTGTGAATCCTGCCGAAGACACTTAGTAACTGCAAGACTTAATCTCCCTTAGCCTCAGTTTCTTCATCTATAAATTAGAAATAATAGCACCTACTTCATGGGTTTGTGGTGAGGCTCAAACAAAATACACCCACAAATTTCTTTACAAACCTTAAAATTTCTCATGTCTAGCTTATTATTTTAAACTCAGGACAGTCTTCTCAGTCAAAGACTACCAACATTATTGAGTTCCATTTTATAGAAAAGGAAACTGAAGTTCAGAGACCTCAAGAACAGCTGTGGTTTCACAGCTAGTGTCAGAGGTGGAATTTCAACCCAAGTCTTCCCTACTTTAACTTGTGTTCTATCTACACAGCCCCATTTCAGTTGTTTTTGTTGTTTAGTCCTGAAGGACTCTTTCTGACCCTATTTAGGGTTTTCTTGGCAGAAATACTGGAGTGGGTTTGCCATTTTCTTCAACAAGTCCTTTGACAGATGAGGAAACTGAGGCAAACGGGATTAAGTGATTTAGTGTCTCAGGCCAGATTTGAACTCAGGAAGGTGGGTGAATCTTACTCACTCCAGGCCCGGCACTCTATGACCTATGGTGCCACCTAGCTGCCTCATAGACACTCTGTCCCCATCCCATCCTGGCCCATAAACATAAAATAAACCATCCCATGATGGCCATTAACATTGAAACAGTGTGGAACCCTAGTCTTTAAAGTGGTTTGGCTTGTGAGATGTGTCTTCCCCCCTCCAAAAAAGGCCTGGTTTTGGAAGCTCTCCATTGGCTTAGACTCCATTCATCATCCCTGAAGTGTTGAGATGGGAGGGAGGAAGGAGGAAACCAGTGGTTCTTGGGGTGTCCTTTTTCCACTGTCAAAATATTCAATTTAACTCCACAGCATTTATTTTTTATTATGTGCATGGCATTTTAGATTTTATTATTTATCATAATAGTATTATTTTGTGTAATAATTATATTTATACTGGCTAGTATTTCTGGAGGCTTCCAAGTTTGCAGAACACTTTACATAAATGATTTCATTTTATCCTCACAACAGCCCTATGATCCCTATTTTATAGATGAAGGAACTGAATCTCAAAGAGGTCAGGTGACTTGCCTAGGGTTTCACAGCTAGTATCTTAAGAAAGATTTGAACTCGAGTCTTCTTGACTCCAGGACCTACTACTTCCTGGCTCTTGTACTAGGCCCAGGATAAAAAGGTAAAAATTAAGGTCCTGGGGGCAGCTAGATGGAGCAGTGGATAAAGTACCCTCCCTGGATTCAGGAGGACCTGAGATCAAATCTGACCTTAGACACTTGACACTTACTAGCTGTGTGACCCTGGGCAAGTCACTTAGCCCTCATTGCCCCCCCAAAAAAATAAATAAATAAAATAAGGTCCTTACATTCTGTTTGGGGGGGTGGGGTGTATATGACCTCCCTATTTTCCAGAGATGAAGTCTCCCTGAACTAACATAACAGGGAAAAACAACAGGTACATAGATAACAAAATACATGCAAAGTAATATGGTGGAGGGGAGGTATTTAAGGGTGGAAGGGAAAGCTCAGGAATGGCCTCTTGTCAGAAGTGGAGTTGGAATGGATCCTAAAAGGGCTCAAGATGAAGGAGTGAGTTCATTCCGGGCATCCTTTGCAAAGGCGAAAAGACTAGCGAACAACAGGGAGGCCAGTTTGGCCAGACCATTTTTGTTGTTGAGTCATTTTTCAGTCGTGGCAGAGATCCTGGAGTGGTTTGCTATTTCCTACTCCAGCCCATTTTCCAGAGAAGGAAACTGAGGCAAACAGGGTGAAGTGACTAGCCCAGCATCATGAAGCTAGTAAGTGTCTGAGGCCAGATTTGAACTCAGGAAGATGAGTCTTCCTGACTCCAGGCCCAGTGCTCTGTGCACTATGGTGCCACCTAGCTGCCCCTAGAGTTGGTGAAAATCAGGCCTATAGGGGCAGCTAGGTGGTACAGTGGATAAAGCACTGGCCCTGAAGTCAGGAGGACCTGAGTTCAAATCCAGCCTCAGACACTTAACACTTACTAGCTGTGTGACCTTGGGCAAGTCACTTAACCCCAATTGCCTCAGCAAAAAAAAAAAAGAAAGAAAGAAAATCAGGCCAATGAGGTACCTTTTAGGTCTATTATCTTATGATTGTTACCATAATTCACCACAAGCTACATTTGCACCTCATAGACTTTATTTGAGTGTTAGTGGTCAGGGGGAGGTTAGGGATCATCTACTCCAACCCCTTCATTTTAAAGATGAGGAAATTGAGGCATAGAGAGATCAGAGAAGGGCCCCAAGGTTACACATAAGAAGCAGAACCAGAATTTTGCCCTCTATGGATTATCTCCTACTTATCCTGTATATAAGTTGCTTGTATATAGTCTGCATGCTTCTTCCCCTTTCGATTGTGAGCTCCTCAGGAGCAGGGAATGTCTGTTGTCCTTCCTTGTGCTCTTCAGCACTGTGCCTGACAAATAGTAGGCTTATTAAATAAATAATGTTTCAATAAATAAGGTTACTATTAAATATTATTTATTAAATTAATTAATTAATGGATACTTACTGATTGACTGCCTGACTCAGTGGGTAACCCTGGGCAAATCACGCTATGAGTTTTGATTTTGCCAGTAGTTAGATAGCTTTGTCCTAAACTGCCCTTTATCCCACCTGGAAGTTAACAAATATGTAAGCCAAAGGTCTGTCTCATGGCCAGGATACTGTGTTTTGGGAGTAGAGAATATAGTGAGGGAGACAGGCTAAAGAGAAGGAGAAGGAAGGTGGGTGATGGAAGAACCAATAAAGAGAGAAAAAAAATTGTAATGACTTTGCTTCTGTCACTTTATAGGGGGCAGCTAGGTAGCACAGTGGATAGAGCACTGGCCCTGAGGTTGGGAGAACCTGAGTTCAAATCTCGCCTCAGACACTTAATAGTTTTGTGACCCTTGACAGGTCACTTAACCCCAATTGCCTCTATATCTTGCCACTGGACCGAGATAGCTCTGGAGGAGAGAGTGAGGCTGATGACCTTGCACAGCCCTCTCTCACTTAAATCCAATTCTCTGCAAGCCATGACATCACCCTGATGTCATCACGGTACTCTTTGAAGATAAAGGACAAACAGCAACAACACTTTATAGGAATGAAGGAAGGAAAAGGAAAAAACACCTACTATGTGCCCAGCACCTTATTAAACATTTTGCAAATATTATCTCATCTGATTCTCACAACAACCCTGGAAAGTAAGTGCTGCTATATTCTGCATTTTACAGTTGAAGAAACTGAAGCAGATGGATCAGGTCACTTGCTAAGATTCTAAGCAGCAAAGCAGGTGCTCATCTGCTTTGGTAGAGAGTTCCTCTCCCTTATTTTTTTTTATTATTATTATTTTTTTTTTGCAGGCAACGGGGGTTAAGTGACTTGCCCAGGGTCACACAGCTAGTAAGTGTCAAGTGTCTGAGGCCAGATTTGAACTCAGGTACTCCTGAATCCAGGGCGGTGCTTAACCACTGCGCCATCCTAGCTGCCCCACCTCTCCTTATTTTTTAAAAAATAGGTTTTATTGATGTATTTTGGTTGTGGTCACCTTTCCCTCCCCAACATCCAGATTATAAAACAAATAGAAGGGCAGCTAGGTGGCGCAGTGGATAGAGCACCGGCCCTGGAGTCAGGAGGACCTGAGTTCAAATCCGGCCTCAGACACTTAACACTTACTGGCTGTGTGACCCTGGGCAAGTCACTTAACCCCAATTGCCTCACAAAAAAAAAAATTGTATTTTTAAAGGAAAAAAAGTTTATAAAACAAATAGGTTTTTTGTTTGTTTGTTTTGAGGGGCAATGAGGGTTAAGTGACTTGCCCAGGGTCACACAGCTAGTGTCAAGTGTCTGAGTTCGGATTTGAACTCAGGTACTTCTGAATCCAGGACCGGTACTTTATCCACTGTGCCACCTAGTGGCCCCCAACAAATAGTGTTTTAAAAGGAAAAAAAAGGGAGAAAAATCAGTATAACTGACCAATACTATGAAAAATTTGAAAATAGGTGCAAAGTACAACACTCAGGGACCTCCTACCTCTGTAAAGTGATGGGATGGGAGTGTCTTCTCATATCCCTTCTTTGGGGCTATGCTTGTTCTTTGTACTTTTGCAAAACTCACTTTTGATTTGTGTGTGGTTTTTCTTTTTGTTTACATTGTTGTAGCCATTCTGAATATTGTTTTCTTGACTCTGCTCATTTCACTTTGCATCTGTTCACATAGATCTTTCCCTGCTTCTCTGTATTTGTCACATTCATCATCTCTTACTGCACCATAATATGTCATTACATTCATTTACCACAATTTGTTGATACATCCCCCAGTCGATGGACATCCATTTCCAATTCTTTGCTATTACCAAAAAAAAAATGCTACTATAAGTATTTTGTTGTCTGTTTGGACATTCTTTTTATCAATGGCATTCTTGAGGTAAAAGCCTAGCAATGGATCTCTGGGTCAGTAAGTATGGACAGTTCAGTCATTTCATTCCCATAATTCCAAATGGCTTCCTGAAATGGTTGTGCTGAATGAACTAGCGTGCGTGTCTCCTCACAACCTCTCCCATCTTTTTTCATCTTGCGGTAGGGGGTGAAATATCAGGGTTGTTTCAATATGTATTTTTCTTTTTAGTAGTAAAAGTAGTATATTTTAATGTGGCTTAGTAGTTTGTAATTCTTCTTTTGAGATCTGTTTGTTCATATCCTTTGACTAATTATCTATGGGTATATATATGTGTGTGTATATATGTATATATAGATATATGTGCATGGATATGTATGTATCTGTATATGTACATATAATATATATTCAGTTATTTTTCAGTCGTGTCCAACTATTCATGACCCCATCTGGGTTTTTCTTGGCAAAGATACTGGAGTAGTTTGCCATTTTTCTTCTCCAGCTCATTTTTTTGGTTTTATTTTGTTTTGTTTTGTTGTGAGGCAATTGGGGTTAAGTGATTTGCCCAGGGTCACACAGCTAGTAAGTGTTAAGTGTCTGAGGCTGGATTTGAACTCAGGTCCTCCTGACTCCAGGGCCGGTGCTCTATCCACTGTGCCACCTAGCCGCCCCTTCTCCAGCTCATTTTACAGATGAGGAACTGAAGCACTGTTAAGTGACTTGGCCAGGGTCACACAGCTAATATATGTCTGAGGCCAGATTTTAATTCAGGAAAGATGAGTCTTCCTGCCTCCAGGCCTTACACTCTATCCACTGTGCCACCTAGCTCTCTATATACATATATGTATATGTGTATATATGTGTATACATATATGTGTGTTTATTTCTGTATATGCACATATGTATATATGTGTCTGTTAATTATTTCTTTATCTTAGATACCAAACCCTTATCAGTCCCTAGCTGTTTAAAAAATGTACTTTAAGTTCTCTCTCCCTCCGTTTTAGAAATAGCCATATTTGGGGCAGCTAGGTAGCGCAGTGGATAGAGCACCGGCCCTGGAGTCAGGAGTACCTGAGTTCAAATCCGGCCTCAGACACTTAACACTTACTAGCTGTGTGACCCTGGGCAAGTCACTTAACTTTCATTGCCCTGCAAAAAACAAAACAAAACAGAAATAGCCATATTTGCCAAGCTCAGGATACTCATGGAATGTTCCCCCACCCCTGCCCCCTTTCTCTTGGCCAGTTACAGCCAATGTCATAAAGCTAAGGGAGAAAAATACAGTCACAAAATTATTCTAATTTCTTGTTCATAATTATTGTGGAGCCCAAGCAAGATCCTAAAAAGAACCCGATGAGTTGTTGTCAATGCTGTCTTGACTTTCCCTGACTAGGAGCCAGTCCTTCCTGATTTCTCAGAAATCTACCCCAGCCTCACCTTTTACTTGGCTGTGGCTAATCAGAAATGCATTTTTTTGTTTTTTGGGGGGTGTTCGTGGGGCAACTGGGGTTAAGTGATTTGCCCAGGGTCACACAGCTAGTAAGTGTCAAGTGTCTGAGGCCAGATTTGAACTCAGGTCCTCCTGAATCCAGGGCTGGTGCTTTATCCACTGCACCACCTAGCTGCTCCCTACACCATCACTTTCAACAACAATATTGCCCATGCCCTGGATTATATGCTGTGTGTGTGTGTCTGTGTGTGTGTGTGTGTGTGTGTGTGTGAAGAATTCCTAATCTTTTGGGTGTCATGGACCCCTTTGGCAGTCTGGTTCTCAGAATAATGTTTTTAATAATAATAAGCATTTTTATTTAAAGTTTTGAGGTCCAAATTCTATTCCTCCTTCCCTCTCCCTCCCTTCCCCCCTTCCTGAGGCAGTAAACAATCAGATAAAGTTATAAATGTACAATTATGTAAAACATGACCATATTAGTCATTTGTATAAGAAAACTTGAATAAAAGAAAGAAAGTGAAAAACAGCATGCTTCAGTCTGTGTTCAATCAATATCAACTCTTTCTTTGGAGGACAATAGTATGCTTCATCTAAAGTCCTTTGGGATTGCCTTGGATCATTGTTTGCTGAGAATAGTTAAGTCATTCACAGTTCTTCATCAAACATTATTGCTGTCACTGCACAATGTTCTCCTGGTTCTGTTCACTTCACTATACGTCAGTTCATACAAGTCTTTCCAGGCCTTTCTGAAATCATGCCCAATTGATGGGCATTCCCTTGATTTCCAGTTCTTAGTCACCACAAAAAGAGCTGCTATAAATATTTTTGTACAAATAGGTCAGAATAATGGATTTAAATGCATAAAATAAAATACATGGGGTGATAAAGGAAGCTAATTCTATCGAAATATAGTTAACAAAATGTTTAAAAACAAATACACGGGGCAGCTAGGTGGCGCAGTGAATAGAGCACTGGCCTTGGAGTCGGGAGTACCTGAGTTCAAATCCAGCCTCAGACACTTAACACTTACTAGCTGTGTGACCCTGGGCAAGTCACTTAACCCCAATTGCCTCACTAAAAAAAAAAATTTTTTTAAAACAAAAACAAAAACAAATGCACAGCTCCCAGATTAAGACTCTCTGTAATAGGAAAGAGCCCTGGATTTAGCATCAGAAAACCTGGGTTCAGGTTGTACCTCTACCAATTATTAGTCACGTGACCCTTAATGGAAAACATGCCACAGTTGTGGTTTTGGTTTCTCCTCCTCAATAGTGTGGAAACCTAATAATATTCGGGGTGGGTAGGAGAGGGGGAGTAGATAGGGACTTGGAAGCAGTGCTATATGCAGAGATGATATAGATTATGTGACAGTATTGGATTTCTGTGAAGGTGGGGAGAAATTTACACAAAAATATATAGCGAGAAAATATAAATAGAGATATGGGTGGGTGGCTCAAGTTAATCGTTTTCATTTCTGTCACCAGAATTGCCCGCTTATCTCTCTGCCATTTGAAGAGAGACTATGAAAATATTAGGTTCCTTTGTGGACTTTTGTGGGGCAATCAGTTATAGAAAACAGCCTGTGGATCAATGGGACGCATCATTTAGTGATGCCCCCTTAGTTACGGAAGGGACAAAGGCAGCCATACTGCCCGAGTTTGGGGTCATGTGCAGAGGCTGAGGGAGATGAAATATCATCTGATCAATTGGCTGTGTTGGAAGATGGACTGATCAGAAACCTCATCAGTAAAATGGAGATACTCAGTCTTACAGTTCCCATCTCTTACAGAAACACAGCCAGTTGTGAGGAAAGTCCTCTCTAAAACCTTGAAGTTGGAAATTAATGAGTTGATTTTTTTTTTGGTCCTACGCTGAGTCTAGATACTAGGGTTCCCTTTGTTCCAACAAGTCCTCATGCAATACCCCTCCCTCCCCTGAGAAAAGTTGTGTAAGTTTTGCTGATTGATGCTCAGCCTGGACACAATGTTCTATTAGCACTTGCTAAAAGGTTCTGAGAATTTCTGGCTGAGAAAGGAATCCCTTCCTGGAACAGTGGTCAGACTAGAGAAGGCAGAGTGATAAAAGTTTGTGTAGCAACTTAGAAGATTCCTTTAAATAGAAGTATTTCTCTTGTGCATGTAAAACAGGATTTGTTTGACAAAAGTGTTATTTTGCATAACTTTTCAGGAATGTCTGTTGTGTCAGGAAAAGGAATCCTGATCGACCATATTTTCATGTTATCAGCTGGACCTGGGGCTTGGGAAAAATTTCCATATCACTCAGACTATTGTTCCCATCTTCCCAAACCCATCTATGATGGTTGTTTTTCTACTATCATCTTCAGTCGTGTCCAACTCTTTTTCTTGGCAAAGATACTGAAGTGGTTTGCCATTTCCTTCTCCAGCTCATTTTACAGATTAGGAAACTGAGGCAAACAGGGTGAAGTGACTTGCCCAGGGTTACACATATAGTAAGTGTCGGAGACTGGATTTGAACTCACGAAGATGAGGTTCTCCCTGACTCCAGGCTTTGTTCTTTATCCAGTGGGTCACCTAGCTGCCCCAGACAAGAAATGGGGAGGTGGTCAAATAGAAGAGATGTTCTAGAATAGCGTGTGCCCATCCATGTACAATGAACTGAAATGGAAACCCCTATTCTATCACAGCTAAAGCACTGTCAGAGCTGGGCCCTGGAGGATGGGGGAAGGATCCCTAGAGGGGAGGGTGTTCTAAATGAGATGAAAGAGTTGGAGCAAAGACCTCAAGGTGAGAACAAACATGATGTGTGCCATGGTTGGTAAAGATAATGTTCTTAACAGAGTCAGTCAGCCAATAAATATTTATTAAGGATCTACTATGTGTCAGACACTATGCTAAGTCCTGGGGTTACAAATAAGAAAAAGAAAGACATTCCTGTCCTCGTTGTTGTTATCATTTCAGTCATGCCTGACTCTTCATGACCTCATCTGGAATTTTCTTGACAAAGACACAGAAAAGGTTTACCATTTCCTTCTCCAGCATATTTTACAGATGGGTAAACTGAGGTACACAGAGTTAACTGACTTGCCCAGGGTCACACAGCTAGAAACATCTATGGCCAGACTGGAACTCAAGAAGAGGAGTCATCCTGACCCCAGGTGCAGCACTCTATCCACTGTGCACCTAGTTGCCCCTAATGGGATGAGTATCCACAGAAATCTCAAATTCTTGAATTGTCCAAGTATAGAATGGAAGTTAATATATTTGTGACTGTTCTCATGCCTCTATCCATTTTGACACCTAGCTGCCTCTCCTGCCTTCCAGGAGCAGACAATCTAAGGGAGAAGACAATACCTAAAAGGAAGGAGGAGCTGGAGGGGGTGGGGAAGTACCAAAAACCTGGCTTTGGGGCATGATATATTCAGGGAATCCAAGCCAACCAGAGCAGCTGATGGAAACTGAGCAGAGATAACACCCTAAGAGATAGAGGAGGTTGTAAAGGACCTTGTCTGCCAGAATAGGGGAGTTTCCGGGTCAGCTAGGTGACACAGTGGATAAATCGACAATCCTGGATTCAGGAGGACCTGAGTGCAAATCCAGCCTCAGACACTTGACACTTACTAACTGTGTGACCCTGGGCAAGTCACTTAACCTTCATTTCCCCAACCAAAAAAAAAATAATAAAGAATAGGGCAGTGTGGATTTAGCACACTAGGCAAAAAAAAAAAGATCCAATGCAGTTTATTAGTAGAAGAGAGATCAACATACAGGATTTCCAGTTGGGGGACTTTAGTCCAAGTACCAGCTCCCTGGTTTTCACCTGTGCAACTGTGGTCGAATCAGTCCTCAGGGTCTCTGTTCCTCAGCTATAAAATGAGGGGTTTTTTTCCGATGTTGTCTAAAGTCCCTCCCAGCTCTCAATCTATGGCCCTATTCATAAAATGACTTTAGCACTTATCTGGTTCATCCCTTACATTATATAATGAGGAAAATGTCACCTAGAAAGGCTAAGGGACCAAGATGCTCCAGGTCAGCACCTTTCCCACTACAGTACGTCATGGAGGGTCTTCTCTATGGGATCTAAAGGCAAAGTCTGGAAGGGTCATGCCCCCTAGGGTCATATTTCTATCCTCTACTTGCCTTGGCATTGATTCCAGTGTTCCTCTTCCCTAGCTTCTGAGTAGAATATTTACATATTTAACATTTTATTTTCCCCTTGAAAGAATTCTATGTGGGTATACTGAGCTGGAAAAGCACTTATTTTAAACTAAGTTTAGAGAAGAGGAAAACTATCGAAATTTACCCCCAAAAAACCAACAAACAAAAAACCAAAACAACCCCGTCAAGTAAACATTTATGTGGGCCTACCCCATGCCAGACCCTGCTAGGTGCTGGGGATAATCCAGTAAATACACCGAGCAATAATACACTGTTCAGACCTACTCCCTTCCTATAGACATCCTGTGGTAAGATCCAAGATAGATCTTGACAAAAAGCTATTGAAGAAAATTTCTCTTCTTTCAAGGAGCAGATTGATCTCAGCACTATTGTTACAACACGCATTGTCTACAGCTCATTTCCTCCACCTAGGACAATGTCAGGCCGCTGAGGGTGATGGAGAAGGGAAAGGGTTAATTCTGGTTTTCAGCATCTTCCTCTCAATAGCGACAGGAGGGGGTGGGGTGGAGAGAGAATGCATTTCACATTAGGAGCAGCAAGCAGTGCCAGGTTTTGTCATGAGAATAAGGTAGCAAGATGCTAGGGTCGGTGAATGATGGAAGTAAGTGCCCCATTTCTGACCCTTAGAAATGCCTGTGTCTTGATTGGGCTAGTCAGACGCCCTCTCTGCGGAGGTCAGAAGGGCTGGTAAATACAAAAGAGAGAGAACAGCCAGGTAATCAAACCGGGCCCATTTCGCTGCAATGTAATGCAATCATCAAGAAGAAACTGCATGTGAACCAGGGGACACCTCAGGGCTTATCCCAAACAGTTGCTTTCTTCCTATGCGTCTCCACTGAATAAGAGAAGAACCTGCATTACCTTACTCCCCAAACAGAATGGAAATCTCTGAAACACTGTAATGCAATGCCAGTCGTAGAGGTGGGAGGGTGGTCCCTGCGCATAGGCGGGAGTGTGTGTGTGGGGGAGGGGTACCTGTAGGTGACATCAAAGCTTACCTGTGGGTGTCGGGCTATCTGGGGGCACCTGCGGGGAGGGGGGGACTGAGTCTCTGGATTTATGTGGTGTAGGTGTCTTGGTTGATGAGGCTGAGGATTGGAGCAGGGCTCTCTGCTCGTGGGGGAGGGGCTGTATGGGCGTAGGAGGTGAGGCTTCAGGTCTGCCTGGAAGGGGTGTGTCTGCCTAGGTGGCTTTACGGCAGAATGTCGGGAAGTAACCTATGGCTCAACAGAAGAACCCCCCTCTCTCCCTCCAAGCATCCTTTGCCCTGCGTCTCCCTCCAGTGCGTTGTCGGGGTCTCCAGTAAGAGGGGGCCAGTGCGTCTCTGTGGCAAGGTACAGTTAGGTGAGAGCTTGGTGACATCGCTCAGGGGGAAAAAAAATGGTTTTCTCTTCATCTCCAGTGGTAGGGGTTGGTTCCTTGGCCACCTCAGCAGGAAGATGTTAGGATCCAAAAGCAAGGAATGTTCCCTTCTGTTTAGAAAAGAAAACCGCAACAACATTCCAGGACCTAGTTGCTAGCAGCTACTAACTAAAAGCTCGAAAATATGAATGTACCGTACAGGGTGGGGGATTTTTTTTTTAATCTAGATAGGGGGCCGGTGAGTTGTATTAAGTTCCGAACCCGCCACCTCAGCAGGCCGCGGTGTCAGGGCATAATTAAGGTTTACTTATAATCAGCAGCTTACGGTGCCAGCAATCAGGGCAGGCTGGCGGGCGAGCAGGGGGAGCGGAGCCCCGCGGCTTTCAGCTGTCTGCAACAATAATTACCGAGTGCCGCCGCACCTCTGCGAGGAGGGGACCCCATTTATCCTCCCAGACGCTCCCCATTGGTCGGCCTGGCCCGGGGTAATCCCCGAAGTCACCAATCCCCACCGTGATTTCCTTACAAAAGGCGGGAGAAAAGGAGCAAGGCAAAAAAGGGGGGGGGGGGAGGGGGAGAAAGCATCCTTGCTCTGCTTTGCGAAAGCCCGGCTGATGGCTTAATTGAGGTTAAAATAAGCCCCAATCAGAGACGTAAAAACCTAACAGGACTACTTAATCTTATATAAATACAGGAGCGATACAAGTGCCTGAGCGCAGAATAATAACTGACTCAGTGGGGTTTCTATGGAGAATAATCATTAGCCGGGCACAGAACACATTGGACTCTGAGCAGACACTGTTTAGCATGCAGGCCCTGGCGGCCACGGCACCAAAGGGGAGGCTGATTTGAATTTTTTTTCTTTGCTTCTGTCTGCAGAGAAAGCAGCGGTGGTGGCGGCGGCGGCAGACTCATTCTCTCCCCAGACTGCCCAGGATAAAAATCAATAGGTGTTTAATCTGCAAGGGAGTTGGATTTCTCTCCTGCTCTGTTCCCCCACCCCGGAGGTGGAAGATGGAGGGATTAATAGAAAAAGGAATTCTAAAGCTGGAGTCTCTTGTAGTCATACCCCATTCTTCAGATGAGGCTAACTGAGGGCCAAACTGATCGCCTAAGTCACACCGTAAGGCAATGGCGAGATTTAACTCTCAAGTCTACTTTTTTGTTTTTTCCCACCACATCGATTACTCCTTTTCACCAATTACTTCGGAACGCCCAGATCCGGAATTTGGTGTTTTGACATGAATGCCTCAGTAACCCAATTCACTGACTTCCTTCTGGTCCCCAAACAAGGCAGGTTCCTTGCAGGAAATTGGGCAGAAAACTTTCTTTAATTTGGCAGGAAAGCCTGCCCATGAAGGAGTCCGAAGAATCTGAGGCCAGCAGCCTTCTCTAACCTTGAATGGAGGTTTAACCTTCTGGAGATCTGGGGCAGCTGATTTTGCAGACATTTCAAAGGGTTTAAAGACCTTTGGAATTACATGACAAAGGCCCCGGGGTGGCCGTGAAGTGTCTGATTTCGGGATTTGTCTGAGCTCTCAGCACTTCCCTTCCCAATGACCCAAAGCGGAGCCGATTCATTCAGAACCATCCCCTTTCTTTTTCCAAAAATGAACTAAAAAGAAGACGAGATGGGGATTTTGCACTACCGGTTACTGGCAAGCTAGCCAGAGGACCAAAAATTAATTTATTTGTGCACAAATGCAAATCCTTTTTGGCAAAATCTTAGCCTCCCCTACATTCTCCGCTGGTTTATCTATGCCAGGATCTGCGTGTACTCTGAAAGGTCCTTCTTTCTCTAGGCCCCAGACATCGCCGCCAACGGCTGCTTGCCTGTTTTCCTCAGCAATAGACATTTATTGATCACCTATTGTTTTCCATGGAAATTTACAAAATCTCTGAGGTAAGAGTCAGGTTGAGGTCCTGTCTTCTCATTTTAACAGATGAGGAAAGTGAATCCCAAAGCTACAAGTAATCAATTTACCCAAGTTCAAAGAAGTAGAAAGTGTCAGAGACTTGAAATCAGGTGTCTGACTCCAAGTGTATACCAACTCTGCTTCTCTAATCCAATGTCCCTGTTTTTACAAATGAGGAAACTGAGGCTCAAAGACACCAAATTACCAAGGACAATTTTAGGCTACCCAGAGTGAGGTGCAGAATAACAAAGGGAGGTTAGTACCTTTGAGCAATTTACAATGTGGTTGAGGATGCAGGGCACACAACAAAACGATAGACAATCATACAGGATTGCTTATACTGAATAATAAGTGAGGGGAACAGATAATAAATGTTCCAGGAGTTTAGAGGAGGGAGAAATCATTGAAGACTGGACCTTCTAGGAAAGGAACATGGAGCAGTAAAAGAATTGAGCTGAACCTTGAGGGTGGATAGGATTTAACAGAACTAGGGCGAAGCAATCAGAGCTTTGTGCCAAGATACCAACATTTTTTTTTCGTGGGGCAATGAGGGTTAAGTGACTTGCCCAGGGTCACGTTAAGTGTCTGAGGCCAGATTTGAACTCAGGTCCTCCTGAATCCAGGGCCACTCTGACACCTAGCTGCCCCCCAAGGTACCAACATTTATAGGAAGCTGCAGCACTTGCACTCCTTCAGCAGCACACAATCAGATGATCTTAGGATCTGGTTAGCAAGATTAATAGTTAAAATGGAAGCTACCAGGTGGTTCAGCTGATCTAAAAGAAAAAAAAAAAGTTGATTTGAGAACATGCTTGTCCTGAGTGTCAAAACTGGTGCTTGTAGCTTTGGGATCTAGATAAGCATTAAAAAAATGAACAGATCAGGGGCAGCTGGGTGGCGCAGGGGATAAAGCACTGGCCCTGGATTCAGGAGGATCTGAGTTCAAATCCAGCCTCAGACACTTGACACTTGCTAGCTGTGTGACCCTGGGCAAGTCACTTTCACTTAACCCTCATTGCCTCGCAAAAAAAAAAAAAATCTCAGGGAGGAGGAGATACATGAGCAATATAAGGAAAGTAGGAATACCCAAGGTAGGTTTGGGGGAATCAGTTTGGCTGGAGTTGAGTATAGAAGAGTAGTAAGAGAGAAAGTTGCAGAGGACAGCTTACATAGGAACCTTGAGTGCCCATGAAAAAAAAGGAATTTTTAACTTGATTCTGTAAGCAATGAGGGAGATATTGAAACATTTTCAGTAACCAGGTGGTGTGCATAAAGAGATGCTTTGTGGCAGATTGACCTTGCAATGGAATTCAAGGAGGAGACACTGGAGGCAGAGAGGTTAGCTGTAAGACTGTTGTAATCAGCTAGGCACCAGGTGATAAGGGCTACTAATGTGGCAGCAGTAGGAAAAGAAAGAAATGAAAGAGGCTGGAAGGAAGAATCAACCAGAGTCGGGGATATGAATAGGCAGGGTGGAGGATTAATGTAAAACGAGGGGCTTGTACTATATAGTTTCTAGATTCTCTTACAGTTCTAAATCTTATGACCCTAGGTGTCTCCCTAGAACAATGGGAGAAAGACATTGGAGGGAGAGAGAAATCTGGAGGGTTAGATGGTAGGGAATCACAATAAGGGAGTTTTATTTTAGAATTGTTGCGTTAACTTATAGCAGAAGATCCAGAAGGAAGAAAGCCATCAGGCTATTGGAAAGGGCTATTCTAGAAAGGGCTTTTGTTTGGGAAAGAGATCAGAACAGGAAAGGGAGATATGGGACTATCAGAGTGGAGCTGTCAGCTGAAGCTTTGAAAGTAGATAAGTGTCATTAATTCATGATTGATGGAACATGTATTGGTGCAGCCATTCAGAACAGTGGTTTGGAATTTTGCTTTAAAAGTGACTATAGGGGCAGCTAGGTGACGAAGTAGCACCAGCCCTAGATTCAGGAGGACCTGAGTTCAAATCCGGCCTCAACACTTGACACTAACTGTGTGACCCTGGGCAAGTCACTTAACCCTCATTGCCCTGCAAAAAGAAAGACAGAAAGACAATAATTAAAAATAGAACTCAAAGTTTTAGAAAAATTGTCTTTCCATGTAATGAGAAAAAATAAAATATTACTTAAAATTATAAAGTGACTAAAATATTCATATCCTATAACCCAGAGATTGCAGTACTATATATGTTCCCCCAGGATGTCATAGACAGAAAGAGAAAGGTCTCACATATATACTAAAATGGTCACCGTAGTACTTTTTGTGGTATCAAAGATATAGAAACAAAGGCACCCATTGACTAGGGAATGTAAAAAACAACTGTGGTAAATAAATGTCATGGAATACTACTGCTCCATAAGAAACAGTGACTGGGAAGAATTCAGAGAAGCGTGGGAAGAGTTACATGAACTGGTGCAGAGTGAGATAAATGGAACCCAGAAAAATAATATTGTGGGAAAAGGAAACAGAGCCAGAAGATACAGAGATATAATATCTTGGCTAGAGGGTCCCCTTCCCACTGTCCTCAATAAGTCCACGTGCCTTGAACCAAGTGGACAACACAATAATTGCCTGCATTTCTACTGCTCTCATTGGATATTTTTGTACTATGTTGATTTCCAGGGAGTACCTAGAGGTATTAATTATGCACAGCTTTGTATCATTCATTGTATAACTGTCCCGTGTGTCTCGTCTCTGAAATTTACCGTAAGTCTTTTGTTTTCCCCCTGTGCAGGGCAATGAGGGTTACGTGACTTGCACACAGCTAGCAATTGTCAAGTGTCTGAGGTCGGATTTGATCTCAGGTCCTCCTGAATCCAGGGCTGGTGCTTTATCCACTGTGCCACCTAGCTGCTCCAATTTACTGTAAGTCTTTAAGGGCACTGACCATGTCCCAAGCTTCTTTGTAACCTCCAACAACATTTATTGAACCCCAACTGGGTGTAAAACACTGTGCTGGGCGAAGATCAATCAATCAACAAACGTTAAGAACTTTCTATACTCCAGGTACTATGATAGGCAAAGATGGAAGAATAAGAGAGATCTTAATCTCAAAAAGATTATTATAATTTGTTAGGGGGATGAATATGTTGACGAAGATCGGCCGATTTTGTTATAGGTAGTAATCTGGCTATACTAAGGAAGATAAGTGTTAAAAAGTTGCCTATGGGGGCAGCTAGATGGCGAAGTGGGTTAAGGCACGGCCTGGATTCAGGAGTACCTGAGTTCAGGTCCGGCCTCAGACACTTAACGCTTACTAGCTGTGTGACCCTGGGCAAGTCACTTAACCCCCATTGCCCCGCAAAAAAAAAAAAAAAGTTGCCTATGACTCGGGCAATCAGGGTTAAGTGACTTGCCCAAGGTCACTGACTCCAGGGCCCATGCTCTTCCCTTTTTTTCGAAAGCAATACCATCCTTCCAGTTTCCCAGCTTTATAAACTTGGAATTATCCTCCTTCAGCAGCACACAATCAGCTGAGTTTAGCATCTAGTTAGCAAAATTAATTAGTTAAAATGGGAAGCTACCAGGTGGTTCAGTTTCTCTAAACTTGGATTTATCATTGATTCCTTACTCTTTATTAACCTACCAAGCACCTCCAGAATAAAATATAGCTTTTAAGGCCCTTCCCAACCCAACCCTCATCTATCTTTCCAGCCTTGTTGGATATTACTCCCCTCCTGTCCAGTCAAATTGGACTTCTCTGTATTTTATATCCCACACTCAATCTCCTGTCTCTATGCCTTTGCATTGATCAAATTAGCTTATCAGCTTTCCATACCAAATGCCTGCAATGTATTCCTTCCTCACCCCTCCTTCATAGACTCCTTCTCTTCCTTCAAGACACAACACAAGCAATTTCTACACCCCTCCCAAAACAACTATGTATTTAACCACTTTGTATGTAATCTCTTTATCTTGAGTCTGTAAATACACAGACACCATATACATATATATATATACACACATACATACATAGGTGTGTGTGTGTGTGTGTGTGTGTGTGTGTGTGTGTGTGTGTGTGTGTACATCTTGCCTCCCCTATTAGAATTTAAGTTCTTTGAGAGTAAGGGTTGTTTTATTCTTTGTGTTTGTATCTCTGGTACCTAGTATGATAAAAATCCTGGAGAAATGGACTGAAGCAAGACTGGGGAGCTTCGAATATCATATCAGACAGTGTTCAGGTTTTGGTTTTGGTTTTGAATAGATGATAATGAATCATTAAAGCTAATACTGGGGACTAACGTGGTCTGGACTATACATTGGGAAGATTACTTTGGTACTTGTGTAAAGAACGAATTGGGGGAGGGGAGAAATTACCATTACAATAGTCAAGTGAAAGGTAATTTAGGACCCAAATTAGGGCGATGGCCGTGTGAAGAGAAAGAAGTAGACAGATCGGTCAGAGGTACTGGGAAGATAGAAACAACGGGATGTGGCTGCTGATTGGGTGCGGGGGTTCAGGGCAAAGACACAATCAGAAATGACTGCCAGTCTTTGAATATGGATGAGTAAGATGATAACAAGGCCAGCCACAGAATAGAGTGGAAAGGCTGGTTTTAGGAGGAAGAAGATTATCTCAGATCGGAACATTGGAGCTTGAAGCATCATTGGAACATTTGGATCTAAGAGATATTCAGGAGGCAGCTGGCAGTTGTTGACATGTGGGGACTGGAGTTCAGAAAGAGGTATAGGTATGGGGGGGGGATGTATGTAGTACGTACTACGTACTTATGTATGTGTGCATTTCTGCGTGGACGTGATCAAAGGATCAGAGCTCTAGAGATGAAAGGGAATACAGAGACAAGGTGTCAAACCCCCTCACTTTATACAGGAAGAAAGTGGAGTCCCAGGGAGGTTAGGTGACTTCCTCCTTCTCCTCCTCTACAACAACAAGCATTTATTAAGTTCTTACTATGTGCCAAGTATGGTGCTATGCTGAGGGGCAGTATTAGGGTCAGATATCAGAGGCAAGATCTGAACCCAGCTCAAAGGACCCCAGTGCTGCTGAAGGCATGGAAATAAAGGAGATTGACAAGGGAGAAAGGAGAGAGACAGAGAGACAGAGACAGAAACAGAGACGGGGAGAGAGAGACAGAGACAGAGAGAGACAGAGAGAGACAGAGATAGAGACAGAGAGAGAGACGGGGAGAGAGAGACAGAGAGACAGAGACAGAGATGGGAGAGAGAGACACAGAGAGACAGAGAGACCGAGAGAGACAGAGACAGAGACGGGGGGGGGGGTGGGAGAGAGAGAGAGAGAGAGAAAGAGAGAGAGAGAGAGAGAGAGAGAGAGAGAGAGAGAGAGAGAGAGAGAGAGAGAGAGAGAGGAGGATTTAGAAGAACCACCATTGGTTTTGGCAGCTGGGTCGCTGGTGATCTCGAAGATGAGCTGTTTGAGGAGGGCGATGAGAGTAGAAGTTAAATTTCAGGGTCCTGAAATGAGCGGTTAGTGATAAGCGCAGACATCCGTTCTAATAAATGGTTTATTGATGGAATTTAACCTAATGACAAATCTGGATTGCTGGGCAGAGTTGATCTGATTGACTGTGAGGAAATTAAGCCTTAATCTGCCAATTAAATCCATCACAAAGTGTTTTGATCCCAGGACCAGATGCTGATGGGAAGAAGAGCTTTCCCCAGCCTTAGAAGAGAAGGCAACTCAACATGGGACGACAGAGAATGATTCCCGATTTTGCTTTGGAGCTTGGCAAATGGTTTTCCTTCCCCTCATACAATAGGGGCAGCTCTATATGTGCACAGCCCATGACCACAGGGCAGAGGAGCTGGGTCTGAGCTCGTTAAGCCACATGATCTTGGAAATGCTAAACATGAAAAGGCCTCTTGGAAATTCCATGACAAATTCTTTCCCTTTGGCCAGCCCTCCGTGCAAAAAAAACCCACCTGAATGTTTCTGATCAAATGATGCACAAACAGCTGGCCCCGATCGGGCCTCTCCCCATGTGCCTGTAAGATGCCAGAGGGGAGAAAGAGGAAGTGCATGGGAAGCTTCCTATAAATAAGTCAGAAAGCTCTCATTGATTCCATCTCCCCAGCGATGACCTTCACGCAGCCAGTCTTCCCGGCTCTGTCCTTTTCAGCCGGTGGAGCCTTCCTTCACCTATGGCCAGCACACAGGCACGGCCAGCTCTGAGTTTCACTTCAAAGCTTCTCCTTGCTTCTGGGATGGGGGAAAGGTGGCCCAACTCATCTAGTCTCAAAGTCTGGGAGAGAGCAGGAAGAGGGGAATGGAGCACTGGCAGGCAAGGGAGGCCCAGGTGGAGCCCCTGCCTACCCAGAGTGCCCAAGGGGGGCAAACCCTGGGATAGGAGCGTCCAATCCAATAATCCATTAAATATTTATTCAATGCCTACTATGTGACCAGCACTTAGAAGAAAGGAAGAGGAGGGATAAAGTACCTTAGAGAAATGAGCTGGTCCTGGCTTGTCCACATGAGGCTGCCTAGCCCTGGGGTACAGCCTGCTTGGGAGAGTTAACAAACAAACAAACAAACTTTTTTTAAAATCTAATTGGCCAGGGGCGGCTAGGTGGTGGAATGGATAGAGCACCGGCCCTGGACTCAGGAGGACCTGAGTTCAAATCCGGCACTCAGCCCCTTAAACTGACTTAGATGTGTGACCCTGGGCAAGTCACTTAACCCAATTGCATCACTTTTAAAAACAAATAAACAAACAAACAAAAAATCAATTGGGCTAAGAGACAGCATAGTGTAGGGAGAAAGGGCTGGTTGTGAGGTCAGGAAGCTCTGGGTTACAGTTCTTCCTCTGACATGTACTGGCAGGGGACCATCCACAAGTCCTTTAATCTCTCAGTGCTCTAAGTTTCTTTATAGTTTAGATGAGTTCCTGGTCGATATTGGTGGAGGGAGTTTCCATTGGAGGAGTGACTCACCTGATAAAATCAGATCGATGACTATGTATCAAGCACCTACTCTGTGCCTGGCACTGTGCTAAGCCTGGGAATAGAGAGAGAGGCAGGCCCTGCCCTCAAGGAGCTTATAATCAAATGGCAGAGACCACAATATCAAAAAAGGCTACAAAGGAGGGAGGAAATGATCTGAGGAGGTGAGAGTTTCAGAGTTGATTTAATCTTATAGAACCACAGATCCGGACCAAAAACAAAAAACAAAAAACAAACCCATACCCTTATTAATTACTGCATGTGAATTATACCAGTAGAGTCTAAACACCTTGGACATTTCTTGGCTGCGTGCAGGCAACTAGATGACAAGGTAGAGCACCGGGTCTAGAGTCTGAAAGCTCTGAGTTCAAATCTGACCTCAAACACTGACTAGCTATGTGACCCTGGGCAAGTCGCTTAATCCTGTCTGCCTCAGTTTCCTCAACTGTAAAATGGGAATCATATTAGCACCTATCTCCTAGGATTGTTGTGAGTCTCAAAGGAGATAATATTTGTAAAGTGCCTAGCACAGTGTACTCAATACACAGTAGGCAATTAATAAATGTTTTGTTTCCTTCCTCCTTCCCTCCCCCTCCCTCCTTTCCACCTTTCCTCCCTTTCTTCCTTCTTTCCTTATCCTCTTCCTTCTTGCCTTCCTAGGAACCCAAACTCTGGGCGACATTTGGGTCTCCATGAAATTGAAGCTGAGAACAAGCATAAATTACACAACCTTGGAGCTGGATTTAAGCCAAGCCTAGATTTACTACTTCCCGCAGTTCTTGAGCATGGTTCAGTCCCTTAAAAGATCAGTATTCTAATTGACTTGATAATAATTGATCCACGGCTGGTGCTAGGCCGGCCCAACGCCTTGACTTCTGGACAAATAAAGTTGATTAAACTGTTTTGGGGATGGTTTTGAATGACTGATTTTTAAAATCTCCATTTTTGAATAGCGAACAGGTTTTCACTACTGCTATCAATAAAATATTCATACAGCCTACACACATGCATTTTTCACCTTGTGGCCCACCACTGAAATGACTGGGATGGAAGGTGCTGTTAGACACTGGGAAAAACACTGGCCTTGGAGTCAGAGGACCTGAGTTAAAATCCTGCTTTTGCTGCATCCTATCTTGTCCCCTTGGGCAAGTTGTTTAACTTCTGTGGACCTCAGGGTCCTTCTCAGGAAATGAGGGGATTGGACTAGCTGGCTTTTAAGGTCCCTTCCACGTCGTTCATCCTATGCCCTTCATCTAAGAAGTCCCCGTCATTTTTTATATGGAGGAACGGAATCCAGAGAAGCGAAGTGATTTACTCAGAGCTACGTAGCTAGTTAGGACAACTAGGTGGTACTGGAGTCCAGAGGAACTGAGTTCAAATCCAGCCTCAGACACTTACTAGCCATGTGACCCCAGGCAAGTCACTTCACCCTATTTGCCTCAGTTTCCTCAACTGTAAAATGAGCTGGAGAAGGAAATGGAAAATGACTCCAGCATCTCTGCCAAGAAAACCCCAAATGGGGTCACAGAGAGTCGGACACAACTGAACAGCCACAGCAACAACATAGGTAGTTAGTGGCAGATGAAGGAGTAGAACCCAGGCTTCCTGACTCCCACTCCCATGCTCTGTCCACCGCTTTGCCTTGCTCGGACAATCCATTTCTCTCAGTCTGGTGAAAAGCTCTGCTTCACTCTGGTAGCAAAGGGCTTCTCAAGCCAGGAATGGGATCTCAATTCCTGGCCTGAGAAGGCTTATTGGGAAGGAAGCCTTCCCTCCCCGGCAGGCGAGACTTCCAGCAGGAGATGAATGCGTTCCACATGGTCCTCGCGGACAATATTTCTTTCCATTCGCTTTTGATCTACAGATGCAAAGCCTTACCTCGTGAGACAGCGGTGTGTAAATAATCATCATCCCACAGATTAGATTTCCAGAAACCAGCTTTCCATTGCACCTCCTGGGGGCCGGCCATTCACCAAGGGTCACGGGGCCTGCGTCAATCCTGGGTTGAAACTTGCTTGTTGTTTTTGCTTTTGTGTTTCTGCACTAGGCTCTTGGTGAACTCATTGTCACCGAGGGGAAGAGGATGAAAACTGACCCATCTCTGTACCCGTTAGGCCCAACCCCATGTGCTGAAAAAAGTCGCCACCCTTGTAGCAGGTGACTAGACTTTAAGCTCCCTGAGGGCAGGAATTAGGTCATGCAATTATACAGCTTTATATACACCAGGTCCTCAGCATGACGGCTTGTTCACAGTAAGTGCTCAATAAATATTTGTTGAATTCAATTGGAAGGGGAGGGGCAGTCAGCCAGAACGCCCTGAAACATCCCCTCCCCCCAGCACTGTGAACATAGAGAACCATTAGCCCTAGGGAGGTGATGGATCCAAAGCAAATGATACTGTATCCTCCACTCCCCTGCACCATTTTATGCAAACAAGTGGACTCTGGCACAAGAAACACCAAAGGGGTGACATGGGTGAGGAAGAACGTGTGAAAGAGGAAGGCTCTTAACCTCTGAAAGTTTAGGAGCTGACTGTGTATTTAGGAGCCCAGGTCTTTAACAGAAGATGTCTTCTTCCCAAATCAACCAATCAACAAACATTTATTAAGCACCTACTATGTACCAGTTATGGGCAGCTAGGTGGTGCCATAGTGCATAGAGTGCTGGGCCTGGAGGAAGGCTCATCTTCCTGAGTTCAAATCTGGCTTCAGATACTTACTAGCTGTGTGACCCTGGGCAAGTCACTTCACCCTGTTTGCCTCAGTTTCCTCATCTGTAAAATGAGTTGGAGAAGGAAATGGCAAACTGATCTAGTATCTCTGCCAAGAAAACCCCAAATGGGGTCACAAAGTGTCAGACATGACTGAAAAGCAGCAAAATGTGCCAGTCACCTTCTTAGGTATAGGAGCTACAAATACAAAAAAATGAAATAATGCCCACCCTCAAAGAGCTTACACCCTACCCTTCCATTGCAGCCATTATCTTCTTCCTTTCTCACAGTGTGTCCCTGGACACACTAAGCATCAGGTGCTGAAGGGACTGACAGCTATGTTCAGTTCATCCCTGGCCTGGAATTGCCACCACAGTCAGTCAGGGTTAAGGCAAGGTCCTGTGCACACAACTTGCCCCTATCATATTCTATGTCCTCACATTCTCATTTATGTTCATCTCTTATTCCCTCTAATATACTGGGAACTCCTAGAAGGCAGGACTGCTTTAAAAAAAAAATAATAATTGTATTCCTGGTACCTAGTCATAGAGTAGATAATTAATAAATATCGGTTGAATTAAGTGCCAGCATTGAAATGTATATATTATGGGGCAGCTAGGTGGCACAGTGGAAAAAGCACCAGCCCTGGATTCAGGAGGACCTGAGTTCAAATCCAGCCTCAGACACTCGACACTTACTAGCCGTGTGACCCTGGGCAAGTCACTTAACCCTCATTGCCCTGCCAAAAAAGAAAAGAAAAGAAATGTATATATTATCCTGTAGGAAAGTCAAAGATGGTAGCTCAGCACTTTTTACTCATCGTCACAAATCAGCTTATCAGCTTGACTGAAGGTCATAGGAAGGATTGCGGGAATAAGAGATGGAAAAGACTTAGTAGATCTTCTAATCCAACCCCCTCATTTTTACAGATGAGGAAACTGAGACCCAGAAAAATTTTCAAATTTGGGCAAGTTAAGTGATTTGCCCAAGGTCACTGATGGTAAGTGGGAGATGATGGGGCTCTGACTCTGAACCCAGTGCTCTATTTCCAGAACGCTGGATTTTATAGGACAACAGTGGCTTCCTCCTGAGCTCTGGGGAATGGGACTCAGGACAAGTGTCCATTTTAAGGGGGGGGGGGATGAGGAGTGAGTTCTGATGAGAGAAAGCAGGCCTAGACATACCCTGAGTGGTCAGTGGTCAACAAGAGGACCCCTGGTAGGGTCCTGAAAAAATGTGTGTGAGTTGGAGAGAGGGAATGGGAACTGATAAGACTTTCCTAGGCCGGCCCCAGTGACGATTTTTGTCTAAGCAGTGACATGCATTTATATAACATCAGTTCTCCAGGAGGGATTTCATAAGCCTTAGCACATAGAAACCCCCACTTGCCAATGAGATGGGATTAGCGTCCTCTGAATGTCAAGGACAGACGGTTGTTCTTCCCAGGCTGAAAAGAAGAGAAATAAATCTGGACATCTGGGGAAAATTAAAGAACTGGCCCAAGCCAGCCATTCCCAAATTTCTTTTTCTTCTTTTTAAATCTCATGACCTTCTTCCTCCTCCGGATTCCTGTGTTCCCTCTCTCTCCCACATTTCCTCTCCACTGGGCCATAGAAGGAGGACAGATACCCACTGATTTGGTCCTGCCCAGGTCAACGCCAGACAGCCATGTGGAACACAGTACTGAGCCAGCATCACCCTCAATCACAATAGGATTAAAAGACCTACAGGGAGCCCAGGGGAGGATCCAGGAGAAAAAAGAATGTGTTGTGTGCACCAGAAAATGAAGTCCCAAAATGGAAAACAGGACTTCCATTACAGTTGAAGTGACTTGCCCAGAGTCATGAAAATTATAAGCATTAAAGGCAGGATCTGAACCCACATCCTGGGACTAAGCTCTTTCTATCACACCACACTGCTTCCCTAATTAACCTCTCCAAGCCTCAGTTTTCTCATCTGTAAAACAAGCGATTAGATTTAATGGTCTCTAAGGTCTCTCCTGGCTTAAAGTCTATGATTCTTGATTCTTCTTCCTTTGACATTTGCATCTTTTTTTTAAAGTCTGAGCCCAAAGGGGAAATGGTGTAACCAGTCAACTAAGAAGAATGGGAATGGGTTTTTTCTGCCTTTGAAATCATACCACTAGGTGGCGCAGTGGATAGCACACCTGCGGTGGAGTCAGGAGGAACTGAGTTAAAATGAGATCTCACTTACTGGCTGTGTGACCCTGAGCAAGTCACTTAACTCTGACTGCCTCTAAAAAAAAAAAAAATTATCCCATGTGAACATTGACCTGCTGGGTCCTCACCAAATTCTTCCCCTACATGAGCAAAAGGAGAGAGATAAAAGTCATTTCCATGGGGGCAGCTAGGTGGCTCAGTAGATAGAGCACTGGCCCTGGATTCAGGAGGACCTGAGTTCAAATTCGGACTCAGACACTTGACACTTACTAGCTGTGTGACCTTGGGCAAGTCACTTAACCCTCATTGCCCTGCCCCTCTCCCAAAAAAAGCCATTTCCATCTAAGACTCAAGAGTTGACCTTCCAAACTGAATTGAATAAAACTAACATTTATTAATCTTCTATGCCTATAGTGTAGAGCTAAGGGAGATACATAAGACATAGTGCTCCCTTCTAAGAGTTTACAGTCTAGATTAGACAGGTACATAAATAATTATGATATAAAATAGAAGATAGATAAGACATAGTTCTGCCTTCCAAGAGCTTATGAGCTACTAGATAATACAGATGCATAAGTAATTATGATACAGAATAGAAAGTCCTTCTCTGATGCCTAATCTTGGTATATAACAATAAGGATAATGATAATAATAAAAATAATAAACACTAGCTAGCATTTTATGTGATACATTAAAGTTTCCAACGCTCTTTACAATATGTTAAGGGGAGTTGGGTGGTGCAGTGGATAGAGTCAGGAAGACCTGAGTTCAAATTCGGACTCAGACATTTAGGAGCTGTGTGACCTCTGGAAAGTCACTTAACTCTAGTTGCTTCACTTTCCTCATCTGTAAAATGAGCTGGAGAAAGAAATGGCAAATCACTCTAGTATCTCTGCCAAGAAAACCCCAAATGGGGTCATGAAAAGTTGGAAATTACTAAAAGAACCCTGAATAACAAATTCCATACATTTTCTCATTTGTTCCTCACAACAACCCTGGAGTAAGTGCTACGATTATCCCCATTTGACAAATAAGGAAACTGAGGCTGAGAGGTTAAATGATTTGTTTAGGATCACACAGCCAGTAAGTGGCCAGGGCAAGATTTGAACTCAAGTCTTCCAGATTCCAAGTAGCCAGTAGACTACAAGCTCTGTTAAGTCCTTCCAGTGATCCAGTGTTGGGATATGTGAGTACCAGATTAAGTTTGGAGAAACTCATTCCCCAGATTGACTTCAGGGTGACCAATTCAGGTGGCAATAGCAACTCTTTTAAACAAAGATATCTTTAATTTGTGTACTAAAACAAGCATTTTCATAACATGAGATAAGTTAAAAAGAGATGAGGTGCAAATTGTGTCTATGGAATGACCCTCTGTCATTCCATAGTTTCAATCAAGTCTGATTTTTTAAGACCCCATTTGGGGATTTTTTGGCAAAGATACTGGAGTGGTCTGCCATTTCCTTTTCCAGCTCATTTTACAGATGAGGAAACTGAGGCAATCAGGATTAAGGGATTTGCCCAGGCTCACACAGCTAGGAAGTGTCTGAGGTCAGAAGAGGAGTCTTCCTGACTCCATGTCCAGCTCTCTATCCAGGGCGCCACCCAACAGCCCCTAATGGGATGAGTATCCACAGAAATTCCAGATTCTTGAACTATTTGTGACTGTTCCCACACCAACACATTCAAAAGTTGTGGAGAGCAAGCTAGGCCAACCTCCCTTTAGCTGCCCGGAGGTCTCAGAGATTGGGGCCTCCATGGGATGGTAAAGGTGCTGAGGGCATCTTGTCACACAAAGTCTCGACCTCCCTCTTCGAGGAAGAGAAATGCCGCTTCTACCTCAACCTACAAAGTCAAGTAAACACGCTCTGTGCACCTCTGCCAGGCTCCTCTCAAGCCGACTCTTTTCTACGTGGAAAGAAGGGCCGGGAGCAAATTTAAAAGGTTGCCTGGAGAGATAGTTATGATTTTTAAGAGCTAATGCTGCCACCCGCGGCTTATTGTTTATTAACTGTTTTTACTCACCATTGCTGTAGTAAATTGTGTACGAGAAGAGAAGCTAGCTGCCTGTGACCATCATGGGCCAAACCGGGCTCAGGGCAGGAAGCAGTCACCCCAAGATGCTGAGAAGGGTTGGAGGAAGGTTCTGACCTCATCGTGAGTGGTTAACGTTGGCATCTCCAGGCCAAACGAAGGCCAGGGAGAGATGGATAAAGTGGGAGGTCGGTGTGTCTCGCTTTGTAACAGCATCCACTGCTGCCCAGAGAATTGAGAAAATATAGGAGGGGGCAGCTAGATGGCGCAGTGGATAAAGCACTGGTCCTGGATTCAGGAGGACCTGAGTTCAAATCCGACCTCAGACATTTGACACTAGCTGTGTGACCCTGGGCAAGTCACTTAACCCTCAGTGCCCTGCCCCCCCCCCAAAAAAAAAAAAATATATATATATATACTACATGAGAAAAGATAGGAACTCCGGTAAGGGAGGCAAACAGAATCAAAGTTAACTGACTGAACCTCTTCATACTTCCAGTAGGCCAGAATCCCCACAGGGCAGCCCTCGAAGAAGCCCATAGGGGCACCAACAGTTCAGAGGAAGAGAATAGAAGAAGAGGGTACTTAGGTCCTTTGCTCCAGACCTGTGCTTTCATCTGTATGGGGACTGCCTGGTATGGAAACTCCCTTCACTAATACAGCTTAAAGTCTGTGGAGATTTAGAGATGAAGTCACTTGTCCTTCGTCATACAGCTAGGAGGTGTCAGTGGCAGAATTCCCCAACACTAAGACTAGCTCACAATGCACTCTACCCAAGCTGCCTCTCATTGAGCATCTGACTCTGTTAACAATGAATTACGGGCCTGGGAGATTGTTTTCAAATAATTTTTGTTTGAAGAAAACCTTTTCACTTTGTTTCTCGCAAAACTCCTTTCCCCCTCTTCCCCAATCATCTCCTGAAAACACAAAGATAGTAATTAATCACTGTTCTTCATCAAGCACTAGGGGAGGTTGCAGGCCTGGTCAATGATGCTGATGCATAATTGAGGAAGTAAACAATCCCAGGCTGTATTGACTTCCAATACCAGAGAAACAAAGGGGAGGACAATGGAGGGAGCTAAGGCGAAGATGGGGAAAGGAAGAAAAAAGCAGAGATCCTCAGATTTCTCTGTTTAGATCATGGTGGATAGGGCGAAGGGGTTGGGGGAAGGGATTATCAGATCAACTAATCCAATTCAATTTAACAACTATTAATTAAATGCTGACTATGTGCAATATACTGTCCTGGGGATACAAAGTTAAAAAAAAAAAAAGAAAGGAAACTGTCTTCAAGGGACCTATGTTTTACTTGAGAAGGAAGAAAACAGTCATTTATGTGCCAGGCCCAGGGCTGAGCGCTGGGGATACAAATATAAGCCCCCTCCCTCCAAAAAAAAGGCAGAACCTGCCCTCAAGTTGCTTACCAGGGGAGGACAACTCCTATACACAAGTAAGCAAATGCAAAGTTTGTACAAATTAGAATCAGACTGCCTCATAGCAGGCCAGGCACATCTGTGTTGTCTAAGGAAATGATTAGCTAAAACAAGAGAGACCTATCCCCGGGTAGGTGAGAAGCTGATGACATTTCTGACCACACTTTTTCTCAAAGACCATCATCTAGAGAGCTTGCAGTCAGATCCAGTGAAGGGAGGACCCTCATCAATTAAATCACAGACCCTTGAAGCATTGAGGCAAATGCACTCAATCCATCATCATTTCCTGTTGTTCATTGATACAGATGTAATTTTTCTGTTCTCCTGTCCCAGCGTCTTAGAGAAGAACATAATTTCAATTATGTTGGCATAATGACAAAGGAAGAAATAGAGTTAGATCAAAGGAAACTCCCATTAATTTTGAACCTGAATGAGAATATACCCCATTCCCCATCCATGCACACCCAATGAGACTGTTTGCTGATGATTTGTAGAGATATACAGAAAATTCCATTCTGCTCTCTACGAAAATTAGGATTAGTTATTTCTGTTAACTTTAATTTCCCTCCTGATAATGGTGGAATAAGAGCCTTTATTTCAGCCTCTTTACTGAAATACTTTCACTAAAACAAAGGTTAAGTGACTTGCCTAAGGTGGCACAGTATTTGAGACTAGATTTGAACTCAGGTCTTCCTGATTCCAGGTCCAGCAGTCTATCTGCTATGCTACCTAGCTGTCAAGGGGGGAAGAATGAACCCACAACAGGGGAGGATTTGAAGGGATAAAGGCATAGGTGTGAGTTCAAGAGAGTGATGGGAAACTAGGGAAGGAGACTGTTCATGTCAGAGAACCTCAGAGTTCAAGATTCTAGAGGCTGAGCATTGTGGAGTGGTGGCGACTTATGTTTAGGGGATCTCAGCCTTAGAGAACACTTCTATTGTTTCATGACTTGACTGAACTCCCGCATCAACTCTTTACCCTCCAGATGACTAGGCCAATCAGTTCACTACAAATTTATCAAACATCTACTCCTTAATGGGCCGATGGAGATCATGGAGGCAACTAGGTGGTGCAGTGGATAGAGTGCTGAATCTGAGTTCAAATCCAGCTTCAGACACTTACTAGCTGTGTGGCCCTGGGCAAGTCACTTGACCTCTGTTTGCCCTAGTCTCCTCACCTATAAATGGGGATATTAATAATACCTATCTCCCAAGGCTGCTGTGACAATTAAATGAGACAATAATTTTAAAGTGCCTGGCACATAGTAACAGATACATAAAAATTAGTTATTGTTGTTATTGTTGTTGTTGTTGTTGTTGTTGTTAGCACCTACCTCCTGGAGTTCTTGTGAGAATAAAGCGTTAATATTTGTAACTCTGATTTGAAAACCTTAAAGAGTAATATAAATGTTAACTAAGCTATTCACAGATCTGGAACTAGACAGGACATTGGAGATCATGTATTCCAATCCCCTCAGAGAGGGAAATTGAGTCCCGAGGAGGTTAAGAGACTTACCTGAAGTCACAAGGTAGTAAATACCATAGACAGGATTTGAACTCAGGTCCTCAGACTCAATAATCAGCTCTCTTCTCCCCCCAATACCACCCAAAGGACAGGAGGTGATACCTATGTTAGGCCTTGAATGATTGATGGAGGTGGGGGAGGACAATGGGAGCAAAACCAAGATGAAGGACAGAAGGAGGGACGAGTAAGCCAAGTCAGATGAAAGAAACATGGAAGACACGAAGCAAAGGGGTAAGGAGCTAGGCTGGAAAAGTAGCTTCAAGCCTGATTGTGGACGGCTATAAATATCAGGATCAGTCACTTAGTTGGCAAATAATGGGGAGCCACAGACAGTCTGAGGTGAGAGAGGAGTGACCTGACCAGAGCCAAAGATTGAGAAGATTACTCAGGCAGCAATGAGAAGGAGAACAGACTGGAGATGATAAGAACAGCTGAGAAGTTAGTCTGATAAGCTAGATGGGAAGCAATGGGCACTTGAATGAGGGTAGTTGTGGTGGACATAGAGATGAAGGGAGGGACACAAGAGATGTCACAAAGAGAGAACCAATATTCGTCAGCAGTGGATTGAGGACTGGCATTGCCTGTCTGGAAATAACACTGAAGGATCAGGTTACGATTGATGCAAGAAAATATACACTTTTTTTTTTTTGGTGGGGCAATGAGGGTTAAGTGACTTGCCCAGGGTCACACAGCTAGTAAGTGTTAAGTGTCTGAGGTTGGATTTGAACTCAGATCCTCCTGAATCCAGGACTAGTGCTTTATCCACTGCGCCACCTAGCTGCCCTAGAAGATATATACTTTTGTTTTGAAATAAAGATGTTCATCCTAATATTTTTATTTTCTTTGCCTCTTATGTGGATAGGAATAATATGAATAAGAATTAAAGTGGATAGGAATCATCAATCAAGTGATGCATTAATTGAAGCCGCTTGGTCCTTTCTTAAATTTTCCAGTCCTGCTTTAAGCATCCTGCTTTCAGGGGCAGGAGATCAGAAGACCTGACATCCGAAGGCCCTGGAATGTCCCTTCTCTGCAGGTAGCTCCCTTCCCTAGCACCTCATTAGACGGGCTTTGTAGCTCGCCGGGGCACTGCAGTAGCTGATTATATAACAAGTTTGGTAAAAAGGGATCTAACAGTTGAAGTTTATTCCGAAAGGCATGATTCATCCTTAACTCCATCTTCTAGCAGAGGATTAAAGAAAGCGCTCCATGCTTGATCTACCTCAGTTCAGAAGCAGGAATGATTAATTTATTTTTGTCCTCCCTTCAGACAGCAATGTGGTCTAAGGAAGAGACCTGAAGGAGTCCTTTGCTATTCACAGAGTAGAAGGGGGCCTCTTTCTCCAATTTTGTGTGTAGGCTCAGAAATTAGATTTCTGTCTCCAAATGCAATCACCCCAACATTGTTATTGTTCAGTTGTTTCAGTTGTGTCCAACCCTCTGTGACCCCATTTGGGCTTTTCTTAGCAGAGATACTGGAGTGGTTTTCCATTTCCTTCTCTAGCTCATTTTACAGATGAGGAAATTAGAGCAAACAAGGTTAAGTGACTTGTCCAGGGTCACACAGCTTGTAAGTGTCTGACCTCAGATTTGAACTCAGGAAGATGAGTCTTCCTCATTCCACTGTGCCACTTAGCTGCCCCATGTGATATGTTTTACTTAGTTGGCCTCCATTTACTATTTCCATTTTATTCTCTGAATACCCTTCACATGCAAGTCACAGGACCATACGAATTTAGAGCCGAAAGGTCTCAGGGCAATTATAAAACCTTTCCCTCTTATATTTATAGTGGCTGAAGCCCACAGAGAGATAGAGAGTGATTTGTTTCAGGTCACTCAGCTGATAAGTGATAGAGTAGATCTGCAAACTTGGTCCTTGCAACTCCAAACCCAGTGCTTTCTCCTTTATATCTAGCTTACTCTAGGGGCAGGGGTTGTTGTTGTTTTTAAAAAGTATTTTCATAACTACATTTCATTATAATTGGTGTTCTTTGTAATCATTTGTATTTTAGTTCACGCTTTAAAAAAATATTATTCCGAGAAGGGATCCATTGGTTTCACCGCACCACCAAAGGGGACCATGACATCCAAAAAGGTGAAGGTATTCTTCTCCTGTGTCAATACTGCCTTCTATCCATCAAAGGCTGTCTGAGAACAGTGAAGGTAGCTATTCCAACACCATGCAATTCACCCTTAAGAAATGCTTTTGAATAGTGAGGCTGAATTTCCTATGGACTTTGGTCGGCATGGAGAGAATATCTTGAAGATGGGCCCTCAAAGGACCTAGTGCCATCATTTTCCATGGCCCGGAGGTTAGCTCTTGTGTATTAGATGGAAAAGTCAAGCAGAAATAGTAGTCAAGTAATTTTATTTATAGACAACTAAAATAGGCTCTGAGTAAATGACCATTTTCCTTTAAATAGCCAGCCCAAAGTTCAACCTCTGTAGCATATAGGAATTTCTAACTCCCACTCTAAGCTCAAATAAATTAAAAAAGGAAATATATACACCAGTATTGCAGCTGGTATTCTCGCCAAAGATAATGAACAGTGCAGACAAATCAACCTGACAGGTAATTTACCATTAATGGTTTGATTTCATCAGTCTGGCCACAATGCATTATGAACTAGGAAAATTAGACAAGTTGAGAGCATGATAGCGTCAGTGTTTAATGTTTATTTTCCATTACCTGGCAGCAAAATTATTCTTAATAAAATATCACTATTCTCTAAGTGAAAAACTTCAAGTAGTTCAGCTATTCCCATTAGTCTGACTATCTCTAAGCTGTCTCAGCTCCTTAAAAGAAAGTGTCTTTTTGGGGGGTGGGGAGCACTGATGAACCGGTGCGACTGCTAGGAAACCTGGTGGACACCATCTAGACAACACGGATTGGAACAAGGCCCTCTCTGAACAACTTTCCCACTTATCAAACAAAAGGTCTGAGTGTTTCCCCCATCCTATTAGATACAATTAATAATCATCTAAAAATGGATTACTCCGAGTTCTGTGTGGGTTACTACAAGTACCAACTAATGGTGTGAGGGAAAGTGAATGAAAATCTCAAGTGTCAACAGGTCATCTGTCAGTGAAGGTCACGAGTCCTTTCTTTTGCTTCTGGCCGGGTCTGATCTGAAAGGTGACCGAGACTGGAGTCTGAGCAGATCCCAAGACCAATTCATCTTTTCAGCACCCAAGCTCTCAAACAAAGACAAGTTTGTGACTCACACACACACATCCCTGCTGTCTCAGGGACAATTTCCTTTCCAACCATTCTGCTGGACTTGTCCTCCTGCTCCAGGAGATGTGTGGAATATGGCTCCCCCTCTAATCAACGCTGGTTCCTTCCACTTAGGATGTGATCTGTGTATTCCGAATGATGACATTTATCCCTTATTATGGAGGCACCCACATAACGTAGACACACGGAGTACAGTCCTTACATAGATTAGAGCTGAAAGAGGTCTTGGAGAACATCTAGTCTAAGCCTCTTATCTTGCAGATGAGGAAAATGAGACCCACTAGAAGTGCGTAAGGTCATGTAGGTGACACAGACAGCTTATGAAAGCTTTAGTCATTAAATGAGAGAATTGTTTTGTTCAGTCACGCCTGACACTTTGTGACCCTATTTGGGGTTCTTTTGGCAGAAATAGTGGAGTGGTTTGCCATTTCCTCCTCCAGATCATTTTACAGATAAGGAAACTGAGGCAAACAGGGTTAAATGGCTTGCCCGGGATCACACAGCTAATAAATGTCTGATCCCAAATTTAAACTCAGAAAGTTGAGTCTTCCTGACTCTAGGCCCAGCACTGAACCCACCATGCCACCTAGCTGCCCCAAAGCCATAAAAACTTGGGTTCAAGTCTCTTCCCTGACATATATGGGCTGTGTGACCCTGGACAAGTCTCTTCATACTCTAGTCAACACTAAGTTTCAATGAAAAGCCAACATGCATTTGTGGAGGGAATTCCTTACAGCGTTGAAATCATGGGTTCAGTCTCTATCCTTATCCTACTACTGCTTAAAGTAGGCAGGGCCATATTGAGACCCTGAGATGCAGCAATAGCAAATTTGTGGGTGTTGGGAAGCAGAGAGGTCCAGCCTCCAAGGGTGAACAAGGTCAACCATCTCTCCTCCCACCACAGGGGAGACTAATGATAGAGGGGCTGATAAGATCACGAAGCTGCAGAAAACTTGAGAGAAGGGCTTGCTTGGGAACTAATCAGTTATTGACTTTTTTTCACCTTTTCGTGCTACATCACTGTCCCTAGTGCTTCTTGAATTGAGACAAACACCCCATCGTGACAAGTACAGCTTAGTTGCATTGGAATAAGAAGAGAACGAGATTCCTTGTTCTGGGCTTCCAGAAAAAAACCACATGCATTCATTGGGAAGCTGTCTGCTCCCAGAGAAATTTAACAGAAGCTTTTCTCAGGGCAGAGGGGAGCCAAATACTACCTGACGGTCGGAACTCAGGTCAGCCAGGAAAAAAAAGAATGGTGCTGGCTGAACAAGTGGGAGTTGCTTAAACCCCGATTCAATGCCACCAAAATATTTGCAAACTCAGTTCAAAATCCTCATTTGTGGAGTATTTTGTATTCAACCCATTCAAGGTAGCAGGATAACAAAAGCTTATCATTTATGTACCAACATTTTAGTGGACAGAACACTGGATTTGGTGTTCAAAGACCTCTCGAGTAGAAGGAGCACTGGCTTGGGGGTCAGAGGACCTGGGCTCCAATCCTACCCTCTGCCACTTACTACCTGTGTGACCTTGGCAGCTAGGTGGTGCAATGAATAGAGTGCTGGCCTTGGAGCTAAGTTCAAATCCAGCCTCAGACCCTGGGCATGTCACTTCACCTGCTTGTCTGTTTCTTCAACTGTAATATGGGGATAACAGCACCTACCTGGCAAGGTTGTTGTGAGGATCACAAGCTATTTGTAAAGTGTCTAACACACTCCCAGGCATGTAGCAAGCACCCTATAAATGTTCATTCCCTTCCCCTTAAACTCCCAGGACCTCACTTTCTTCATCTGTAAATCGAGGGGGCTGGACTAGAATTCATCTAAGCTTCCTTAGGGCTCTAGCACCTTTGATTGATTACTTGCTTTAGGTTTGTGACCACAGGTTTCCCCTCTGGGAGCTTGTTTCCTCTTCTATAAATCGCAGAGAACTCCTAATCACTTGGTTATGAACATCAAATGAGATAACGAATATAAAGCTTACAGAGTGGTGGTGGATAATCAGCGCTGGGTTTGGAATCAGAAGACTCCCAGCTGTTCCTACCTTCATGACTTTGGGCAATTCACTAAAACCCTACACAGTCTGACGCCAGTCTCATTGCTCATGGATGATTCTGCCTCTTCATCCTTGCCTCTTGCAATTCCTACCTCCCACTAAAGCTCCTCTCAAGTGCTACCTCCTGAATGAGACCCTTCCTAATTTCCCCAGTTGTTAGTCATCTCTTTTCCTCCTCTCCTCTAAATACTTTATATATAAACATTGTATTTTCTTTTCTTTGTATATATTGCTTCCTCTTGGTAAGACACAAAGCTCTTGGAAGGCAAGACCTGTTTCATTTCTTTTCTTTGTATATCTGACACCTATAGAGCATGTCCAATACTTTGTATCTCTATAACAGAGAGTACTAATGGCTATGTTGGGTCCAAAATTAAACAGGAAGAAGAGAGTGGGATGGATTGCCTTAGGAAAATTACAACACCCTCTTAACGGCCTTTGCCCAGAAACAAACGCTTATCTTTAAGGGTGTTTTTATATGGTTATGAGATATGGACACAATTGTCACCATAGAAGGCTACAGAGGAGTGTGTGGTAGGTGTGTGCAGGCTGTGATGTATAACCAATGAGGGACTCCATTGAACAGGAGAAAAGGATGTCATTAGAATGTATGACAGAAAAAAGAGGATGGGCTGGTCACTTAGCCAGAGCAGGGCTTAGCAAGCAGACAGGTTAAGTGTGCTACTGGAATCCTTGCAAGGTCAAGAGACAGCAAGGAAAGCCTCCAGAATATTGGGGGGACCCCTTGTGGCAAATTTGTGGGAGTACATGGATAAGAGCTGTACAGGATGGGAAGGACAGGGATGGGTTTCTGAGATCTGCATTATTGGAAGGGAAATTTAAATCGATGATTTTACAGAGCCCTTTGCGTATTGAGAATCTGAGCATCCCCAGCATCTGGCACAGTGTCTTGCACACAGTAGGTGCTCAATAAATGTTTGTTGAATTAAAATGCAAAACACGGGGCAGCTAGATGGTGCAGTGGACAGAGCACCAGCCCTGGAGTCAGGAGTACCTGAGTTCAAATCCGGCCTCAGACACTTAACACTTACTAGCTGTGTGACCCTGGGCAAGTCACTTAACCCCAATTGCCACACACACACACACACACACACACACACAAAGTAGAATTAGGCCAAACAGAAAAGGAGGTACAAGAGCTCACTGAAGAAAATTATTCCTTAAAAATTAGATTTGGGGAAGTGGAAGCTAATGACTCCATGAGACACCAAGAAAAAATAAAATCAGAAGAATGGAAAAATAAGAGAAAATTCAATATAATTCATTAGAAAAACTGATCTGGAAAATAGATCGAGGAGAAATAATTTTAAAATTATTGGAGTACCTGAAAGCCATAATAAGAAGAAGAAAAAGAAAAAGCCTACACATAATATTTCAAGAAATTATCAAGGAAAATTGTCCCAATACCTTAGATTCAAGGGATAAAATAGAAATGAAAGAATCCACTGACACCTCCTGTAAGAGATTCCAAAATACTATACTATACTATACACTATACTATACTATACTATAGCCAAATTTCAGAGTTCCCATATCAATGTGAGAATTGGAATGACACCCCCTGCTGGGAGATTGTGAGCTCTGGCCATGAGAAGAAACCATGTGACTTTAGTGTCCAAAAGTGACCTTTTCTGGAGTTTCAAAGCTCAGTCCGGTGTCAGGAAGTGAAGTTTGCTCATGGGTCCTGTCAATCAGTGTTACCAGCCAATTAGCTTGGAGCTGTGTGTATGTGGACGGCCCTTTTTCCTGTTTCACATGGGGTTCTGGAAGTAGCCACTGAAGCGTTGGTCCTCTGGGGTTCCAGACCTCTGCTTGGAGGATCAGATGCTGGGGTCTATTTAGATAGCTAGAGGAAGTTTGCCTTTTTACCTCTCTCTCTCTCCTCACCAACTTCTGATTGCACTTTAATAAATACTTAATAGTCTAAACTCTTGCTAAATCTTCTAATTTAAGGCCACCACTCATTAGATTTTAGACGTCATAGCTAGGATTTTAAGCCCCTTCCATCAAGGAGAAAATACTGCCAAGTAGCCAGAAAGAAACAACTAAAATATTACAGAGCCATAGTCAGGATCACAAGATTTAGCAAATTCCATGTTAAAGGAGTGGAGGACTTGGAATATGATGTTCTGGAAGGCAAAGGAGCTAGGATTACAACCAAGAATAACCTACCCAGCAAAACAGTATAATCCTTCAGGGGGGAAAATGGATATTTAATGAAAGAGAACTTCGGAGCATTCCTGATAAAAAGGCCAGAGCCGAATAGAAAATCTAACATTCAAACACAACTGAAGAGAAACAAAAAGGAAGACATGATAGAGAAATTTTAAGGACTCCTGTAAGAGATTTCAAAATAAAAACTCCCAGGAATACTATAGCCAAATTTCAGAGTCCCCAGATCAAGGAGATTAAATTATTTATATTCCTATATGGGAAGATGATACATCTAACTGCTATGAACTTTATCATGATTAAGACTTAGGGAGTCTACATAGACTGAAGGCAAAGGTGTGAGTTGGTTATGTTGGAATGATCTAAAAATAAAATAAAATGGATACACTGGGAGAAAGGGAGAGAGGTAGAATAGGAAAAAATTTCTCACTTAAAAGGGCACACAGGGCAGCTAGGTGGCACAGCAGATAGAGCACTGGCCCTGGATTCGGGAGTACCTGAGTTCAAATCTGGCCTCAGACACTTGACACTTACTAGCCATGTGACCCTGGGCAAGTCACTTAACCCTCATTGCTCCCCCCCAAAAAAAGACACACAAAGAAGGGCTTATATAGTGGAAGGGAATTGGGGCAATGGTGGTAGGCAATGCTTGAACCTCACTCATGAGAACTGGTTCAAAGAGGGAAGAATGTACACACACACTCAGTTGAGTACAGAAATCTATCTTACTAAACAGGGAAAATAAGAAGGGAATGGGACCAAGAGATATGAGAGGGAGGGGATGATGAACAGAAGAAGATAGCAGAATGGATTAGAAACCAGATTTTAAAAATATGTTATTTACAAGAGACATACTTGAAACAGAAAGCCATATACACAGTTAAGATAAAGGGCTGAAGCAGAATTTATTATGGTTCAGCTAAAGTAAAAATGCAGGGGTAACAATCATAATCTCAGATGAAGCAAAAGCAAAAACACACCTAATTAAAAGAGATAATCAGGGAAACTAAAAGGTATCACAGACAATAAGGTAGTATCAAAAAATTTTACAGTAAGTTTCTTTGATAAAGGCCTCATTTCTCATGTAGGGAGCTCAGTCAAATTTCAAGAAAATAAAAGCCATTCCCCAATTGACAAATGGCCAAAGGAGATGTACAGGCAGTTTTCAGAAGAAGAAATCAAAGCTATCATCTATAGTCATATTAAAAATACCCTAAATGGGGCAGCTAGGTGGCACAGTGGATAGAGCACCGGCCCTGGATTCAGGAGGACCTGAGTTCAAATCCAGCCTCAGACACTTGACACTTACCAACTGTGTGAGCCTGGGCAAGTCACTTAACCCCAATTGCCTCCCTAAAATAAATAAATAAATAAAAATACTCTAAATCATTATTGATGAGGACAAATTAAAACTCTGGGGTACCACCTCACACCTATCAGAAAAGACAAATGCTGGAGGGGATGAGGAAAAATAAGTACACTAATGCACTGTTAGTGAAATTGTTAAATGGTTTAAACACTGGAGGACAATTTGGAACTATACCCAAAGGGCTACAAAACTCTGAATACCCTTTGATTCAGCAACACCACTAGTAGGGTCTGCAAACCCAGAGACCAAAGAAAAAGGAAAAGGACATGTCCATATATACATATGCACACATACACACACACACACACAAATATACTTATAGTAGCTCTTTTATGGTGGCAAAGAATTGAAAATTATGGGGATGTTCATCAATCAGGAAATGGCTGAATGAGTTGTGGCATATGATTGTGATGAAGTACTATTGTGTTATAAGAAATAACATGGTGGGATGGTTTCAGAAACAAACAAACAAAAAAAATGTGACAAAACCTATGTGAACTGATGTATAGTGAAGTGAGAAAAACCAGGAGATCACTTACATTGTAACAGCAATGTTGTAATTAATGATGATCAACTATGAAAGACTTAACTACTCTATCAATATAAGGATGCAAGACAACCCCAAAAGACTCACAATGAAAAAAATGCTAGCCACCTTGAGAGAAAGAACCAATCAACTTTGAGTGCAAACTGAAGTCTAATTTTCTCACTTTATTTTGTTGGGGTTTTTTTTTGGGGGGGGCTTTTTTTGGTGATATGGTTAACATGGAAATATTTTGCATGATTTCATGTGTATCATTGATTTTACTTTGCTTGCCTTCTCAGTGGGTGGGGGAAGGGTAAAAGGAAAGAATTTGGAACTCAGAATATTTTTTTTAATGTTAAAATAATAAACTTTAGGGGCAGCTAGGTGGCACAGTGGATAGAGCACCGGCCCTGGATTCAGGAGGACCTGAGTTCAGATCCAGCCTCAGACACTTGATACTTACTAGCTGTGTGACCCTGGGTAAGTCAATTAACCCCAATTGCCTCACTAATAATAATAATAATAATAATAATAATAATAATCTTTCAAAAAAACTGCATAGAGGGGCGGCTAGGTGGCGCAGTGGATAAAGCACCGGCCCTGGATCCAGGAGTTCCTGAATTCAAATCCGGCCTCAGACACTTGACACTTACTAGCTGTGTGACCCTGGGCAAGTCACTTACCCCCATTGCCCCGTAAAAAAAAATTTTAAAGTAAAAAAAAAAAAAACTGCATAGAATCATAAACAAATGGGTAGCCATCCTCTATGCGGGTATTTCCAAAGACAGAATAATTGAATACAAATTTTAAATTTCAGTTGGGAAAGTATTATCCATATCCTCTGTATGGGATTGGTGTTCTGTAGTATAGTCCCAGAACTTCTCTTTTAGTCCAAATGTAAAAAATGTTCCTGATCATACTTAGAATACTAAGGTTCATGGATTTTGGGGCCAGTGAACAGCTTGTTACATGCTATTCTCCTTTACCTCCTATTGGATCTGTCTTTTTAATAAACTAATATTTCAATTTCTATATTCCAGTTATCAGGCTCACATTGACTATTCCCACAGATCGTTAAAGAAATGATTAAAAGAGCTGTTGAGGGGGCAGCTAGGTGGCACAGTGGATTAAGCACCGGCCCTGGATTCAGGAGGACCTGAGTTCAAATCCGGCCTCAGACACTTAAAACTTACTAGCTGTGTGACCCTGGGCAAGTCACTTAACCCCAATTGCCTCACCAAAAAAAAAAAAAAAGAAAGAAAGAAAGAAAAAAAAGAGCTGTTGAATTAAACTTCAAGAGAGACTTGCAATTAACTGGGAGGCAATGGGAAATAAGCAATGGACAAACCAATCTGGCATGAAACACACGTGACAGGGTTCTTTTGAAAATTAAGGTGTTGGGGCAGCTAGGTGGCACAGTGGATAGAGCACCGGCCCTGGATTCTGGAGGACCTGAGTTCAAATCCAGCCTCAGACCCTTGACACTTACTAGCTGTGTGACCCTAGGCAAGTCACTTAACCCCAACTGCCTCACCAAAAAAAAAAAAAAAAAGACAATTGCCATCACTTAAGCAAATATCACAGCAATGATGACCACCACCTCTGAACAACACCTAGGTCCGTATTTCTAATTGGAGATCACAATTGCACCTGTCAAGCTTGATATTTAAAGGAAGTGTGGCGAATTCTTTGGTTCAGCACATGATCACTCACTAATAAAAAGGATTTGATCAATTTATTATGTGCTTAAAACAAGACACACCCAAGAGCCTTAACTTCACCACAGAAACTGTAATTTGCAAAGCCTGACATGAATTGCATTTCTGCCCATTGGTCTTGCTCTTCTCATACATGTCAAGTTGATCTGCCCGCCGCTCATGTCCCATGGCCTTCCAGCTATCCCTTGAGGTTGTAGTTCAGTGTCTCCTTTAAGCATTTCTTCTCTATATCCTGCTTGCCCTTTCCCCATTTTGGCTCTGTTATTGTTCTAAGTCTGACCCAGCAGTAGTCTTGCAACCAGCACCACCTTCATACTAGTCCTAGGCTAGGTATGCTAAGATGTCCCTCCCTCCTGGCCTGAGGGCACCAGCTAGATGGTGTATTGTAACTCTCCTATTCTCTGGGTCAGGTGGCTCTTCAATAAGCTCCATCCTCAAACACTGGTTTGTAGTATGAACTTCAATCTCCATGACTACACAGTTGACCCACTAAAGGTGGGCCCCTTCACTTGCTTTAAGTGAATGGACCAATGAGCAGGCTCCCTCACAGTCTAGAACAGAAGCATAGTTCCCCCAGGGGCAGTCACCTTCCAGCATTCAAAGCTAGTCAAGGCAGAATTGTTACAGAAATCCCCTATGTGACAGGCAGAAAACTAGCTGTAATCCAGCAGGCTGCAGGCCTGAATATGAGGAAGGCTACGGTATGATCTTCCCCTCGTATGAGTGCCCTGCAGTGCCACTACTAGGTGACCTTTTATGGCTTTTATCAACATGGCTGATCCAAGGGACCATTGCCTCGTGCATGCTGCCAGGGAGCACACCCATCTCGTCAGCACCTCAAACCTTGCTCTGCTGGGATCCTACTAGGCACCTAGTTAGGGACAAAGAGCCTCAGACAGGGAGATGGAAATTCTTCAAACACAGAGAGTAACTCTAAGTTAACAACACAAATTAGAACAAGGACCACAGATTCAGAGCTAGGAAGAACCTCAAAGGCTGTCTAGTTCAACCTCATTATTTTACAAAAGACGAAACAGACTCAGAGAGAGGCCAAGAGACTTGCCTAACATCACACAGGCAGAGCTAGAAGGCAAAGTCAGCAGATTCCAAATTCAGAGAACTTTCCATTACACCGAGAATGTAGCCTAGATCTTGTAAAAGAAATAGAGCTGTGGGGGAAATGATTTATTTAATAAAAATGTAAAATACCACCCACAGCATCGGCTCTGTTCTTTTTCCAACTCCTGCTGCTAATGGCCATCAGACGTTTCCCTATGACTTTGGTAAGTATAACAAGGAAAATACATGTTTTGAAGCTATCGTCAATTTACCTAGGCACTTTGGTTGTCTTGTTCTCACCTTACAAATAACCTTGACTGTGGGTTCCAGGAAGGCAGGAAACATTCACTACCACCACACACTGGGGTTATTCATGATAAAAACCAAAAATGATGAATGATAGATGATTCTCTAACTGGCTGTTTAGACAAGAGGTTGACAATAAAATCCATATCTTCCTTCCCTACCCTGCCTAAATATGAGCATATGGCCAACTTCTAAGGCTTCCTCTAAGCCTTAATTCTAAACTGGCTGCCATCAAACTATTTGAATGAACTTTGGTTCCTGTGACCACCAGAGGGCCTGGAAATGGACCTTAAGTGGCCCAAAGGAACATATATCCAAGCAGACAGCACAGATATTAACCTGTGATCTCAATTGCTATTTTTCGTTCGAAATGCATCCAATGTTTGACTCTTAAAATTTCAGATTTTTAAAGAAACCAATAACAAGGGAGACTAAAGAAGCTATGAACTGGCAGAATTCTAACAATTTCCAGAGGTCATGCATTTCTTTCTCAAAACCTTTTACTGGCATTTCATGTGTAAGTTTTATTGCTTGGCCCTCACCACCAACCAGAAGATAGGTGAAATCTCATACCTATTCTACCTATCAAGGGCCTGACCCACAAGATAACTGACCAAGCAAGTCAGTTGGGAAACAACCCAAAATAAGCTCCTTTAACTCCATTTGGGTTAACAGGGAATGCATCTACTTCTCTGTTAAAAACTTCTCATTTAAGCACTGGAGTCACTGACCCAGACAGATCCCTAAAAGAATCTACTTTGACACATTTGTAGTAGTATATATAGGGTACATTGAAGGGGGAAAATGAGGAATGTTCCAAAAGTTAACAAAATCAATTCTATTCTTAGATACATGAACAAAATAGTTGGGAAAATAAGTTAAGTGATTCAGTTTTATTAAACCAAGTAGTTAAGAATGTTGTTTAGGGTAAGACTTTTAAAGCAGAATGAATATAGTAGTGCAAAAGCACTTAGTACATGTAGACGGTATATAAATGCAATTAGTAAGTCGTGGTGGTGGTGGTAGTAGTACTAAATCTAGACTTTTCCTCCCATGAGCACTCCCTCCTTTCTCTAATCACAACTAAGTGTAGGATTTCGGCAACTTATTTCTTAAGACTTCATCTTTTTCCCCTGTAAAAGAAGAATGTTGTTCTCTTTAAGGTCTCCTCCAGCCCTAATATTCTATCATTTCCTCCCTTTCATTTGACTTAGGCTGGATTTCCCTTTCCTTTTCTCAACATTGCCTTTATCACTCCAATATTACCGAGGAGGGCAGGGTAAAGATAGGATTTAAATGCTAATCTTCATCATTCACCTCTTATGTGCTAGGTGCTGGGGAAAGAGTAAAGGATAAGTCTTCACCCTTAAGAAACTTATATTCTGTAGGGGGAGAGAATATGTTCATATAAGTATATGTGTGTGCAGTATCATCAACATTGAGTGTTGACCTACTGTGATGGACTATATTCTTCTCACCAATGCAATGGTAGAGAAGAGTTCCAGGGAACTCATGATAGAAGAGGATCTCCAAATCCAAGAAAAAAAAAAGAAAGAAAGAACTGTGGAGTATAGATGCTGATTGAACCATATTATTTCTTTTGTTTTGGGTGCTGTTGTTTTTTTTTTTCCTTTCTATTTTGAGGTTTTGCATCACTGCTCTGATTCTTTCTCTTGTAACAGGATTAATGCAGAAATAGGATTAATGTTATTATGTGTATATATATGTGTGTGTGTGTATATATATATACATCTATATGTATATGTATATAGATATATAGATATAACCTATATCAGATTACCTGCTGTCTAGGGGAGGGGGGAGGGAGGGGTGGGAGGGAGAAAAATCTGAAATTGTAAAGCATATATAAACAAAAGTTGAGAACTATCTTTACATGTAATGGAAAAAATAAAATACCTCATACAAAAAAAAATAAGTATATGTGTGTGTATACACACACACGTTATATATACATACACACACATATATACATATAGTGTCATTTGGGCAGTAAGCACCAGCAGTTGGAAGGGATAAAGGCCTCACATAGTGCTATCTGAGGTTTGAAAGAAACTAGGGGGGCAGCTAGGTGGCGCAGTGTTTAAAGCACCGGCCCTGGATTCAGAAGGACCTGAGTTCAAATCCAGTCTCAGACACTTAACACTTCCTAGCTGTGTGACCCTGGGCAAGTCACTTAACCCCCATTGTCCCGCAAAAAATAAAATAAAATTGATTAAAAAAAAAAAAAAGAAACTAGGGATTAAGTGGTTGTGAGGAGACAGCACTTTCCAGGAGTGCAGGACAAGCTAGGAAAAGGAGCAGAGGTGAGAGTTGGAATGTCAAGTGTGAGAAATAAGAAGGCTCGTTTGGGTGTTTTGTAGAGTTCATGAAGGAGAGTAATGTATAAGAAGTCTATGCAAGGAGGCTGGAGGCAGGTTCTAAATTCCAGGAATTTCTATTTGATTCTAGAGATAATATAGGGAGCCTGGAGTTTCTTGAGTATTGGAGTGGCACGGATTGACCTGGTTGTTAGGAATATCACCTTGAAAACTGTGTGGATAGATTGAAGAGAGACCAAACGTAGTCCAGGCAAGAGGTGATGGGAACCTGACCCTATGAGTAGAGAGAAGGGTTTGAAGAGATGCTTTGGAGGCAGAGCTGAGAAGAGTTGATAACCGTTTAAGTGGGGCAAGGGATAACTGCAAAGATGGCAATGAGCCCTCAGCTGGCAGCTCTAAACCAGCCATACCCTGATACCAGGGTTTATATCTTCTATCGCTCCAAAGACCCTTCGTGTCTCCAACACTAAAGCATAAGCTACTATTGATTTTGCCCAATGAACTTACAGTCTTAGAGTTCAGGACAAACAAATCAAACCCCGCTATACCAAAGCTGTCAGAATTGCCTAAAAGCTTTGGTCATCAACATAAATAGGTTAAATTATTTCCCACCAAGAACTGCTTCTGAAGTACTGACTGTAAGAGGAAGAGAAATAAAGCCTGGGGAAGGAAGAGGTGGTGCACGAGGGGCCTGACTCACCCTAAATGATTGTTGCGGTGATTTACTGAACAGTAATCTTGTTCTACAAGTACTTTGTTGATGAGAGCACCGGGAAAGGGCTGGGGGTTTTTTCCCCCTTAGTGAACGAGTTCATTTAAAACTTCATATTCACATGCAGCTAATTTGTAATGGCTCAATCTGGCCAAATATAGCTGCAGCCATGGCTGGCCCACAAAACTGCAGTTGTGAAGGCTAATTGAGATTCTTCAGGAGAACTCCTAAGGCTTTGCTAGTCGCACAATGCCTCATTAGGCATTCTGCACCTCCCCCTTCTCCAGAGCCCTGTGTCTGACTCTGCTTGGCTGGAGTTTATGGCTTGTTCCAATAGGCTGCTGCTAGGTTTGGGGGTGGTAGTTTCTTTTTGATTCCCAACTAAAGTTTCAAGTAAAAGAACTGAATTAATTACATTACGATAGAATAAATGTAGGGAGGAAAAATGACTCCCCAATCCCCCCAAACTGATATATAGGCAAATTTATATACAAGCCACCTTTATCAAAAACTACTCTTAGTAGTTAAAAGAGTTTTTATAAAAGCAGATTTTATTCTAGTGGAATTGGAGACTAGAGTTCAGGAGGCTATTGTACTCATAAAATTAATTTTCTTCTCTTTTCCAGTTCTCCATAGAAACTAGTACTTGAATCTGGACAATTTGAAACTATAGTTTTGAAGCAACTGGGACTCAAAAAACAACACAACCACTTCAAACTAAAGCCTGTAGGAATCTGCAGAACTAGTCATCACTGGCAAAGAAGTGCTTACTTTAAAAGCTAATTACTAACTGAATTTTTGAAATTTTGAATGTAATTTCAGAGGAACATATTTTTTCAAGAGACAGAAAGATGCCCCCAGACATGTACCTTATAACATTTGAGCTTAGCTATATCAATGCAGAGTTAAATACAGATAATCTTGAAAATATTTGTTTTGCTCTTTTCCTAAGAATTATTATGTAAAGACTTGTGTAATTCTGAGGCATTATGTCACCAAATGATTAATACTATCAGGTAAAAATAGTTAAATCCCTTTGATATATGCAATATTTTAGAGGAAAGACATTTTCTTCCCTGGTGATACATTTAAAATCATCTTTCTTTTCCCATTGGTTTTTTTCATGCCTTTAAAAAATGTAAAACCAAATTTAGATTCGTTGCCATTTTAAGAAAAGAATCATAAACTGAAATTTTACTGATAACAGATTTTTGCTTTTAGTATGTTTTCTACTACAAAATGAAACCCTCTTGGTCAGAACACATATATTACTAGTTTGGTGCTTTACCAATGAAAGTGACACTGGCAATTTTTAATTCACAAAGGATTAAACAGAGAAGACATTCATTGTACATACAATATTACAATAAAACAGATTAGCTGTGGAACAATGAACACCAAGACAAAACATACATACACAAACAAGAATCACAGGACAATTGTACCTTTTGATCTCCATAGTATTTCTATGGCTACAGAGAAAAAAAAATGCTTTAAGTCTCACATTGTTTTCCTAATCTGAAACTGCTATGGAGTCCTAACACTCCTTGTGCCATTAAATACAACTTTTGCAAATAAGGAAGGCTGAGAGTTGTCTCGCTTCCCTCTTCCTTGGAACAATCAGTTATATGACAGTTAGGAAATAATCTGGCTTATGTAACCAATTCCACATGTTCATAATGACAAATACATTATTTTCACTATTTAACTCAGGTGGAAGGTTTTTAGAAAGAATAACAGCAAAAAATCCACCTCCCCCCAAACCATCCTGTAAATTAATACAACATATCTGTTTATAAATCAGAACAGTTTAAAATATTAGGACATTAAAAATGGAAGGGTATGAGATGGGGGAAACAGTGATATTTACCACAGGAAATACCAGTTTCAACTGATATAAAAACAGAAAATTGAGGTATAAAGCATGCTTGCAAGTTCAACAAATAAAATTCATGCAAATCTGTGATGGAAAAAAATCTCTAAATATTTTATATTTTCTTTATTCAGATTAGACATCTCATATATAGCAGTTAGTCTAGAAAAATACATTTTTAAAAAAAATCTCCAGCAGACCATGCTCCCTGTCACAAAATCTTCCCAAACCTGTTTTATCATACAAGTCAATCTACATTAGTAATGTAAAAAGAAATTCTCCAAGTTAGCAATCTCATTTTCCATTCAACAACCAGCCAATTTACACATGGGCTTCTACTACTATACTGTAGAGTTAGAATTCTGTAATACGTTTTCTCAATGTATTCTGTACACATTAAATAACCTAAAAGGCTCCTCATGTAGTGCATTAACCATTTAGCAAGCCTATTCAGTATTTTTCCAGTACCATTTGCATTACAGTGATTTGCCTGCAAATGTAATTATAATCTAAAAGTGCACACAGTTAGCTTTCCCAAATAATAGCCTGTTTCTTGGAGGAAACCTAATATTCACTGGAAGGATTACCTATAGCTAATATAACCATGATTAGAAATGTATGACTAGAATGTACTTTGAAACTATACAACACAATTATGTACATAAGCTGAAGGTCATTAGGTCTTTAGCCTATATTTACAATCAAATGAGTTCACCACCACAGGGTCCTATCAAGAACTCAGTATGGCAGTAGATAGAGTCAGCATTTAATCAGGATTATTAGCGGTAATTCAGAATAGCACACAAGGTAGGCCAAGAAATACCTTGAACAACTGACTTATGATAGAGAAAAACTCCAGTATGTCACAGAAAATACCCTTTGATGGATATCCTTATGAGTTCAGTGTCTGAAGTACTATTAGCACGCTGCTCTATCAAGCAGCTAAGACATCCAGTTTGGATGCTGTGCAGCAGAGTAAAAGACAGCAAGCCGTAATCAAAGGATTATATCTGGGGAATTGTAAACTACACTGACCACTGTGAGCACTGGCATTAGACTGACAGCTGGCCACTGCATGCAGAAATCCTGGAAAGGGAATACATAGGTTTCAAAAACGGATTCATTTTATTTTGCTCAAAATGCCCTGAAAGAGTTCTCAAAGTAACCAATAGTGGGTATTATCCTATCAAGTGATGAGCCTAAAAATGAGGAAAAACAAATCCAGACCATTCAGTCTGGGATCACCCTTAATCTTAGCTTTCTCTCCAAGAAATCCAGTGTATATGCCTATGCTAGAATTGCAAATTTTAATTTCAACACAAGTTTAGAGCGTAAAACTCCAAAATAGTCAATGAAATAAAATCAGATAATAAAAAATGTCAACTTGCAATAACAGCAACAAACATGGGGGCTTAAACACACCCTGACCCTCCTCCTCCCAGCCGTCCTTCCCCCTGCCCTCCAAAAAAAGTGCAAAATCATTGAGCTGTTGGCTTGGTCCACAAACATAATACATTGTGTACAAAGATTTGCAATCTGATGGATTCTGACTCCCAATTCTTCCCTGGTTCCGTCTCCAATAAGACTCAGCGCCCGAAAATGGAGTTCAGTTCCAGAAGAATTAATTCCACAATCTGATTTTGGTATACAGTATGAACTGCTATGTTACCAGTCTCTTTCTCTGGCTTTAACAGAGTGGGACCAAAAACAATTGCTACACTCTGATAGGTCATTCGGTTTTTTTCTCCATTTTCTACAACTCTGAGGAAGAAGAAAACAAAAAAATTTTTTTTCAGAAATGGCAACATGTTAAGAAAAAAACAACAGGAAATGGAGGAAAGTTTTATTCCAAATGTATTAAAAGGACAGTAGTTTTCATCTGTAAAACAAACTAATATTACTGAGCCAAACACAAATACTATATATTTATTCAAGGTAGCTATTCAGTCACATGTGACTATTCTGGGTAAGGAAAACTTGAGTGTATAGCTATAAACACTCTCAAAGAAATATTTTTCAAGTATAGCATTTTAGTCACTATTTTAAAAATTAGAGAACCCTTTCCTGAATTGGGCCTAACTTCAAGACACGGGTCTCGCAAAGAACATTTTGTTCATTTCATGCTATGTTTTAAATTTAAGAGAGGAAGAAAAAGGACTGCTTCATTTTTTTTTCCCAGCATGGAAGTGTTCCTAGTATCAGAAGTAAAAGTTAACTCTTCCATAACCTTAGTTTAGGGGAAATCAACAGCACCTCATTTTCTAAGATTTGTCTCCCCTTAATGGGGTGGTGCTTACCTTTTGAGGTGTCTGAAAAGAACCTGCATGGTGTCTTGATTTGGCTTTGGCAACTGTTTAATTAAATCTCTGACAGCACCAACTCGCTGTCTTGGTTCTTGTTCTGAAAAAGACAGAAACTAACTGAAGATTTTGTAGCTAATCCTTAAGGAAGTAAAAACAGTGGGGGGGGGGGAGGCAGAGGTGGGGGAGGAAGAGGAGGTGGCAGGGAAGCAGAGAACTGGTCATTCAGCAATATACAGTGTCACCTAGTGGTCATATTTTAAATGGCTGAAATTTGAAAATTCTTTTATGAAGTTTAAATCTGGGAAAGATACACAGATGATAAATCCATTTCTCATAGAACTAGTAATTACTGCTCTTTATAAGTCTCTGAATGTATTTTATACTTACTAATTGCATTAACAAAATCATTAAAATGGTTAAATGTAAAAAGAGGCTCCGGTAACTCTCTAAAAAACATTTTGAGTGCTCCAGTGATGACATGGATATCTTCCCATTTACTATCATTCAAATCCAATTTCTCATCTGGAAGAAAATAAGAACCTGAATGAATTTATTTTAAAAAGTTACAGAATTGTTCCTACCGTCTGACTCAGGGATCCCATTACTGGGTTTATAAAGAAGGCTACTGAGAATAAGAGCCTTATTATAGGGAAATGTTCACAGAAGCATTATGTGTAACCCCTAAAAACTGGGGGAAAACTGTGTGTCCAATGACTGGATAGTGGCTGAAGAAAGGCAGTATGTGAACATAATATCATATAGAACTACAAACAATTCAAAGACATTCGAGTAGACTTGAATGAAGTGACACAAAGAGAACCAAGGGGAACAAAGCAAAACACACTATTATGCAAATGAAGACAACTTTAAAGGGCAACAAAACTCAGCTCAAAACCACTGGACATCACTGTACTAGCTTTTGAAGCGCAGACCTTTTTCTTTTCAACATGGAGAGAACTACTCCAGTGTCAAGTTACACAGACAATCAGTCACAACCACTATCGATGCTATCTTATTGAACTGCTTCCAGGGATTATACATTGTGGATGATGCTTCCAGTACATATGCAGGAGGTATTAAAACAAAATTTATCAATTAATTTTAAAACTATAAATTCTATAAAAATCATTTAAACCAACTCCACTAAATTAATATCTGTTTTGGCTAGAAGCAAAAGTAAAGATGGTAATTTCCCATTATAGGGCATGTCACTGCCGTACATGATATACAACAACAGTATACTTACCATGATTAACTGCAAATCTTAGTTTCTGTATCACTGCAAGATTTCCACTTACTCTGTATATCCCATCAATATCCAAACCTAAGAAACAGATGGAAAATGTGTTTGAAATTCCACGTAGGGGTTATGTTAAAAGGGTCATTTGTCTCTCTGGGTTGTACTGTCCTGATTTTGAAAATTAACCATTAACATGAGCCTAAATAAAATTTAAGAAGCAAATACTTGAACTAAATGGATTTGGGGGGGGGGGCCAACTTTTAATTTAAAAACTGGCCTTAGTTTGTAAGGAAAAAATTTTACCTGTTAACAGTAGTCCTTGCTGATTAACAACTACCAAAATGTTCAATTTCGTAAGAAATAATCTAAGTTAATGTTAATAAAACAGTGTAATTTTAACATTTAATACTCCTGCTCTCCAAGTAGATGATATCAACTAGTCCCTTAAACACTTACTATATACGCCAGGCTCTGTGTTAAAGGACACAAAGAAAAGAAGTTTTTGCCCTCAAGGAGCTTACGGTATAAGGGGGGAGACAATACACCAACAACTATGTGTAAACAAGATACACACAAAATGAACTGGAAACAAAGAGCCATTTGAAAATTTGAGAATGTAACTGTCACTAATAATAAATTTAAGATAAATTCCTAAACAACTCTAATTACTATTAGGCTGACACCTAAATATATACATTTAGTCTATAAAATTTATCAGACTATCCTTAAAATATAAACACATATATCATGCATATAAATTACATTATATATATATATATATATATATATAAAATATACATATGTCCCACCTCCTGTTCCCTGAAATAGTGTCATAGGAAAGATATGTTTTGACTTTCAAATTTCATTAAATCAGGAAACCAAATAAATATGAGAAGAGTTGAATTATTTGACAGAAGAGCTTTTATGATTATACTTAGATCACTCTTCAAATTTACACAATTAAACCGAACAAATTAAAGCATTTTAAGGCTTTGCCAGGAACATTTTACTCCACTGTTAAGCATTTAACATTAGGATTTATGGGAAAACTTAGTATTACTATTGTCATAATGAGAAGAGTTCAAAGGTTGATGAGATACTGTCAAGAATTAAAGTGGTAAGAATGGAATAGTTCATCTGTGCGTGTTATTTTTGCTATTCTATTGGTATAATCAATTAATAGAGATACCTTCAATGTACTACCACTAAGCCTAACCAAGATCCTTATACAAAAAGTAGGAAATGAAATCAACATAGAGGTATATTAAATTTCATAATAAACTAAACTATGCCAAAACATGTTCCCCTCAGTAAAATGACCTACACTTATCGGCCACAGTCAAAGCAGTCCTCCACAGTTAACCTCATCTTCACTTTCCTCATTTGAAGTGCCTGCCAATTCAGACCCACTTCAAAGGGTACCGCATATTCCATAAATCATTTACTGAGTATTCAATATCTATCTGTACTCTGTTTAGCTTAAAACAAGTGCATTCATACTAAAGGTTCATACTTTTGAGTGCCAAAACAATTCCCATCACAGGACCTAAACCTACTCTCTTTGTAACTGAAATAAAATTTAAGGCAGCACCCTCCCCATACCCACTTGACAAATTCCCAAAGATTATTGTTTTGATTACAAAACAATAGTTGCTAGGTTATCTTATTTTAAATAATTTTTTTTTCCTACCGTGTTCCTCAACATGCTCGATGCATAACTTTACAAACTTTGGCACTGTGCTGTTCTCTTTCTGACACAGATTTGCAAGATTGGAACCAAAAACCTGATCTGAAACACAAAAGAAAAGGGCAATTTCAAAAAATATATGTTGTTCCAATAATAAAATAGCAATCTGATCCAAAATCAAGTGTATGAAATTAGTAAAATTATGAAAATAACAAAACTTTCAAAGATTGATTTATTTCATTTCAAATATTCCAATGCACTTTCCTAATTCCAATTATTCAGCAACAAGACAAATCTCTTTTATGAGTAAAAAAAGGGAAAAGGACACACATGTACAAAAATAATACAATAATATTTATTGCCATAAACAGCAACTCTTTTTGTGGTGGCAAAGATAGGAAATTGAGGGGCAGCTAGGTGGTACAGTGGATAAAGCACTGGCCCTGAATTCAGGAGGACCTGAGTTCAAATCCAGTCTCAGACACTTGACACTTACCAGCTGTGTGATCCTGGGCAAGTCACTTAACCCTCATTGCCCTGCCCCCCACCCAAAAACCCCCCAACAAAAATGATCCTGGCTTTAGGGGCAGCTAGGTGGCACTGTGGATAAAGCACCAGCCTTGGATTCAGGAGGACCTGAGTTCAAATCCAGCCTCAGACACGTAACACTAGCTGCGTGACCTTGGGCAAGTCACTTCACCCTCACTGCCCCACAAAAACAAAACAAACAACAAAAAAAAAGATAGGAAATTGAGGGGATGAGAACAAGTTGTGGTATATAAATGTAATGGAATACTATTGTGCCATAAGAAATAGTAAGCAGGCAGATTTCAGAAAAACCTGGAAAGACTTACATGACCTGATGCTGAGTGAAGTGAGCAGAACCAAGAGAACATTGTACACCGCAACAGCAACAGTGTACAATGATCAACTATGATAGACTTAGCTCTTCTCAGCAATATAATGATTCAAACCAATTCCAAAAGACTCCTGATGGAAAAATGCTAACCACATTTAGAGAAAGAACTGATGGTGCCTGAATGTAGATCAAGGCATACCATCTTCACTTTGGTTTTTTTTTTTTCATGTTTTTTTTTCCTTTTGTTCTGTTTCTTTCACAATGTGACTAATGTGGAAATATATTTTATATGACTGCACATGTATAAACTATATCAGATTGCTTGCCATCTTGGGGAGAAGAAAGGGAAGAGAGGAAGAAAATTTTGGAACTCAAAATCTTATTAAAAATGAATGCTGAAAATTGTCTTTACATGTAATTAGAAAAAATAAAATACTATTTACACTTTAAAAAATTAAGTTGTGAAGAGATGCAAAAGCTCAAATATCAGTAATTTTGATATAGGAATTATAAGGCTAATGTGTGGATAACAAGCTGGAATGTGTTTTTGGTTCATATCTCAGATTTTTAAAATTTTGAATTAATTAGAAGAAGCTTAAGCTTTCCTAGGAAATTAATTCATTTATTCATAGCTCAAAATGTTCATAAGGATATTTCTAGCATTTTATTTAAGTTATTCAACTAATTAGTTTAATTCTCTACAAAAGTTTTTTCCACAGTCCCTCCTAGTAAACTCATTTATGCTTTACATGAAACATAATTGAGATAATGATGGTGTACCTCTATTAAGGAAGGAAATAAAGTACCAAAGACACAGTCCTTATTGGAAATTACATAATCAGAGACAGAACTAAAATAAAAGATTAGGTGTTCTAGGATATAAGATAAAATGAAATAGTCATGCTAGAAATTTATTATAATAATAGCAGAAATAAGGCCCAATTAAGAATAACAAGACTACCATCCCTACCAAAGTATGTAGCTGAAAGGGTCTTAGGGAATAAAGATGGGAAGGTAAAGATTAGATTATGGTTAGAGGAAGGGATTCAACCTATGCTCAGGCTGAAAAATGTATTAGGGAAATGGGGGAGTGGGGGGGGGGGAGAAGAGGACGCAGGGGTTTGAAGGAGTAGTGGTAGAAGGTTGCCTGAGAATACAAATTGCAGCTGTCCATCAACATTCGCAGGGCTTAGGGGTACAGGACACCTGTCAGTGTGAAAAATTGAGAATAACTCTGGGCCCTACCCCAAACATGTATTCTTAATAATTGTGATACTATTTATTTAACACAGAAAACAACACACTGCACCTATATAATAGCTGCAATTTCTGCAGGAGACAGATTAGTATCCTGCACACTATACAGAGTGCTGTGCATAAGCTAGTGTAGCTGGATTGAGAAAAATCACTCCAGTGAGTCTGGATGGTAGAGAGATAAAGAGGAGGTGCTCCCAAAGAGAGTGTGCAGGCCCGTACTTCTTTCACACACTGAAACTTTTAACAAAATTTAACTGTTTATAATAAATTCATGTATGTATATTTATGGTAATAAGTGACAAAGATTAATAATATGTAGTATTTGTGCATTTATGACTTAATTTTTAAAGTTTTCTTTACATACACACGTTATCTGCAATTTTCTATAGTATGCCGTAAATCTCCAAAAATTCTCATTTAATTATCAATGGCCAACCCACAGATAACCAAAACTGTGAATGTGAAACCCATGCAAGTGTTTTTATCTTAAGTTGAGAAAAGCAGCCAACTCTGCTTAGAATAGTTTGTTTAGCTTCATTGATATTTTATGTTTAACATGGCTAAATTTTCATAGAGAAGCCTTCTCACGCAGGGTAGGTTTTTAAGGTTATAATTGCTTTTTCAAACTGCAAAAAATCTTTTTAAATGAGGAAACATAGAATAGTAGAAAGTGGCTAACCTTGAAATTAGGTGTCCTGAGTTTGATCACAGCTCTCTCACTACCTGAGTGGGGAAGTCACAATGTCTCCTAGGCCTAAATTGGCAGATTTTTCATCTGTGGGGGTTAATAACATTCACACTATTTGCTACCTCATAGTGTTGTAAAGTACTTTGTAAAGCTTAAGGTGCTGTAATAAACTCAATTATTATTAATTTTAGGTTCTCGTAAGATATATTAACAGCTAATTCAGGTGATTCAAACTGAAATTATTCATAATACTGAGAGAAGAACCCTGAAAAGGACTTAAAAGAACCATGAAATCCTGAGCAAGGGAGGATTGAAAGACTTGAGAATACTGATGGTCTTTTCCTCATTCCATCCAATTAAATGTTAAAAAACAAAGGTGGAAATGGAGAAATAAATGGCTATGTTGATGCTGTTTAAGAACACCTTGGCTTTCTCATTTGCAGCTTAAAGTCAATTCCAATTAAATAACTATTTAATAATAGACAGCTGTGATACAGAGAATACTGCTACTACATTGGAGGCTACTGGAATGGCATTCTCTATAGGATAAGAATGGACAATGGGAGAAAATAAAACTTTATTTGGGCAATGAGACTTAACCACTTGAACAAATCGTTAAACTGAAAGTAGAGGGAAAGGGAGTAAAATATCTAGATAAATAATATACATTTGGACACAATGGAAGACACTGAGTATGACAATTAATAGCTGGGAATATGAGCAATATTTCACAGAAGAAAAAGTGGGAAGAGAGCAACACTGGCTCTTCAGTTATGTTTCCTAACGTGCAAAAAACAGGCAGCAAACTAAGTAAACCTAAAGACTTCAGCTCTGGGAAGTCATGGTGTCCTAGGTTGAGTGAGATGGGAACCCTAACTAGAGTGTTCCTTACTGAGGGAAGGGCATAGCCAGCCCTTTTCTCACCATCTGTTCTCCTGTGCACCATTCCTACCATCAGACAGTTCTCAGCTTTCGAACTGCAACCTGGGGGCCTGCACTGCCCAGAATGGGGCCCTGGGTACAAGCCCTAAAGAGAACTATTGGTTCTCTATGGAGCCAACTCCAGCTAGCATTACTACTGGAAGGGTGCATCAATCAACTCCCTAATGGCTCTACTTACCACCTTGGTGACTTCCCAAATCATAACAACCCATCCCCATCGCCTTTCTCTTGTCTACCCATTAGAACATAGGTTCCTTAAAAGCAGAACAATCTTACTATTGCATTTATATTCCCTAGCACCTGACCACACAGTAAAGTCTTTAATAACTGCTCATTCATTCGGTCAGTCCACAGAAGGCACCTTCTGGATAATAAAGGTAGCAAACTAGCACTAGAGGTCAAAAAGACATGTGTGTCAATACACAAAATTTCTGAGAAGGGATAAATGGTAAAGAACGTTTGGGTGAGGATAAAAAGGGCAGAGAAACAAAGTGGTACTGTGAAGTATAAAACAGAATGCCAGGTCAGATGGGGGAAAGGGTGGTAAGATTCTGTTAAAACTTGTACAGAGGTAAAAAAGAAAATAATGAACTTCAGTTACCTTCTTTACTCAGAAGTCACATTCCCCTTAAAGAGTCTAAAGGACACTGTTTTTCTGTGGCCCTTTTCATAATAAGCAGTTAATGATGAAAAAGGTGGGAAAAGTGATTTCTGTGTAAAAGAATAGATCTGTATTAACTATAAAAAAGATGCTAAAATATTGCTGCCGATATTTTGATCTCTAATATAAATAGGAAAAGAACTCTGTTTGAACATATATTGCTAATGTTTATGTGTGGAGAAACAACCTTCATATGAGATTTGAACAGTTTTGGGGAGAAAATGATCCAAGATGTGAAGGGAGGGCTTAGATCTTGTGTCAACAATGTGGAATAACACCTTGTGATGGAACACTTTAATTCTATAAAGAAGATCTTTTACTTATTAAAAATGGAAACATGAATATAAACAAATGGTTTTAGGGTACCACCAATAATACAACAATACATATAAATTTTTGCTTACCTCTGGCCTTTCCCAATCTTTTATTACCTGAATCCCTGATAGGATTATCACCTCCCTTAGCAAAAAGCCCTCTCCTTTTCAGTGCTTACTTCTATCTACCATAGATGCTCCCCTCCCAGTCACTATTCTCAGCTTCTTCCCATGCCCTCAGAAAGCTGCCAATTTACTGCTAAATTCTCTCCCCCCTCCCCTTTTTCGAGCTTTTGCATCTGATACTTTTCATTCTCTGGCACTAAGCAATTGGCTGTACCCTGCAGTTCATTTTCTAATATTCCCTGATTGACAGATTCAGGAATTGAAGGCTATCCAGAAAAAGGCAACCAGGATAGTGATAGATAGTTCATGAAACTATGTCTTATGAGGATCAAAGTGAGTGAGTGTACTTGGCCTGGGGAAGAAAAGACATGACAGCTGTTACAAGCTCCACTCTGAATGAGAATTCATTATAGGTATTATTTGTAATACATGCTACATGTGGTGTGCGCGCACTCGCGTGCTTGTGTGTGTATGTGTGTGTGTGTCTCCATGTCCCCTCTACTACTTTATTGGAGGGGCCTCAAAATAATAGGTGGAAATACAGGGAGGTAGATTTTCACACAATAGAAAGTACTTCCTAACAATTTTAACTGTTCAAACACACTAAAGTATTTATAAGCAGCATTTTTGTAAAAGCATAAGAAGTTGATGTTCTTCATCAGGGAGAGAAAAGTAAAACCTACTTGTCGCAAGGACATTTATCTTTTTACAGGGCTGGGAGACGGGATGTGGGCTATCAAAGTGGTACTGTTGAAGTATAAAACAGAATGCCCAGGTCAGGTAAGGGGAAAGGGTGGTAAGTTTTCTGATAAAACTTTGACAGAAGGGAAAGTGATGAATGTTAGAAAGGATGTGGAAAAACTAGGACACTAATTTATTGTTGGTGGACCTTGTAAACTGATCCAACATTTTGGAGAGCAATCTGGAACTATGCCCATAAGAGTTATTAAACTACTTATACTCTTTGACCTAGTTATAACACTACTTGGTCTATGTCTGAACCTCTATGTCTAAAAACGTTTATAGCAGCTCTTTCAGTGGTGGAAAAGAACTGGAAAATTGCAGGGATGCCCATCAACTGGGGAATGGTTAAATAGTTGTGGTATATGATTGTGATGGAATTCTTCCTTACTTAAGAAAATGAGGAATTCAACAATTTTAGAAAAACATGGTAAGACTTGCACAAAATACTGAAGAGTAAAATGAGAACCAAAAGAACATTGTATACAGTAAACAGCAATATTGTTTTTTTTTTTTTTTAGTGAGGCAATTGGGGTAAGTGACTTGCCTAGGGTCACAACAGCTAGGAAGTGTTAAGTGTCTGAGGCCGGATTGAACTCAGGTCCTCCTGACTCCAGGGCCGGTTGCTCTATCCACGGTGCCATCTAGCTGCCCCCCCCCCTTTTTTTTTTTTTGCAATATTGTTTTAAGAAAAACTTTGAACAAATAAGTTATCGTGATTATTTTAAATACCAAAATTAACTATATAAGGACACATAAAGAACGATCGCCTGTATGCAACCAAGAAAGAATTGATAAATAGAAGTATATATAGAATAATTTTACACATAATATGCCTACTTGTGTCTAATGGTAGCAATCTCTAGGTGAGGTGGGGAGAAAGAGGGAAAAAAACAAAAAAAATGTTCATAATATTTTTTATAGTTTTGGAAGGAATAGCAAGTTGTACATAGAAGATTTAGTTTCATATACAACCGGTTGTCTTTTATTGTACTATGTTACAGAAATGCTTGTTTTATTCCATAAATAAAAATAAAAAGACCTTTTATTAGATCTAGATGCCTCAATTTATTGTATGCTTTTTAATACCTTAGTTTTATATTTATTTAAAACTATTTTTTAAATTCATCATTTCAACTGAAAAACTATTTTCACATTCCAGACAAAGATGGTATTTTGGTTTTGATTTGGGCGTTTATTTTTGGCGGGGCAATGGGGGTTAAGTGACTTGCCCAGGGTCACACAGCTAGTGTCAAGTGTCTGAGGCCGGATTTGAACTCAGGTACTCCTGAATCCAGGGCCGGTGCTTTATCCACTGCACCACCTAGCTGCCCCAAAGATGTATTTTTAATTGTGTCATTAACTGTTCTATAGCCCCTTTCCTGGGACCTAGTAAGTGAGACCACACCCTCCCTCTACAGTCATTGCGGTTTCTGCATTCGCCTCCGCTGATCCACAGCCAATACTGGACTGATTTTTTTTTTTTTTTTTGCTCAATATTTAAAAGAGTTCCTCTTGCTGTATCTTTCCAAGAGCTGGGAGTTGGCTCTGTCCCTTTGATGGCCCCCAAGGAGCCTCTCCCTCATCCCTGTCTCCTGGGTTCCCTGTACAGTCATCAAATACCAAAGACTGTGTTCATTTAAGACCTACTAGAGGGCCCCAGGCATGAGTGCACTGCACTCTCTTACATTCTTGCCATGGTGTCAGGATCAGTTAGGACCTTTCACATTACTATTCTTCCCACCTCTAGCCAAGAGGTAATGATGGACTAGAACAAAGGTACAAAATGAGACAAGCATTCTTAAATGTGGCCAATGTGCTGATTTGTTTTACTTCATTATAACATAGGCTGAAAGAAGGGTTTCTACTTGGTGGAGTAAGAAAAGAGAAATGCTGGGTTTTGAATGAGTATGACAGGTATGGAAAAAAAGAATACTGTAAAAATTTTTTTTAAAGAACGCACAAAAGAAAACAAAAAAAGAAGTAAGATGGGATACAAACATGGACCAATTTAAACTATCTTACAAACCAAAATAACTATTATAGCTATCTTTTTTTTTAATTTAATTTTTTTTGCGGGGCAATGGGAGTTAAGTGACTTGCCCAGGGTCACACAGCTAGTAAGTGTCAAGCGTCTGAGGCCAGATTTGAACTCAGGTCCTCCTGAATCCAGGGCCAGTGCTTATCCCACTGCGCCACCTAGCTGCCCCCCATAACTATCTTATATATATATTATATATATTTATATATATATATATATATATTTATATTGTAGATAGATAGATAGATAGATAGTAGATAGATAGATAGATAGATAGATAGATAGATAGATAGATATGATTGTTAGATTGATAGATTACAGAAGTTTACAAGGCTGCCATTCACAAAAAGAATAATTTTAAAAGGCAGTTTCACTGATTCATTTTCATTTAAACTTTAGGTGTACTGGCTTGGAGATGGCATACTGAGAATCTCCCTTCTACGTACCTTTATTATAACCTTTTTCACGTCAGCTTGCAAAGTAGGTCGTCTAGTAAGAAACTTCTTCAAGATTTTTTTTCGTTTTTTTCTGCTCTGAAGAATCTATGCTCAAAATCTTTCATTGCTTATGGGGGAATAAACATTAGTGTTTAATAAAATGGTAACATTTTTTCTCAACAAACAAGACAATTCACCTAGCAATATAATAGTAACCTTACACTGAGTGAATAAGCCACACTAATTCACTTAATCTAACAAAAATTAGTGTGATTACTAGTACTAGAAGACAATATCCTCTAACTTGAAATTTAAAAGTCAAATAGCTGTCAGGATGAGCCAAAGTAAATGTGTTTGTGAACATTATACTGTACACGGTACTTTTGATTTGTTTCTGTGTCAGTGTTTGTAGGACAGGCAAAAATTACTTTTCTCATCCTCATCAGACTAGAAGACTTGTTTCACTGAGAAAATTATTGGGGTTTTAATTAAACTAAGTATTTCTTCAAGGGAAATAGGACAACTGGAAAGTTTTAAAGTTTAAAAATCATTTCATTCCTGAAGTTTTAACACATAGTACATTACTTGCATAAACTGAAAAAAATCTTAAAAGAAAAATTTCTGAAGATGACTGTGTATGCCCATAATTGGGAAAGTTGAGAAGTTGAGAGCATATCAAGAGAAATCCCTGTAGTTAAGCTACAACTTGAAAATAATAAAACAAATTATCCTGTGCATATTACTATATATTCACAACATAAGTAACAAATTCAAGGCAGAATGTGTATGGAACATGCATGAGGCCATATTTTCTAATCAATTAACTTGAACATTTAAAAAAAAAACAACTGCCTAAGTTAAAGAGGTTGGTCAATTCAAACTGAGCAAGTCCAGAAGTCACTATTTCATGGTCACTGCCAATGGCCTTCTTAATAACCTTTACACTGTCTGTGATCTTTGGATTCTGAAAAACAGTGGAGGAGGGTCCTAATAGATGCTACACTAAAGTAACTGGTCACAATGAAGGTACCTCCCATATTTGGTTTTCTATTTCCTATAAAAACCCAAAACCCCTTAGGACTGCTAAATGGGAATAAATGAGTGTACTAAAATTATACTGAATCCTTGACATTATCCTCAAGTATTTTTATAATGATTACAGTTTGGTCACCTAAAAGGTATCGAATATATAAAAGCAATCTCAATACTTCCTTCTAGAGTATCAAATCACAATTAATAAAAGATGTTCTAGATCTCCATTTATTGGACTGCTTCATGGGTGACTCTACATTCCAATCAGGTTCTTTGGTTACATTAGTAAATTTTGGATGGCTGAAGACTGACCCAAAGTTATATTATGGTAAAGTCATGGCATAAAGAAAAAAAATTCTTCGTTTAACTTGTAAACAAGCCAATCTATAACAACTAAAAACGATTGAGATCATTCAGATGAAACATTGTTTTAAGAAAAAAATCAATGGAAAATTAAGGGGAAAAGAGGACCTAATGTATCAAGATGGTTGCTTTACAGCTTTTTATAAAATTGTGAGAAGAAAATATACAACATATTTTTATAAAGTTGGAGGAAAAAACAGCATCATTAAAATTCAGTCATATCAGTCATGCTTGACTCTTGCTGACCCCATTTATGGTTTTCTTGGCAGAGCCCAGCTTATTTTATAGATGAGGAATTGAGGCAAACTGGGTTAAGCTTGTAAGCTACTAGAGTGAGCCAGATCTGAATTCAGGAATATGAGCCTCTGACTGCAGGCCTGGCCCTGTATGGCACTATGGCGCCACCTAGCTGCCCCACAGAACAATATACATTTGATCTAAAAACTAAGTATTTTTCTTAGTTAGGGAGAGAAGCTTATATATGGCATGACTGAAGGTAAATAAGCTCACAGCGGAGTTTTTTGGAGTCTTTATGGTCCTTTTCTTTGTCATGTTTTTCCCACTCCTGGGGATTCGGCACCTCCTCTTCAACGGCTTCATCATATTCAACGGCCTATGGATTAGAATTTCCCATGCGCATGTTAATTAAATATGGAATTTAAATCATTTTGCAACTCTACAAGATAAAACAACTGGCCTTTCTGTAAACCATCAGTAAAAAGCAATGACGGGCTCTTTACGATTGTGTTTCCCTGTTGTAGATAACACTGCGTGCTATCTTTCTGTACACACAAATGTGTGTCATGTGGATCAAGTTCTAGGGATAGGTTTGCACTGCTTTATTTCTATAGGGCCATATGTAACACTGAGCAATAGTGTCCAACTATGACGCAGATAGGAAGGATGTCATAAAATATTAACTGAAGGAACCTGCAAATTATCAGTTGATCCCTCTTATTTTCCACACAGGAATATGAAGCTCACAGAGTAAAAAATACGTCTTTATTTGCCCAAGGTCAAAGACCAAGTCAGTAGCACAAGCAGACCAGAACTCTCCGTACCTCTGCCTCTAGAACCAGTGGCTCCCTTCAGGAGCTGCTAGGTGTCACAGTTTATCATAGTATTGGAATTTGGAGGCAGAAGACTTGAGTTCAAATCCTCCCTCAGATACTTACTAGTCATGTGACCTGGGCAAGTCATTTTGATATCCCTTGGCCTTAGATATAATTTTCAGGACTGTGGGGAGTGACCTTCCATGTATTTCCTTTCCTAAAGAGCTACCAGTAAAATGACTGATCTGAGATGACAATTGTATGTCCCAGGTAGGATGTGATTGGGTTTTCTGGGCCTAAAGGTTGACTCTATGTAGCAGCACAGCGGGGTGTGCTAGTTTTTAAGATATGAATAACTTACACTTTAACATGACTAAAGGAAGATCTGGACGTAGCCTTTGGGCAGTGACTGCCTTGGGGAAGGCCACAGGCAGAAGGGCAATGAAAAGGCTTAGTAGCTCCCATTCATTGGTATTTCCGACAGACCTGTGATGTCCTCCCAAAGCACAGGCACTAACACATTCAGGCCTTCTCTCACCTTGTGTGGTTCATGTTCAGGCCCTAAATCTTCCAAAGGGAGGGGCCCTTCCTCTGCACCTCTTGACATCTCAAAGTAGCTATGAATGGGTACGAATGGAGCTTATGGAATGTCCGTCTGTTATCCTTTCCTCTCTATATACGACAAGCCCATACCTTCTTTCCCTACCACATACTGTTCTGAGATCAGAGTTGCAATTATTCATCGGTAATAAGCTACAGACTACATACACTTAGCATGCATCTTACTGACTTCAAAGGCAGAACTTATTTCCATTTTATTATTTCCAACTATTGCATTACTTCTTGAACTACTGATTTTTAGTTCAATATTCAATATGCAGGTTTCTTTTTTGCTTTTTAATTATTTTTTTCAAGTAATAAGTTTTTTACTTAATCTGTCCCTCCCACTACTCATCTACAATCCCCCAATTGAACAAGTAAAAAAAAAAAAAAAATCCCTCAGTATGCAAGTACACACAATATTACAAATATAAATTTAAATATAAATAAATCATAAACTCCCACATTAGCCATGTCAAAAAGTCTGTCTCTGTCTGTATATTAAGATGAACACATCTTTGTCAGGAGGTAAGGAGCAGGTTCATATTCATTCCTTTGGGCTCACAGTTTATCACTAATATTCAGATTCTAAGTCTTCCAAAGACATTTTTTCTCTGTGTCATCATTTTAGAAACTTCTCTTCAGTTCTCACTGACATCACTCTACATCAGTTCATAAAGGTCTTCCCAGTTTCCCTTGAAAGTGTTCACTTCATCACCTCTTATGAGGAAAAAGAACAAGCTGAGCTCCAATCCCTCATGTGTGTCGACATTGTGCTAAAGTGCTACCCCAAATAGGACCCTCACATCATCACATCTGATCCTCACAAAAACACTGGCAAGTGCATGCTCTTATTAACCCTATTTGACAATTGAGGAAACTTGGGCAGAAGTTAGTTAAAGTGACTAGCTCAGAGACTCACAGCCATTAAGTGTCTGCACCCAGATTTGAATTCAGGTCTTCCTGAGCTCTCTCCTCTGTGTCATCTAATATTCTATTATATCCACATACCACAGTTTGTTTAGCCATGCCTAATAGGAGTACACCTCCTTCCAATTTTGGGCTGTTGTGAAAAGAGTTGCTATAAACGTTTTTGTACATATAAAATCCTTTCCCTCTTTTTAAAAAAATTTCCCGACTTGATAATGAAGTGATGCATTATAGGCATGGATTTGGATATAATGTCAGATAAAGCTTCTTAGCTTGCTTAGTCTGTTGTTTTGTGTCAGGGAAAAAAAAAGATTTTTATTAGATGGAAAGAGGATTTTGAGAAATGACAAAGGAAGAAAATGTGAAATATATCAATAGAACACGAACATTTTTTTTTAAATTTCTTTGGGGTATAGGCCTACTAGTGGTATGGCTAGGTCAGAGAGTAGAGACAGTGGCTTAGTAACTTTCTGGGCATAGTTTCAGATTGCTTTCCAAAGAGCTAAACTAACCCAGAATTCTACCAACAGTGCCCAAACATACATATTTTTCCATATTTGTTATTTTCCTTTTTTGTCATCTTTGCCAGTCTGATATGTGTGAGGCATAACCTCAAAACTCTTATCATATATATATTTCTTCATAATGATTAGTGATTTTGAGCATTTTTAGATGATTATTGGTAGCTTGGCTTCCCCAATTATTTAGGTCTATATTTCTGTGAAGAGCATTCTATACTTAGATTTATACAGTTCCTAGATGAAACTTGGAAGATACACTACCAAATATTTCCTAACTTCTGTAATTATTCTGAATGGAATTTCTCTTTCTAGGCTCTTCTTATTAGATTTTACTGGGCAAAAATAGGAAAGTAGATGAGTTATATAGATTTATCTTGTATTATTAATGTGGCTTATTCCTCTTAGTAGACCAACCCTGCATTCCAGGTTTTAAACCCAAAATTTGGTCACAAGTATATAAAATCTCTCTAATATGGTGTTGTAGCTTACTTGCTGCTATATTTTATTTAAAATGTCTGCAACCCATGTCCACTAGGGAAGTGTTCCTTAGTTTCTCTTTCTCTACTTTCTCTCTTTGGTTTAGGTATCATGACCAGACTTTTATCACAAAAAGAGATTGGAAAGGGTGCCATCGTTTCTGTCATTGCAAATACTTTCATATGTTTGATTAGTAGTTCAAAATTTTGAATGCTTGATAGAATTCATCTGTGAATCCATCTTTTTTTTCTTTGGAGTTCATTTATGGCTGTTGTCAGATTTTTCCCCCTTCTAATACTGGATTATTTCAAGTCTGTCTTTTAAAAATTTTTTTTGTAAATATCTATTTCCCCACAGTTATCAATTCCATTAGCCTATAATTAGGCAAAATAATTCCATAATTCCTTCACTTCCTCTCCAACTTTTGTACATTCTTTTTCATTTTTGATATGAAGTTTGATTTTCTTCTCTTTTTTTTCTAAAAAAAAGCTAGTTAACTGTTTAACTATTTCATTATATAATTCGGTTTTAAAAAAACCAGCTCCTATTTTTATTTATCATTCAATGGTCTTAGTGCTTTCGATTTTATTAATTTCTCTCTCTTTTTTATAAGTAGGCATGGGTTCAGGGAAGGCTTGGGCCTAGTTTGGGACAGGACAGAGAGCGCCATACTGGATATCTGCCTAGAGCACTCCAAGTTCACTTTTCTGTAGCCACAAGGACTTGGGGATGTGGCTCAAGCTTTCTGGGCCCGGCCACCCTGGGGCTCAGATAAAAGGAATGATGGAACTGCCTGGAAGACTCCAGGGCCAGTTGTCTGGCTTCACCCTCCCCCACCTGGCTCTCAATTGCCTCCAGCAGCTTGTACTATTGCAGGACCTCCACAGATTCCCAGGGTCCTTCTGTGCATTCCTGGCAGACTGAGGCTCCCTAGCTGTTCCTCTATGCCCTGGTACAGTGTACTTTTCTAAGCTGATGGAGTGAGTGCTTATAGGAAATCATCTATCAACAATCCCTCTGTATGTTACTCGATGCTACAGCCAACTATTTCTCTGGTTATCAGTGATCATGTAAATGTATTTAGATATTGATGAGAATGATAATGTATTCATTGGTCTCTGGGAACTCCGAAACCAAATGGCAAGTGACCTTATACCTCTCTTTAGCAGAATATTCACAACATAAGACATAGTCCAGTTACAGCAGACATAGAACCTATGTGCACTGAGGAGTAAGGAGTGACTAAGAGATGCTGGAGAGGAGATTAAATCAATTTTGAAGTTATGATTTGCATAAATGAAATACATACCTGATTACTGATGGTAGAATTAAGAACTTTAATCCAGTCATTCATAAGGGTGTCGTTGTCACACTGAATTAACAATTCAGTTCCTTGACGTGTTTTTAGCTTGAGAGAGAAGGCATGTATAATTACATTAGTATTTTTAAAATATGCAAAAAGTTTAAAAAAAAAAACCCAATTAATTCTTTTATGAAGTCACCAATTAAGGCAATATCCATTTTTGTTCTTTCCATCCCCAGTGCTTCCCAGCAGACAATAGGTATTTAATAATTTGTTGACTAACTGATGTTATCTACGAAAATTGAGGGATAAGAACCATGAATTTTAAAAGGTTAGAAAAACTATATTAATTATTTTTTAAAGACTGAGGAACTCTATACAGATATAAAATTTCTTTTTGCAGGAATTTAATGCCTATGTTATTTTATAGGTTTTACAATCATGTCTGCCAACACATTGACATTGTTTATTCTATAATAACTTGGAGTAATAAAGTCAGATAATTAAGAACTCAATCTTCCTTTGCATATATACCAAATATTTGTTTAGGAACACAACATTAAGTTACAAAAAAAATGTCAGAATGTCCTTTAAGAATGAAAAGAGAAAAAAAAAGAATGAGAAATGAAGCCATGTGAATTTGTAAAGAAATAATAGCTTATGACATACTAATGTGTGAAGTTAGGAATTTTTTAAAGCTTAAATAATTATCCTTTTCTTTAAAAATGGATCAAGTTGGGGCAGCTAGATGGCGCAGTGGATAGAGCACCGGCCCTGGAGTCAGGAGTACCTGAGTTCAAAATCCGGCCTCAGACACTTAACACTTACTAGCTGTGTGACCCTGGGCAAGTCACTTAACCCCAACTGCCTCACTAAAAAAAAAAGAAAGAAAGAAAGAAAGAAAAAAAAAAAAGGATCAAGTTTTTGTGATTATGTCTTGGGGGTGGTGGGGGCAATGAGGGTTAGTGACTTGCCCAAGGTCACACAGCTAGCAAGTGTCAAGTGTCTGAAGCCAGATTTGAACTCAGGTCCTCCTGAATCCAGGGCCGGTGCTTTATCCACTGTATCACCTAGCTGGCCCTGTGGTTATGTCTTAAAAGCTGAAGAAATAAGAATCAGTGCCACATTATAAATTTAGTCTATGTTCTTCACAAGGGAAATTGTAGATGCTAAAATCCACATTTCTCAATGGATGCTATCCTGACCTTTCTGAAGAAATACTGACAGTGACATCATGCTACCCTTTTCTCCGGAGATAGATGGGATTGGGGGGGGGGGGGGGTTTAGTATTCAGATTATTCTCATCCAATTGTCTCTTATTAGAACAGTATCAGATAACAGGCATCCAAGCCCTGGTCAACCATAGTGGAGCATTTTCTTCTGTTACTGGTAGTTTTTTATTCTTGTTTATGTTGGTGGAGGGGGTGGGGTTAGGACCATGAAGGGATAATGTCTGCCACAGAAGGGGCCTTAATAAAGAATGAATCAACAATTTTGTAACCAAGTCCAAGATTCTGACCCATGAATTCTTTAAAAACTGAGTAGTGTTCAAAATAAAGCATTCACAGATGAAAACGATATTAAAATGAAGACTATATTTTCCAAATAACTTTTATTTTTAAAGACAGTTAATAGTCAAGATGTACTTAGAAAACTTAAATTACCTCATATACATTCTTTTTGCTGGACTTATCCTTTGAAGCCCAACTCAATGGTTGCATCCTTTGAGGTCCACAGTGAACTCCGGCTTAGACTGATTACCCCCGAACTTCAATTTAGAAAAAGAGAAACAAAACTTTTATTATATAGTAGTTCATTTTTAAGTCAGACTTTCTTCAAGTTCCCAATACTATTAATAAACAATGAAGCATAAGAAATATCTTCTCTTTTAAGACTGGAAATCACTGAACAGTATGGTTTCTAGTTATAGGTTTTACTTGTTAGTACTATGAATATCTCTAGATAAGTACAGTCAAAGCCACAAACAGATATAAAAAACAAAATCATTTAGTTCTGGGAAGGCTGTATTAGTCTAAAAGCTATCAAAAAAATGATATATAAAAATGAGGGGGCATACATTTTCTCCTACTTAAAACTTTAAAACAACATTTCAAAATTAAGTCAATATATTTACTATTTATCTCTGAAAACTAGTCAATCCTGAAAGCTTCAATTACAGAGTCGTCTTCTACTATTGAGAAAAATTCTCTAAGGTTTTCTATACAAGTCAGGGCACTTTTTCCAGATATATTGAAAGTTTGTTATTCCTCTAAAAAAGAAATTCCCTGAATTTTCACTAGGCTAATCGAAAACTTTTGAATGTCATTATAATAATTCAAATAGTGGCAAGGGCATTGTCTTTTTAAAAGAAATTTATAGTACTGATACTAAAACATTTTCTAATAAAATTCTTAACTTATATGTAATTGTCTAGACCCTGAATCCAAATTAATTCATGTGGTTGGTTTGGATTAGATATCCATGCTTTTATGACAACTTAGAAAGCATGCCACTATACAGATTTATTCATGAACATGGACTATTAACTAAGACATGAATATTCTACATATCAGTTTTTGTTCATCTTTTAGTACAAACTGACAGTCACTTATTTCACAATGTGTTAGCTGTCTAGTATAAGGTTGTCAGTTTCCTCGTGCAACTTTCCCAAAGTTTCTACTGCCAAGGGACACAATGAAGCTAAAATGGAGTATTATTCATCAGTTGTAAAGATCAAAGAACTGTCATGAAATGGAGCCACATAAATGTCTCTCTAAAAAAAATGTCTCTGTAACACACATTTTTACACTTAATAACTGAAGCAGGTGCACTAATTTCTAGGACCTAATACTTTATTCTGACACAAACTGCTGTCTCAAAATAATCAGACTGTCTTCACTGATATGATATGACCATCCTCAAATTGTAACGTCCACTATCAAAGTTCACTAAAATAATGACATACCCCTCTGGTTCTAGGGCTCAGTGTCCAATTTCTCAAACTATTCAGACACCAATCCTTTTGCCCAAACAAAGCTGCTAATTGTGGAGTTCTCTCAATCCATATAACATTCAATGTCTTTAAAAGATAACCAGTCCTTTCTGTACAACCTTCTCCATAAATTCATGTAGTCATAGGAACTCAAAAGACCTATGGCTGGCTTAAAAGTGAAGAGACAAAATCTTATTATACTAGCTACCATCACAACCCTCTTTAACAAGACTTTGCTGAAGTGGCTATGACAAATGATTCAGGGAATAACCTAACATTTTTCTTGCTGTCTCTCATACTCTACACTTAAGATTTGGGGCATCACAACTTCTCTTCAGCTCACTCTTACATACCACCAAAGTTCTAAAGCACACTCCAGAGCAACACCTCCCAGCAGCTTTCTAACCGTCCTTTAAAACTAAACACCTGAACACAAAATGACCCAGAAGCTGAGGGGAAAAACAAGATGGCGGCAAGGCCCAGGTGAGTCATCCCTGCTGGGATCATTGCCCTCCTCCTCACTGGTTGGCTCACAACCAGGAGGCTGGGCATCCTCTTTGGACCCCATGTCCAGCCCAGGACACTGGGATGTGAAATCTAGATATGTGCTCCTTATTATAACAAAATTCAACAACAACAACGACAACAATAAAATGATTTGAACTTCCTTCCAAAACGGCACCTATTCTACAGAAATTTGGTATCTTCTCTAGGAGCCCTTTGCAGATCGTGTGTAGTGTATTCCTATTCAGAAATAAATTAGATTAAATAACCTCTCCAGTCTCTCCCAATTCTGCATGGTCAACAAATACCTTACTTCGTTGGATCATAGATCGAGTCAGAAAAGACTAGAGGTCATTTAGTTCAACTCTTCTCTTATAGATGAGGGAATCAACGCCCACCCCTCTTGCCCCAATCTTAAGTGAGATAATATTTGCAAAGTGCTTAGCACAATGCCTGGCACACAGTAGGCATTTAATAAATGTGTTCCCTTTCCCTGTGATCCCACAGGTAAGCAGCACAATCAGTATTCAAATTCAGTCTTCTGGTTCCAAGTTCAGCATTCCTTCTCTTGGACCACTAGGCTTCCTTGCTATTCTATTTATATTCAAATCACAAGAGTATGTATTTCAAAGTAGAACTGATAAGAGAATTAATAGAAACATAACAAAACCCACAAAATTATTTTAAATTTCCCCAAAATTCACTTTTTGGGGATCAAAACTGTTAACATATAGATTATGATTAGAAATAACTGATACATCTAAATAGAAGCATTTCAGCAATGAAAGTATGAATAAAATGACATGAAATGGAATGACAAAAAGATTCAATTTGCTCAGCAAAATTCCTTGAAATTTTTTTCATCCAGTAGTCCCAGGGATTCCCCATCCCATTTTTTCACAGAATGGTAAAAGGACCAAATTTGCACCTGGTCCCTTGGAACAACCTTGGAAATCATCTACTTCTCATTTGGTAGATTAGATAGCAGACAACCTGCCCAAGGTCACATAGCAATTCCTTGGCAGAACTGGGACTAAACACCCAGGTTTCTGGGTCCCCATCTTTTCATGACATCATGTTGCCTCCATTTCAATGCTGCATTTATTCCCACGAATTCATGTCAAAGAAAAGAGCATTGCTGTGTATGGCGAATGGCATGCAACAGAACACATACAGTGACAGCTGAAACGGGGTCAGAGTTTACAGAGGTGACAGCAGGCCGGCGGCTCACAGAATCTTTCCAAGAAGAAAGCATCGAGAGCAGGAGCTCCGGAATTGAGCCCGTGGGCAGAATGACTTGATGGGAAAAGGGAAAGAGAGGGATGATGTCATAACGATGCATAAAAGCACGATGACACATGAGAGAGGAAACCCCTTGTGGCCCCTTGACAGGACAAAGCATGATTCTACAGCAGACATATGACACCCGCAAAACTGAACTTCCGTGCCTATCTTTTACACCTAAGAGGTATAGATACCACGATTTTTTTTCTTAATCTGCCACTATATACATTCACAAGAGGGTGCTATAAAGGATGTACAACAGATACAAAAATCTATTCAAAGAAATGTCTTATTAAAAATTAATACTTGTACAGAATTTAAATTCACTTTATACATCTAGAATCTGAAATGGAATTTTTTAATGGTGCTGAAATAAATTTAAGATAATTGGCATCTGACTAGGTGACAAAGCACACTTTACAGAATGATTTTATAAAATTAAAAATGATTGTTTCATGTGGATAAACCCATTTTTACTACCCAAGAACTGTTTCTCCAACAGAGAAAGTGGAAGTAGTTCAATCTGCTGAAGATTAAAAGATCAAATCTTGCGAGAGTATAACATCCATGCTCTATTATGATCAAACTCTAAGAAGACAAAGTTATAATCTTCCAAATCTTTTTCTGTAGAGTATATGGCCTTTCACATCAAAGACTAATTTTTATTTTTGTCTCTGTGTCTCCAGTACCTTGAACATATTAAATGTTTATTGAATGGATTTGAATTAATTTACTCTACAAACCTAATTCTATGAACTCTCAATACCTGTGTTTTTGAAGGGAAAGAAATGATCCATAAGAGTCCAATAATACCAAAACTTGGAATACAATTTTCTCCAATTTAACTGTCTCTAAATATATACTAAATGTTTTAAATATAAATAGCAAAGGGAAACCATTCTAAGATTTTCAATTTTGCCCCAGACAATACTCCATAACATCCAGATGTCCTATACTTTCTAGATACTATAAAATTCTATGCACTGATTTCCAATGTAATAGTCTAATTTTATTAACTACCATTATGTGATAGAAATTTATATTTAATTTTTGAAAGTATTTTAATGAATTTAAAATGTTATCTGAACCTATACATATAAAAATGCCTCTGCTCACTGATTTCTCTAATACATTTTCAGAAGCACATTACAGTCTTTTAACATATTAAGTAAATCAAGATAAATTGAGAGACAGTGATCTCATCGCCTAGTAACCTAAGGCTATCCCAAGAGTCCTTCTTAATGTCTTTAAAAATGCAATCTTTAAAATTTTATTTCAATATTTTTCTTTAAATTTCCCTTTCCAACTATCTACTGGCATAACAATTACGTTATTTTCTGCACAATTTCCACTCTTCCAAAATCTTCCATTCAATTCTAACTATCCACTGAACAAGAAGCAGATATCTAGAGTTGTATAATTCACTAGAAACAAAATAACATAAGCAAAAAGGAATTCAAAAATAAAAAGCCATCATGGCATAATTATTTAGTGTTAGCTCACCTCAATATCTATTTATCTTGAAAATGAAATCAAATCAAATTTTCAATTCTCATGCAACAGAAATTATTTCATTGTGTTGGTTGTAGAGATCAGATCAGAGAATGGCACAAGAATGAAGAGACATTCAGCATGTTTATATTTCTGATCAGGTCCTACTGATATTAAGATTATGCTATGCTAGAATCTGAGGGCTAACTTGCTGTATACAGAACCTGATACAGGGCAATCCTCATGTGGGTCTATTATGAATACAGACAACTGAAATTTGTTGTAAATCCTACAAACTACATTCGTTTCTCCACATAGTCTAAGAATCCCTTCACTGTCCCAAATTTCCATTAACTTTAAAGAAATTTAGCCACTCAGAGAAATAATTAGGTAACTGAGTAGGATAAAAAAATTGGTGAAATGTTCATGTTGAAAAAAATGCATTTAAACTAAAAAAAAAAAAAAGGCTTCAACACGTCTTTAATTATTCATGAATAGTTGTTGATAATTATTTTTATAATTAATGTTATTTTAAAATTTAATTTAACAAGCATTTATTCGTGTGCAAGGTAAAGGGTGGCAAAGTGATAGACAGTGAGTCAGAAGGCCTGAGTTCAAATCTCATCTAAAATATATTAGCTATGTGACCCTGGTCAAGGTTCTCAAACTCTGTTTCCAAAGCAACTTGGACATAACTCTGAAGTTATAGAGGACAGCAACTTGTTTTGTTTCTGGCTTTATCTATAGCACAGAAACTTTTTTGCATGTGTGCATGCATACATGAATGAATGAATGGTCCAGGCATGGGACAGAATTTATGCAAAGGCCCAGAGGAGTGAGACAGACTGGAGTTTGGATAAAATGTACAATGAACAAAAGGCAGTAATATGAAATGAAACTGGTAAGGCAGACTGGAACCAGTCTTGGTGAAGGGCTTTTAATGTCAAAAAGAGAAGACTATTCTAGACATACTGGGGAGACACTGAAGCTTCTTGGGCAGAAGTGACACAGTTATTTGGTAGTTGTGTGGGAGAACAATTGAGGAGGCTACTGCAATAATCCATGGGATAGGTGATGAGGGCCAGGGGATAGGCATTTGCAAAATGATGTTATAAAGGCATAACTGACAACACTTGGCAACTAAATGGATCCTCAAGTGTCAGGGAGACTGAGGAGTCTGAGATGCTGCAACAATTGCAGACCTACATGCCTCTGAAGTATATTTTTAAATGCAATCATAAAAAAGGTTTCAGAATTACTCAAAATATGATGAAATGTCCTTATCTCATCAAGGAAAGGGGCCTTCAAAAATAACTTTCGACATTACAGATGCATTTTAAAGCTACAGATTAGACTATTCCCCAGCACTCTCTCGATGCAAGGCATTTGAAGCTTGCTGCACTACTGGCTACTTTGTTTGACTCCCAGTTGGGACTAAATTATGTCTCTCTTTTATGCTTTTCCTTCCAAAATGCCTAAACTTAAGGCCTAATAATTTAAGAGTAAAGCATCTGTGAAGATATCAGTGTTAGAATCCTGGTACTGAGCCAGGAATATGGTTATTCAACAATGCTAAGGAAAGCCAGATTTTTTCTAATTAAAAAGTAGAGCAAATATTCAGACCTCTTTTCTCCATCATACAGAAATATATACTGGGAATTTGCAAACTACTGTTGAAATTTATGTACCATATCCAGTACTTTTAAATCAAAGGTACAAATTACCAGACATATGGCATACTTACCCAACTTGTGCTACTTCCTTGGGTTTTGGTAAATAGTAAAGATGAACCTTGTAATACTGCCCAGGAAGATAACCAGTTCTTTCTGTAATTATAAAAATAACCATTTATGCCAAAGATTCTTATAATTAGGAGACTATGAACTTAAAAAAGTTTTGACAAGTATATTTCAACATAATTGGTTTCCTCTGTAATCCTATATATTTCATTTTATGCATTTAAAACATTATTCTGAGAAGGGGTCCACAGGTTTCACCAGACTGCCAAAGGGATACACAGAAAGCTTAAGAACCCCTGATTTATGCCATTTTTAGTTATTGCTTAGCAATTTCACTGGTTGATTAATATGCCTTTATGTCAACAAAATCTACAATCCTAAATTGCACAGTTGATTACTAATAAAAAGTTGCCAGAATTATTTGGAGAGGTTTACCATGTGAAGAAGGAATGTGTACAGCAAGTCTGTGACATATGGCATTGCTCTGTCACTAACAATCAAGAAACTAATAAAAAAATGAATCCTTCATATTTATGACACATTAAACACACCTGACAAAAATTCTTATCGATATTCTTTAAAAAACAAAACGAAACAAGAAGCCAATTTACATTGTAGACAGGAAGTGCCTTAATTTTTCTCTCTCAATTCCATTCTCTTCATAGTAGAGCACTGTAGACATAATTGGTGCTCAATAAATGGGATGACATTAAATTATTCTATTATTCTATTACTGTTCTCTTATCACTATCAAATCCCTCCCCACCAAAAAATATTAAGTAACTAATCCATAATCTTATTAGTCATTTTGCTTTCAGAATTTCAGATATTCCCTTGGAAACAATTGTCTTCTTTTATTCCCCAAACTTTTGAGATGGGTGTTGTCCTAATTTTAAAGTTGGACATATTTGAAATCTGATTATTGAAAGATTAAATCTATACATTAAGAGTTTAGAAAAGGGAATATTTCCTCTAAGATTTCTCTGCCAGGGATTTATAAGGTATTGCTGATGAAATTACTTTTTCAGACTTGCTAGAACAGAAACTGAAAAATATTTCATCTGAAAGATCAATGAGAAAAATCAATGGCGATCATGCCAAGATAAACAAAAATAATACTCCAATGGATCTGTGATCTCATCAGTTTGAATGTTCCAGAACAGAAACAACAGCCCAGACTACAAATTCTTCTGTAGCCATGTGGTTCTCCGGCAGCCTTCTTCTTTAGGAACCTCTTGGCTACCAAAGTCTGAGACTGGCCTGGCCCAGCAATCAAATGAGGGGAAAATGTCTGGAAGACAAGATAAAAACAGCACCTTCACACCTGAAAGAGACAGCAAGGTGATAAAGTGGAGAGAATGCTGGGCCTGAAGTCAAAAAGACCTGAGTTCAAATCCAGCCACAGATGCTTCTTGGCTGTGTGAGCTTAGACAAGTCACTTAACTTCTACTTCAGCTTCTTCATCTGAAAAGTGGGGATAACAAATAGCACCTACTTCCTAGGGTTGCTTCATAAAGAGTGTTATGAATCAAAGTGCTATGACATGCAAGCTGTTAGTAGTCTTAGTGTTATTAAATTTCTAATTAGACCCTCAATCTTATAGTGGTTTAGTTTGCAAGGTTCTCCCTAGTGGGCAGTCCCTCCACCCGGTGGTAAAAAAAAAAAACTTCCACCAATTCCTGATTCTCTATCCCGTGATTAGTAAATGCTGTCGGTTCAGTTAGAAATGTTGCTGTTCAATCATTTTTCAGTCTTCTCTGACTCTGCATGACCCCATTTGAGGTTTTCTTGATTTGCCATTTCCTTCTCCAGCTCATTTTCCACATGAGGAAACAGTAAGTGACTTGCTCTCTGGGTCTGAGCCAAACTTGAACTCAGGAGATGAGTCTTCCTGACTCCAGGCTGGGCACTCTATACACTGTGGTGCCACCTAGCTGCCCACAATCAGAGATTCCATTTATTCTATGACTCTTGCACCCTCTATGGCTATGCTGAGACCACTCCTCTGCCAATATCGCTCAGTAACTTCTACTCCTTTGAGATTATATCGCCCTGTGCAAGTTACTTGTGCTTCATCTATAAGAACCTCCATTTGTTCAGTACAGGACTCACTGTGTTCCTCCTCTCCACCCCAATCCCAGACTTTATCCTGAGTGACTTCAGCATTCGAGCACCACAGCCTCAACTCCCATGACGTGTCAATGATGCCTGCACTATCCAATGAGGTAGTCTGTGGATCTAAGACATACCTTAGAGCAATCAACGGGTCTTTATTAAGCACTTACTCTGTGTCTTTGCCCTCAAAGAGCTCACACTCTCAGAGGAGACAATACGTATGCACCTAAGCATATACAAAATAAATAGAAGAGAATTTCTGGTAAGACGTAATCAATAGTTGCTTGAGAGAAGGGGAAATGGGGTCTCTTGGAGGCAGTGTTTAAGTTGAGTTTGAATGAGGGACAGCCTCTGTAAAGGCCCCAAATTGGCAGATACAATGTCATAAAGAAAAGCAAGAAGGTCAGTTTTGGTGGTAATGTATCATAAAGTCTAAGGCATCTAGGTGACACAGTGGATAAAGTGCTGAGCCTGGAGTCAGGAATATTCATCTTCATGAGTTCAAATCTGGCCTCAGATTCTTACTAGCTGTGTGACCCTGGGTAAGTCATTTAACCCTGTTTGCCTCAGTTTCCTTATCTGTAAAATGAACTAGAGAAGGAAATGGCAAGCTATGCCAGTATCTTTGCCAAGAAAATCCAAATGGGGTAATGAAGAGTCAGTCAAATTGAACAACAATTATAGTCTAGAAAGTTTAGTGGTACCTAGATTGTAAAGGGCTTCAAATGCCTAACAGAGAAGTTTGGATTTTTACACTAGAGACACAGAAACCACTAAATTTTTTTAGTATGAAAGTGGCTTGATCAGCTATGTGAAAGTTGGACCTGAGATGGAGGAGACAGGTAGCAGGGGAGCCAATTAAGAAGCTGTTGTGGGGCAGCTAGGTGGTGCAGTGGAGAAAGCACTGGCCCTGGATTCAGGAGGACCTGAGTTCAAATCTGGCCCCTGACACTTGACACTTAATAGCTGTGTGACCCTGGGCAAGTCACTTAACCCTCACTGCCCTGCCCCCCCCCCCAAAAGACCTGGATTCAGCACTCATTGACATAAGAGCTCAGACAAGTCATCTAACTTCTCTGGGTCTCAGGTTCCTAATCATGGCCAGGGTTCCGAAGGGGACTTCAACATGTATATTGAAATCCCTAGGCAGGAAGGCAAGGGTTTGGATGGAGAGGGAGATTGTGAGAAGGGAAGCAGAATCACCTGGGGATTCAGTATCCCCATAAATGTGTATAACTGTCTATGGGCACGCTCCAACTGGATCATCCTCGGTAGGGGGACACAGACGAAACTTCCATCCACTGTTCCTAGTTCTGTCTGCTGAGGCCAAACAGAACACATCTAATCTCTCTCACAAATGACTAAGGACAGCTATCACGTCCATACCTATTTAGCAGGATCTAAAGTCGAGAGAGGCTGACTACACGTCTGTTCCAACCTCGTTTCACAGATGAGGACACTGAGGAGTGGTGAGGTTATGTGACTTGCCCGAGGCCACATAGATTATAAGTGGCACACTGGGATACGAACCCTAACTGCATACCCTCTACTCTTTCTATTAAACAAGAATCACAGAATCTCATAACAAGAAAATGCTTCAATTACCATCTAGCCCAACCCAAAGACAAAGTAAATTTCCACTGTAATCTATGAGACAAGAAGCCATCTGGTCTCAGCACGAAGACCCCCAAGGAAGGGGGACTCATCAGCTCTGGAGGCAGCCCATCCCACTCTGGGATAGTGCCAGCTGTCAGGAAGTTTTCCCCGACATCAAACCCAAATCTGGCTCTTTCCAGCATTCTGCCATTGCTCCTCCTTCTGCCTTCTGGGGACCAACTGAACAAAGCTAAGGGATAAGCTCTTCCACATATCTCTACACATACTTAAATATGGTAACTATAAACCCCCATGTCTTTTTTCCCCCTATGGCTGGTCTTCATAGGGCATGGACTCCAGGCCCTTTCCCAACCTGTCTGCCCCACTCTGCATAGGAAACCAAGGTGCCTGACAATGCTCTCGAGAAGGCCTGATGAAGTACAGTGGAACAGAGCATGCTTGGCTGCCTCCTCCCACTGCTGACTCATTCTGAGTTTGAAGGCTGCCGATCCCCAAGCCTTTCACAACAACTACAGCGTATCCAGGAAACCCCTATTTTATACTAATGAGGTTGATTTTTTTGGGACTCAAGGGCAAGACTTCCATCTTTAACCCTATTTGGTTTCATCTGATTAGATTTATCCCAATGCTCTGGCCTGACAAGATCCTGATTCTGTCATCCAGTGTGTGAGCTACTCCTCCTCTCAGCTTTTTGTCATTTGTAAATTTGATGAACATACCACCTATGACTTTATCCAAATCACTGATAAAAATGCTGAATAGCACAGGGTCAAGAACAGGGTATTCCAGTGGAAATCTGCTACAATAAAACAGAACCATTAACAATTAATTCTTTGAGTTCAGTCTCATCCCATCATACTGCTTCTTTCAGCTTGTATGGCCGAATCGCAAGGACCTTTGTAGGCCTGGTACCTTTCTTCCTAAAATCTAGGACTCTGAACTAAAAATAATACTCAAGACGTGCTCCCACTAGGGCAGAGTACAGCAAGAGAGTACCTCTCTTATTCTGGACGCTATGCCTCTCAATGCATACTAATATTACATTAACTTTTTAATGCTTAGCTGCTGTTTTTGACTCATTGAATTTATCAGTCTACTACAATTCTCCAATCTTGTCAAATGAGCTACTATCTATCTAGATTTCCCCAAATCTAGAGCTTGAGGGAACTGATTTTTTAAATACAAGTGTAAAACTTTACATTTGTCCCTATCAAAGTTAATTTTAATAGATCTGGCTCAATGTTCTAACCTGTTGAGATCTTTGTACATCTTGTCATTCAATAGGCTAGCTATCCTTCCTAGCACCTGCTAGTCTTATAAAACCACTCTCAATAAGTGCTCTAATAATAATATCTAGCATTTATATAGTAGCGTTTTAAGGTTTGCGAAACATTTTACAAATATTATCTCATTTTATCCACACAATCTTATGAAGCAGATTCTACTATTATCCCCCTTCTATAGACAAGAGAACTGAAGCAAAGAGCAGTTAAATGATTTACCAAAGGTGAATCTGAGCTCAGGTTTTACTGATTCCAAGTTTACTATTCTTCTCTACCCACTGGACCACACAGTTGCCTCAATTTTATAAATGGGAACAATAAGTAGATGGAGTGGTTCACTCTTGTGTCCTCCAATTACAATTTTTGTTTTTTATTTATATATGCCATATGTTTGGGGGATAATTTCAGTTAATCACATTTTCACCTAAGAGTTTTATTCATAAATGCCTTTGTAATTTTCCTGGATTCATAGAACAACTTTAAAAATCAAATAATCCACATTATGTACTTTAGGGTCAATAGAAATAAAATCAAGTTGGAAATAATGATATTGCCTTGCTTTTGCATTTGGGAATGGTATTAAAATTAAGGTTAAAAAATATGGCTTCATTATCTTCAGAGTCAGTTATTAGCACTTTTATTTCTTGTCTCTTCAAACTTCCCAGTTTTACCAGCTTTAACAATAATGGGTCTAGGGGCAGCTAGATGGTGCAGTCAGTGGATAGAGTACCGGCCCTGGAGTCAGGAGTACCTGAGTTCAAATCCGACCTCAGACACTTAACACTTACTAGCTGTGTGACCCTGGGCAAGTTACTTAACCCCAATTGCCTCATTACAAAAAAATTTAAAAAATTAAAAAAAACAGTAATGGGTCTAGGTACAAACCTATACACGTTTTTTTAAAAAAAAAGACTGTCTACAAATGGACCTAATCGTTTAAAAAACAAAGTATTTTCATTATGCATCGCTGGGTACAGTAAAGGATGGTTTTCAATCCAGAAGATAAGTCTAAAAAGTAGAGTCACACTGCCTATTCTGCACAACAATAACAAAACGAATGGCTTTATGCTTGTGCTTAACTACCACTTTCACTATTCTTCCTGGAACCCCAGAGTTCCTTGAATATAATTTGAGAAATACTGTTCCATGTAGCACCAACAAACATTTACCAAGTGCCTGAGTGCAGCAGAGTGTCAGGTGTGGCATAAAAATACAAAATGTAAAACCCTTCCTAACTGACAGGCCATACAAAAACAGTGTGCCAGTGTGGCACTACCTGGAGGTAGTTTCCTGACCACTGGGTTAGACTAAAACAAATGAAACAATCAATCTAGTATGCACATTTTTAATATGTATGTATATTCATGTGCATATATGTATATGTCACATTGTGTCCTGCTTGCTTAGATTTCACAGGGCATGTTTGCAAATCCCAGCTCCATTATCTACTACCTGTGTGACCCCTGGGCAGGTCACTGAAGTTCTCTTTATCTCTAAAAAGAGGGGATGGGCCAGATGGGCTTTTAAACCCATGACTTTAAACATATGCTTACAGGAGAACAGAGAAGAAGCACAGCTGCCCTGATCAGGGATGGGTCCAGGGAGATAATAGAACCCAAAGTGTACCTTGGGTATGAATATGTGGAGAGGAAAAGCAAGGCAATCCAAGAAGAGAATACAGTATAAGAGAAGGATTGGAAGTAATACTGAAGGGACCGTATGGAGACCAGTTTAACTTAAGCAGAGATCCATAATTTTATGCATTAGGAACTTAAGCTCAACAGTATCTTGGGGTCCACATTTAAAACACCTAAAAATTAATTTTTTTGACTAAATATCACTCCAGTGGGACACTGATGAACATGTTATCTATCTCTAGACAGGTGTGACGGACTCAAGATGGAGAGTGAGACATATTATGAATATTTGTCACAAGGGTTTCATTTCCCTTTTTTTTCCCAGTAGAGGCTAGGGAAGCTGAGAGAGAAAGGGAGTGTTCACCTCTCCCCTGTACCCCACTAAAAAAGAGAGAACAGAAAGGAACCAGAAAGTAAACGGACAAGGAGAACAGGAAGGAATCAAACAAGCGGGACTATGTTGAAGGTGACATGCGGAATTTATTACACATTTAAAAAGAAAAGTGAGTTCTACATATGATATCTGCAGTTCATTTGTAATTCTCTCCCACTGTTTCACAATGTATAAGGAAATGTCTATTTTATTTGGTGTTCAAGGTCAGAATTAAAAAAATATAATAAAATGGAAAAAAAATCCCTATTCTCTTTTAGACACATCCTGATTATGATGATCCCTGCTGCTATTATATAAATTAAATATGAATATCTAATTCTTCCCCTTCCTTAAGCATAAACACTCCTGCAAGAGTTTTGTCAGTATCTTTTAGGTACCTCAGCCTTCAAATCAGAGCAATCAAGCAGATTTCATTAGGTTTTGTTTATACCAGTACACTAGTTCTCTCTTCCAACCTAATTATTTCCCAGCATGGTATAGTAGTTAAAAAACTTGTTGTTGGGTCAGGAAGACTTGAGTTCTCGACCTGCCTCTGACCCACACTGGCTGGGTAAGTTACAGAAATGTCATTAAATCCATCCCTCAGTACTTCAGGCAACTCTCCTGCACTAAATTACAGATAAGGTGGAAGGAATATCAAAACTGAATTTTGCACACTAATAAAATCACAGTGACAGATTGGGTTTTTTAAATTGTCCATTTTTATAGTAATGAGTGATATTTTACATGCCTGATCCTTCTAAAATGGGGCACATACACTTTGACTCAGCAAAACTAGGCATTTAACTTAGAGATAAAAGAGGAAGACTAGAATACACAAAAAGATATTCAAAGTAAAAAAAGGAAACAAAGGTGGTGCTCCTTATTTTGCTGTAGCAAAGAAGTGGTAACTTAAGGGGTTAACTAAAGTCTGGGAAAGGGCCAACAAATTGTGGTGTATGAACATAACAAAATATTATTATGGAAGGAATGGATTCAGAGAAATCTGAGAAAATGTATAAGAACTAAGATCAAACAAAGTAGACAGAAGCAGAACAAATTATGCAATGCCTACAACAGTGTAAAAAAAATTATTTTAAAGACTTAAGAACTCTGATCAACACAATGACCAACTACAACTCTAGAAGAGCAGTGATAAAGCATGATATTCCTCTCTCTCCTAAGAGGTACAGTGTGAGACAGACAGTTTTTACGTATTACTGCCACGCATGCATTTGTATTGCTCAATTATGCTTATGTGTTAAAAGGGAGGCTTTAAAAAAAAATTTAGATGGGGATTGGAGGTGAGAGGGTAGCGAAAATGATGCCAAAAACTGTCACTGAAGCAACTTTTAAAAGTGTATAGAAGGGGGGCAGCTAGATGGCGCAGTGGATAGAGCACCGGTCCTGGATTCAGGAGTACCTGAGTTCAAATCTGGCCTCAGACACTTAACACTTACTAGCTGTGTGACCCTGGGCAAGTCACTTAACCCCAATTGCCCTGCCAAAAAAAAAAAGTGTATAGAAGCGGGGCAGCTAGGTGGCACAGTGGATAGAGCACTGGCCCTGGATTCAGGAGTACCTGAGTTCAAATCCGGCCTCAGTCACTTAACACTTACTAGCTGTGTGACCCTGGCCAAGTCACTTAACCCCAACTGCCTCACTAAAAAACAAAACAAAACAAACATATAGAAGGGGCAGCTAGGTGGCGCAGTGGATAAAGCACCAGCCCTGGATTCAGAAGAACTTGAGTTCAAATCCGGCCTCAGTCACTTGACACTTACTAGTTGTGTGACCCTGGGCAAGTCACTTAACCCTGACTGCCCTGCACCCCTCCCCCCCCCAAAAAAGTGCATAGAAGAGAACCAAAGATGTGCAGGACAGCTTTGACATCGAAGTGCTGTTGATTAAAAACCACAAGGGGCACATAAGAAAGATTCATGGTTTCCTATGCAACCTTCTTTCTTTGCTCACTGTAAATGGAAACACTGTTTGCTAGTGTCTGTCAAGTATGCTGAATTAATCTGTTGAATATATAATTAAAGATGGTTTTTCTATTGGCCTTCACATCTTTAAGTTTCCATAATTTTTAACATCTAGAGGCCTTGGTATTTTTAGTACCCCTTCCCTTGATAATTTATTATTGATCTAACTTTTTTTTTAATCTAATTTTTTAAAAACATGTCCTGTAGGTTTCTAGATCTTAGTGAATTGTGAGAATTATATCTACAGAATGCTCTGGTATGGTGGCAGTGGCGCAAGTCCAAGGATGGAAAGAAGGCAGTGAAACATCTTCCAGCATGAGATGAGTTGTGCTGGTCATTTTAGTAACTGTGAAATGTCCCAGATCACTGTTTCATGATACTTAACCTCTGCCTTAACAAAAGGACTGCCTACAGGGCCTGAGAGAGGAGTACAATGGCATTGGCTCTGGAGTCACAAGACCTGGGTTCAAGTCTCCCCTCTGGCACTTACCATCTGTGTGACCCTGGGCAAATCACTTAAGTCTCCCCAGTCTTCTTTTCTTCATCTATAAAATGAGGGTTTAAAGAAGATCCCAGATCTAGAGTTAGAAGGACCCTTAAAGGCCATGCTGCCCAGTCCCTTCGTTTTACAGATGAAGCAAATGAGGCTCAGGGAGCTCAGCCTGGAGTGCGACAAGATGGCTTCCTTTCAGCTTTCAAACTAAGATCTTGTACTCTGTTTCTAATGAATATCGCTTTCATTTCTAGAATACTAATTATGATTGCTGTAATAACAGCTGGTGTCACAGTTTTAAGATATGTAGGTGGTAGATGAGAAAAGCCAAAGTGTTTATGGGACTAAGGAATCATGGGAGTGAAGATAAAAGGAACTTTTTAAGGTCATCTATTCCCATCCTTCAGACAACACTGTAAACTTTGGGATCAAAGATACTATCTAAACAAAGTAATATCAATTTTATTAGTCAGACTTATACCAAGGTTACATTACCTCTAAGTAGTTATGAAAAAGAACCTGATATCCAAGATACATCATAATATGGGAAGATTGAAATTCATTAACAAAATTCAATATTTAGATATAAAAATAAATATAATTAAAATAAGAGCTCTGACAATTTTAATAGACAAAGAGCTCATATACAAAATATATACATGGCATTTTTCTAGTTAAAGTTATCTTTTTTAAAAAAATTCACACATCCCCCAAAAGAGAAAAAGACCTATTTGTACAAAAATATTTCTAGCAGCTCTTTTTGTGGTGGCTAAGAATTAGAAATCAAAGGGATGCCCATCCATTGGGGAATGGCTAAACAAAGTACAGCATATTATGATGATGGAATATTATTGTGCCCTAAGAAATGACAAGCAGGATGATTTCAGAAAGGCCTGGAAAGACTTGTATGAACTGATGTATAGTGAAATGAGCAGAACCAAGAGAATGTTGTGCACAGTGACAGTAATTATTGTTTAATGAAGAACTGTGAATGACTTAACTGTTTTCAACAATACAATGATCCAAGACAATCCCAAAGGACTATTGATGAAACAAACTATCCACCTCCAAAGAAAGAACTGATGTTGATGGAAGATGGGCTGAATCATGCTATTTTTCACTTTCTTTCATTTTTCTTTCTTTTATTTAAGTTTTCTTGTACAAAATTACTAATATGGTAATGTTCTACATAATCGTACATGTATAACCCATATTTGATTGCTTGACACCTCAGGGAGGAAGGAGGGAATGGAGGGACAGAGGAATAAATATTGGAACTCAAAACTATAAATAAAAATATTTATTATTTTTTTTAATTCACAGAATGAATTGTAGGCTCAATAAACCTAAAAGCAAATGTTCTGTTTAAGTGTACTATCGTAAAAGATTGATGCCTTAAACTCTTAATTAAGTTGAAAAAATTATAACAATTTGTTAATCATGTAAACCAAGAAAATGAGAATTCAGGGAATTTTCCTTGGCATTCCATACATCAGATACATAAATTCCTAAATATTTCCAAATATCTTCACATTTCTTATGATGAGTAAACAATATCTATATCCTAGAATAAGAAGAGGAAAAAAGGGCAATAGAAGAGTATAGGATAATAAAGGCAATTTTAGTTACATAAAAGTTAAAAGTTTTTCAAGAAGAATGTAATAAACATAGGATAAAAGAAACTCTAGAGTGGAAGAAACATGTACACCACCTATCCCTGATAAAAAAACAACCCTATGTCCAAGACTTATTTAGGAAACAACACAAACACAGAACACCAAAAGAGCTCCTCCAACATATAAACTAGTTGAAGCACATTGACAGTTTTCAAAAAATTGTGAATTATAAAATGACCACTTCAAAACATGCTCCAAATTGCTAACAGAAAGAGATATGTCAATTTAATACAGCCTCAGTTTTACCTCACATCCTGCAAATTAACAAGAATGCTACCTGGATAGGTGGTATCAAAATTGGACAGGTGTTAGAGAGGGAAAATCAGCACACTAATGCACGGCTGGTGAATCTGGGAATTCATCCAACCATTTTTGGATATTAATTTAGAATTATGCAAGAAAAAGTAACTATCTAAATCTTCTGACCAAACAATTTTATCAAGAGGCATAGATTGAAATTATAAGTCAAAAGTCCAATATATTAAAAAAGTATTCATAGCAGTACTCTTTGTGGTAGCAAATAACTGGAAACACAATAGGTGCCCAAAGATTTTGTTGCTGTTGAGTCATTTTCACTCATGTCCAACTCCTTGTGACCCCACTTGGGGTTTTCTTAGCAAAGACCTTAAAGTGGTTTGCCATTTCCTTCTCTAGCTCATTTCACAAATGAAGAGACTAAGGCAAACAGGATTAAGTCAAGACTTGCCCAGGGTCACACAGTTAGTAACTGAGGCCACATCTGAATTCAGTAAGATAAGGCTTCCTGATGACAGTGCTTTCTCCACTGTGCCACCCTAGTTGACTGCAGATTAGAGAATGGCTTTAAAAAAGAGAAAGAAAGAAAAAGCCATGACATACAAATCCAATGGAATATTATTGTACACAAAGAAATGATGACTATTAGGAATTCAGAGAAGCACGGGAAGATGTGTTCTTACTTAAGTAGAAGCAAATACACAAAATGATCACAACAATGTAAATGAAAAGATCACTAGACAGGAAGTCAAATTCTGAGTCACTGAAAACCTAACAAAGAGCCTGGAGAAGAGAAAATGAAGGCTGTTCTCCCCCTACCCCCTGAAATAACCATAACGTTTAGATACAACATGACAATCAAACAATTTTTAAAATGTTTGTATCCATAACAAAAAAAAAAGTCTTGGAGTAATTTACTTTGTGGGTTTTTTTTTAACCTCAACAAAATTTCCCCTGGGTTCCCCACTTCTGATATATCTAAATGAAATGGCCAAGCACCATGCCCAGAGCTACGTAGCCTCCATCCTTTAGTTAGTCAGTGCCCCTCATTAGAATGTAAACTCCTTGATAGCAGGGATTATTTTTCTCATTGCTAGTATTTGTATCTTCTGGGCTTAGCACAATGCCCAGCACATAGTAAAATGCTCATTTCCTTTCTACCTTGAGACACAGGAGCATTAATGAACATGAGATGACAGTCTAAATCAAAAGTTAAAAATGATTACAGTGTTCAGGGTATGAGAAAATAATGGGGTCAAGCGACACAAGGGCACACTGGGAGGACAAGAAAACCTGTTAGATTCCTAAGTAAATAGTCCTTCCTGTTTAAGAAAGTCTTCCAGGGGCAGCTAGGTGGTGCAGTGGATAGAGCACCAGCCCTGGAGTCAGGAGGACCGGAGTTCAAATCCAGCCTCAGACACTTAACACTTACTAGCTGTGTGACCCTGGGCAAGTCACTTAACCCCCATTGCCTCACTAAAAAAAACAACAAAAAAACCAACAACATAAAAAGAAAGTCTTCCAGATTAAAAACATGACTATAATATATAACTATACATGACTATAATACTTAATTCTTTCTTATATTTTAAGGAGAATCTTGGCTACACAAACCATTATATAGGTGATTTTCAAAAGGTGCTACCTCAATATCCTCTAGAATCAGAAGTTTCAACTACCAACCTAAAGTTACCTCATCTTGAACTTTGAGATGTACAAGGAAAAAGCAAAAGGAAATGTTTTCATTAATTTCATACCAAAATAAAATCTACATAAGCTCATATAACAAAAAAGTATGCTTAAGGAAATGTTTACATTTTATATTAAGAACATTAAAAACACCACAGATTCAGTGCACTTACCTAACTTTTTTCCCATTTTCAGTCATTTTTGTTACATTTAACAATCCATATTTTTCTTGGCCCTAGAGAACAGAACAGACTGATTATAGACATTCATTTCTGTACTCCAACTCACCAGCAATCGCAACAAGCTAACCCTTTAAAAATTGGCTTCGTACAAGAAAAAGTGGTGGTTGGTTTGTTGGTTTGTTGTCTGTCTGTCTGTATTTGTGTTTGTTTGTCTGTTGGTTTGTTTGTTTGTTTGTCTGTTTGTTGGTTTGTTTGTTTGTCTGTCTGTCTGTTTTTTTGTTTGTTCTCTGTTGTTTTGTTGGGGGGTGGCCAGGCCTGTGACTTCATGGGCATGGGGAGCTCCAGGGGACTGGAAACAGGAACGGTTTTTACCAAAAGAAATCAGCAATTGTTCTGCAGTTTAAAGGGGGTTATGTGGGCACTGAAGGTTAAGCAGCTCGCTGTGTCAGAGGCAGTATTACGCACAGTATCAAAAAGCCCAATTACATAGGACAATACTATAATTACAGTTAGTTTTCCTCTCCATTTAATGACTGAGACATTTTTAAATGAACATTTTACAATGAGAAAGATTTAAATAAAAGCTGATACCAAAAACAAACTCTTATTAAATAAATCCTTGTATCTGGACAACAAAGAATTCATAAAGACCATCATTTTAGAAGTGAAAGAGACCTTAGCCCAACCCCTCATTTTACAAGGGAAGAACCTAAGGCCCAGAGGGGTCAGGGAATCTCCTTCGGTCAGACAACAGTAAGTAGCAGACTCAGAACTCAAATTCTCATCCTCTGACTCCAAATTCAGGACACTTTCCACTTACATCTTACACAGATGATTTAAAAGCAGCACTTCACCTCTGGTTTTTGGAATTTAAACTATAGTTCTCTCCCTCATCCTTGTAAAATATATTCAGAATCTAAATTTTAGTGTAACAAAAACATCAATACAAATGACAAAGAACCACAATCAAACTTCCTCATGAAGTCATAGTAAGTCATATGACCTTAGAAAGTCCCATTAATTCTCAGTCAATAAATAAACATTTCTTAAGTGGCAATGTTGTTAGGCACTGTGCTAATCATGGGAGATACCAAAAAAAAAAAAAAAAAAAAAAAAAGCAAAAGACAGTCCCTGACCTCAAAGAGTTCACAATCTAATGGAGGAGACAAGCAAACAAACATGTACAAGCGAGTTTTATACATAAAAAAAACAGGAAATAATTCAGAGGGAAAGCCTTTCTGTAGATGATGAGATTTTAGTTGGGATCTAGTTAGTTAAAGGAAGCCAGCAAGTTAAAATGAGAAGGGAGAACATTCTGTCTGGGGACTGCGGTTGAGAGTTCAAGTGTTTTGTCTGTGGGATAGCCAGGAGGCCAGGGTCACTGGATCAAAGGTAGGCAGGGGCTAGGTTAGGAAGGCCTTGGAACACCAAGCAGAGGACTCTGAATCTAATCTGGAGGCAATAGGAAGCCACTTGGAGTTTGAGTAGGAGGGCTCACAGTCAAACATGTGCTTCAGGAAAATCACTTGGTGGCTCAATGGAGGATGGAATAGAGTGGGGAAGGACTTGAGGCTGATGGACTCACCAGCAGCTACTGCAAGAGTCCAGGTGTCAGGTGATTAGGACCTCATCAGCTCCCATAAATTCATAGCATCCATCGGTGTCACTTTCTTCTGCAAACTCTCTCATATTCCCAAATTCCTTATTCCTTTCATGGGCAACACTATCCTAGCAGGTGCTAGGTTCATCCCCTCAGCTCCTCGCCTATCCTCACCCCCCCAGGTCCAGTCTGCCGCCAGTCTTGACATTTCCACCCCTACAACAGCTTTGTCTCCACTCATGTAAGAGCCACCCCAGTGTTGGCCGTCGTGGCCTCATACATGGACCTCCAGGTCCAGAAGTGTTCTGCTTGGCCCTCTACAAGCCAGCTACATCCTGCTGTTCCCGTCTTCTCACATTCTAGTTTTTTCTAGGCACTCTATCATCTACCACCATAGCCTTCTTCCTACTCCTTGCACGTGACCCTCCGTGTCTTTTTGCTGGTTCTTCTCTGTACCTGGAGTTATTTCCTTCCTTGCTTCTGCCTCCTGGCTTCCTTCAAGACTTGACAAAAGGACCCACGGGACACATACGAAATAAATAGCAGGCGGTATTCAGGAGCAGGCTTATAGTAGCTGGAAGAGGAGAAAAGAGGGAAAAGTCCAGAAAGTCTTCATGCAGAAGGGGGTGCTTGAGTTGAGTCTTGACGGTATTAAGGGGATTCTGAGAGACAGAAGAGGGAGTAGATACCAGGCATGGTGTGTAGGAGTGCCATGCAAAGGCAGGGAGCAGCATTCCATGTGTAGGGAAGAGTAAAAAGATGCATTTGACCAGACTGAAGGAGGAGTGAAATATAATGAGGTTGGAAAAGACAGGCTGAAGCAGTTGTGAAGGCTTTGGGAACCCCTTGAGTATACTGAGGAAGGTGAAATAGTTAGATCTGGGCTTAAGAAAAACCATTTTGGCAACGATGTGAAGGATGGACTGAAGTGTGAGAGAAAACCGAGGCAGGGATACCAATTAGAAGGTTATTTCAATGAGAGGTGAACTTTTCCTCCAGTACTCCCAGTACATAGCTAAGTGCTTTGCACATATGAAGTGCTTAGTAAACGCCTTTTCATTCACTCCAATTAGTTAACATGTCCTAGTGTTTAAGGAGGTTTTTTAATTCACAGTGGTAAAAAAGTGCTTACTAAAATAAATAAACTTCATTAAGTATCTGAAAGGTTGTCAGGTGAAACAGAAATCTGACTTGTTCTGCTTAGCTGGGAAGAAAACCAAGATCAAAAAGTACAAGTTTCAAAAAAGCAGGTTCAGACTTGTAAGGAAAAACTCCCCAATGCTTAAAACTATCCAAACATGAAACGCAGTGATAATTACAAGAGGCAATAGGTTCTTCTGCACTGGAGGCTTAAAGAAAGCTGGATGTCCACTTTCTTAGCTATGTCACAGAAGGCGATTTCTGTTCAGATGAGGATTGAGCTAGATGTACTCTGAGGTCAAGGATCACAGAGCTGGAAAGGAGTTTAAGGATTACCTATCTAATTCAATGCTTCTGTTCTATAGCCACAGACTGGGACACCCCGAGGGTTAAGGGATGTGCTTCATTAGGGTCACATTGCTAATCAGTCCCTCTTCATACACAGGGATTCGCAGAACAACACGTACGGTGAAAATCCCTTCTTAAAAGGTCACCAAAGAACTAAAATGCCCAAGCCTTCTGTCATTTGAGTCCTTCATTTGACCTCTCTGGAGAGCTGGACACACTATTTAATTGAACCTTTATTATCTCCTTTCCAATCCTTTCAGGCAATGATTTCTGCCCTTGGACCTGTGCTCTGTAACTTGACAGTCTCATTTCTTCAGCTCTCAGCTCTATGCAGATGCCTCTCACGCGCTTAGGTTCACACCAATAGATCTTACAAGGCATTTCTACCAGAGTCTCCCACCAGCCACATCAGACTCAACATAGCCCAGACCAAGCTGACAGCTCTTTCCAGACCTACTCTTCCTTCGGACTTCAATGTCTGTGGCACCACCACAACCATGCATCTAGTTTCCACTGTCAGAAAATGTGCTAATTTTGAGGCTCTCCTCATCCTTCTTTTTATGTTTAATTGGTTACCAAATCATATCTGTCCTACTCCTGCAACATCTCTTAAACCTTCTTTCATTAACACCTACGTGAAGTACTGAAAGAAGAGCCTCATAATGAATCTTCTTTATACTTGCACCCTCTCCTCCAAACATATTCCATACTCTTCCCAGGCTCACCTTCCCTATGTATCCAGCTACTGGGTCATGTCACAGCTCAAAACCCTTCAGTGGCTCCTTACTGCCTCTGCCTGATGGCTGTACATTTCTAGCCTTATCTCATGTTGCTCCTCTCCATGCACTGTGCTCCAGTCAAAAAACATTCGCTGCCATTTTCTACTTCTATTTGTTTCCTACACTGTTCTAGCCCTGACATTTAATGGCCACGTGATGTTGGACAAATAACATTGAATCTGTGGCCCTGAGTTTTTTCAGGAGGATGGATGAATGTTTTTTACGATGATTTCCAGGCCTATCAGTCTATGATTTTCTTGCTTAATTACTATCCTTCCTTTAAAGTCCAACTCCTGAAATGCCACCTCCTCCATGAAGCCCTCCTGATTCCCTCAGTTGATAATGATCAAAGCACTCTATTTTCACCAAGCACATTCACCTGTGTATTCTTCTCCACTTTAATTATTTTATTATAATAAACAATTTCTGAAAACTGTCTTTTCAACCCTTACAAGTTTAGTTGCACTATAACCATATATTATCATAGCTTCCTACCCCAAATATCTAAATATTCTGGCTGGACTAGTATTTGGTAAAAGCTATATTCACTTTAATCTTGAAAGATGGGGCTTTTATACAAGGTGTCTCCAAAGTCTCAGTGTAGGTGTACGCTCTGGTAGTTTAAAACTGAACTGAAAGTGAAAGCCCTTTAAGGCTGAGCTTGGGACGCCATGGAGACTGTACTATCTATCACTGTCACATTACTTGTTGGTCAGGACTAACGGAGGCATTTCTGTGTACCAGACACAAAAGAAATGTTCTCACCTCTAAATTGCAAGGTTCCTAGTCCTACACTTAATCCTACCCTAAGTTTCCCTCTTAGGGAAAAAGAGTCACTTTATTCTTAAAGTACTTTCTACAACTTTTTATATTTAGAATAAAATTGAAAAAGAGTTAATAAGAATGTGGTATAAAAAAGTTAATTAGTAAATTAAATTATGTACCTCCCATATTCTGTATAAACATAAGCATTTTAAAAGGAATTTATTGGTTCTTTAAGATATTTAGAATTAAGAGAAGTGTTATTAAACACATCAGTGGAGTTTATGACATGAGGTCCAAACATACTCTAAGCATTGTCAATAATTTACTATTTTATGATTAAAATCAATGAACTATAATGTACTTCTCAAGGCTATTTGTATACTAACTGTGGCTTGGTGCTTTGGTGAAGAGGGAGAAGACTCATTTTCTGGAAAGCAGGGCTTTGTGGAAGGTGGAGATTCCTATAAAATAAAAATAAGCAACGCAAAAGGTTATTCTGCTGTATATAGTTCTTCCTCTAACTAATCAGACTAAGGGAATAAAAGAAGGAAAATTAAGGATCTCTTTCCTACTTATCTTTAATATCCCTGCCTGTAATTCAAACCTTAAAAATTGGATTATGAAGCAAATGTATTAAACTACAGAATTTACAAAAATGTTTACCGGGACTTCTTTCAGGCAAATCAGTCATGAATATGAGGTGACCAGAAGACTGTAAAAGATATCTAGAAGCTGGAAGGGACCTTAGAGGGCATCGAATTCAGCCCCCTTACCTTACAGGTGAGCAATGTGAAGCCCAGAAAGGTGAAAGGACTTACCCTGTGTCACAAATGAAATAAGTGGTTAGTGTTAGGATTCTAACTCAACTCGCAGAATTCCAAATTTAACTCTCGGATTAATATAGATAGTGCACTGGAATTACAATGCACTATATCTGTCATAAATGTATCTAAAATAGCTAAGAATGTAAGGATTCGTGGGTCAGTTATGTCTAGAAATAAATAATATTCATAATACCAATCTGCCCTAGACCTGGTAGATATGAATACCCAGATCTATCAAACTCAAACACACACACACACACACACACACACACACACACACGAATTAAAATCACAATGCTATTAACATTTAACGTAATTTGCAATTAAATGGCAATTTTCAATGACCACAAGTCTAGAAGGAATAAACTTCTAGTTTAAGTATTAGTTATATAACACAAAAACAAAATGATAAAAACAAAACTGCCTGATAAAGAAAAGGTAAATTATCTAAGAGCTTGGGGAGAAACATGGCAATTGTTTTGGAAGTCATTTTGCCTGACCAATATTAAAAAAAGTGTCCAATGCCTTAAACTATAGATCCTCCAGAAGAATATTTCACACAAAACAAGATGAAAAGGGATCAAGCACTTTTGAATTCTAGATTCTATTCTGTTATTGACACTCTTCTCTGCTTTCTTCCCCACTACCTTAATACTAAGGTTAATAGTGCGTTGGAATAAGTTTTGATATTTTTTTTTACAATGATAAGGATTAATACTTTCACAGGTTTCACTAGGATTGTTTTAATATTCATCTACACATCTATATCTTTTAAGTATTCCTATATTTTTCTATGTTGATAAACCAAATGACTATCAAATCTTCCAGCACCATGTAACAGAAAAAGAGCCTGACTGGAGTAAAGAAAATCCAGTTTGATTCCTGTTTAAGGAACCAGCTGTGTCATTTAAGGCAAGTCATTAACCTCCCTGAAACTCAGTCTCCTTGTCTGTAAAATGGAGGGACTGGCATAGTTGGGGAGAAGAGACCTGATAATCTGTTATGTTATATAGACAAGTGAATATATTCATTTGTATGAGAAGAGCCCAGAGCTCTGAGTCTATAAAATTACACAGGCAGATAACTATGGCCTAGCAAAGTTTTGGAAGAAGAGATCTCCAAAGTAATTTAAAGCTAACCTTCATTTTTACTGGGGAAGAAGGAGGAGGGGAAAGAAGAAAAGTTTGAATGAAATGGAATTCACTGGTAATCAACAAGGCATTGTACTAGATGTATACAAAGTACAAAGAATGAAAACAACCCTTGCTCTTAATGTGCTTACATTGTAATGGGAAAAACAACAGTACATATAAAAATTATACATCATAAAAGCATATATCATAAACACGAACATATAACGTCGCTAAATAAAAGGTAGTTTTGGAAGGAAGGCACTAACAGTTGGATTACTGAAGGGTTTATGCAGAATATGGGGTGGCTAAGTAGCATTTTATAGGAAGAGGAATCCTATGAAGGGAAGGCGTTTCTAATGCAAGGGAAGATGGTGTCCTGGGTGAGGGCTGGATCACACAGTTCAAGAAGGGGAGAACTGTCCATTGAGACTGGAAAGTTAAGTTGGGCCCAGCTATAAAGGGCTGTAAAATCTAAATAGAGAAGTTTATGGTTTTTTATCCAGGAATTAACACCATTTGATAGTTTTAGATCTTTCTCCTTCAGTTTTCTTGCTGGCTAATACTGAAAGAATGGAAAGGGAAGCCAAAGAAAGAGATTTTAAAGGTACTGAAGACCCACAAACCAAAAACCAGCACCCAAATGTTTCAAACAGAATTCTATTTCTGAAAAAGTAATTGTCAAAATAAAAATATTAGTGTACAGATAATAATTTAAAATATTAGAAAGAGGAAAGATGAAAATAAGACCTCTTATAGATGGGGTAATTTGGAGTAAAAAAATACTAACGACATCTGGCAACCAGATTAGGAAATAAACTAACATTTGCTTTTCTTACAATTCTTACAAGTATCTAGTATTATAGCATTTTGATTCAATTTTAGTAAAAATTCATTAGTCATATTATTTAAAGCAATTTCTCTGTGTTCATCTACAGCCCCTTTTGCTAAGTAATATATGCAATAAGCAAATGATAACTAAGCAAAAGATCAGGCAATCCAGCATAAAGTACTCTTTTACAAAGAGAGAACAACACTACCATTAATAAAGAAGCTCTCAATAACTGTGAAAGACAATTTCTTGTCGTGTTTTCTGTATTCCTACATTTATTTAAGATGGCCCCCCACACACACACACTTTTGTATTCAAAACAGGTGAAGATAAAATCGAAAGACAAATTATTTGCCAGTATTCTTAATAGCAGGCTGACATAAACAGAAATGAACGAAGACCAAAAAAAAGATCAAAAGAATTTAAGAAACACCCATTTTTTCTGTTTCAGGCCTCTTTGAGGTCTTGTATAAATATGTATATTTTTTTCTAATTAAGAGAAAACTTGAGTATAGAGATACTTAACCATAGATTCTACATTATTAGGTTAAAAAGATAATTTTGTCTTTCTACTACATAGTGCTCAGGTGCCATAAGCCTTTTACATAGAGTGTTAAAAAGTTCTAACTGGTTCCTAAAAATTAAGTAGAATTATCTGATAAAAAATACATTGATTTTGGAGATACCCCAAAGGCTGAAATTGTCAATGACTTCGCAAATCCAAATTATACTAATCTGATGTTAAAACAAAGCCACAATATCAAAAATCCCAGAATTTCATGATTTTGAGATGTACTCTCAATTCAATAACACCCTAATCAAGTAAAGACATCAAAGAAATTTCTATGCTGCCTCATTATTTTGCATTATTGAGCTATCTTATAAATAAATTATGTAATCATGGTACTATATCCCCCAAAAATGTTAATCAGTTATTCATCAAGTATCGATTAAACACTTAGCATATGCTCATAACCATGGTAAGCACTGAAAATAAAAGTGAAACAGTCCTAGCCCTCAGGGAGCTTACATTCTAATGGGAGAGATATAGACACATATAAGTACATACAGAACATATAAAAAATGAATACAAGAAATATGAATTTTTCAGTCACCTAGAAAACTAGTAAATTGCCAACTCCTTGTTACCAATGCAAACAATGGAGACTAATGGGTGGGAATAAATGTATAACAACCAGCCACCTAAAATGACACAGGGCTTTGAGATATTGCAATAGTCACATGTAAATATGTATACATGTGATAGTTTGAAACTTCATAATAATCCTTCCAAATAATAAAAACTGACTCAGAATGAGGGAGAAACTCTTCCAACTTTTCTATCTTACTCTCTACCTCCATGACTCTTCATGCTCTCTATCCAATGCCAGAGCCTGAAAGCATCATATCTCAGAATGTTGAAAAGAAGTAGCTCCAGGACAGATGCTTTTCCCACCACTTAAGATCTATTTTGTTTTAATTTTTTCCCAGTGTCCAAACTTTTTCTGGGGTGGAAATAATCAAATATGTTGCTTTAAAAGATTCACAACTGATTTGAAGGCTAAAAAGATGAGTGGTTTACTTTAAAAAAAAAAAAACTAGACAAAAACAATCAATGTCAGCAAAGGAAATCATCAGCTATTTGGTTTAACCACATCAATGATAATACCTCAAAAAGAGAATCATAGATAATCAATGACACTGAAGGAAATTTAATAAATCTACTCTAAAGCAAACTGTTGATACTTTAAAATATATTAAAGTAGCAATTACTAATTAACATGAGAATCTATTCATGAACAATTAAGTAGTTATATTTCTTATCATACAGATGAAAATTAAAGTTAGTCCATTAGGAGAAGAGGGAATACCAAAAGTCTTAGTGGATTTTTAATCTTTGATAGCTTAAAAACTCCATTAAGACTTTTGGAACACTGTATATTACAAAGTAAATAACTGACTTTCATGAAAGAGAAACTACACAAGACAGCAACAATCCATTTGATAATACCATGCACGAAGAACTTGCCAAGATTCTCACCAGTTCCTTAAATATTCCTACCTTGTCATTGGTGTCTAATACAATAGTGCTGTGCCTCCACTTTGTTAATACTATTGGTTCCTGTAGCCTCCTGTCCAGGCTCCTACTTTTAATTATTTCTCTTTGCTGCTGTGAAGCATTATACTAAAGAAAACAAAATATCCATTATAAATAATAGAAACACAAATAGTACTTTGACATAATGAAAACCAGGTGAGGATATATGTGTGGTATTCCAAGATGGTAATTTTATTAGACAATTACAAATTAGGGTAAATTACTTGTCCAAGTCTCAGTTTCTTCATCTGTAAAAGGATGAGGCTAGATTAGATGATCTCTAAGGCCATTCCAGATCTAAAATCCTAGGACAGGCTCTTATTTTTTAGCTTAGTTTTGAAAAACATATACACAAAGACATAATCAATAGCCTTGTGCTCCTTTTTCTTTTTCTCTTCAAGCCCAAACACATGATGGCTTGTTTCTTTGAAGTAGCAAACAGGAGTTGGTCTAATGGATAATGGTAGTGCTTGACACTGCCGTGAAAGCACGAAAGACCAATGCCTGAATTCCAGCTCCAACTGCCCATTCACCAAACTGGGCTCACAGCCAACCCAGGGGATTCAAACACCAAAAAGAGTAGCCAGATGAGCTGGGCTTCTCTTTCCTAAAGCTGGTCAGCAGCAAAAACTAAAAAAAAGATTCCCAATGCCTTCCTTTGGGAAAGAACACTACTAATCTTCACATTTTCACATACGCACAGTATGGAATATAACATGTTTTCCCAAACGGTGGCTTTTTTAAAAAATCCTTTGTTTGGGGAAAAAAAGGGGGGGAGGGGGCCGGAAGTAAGCTGTGGCAACAAATTCCAGGCTTGATGGTTTTACTGAACTTCTAGGATAAAGTTTCCCCCTTACTTCAATAGAACTGTTAGTGCTGTAATATAAATACAGGAAAGGCTCCAGGTATTTAGATAATGAACAGAGATTAGCTACTAAGGTCTATGCAATGGATTTCACTTAAGTACAAATTCTCTATGTCAAAAGGAAACTACATAGCTAAAGAACTAATGTAGCTAACCATAATTTAATTATACTAATATTTTAAACTTCTCATAAAATGATACCAAATAAAAATTATGGGGTTTTTACATTTAACAATAATGCTATCTAGCACTTATAGAGTACTTTTTTTTTAATGTTTTTTGTTTTTGTTTTTGTGAGGCAATTGGGGTTAAGTGACTTGCCCAGGGTCACATAGCTAGTATTAAGTGTCTGAGGTCACATTTGAACTCAGGTCCTCCTGACTCCAGAGCTGGTGCTCTATCCACTGCACCACCTAGCTACCCCTAGAATACTTTTAAGATTTAAAAAGCATTTTACAAATATCTCATCTGATCCTCACAACCACCTTAGGAGATAGGTGCTATTATTATCCTCACTTTACAGATGAGGAAACTAAGGCAAGCAAGTCGAGACTTGCCCAGGGTTACCCAGCTAGTAAGTGTCTGAAGATGGATTTGAACTCAGGGCTTCCTTACTCCAGGTCCAGTATTCTATTCAATATATTACTCTGTTGCCCTACTAAACAGTTTTGTAGTAAAATACATTTGTGTGTGTGTGTGTGTGTGTGTGTGTGTGTGTGTGTGTGTGTGTGTGTGTGTGTGTGTGTGTGTGTGTGAGAGAGAGAGACTGGCACCTCTAAATTCAACCCTACCACAGCAGACTAGACAAACAAAAAGACAAGCAAAAACCTTGAGCACTAGAGGTGTAAGTTTAATTTGGAAAGACAAGGTGTAGAAATATTCCAATTGTAATAAAACCAATTTTGTTTCCAAAATTAAACATCTCCTGATAACTTCTTTTCCCTATAGTATGCTACTATTCATTCTTTTTTAAAAATACAATTTTTGTAGCTTATTTTTATATCACCATAATTTCGGGGGCAGCTAGGTGGCACAGTGGATAAAGCACCGGCCCTGGAGTCAGGAGGACCTGAGTTCAAATACAGCCTCAGATACTTGGCATTAGCTGTGTGACCCTGGGCAAGTCACTTAACCCTCATTGCCCCACACCAAAAAAAAAAAAATCACCATAATTTCCACCAGCATTCCTCCCCCTTCCCAAAAGTCATATAACATAACATGTAGTATTTTTTAAAGATTAAAAAAGAAAGAAAAACTGATGATACATCAAAAAAGTGTGGGAAAATGTGCAATGTGTAACACTTTAAGACCTCCTGCCTCTGCAAACAATGAAGAATGAAGCTCTCTTCTCTAAATTCATCACCCAAGCCCAGGTCCTCATCATATCATCTAAACTACTATACTAGTTTTTATCACTGCTCTCCTTGCTTCCAGTCTCTTCCTTCTTTAATTCATCACCAATTCAACTGTCAAATCAATATTCCTAAAGTACAGATCTGAACATTTAACTCCTTTGCTTAAAAAGCTTCAGTCAGCGGTTTCCAAATGCATCTAAGATAAAATATAAACAAAGCCCTCTGTTTGGTATTTAAAGTACTTCCCAACCTGAGTCCAATTACTTCCGTTCACACATTTTTCTAGCCAAACTGGCCTATTTTCTGTTCTCTAATCATGACATTTCATTTTTCCACTCCATGCCACCCCTCATATCTCCTACAACATTTCTTTATACACAAATATATTTTGTATTTTATCTATGAATGTCTTGTTTCCCCAGCAGAATATAAGCTCTTCGAGGAGAAGGGCTGGTTCACTGTTTTTCTCTAAAAGGTCCTCCTCCCCATCAGCATGTTGTTAACAAACAGTAAGAATTTTATATTTACACCTGTAGTGCTTTACCAATAAAATTACTAAGGGGATACTTCATAGAACTTGATGAAATAATAAAATTCATTTGGAAAAACAAATGATATAAAATATCAAGGGAAATTATGAAAAGATGTAAGGATGGAGGAGCAGCACTTCCAAACATTAAACTATAAAATAGCAGTCATCAAAACCATTTGGTATTGGTTAAAAAACAAGATAAAAATTGATTGATGGAACAAAATGGAAACACTGGAAATCAAGAATACAATGTTTGATAAAATGGAAAACGGGGCTTATTCCCCAAGGAAGCAATAGATCAATAAGGAGAAATTGCTCATATACATCAAAATATTTATAGCAGCATTTCATGTGATAGCAAAGAACTGGAAACAAAGTAGAAGCCCATACACTGGGGAAATGGATAAACAAATTGTGGCACATGAATGTAATGAAATATTATTGTACTGTAAGAAATGATGTGTGAGATGAATACAGAGAAGAAAGGAAAGATCTAAACAAACTGATAGAGAGCAAAGCCAAAAAAACTCAACACATACAACAAAGTAAATGAAAATAATAACCCCCCCCACACACACACACACACAAAAATCAAAAGTGGAGGTAACAAAAAGATTAAAAATTACTGAAATGAAGAGATATGAGGAGACACCCCCAACCTAACCCTTTATGGAAGTAGGAAGTCCACAGCTGTTACACACTGCACATGTTCTCAGACATTTTCATCGTATTGATCAATTATGTTGATTTTTTTCTTTTTCTTTTTATGTCTTCAAAAAAAATTTTTTTTCATAAGATATTTCTCTGGGAGGAGTAGGTGAAGGAATACTCAGGAAAACTATGATGATAGTAAAAAACAGACATCAATAAAACATTTTTTTAAAGAATTTAATAAATGGTGGGTAAACAAATAGAAGTATAGATATGACCTACAAAAGCCAGTTTATATTAGATACAAAAGGCAACCAGATATATGTTTGGTGGCATCTATTTAGAAGAAATTAAATATAATGCATTTTCAGCTAATTTTTATCTTGAAAAAAATCATTCTCAATGATTCTCTTAAAATGACATGTAAAGTGTAAGTTTTATTTTTCAAATAGCTTAAAAAGGAAAATTGGTTATAAACGTTTTTTTACCTTTGGTAATTCCCATTCTGATCGAGATCCATCTGCACTGTAGTAATATTGTCTGCCTTGATCGTCAACATGCTTCAACCACTATAAAAAAAAACAAAAAATACAGGGAAGGAGAAAGAACATTTTTAGATTTGAGAGTTGTAATCCATGATCTTGAATCCTTTTCTTTCCTAATTATTCCCCATTATTTGATGAAAGGAATATAATGCACATGGATAGCAAAAATTTATCTTAGTCCCTGTACTAAAGAAAAGTTATACCAAAGGTTCAGTGTGTTTTTCTCTTCTTTTCCCCAAAATTACCCACCTAGTTTATGAGCCACAATGGCATCTTGGAATAGATTTTCCTAGTGCTAAAAATATTATAATTTCTATTACAACAAAGATAGGAGAAAAATCAATGGATGCAAGTTTTAAGGAGACACATTTCAGCTCATGAGAAAGGAAGCTTTATAACAATGAGCTGCTCACTTGTTAAACAACTGGCGTACTTGTAGCTGGTTCTACGGAATAGAGTAGGACTAAATGACCTTTAAGGCCCGTTTCTACTCTAAAACATGTGGAAATGTGCATATAAGCAAGCACACAGAGAAGTAATTAGGTAATTCCAAGAAAAGTCAAATAAAAAGAGTGTGGATTTTTGTTCTTTTTAATTTTAGGGTGTAACAACTTAGAATAATTACTCTTTTAATACAATTCTACTTGACCTTCATCTAATGGTCTGCCCTATATGGGGAATTACCATAAAATCACAACAACAGCATAGCTGTGTAGCCATTTTAAACAATATAAGGAGGGTAAATGAAAAAGAAAGTGAATATTACCACTAAAACACTTAAGACTGGCTGCTAAATAAAAACTCTGCCAACTATAACTATCAATCATTTAGCCATAAATAATACTAAATGTCTTAGACACTTGAGCAAATTCTCTTTCCAAATCCCAACGAGAATAAGTTTGAAATATGATCTATTTTTTTTTAAGTATGAGTTAGCACATGATATATCCTCATTCTACATCTATTATACTGGTATATGAAAAATAAATGCCCCAAATTATATCACAAATATCTAGATATAACAGAAAATGAACTGAAGGTATCATAGCAACATACAAGACTGTCTTACAAAGCACAACATAAAAAGTATGATCCTAAAAGAAAAAAACGAAGACAAAGAATAGATAGCTTTAATTAAAGTGCTAAAAAAAGAGGCCATTTTAAGAAGTGTAATGCAGCACAGTCTTCTTAAAAAGATGCTGGTAATATGGTAATAACGATAAATGGCCGTAGCTTAAAATCATGAATTTGTAGTTAACTATCCTTAGTTTTAACAGCCATTAACAAAACAAATTTAGAATTACTGTCATTAATATTTTCTGCAAATTTTACAATACTAACTGCTATAGTGTTGTTTTCCAGAGATTCTACCAACTTAGACTTAGGTGATGAAAAAAAGAAGTACCTTTTCATTAGTATAGTCACTGGTATATAAGGTGTGCCCACGTTCATCCAATTCTTCTGACCAGCCCCTTGGAGGAGAACCACACTGACTATCTGACTGGCCGTAATAAGAACTGTGGTAATTATCTTCCAATGAAAGAAGCTAGAAGTAGTCAGAAACATAAGGATTGTTTCTTTCAATATGAATATGTAAGCAGTTTGAAATTTAAGAAATCAATTTAATCGGGCTTGAAAGATCTGAAAATGGGGTAGGGTATGGGGAAAGGGTGATAAGTATTTTTAACAGATAAACTGACAGATCTTCAAAATCACAAATAAAAAAAAAACTTTAAACATAAATATACAATTTTTAGTAAGAAAATGTTAGCTGAAGCATAGTTTTTAAACTGAAGAGTTTAAAAGCTGCTGAATTCAATTTTATGAACAGACTCTTAAGTACATGCAGTTACAAAAGCATTTTAAGTATCCTTTGAGGGGAGCACCAAAACTTTTTAAAAATCAAAAAGCCAAATAATTATACTCATACAACCTTTTGAAAAAACTCCCAGACTAATGTTCCTTTTTTTCCTTTCACTTATTTTTCCTGAATATTACTAACTTACAAGACATGTATAATATTAAAATCTGTTTCTCTTGGGAGAGTTTTAAGATGTTTAGAAATCAGTTAGATCACTATATTATTGGGCTCCCCACCAATACCTAAAATACATTAAGAATTTCAAGTATTCTAATATTTTAAAAGGTACCTGGAGTTTTAACAATAGATTTGGAATGATCACATGACCACTGGAAATACCAGCAAAAAGGTAAAAAGATCCCCAGTACTTTCATGCTAACACTCTCTTTTCTCTTAAAGCATCACATATTTCACAAAGGCAAAGTAAGCATTGTGACTAAAAGAAGACCCATAGATTCAACAGACAGAACAGACAACACACAGTGACACAAGCTCTCAAGAGTGCAGATGTCTATGGCATCTAGCTCCTTCCTCAATATCATTATTGAGGGCAGCACTGTGCTTCTCTGTTCCAAAAATATCCAGTCACCTTAGGCCAGCATGGGATTTAATATTTAAGGGTCAAGTTATCCTGTGTTTTAATTGTGGAGGAAGGGAAGTTTTGTGTGCACAAAAAATTTCTCTCCTACTAATTCTAGCGAGAAATCCAGTGCCTAGCTTACATCAGCTGCTTCTTCTTCTTTTTGGGGGGGGGGGGACCCCCTCGGGGCAATGAGGGTTAAGTGACTTGCCCAGGGTCACACCGCTAGTAAGGGTCAAGTGTCTGAGGCCAGATTTGAACTCAGGTCCTCCTGACTCCAGGGCCAGTGCTCTACCCACTGCGCCACCTAGCTGCCCCCATTAGAATCTTAACAATGCTTCTGGGCCGGTGTAATATGAGTCTACAGAAATTCTAACTGAATTCCCCATAAGAAGAACACACCAAAGAGGAAAGGCAAAAGATGAAAATGTGTAATCTTCAGCTTTTGTGTATATCAAAATTTTTGATAGATGCCTATTTAAAAAACAAAATTATTCTATAACTAGGTAGTTAAGTGGCATGTGGATAGAAATGCTGGATTGGGGCTATGGAAGATTTGAGTTCAAATCCTACTTCTGACACTTACTAGCTGAGCAATCTTGGGCAAGTTACTTAACACCTCTCAGATTTATTTCCTCATCTACAAAACGTAAAAAGTAACAACAGTTACTTCATGGTACTGTTGTGAAGCTCAAATGCGATAACATGTGAAGTGCTGCACAAAACTTAAAATACTATATATGTATTACTTGTTATTCATGCAAATAATATTAGTAAGTTTAATGATGAGATCCAGCAGATATCAGTATTTCTGAAAGTAAGAATTTATTACCTTCGTTTACATATACTAAATTATTTTACTTCACAATTCATTTTACTTTCAGTTTATTCAGTTTGCAGACTGCAAAACTAAATGTTCATTTAGCAAAGGTATTAGATGAACTCATATTTAAAATATTTTTATTGGTAAGTTTCTCTAGCTCAAAGCAGACTCAAATAACCAATATATTTAAAGCTAGTTGGGTAATAATTCATAACTAAAAAACTAAACAGCATCAACAAAAATAATAAGTAGAGCAAAAAGTTAAAAAAGGGGGAAAATGGATCCTATTAAATTTAGGTTAAAACTTTCAGTAGGCAGCAGAAAATCTGAGATTAAAGGTTTATCATGGTGGGGGGGAAATGACACTAAAAAAAAAAAATTCAACAAAACTGACAAATTAGGAATATAAATATAAAAGTATAAAGCCTCTCCACTTGTGAAGGACTCCAGTGCAATCTTAAGTAGCAGTTACCCTAATTGTATTTAAAGCTTAAAAATCTAAATAAGTCCTTCCCTACTTTTTAAGAAGGAAATTTTACTCAAAATATAAAAGGTTCCATAAAAATGTTTTCTAGGAAGAAAGAAGGAATAGGGGAAATGAATCACCTAGCAAGTAAAAATAATAATTAAGCCATGCCTAGAAGTACCCTTTTATAAACATTACATTATCTAGTTAAGGATAAAATTTTCCATTTGTGTATATTAAGATCTGAAGTAGCAGAAAATATTTTATTTAAATCTTCTACATGTGTGCATATACACCACATATACTATACTGTAATAACTTCTACATGAGAGCTGCACCTACCATCTTGGTAACAGAAGAGAAACAATAATTCAGTTATTTCAGTTGTTTTTAAGTGTAAGGGAAAAACATGATAAGGCACACGGCTGGAAATGTTTGGGGCAGCAAACAGATGATAATATTTGCCATTATATATGTTCAGTGATGATTCCCACAGCCAGCACTGTCTCATTCATCAGAACTGCCCTTTTCTACAGCCACATTATGATTGGGAACATGAGAATGGGAGCTTTTACTGTTTGAGAAAACAATGCAAACACACTTTAAATCAAACCTGTCAAACTACTTCCAGAACAAAAGCTACTCACTCTACTTGTTCTGTAGGTTTGTACAAATTTTTTAAAGATCACCTTCATTCAAGTTTCATAAACTTCTAACTATAAAATTGTCAGATAATATATCCTACTCTTATCAAAGAACACCACTCTTTCTACCTTGCAAAACAAACACTGTTGAAAAAAAAATTAACAGGATTAGCAAGATATGGGAGGGGGGCAAGGTGAATGAGGTTAAATGACTTGCCCAGGGTCACACAGTTACAAAGTGTTAAATATCTGAGGCAGCATTTGAACTCAGGTCCTCCTAACTCCAGGGCCAGTGCCCTATCTACTGCACCACCTAGTTGCCCCGATCGGCAAAATTAATAGAAAAAAATTCCAACTTGGTCATATATGCAAATTACCTAAATATGTCCTGGCTTGCCCTCCACATTCTTAACAAATGGATACTGGTACCTACAGTCTCTGTTAACCCAACCAGTCAAATTGATGATGGGCAGAATACTCAAAAGACTTGAGGATATATGTTACTTATGATAATATGACTTATTTCATCACACATATAATAGTTGCCACTTTTTAGCACCATTAGTTATTATATAAGCCAGGCCATTCCTTTTAAGGATGATGCTTTGATATATGAATTCCAAAGTTTTCTTACCTATAAACATTAAAAAAGAAACTAGCTAATATTTATGAAATAGAACTCGAGTCACTACATGTACTTGAAAGGTAAAACTCCTTCCTGAACTGTCACAGCTTATCTAGATTTTTGTATAAGCTGTGGCAGGTCTTCCCAAATTCAAAAGGATTCCATATATGAATACAGCAATACCTGTTGTCAGAGGACCAGCCTAGATAATATCACTACTAAAACACTGGTCCAAAGTGACGAAAATTTTTTTGGCCATGGCAATTCACAGAGCCATTACAATCTGCATCAATCCAAATAGTACAGAAGAAGTAGAAGAAAGTGGAACATATTTAATCCCAGAGATGATCCCAGAGTATTTTCATTCATAATGGAGGAAAATAGTGGAATGAGTAACAGCATTTGAAAGAGTAAAATGGTGACAAATTGTCAAGTTTACTGAAGAAGCACAGAATTTTAGAACTAGTTCCTCTAGCAATCTCTCTGGGACCTTAACGTAATTCAACTCTTCAGTTTACAGCTAACTAGCTTTGAATAGTAATTTGAAAAAAATGTCTCCTGGCCACCAATTTATTTCTTTATCTCATATAATAAGCTATCAAACAATAAACAAAAGAAAAATTTTAAATAATATAAAGCTAAGAAAATATTTTTTTAAGGCAAGCAAACAGGATGGAACAATGGAAGGAAAACTAAATTTGGAATAGGAGGATTTGGGCTCAAATAACTACTCTTCCATTGCAAATTAATACCTGTCTGGCCATCACATAACCTGTCTGGTCAAAATGATGGGCTGCACTAGATTAACCACTGGGATCCTTCCGGCATCAAACCTAAGATCATGTTTACTATGTGCCAGGTGATACAAAGAAAAGCAAAAACAGCCCCTGCTCTCAAGGAACTTATAATCTTTCATTACTTATTGATCTTTGGATCATAAGCAATATAACGTTGCTATTTAGTTGGCTGGGTTAAGTTACATAATTACCTTTCCTCCACTTCTTCCAAAATCCTTAAAAACTGGGCAAGCTGGAGATTGGTACCTCAGAGCCACATGCTTTGTGCCTATCTCCCCATGAGAAGTCCAAGGATTTCTTTCATGGTTTCCCTCCCCACCCCCCTTCCCTCCCCTTGCCCCTAAATAAACTACCATCTTATTCTAAAAAACAAAACAAAACAAAACAAAACAAACATGGGCAAGCTGTTTTCCCCAACTCTTCAAGGCTGGTTGTGCTATGATAGAACTGAGCTCTGCAAATAAGCCACAGTAATGAAGCTAATTTTATGAGACAGTCTACTTAGCACATTAATAAGTCAACTATTAGCTTCTGACCAGATTTCACGAGGAAAATAACCCACACAAATAAAATGATGAGGGGTAATAATATTGAGCACTTTTTTACTACTTGCCTAGCAAACAAATATGATAGCTGCAGAAAGGAAACCATTTGTTCACCTTTCCTTCAAATAATGAAAGAAAAGGCTCTGATGACTGCCCCATCCTACCTCTTGGTCTCCTGAGTTCTGGCAGTCTCCTTTGTTTACGTTGGCATCTCGAGTTGATCGAGGTGGCTTCCAGGTTCTTTCCTGAGTTCCTCGGTTGTAGTAATAACAGCGTCCTGTACTGTCTTTATGAGTTTCCCATTCCCCATTAATCTGAATAGCAGAACTGCCAGGAAGAGGGGGAAGTGCAGACTGAGATATTTTCAATTCTTGTAAATTAGCATAGACAGGAGAATCTGGTCTTCCTTGATTTGGTGGCGTGGTCGGCTATTGGAACAAATTCAGAGTATTTGATTTTAGGTTAAAATTATGTTCATAAACTCAAAGTTAACAAAAGGTAATTTATAAAACAGGCATAGTACTATGTAATTTTATTAACAAACGTGTATATATTTTTGTTAGGAAACAAATACTATGTAGTCGAAGATGCTGAATTTGGGGAACAAGGGATAAAACTGAAAATAATAAAACTTGTTAATTCTCCTCCATTCAAAGAAACACTAAAACAGGAGGTGGAATCAATAGATTTGAATCCTGGCTCTGCTATCACCTACTCATACCACTCTGAGTTAAAACAACTCTGTGACACTATTTTTTCATAAGTAAAATTTCATGATAGTATATAATATAATATAATACAATACAATATAACATAATATAATATATATATAATGGGAAAATTATTTCCTGAAAATACAATTAGCGATTTATTTGAAACAAAAAATTTTAAATTTTTTTGCAGATTAACATTCCAAAACTATAAACTGAAAAAACTGCTAACAAGTCAACAATTAGTTGATGGTATTCCTACTGCTGCCAAATACAGTTAAAATGACCATAAACAAATTACTTATTGAAATCTAGTAGTTTTTCACTTGTGAAACTAACACTGCAACAATATAATTCATCTTACCTAACAATAAAGCTGTGAGGTTTAATCAGTGATACATGGGAAAAAAAAAACAAAAACACCAAACTTTTGGAGACAAGAGAACTCTCCTCATCTCATTCAAATTAGCAACTGGGAAGATGGTGGTTCCCTCAATAGAAACAAGAGGGGCCGATTGAGAAGGAAAGATAGTTAAAAACAGAGGAGGGAAAAACAACCTGGGACAAGATGGATTTGTAAACGAGTTCATTGAATGTTCAAAGAACAAAGTATTATACAAACTGTTTGCAGAATTAGGAAAAGGGCTCCCACCAAATTCCTTTCATGATACAAACATGGTCTTGATAACCTAAAAGCCAGGAAGTCGAGACAGAGAGGAAAAAAAAAACCTAAAAAATAAACCAATATTCTTTTGGGGGGGGGGGGGGCGGGGGCAATTAGGGTTAAGTGACTTGCCCAAGGTCACACAGCTAGTAAGTGTCAAGTGTCTGAAGCTGGATTTGAACTCAGGTTCACCTGAATCCAAGGCCAGTGCTCTATCCACTGCGCCACCTAGCTGCCCCATAAACCAATATTCTTAACAAACATCGGTACAAAAATTTTAAGTACAATTTTGGCAGAGGTGACAACAATATATTTAAAACCTTGTACACTATGACCAGGCTGGACTTATTTACAGTACCTGAGTTCAAATCCAGCCTCAGACACTTGACACTTACTAGCTGTGTGACCCTGGGCAAGTCACTTAACCCCCACTGCCCCGCAAAAAAAAACCAAACAAACAAACAAACAAAAACCCATCATAGGTAGTTCATGAGAAAGATTATTATTGTGTCAATCAATCTGGAAGTCATCTACATAGAGATGACATTTGAACCCATAGGAGATGATAGAGTTCATAGAGGAGAAGTGAAAAGAAAGAAGTGAGAATGGCCCATAACAAAACTTTGGGGGCCCAAGATGCAGCAATGAAACTTGAGAAGTATTCAAATGACAGGAAGCGAGTGACAATTATTACAGAAGCCAAGGGAAAGGAGAATGTCAAGGAAGAGAAAATAATTACTAACATCAAAAGTTACAGAGAGGCCAGAGAAGATGAAAACTGAGAAAAGATCATGTGATCCCGGAGTTGGAGACTTCCAAATTGGCCACCTAGGAAAGAACAGTTCCAGTGGAGTGGCGGGGTCCAAAACAGACTGTATACAAAGACAACCAAGATGGGGAAGTGAGGAAACAGACAATGCTTTCCAGGTGTTTAGCAGTGAAATGGAGGAGAGATACAAGATGACAGCTTGAGAGACTGGTGGGTTCAAATGAGTTTGTTTCTTTTAAGTACTTGAGAATGTTTGTGGGCAGTAGTAGGGAAAGAGCTGATAGGGAGACTGAAGATGGGAGAGAGAGAATGATCCACAGGACCAGCTCCAGGAAAAGAAAGGAGATAGGAGTGAGAGCACGGGCTGTCTTGTGACTAGCCTGGACCAGGAGAAGTGCCAACCTTTCTATACACTAATGTAATCCAATACACATTTACTAAGCACCTCACAGGCACTGTGCTCACCTCAGGGACAGGAATAGAGGATATGTGAGGATGGAGAAGGGGTTTGAGGTAAAAGGTGGGGAAGAAGGAACTCATGTTAAAAAGCTTTCATTTTGGGGGCAGCTAGGTGGTGCAGTGGATAGAGCACCGGCCCTGGAGTCAGGAGTACCTGAGTTCAAATCCAGTCTCAGACACTTAACACTTACTAGCTGTGTGACCCTGGGCAAGTCACTTAACCCCAATTGCCTCACTTAAAAAAAAAAAAAAGCTTTCATTTTCTCAGTAAAAGTAGGAGGCAGAAACATCTGTTAAAAGAAATTTAAAGTATGGGAGACAATAAGGGCTTAAGAATTGAAGGTTCTGAGTCACTGCTGAAAGCAGAGAGACAAAGAGTCAATCAAGAAAAAATAAGCTTTGTTACACAGCACTCAAGACTCAGTTGAGCTTAAATAACATGAATTTGTAGTGGATCTTGCTGGCCCGGGCTCAGTGAAGATACCAACTTGGCTGAAGTGGGAGAGTGTGTATGGAAAAGCAGTGTGGTATAGAGCAAAAGTCCAGGAATTAGAGTAACCTGAAGTTCATGCACCCTCTAATTTAGAATTTAAAGACCCGAGTTCTCCTCTTGGTTCTGCCATTACTAGTTGAGTATACTGCTTAACTGCTCTAAGCCTCAGTCTTACGATCTGCAGAATAAGGGGACTGACCTTGAGGGTCTCTAAGGTTACTTCCATTTTCATTTGTGTTCTTCACAATCATAGAATTTGCTGTCATTCAAATCTATTTTCTGTTTTTAAATGTCCCACTAGATGTCAGCCAAGAGCACAAAATCCTATATAAACTTTACCTAAGGGTAACCTGCTATCATTTTATTAAATTGAATATAACTGTGATTACTGTCATCTGTATCCTGGGTTTTAAAAGGACGGATTTGGCTGAGCAACATATACATGATCCTTCTCTCCTTTTAATGTAAACTCTAGGACAACTAAAATCTGCACCAAAAGAAAAAGGTAATGATAACTCTCCTAAATCACATTTAAAATAGAATGTCAATACTTCCACTCCAGAAGATGATAATATGTTTCATGACCAGGTTTGGTTTTTTGGGTTGTTTTTTTTTTTAAATAAAGCCATAATAGAACCGTGTATACCCTTTGATCCCGTAATACCACTGCTAGGTTTATATCCCAAAGACATGTCCAAAAAGGGAAAAGACCTATATGTACAAAAATATTTATGGCAGCTCTTTTTGTAGTGGCTAAGAATTGGAAAGCAAAGGAATGCCCATCAATTGGGGAATGGCTAAACAAGCTGTGGTATATGATGGTGATGGAATATTATTGTGCTGTAAAAAATGATAAGCAGTATGATTTCAGAAAGGCCTGGAAAGACTTGTATGAACTGATGCATAGTGAACAGAACCAGGAGAACATTGTGCAGTGACAGCAATATTGTTCAATGAAGAACTATGAGTTAACTATTCTCAGCATTACAATGATCCAAGACAATCCCAAAGGACTAATGATGAAACATACTATCCACCTCCAAGGAAAGAACTGATATTGTTTGAACACAGACTGAAGCATGATATTTTTCACTTTCTTTCATTGTTTTCTTTTATTCAAGTTTTCCTATACAAAATGACTAATATGGTAATGTTTTACATGGTTGCACATATATAACTTTATCTGACTGTTTACCACCTCAGGGAGGCAGGAGGGGAGGAAAGAAAGGAGGGATAAAATTTGGAACTCAAAACTTTAAATAAAGCTATAAAAAGAGCGTTAGGAAACTGAATAGTGTAAAAAAAAAAATCCTGCTCTGACTAGCTATTTATAAAACTTTTTCACCAAGTACATATACTTGCAAGTTATAAAAGGACTTATTAGAATAAACAGTAGGATAAAAGTTAGTCCAAGATGTTATTCCAAAATGCTAACTTCAAACTTAATCTATATTCCAGCTGCCTCTGCAGAAGATCTAACAAACCTATCAGAAAGATTCTCTCTGCTCTTCAAAATCCGATAATCTTATTAAAAAAAAACAATTGGGGGGGGGGTTGGGGTCTAAGAAGGGAAAAAACGTATACTAGCCATGCCCAAATGATTTCATTGAAAGTCCCATAAAATAAAAGCAAGGGCACACCTCTAAATAAAACATTCCTCTTCTTAAACACTTATGAAGCAAATGTTAGCACTGTTACATAAAGATAAGTACCATACTACCAAGATCACATGCACTGGGCTACCATCATACACCTGAAATAAAACCTTTTCAAAGCATGTTCAGTACAATTTCAGAGTCTGGAGACTTGACTGGGGGGACACAGAAAATATCCTTGAAAAGTATATTCTCAGACTGACAGAACAGATGTCAGACTTGCTTTTGTTTTTTAATTGAAAAATTTGGGGGGCAGCTAGGTGGCACAGTGGATAGAGCACTGGCCCTGGAGTCAGGAGTACCTGAGTTCAAATCTGGCCTCAGACACTTAACACTTACTAGCTGTGTGATCCTGGGCAAGTCACTTAGCCCCAATTGCCTCACTAAAAAAAAAAAGAAAAAAGAAAAATTTTGATTCAACAAAATAGAAAAGGACACACAGACATAAACCACAAAGTGTACTCTGTTGAAAACAGTTCAATAAACCTGTACAAAGAGTAATTCCAAATTGATAGCTCATGTCAACATATACACTTTTGTAACAGTGTTTCTTAAAAAGCATGATTGAATACTTGGAGAAAATAGCACGGAACAGAAAAATAAGTTTGGAATCAAGAGGACCTGGGTTCAAATGATGCCTATGTTTGTAACCCTAGGTAATTCACAATTTCCTCATCTGTAAAGCAATGACTAAATGATTACTAATTCCTTTCGAAATCTAAATGTTTGCTCCTAGAACAAACTAGTAGTGTGTCCATGGTCCTTTACTTGTTTTGTTGCCACTTGATGTCTGCTACAAAGTCCTACTATATCCAAACCCCAACACAAAGAGGGTCTGGAGGCCGTGCTCTACAACACTCCGGAAGCCTCTGATGTGGTGCAGCATCAAACCAGACTGCTTTCCCATGGGCTGGCAGACTAGTCAAGCACAGGCAGGGCTAGCCTGAGCACTAGGTAGATGGCTTATTTGACCATGGAAACACTAAAGCTTTTCTGTTCCGAGCGGCCCAGCTCTACTTCAGCAGCAGCACAGTAACACAAAAGGAACAGAGTGCTAAGAATCACAGAGGCTGCTGGTGTGTGTTTGTTTTTAGTTTTTGAACCTACAAACATTAACCTAACTATTGAGAATCTAAATGTAAGATTCTTGTTCAGTGATTATACAGATCTGGAGGAACTGAATACCAATACTGACACTCTTGTCATTAATAAAACCCGGAAACAAAGGAAGTCACCATTAAACGGAAAGATGGTACAAACATTCTCCTTGGACGAAAATAACATATGACATAATCGACAGAGTTGATTCTATCACACAGGAGACTTTCATGGGACACTTAAGACCTATCAATTCAATAAACTGGGCCCAAGATTGAAAAGGAGAATTGCAAGTTTGGGAAACTACACAGGGCTCCCCTACACTCCCCCCCAAAAAAATTCTTATTTTTGTTGACTTTTATTTTTATTCCTCTCGTTTCGCTTGTGGTAAAAATTATTTGTGGTAAAGATTAATATTGGAAGTTTTAGCTTAATCATTTGAGAGATTGCACATGCTTTTGAAGGACCTCCCCTTTTGGGGAAGAAAATGTGAGGTTCCGGGATGCTAACTTAAAAGTGAAGGGGGGAACGGAAGTTTGATCTCTCTGGCTGTTGACTTAGCTGTGGCGGCACTCTGGTGAGAGGAATTCGGAAGCACATGTTTGGTGTTCGGTCTTGGGTGTGCTGGTTTGCGGCCTGGAAGGCAGTTTGGGATTCAGTGAGTTTTATAAAGGAAAATCCTAAATTCCTTTAAACTAGCTTAATCTCTGGGATCGAATAGACTAAGCTTAGATCTAAAACTATTCATCTGTATTTCTACTTCCTTATTTCCCTAATTGGTTTCACCTTTGTTGTCTAAATAATTCCCAAGCAATAAAACCTGGTCCCTCACAGATTAAAGCTCAGAGGCTCCTTTTCTTATTGGCCTGGGAGGGTGTGTGTGTGTGTGTGTGTGTGTGTGTGTGTGTGTGTGTGTGTGTGTGTGTGTGTGTGTGTGTGTGTGTGTATAAAAAGGAAAGTTTAAAGGGGGGAGATTAATGCTCCATATATCCAATTTTGACTCTCACACCCTCTACTGCCTCAACTAGTCAGTCATTCCTTTTAACAAACATTGGAAGAAGTTCATCAAAACAACCAACACCAGTTATACATAACAATATTAACAAACAGCAAAGCATTATTATGCTATGCTCTTAATAACCCCAAGCTTCTCCTTAAAAAAAGGCCAATCTTTACACCAATGAATTAGCAAATCAGCAAACATTTATTAATAACCCATTATATGCCAATCCCTATGCAGAGTGCTGAGAATGCAAAGATAAAAATGAGGGGAAATCGGCATCTACACAATAAGTAAATAAAAAGTATAAAGACAGTAAACACTAAGTAATCTGCAGGTGCATTAGTAATGAAGGGTCATTCAGCAAAGGTCTGATGTAGAAGTCATTCAAGTTGTACTTTGAAATTAGCTAGGGAAGAGACGAAGAGGTGAGGAGGGGTGGATTCCAAGCAGTGAGGACAACCTATGCAAAAGCAGAGACTTGAAATGAAATGTGTTCAAGGAACAGCAAGACCAGTTTGGCTGATACTCAGAGTGCATGAAAAATAGCAATGGATAACAAACCTTAAAAGGTAGGTCCAAGGGGCAGCTAGGTGTCGCAGTGGATAAAACACTGGCCTTGGATTCGGAAGACCTGAGTTTAAATCCAGCCTCAGACATTTGATACTTAACTAGCTGTGTGACCCTGGGCAAGTCACTTAACCCTCACTGCCCTGCCCCCCCCCAAAAAAAGTCAGAGAATTTGTTTTATCCTAGAGATAAGAAGGCAGCCTGGACTTTAAGAGACAGAGTGACATGGTCAGACCTATCCTTCTGGGATATCATCACTTTGGCAGCTATTTGGGGGATACCCTGGAGAGTTGATAGACTAGAGGCAGAAGACTAATTAAGAAACTATTAGTATTAAAATAGTCTGGGATGTGATAAAGGAGGCACTGAACTATGGTGGTGGTTATAGGAAAGGAGAGAAGAGACAGATACCAGGAGATTGTGAAGGTATAAATGATACGACTGAATAGGATACCCTACAACTGCAAATCAGATCACAGTACAAGGAATTGGAGGGGTGGGTCACTTAATGAACAATGGAGAGGCTCACTGTGGGTGACAGTAAGAGACAACATATTATTAACAAGAAATTATAAAGAAGTAAAAGCACTACACCTGGAAAATGTAAACTGGTCACACAGCAAGGGCAAGAGATAACCAGTGAACTGTCTACACGTCCCAATGGTATCCAGGCAACATCAAGAGAGCTGGAGGACCCAAGGAGGAAGGTGTACTTCAGAAAAGAATTTATAGAAGATTTATTAACAAAAGTTGCAGGATGAGAAGAGGCAGATGGGCTGTGATCTGCACCACTAGAGAGTGTACCAGTATCAATGGGATCACAGAACCACCAAAGTTAAGTCAATAATGTCTTCATTTACATGAGTTGTGGTCAAGTTATTTTGGATTTTTTCCCCTCTCAATTCCACGAATAACCTTTGAGATCATTTGTCCTACTCTCTCATTATACAAATATACAAGGCTCAGAAGGATAACTATGTCTTGGCACAAAGTCACCAAGTTGAATAGCAGAAGCAAGATTTCAGTAAAATGCTCTTAACTCCAAGAATATTTCTAATATGCCACACTGGCCTTCCCAAGGTCATACTGCTAATCCACAGGAGTGTTGAGACTAGAACCTCAGTCTACTGATTCCTAGTCCAGGGCTGTTTTTAGTGACAGAAAGTTCAAGGAAATAAGCATGATTACAACTTTTAAAAATATGTGTATATTATAGTGACTACCTTACTTCACTGTAATCAGAAATGACTCAATCATTCAAATAAGACATCTTTAAATACATATGCAAGAAACTGCATAATATTTGAACATAAAATAAAAATTAACCTCCGTACAGGCAGTACTCCCTCCTTGGCAACAACCCACACAGTGCCTCGTATGATTCTTTGGAATGAAGTCTATCTCCTGCCTTCTCCCCCACTAATTATTCCTGGGCCCCACCTCTCTTTTCAAAGATTAAGTGTTTTCAGCAAGAGAACATTAAATCTGTTCAAATCATAATTTGCTGACTTTATCTTTCTCTATTTTTAAAGAGTACAAGATGGGTAAGACAAAATAGAAGTCAAGGAAAAGAAAAAAGTTAAGTTTAAATCTACAATTATAACAGCTGAATAAGACTGGTTTCAAAAATATTGTGTGACTATCATATGATCTTAGGTAAGCTACTGAAATTCTCTGCCTTCAGTTTCTTTATCTCAGAGGGTAGGAAAAGATAACCTTTAGGGTCTCTTCCAGATCTAAATCCTGGGATTCCATGACTATACAGCAATCCTTGGTTTGTATTTGTGTATCAGTGAAAATTGGAACTTGAAGTTGAAAGGGCAAATCTAATAAGACTTAAAAACATGGTTATTTTGGAACACTGTATAACTGGAAATATTCTATCAAAAGACACAAATTTAATGTCATGAAAATATTTCGGCATATAAATGACAACATGATTATGTTACTCGATTTATCATTTCAACAATCATCTGATTGCCATGAGCTAGATTCACAAAGACATAAACCAAGCAGTCCATGCCATCAAGGACTTTTGACAGCTATGGGGGAAAACAAGTATACAGATGAGTGATACAAATGTGTGTGTGTGTATGCATGCATGGATGTGTATATTCTTTTCCTCCCTGAATTATCAAGTAACTTTGAAGGGGGAAGGAAAAGTACTAACAATTATGGAAAGTCAGGAAAGGCATTTTGTAGAAGTTAGTGCTTGGGTTGAGCTGAGAAAGCAGTCAGGAATTCCAAGAGGAAGAGGTGAGGAAGAAGAATATTCTAGTCATGGGGGATAGCTTATGGAAAGGCACATTTACAAGGACAGCTAGGTGCCAGGCCTGAAGTCAGGAAGACTTATCTTCCTGAGTTCAAATCTGGCTTCAGATATTTACTAGCTGTGTGTCCCTAAGACTGGCTAAGAAAGAATAGTCCATGCCCTCAAGGAGCTGATGATCCAAAGAAGAAGACATGCAAACACAGTATATAGAGGCCAAGTTGGAAATGAAAAAAAGGCTTTAAGGGGGACCAGGAAAGACTTTTGCAGAGGGTGGGTCTTTAGGTGAGACTTGAAGAAAGCCAGGAAAAACCATGAGGTTGAGACAGGGAAGGAGAGCATGCCAAGCCTGGGGAACAGCCTGTGAAAATTCACAGAATCCTTATATAAGAAACAATAAGGAGATTAGTGTCATTGGACTGTAGTGTATGGGGAAGAGAGTAAAGTCTAAGAGGCCTGGAAAGGAAGGAAGGGGCCCAGTTATGAAGGGCTTTTTAAAAGCCAAACAGAAGATTTTGTATTTGATCATGGAGATGATAGGGAGCCACTAGAGTTTGGTGAATGGGGGCTGGGGGAGATAACATGGTTAGATTTGCACTTTAGGAAAGTTACTTTGATAGTTTAGTGGAGGATGGACTGGAGTGGGGAGAAATTTGAGGCAGGGAGACCAACTAGCAGACAATAGTCCAGGCTTGAGATGACAAGAGCCCATAATACGGTGGTGTCAGTGTCAGGAGAAAGGACATATGCAAGAGAAATCATGAAGGTAGAATAAATAGGAGCTGGCAATAGAATGGATTCAAGGAATGAGAGAGAATAAGGAACCACGGGTGACAGTGAGATTACAAACATGGGTGACTAGGAAGAATAAGAAAATGGGAAGAGGGGAGGATTGGGGAAATGATGGGTTCGGTTTTAGAAATGTTGAGCTTAAGATGTCTATGGCATATCCAGCTTGAGATATCCAATAAACACTTGGAGTTATAAGATTGGAGGTCAAGAGAGAGGTTAGGGCTGAATAAATAGATCTGAGATTTATCTACACAGAAAAGGTAACTGAATATGATTACTAATTAGATCATCAAGCAAAATAATACAGAGGGAGAAGAGAAGTGGATCCAGGACATATTCTCAAAAGACACCCCTAGTTAAGGAAAAAAAACTTTAAAAATACAACAAAAGGTATCAAACTGGGACTAGGATAAGGTATGTAACATTTTTAAAAAATTTTAATATTTTTCCCAATTGCATGTAAAAACAATTTTTAACATTCATTTTTAAAAATTTTTAATTCCAAGTTCTTTCCCCCTTCCTCCCTTCCTCCACCCTAAGACACTAAGCAATTTAATATAGATTTATGCATGTGCAATCATCAAAACATTTCCCTGTAAGTCATGTTGTGAAAGACTCCATCAGTTCTTTCTCCAGAGGCAGAAAGCATTTTTCATCAATGTAGTAAAATAATGGAATTTGGCAGACATCCAGGGGTCCGACTGATTGATCTAGTATTGTTTGAATTGGGTGTGAAAGAGAAAAGTACCCACTTAAGACAATTAGATTTTTTTTGTGTGTGTGTGTGAGGCAATTGGGGTTAAGTGACTTCCCTAGGGTCACACAGCTAGAAAGTGATACATGTCTGAGGCTGGATTTGAACTCAGGTCCTCCTGAATCCAGGGCCAGTGCTCTATCCACTGCGCCACCTAGCTGCCCCAAAACGATTAGATTTTTAAGCCACCTAGTTTAAACTTGGCCAGCCCTGATAAGGAGTGTCTTCAGAGGCTGTGGACTGCATCATCAACAGGGAACCAGTCTCAGCCACACTTGAAGGACCTCCTCTTTGGGGGAGGGAGAAAAAGGTAGAAAAAGGGGACCCCAACAGGAAGTAACTTGAACTCTCACTCACTCTCTGGTCTTGAAAGAACTTCAGAGCCAATTGGCTGCCATAGAAATTATGGACCCCTGGTGGTGAGTTAAATCCAGTCCTTTGAATTAGCTGAGCTGAAAGCAAGTTTGGGTTTTGAGACAGCCTTTGCTAGTACCAGGAAGATTATCCACTTTCCTCTTTCCCTAGTCCCTTGTCCTTGACTTTATTAATTTCATCTTTGCTGTGTATTTTATTCCCACTAAATAAAACCTGATTTGTTTTTGGAAAAGAGGCTGTTAATCTCCTTTCTTATTGACCTGGAAGAAATAACTAAAAAAGGCAGTTCGAAGGGGAGAAAGTTTTGGATCTAGAGGTCCCTCATTATTTTCTGAACCCCAATATTATGGTGAGCCACCCACTTAACTCTCCCCATTTTAAATTTGGCCCCTACAATTCTTTGGAATTGTTCTGCATCACTGTATTGCTAAGAACAGCTAAGTCATTCACAGTCGGTCATCACAGCACATAACATTCCCAGCTTCCTTCCTGTCTGCTACTAGAGTTGTCCCAAAGATGCTTTCATTGAACTTAAAAAAGATGAGCTCGCACTCACTCCCCTCCTAGCTCTGTTCCCAACTCTCCCAAGTCTCTGGCTCTACCCAATAGCCTCCTCACCCTGGAAGATGCCTCAATTCCTCCATCCCCCTCCTCTGACTGGTGAGAGAATAAACACACAAGCTACCCAGGTTCACTCCTCTCCTCACTTCCCTTCTGATGCTCTGGACTTTCACACTTTGCCCTCATGCTGTGCATTCTCTCCCTCCATCCCCTCCACTTTTCAGCTGTTTCATGAGTTGTCTTCTCCCAGTAATGTAAGTTATTTAAGGGAAAGGACTGTCTTTTTTTAACTTGTATTTGTATTCCCAGTGCTTAGCACAATACTTGGCATATAATAAGTACTTAAGAAGGGCTATTCCAAAACTTTTACTTAAATATAAAAAAATAGTTCTAGTGCAATATTTCACTGAAAATTACACATAAAGGAATAACATGATAGTGGCTTATGTCAGAAATATTTCTATATAAACTTCATAGAAAAAGATGAGAATAGAGTGTTACATACTATATTAATATTATAATAGTGACAGGGAAGTTCGATTATTTGAAGATTTGCTGGAGCTGTCTCTGCCACAAAGAGGGGTTTAAAAAATAATTAATAATTTTGTGGCATGTCTTTTTTTTTACAATTATGTAAAACATTACCATATTAGTCATTTTGTATAAGAAAACTTGAATAAAAAAATGAAATAAAGTAAAAAAACAGCATGCTTCAGTCTGTGTTCCATTAATATCAGTTCTTTCTTTGGAGTTCTTTCTTTGGATAGTATGTTTCATCAATAGTCCATTGGGACTGTCTTAGATCATTGCATTGTTCAGAATAGTTAACTCATTCACAATTCTTCACCAAACAATATTACTGTCTCTGTGCACAATGTTCTCTTGGTTCTGCTCACTTCACTATACATCAGTTCATCCAAATCTTTCCAGGCCTTTCTGAAATCATCCTGCTTGTCATTTCTCATAGCACAATAATATTCCATCATCATCATCATCACATACCACAGCTTGTTTAGCTGTGGGCATTCCTTTGATTTTTAATTCTTAGCCACCGCAAAAAAAAAAAAAAAGAGCTGCTATAAATATTTTTGTACAAATACATCTTTTTCTCTTTTTTGGGATGTCTTTGGGATATAAACCCAACAGAGGAATTGCTGGATCAAAGGGTATGCACAGTTCTATAACGTGGCATGTCTTAACGATAATTTCATCCTTTAAAACTTGGAAGAATCAACAGAGAGACCTGCTATTCTAAATCAGCTTTTCATCTTTAAGAAGAACTGTTTTCGGGAATGAAAATGATGGACACTTAAGTAATCAATGCATCACAGAATTTGTGATGAAAAAGAAGAAAGTCAGGCACAGTCTTACATGCACCCTTGATTTCTGGAAAAGGCTTAAAGGAAGGATAATTTCAATTCAATGAACTACTCCTACATTTGTTATAACATCCTATGCTGGAAATAGGTCAAATGCTAAACAAACAGAGGGCACAAAAGAATAGTCACCATGGTTAGAGTGCTGGACTTGGAGTCCAAATACTGCCTGAGACATTTGTCAGCTGTGTGACTTTGGGCAAGTCACAATCTGTTTGCCTCAATTTCCTCAACTATGAAATGGGGATCATAACAGCACCTACTTTACAGGGTTGTTTTGAGGATGAAATGAGATAATACTTGTAAAAAAAAAAAGTTTAGCACAATTCCTGGCACAAAAGTAAATTGCCAGGGCAGCTAGGTGGCCAAGTGATGGAGCACTGGCCCTGGATTCGGGAGGACCTGAGTTCAAATCCAGTCTCAGACACAACACTTACTAGCTGTGTGACCCTGGGCAAGTCACTTAACCCTTATTGCCCTGCCCCCCCCAAAAGTAAATTACCTATATAAAAGCTAGTTATCATTATTATTACTACTACTACTATTTCTACAACTATTATTCTTATTAACAGAGCTATGATCATCATCATCATAATCAATATTAATACTATTAATAGAGCAATGGTCAGAAGCCATATTAATCTGAATATATATTTCCACAATACACAGCAAATACTGTACAAGAAGCATACCAATTTTTTCTACCATCCTCCACTATTATAGCAGTCCAGACCATTATAAAATAATCTTAGCATAAACATTTAAATGTCTGCTTCTGATTAGTGAAGCATAACAAATTGGATAAATGGCAAAAAGATAAAATCGACAAACCAAAATGAAAAAACTAAAGACGGCTTAGCCAAGTATAGCTAAGAGCAATTTTCTTCTCAAATTTTCCAATCACAGCCATCACTGTCAGAAGTAACATTTTCATTTGAATCCTTTATTACTCTCTCTAGTGTTAAAACTATTTTATCTTCCTATATATCATTTTCTTTTTTTTTTACCTCCAGTCAGATCCCCAGTTACAAAGAAGAAAACAGTTGTATGGAATGAAAATGCTCTAATGATTTGGATACAGCGATCTCTATATTTAGTTCAGTTACGCAGCAATTGAAGGAAAGTAAGATTATTGTAAAGGGATGCTCAGGAATTGAAAAATGGATTTAAAAACCTCAGACAGTAAGTAGTCCACATGTTTAAGAGAAGAGATGAAGGAATAAAGAAAGGAAGGAAGGAAAAAGCATTTAAGCATTTACATGTGCAAATATACAAAAGCACTATGCTTAGTGCACATTAAAAATACAACCAGGAAATTAAGACAGCCCTCTGCGATTAAGAAGCTCACATTCTAACAGGGAAAGATAACACACAGAGCAGAGGTTCTTGGAGGCTCATGGACCCTTTTAGCAGCTGGCCAACCACTTCAGAAGAGTAACTGTAATCAGGAGATTGTAATTATATGCAATCTAGCAGTGAGTCTTATAACGCCAGTAATTTCAAAGTAGTCATGCATATAAATGATATTTTTCAAGATACCTGCAACAACTATAATATGAAAATATCTGTGACTTCTATCAGTAACAAAGTCACAGGTACTAATATTACTGTGGTTTGCAGTCTACCTTAATAACTGAATGAAATGCTCAGTTAGAAATAGTAAAAATAAAGCTATACAACTATTTTCCCATCTAAATTCACAAGTCCCTTGAAACCCATGCATGGACCTCAAGAAGGAAAGGAAGACCCCATATTAAGAACCCCTGACATAGGGGAAGTTTAAACTGCATAGAAAAAAAAGGTCCCATGTTCCTGATCATGCAGCAACAAGGCAGATGGCAATGCATCTTCTTTAGTGTCATTGCTACTGCTAAAACCATATCCATTTTTGAAAATGGATCATTTGAAAGGGCCTAGGACCTGGGTGTTAAGAACTTTCTTTCTTTCTGGGTGCTCAGCACCAACTGCTGACAACTAGGTAGTGCCTACAATACTTAAAGAGAGTTCAAAGCTACATGGTCTGGCTAAAGGTCAAAGTACTCCAGGAAAACATGAGGAGAAAGAAAACAACTAGGTGAAAGGGGGAAGGAAGGAAAACAAATGCTTTATGAAGAAGGTGGTGCCCAAGCTGAGCCTTGAAAGAAGAAAATCCTGAGAACCGCAGCTGAAGAAAGAGCACATTCCAAGTATGAGGGGCAGTAGAAATGCCTGGAAGTAGCAATCCGGTGTTTGATAAACCCAAAGATCCAAGCTTTTGGTAAAGAATTCACTTTTTTGACAAAAATTGTTGGGAAAACCAGAAAGTAGTTTGGCAAAAACTAGGCACAAACCAGTATTTCACACCATATACCAAAATATGGTCAAAATGGGTACATAATTTAGACATAAAAGGGTGGTATCATAAGCAAATTGGGGAGGGGTATGGAAATAAATATTTGTAAGATCTATAGATAAGGAGAGGGCTTGTGACCAAACAAGAGATAGAGAGGATCACAGGAAGTACAATGGATAATTTTGATTACTTGGAATTAAAAGGTTTTTGCATAAACAAAACCAATGTAGCCAAAATTAGAAGGAAAGCAGGAAACTGGGGGTGGGGTGGGGGAGTTTACAGCAAGTTTCTTTGATAAAAACTTCATTTCTCAAATATACAAGGAACTAAGACAAATTTATAAAAGAGGCATAACTGATATGGCCAAAGGTTATGAACACGCAGTTTTCAGAAGAAGAAATCAAAGCTAACTAGTCATATAAAGAAAATGCTCTAAATCACTATTGATTAGAGAAAGGCAAATTAAAACAACTCTGAGGTACCACCAAATACCTCTAAGATTGGCTAAATACCATAGAAAAGAAAAATTACAAATGTTGGAGAGGAAGAGGAAAAATAGCGACATAAATGCACTGTTGCTGGAGTTGTATACTCATCTAATCATTCTGGAGAACAATTTGGAACTGTGCCCAACGGGCTATAAAACTGTCCATATCCTTAGACCCAGGCATACTGTGTCCATATCCCAAAAAGATGAAAGAAAAAAGAAAAGGACCCATATGTATAAAAATAGGTATAGCAGCTCTTTTTATGGTGGCAAAAAATTGGAAACTGAGGGGATGCCCATCAATTGGGGAATGATTCAATAAGTTGTAGTGTAATTATGATGGAATACTACTGTGCTATAAGAAATGATGAGCAAAATGGTTTCTGAAAAACCTGCAAAGGGGGGCAGCTAGATGGTACAGTGGATAAAGCACCGGCCCTGGATTCAAGAGGACCCGAGTTCAAATCTGACCTCAAGACACTTGACACTTACTAGTTGTGTCACCTTGGGCAAGTCACTTAACCCTCATTGCCCTGCCCCTCCCCAAAAAACCTTCAAAAACTTATATGAATTAATGCAATACAATAACAGCAATATTGTAACGATAATCAATTGTGAAAGACTTAGCCACTCTGATTGATACAATGATCCAAGACTATTCCAAAGGACTCATAATGAAAAATGTCATTCATCTCCAGAGAAAGAACTGATGAACTGAGTACAAATTACAGTTTTTCACTCTTTATCTCTTATTTTTTTTGCAACATAGTTAATATGGAAATATCTTCTGCATGATTTCAAATTATAATTGATACCATATTGCTTGCCTTCTAAATGGAGTGTGGAGGGACTAAAGGGAAGGAGAGAATTTGGAACTCAAAAAAATTTTAATGGATGCTAAAAATAAATAAAGAATGACTGGGGGGGGTGGAAATAAAAAGAAATATTTGGAAGTAGAAGATGCAATGAGGAGATACCACCTCACACCTATCAGATTGGCTAATATGAGAAAAAAGGAAAATAATAAATGTTGGAGAAGCTGTAGAAAAATGCATTGTTGGTGGAGCTGTGAACTAATCCAACCATTCTGGAGAGCAATTTGGAACTATGCCCAAAGGGCTATGGGACTGTTCATACCCTTTGACCCAGTGGCACCACTGCTGGGTCTGTATCCCAAAGAGACCATAGAAAAGGGAAAAGGATCCACATGTACAAAAATATTTATAGCAGCTCTCTTTGTGGTGGCAAAGAATTGGAAATCGAGGGCATGCCCATCAATAGGGGAATGGCTAAACAAGTTGTGGTAAATGAATGTAATGGAGTACTATTGCGCTATAAGAAACGATGAGCAGGAGGAGTTCAGAGAAAACTGGAAGGACTTACATGAACTGATGCTGACTGAGAGGAGCAGAACCAGGAGAAAATTGTACACAGTAACAGCAACACTGTGTGATGAACAATGGGGATAAACTTGGCTCTTCTCAGCAGTGCAACAATCCAAAACAGTTTCAAAGAACTCATGATAGAAAATGGTCTCAACAGTCAGAAAAAAGAACTGTGAATTATGAATGCAGGTTGAATCATACTGTTTCTACTTTTGGACTGTTTTTTTTTCTTTCCTTCTTGTTTGAGGTTTTTCCTTTGTGCTCTGATTCTTCTTTCACAAGATGATTAATGTAGAAATATGTTTGATGTGACTGTACATATACAACCTATATCAGACTGCTTTCCGTCTTGGGGGAGGTGGGGGGCAAGAAAAGAAAAATTTGGAACTAAAAATCCAGTGTTGAAAACTATACTTATATGTAATATGTAACTGGAAAATAATAAAATAAAAAAATTAATTAATAAGTGAACAGATATAGACAGACAGACATAAATAGATAGATAGATAGATAAATAAAAGAAGATGCAATGAGGACTTGGGGTGACAAGTAAGAGTCCAGTTTGGGGGCTCAAATAGCTTTGGGTTGCAAATAGGTTGAACCCTTGGGTGGTCCAAAAAAACCACCATGGAAACCAGGGAACTATCAAGAATGCTACTGCCAAGGACGATAAGGCACAATGTTTTCAACTGTTAGAATTTACTTGAAATAGTGGAAATAGGAGTATCCTACTGAAGCACCATAGGAAAAGTTAGAGGGCTTAATCTCCAGAACACTCTTCCCACTTAAGCCTACATCTACAGCGGACAGGGAATCCATGCTTTAGAACCAAGGCATCATCAAGCCACATGAAATAAAAGACATAAAATGCATGAACAAGTTACTAGGCTACCTAAGAAGGAGCAAACTGACTCAAGTTAGAGACAGAGCTAGTCAGAGCTCCTGAGACAATCAGTAGTGGGATCGGACCTGCAAGAAAGGGAGTTTCCATCCAAAAACAAAAACAAAAACAAATAAACAAAAACCCACAGTGAGAAGAGATGGAATTCCAGGAATGGGAGTACAACTTGTTAAATATCAACAGTATCAAAAGCAGCTAAGATAAATAAGAATGAAGACTAAGAAAAGATCTTTAGATGTGTCAGTTTAGAGATCATTAGTTGGAAGAGCTGTTTCAGTTTAGTGATCAGACTGGAAATGAAACTGCAAGATGTTGAGAAGTAAAAAAGGAGAGGAAGAAGAGACAACAAATGTAGATAACTTCCTCTAGGAGTTTGGCTATGAAATAGAGAATGATAGTTTCACATGGTTAGCAGGATCAACTGAGGGCTTTTTAAGGACGCCAGGGCATGTTTGAAGCATGGCATGAGACAGAAGGATAGGAAAAAACCAAAGATTAGAGAGAAGGGGAGAATGATTATGAAATCAAGGGTCCAAGTAGAGGGGTTGGGTTTGTCAAGAATTAGGCTAACCTTTTCATCAAAGACTGAAGTAGAAGAGAATGGGAGATGCAAAGAGCTCTGAAATGTAGAATCAGAGAAAAGAACGAACTCAATGGCTTTATTTTCCCAATTAAGTGTGAAGCAGAAGTGAGATTTTATGAGATTTGAGAGATGAGTAGGTTTGGAGAAATCAGCATGAGGAATTACACAGAAAGTCACCTAGGGAAGAGCAAAGGACAATCTGAAGTGAAAGCCCATTTGAGCTATAACATCCATTTATAGTGGATCCAGTCAGCAACTTTGCATGAATTTCCAGCACTATTCATCAGCTCTAGAGTAGGGGCAGAGGCAGATAATAGAAGTAATCTAGGTTGAGATTTGGCAAGGCATGAATAACAAGATAATAACAACACAAAGCAGTAAGTGATTCAAGAAATGAGGACAGTGTAACATTCAACTGGTTAACTACAGAGTAAGATTAAGAATGGAAGAAAGTGAACAGGGATGATAGCTGGGTAACATATTGAGGGATGGAGATTCTGGATGTCATGGAAAGGACAAAGAACAGATTTAGGTGGAGTGAGGCATAAGGAAAGACAGAATGACAGGTTATGGCAGGAGAAAGGAATTTCAGAATTCATCACGTAAGTAGAACATTTTTTAGGTAATGGTAGATCAAGGGTGAATTGCTCCTGTGTATGAAGGAGAAAGTTGTTAGAGTTGAGGATTCTGAGAAACTGGAAAGCCAAAAAACATCAACATGTATATTCAAATCCCTTAGTATAAGAATGAGTTTTGGTACAGAGAAGACAAAGAACCAACTACCAAATTCCTTGAGAAGGAAGAATGAGCTAGGTATCAGTAGATATGTGCTTGGCTTTTAGAGGCCAAGAAGACCATTAACTAAAAAAAGGTCAAAATATCTGGACAGAATGAATGTCAATTGCTGATGACAGTGACAGAGGGAAGGCCTGGAAGTAGCATTAAGGAGCAAGGAGTATATAAACTGCTTCTGACTCTGCCCTGCCCCAACCAGGACGGGTGGGCGTGGATGAAAGAAGGAAGATATAACCATTGCTGGAAGAGATGATGAGAGATGCAGTGTCAGTTGGGGCAAAGAGCCAGGAGCTGGAAGGGCCTTCTAAAATTAAATCAAGTCTGATATCAATATATACGTATTCTCAAGAGCTAAATGGAAGGGGTGGCCTGAATGAGACATGGAAGGGAGAGGACATGGGTGGAGAGGACTGAGGGAAGGGTAGCTGAACAGGGATTTCATAGATATGATACGGGCATCATATTTCTTACCTTCTTGACTGGGCAAGGAAAGGAGAGAATTTGGTACTGAAAATAAAAGAAAGAAAAAATAGGGGGAAAAAAGAAAGCTGGTAAGGAGGAAGGTTTTAAGACTTGGCCAGCTGGGAATTCTATACCACTAAAATTGGAAGGGCAAGAGGCAGAAGGCTCTTAGTCTTGTGACAGGACTTCACACACTTAAAAACTCTGAGAACGGCAATGGGTCTATCAGTTCTCCTTCAAGTGTTAGAGAAGAAAGGAGACTGGTAGGAGATGTCCTATGGGCAGATGAGGAGAGGGTAGAGCCTTAAGAATAGATTAGGGAGTCATGTACTTAACGGTGGCAAATGAAGGCATAGGAGTAAATGAAATTACTGAGGGAGAAGAGGGCCAAGGACCAATGTTTAGAGGAATGATTAATTTTAGAACACTCGAAAAGTAAACAATAATGAAACTCTCCATGAAGTACCACTCGATGAAAAAACATAGGTGGTTTTTCTTCATACAAGAATAGAAAAATGGAAGAGAAGAAAAAGTAATTTAATTTTACATAGGATATGTTTGTCATTAAGTGACAACTCATTTGGGAATAGCTCCTTTTTACGTGACCTAAATTTTATATTTAAAAAAAGACCTGCCCTGTTCTACTTAAATCTTCTCTAGATAAAAGCTAAATGGTTCCTATGATCCACAAGGAAAACTTGTAGAAACCTATATTTAAGAAAGAAAGCAAAGTCAAACTTTTACAATTAGATTGTGCCTTAAATATCTATGTTTTTAAAACTTAATAGTTTATTTTCCCTACTTATTTCTCTTGGGTTAATTCAAAGGCTGCTTCAACAATCATTATTATATGACCACTAAATAGAAAGACAAGTGCTAGAGAAGATTCAAAAATTAAATTAAAACAGGTTCCTGAATTAAGGAGCTCACTTCTCTGCCTGAGAAGATACACACACAGCTTTCCACACATAATTTGTAACATGAACATTTCAGTGAAATGAAGAATTTATTATTAAAGATTTATGCACCCTCCTTATCACCAATAAATTCAGCTTTTAATTATTGTTAGTAGCAGTTGACTATACCTTAATAATTAAATTCAAGATACTGAAATTTCTGAAGGCTTCCAATCATATTTTTCACTTAGATTTCTATGAATTTCTATGAATAATGCACTAAATGTACAGACTTCAAAAGCATCTTAAAATCAGTGTTTTTTAAACATTTCCTTTTACTTCATTTGCAAATAATGTATATTTGATCTTGATGATGAATCTGTTCAGACCACTTATGTCCCTCTTATCTGAATAATCACTATGTCATAGGGCTATGAAGAATCAGGAGAAAGTAGAAAGAGTGTAGATTTTTGAGTCAAAGGTGTGGATTCAAATTCTAGTTCTGCCACTTATTTTATGTATGACCTTGGGTGAGTTGTTTAATGTCCCTGAGCCTCAGTTTCCTAATCTGTAAAATGAGGGGTAAGGACTGGATGACCTCTCGAGGTCTCCCTCTAGCTCTAAATCGATGTTCCTATGACTGTTTTTTTAAATTTTGTCAAATATGATCTACCTATTAATCCAGGGCAAAAAGAGAAAAACTATTCAAAATATTCTAAGTTATTAAATTTTAGAAAGACTTCAAAACTTAACCATTTATTTGTTTTACTTTGTGTCAATTATATCTAGAAACAATTGCTTTGCTTTTTGGGGGGTTTTGTTTTGCGGAGCAATGAGGGTTAAGTGACTTGCCCAGAATCACACAGGTAGTGTGTGGCAAGTGTCTGAGGCCAGATGTAAAACTCAGGTCCTCCTGAATCCAGGGCCAATGCTGTATCCACAGCACCACCTAGATGCCCCAACAATTACTTTGCAAAAAGAATTTTTTTTTTTAAAGTTAATTCGGGGCAGCTAGGTGGCGCCGTGGATAAAGTAGTGGCCCTGGATTCAGGAGTACCTAAGTTCAAATGCGGCCTCAGACACTTGCCACACACTAGCTATATGATCCTGGGCAAGTCACTTAACCCCCATTGCCCTGCAAAAAAAAAAAACCCAAAACCAAACCAAAACAAACAAACAAACAAAAATAAAGTTAATTCAAGGGGGCAGCTAAGTGGCGCAGTGGATAAAGCACCAACCCTGGCTGGATTCAGGAGGACCTAAGTTCAAATCCGGTATCAAACTCTTGCCACTTACTAGCTGTGTGACCCTGGGCAAGTCACTTAACCCCCATTGCCCCTGGGGAAAAAAAATACAAAAACAAATAAAGTTAATTCAAGAAATGTGCAAATGAAAAAAGTACATAGCCTTTTAGTAAGTATTAAAAAACTTTAAACTCAAAATCTCAGGTATTCACATTTTAAACCATTTAAACATTACAATTTCAAACAGTAATCATACTGATTTAGACATTACCATTCAGCAGGGAGTGGCTGAAAAATATTGGGCCTGGATTCAAAATAACCAGAGTTCAAATCCTGCTTTTGAAACTTACTATGTGACAGAACAAGTCACCTAACTAACCACTCTGTGGCTCAAGTAACTTCCTACGGCTTATCTATTAAAGAACTTCTACTAGAAGAGTTATTCACATTTAGAAAATCACAGATTTCTAAGATATTTGTTTGTGGTTTTTAGCAAACATTTTTTCCTTAAACTCACACAAAACCTTCCACATATTATGGAGAATGAAAGACAACTTTTCATTAAGAATTTTTTTTTTTTGCGGGCCAATGGGGGTTAAGCGACTTGGCCAGGGTCACACAGCTAGCAAGTGTTAAGTGTCTGAGGCTGAATTTGAACTCAGGTCCTCCTGACTCCAGGGCCAGTGCTCTATCCACTGCGCCACCTAGCCGCCCCAAGAAAATATTTTTTAAAGTTTCAAGAACAGTCTTTATTAAAGCTTAATTTAGGGGGCAGCTAGGTGGTACAGTGGATGAAGCAGCGGCCCTGGATTCAGGAGGCCCTGAGTTAAAATCCGGTCTCAGACACTTAACACTTGCTAGCTGTGTGACCCTGGGCAAGTCACTTAATCCTCATTGCCCCACCCCACACCCCCCAAAAAAGCTTAATTTAGATCTCAATTCATTAATTATCAATTCATTGAAGCTTTACAATATTAATCTCCAAGCAATTTTAAAGGAATTTTAAATTACCATAATTCTTAGCTGTGTGACCAAAAGATTGTGAGGTGGTTTTTTTTTAAAAGATAACTCTTTGACAAGTTCCATTTGAATTATAGTTTGTCAGCTGAATCCTTTTTCCAGCTTCTTTACATGACTGGTTTCAGAGAGGCTTTGTCTTCATTTCTGATTGATCTTCTAATTACAATTGTTCTCCTAGGATATCAGCTTTAAATTCTCCTGCTCCAAAGCCTTTTGTTAAAGTCTTTCTTTTGGTACCATCTGTTTCCAAGTGATTTTGTTCAGTTTCTGGCTTAGATAACAATAGTATCTAAGTTGACTGGCTTAGAGAACAAACGATACATGAAAGAAATAGTGCAATAAGGCCTTTATGGACAAATAAGAGATCAAGGAGTCAGAAAAATACATATACTTGGTTCATCAATTCCAACAAGGTAACAAGAGAATTTCCTGGATTAATTCAAACCTCAATCATACAACAGGGCAGCTAGGTGGTGCAGTTCAAAGAGTACCAAGCCTGGAGTCAGGAAGACTCATTTTTCTAAGCTCAAATCTGGCCTCAGACACTTTCTAGTTGTGTGACCCTAAGCAAGTCACTTTACCCTATTTACCTCAGTTTCCTCATCTGTAAAATGAGCTGGAGAAGGAAAGGGCAGACCACTCTAGTTTCTTTCTCAAGAAAACCCCAAACGGGGTCACAAAATATTGTACACTATTGAAACTACTGAACAACAATAACAAATACAATATTGATCAATGCAAAATACAAATTTTCAGTCATTCCAAACATAATAAAAAAATGATGTACAAAACACCCTTCTTTGGGACCCCATGACAAATGAAAAACATCACAGAAGGTCAAGGGCAACAACTGCTCTGGAGGCAATCTGTCACATGAAAGGACAATGGACAAGTCATACAGAAAGAAGAACTACTATCAATGGAGTGATGATAAAGGTACTGAAAACTTGATGAGAGACCAATGATATATCTGGACAAAAATAGAAATAGTGAAGATATGTCTATCAAATTATCAGTAATGACAGATTTAAAAATTAACAATCCAAGTGACCCAGGTTCAACTCAGTAGTCTTTGACTTGCTAATTAGTTGGTAAATCTTGTCAATTTCTTCCTCCTTAATAACTTTTACATTTTTATTGTCATCAACTCAGTTTAACTAATGCTTAGATGATTAGTTCTTAAGCCATTTGGTCAAACCTTTAGTTTATGTGGGTTATATCTACTGATATTTACTATTAGAAATTATAATGTATTAGTATTGTTATGAAAATAATTTTGACCTGGAGGACCCCCTGTAAGGGTTCCTGTAGATGACCACACCCAGAGAACCTCTGGTTGAGGCTAACACAATAAAAGAGCTTCCTAATTTGTGTCAAAGATGGAAACTACTTCAATCTACCTAAAGGACCAATCAGTTCATGTCACTCCCCTGAACTCTCCAATAAATAAGTCATAAGCTTATAGAATGACAAAGCTGAAAGACCCCAGGACAGCACCTAAGCCAATCAATCAGCTTGTTTTACAAATGAGGATTTTGAGGTCCTTACACAACTGGAAGTGGCTGGCTCCCTCCAAATCCAGCAGCACATTCCTCCTCCTCTCCACAAGTGCTGCATATCCTCACCGTATCTCAGCCAACAAGGAACCGACAAATTCCTGTTAGTTGATTCCAACTGGGCACTCGCTGTGACACAACATGACTTTGACTTCTTTAACTCTGCCTTCCTCCCTCTCAGCAACTGCTTCACCCTTAGGAGACAACAAGACAACAACATGGAGAGTGCTAAAAGCCCTGCACCCTGCACTAGTGACAGGCCAAGTCACTGAACTTCTCTCAGGCTCAGGCTCTTCTTCTGTAAGATGGGGATAATAACAGTATCAACTGCGTAACTATGAGGCTCAAATGAGATAACACATATAAAGTACTTTGGCTATATACATTGTATTAAAATGTTTCTTATTCTGGTCCCCTTGACCACACCGCCCCCTTCCAGTCAATATAGTAAGTCAGTTTGTAAGTAATTGGTATAAAGTAACAATTTTGTTGTCGTTGTTCAGTCCTGTTCCAACTTTTCATAAGCCCTTTAGGGTTTTCTTGGCAAAGATTTTACACTGGTTTGCCATTTCCTTCTCCAACTCATTTTATAGATAAGAAAACAGAGACAAACAGGGATAAGTGACTTGCCCAGGGTCACGCAGCTAGTAAATTTCTGAGGCTGGATTTGAACCCAGGTTCTCCTGACTCCGGGCCTAGCGCTCTATTCACTCCGCTACCTAGCTGCCCTTAAAGTAACAACAGCAAGAAGACTGCACAGGGGAACCCACATGTCCGATACAGACTGAACCCAAGATCAAAGGAGCCTAATTTGTAACCCATGTTATATATTAATCAAAAATCATATCCTGAGACCACGTGCTAAATCAGGGAAAGCTATCTAGCCCTTGCTGTCCTACATAGGCAGCTCTCAGTTAAGCTCCACCTGCAGTAAGACCAGGAGAGCACTAAAGTGCTAACAACTTTGAGACAGGTTAATGAACCAAAACCCTATAAAAATGAGACCTCAGGTCAGCTAGGTGGCACAGTGGATAAAGCACCGGCCCTGGATTCAGAAGGACCTGAGTTCAAATCCAGCCTCAGACACTTGATATCTACTAGCTGTATGACCCTGAGCAAGTCACTTAACCCCAATTGCCTTACAAAACAAAACAAAAATGAGACCTCAAATTCCTGCCCCGTCCCCCCCTCCCATTGACAAGTGTTCCCAACTCTAATCCATGGTTGACTGAGTGATTCTCTATGACTCCCCCGCCCCCTTTCTTTTCCCTGAGCTGCCTCCCTCTACCACCCTGTCCTTGTCCCCCAACCATATGCCTGTTTCTGTATTTTCTGTGCCTTATTAAAGTGTGATTGCAGCCTCCCTTCCCAAAGCATTGTGGTATTACCCAGTGAGTATGCAAAGAACCAGGTGCATTTGCCCTATTTCATTATTTCATAAACTAATGAGCAATTCACCAATGTTAGCTGTTATTCTGTTCTCAAATCTATAGTGCCTCCTCTGACCTTTCTGACACACAGGCATACAACAACCTTGTAATAAGGAAGGAACTCTAGGTATTATTCTCATCTTACAAAGGAGACACGGGCTCAGAAAGGTTAAAAGGACTTGACCAGAAGGGGCAACATAAGTGCACAGAGAACTGGGCCTATGTCAAGAAGTTCTGAGCTCAAATCTGGCCTCAGACACCTACTACCTGTGGGACCCTGGGTAAGTGACTCTGTCAGCCTGAGTTTTCTCATCTGTAAAAAGGGGGCTTAGCATAGTGCCTAGAACATAGTAAGTACTTAAACAAAGCTGTTGTTGTCATTAGTATTAGTATTCAGTTAGTAGGATGCCATGGTGGAATTCAAAGGCTAGTTTCTTCTAACTCCAGCAGAACATAGGCAGGCTAGAACAAATGAGTCATGGCCTCCCTTTCCCAGCTGTCTCGTACTACATCACTCATGTAACAATCTACCTTCTCCACAATACATTTCAAAAGCTGGTGAAAGCAAGTAGTTGGTGAAACATTTCTAGAATGAAAGAGATTAATTTTCTAATAGATCGCTTAGACATCACCAATCCAAGTTATCCCATTTGATATTTAAGTCCTGTCCCATTTAGGATAAAGGAATATTTCCATTCATTCTTATTTCTTAAGGTCAGTTGTTTAGAAGGAATTAACATCTAAAGGAAACATCCTAGAAAACTAAATGACATGAACTAGATCACAATGCTCTAAACATCTGTAGTCAGACAATTTAGTTAATAAGTTCATCTCTCTCATGCTAAGCTGTGTAGGAACTATCTATGTAATGTAATAACCACTCAAAAACTACCTATCTAAAATCAGTTTTACAACTTAAGGATAGTAATGGAGTCAATATATAAAAACTGACACTAAAAACCTCTTGCTGCATTTTTTTCATTATTGGGAAAGTTTGGTCTGGCTTTTTTTTTTTTTTTTTACTATTTCAAAAAGTGATGTGGAATGGACTAAATCCTTCATGAAACAAGAATAACAAGCCATCTAATTTTACTAAGAATCCTGAGGCTGAAATAATTTCTAAGACTATGACTGAGAGAAGAATACAGCTTCAGTCAGTCATTTTTAAGGATATTTAAGAACGATAAATACATTCTTTGGCTACAAAGTAACTGGGATATTTTAACAAAATTCCAAAATTAAAATAACTAAATTAAACTCCTTCAAAGCAAGCTTTCTGGACCTCTGATCTCATCATCCCCTCCCGGTTTTTCCATCTCTATGCAGATGACTCACAAATCTACATATTCAGGCTCAGTTGCTCCTAGAGCTTCAGTTCTGTATCACCAACTGCCTATCAGATGTTTCAAAGTGGATGATCCCAAGACATCTCAAATTCAACACATTCCAAAAAAGTACTCATCTTTCCCTATCACATTCTTCTTCCAAAATTCACTCTTTCTGTCCAAGGTATTTCCGCAGCCTCCCAGGTTCAATACTTCGATGGCATCCTAACTCCACATTCTCCCACTCCAATAATTAGTTGCTAAATCTTTATGGTTCTACCTCTATGATATCTCTCACAGCAGTCCTCTGCTCCCTTTCCTCCACCAAGGCCACCAAGCCTAGTTCAGGCCCTCATCATTACCTCTTACCTGGACTACTGTACGAGTCTCCTAATTGGTTTATCTTCATTAAATTTCTCAATCCAGTTCATCCTCCACACACCTACCAAATTAAAATTAATTTAGGAACATTCCTAAAGTGCATATCTAACCATGTCACTTCTCTACTCAGTAAGTTCCAATGGCTTCATAAGCTGATCCCAACCTACCCTTCTGACCTTGAAACATGATTCCCTTTCCCATAGTCTGTAGCCCAGCCAAACTGGCGCACGCAATAATATTCTAGGCCTTTGCTCTGGATCTCATTTTTGCCTGGAATGCACCCCTACCTCACCTCTGTTTCTTAAAATTTCTTGTTTCATTCACAAGTCTGCCCAAGAGATACCTTCTACAAGAAACCTTTCCTGGTAACTCCAGATACTAATATGTCAACCTAGTACCACCCCCTCCCCTAATAAAAATTAGCTGATTATTTTGTACATACTTATTTAAAGACAAATTGTATTCTTCAAGGGGTAGCTAGGTGGCACAGTGGATAAAGCACCAGCCCTGGATTCAGGAGGACCTGAATTCAAATCCAGCCTCAAACACTTGACATTTGCTAGCTGTGTGACCCTGGGCAAGTCACTTAACCCTCATTGCCCCACCCCTCCAAAAAAATAAATTTGTGTTCTACAAATAGAATGTGAACTCCTTGAAGGCAAAGACTTTCATTTTTGTCTATATTCCCAGTGCCCAGCACACTACCTGATACAAAGTAGATGCTTAATAAACACTTGCTGTTGACCTTGTAGTTTCACTTTCCTTATAAACTAAGGGGACTCAACAAGATGATTTCAAAGCTGCCTTCCAGCTGTATTATGATTCTAAAAAGTCTACTGATATGTGTGTGTATGCATGTATGTATGTCTAGATTTGATCAATCACCCAAATATCAAAAATATGAAATAAATGCTTGTTGCCATAAGTTGAGAACTGACTTATAAAAGCTATCAAACCCAGCTAAAATTAAAGATTGCTACAGGGCAAGCTCTAGTAATTTGGGGGGCAATGACTTTTTTGGGAAAACTGAATGTCAATAAGGAAGTTAACAAAAGAAAAACCAGGAAGGAATGAACACTCATTACATTCTGCCTAATTCACAATTTTGTCCAGTCTCAGGGGGTAGACTGACATTTAAAATACCCTCAAAGAGAAGCTTCAAATTCAAAGACTTCAATTATGTGCAAGTGGTATTTAAAATGTGAATAACTGCATTCCACAGTTGGTTCACTGTTAACCTATGTTATCACATCTATAGAAAGGAAACACCTCATGTACCTAAATGTCTTTTATGCAACAGTCTCTACCATCTAGAAGCAAAGAATCCAGAAAGAAGCAAAAATAGGTTCCTGAGGAAGCAATGTACTTTTGCTTAAGAGATTCACTGAGATTCTACAATCCTTTGGTTTTCTTGACGCTTCCTCAAGTTAAAACTACAGAATGCTCCATTCATTCCCAAGCAAAGCTAGATAAATTAGGCATTACTGTAAGAGGGAAAAAACAGTAAGCTTATGGGTGCAGAAAAGAAAAAGCTCTTTAATGCTTAATTAACTTTTATCAGACATTTCTCTTTTCAGCTGAATTCTAAAAAAATGTCTTATGGCTTTGTGTTTCAATGAAGTAAACTATTTAGCATGCTGAATCATACTTCTAAAAGAATATCCATAACCTACTGAAACAATAAAAGTTGCTAATTTGCAAAAACAAGGTTGTTATAAGAAAATAAAATCAATTCTCTTTCAAGAGACTGAGTATCTCTTGAATTTGTGCAAAAAATTATCTAGGCAGTGCAGATATAATTTCCACCCTTGAAGACCTTGTAACATTGGAAGAATGGGAGAGAAAAGAGTTGAGTGCTCCCCTGTCTGGAATGGATGCAACACACAAAGCCACAAACTCACAGCTGAGTACAGAACTTGTCAAATGTTCCTAGAAGGTCAAACCTCATTCCTGAGATGAAGGACTACCAACAGGTACAGCTGCCACTCTCACCCCTGCAAGCTCTTCCAGAGCAGACTCACTTCTCTCCAGACACTACTCCTGGCTCTCCAGACTTCTCTCTCTCTGTCTTCTTTCTCTGCTTCATCCCCAACTGTCAGCTCCCTTTCTTAATGTACTGTTTTCCCTCAGCAGAATATAAGCTTCTTATGGGCACCAACTTTCTTTTTGCTTGTCTTTGTATTCCCATAAGTGGCAAAAGCACTTAATAAATGCTTTGTCTCTTTGCTGAGGAGCTCTACCACTACTTAGGAGTTTGGGAAAATATTTTGTAACCAATAGATGAAAGCAAACACAGGATAAAAGAAAACATGAAAATATAGTAACATTCTGCTTGTCCTTCTTCCAATGACTTAAAAAGCTGAACATATTCTACAAATGACAAATAAAACAATTAGAAGGTATAACTTCCTGCAGACTCCACTTTCTTTCTTTAGAGACAGTCTCTCAGTTCCTAAATAGCAGCAAAATTTAGATTCACAGTTCCTGACAACCATCATTGTTTTAAGTGGAAAATTGTTAATCTGAGAAAATCCAGGTACTGCTTTCAATAGTTGTAAGGTACATGAAACATACTGTCTTATGTAACTGACTCCTTCCAATAGAGAACTGGGAATTCCAAGGCTAAATAACTAAAGACTAAATTGATTAAAGTTTCTCTCCATATAAATATAATTGGCTAAACAAAAAACTTTAATTCTAAAATGAAACTGAGAAGTTAATAAATGTCATTTTCCAAAACCCAACCACCGCTTACCCCCTTCTAATAACAATACTATCTAAAAAGCTTTACAACAGAAAAGTGACCATTTAGTTAAAAATTAAGATTTCTTTAAAAAATGCTTCCTATCAAAGGAATGCCCATCAATTGGGGAATGGCTAAATAAGCTGTGGTATGTGATGGTGATGGAATATTATTGTGCTATAAGAAATGACAAACAGGATGACTACAGAAAGGCCTGGAAAGACTTTAATGAACTGATATTTAGTGAAGTGAGCAGAACCAGGAGAAGGATGTGCACAGTGACAGCAATACTGTTTGATGAAGAACTGTGAAGGACTTAACTATTCTCAGCAATAAAATGATCCAAGACAATCCCAAAGGAATAATGATGATGCAGACCATCCAGTGCCAAAGAAAGAACTGATACTGACTGAACACTGACTGAAGCATGCTATTTTTCCACTTTCATTTTTTTCTTTTATTCAAGTTTTCTTATACAAAATGACTAAAATGGTAATGATTTACATAATTGCACATGTATGACCTAGATCTGATTTTGCTTATCACCTCGGGGACAGGGGAGGGGGGGGAGGAAAGGAGAGGAGGGATAGAATTTAGTACTCAAAACTTTAAATAAAAATGTTTATTATTATTATTTTTTAAATGCTTCCTTTAAGCAACATACTTGCTGATCCCAAGACCTAAGGAGCCCCTTTTCTTCACCTCTGTGTTCTAAGTGTACTAAGTATACATCATTAAGGCTACTATACTACTACAGGGAGCTCAGAGACCATTCAGTCCAACCCGTACTTGAATAAAGATGTCCTCTACAACAAAAGCACTAAGTGGTCATCCAGGGTTTGCTTAAAGATCTTGAGAGGAGAATCCAGCACTTTGTGACAAAGCTCATCCCACTTTTAGCCAGCTCCATAAGAGATCATCTTACACAACAAACCAAAAATCTACTACTTGACAATTTCAACACAGGCTTCTTCATCCTGTTCTCTGAATCCAAGCAGAACAAGTTTACTCTCTCTTCCACATTATAGCCCTCCAAATACTAACTTTAAACTATAAATTAAGTTCCAACACCCTGCACTAATTCTTAAAATGTAAAAAGGACATGAAAAAAGCATGTTGGGTGGACACCCTGTGATAAACTTCTGGGAGGCCATGGATAAGTGCAGCATAGAATGAGCAGGGAGAAATTCCTGCATCATTAGCAGAAGTAACTACACAAATGAATTCACAATACTCCATGAGAGAGTTAGAATAATTTAGTTCAGAGGTAAATTATTATTTTAATACTGAGCAATTTTGCAAGCATGATGATTAAATAAGATCCCAATTTAAAAAAAACACTACTCATGGAAAATTTCTCAAGCAATTGCTTCTGATAAAATGTCAGTCGAATATATTCCTAGATAATCTACAATTTTTTTTTCCCTTGAGGATGCCCTTTGGCAATGATCTGAGACAAAGGTACTGCCACTCATCTAGAAACTTGCCCCTCCAATAACTAACCTCCCTGGCATCTTTCAAGTCCCAACTAAAATCCCATCATTTACTGGAAGCCTTCCCTAACCTCTCTTAATTCTAATGCCTTCCCTATGTTAATCATTTCCTATTTATCTTGTATATAGTTTGCTTTGTATATATTTGTTTGCATATTGTCTCCCCCATTAGACTGTAAGCTCCTTGAAAGCATGAACTGTCTTTTGCATCTTTTTGTATGCCCAGCACTTAGTAGACTGGGCTCTTAATAAATGTTTACTGATTGGCTGACTGCAAAGACCTAGGCAATCACAAAAATTTTTGCTAAAGTAACAATAAATCAGTGTATGTAGGTACAGGTATTGGTTAATATAAAAATGAAACTTCAGATATCATTAATATCTCATGTTATTGTGAGAATCAAATGAAATAACATAGCTAATAGACATATATCTCAAGGAAGTTAAAACAAAAGTTCCTATATAAAACAAAAACAGTCGCTCACAGCAGTAATTTTTGTGGCAACAAAGAACTGGAAACAAATTAGGTGCCCATCAATTAAGGAATGGCTAAACAAATTGTGACATGTAAATAGAATGGAATATTATGGTGCTGTAAGAAACAACAAATATGAAGAATTCAGAAGCATGGGAAAACTTGTGAGAATTAATGGTGAATAAAATAAAACCTGGAAAACATCATACACAAAAATATACACATAATTATAACCACCATATAAGTGGATTTCTTTTTAAACTGCGGACTGTCAAAGCATAATATAATCAACCAATCAATAAGCACTTATTGGGTGACTATAGGCTACCATGGAAAACAAAAACAAAAACTCCTTACCCTCAAGGAGCTTACATTCCCAAGTGGCAAGGAATGGTGGAAAAAATACGTAAATATAGATGTATACATGTATATATATATATGACATATACACAATGACTATACAGTAGCTTGGGGGAGGGGGTTAGCACTAGCAGCTGGGGGCTAAGGGGAGCAGCCCAGCAGAGTTTCATGTAGATCACGGATACTGAACTGAGTCTGAAAAGCAAACAAGGATCCCGACAGGCAAAAGTGATGAGGAAGTGAATGACATTACAGACATGGGAGACAGCCAGTGCAAAGGTAGGTACAAAAAAGTGTTGCTGTATGAAGAAACAAATTATGAAGAGACTAAATACCAATCAAAACTGTGTGTCTGAATCTAGAGATAAGGTTTCATGTGTTTACTGAGCAGGGGAGTGACAGGGTCAGATCTGAACCTTCTGAAAAATTATTCTGGTAGTTGTACAGAATAAGACAATTAGAATAAAAAGAGGCTTGAGAGGAAGATCAAACAGGCTTTTGTAATATTTTAGGTGAGAAGGGATGAGGATCTAAACTGGGGTAACAGACCTGTGAGTAGTGAAGGACCATGATGTGAGAAGTGCTATGACAAGAGCAATGACAAGAAATATATGACATAAATGACAGTAAAGAATTAGAAGACACTGAGATCTCAAATCTAGGTGACAAGGATGATGATACCCTTAACAGTAGTAGAAATACGGAAGTATGGAAGAGGGGTAAGTTTGGCAAGTATTAGTAGGCTTCACATGGATGAGTGAGGGAAGGAAACCAATAGGCAGTGTTAAGAAGTATGAGAAACAAGAGAGAATAATGTCATAAAAACCCAAAGAGGAGAGGGGCTGTGCCAGCAGTCCCAAATACTGAAGAGAGATCTAGAAGCATGAGCTTTAAGAATCCATTAAACACTTATAACATATCTAATTGCTTACTGCCTCAGTCAGGGAGGCAGGAGAAAAGAGGGAGGAGAAGGTTAGAATTTTGAACTCAAAACTATTAATAAAAATGTTAATTAAATTTTTTTTTTAAAAGAAGAGGCCATAGGGGGCGGCTGGGTGGCGCAGTGGATGGAGCACCGGCCCTGGATTCAGGAGGACCTGAGTTCAAAGCTGGCCTCAGACACTTGACACTTGCTGGCTGTGTGACCCTGGGCAAGTCACTTAACCCCCATTAACCCGCCCCCCCCCCCCCAAAAAAGAAGAGGCCATTAGGTTGGGCAATCAAAAGATTACTGGCTATTCTGGAAATAAAGGTAATGTAAAAACCAAAGGTATCAAAAATAAAACGGAATTTTTTTCTAATTACATGTAAAATGCTTTCTGAACCTTACAGCTGATTATAAATGTCAGCTAATTCCTTCCTCACATCTGGTTTCCTTAAAAGGGAAGAGGAACTCATTTTTCTGTCACTTGTCTAGAGTTGGACTGGAAGTTCTAATTCTGCCTCTAAGTTTTTGAGAAACAATTTGATACAACAAAAGAACACTAAACTTGAAATAAAAACCCCCATATTCAAGTGCCATGCCTACTACTTTACTAGTTATATGACCACAGGCAAATCATTTCCCTCTTCGGTCCTTCATTTCCTTATCTATAAAAGAAGGCGCAGGCCCTTCCAGCTCTAAGTCTACACCGATCCTGATTTATAACTAAAAAATATTACTATTAAAAAATTGTCATTGAAAATTTCTTGAAGAAGCTTCATTATTTAAAGTGATAACCTAAAATCATTAAAATTGCCTTTGCCGATCAACAGAGAAAACAAAACTTATGAGAAGGAAGTTACCACTGGGATAGCAAGACTAAGTTCAGTTTCATGCTGATGAGGCAGCACGCAGTGAGTTGGTACACTGCCATTATTGCAACAGAGATCCCTCCCTCAGAGAATTGAATGCTAACTCGGATCAGCATTCAGACGGTCAAAAAGGCAAGCCTTTAGAGAACATTCTGTCATTGATTTTTCCAGTGAGAACACAATTCAGTGGTATAATTAAATATCTGAAAGTGCATCTGTATTTACTCTTTATACATATTTGTACACATTTACTATGAGACATTAAATTTTCTAAACTTAGGCCAAAAAAATACAAATTTTAAGATAAGATAATCATTAAGTTTTGAAGAACATAAAGTGAGCAACAAATTGGTTAAAAAAAAACCAGACATATTAGAATGTTAGATCAAGTCAGGAAGACCTTAAGACTCAGAACCTATTTCTAACACATACTTTGTGCAAAAGACAGTCACAAATCTTTCTGAGCCTCAGTTTTCTCAGTTTCAAAATGGAATTAACAATTCTTTTAACACCCCCCACAAGGTAAGACTCAAAAAAAAAATGCATGTGAAGCACTTTGCAACTTTTAAGGGCTCTTGTTTGTACTAACGAATACAAACATGAAATACGCATACCATGGGGTTTTTCCTAAGAGAACAAGATTTTAATTTACGAGATTTTGAAAAATGTTATCTCTGTAACATCTTACAGATTTTAAAATGAATGCCAAATAGGTAACTATGAGTTTCTAATTTTCCAGATATACTAATTCTAGAAAAAGAAACTATGTGATAGTAGTTTTGTTGATAAAGTAAAATCCAAATAGTCTTTGAAAAGTTTCTTAAGAAAGCACAGGGAGGGAATGTGATAAAATAATGGAATTTGGCAGAAGCCAGGCTCCCACCTGACTGATTTAGTATTGTTTGAATTGGGTGAGAATGAGAAACTAAGTACCTGCTTAAAGATGATTAGATGGACACCACACCTCGTTGTCATATTGGTGTACTATTGGTGTACTACTGAGGTCAGCAAGAGACCACTCTCAACCAATCAGCTTGAAGGACCTCCCCTTTTGGGGAGGGAGACAGGGACTAGGAAGTGGATGCTTGCTGGTGGAAGGAGTCTCTTTTTGGTGAGGCACATGGTGAGAGAGGGAGAACAGGAGTCCCCCTTGTCATTCGGGACATCAGCTTGACAGTGAGAGATTTCACATGGGCTGCTAGGAAAGGAAATTGTTTTCTTTCTCTCTGGCTATACTGAATTACATCTAAGCTAGGATTTCCATGCTATAAGGAATCTGTTCTCAATCTCTCTCTCTCTCTTCACTAACTTATAATATTTATATATATATATATATATATATATCTTTTAAAAGCCTAAATTCTTGCTGAATTTATCAGTGATTTTAGCCAGCTTCCCCCCAAAGACTGGGAGGATGGGGGGGGGGGCAGATTAGGACCAAGAATTTAGATTTTAAACAACAGAGTAGGACAGAGACAGTATTATCCCATGCCTACTGCCTTTTTTGAACGGAGAAAGAAACTGAGATTCAGAAGAGGCTAAGTGACTTTGGTTTCTTATCCCTAGTCTTCTGCTTTTACCACTTGGAACCAACATATGGATACTGCTGTACCTTTTCAGTAATTGTCAGAGTAAGTCATTGAGAACTGTCTGGAGAAAAGGGATGAAGTTTTGATTTTAGGGACTTGACTGGCAATTTTCTTAAAGCCCAGGAAGTAACCCACATTTGAATTTCTGGTTTAAGTGAAAGTCTGCATTTGCAACTCTGGGAATTAGCTTAACTTAATTAGGTAGATTTTCTTAAAATTTGCCAGAAGCACTTACTAGCTGTGTGACCCTAGGCAAGTCACTTAATCCCAATTGCCTCACCAAAAATAACTAAAACACAAACAAAAACAAAAACAAAATTTGCCAGAAGTTACTATTTTACAACATGAATGCCAACAGCATTCATTTTTCTATAGTTCTTCTAGTGCAGGAATTCTTAACCTGAGGTGTACAGAGTATAATTTACCAACCTGACCAGCTTGTTGTGAGGATCAAATGAAAATGAGCATGGAAAAAAAATCATACAATGCAAAATGCTTGTTAAATTGAATTACAAAGTGAATTTACCTCACATTATTATTCTCTTCTTCTGAAGTCTCTTCAACAATATTCACCTGAAAGCCCCAGTATCAAGCACAATGCTAGTAATATACTTATTTTCAAGCTCCTTAAGAGCAGGAATTGTTTTAGTCTTTGAATTTGTAGACTCACTGCCTTGCATTGATGCACCATAGTCAATTAATAAGTACTTACTGATTTTAGCCCCTGAAACTAAGCCAAAATATTGAACCTCTTTCATGGACAATTTGCTTAGGGAAACAAAAGGAAAAAAAGTCAAGGTTATGTTCAAGTCATTTAATTTAGTATTTTTTTAAAGGAGAGAAATATATCAAGTTCTATCTTTAAAAAAAAAAAGAAATGTAGGGCAGCTAGGTGGTGCAGTAGATAAAACACTGGCCCTGGATTCAAGAGGACCTGAGTTCAAATCCAGCCTCAGACACTTGACACTAACTAGCTGTGTGACCCTGGGCAAGTCACTTAACCCTCACTGCCCCACCAAAAAAAAAAAAGAGAGAAATGTGAAATAATATTAATGCTCAGATATTTCAATGGCATCAGTTACTGAAGTACTGCTTAATAGACTTCTGTTTCCGTTCATTTTTAAAGATGAGTTAATGTTTTAAATATCATATTAATAAAAACATATACATCTATTCTATACAGGTCTAGTCATAGCCAGAATTATGAAGCAGATCCAGTTTTGCCCCTCTTTTCTTCTTCCAACATCACTTTCAAAAATAATCTAAAAACACACTAAACCTGAAATTATCAATAATCCTTTAAAATTGCTGTCACCCCAAAAGGCATAAATAGGAATAATGCCTTTTATTATCTGCCCTAGATGCAAAATAAAATTAGTCCAAGAGTTGACTGTGGACCAGAAGTGACCCCAGTAGTACCTAAGAGAGTTCCTGAAAAGGGATGACCCAAGAGTGGGAATTCAGGATCATTTGTGACATTCCCAGGACCTAGCATAGTTCCTGGTACATGGATTCTTTTTTTTTTTTTTTGTGGGGCAATGGGGGTTAAGTGACTTGCCCAGGGTCACACAGCTAGTAAGTGTTAAGTGTCTGAGGCCGGATTTGAACTCAGGTACTCCTGAATCCAGGGCCAGTGCTTTAACCACTGTGCCATCTAGCTGCCCCTGGTACATGGATTCTTAATAAAATGCTCATTGGAGGGAGAGGTTTTAGAACTCAAAATTTTAAAAAATTAATGCTAAAAATTTATTTTTACATGTAATTAGAAAAAAATAAATAAAATATTAAAAAATTTAATATTAAAAACCAAAATGCTCATTGATTGATTTCAAATACTCCCAGGCTCATTCTGGTTATAACCCACATACCTAATAATAAATAGAACCAAATCAGCTTTTGGTAATGGAGGAAAATACCATTTGTCTGGATGCTTGTTCCTCCCATCTGGCACTTCGCCAACTTGTACCAGGCAGATGGTGTGGAAGGCTCACTTACTCTGAATGAACTGCCGTGGATACAGCCTAAGTGACTTCCTAAGATCACATAGCAAGTCTGTGGCAAAGTCTGGAACACAGTCCAGCTTTCCCGACTCTTTGCCCAGTGTTCTCTCCACTGGGTAAGACTAGGCTACTATTCAGACTTAGACATACTGAAAGTCATATAAAGAAGTCTTGTTTCTTTTAATAGAAAAGAGCTATACTTGTAATTGCTACCCATAGGAACAAACAGTCTGGTTTATCACAGATAGCACTAATGTTTTCTGTCCAAATGTTCTGCCAGTGAATATACCAACTTAAATATAATGGAAGTCTAAAACTCCAATCAAATTAAAACACAAATTACTGAAAATCTTTGAAAGGCTGTCACCCCCAATTGGCACAAACAGGAACTCTTGATACCTGCCCTAGATGCAAAATAAAATTAGGACAAGATAAGGGTAATATTTGCTAAAGTAGCAAGGTACCCTGAGGGAAAGAGGCACAAGAGGTAGAATATGCCAGGCAAATCAAACCACTGCTAACATTTTACCCTCAGACCCAGATGGATACAGCCCAGGATGCATCACCAAGAGAAGCAGCCTCTCCATCCTCACCCCCAGCAATGACCAAATGCCATTAATGAGTTGGTAAGGCAGAGAGCTCCAAGCTCCTTAACTATTGACTAATATGCATAGCTGAACAATCGCTCTCTTCAGTAACTCAGAGCAACAATAATTTAAAATACATTATTAACAAATCAATGTCAAAAAGCCAAAAGCTTTTTAAAAACCCTAATTTCTCATAAACATACTACCTTATAATTGCTTTAGCAAAAAGAAATGGTTAAAGACCATAGAACTTCAGTTACAGTTTTGGTAAGGAAAAAGGACAATCCATTTTCTACATATATCAAAATTTTTCTCTCCCAATAAATTATGGTTTGGGAGGGAGTTGAACAAATTGGCAGCTACCAAAAATCTGCAGAGTATATTTAAGAGCATATAATTTTAAGTATTCGAATGGATCTATGACCTCAATGAATCAGGAGTCCCCCACCCACCCACCCACTCGATGATACAGACTGCAACCCATCCATGCCTGCCTATCTTGTACAATTCTCATCCATGTGCCCCCAAAAGTTTGCCACAGGGGTCTACCCAATTGATTGGAAGTCTTCCTTGCTTTCTCCTGTCCTTAAGAAGGTATCAGCAATAGAGCACTCTGCCAGTCCACCTTCCATGCCTCACTTACAAGAAGAAACAGTTAATATTTTTTAAATTACCAATAAAAATCTATTTAAAAAAGAAAAGATGGGCCTCTGTTGTTATGGGTCGCTTGGGGGCAGTAAAAATGTTTTGCAACTACCCAAAAGCAAACTATCCCACTCTCCTTTTCAATTCTAGGTCCAGAGTAATTATATCTAACTACTTATAGAATCTTGGGATTTAATAAAGAATTTTTTAGCAAATTTCTTAAAACTGCAAACTGTTAAACAATCATTGACTAAGTTCCTGTGGTTAAGGAAAAAAAAAGACTATGGAACCATGCTGAATATTTTCAAAAGTAAAGTAGCAGGGGGCAGCTAGGTGGCGCAGTGGATAAAGCACCGGCCCTGGATTCAGGAGTACCTGAGTTCAAATCTGGCCTCAGACACTTGACACTTACTAGCTGTGTGACCCTGGGCAAGTCACTTAACCCCCATAGCCCTGGGGAAAAAAAAAAGGTAAAGTAGCTAGAGTCCTGCAGTAGATCATACACCACTGGTTTCAGGCCTTAGCATCCACTCTGGAGACCAATGGTCTAGACAAAACAGTTTACATTCTTTGGCCTTTGTGGTTCACAATTATGTCATGTTGCCCCAGAGTCCAGACAAAGGTCACACTAAGCTAAAAGTAGCAGAATGGTGAAGCTGTAACTCAAATTAAGTCGAAAGTTACACATCATCAGATAAGTTTAATCATATAACAGTTAAGTTCAGAAGTATGCTTAGTCACTGATGCCAAACAAGGCATCAATCAACACCTAGTACACTATTAATGTGCTTAATCCTTCTTACTGAAGTAACCAGAAATGTTTAGCCTGAAGACAAGGGGGAAGAGAGGAAGGGGAAACTACAACTATGCTGAATTATCTGAAGGTCTATCGTGCCATAGAGGGGTTAACCAATTTGGCCCCAGAGGACAGAACCTGTTGCAAATTGGCAAATTTAGGCTTAATGATGGAAAAACCTTCCTAACAATGAGTTACCCAAAAGCAGAATGGACGCCTTCATGGTGGGCTCGCCATCACTGAAGGTCTTCAAGCAGAGAGTGAATGGATGGCTATAAGGTATAGGGTGGATCAAGTGGCTACTGAAGTCCGTTCCAACTCTTAACTTCTGTCCTTTTTCAATTCTACTTTTCCATTTGGAAGGGGCCAAAAAGAATCAAATGAAACAATCAGCACCAAGTTTGAGAAGCCAAATAATTTTTATTACAAAAGAAAACAATCCTGAAAAAAGACCTGTCCCTAATCAACACACTTATGCAGCACGAGGAACTGGAGTGATAAAACACAGTCCTTTCTAGGTTCCTATGTGCTAGCAATTGTACTATTAAGTACAGAGGATAGGAAAAAAGTACAAGGAGTTCTTGTCCTCAAAGAGATTGCCTTCTAACAGGGAAAAGCAGCATACAAATAATCTAGGAGAGATTTGCCACTGGGTAATTTAGAGCTCATTTAAGAGGGAAGGCACTAACATTTAGGAAGTGAGGCTTACCCTGGGATAACTTGTCCAAATTTTTCTTCCTCCCCTAACAGCACTCTTTTCTTCCCCCTTTTACTACTCTCTTACACTCAACTGACTGTAATGATTTATAATTAAGACACCAGGAAGTAAGAACTTACATCAGATCCATTTCATTAATACTGGTGGTTTGAAAAGTATTGGCTCAGGGGCAGCTAGGTGGCGCAGTGGATAGAGCACCAGCCCTAGAGTCAGGAGTACCTGAGTTCAAATCCAGCCTCAGACCCTTAACACTTACTAGCTGTGTGATCCTGGGCAAGTCACTTAACCCCAACTGCCTCATTAAAAAAAAAAAAGTATTGGCTCCCTTTGGATGCAAAGTACTTTCCTCAACAATCCAATGACAAACAGGGCAAGTATTATTATTTCCCCCCATTTTTTAACATATGAAAGCAGTTAAAAATAAGAACAAAACTTTTTGACCCTGTTAATAATTTCAGCAATTGCTTTATTTGAGATGGATAATTCTTGTGGAAAGCCAGGGGGTATGGTGGGTAGAATGCTGGTCTTGGAATCAGAAAGACTCATCTTCTTGAGTTCAAATCTGGCCTCAGATACTTGCTTGCTCTGTGATCCTGAACAAGTCACTTAACTCTGTTTGCCTCAGTTTCCTCATCTATAAATTTGCCAAGAAAACCCCAAATGGGGTCAGGAAGAGTCAGACACTACTGAAATGACTGACCAATCACAAAAGTCTTGTGGAAAATAGGTATGCCAGATGATAAGACAATCAGATGAATTCTGAATTTATTGGCTGGCTAAACTCAAAGAGCTGTAGTCTAGCATCATACAGAAGAATAAGGTATATACAGAATTTATGCTTGTCAACTTAATGGATGTGATTTGGGGGGGGGGGGTTGTATTTTTGCAGGGCAATGAGGGTTAAGTGACTTGCCCGGGATCACACAGCTAGTAAGTGTCAAGTGTCTGAGGCCGAATTTGAACTCAGGTCCTCCTGAATCCAGGGCTGGTGTTTTATCCACTGTGCCACCTAGCTGCCCCCAACTGATGTGATTTTTAAAAAATATATACTAATATATAATTGTTACAACAGAGAAGGTATAAACACACAAAAAAAGATTTTTAAAAATATTTTAGAGGTAAGAGTAGGAGAATTTGGTCCAATATTAACCATCAATTTACTTTAAATGTATCAACAAACCAGCAATTTGGAGGACACTGTGCTAAGGGATAAAATTATAAAGCCCTTGTCCTCAATGACCTACAAATTAATTAGAATAAGACATTAAAAATAAACACATTTCACATAAAATGTGATCAGTTTGCACACCAAGAAATAATTATCTAGGTGCTGTGAATCTTTTATTCCTTTCTTATCTTTACTAATTCCTATAAAATATTGTTACATAGAAAATTCAAATTAAATGTTTTCAAAGATATTCTTCCTATAACCACAAAGTACTTGATGTTTTATGTTCACAGGTAAAATATGGTATGTAATATTTCAAGATTTTACATGTAAGAGAGATAAAAGAAAACATTTTCCGTAAGTCACTTAGAAAATCTCCTCTCCTAAAGAAAAGCATTACTGACAGTCTCTCCCCAGAGCTTGAATACTATTGAATAGCTACCCCCCCCAGCTTTATCATCTTCCCCACTGAGATATGCTAAATTTCTTTAATCAATAGAAAGTCTCATGATTTAGATCAAAATTAGAAGTATTTTTAAGAAGTCAAATCACTGACAGTTGTCAGAAGATCTGATTGAACAATATTGTAAACTGGTATGGCCTAGAGTTACTTTATACTACAATTGAGTGTAAGAGACCTATATTTTTAATTTTTTAAATTACCTTTCCCTCAATCAAATAATTGTAATCTATATACCAAAAACACAGTACAAATCTTTCCTTCTTCATTTCTGACTCCAACCACTTGACAAGTCCTGTCAATTTTACATGAATGAATGAATGAAAAAGCACTTAATTATTTGCCATATGCAAAGCACTGGGGATATACATAGAAAAATAAGACAGTCTTTGCTCTCAAGGAATTCACATTCTAATGAGGAAAACAAGGAATACTGAAGGTTTCAGTTGTAAGTCGGATGGAAATGTCCTTAGCTTGCAATGGCCAAAAAAGAAATTGCTAATATATCTTCTTTAATGTTACTTCCACTAATAAAATCACATCTATTTCTGATGTTGAGAAACATTTACCAGTGCTAAAGACTCTGGTAGAGAAATGGTTCTTTACTTGTTCATCAGTAGTCATGCTTGCTGAGGAAGCAGGGGCTACAGCATCCCCCAAAACCGTGTCCATGTTGCGTCCCCACTGGAGTTGCTCTCCTCAATGAGGGTTACAGGGGCTAGCTGGTCTAGAAGCTGAATCAATGGTCTGAAGGGGTGCTGCCATTCCAAAAATGCCTGAGATGACTTTCCCAAGGGTAAGCAGGTGGTCAGAAAAGAAAGTAGGCCCCCTCTCCACAAGGCTTGCTAGGCTGGTGGTCTGTGAGGTCCTGATACTCTTAGGGCTCCAAGATCCAGGATCCTGGCTGGTCTTCATCATGGTCTGAAGGTAGGTTGTGGTCAAAGGGGGACAAGGAGGTTTAAGACTTGTCTAACACATGCTCCCTTTTCTCTTCCCCTCACAGTGCCTTACTGATCAGCTTAGGCCGGCTGGCTTGCCCTTGGAGAGCATACATGCACAATACCTATTAGACCCATCTCCTCCTTTACCCTTCCACAGTCACCAACCTGGCTCAGCATGATGTTCAGGAGCAGCCTGGTATAGTGGAAAGGGCACTGGACTTGGAATAGGAGTTAAAATAGGAATTTAAACTAGGTTTAAATCCTGACACTAACTTTGTAACTACAAGAAAATCATTTAACCTGTGTCTCAGGTCCTATATCTGTAAAAAGCATGGATAATTAGTGTAGTTCTTCCCTCACAGAACTGTTATGAGGACTAAATGACAGCATATGGCAGAGGTGTCATATTCCTGGTCCAGATAAGAACATCCAGAACCAGATTAAAACATAATTGGAGGGGAATCTAGGTGGCGCAGTGAATAAAGCACCGGCCCAGGATTCAGGAGGACCTGAGTTCGAATCCGGCCTCAGACACCTGACACTGGCTATGTGACCCTGGGCAAGTCACTTAACCCCTCATTGCCCCGAAAGAAAAAAAAAAGAAAAAACTGTATTCTAGAAGTTTTCAAAATTTCATGATAAGCTAAATAAGATAAATGTATGGAAAAGATAAGTATATTTTTAAAATATACTGTTACCTTAGGCAAGTTCATTAACCTACCTCGAACTCAATTTCCTCAACTGCAAAATGAAAATGATAGTACACATAGTACCTATCCTCACAGAGCTGGGAAAAAGTTATTCAGAAACATTATATATGAAATATTCTATATTCAGAAGCATTATATAAATGTCAAGTAAAATGTCATATAAAAAAATGCTGAAACTCAAAAATAGGAGACAACAAAAATTAGAATTTTAATAATATTCAGCTGTTCCTCAGGAAGCACAAATTATCCTTCAGAATATGTAAGATGGGTAAAATGTAATCAATTTAATTAAAAATATAATTGTAAACTGCTATAACAAGATATCAGAATAATATGACTACCATAGTGATACAAAGGTAATTAGGTCTTTATGTCTCCCCTGGCCTCTACCTGAGTGCTGTGCAAATATTAGCTACTTAATACAAATATATTAAAGTTAAATAACATCATCTAGTTTCAAGATTACCAACTGTGTGGTGACTAAAATTGTAACTGGATTATATATACTAACTATATGTGTGTGTGATTTATTTTTACTGTAGCTTCTTATACTAGATGGAAGAATATCCACCACTCAAGTTCTAGTTTTGCTCTAAAGCTAGCAAGACAAACTTGGAGGGGTAGCTAGGTGGCGCAGTGGATAGAGCACCAACCCTGGATTCAGGAGGACCTGAGTTCAAATCCCGCCTCAGACACACACACTCTTTAAAAGATTTTTTTTTTAATCTGTAGGATTCAACAAATCAAATCACCTGAGACTTTGGGATAAGGTCCTGATGAAATAAAAATTAAATTGTTGGGGGGCAAGCTAGGTGGCTCGGTGGATAGAGCACTGGCCCTGGAGTCAGGAGGACCTGAGTTCAAATCCAACCTCAGACACGTGACACTTACTAGCTGTGTGACCCTGGACAAGTCATTTAACCCCAACTGCCTCACAAAAAAATTAATTAATTAATTAATTAAAATTAAATTTTCCAAGCAAGAAGAAAATAAAGAATGGAAATAATTAAAACATCTGTTGGAAAAAATTAAAACATCTGTTAGAAAAGCTAGTTTCTTAAGTTAAAAAAAAAGTCTATAGTCCAGGAGTCCCCAACATTATTGTGAAGAGTTACTTTTCATTTCCTTATGAAAGCTTAAGAGTATTTTACAGTAATTCTAACAAGAGTTTGAGGAAACAATAAATTGCTGACAGTGAGCTAATTTCCTAAGTAAGAAGGAAAGGGGAAGCTGACAGTCAAGCAGAGTGGTAGGAGCCTCCCTAATAGGAAATACAGCAAATTGCAGAGAAAAAAAAGCAGAATGCAGACTGATCAGAGTAGGGGCTTTGAATCATATACCAAATGCTCCCAACAACAATATACTACTCTTACTTGTACATCTCAGACAAGTATTATTTTCTCATTTTTGCAGATAGCTGAATTGAAGTCCAAAGAATTTAAGTGATTTGGTCCAAGGTCATTGCCCATCAGTATGAGTATTTGGCATAGACATAGGTCCATCCAATTCTATGTTCTAACCTGTGCACTTGGTCTTTCCTGGGAATATGATTATGACACACTCTATTGAATGGTTACAGATCTCTTCCTAGAAGTTCTGCAGTATTCTGGGACTTGATGCCATACACAAATAGGGGCATATGAAACACCTTACCAATACCAGGGAACCCCTCTTTAACTTGAATTCTACTCACCTTCCTATATCACAATGGCAAACCTTTTGTAAGCTAATGTTTTAGGCCTCACCTAATATGTATGATCAGAAGGCTTTTAAACTGTTATTTCTGTTCTTACATCTTTCAAGAAATCTTAAATGACCTTGAAATAACAAAGAGAGATACTTTATAGGAGGCAACGTTTTATGCTGCTGGATTAAATGCTTTTTCATAATCAACAATGAGCAGAGTGGGACTGTATTATTTTCTACATAGAATATCACCAATTCATTCCAAGATCTTCACACCTCTCTTAAGAGAGCCTAAAATCACATTCAATTTCTAGGCTGCCATGTCATACTGCTGACTCCTGCTGAGCCTAAGTCTACAAATACTTCCAGATCCTTTTCAGATGAACTACTGTTTAACCATCATGTACTTGCAAAGCTGAATTTCTGAGCCTAAGTATAAGTTTTGACATTTACTTCTATTAGCTTTTATCTTGTCCAATTTAGAACAATATTCCGGCCTGTTTTTGAATACTGCCATCTACTGTATTAGCTATCCCTCCCAATTTTGTGACCTCTGTAAACTAGATAAACATGCCATCTATATGGTTATCCAAGTCACCAATAAATAAATATGCAATAAAAGGATTCAGATTGTGAGGAACATGGGCTGAGCACCATATTCCGCAGCAATTTTGCAGCCTGCCCACACCAGATCTAAATTACAGCCTCCCAATTCTCACTGAGATATATCAGGTTCCATCAGCTTTCCCCCGTGCTCTGAATCCTGCCCTGCATGAACTTTTTTCTACTAGTCACTCTTGTAAAGTACACAGCCCACTTTTTCCCTTTATTCCCTCCCTTCAAAAGGCAAGTCCACTTGAAGCCCACGAGAAATCTGTAGTTTCTAATCCGAACACCTGTACTATAGAAACAGAACTGCCATTTGTTGGATTCCTTCTTTCTCCTCTCTTGCCCATGGTAAACATTAATTCTTCTTAAAAAACTACCTTTTCTGATTCCCAATCCTCTCCACAAACAGTTTTCATCTTTACCTGTACAGGGTCTACAGAAGAATAATATAGAATCACAGAATACCAGAGCTAGAAATAATTTCAGAGGTCATCTAGTCCATTTCTCTAACTTTACAGATGAGGAAACTAAGGCTCAGAAAGGGAAGTTGCTAAATGACCAAGATCACAATTTAGTGAGTAGCCAAGTCAGGACATGAATCCAGGTCTTGTGACTTCCAATGCAGTATTTTTCCCACTAGCAATGTGGAAACCAGCATGTATACAGTAATTTTAATGAGGAATCTATATTTTCAAATACTCCCAGCACCATTTCTGAATCCCTTAATCAGCTCTTTCCGCAGCTTAATCTACATCTATAAGCACCGACATTTCCTCTACAAACAAGTATCAGAACATTTATAAATTATCTTGGAAGTAAGAGTGAGAAATCTACAAACTCTTAAACCAAGAACATTTGACCATGTTATCTGAGACCTTTCCTGTTAGAAGAGATAACTTATACATGAAACAAAGCTGAAGATGACAATCAACCCGTGTTTTTGAAGCACTTTTGTGCTTTCATATGTCCATTTCTGTTAGAACTAGCTAAGTCCTAGATAATCTTACCAAAACAAGTTAAATAAAGACTCCCCAAAATCTTTCATAGAGATTTATTTTTACTGTAGCTTCTTATACTAGATGGAAGAATATCCACCACTCAAGTTCTAGTTTTGCTCTAAAGCTAGCAAGACAAACTTGGAGGGGTAGCTAGGTGGCGCAGTGGATAGAGCACCAACCCTGGATTCAGGAGGACCTGAGTTCAAATCCCGCCTCAGATACTTAACACTTACTAGCTGTGTGACCCTGGGCAAGTCACTTAACCCCAACTGCCTCACCAAAAAAACAAACAAATAATATGCTCCAACATCAAAAGTTGTTTCCAAAAAACAGTGATACAAATAATATACTATGTCTAAGAATCCAATACAGAGGGGCAGCTAGGTGGTGCAGTGGATAAAGCATTGGCCCTGGATTCAAGAGGACCTGAGTTCAAATCTGACCTTAGACACTTGACCCTGGGCAAGTCACTTAATCCTCATTGCCCTTAAAAAAAAAAAATCCAATACAGAGTTTCAGAAAAGCAAGGGCTATGGTATAAATACCTTTAAGTGCTGAAGTAGCAAGAAATATGTCAGAAAACAAACCATGTTCCTGGGATTCTTACAGAATGAGAATCTTAGACTTAGAGCTTGAGAATTCTCCCTACAACATTCAACAAAATTCAAATTTAACAAATATACATAAAACACTTATAATGCTATAATATGCAGCTGGACAGACAACTTATAGTAGTCCATCAATACAATACAATACAATAGGTATAGACTGCAGAGGGACAATTAGTTGGGCCCAGAATTGAACAGGAAGAGAGAAGACTGGAATGCATCTAAGGAATTACAATGACTTCAATGACCCCAAGTCTTACTATCCCTGAAACAAGAGCTCATTTTAAACTTTAATTTTAACTAGAGAAACTGCATGGTGCAGTGGGTAAAGCTGACCTCAAAGCCAGGAAGACCTGGGCTGAAGATCCATCTCTGGCACATATTAGCTGTGACCCCAGACAAGACACTCAACCTCTGAGTGCTCTAGGCAGCTTCAAAGGAATGAGTGTCAAATTCTAGAGAAGCCAAGAGGAATTGTGATCAAGGTTACATGGAGAGGGATTCAGCTTTGAGAGGAGTACAGAGACCTTTTCAGTGAAGATGCTGAGAAGTGTTGAAGAACACAGGAAAGAGCTGAGGAAGCTCAGTCCAATCATCTACTACAAATATTACATATGTCCACTCACATAAACATACACATGCACGCGCGCACACACGCACACGCACACACACACACACACACACACACACACGTCTGTGTATTCATCACCACCACTCCTTCCCCCCCAAGAAGAAATGATCTTGGGGAGATGAAAGGAAGAATTTTGGAGTAGTCCCTGGGACTCAGGACCTTAGGAAAGAAGAGAGGGAGTTAAAAAGGGTAAATTACAGGAGTTGTTGAGCAGCAAGCTGCACTCAGCTGAGATAGCTCACCACAGATTTATAGTGGTTAAATTATTTTAATTGTGTGTTCTTATTCAACCCAGGGATGGAGAGCTCAGATTCTGAGGGTTATACAGAGATAAGCACTCCTACAGTAAAAATCGAGGGGGCAAAAACTCTAGGATAGTAGCCACAAAAGCATATAGGGTATGGAGGAAAGTGAACACAGATTATAAAGTAATGATGGGTCAAGGATCAAAAGGTCATGATGGAGGTAAAGAAAAGAGTATGTGTGAGAGATGGAGGAGACAGAAGATTACATAGCGGAATTTTAAAACCACAGGTCTTAGAAGATGATGGAGTCAACAATGATTTGTAGATACAGTAAGATGGAGAATGACATAACTAGACTGGAGAAGGTAGAAGAACTGTATGGGCAAATTATTAAAAATTCATCAGTATAAATAGCAAAGTCCTTGAGCCTGACAAAAGGAGATGGTATGGACAACAAGACCAGGAGAAAGATGGTATTAGTCACTGAGAAAAGCGGATATATATCTTGGAGGGCAACAAAGAAGGTAAAAGGTGGACTAAATACACTGCATGAACCGACTCAGAAGTTCTCAGGGAAAGCCAATTTACTTATGTATAAAGTGTGATGTAGACACTGAATGGGCAGATCACTGGACTGATTCATAGCTAGATAGAGTTAGAAAACTCACCTTCTGACAAGTTTACTAGTATCCCACAGACTAAAATGTTAGGAAATACTATAGTAGTCCAAGCTAACCTATGCCTACATGGCATGGATATACTGAGGTAAAGACTGGTGAGATCATGTCAGTGAGAAAAGTTGACATGACTATTTTGTGTAAATAATTCATTCTAAAATTAACCAAAAGGCTCTTTCCAAAGTTATTTTCCCAATTATTTCCCCAAACCAAAATGGCATAAAAAATTAAATGTTAGAATAAAATTAGACTAAAGAGACCAGATGAAATCTAAACTCTGTTTCAGCTTAAGAACATTTCTGCCCACCGATATCGTCTTATTACTTATCAAATGTAGCATTTTAATTAGAGATTTAACAGCTTGAGATCTAGCCATGAGGTCAGAGAAACTCAGTTCAGGTCTCATCTCTGACACGTCCTGGTCGTGTGACAGTGACCAAATTACAGACTCTCTCAGTGCTCTAGACAACTCCCTAAAACTATGAGAAGCAAACTATAAAGAGGATTACAACCTGCATTGGTAGAGAGTTTCCTTACCTGGGAGTTCCCTATGTCAATGAAACCACAGGTCTGGTTTCTTAAAGTCTGACAAGTCTTTTACACAAAGTAAATCGGAGATTTATTATCCTCACTTTACATTAATACAACACAACAAAAATCACCCCAGTTTTAAAATTAATTTATAATCATAAGATTAATTAACTTGTCTTAACCTCACTTAAATTTATTTTATGCACTTGTTTTAACTGTATTCTACATGTCAGGTAAGTAAAGTGACAAACTTGTAAGTAAAGTGACAAACTCAAGTCTCAGAAGGAAATTAAACAAAGTCTAATTTTTTTTAAACTATGAGCAGGTATTAACTTTAATAAAACTTGCCTAAGTATCTCTTTAGTCTATTTGTTGTACTTAGTGATATCAGAAGCCTACTATCAATAGGCTGCTACTAACTGTAGAAAGAGCTAGTGAAAGATTTTAGTTTTTGAATGATAGAACCTATTTGCAAAATGAGGTAACAACCCTAAGGAACTCCATAATTAGCTAAATTCTACTTACTTGAAACAATTCAAAATGACCTAAATTAAAAAGTGAGGTTGACTCTGCTGAAGATATTTACAATAGGTAAACTAAGTAAGTCCTTTCTGTACAAGCAAAATGTTTCCACAAGGTCCATCTAATGATATCTACTGGTTATCTTTTCTACTTTTCTTAGGTACGAAGGTGATCCACTTATCTAGTTCTTAAACCAAGATACAAGTCACATGAAGTTGAACACAGCAGGGAGAACTTCAAATTCTTCTTAATCTTCTGTAAATATATTTAAATAGAAAATATTTACAAATCAAATGATAACCATTTGGGGGGGAACAGAGATACTGCTTCATCAATTGTGATTTCAAGCTTACCCGTATCTGCTCAGTAGAACTACTGCTCAGTTCATCACCAGATTCTGAATCTTGATGGATTCTTTCTGAACCTTCGCCTGCTGAATCACAGGACTGTTCATGAGAAAAGCTGGTTTTCTCTATGTCGATGAACTCTGGACCTGAAAAGTGACCAAATAAGTGTGTCCTACTCTGACCGGAAACCTTAGGAGACTGTGAGTCACTGTTAAATTTCCCATTGTTGGGGGCAAAGTCTAGACTTAGACTGACAGTCTGACCTGGGCTATTATTTGGTCCAAAGTTCTGATTAGCATCACGAACCAGACCTGTTACTTGAATAGATGATGACTTCCCAAAACTTGAAAGCTCAGGTGATTTATTCACATTTTCTGTAGATCTCTGAATCATTTTTGTGGAATTATTTAGTAGTCCGACTGCAGGTTTAATAGGTGGCATTAGTGCTTTGCGACCTACTTCTTTAACATACTGTGCTGGAACATAAAAAGGCTTGGAATTCTCATCTGGTTTGACTTGCCACCAGTCATCATTTGTCTTTTTCACCAAGATATACCGCTCTCCTTGTTTTATCACAATCTTTTTGTCTTTTGCTTCATATTCATAATCATACTCCACTTCAATATATACTTGTCCTGGAATGGTCCTCCCGCCTCTGTCAGCCATTTTTCTTCAGTATCATTCACCTCTCCAGAAAAAAGACACACATTATGACTTCTGAAGGTCTGGGCTCAGGAAGGCTATTTTTGTTTTAAAAGAGAATAGGGAAAAAAAATGTTAATATATAGCCTAGCAAACACACAAGCACATCATAATTCAAGTCACTTAATGAATGTTGTATATTTATCTCAAACTCCAAAAATGTAGTAAGTTAAATATATGGGTGGGTGTGGGTATATAACATCTAAGTACATATTGCACACTAAATCAGGATGAAACTATACTTTCAAACAAAATTTTATACCTATGTACACCTAGAGAACTAAGAAAAGACAGAAGATAAGCTAACCACTTAGGACATGGGTATTATGTTCTGTGAGGAAAAAGCGGTTCTTAACTTTTTTTGTGTCATGGATCCTCCTGGAAGTCTAATGAAGTCTATGGCTCCCTTCTCAGACTAATGTTTTTAAATGCATACAAAACAACATGGAATGTCAAAGGAAACCAATTACACTGAAATATCTATCAAAATATTTATTTTTTTAAAAAAAGGTCACAGACCCCAGGTTAAGAAACCCTGCAGCAATAGTGTATTATGCCTATGACCATTTAAAGATCATCTTGGGGGCAGCTAGATGGCACAGTGGATAGAGCACCGGCCCTGGAGTCAGGAGTACCTGAGTTCAAATCTGGCCTCAGACACTTAACACTTACTAGCTATGTGACCCTGGGCAAGTCACTTAACCCCAATTGCCTCACTAAAAATAAAAAAAAAAACAAAAACAAAAACAATAAAGATCATCTTGGAATGTGATCAAGGAAATGAAAGGATGGAGAGGGGATTTGGGATTATGATCAAGCCCCAATTTCTAGAACTGGAACACATTCTCAATGTTCTTGGATATAAATATTTGGAATTTGTCACTTTCTTTTCAAGAAGAATGAGGACATGTGTGTCTTTTGAAGGAATGATTCATTATGGATTATACATGTTAAGCTTCTTAATATAACCAAAAATCAACACTATCATTAAAAGAGAGAAAAGAAAACTGTTCATAGCTTGCTTGGTTGTCCCCTACCTCTGGAGGACCTCTTCAAACTTTTTGGACATATTTATATACAAATGTAAACTCCTAACCAACGGCAAGTTGTTTTCTGCTAGAAAATATTAGAGGCTTTCCATGGAAAAACCTGTTAGCTATACTGTTATTAGGCTTAAGAAACCTAATATTCGGGGCAGCTAGGTGGTGCAGTGGATAGAGCACCAGCCCTGGAGTCAGGAGGACCTGAGTTCAAATTTGAACTCAGACATTTAACACTTACTAGCTGTGTGACCCTGGGCAAGTCACTTAACCCCAATTGCCTCACCAAAAAAAAAAAAAAAAGAAAGAAAGAAAGAAAAGAAACCTAATATTCATTCTTCTTTCCACACTAGCTCTAATATGTTTCAGTAAGTGCTAAAATGAAATATTCAAACACACTGATTAGAGAACGTTGTCACTGTTAGTGTTTGAGACAATCCCAAAATATAACCACAGAATCCAAACCAGTTTGAGGGTTTCAGGAACCCCTCAGAGAAACCCGACAGTCCCAAAGAACCCACCAAGGAAGTAGAAGCAATGCTGAGAGCAGTCTAGTCCCAAGGACATGAGACTTCATAAATTACTTGTATTCCTAGGAGTCTTTGGACCCTGTCAAATCCATAAAACTACTACAAGGATTCCCACAGCCTTAGAACATGATGAAGGTACCTGAAAGCTGAGATGAAGGGGTTTGCTAGAGCCAGCTAGAACTGGTTCCAGCAGACTGATTTTCAGTGTGAACATTTACATTTCTTCAACCAGCCAATACTATAAATCAGCACTTGACTTATTGTTTTGTGGATTGTCTAGATCTAAAAAGTCTAAATGAAGAAAATGTTAAAAATGAAAATTAAACTTAAAAGTGGGTCTTGGGTACATCATTCCCCCTGAAGAGCCAGTTGTCAAACATTTACCAGAATGCCCCCACACACACACACACACACACACATGTTGAGAAGTACTCAAGGCCATTTGCATAAAAATCTTGTTGCCCAAGTTTGCATCAAGACATGCAGAATGAGGGGCAGCTAGGTGGATAGAGCACCGACCCTGGAGTCAGGAGCACCTGAATTCAAATCCGGCCTCAGACACTTAACACTTAACTAGCTGTGTGACCCTGGGCAAGTCACTTAACCCCAATTGCCTCACTAAAAAAAATTTTTTTAATTAAAAAAAAAATTTGGGCAGCTAGGTGGCGCAGTGGATAAAGCACTGGCCTTGGATTCAGGAGGACCTGAGTTCAAATCCAGCCTCAGCCATTTGACACTTACTACCTGTGTGACCCTGGGCAAGTCACTTAACCCTCACTGCCCCTTAAAAAAAAAAGACATGCAGAATGAATACATCAGAACCAGAATGCTTCCTGAGTATTAAAATGAAAGGCCATTAATAACTTTCCACACTTTAATTATTAAATATATTACCACAGTATGTTTAGTACACAAAGTGACATTCCTTCTCCTAGATGGGTTATTCTCTTCTGTGTTAAATCTAAATCATGTGACTCAGGTGTTCTAGGAGATTAGTAACTAACAGACTAATAATAATAATAATAATAACTAACTAACAGACTCTTCTAGAACAAATATTAAATTACTGCCAGAATTTCAGGTTTTGTCAGCATTACCAACATTTAAGGTTTTTGTTTATATGACTCTAGGCATACCAAAACCCCTCTGAGCCTCAATGTCCTCATCTGTAAAGAAAGGATGATAATTGTACTACCTACATGAGGGAATTGTTGTATGAGAAACCCTTTATAAACTGTATATCATTATATAATTGTGAACTATTATTAGTAATAGTTGTGACAGTATTACTACCAATGATACCAATTAACAATAATAAATTCCAGAAGATATAGTTCTAGGATTGATGTTTAAACTTAAAAAACATGAGTAAAATTTTAAGATAAATAAATTGAAAGGCACAGAGATTTTTAAAAGAACTTGCCTTAGAGGGAAAAAGAGATGAGTACAATAAACCAGTTGGAATAAGAAAGACGGGGGGGAAAGAATTTAAACATATAAGAGAAAAATAAGTTTAACATCTAAAACTGGAAAATGGGAGATAAGAATATGCTTTCTCAAACTAAAAATAAGCCTTGCTTTTCACATCACTTATATGAACTGCACATTAAGTATTCTATTTTCAACCCAGCTCTTATATAAACATAAGCATAAAAATCATTAAGAAAAATTTTTCTGTTTCATCACATTCATCCACCACCTCAATTTAATCACTGTAGTCACATCATCTTTCTCAACTGACATACAAAAAGACATAAAGTAACCCATATTTGTTCACTATTATGTCTAACAGTGATATCAGTAATAAGATTTCAAGAGCATTAACTGTATGATGTTAACCATGTAAAAGAAATGGGAAAAAAGCCAAATTTTTAAACTGTTGAAAATATGCCAATTTTTCCACATGCCCTCAGGGATTTTAATCTAACCTGATCACTAAGCATTTTAATAAATACTATATAGGATATTAAGTTCTGAATCTGTAAAAAGAAATATTGTGCTCTTCCAGTGGGTAAAGCAGCTACAGTATATGAGATTATAATCCTAATGTTCCTACTGACAAACGATACTCATGAAGAAACCGAAATGAAAATATGTAACTTGCCCAAAGACAAAGGCTAAGAACAGAAAACAACTTTTGACCTTGCATATTTATATTTCTTTCTTAATTGACTGATGGGGTTTTTTCCCATATCTATTCCAAAAATAATGCCTATTACCATTACTCTATCCATCCATGCTCCTGAATACTTTTGTCAACAACTCTACAATTCTGACCATACACAGAAAGCATTTGGCATATATTCCCTAACCTAGATCACAGCCTTGCAACCTTCAACTCTGAATACACAGAGACCCTTCCCTGGTTTCCTAAGACTTTAACTGCTACTGTTCTATGATTTCTGTCGTGTTCAACTCTTTGTCATCTCATCTGGGTGTTTTGTTTTGTTTTTTAGTGAGGCAATTGGGGTTAAGTGACTTGCCCAGGGTCACACAGCTAGTAAGTGTTAAGTGTCTGAGGCCGGATTTGAACTCAGGTACTCCTGACTCCAGGGCCGGTGCTTTATCCACTGCGCCATCTAGCTGCCCCCAAATCTGGGGTTTTCTTGACAAAAATACTGGAGTGGTTTTCCATTTCCTTCTCCAGCTCATTTGACAGATGAGGACACTGAAGCAAACAGGGTTAAAGTAAGACTTGCCCAGAGTCAGATAGCTAGTATGTATCTGAGGCTGGATCTGTACTCAACCAGATGAGTATTCCTGACTCTAGACTCACTATTCTATCCACTACACCACCTAGCTGTCCCTTAACTGGTCTACATACACCAAACTGTGCAAGCGAAAAAAAAACAAAAAAAATTTGACATGATACACATAGAAGAACTCTATCTCTGCGTGACATAAATAGCTTTCCTGAACTGATTAATGAATAAGTTCTTTCACATTTCTATGGTGAACAATAGAATATGACATTAAAGAATGTTTTGTCCTATCATTTTTTCTTTATGCACCACCCTCAGGACCCAGGCATCTCCCTGCAAAAAAATCCCTGAGGCATAGTGAGAAAAGGATATTTGTCCTGATGAAAAAGTTCAAGTAGGTTTTGTGTGAACCAGCAACTTTCTTTTCATCTTGAGCTCAGTTATTAGCTGTTGTTAGCAACACATTACTTTTTTCCACCCAAGCTATTGCAAGGGAAAACAATGTTCTAAGTAACAGAATCACAGAAATTTGGAGTTTAAAAGAAGCTGAGATATCATCTAAGCAAAGTCCTTAATGATACAGAAGTTTCCTTCCCAAAGGTTAGTTAACCTAAGGCAGGCACCCAGGCCAGCCATCTCTTCATTTTGCACACAGCTACACTCCTAGGGACTGCATCATGTCCCTCACATTGAATACTAGGACTTAGTACTATATCTGGCACATAGCAGGTACCTAATAAATGCTTATTCCTTTCCTTCCTGATCTTGAAAACAAAACACATGGTTCTACTTGGTTCTAGACTGGGCTTTTCCCCCCATATCAACAACCTCCCCAAGTCTGACGCTAATATACAAAACTCACAATCTTCCCCTCACCTCAGGAAACAAGATGCCTACTTACAATGAGATTTTTAAATTGTAGAAACCAATTCCAAATGTAAAGGGACTTATATGTATTATATTCTTCACTTTAAATCAATTAGCCAACAAGTATTTATTTAGTATTTACTATATTCAAGGCACAAAGAAGCTCTGGGGATCAGAAGAAAGTCAAAAGCTCCTACCCTCAAGAAGCCTATTTTGTCATAATTTTGCTAGACTCACTGATTTCATTATCCTGCATGGTCAGGGTGTACTCAGCTTTGGCTTTCACATTTTCACATAATGAAGGCATGGGCCACTTTGTACTAAGGGATCCCTTTCTTCAGGGCCAATACTGAATAACAATATTTGGCTTTCTTGTTTACAAACATTTACAACACTGTTAGAAGGTTGACAGTGTTATTATCATCCACATGTTACAGATGAGAAAACTGAGGCTTGAGGGAGGTTAAATGACTGACCCAAAGTCACATACTTTAGTGTCAGATCAGAAATTTGAACCAAAATGTCCTGACTCATTTTCCACTATCCCATGGTGCCTAAGGTAACCATCTTTCCCTCTTCAGATCCTCAGCACAGAACGACAGTGTGCCCAATAACAGAGATTACCCACCATGCCACCTCTCTTGACTCTTCTGTTTACATCTGAAAGTTCCTGCTCAGCTCTGCACATTTCATCAAAAATGACTGATGTCCTCTATTCCATTACAGATCCTTCCCCCATCACTACCATAGGTTTATAATGAGTTCTGTAGAATGAATTACAGTGCTAAGTCCATATTTCTTGACTTTTGGAATATTAGATTTTAAGTCCCCTCTTGTTCATAACAGATACTGTCAGGTCCTGTGTGATCTGGATTGTGATGAAATGGGAACCAGAAGGGAAGCAACTAACAGAAAAGTAGCTTCACATGGGCCAAATTGTTCTTGAAGGCAACAAGGACATCAAAGTCTAACAGTGCTGGTGAGCTGCCCTGAGCACATTGGTCTTTCAATCTCAATGCCTCCCTGCTAGGTTTCTCTAAGTGTGCTCCCATTCTCTCCCACTAAAACTATGTCTATTTCTATGAAAGCTCCCTTTTTGTGGTTAATTTTTTATCTTTAGATTGCTAGAAAAATAGGGGGGCAGCTAGGTGGTGCAGTGGATAAAGCACAGGCCCTGGATTCAGTAGGACCTGAGTTCAAATCCGACTTCAGACACTTGACACCTACTAGCTGTATGATCCTGGGCAAGTCACTTAACCCTCATTGCCCTGCAAAATTAAAAAAAAGAAAGAAAAGAAAAAGAAAAATAGGTGTGTGTATGTGTGTGAAATCCATGCGTGTGTTTGTTTTCAAAAATTAAATCATTTTTTGCCAGGAAAAAAAAGAAACTATGTGTACTGTCAGGAGGATATGACACATATTTATGTGGGCTGTGATGCTTTATTACTGTATCTGACATATATTGAATAACTGTGACGTTATTATCATTCTTGCCATTTGCCTTAACATTAAGCAAATGTTTTATATTTAAGAATTAATGGTATCTCCTATACATGCCAAAATACTTATTGTTCTTTTTGTAGCAGCAAAGAACTGGAAACAAAATAGATGTCCTTCAACTGGGGAACAGTTAAACAAATTATGGTAGATGAACATAAAGGAACATTACTGTAAGATGATGAATATAGAAAATCATGGAAAAACATACACAGTGATTACAACAATGTAAAGAAACAATGTAAGTCACAAATTGATCAAAAGTTAATGCTAAAAAAAAAAGTTAATGCTACAAATACAAAGAATAATCATGGTCTCCAAAAGGATATATGAGGGGGCAGCTAGGTGGTGCAGTGGATAAAAGCACCAGCCCTGGATTCAAGAGGACCCAAGTTCAAATCCAGCCTCAGGCACTTGACACTTACTAGGTGGTGTGACCCTGGGCAAGTCACTTAACCCTCATTACCCCCCCCCAAAAAAAAGCATATATGGGAAGATGCCCAATCTTTATTCCTTTGCAGAGGTGAGAGGTCTACAGGTGTGGAATATTGCATCTATTTTCAGAATTTTTTGAAGTATATTGATGGGTAGGGACAAGAGAATCATTGATACTAAGGCCTCAATTGTTTTGGCTTGAGAAGTTGTGACAAAGATCAAAGGAACAGTTAGATAAGAAGCAGAAGAAAAAGCAAAAATGTAACAGACAATGGGTTCCAAAAAATGTATAGAGAATGATTGTGGCCTTCTTAAACATGGAAGGCATCAACATTGCTTGTGTTTACAAAACTTCTGTCTGTTCTCATATAATCATAATTTTTAGGGATAGGGGCTGGACCAATGACTTCACTTATATATGGAACTCCTGGATAAGGAAATCTTTCTACCAGTACATGTTGGCCCTTTTTCTCTAATGTATAGTCTTAGAGATTATCCAGAACATCAAGAGGTTAAGTGACTTGCCCAGAGTCATAAAGCCAGTAAGTATAAGTCAGATTTTCCTGGTACTGAGGCCAGATATCAATCCATTATGCTACATTGCCTCTTCAGTTAAAAAAAAAAAAGATAATTTTTATTGAATCAAATATATAAAACTGTTGCTTCTTGCTTTAGTTCTAGAATCTTCTTTCAGATTATGCTGAGCACTAATACTCTCACAGCCACAAATGTTTTCCAGTAGAGTGACTCAGTATTTTTCTTTCTAATATCACATTTCCCTTCAATATCCAAACATATCCCATACTCACCACCACCTCCCATTCCTACACCCACCTTCATGTTCATCTCCCACACTCACAACTGTCCAAAAAAACCCAATGCCATCATAATGTTTTGCAAAACAACTACCTAGATTGTCTGTATTTGGTTACCACCATCCTCAAAGCACTGCACACCTGTCACACTGCAAAAAGGATCATTCCTGGCACCTTGCTTCCTAAAGTGCCTTTTAATCCTGTTCATGCCAGGCTTATCCTTTATAAATAATTCAGCCAATCAGAAAAGCATTTATTAGGCGCTTCTTACATGGAAAACCCTGATGGGGGCATGCGACGGGCAAATAACTAGATGTTGTTGTTGTTTGTCCTTCATTCTCTGAGAGGACCATGACATCAGGATGGCAAGCTACAACATCAGTATCGCTGGAAAGGGCCCAGGATGTTTAAGGCAATTGGAGTCAAGTGACTTGCCCAGGGTTACACAGCTAGTAAGTGTCTGAGGTATCATTTGAACCCAGGTCCTCCCAACTTCAGGGCCAGCGCTCTACCCACTGCCCCAGGTAGGAGATATATACAAAGCAGATGGAAGTGATTAGAAAAGGGAGATACTGGCAGCTATAAGGATTGGCTCAGTGGATAGAGTGCCATACCTGGAGTCAGGAAGATTCATCTTCCTGAGTTCAAATCTGACCTCAGACACTTACTAGCTGTGTGACCCTGGGCAAGTCACTTCACCCCATGTGCCTCAGTTCCTCATGTGTAAAATGAGCTATAGAAGGAAGTGACAAACCACTCCAGTATCTCTGCCAAGAAAACCCCAAATGGGGTCACAAAGAGGCAGATACAGCTGTCAATGATGAACAACAAAAACAAAAGGCCTCTTATAGAAGGTAGGACTTGAGCTGAGTTTTGGGGGGGGTTTTTGTTTGTTTTTAGTAAGGCAACTGGGGTAAAGTGACTTGCCCAGGGTCACACAGCTAGTAAGTGTCAAGGGTGTGAGGCCAGATTTGAACTCAGGTCCTCCTGACTCCAGGACTGGTGCTCTATCCACTGCACCACCTAGCTGCCCCTTGAGCTAAGTTTTGAAAGAAGCCAGAGAAACAAGTCAGAGATAAGAAGGAGAGAGAACTGGAGTGAACTGTACATAAAGAGAATTAAAGTGTAAAAAGAATGGAACTATAGGAAGGGGCCTGGTTGCAAAGAGCTTTACATGACAAAGAACTTCATTTTTGACTCTGATGATAACAGTGAGTTAATAAACTGGAGTTTATTATATAGAGGGGTGACATGGCCAGACCTATGCTTTAGAAAATAAATCTTGGCAGCTGAGTGAAAGATGAATTAGACTGGGCAGTCTTGAAGTAGAAACATGATCAATTAAAAAGCTTCTAGATAGGGGCAGCTACTTAGCACAGTGGATAGAGCACCGGCCCTGGAATCAGGAGTACCTGAGTTCAAATCCGGTTCAGACACCTAACACTTACTAGCTGTGTGACCTTGGGCAAGTCATTTAACCCCAATTGCCTCACTAAAAAAATAAAAAATAAAAAAGCTTCTAGATAATAATATAGATGAGGTGACAAGGACCTGAACTAGCCTGGTGGCTATGTGAGTAAATAGAGGTGTCAGACTGAGTGAGGGTGGCAGTGAAAGAGAACTGGGTTCCCAACTTCTTGTGCTTTCTTTTTCCCCACTCCAGAGGCCTAGAGGCCATGGTAAGAATGAAAAACAGGGTTAAAGCTATGTGAGGCAGAAATTGAAACAGAGTGACAACAGATTATCATCCAATAAAGGAAGTTCAGAACTCATGAATAGAAGTGTGGACCATTAGCATGTGATGACAACATGAAGGATACTGACATTTCTATGTCTCACTGTGGCGGTCACTGGAATGAGTAAATTGAGGAATTGAGAAGTTAGGATGTTGGAGAGAATGTCACTATAAATGCTGAAGTCCTCTAGTATGAGGATCAGATGTGGGAAGGAGGGGAAAGCCTGTGAGTCAGGGACTAAACTCATGGAGTTAAGACAGAAAGAGAGCGTCCTAGAGGTCCAGCAGAGAAAAGCTACCAAAAGCTCAACTGGCTAACAAACATGGACTGAATGAATCTCAAAGGAGGAAAGGTGGTGGTAGAAAGAGAGCTTGGAAGTGGCAATGAGGAACAAGGAGGGTTCTGTTTTCCCAACATAAGCAGTGAATCTGAGGGTAAGGGAAAGTTCAAAAGACTGGTCAGAGAAAGCTAGATCTTGAGTACAAGAAGATGGTCACTAAAGATATCTTTGGCTGAACACCCGCTTCCCCCCCCCCAATATTTATAACAACCAAACACATAAACTCTCCATACTTTTCATCCTATGTTTATCAGGGAGAAAATTAATAGGCAAAAGGCTATTTTTTTAAAAAGGAGACTGAAGAGTAAAAATGTGCATGGTATATATCATTTTAGAATTGAAGTTGGCCAGGAATCTGTTACATTTGCATCCTCTTCATCAGTCATCATATTGTTCATCGAAGCAACAAGTGAGTCCATGTGCACTCTGCAGAGCACTGAAGATGCAGGGCAAAAGTGCCACACTTCCTGCCTGCCCTCAAGTACCTTACGCTCTCTTAAGAACACAGGTAGAGGTAAGTTAATACAAAATATACACCAAGTATTGGGGGATGGGGGGGGAGATGGAAGGCAGTAATAATTGCAAGGAGTAAAGGAATTCACAAAATGTGAGTGGTTTTGTTTTGTTTTGTTTTGTAGGGGGGCTGGGCAATGGGGGTTAAGTGACTTGCCCAGGGTCACACAGCTAGTATGTGTCAAGTGTCTGAGGCGGGATTTGAACTCAGGTCCTCCTGAATCCAGGGCCGGTGCTTTATCCACTGCGCCACCTAGCTGCCCCCCCCTTTTTTTTTAAATAGGAGAAGAGAGAAGAACTAGCCATGGGTTGCCATATAAAAAGGAATGAAAGAAAAGAGTCACTGAACTATTTCTGTAAAAGGTACAAAAGAAAACTAAAGCAAATTTAGAAAGAAACACAGACAAGCAGGTTGGCTTTGCAAGTAACACGTTAAATGTGTTACATACATGTTTAAAGCAATATATAATAAAAATTCCCATTTTCACATATAATCCTCTTTTTTCTGTTCTGTTCAAAACAATGTCTTTTTTGTAGTCATTAAATTCTGAACAAAGAAAATTAAATTTTAAAAAAAAGGAAACACCTTGAGCAGGAAGGAAACTAAATATTCCAGGAGCAGGAACTACATTTTGCCCTTTTTAGTATCCTCAGTGCTTAGCACCCTGCCTGACATAGTAGGTGCTAAAAAATGCTTATTGGCTGATTGGTAAGAACCAGAGGTGAAAAAAGATGACAGGCTAGGCATGGCACTAAGAATATCGGATGTCTTACATAGGAAACACAAAGTAGGGCAGCTTGGCTGGAACAAAGAATTCACAAAGAGAAGTAATGTGAAATCAGCCTGGATGAAAAGATCAGTCAAACTGTGAAGGCTTTCAGAGAACGCCTTCCTGGATTTGGAGAGCCTTTGCCATCATGAGTCCTTTGGAACTTTCTTCTACTGTTGTATTGGTGAGAAGAATCTCATCTATCACAGTTGATCAACACATAATGTTGATGATACTGTGTACAATGTTCTTCTTGTTCTGCTCATCTCACTCATCATCAGTTCATGCAAGTCCTTCCAGGTTTCTCTGAACTCCTGCTGCTCATTGTTTCTTTTCTTTTTTTTTTTTGGGGGGGGGGGGTTTTAGGGCAATTGGGGTTAAGTGACTCGCCCAGGGTCACACAGCTAGTAACTGTTTAGCGTCTGAGGCCGGATTTGAACTCAGGTACTACTGAATCCAGGGCCAGTGCTCTATGCACTGTGCCACCTAGCTGCCCCTTGCTCATTGTTTCTTACAGCACAGTAGAATTCCATTACATTCATATATCACAACCTGTTCAGCCATTCCCCAATTGATGGGCAACCCCTCAATTTCCAATTCCTTGCCACCACAAAAAGAGCAGCTATAAATATTTTTGTACATGTGGGTCCTTTTCCCTTTTTTATGATCTCTTTGGGAAATAGACCCAAAAGTGGTATTGCTGGGTCAAAGGGTATGCACAGCTTTATAGCCTTTTGGGCATAATTCCAACTGATCTCCTCTGCTTCTAGTCTCCAATCCTTCCTCCGCAGAATTACCAAATTAATATTCCATAACATAAGCCAGATTGTGTCAACTATTTTAACACAAGTTAAATCTATTATTTATCCAGAATATTCTCCAAGATCTTTATTTTTGAATATTGCATTGAGATCAGATTGTGTGTGTGTATATACACTCACATACATGTGTGTATATATACATACGTAGTGATATTCTTACATAATACAAGCTACCACCCTAAATTTCAATACATGCATGTTTATTTAATAAACACTAAACTAAATTCTTATCTTTCCTCTCAAGCCCTGTCCTTTTCCTCATTTTCCTATTGTTGTCCAGGGCACTGCCAACCTCCAAGTCACCCAATCTCCCAATCTAGCCCCAAACCCTCGACTCCTTATTCTCTCTCACCAACCCCCCTCCAACCTCCAATTAATTAATTTCCAAAACTGTTCATTCGAATTCCATAACATCGCTTACATATCTGCTCTCCTCTGACACTGCCACCACCTTGGTGCGGGTCCTCATCACCTCATACTGCACTGTTGCCAGTCTTCTAGCTGTGTGACCCTGAGCAAGTCACCTCCTCTCTGTCAGCCTGTTTACTCATCCATAAAATCAGGATAATAATAGCACCTACCTTCCATCAAATAACAATTGTAAAGCACTTAGCACAGTGTCTGGCATGTACTAAGTACTATATAAATGTTAGCTATTATTTCCCTGCCACAAATGTCTTCCTGCTTCAGTTCATCCTCCACTCAACTGTCAAACTGATCTTCCTAAAGCACAGGTCTGACCACGTCACCCCATTATTCGATCAACTCTGTCTCCCCATCACCTCCCTCCCTCTGGGATCAAATATAAAATCTGGCATTCAGAGCTCTTCATAACCTGGACCCATCCTACTCCTCCAGTCTTCTTACACCATACTCTTCCCACAGGCTCCAACATGACACTTTAGCTGTCCCCTGCCTGAAAGGCTCTCCCTCCTTACCTCCATTTCCTAGCCTTCCTAGCTTTCTTCTAGTCCCACTGGAAAGTATACCTTCCACAAGAAGCTTTTCCTGATCCTCCTTAATACTACCGTCTTCCCTCTCTTGATTATGTTCAATTTATCCTGTCTATATTTTGTTTGTACATAGTTGTTTACATTTGTTGCCCCCATTATAGACTATGAGCTCCATGAGAACAGACTGTTGTTTGCCTTTCTTTGGCAGAAAGGTAGGAGATGATATTGGGCATTCGTTGCTGTCCTTCATAATCGAAGAGGACTGAACTTACATCACAGTGTCAGGGTTAATGTATAGTACATCCAACTGTGGCTGATCAATCAGACCAATATGAACTAGAAAGGCTATACCACAGGTTAGGCACAAGTAGTCCATGTTAGGCATGATACCATTATAAGGACCCTTTAGCTTGGAACTCTATGATAATTACCACCACATTTGATCTGTCAGGTTCCACAAATATGCTGGGGAGAAGGTGAGTGTGTGTGGAGAGTGAGAAGCATGACATAGGCTAGAGATATTGAGCTTTCTCCTCATATAGCCAAAAAAGATCTTTAGCTGTGTATATCCCTTTTGTTTTTGGAACTTCTCAATCAATATGGCTGTCTTGTTGAAATGAATTGGCTAAGACGTCCACAGTCTCTTATAAGTTATAATGACTATGTACTGTGCTGCCAAAACAGCTTGAGGAGTACAAGGCTCCACTATTCTTTATGCTTACACTTTATTGAGTTGAAAGCTTGTTCATAATCTACCATGTCAAATAAGCTAACATAAAATAAACTAAATAAAAGTGAACCTATTACACAAGCCTGCTTCATTCCAATAGTAACAGAAAATCATCTGCATTGGTCTATGCACCAAGGACCCAGACTATCACAGAGATAGACAAGAGAGGGTAGAATACTGATCTTGAACGTCAGAACACCTGGATTTGGCTTACAGTTCTAACACTTATTAGCTACGGCACCCCCAACAACTCACATTTTGTACCTCTTTCCACATCTGTAAAATGATAAGACTCAAGCTCTCTATCTCATAAGAGTTTAAGGAAAGCACTTTGTAAATCTTATAGTGCTATATAAACTATTATCATTACCAATGAATGTTTATTGAAATTAATGATCCAATAAACTTTATACTGTGTCTCAGCTGTCGCACTGGAAGTTAAAAGAAAAGGTTAATTTATTGCTAGGGGTCCAATGTAGTGGCACAGAACTCTGTAGTCCCTGCTCTGCTGGGGAAACTTGAGGCTGGTATATAGATAGATAGCTCAAGCTGAGTTCTGACCTGCAGGAGGGATAAAACCAATCACTAAATTCAGCACCAATAAGTGAACCCCCTAGAGCAGAGTCCAAAAAAATGGAGTAGATCAAAGCTTCAATGCCAATCAGTTCTGAAATTTCCAGACAGGAGGAGAGAGGGAGACACAGCCTCAAAAATAATTAAATAAATAGAGAGATGAGTAAATATGAATAATTGCTAGACTTATCATTGACCGAGGAAGTACTTCCACCCCTTCTTCAAAGAAACGGGAGGATAATGGACATGGAAAGTATCAGACTTGTTGGTTAATCTTAACTGAATTGTTTTTCCCTTTTTATTTTTTATTATAAGAGAATTCTTTGTTACAAGGGATGGCTCTCAGGAACAGTGGGTAGGAATATATTGGGAAATGCAAGTGACATTAAACAAAACAAAAAAACCACAATAATTATTTTAATGAAAGATTATGTTCACTAAAATCTGAGCAAGCAAAAAAGTTAACACATTTTGAAGTTTTTTTCCCATAAAATGATTGTCATTTTTAAAAGACTAAATAAGGAGAGCAGGAGTGAAAAGGGAAAAAGGCAGAAAGAAGAGGTAAAAGAAATCAGTAGAATTCAGCAGTAAGGCTTTAGCAGCCTGTGTGTGGGAAGCAGCAACAATTGGAAGAGGTTCCTGGGCCGGCAAACAGCAGACCATCTGATGGCAGAATAGGTGGCAGTAAAGACAAACAGCAATGGAAGGGCAGGATACAAATGGAGAGATCAGAAGTGGCAAAAGCATACACTAAAAGATGAGGAAAGAACAAACCACAAGAGGAAAGGATGGAGCTCCAGAAGAAATAGGACAGTAGAGACCAGCAAGAATGATTCGAGGTAAGGCTACAGTGAAGAGAGACTCACAGCAAAGAAGAGCAACCTGACTACACTAACCTAGGCAGAAACACAGAAGACATCACTGGGCTAGAATCTTGGGGGGAGGAAATGGAGAGCAACACCCACTGTACCACAAGCTGAGGTTTTATTATAATAAGGTCACAAAGGCTAAAAGAAAGTGTATATCCCTGTTTCTAATCCTATATTAATGATCACATTTTTCTTCCTCAAAAAAGCTGTTTAATAGTATGGTTGAATTATATGACTGCTTCCAACAAATTATTTATGCTGACAAATATTGAGGTTCCATTTTTAAATTTCTCTGATCCAGCAAATGTGTTCCCTACCCCACCCCCAACCTCATTCTCTGAAGCTAGACAGCCTCAAAGCACATGGAATCTGTGAAAAAATCTGTTTAGTCATGTCCAATTCTTCATGGCTCTGTGGACCATACTGTCCATGGGGTTTCCTTGGCCAAGATCCTGGAACAGTTTGCCATTTGCTTCTCCAGTGGATTAAGGCAAACAGAGGTTAAATGTGTTGCCCAGGATCACACACTAGTGTCTAAGGCAAATCTGAACTCAGGTCTTCCTGACTCCAGGCCCAGCACTCTATTCAACTGAGCATCTTAACTGCCTTGAAAAGATTACCTCAGTTCAATGCCTCAATCCTCAAACTATATAACCCAACACTACCCTATACAAAAGCAGAAATAACAAAGAATCAGTCTTGCCAAACAGTGATTAACTTCTACAAGTTAACTCGACCAAGTTTCTAGTGCTTGGAATAACACAACATTGTACTTTTTGCTATGGCTGCTTACCAAAAATATCTATGTAAGATTTAACATGTGCAAAATTGTTTCAAAGCCATTATTTTTAAGAATCAACCATGTCCATCTAAAAGGCTATAATCTGCAAAGCACCTTACATATGTTAACTCATTTGATCCCCAAAATTTGGTGCTATTACCCCCGTTTTACAGATGAGGAGGCTGAGGGAAGTTAAATGATTTGTCTAGGTTCCTACAGCTACCAAAGTGACCAAGGTAGAATTTGATCTCAGGTCCTCCTGACCCCAAGCCCTATTCATTGTGCCACAAGGCTGATCTCAGACCACAAACATTACATCCCTACTAAAGTCCTCTATTATCATTCATGTTGGTATATCGGAAAATCAAGATAAAAACTGAAATATTTCAGCTTGCAGAGTTGGCAGCTTGCAAAGGAACCAAAACAAACACCTGACTACTTCCACTTCCTCTCCCTCTCCCTCTCCCTCTCCCTCTCTCTGGTCTCCACTTCTACAGTGTGATTAGGTTATAGGTAATCCTCAATCAACAAATGAGACTTTCACACCCATCTGAAAGTTGTTCAAGTGCGCGTAAGGGGGGAGAGCATATAAGGAGACAGTGCTGCTGTGCAGAACCTTCCAAAGCCTCTGCTTCGTCAGACCAACAGAAGGGGGGGGGGGGGACATCTGAAGCCTCATTAGACCCGGACCAGCCTCGCAGGCTCCGCACCCCCAGACAGGTGTCTCCATGATCCCTTCCACGATCCAGGGCTGGCTGGCCTAACAGCACCCCACAACTGCGCGGTCTATCCCGCTAAAGGTCCCCAACATCTTTGCCGAGACCACAAGAAACCACCTCCCTGCGAGTTCCTGTGAATCCGCTTTACTCGGTAATTCCAAGGAGTAACTTCTAAAGGTCAAGCCTAGGTCAAGGTAAAAATGCCCGAGACAGATTCCGTCTCCCTGTGTGAGGAGAGGACGAGCGGAGGGGCCCAGAGGGCCCCTGCATCAAGGCCGGCGAGGCATTGCATGAGGCGTGCCCTTCGCAGCCCAGCGCCAAGCCCGGCACGGCGGGTGGGAAGGAAGAGCCCGGGCTCTCCGTCCGTCCAGGGGCCGAACCCAGGGCCGTGGTCCCCAGGCGGCCGTGAAAAGACCCCCGCCCCTTCAGCCCGCTGGCTCCGGAGATCTCGGGGGGACCCTCCCGGGGCCGAAGCGGGGTTTGGAAGGGGCTCCCAGGCGGTGCCGGCCCTCCCGCCCTCTCCTGCCGCTGTCACCTGCCTCGGGACGGGAGAAGGGCAGCCCCGGGTGCAGGGGGGTGGGGGGACTCGTCCGGCCGCAGGTGCGGCTCCTCCTCCGGAGGGGGTCGTGAGAGGGCGGCGGGCGGGGGGCCCGGGCCCCTCCTCCTCCTCTCCCTCCCAAGGTGGGCTGGAGGTGCCCGGGGTGGGCCGCGGCCCTCCGAGCACACACTCACACGCCCGGGCTTACACGTCCTTGCACACACACACTCGCTCGTTCACTCCCGGGGGGCGGGGCGGGCGCTGCCCTCTCTCACACAGGAAGTCAGGGAACCGGGGTGGGGGGAGGGGGAGGAGGAGGAAGAAGAGGAGGAGGAGGAGGAGAAGGAGGGAGCCACAACTTCGAGCCATTTAAACCCAGGGCGGGCCAATGGGAAGACCACGGCCCCCTCCCCCGCCCGGAGCGCGGGACCGCCGCCACCCCCCCACGTACACCCCGAACGCCCCCTGTCATGCACCCCCCTCCTCTGCCCGCCGCCGCCCCAGCGCCCCCCGGCCGACCCCCTTTGTCCCGTCCGTGCCATCCTCGCGCCCTTGCCCCTTCTCTTACCGACGGCAGCGAGAGCCGGACGGCTGGAGAGTAAACACGGCGGCGGCGGCGCCCGGAGCCCAGCGGCGTCCCCGGGCTCTGCCTCGGAGGGAGGGTAAGTTCCAGGGCACGTCGGGAGTGCGCGCTGACGCGGGGGCGGGGCGGGCAGAGGAGGGGGCCCGGGGCCCGGCGCGCGCGCGGGGGGCGGGAGAGAGGGAGCGGAGAGGGGAAGTGGAGGGGAGGGTCACGTGAGCCTGCCCGCGGTGCCCGGGGGCGGGGGGCGGGGCGCACGGAGTAGAGGCGGTGGCCGCCTCGTGCCCCACCGCGGGGGCGGGGCCACGAGAGGGGGCGGGGCCGAAGTGAGGGGCGGGGCGGGCCGGAGTCCGGAATGTGTGTGCCCAGCACTTTGGGAGGCCGGGGCCGGGGGGGAGGGAGCGCCGGGGTGGGGCAGGGCTGAAGGGGTCACCCGGCGTGAGAGGGGGGCGCAAAAAAAAGGGCGGGGTCCCCCGACGTGCAACGTTGTAACGAGAGCGAGAGACTGAGCCGGGGACGGGAGACCTGGCGGGGGTGGGGGGGGGGTGCACCGGGAAAACACTCCAGACTAATTGGGGCTCTTAGCCCGGCCAAGTGCATCTTCCCACATGCCGCGGGAAGCCGTGGGCATGCACAGACACTGTCACCCAGTCAGCAATAACGAGCTAACTCAGGCTTGAAGTGCAAAGGCACGGCACCCGGGAGCTGGAGCTAATGCGGGATGCTCATGGGGCCGGCGGTGGGGGGGCAGGTCTGTGCGGAGCATTAGGACCGGATAACTAGTTTAAAAGTTGAGTTGGGTGGAACAGAAACGGCCAGAAAGCCTTTCAGCAGTCTGCTGAGGGGCCTGTTGCTCGACTGTACCCCCTACTGCAGTTAGAGAAGAAACACTTACTAAAGGTGCCCACTATGTGCCAGGCTGGGGATACAGACAGGCAAAAGACAGTCTATGTTCTCAAGGAGCCTCCGGTTTAATGAGAGTGACAACGTGCAAACAACTCTGTACGAGCTAGCTACATGATATATATCCAGGTATACAGAGATAATCCAACCTAGGAAAAGCACTAGAATAAGGGGAAGGTGGGGGGGGCATGAGAAAAGGCTTCCTGGAGGAGGTGGCATTTAATTGGGACTTCAGGGAAGCCAGAATATGGAGATGAGGAGGGATCGTCCCTAAAGTGCTAGTGCAGTTTTAAGCTATTAGTTGTGTTTTGGGGTTTTGTTGTTGTTTGGTGAGGCAATTGGGGTTAAGTGACTTGCCCAGGGTCACACAGCTAGTAATTGTCAAGTGTCTGGGGCCGGATTTGAACTCAGGTCCTCCTGAATCCAGGGCCAGTGCTCTATCCACTTCACCACCTAGCTGCCCCTAAGCTATTAGTTTTTTGGTTTTTGTTTTGTTTTTTCTTTTAAGCTATTAGTTTTTAAGCAAAGATGGGCAAAAGAGAGTAGGCAAAGGTAGTCCTCCACCTGGGCACAACGTGCAAGAAGAACAATAGAGGGCAGTTTTAAAATAAGTGTAATGTTAATGCCAGAAAATTATACTCTTGGTGGATTTGGTATTCTTTTCATGGTAAGTCAAGTGGATATTTTCTGGGGAAGGAGTCTATGATAGAATAACCTTGACCTTGACCAAATGAATGACATGTTGGGGTTCTGCCTGTCTTTCTTCCTTCACCTTGATTGTTCTTAAAAGTAATTAAAGAACCAGGATCTGAAGGGGGCAACAAGATAATAACTACACTTTCCTGCCCCTTCCTAGGAACTAAGTATCAATATTTGAAAGATCTCTGATTTCTTCAGTATTTACCTCCACTGATGGGGGGAGGGGGAACTCCCCTTTTTATTATTCAGTTTGGAAAAAGAAATTGTCCTCTTAATTGAAGTCATGTGCTTTGAAATTAGGTGGATCATGTATATTTGCGTGTTTGTTAGAGAATGAATCAGAGATAGAGAGGAGGGAGAAAGAAAGAGGAGAGAAAGGGAGAGAGAACTACAATTTAGGCAATGGTCTTTGGAAATTACTGTTTTTATAAAAACTGCCTGCCTAGTAATAACCTTCCCAGAACTTCACTCTGCCAGTTGTCAGACAAGAGACTTGTAGTCCATCACTAGGACCATGACAGGAGGCTTTCCAAATGGGTATAATGGAAACAACACTAGATATTGGGTCAGAGGTGAGAGGTTAGATCTTGCTACTTACTACCTGTATGACCTGAGGCAAGGCATTTCACCTCTGGGCTCTGGTTCCCTCACATGCAAAATGAATCAGTTGGACTGGTTGGCCTCTAAGGTGCCTTCCACCTTTAAATCTAAGGTCATCTTGTACTTTCCACAATTTGGGCTCCAGTGGTGTACTCTTCAAGAACCCATAGTGACAAGGAGGCATTCAAAGGTGACTGTGGTGGAGGACAGACACCAAGTATTAAATGAACTTTGATGAGTTGTTTGAAGCAGTCTTTCTTGTAGAAAGAAAAGCATCCATCCGGACAAGCAAATACAAATAAACATATGAATATACTAACAATATCTCTTTATCATTGTACCAGCTCATTTCCTTCTTCCCTTCTGCTTATTTTCTTTCACTGATACTCTTCTGTTCTCTTTTCAGTGATGTTGCTCAGCATACAGAACAAGACTGTTTTATTCTTCCTTTTTCTTTTTTCTACCTTCCTTAGGATTCCCTCAGAAGACTCTCTTCTGCAAACACCAAAGCAAGGACATAGTCCAAAACAGTAATCATGTCTTGGTGGAAATGTGTTGATAATAGCATTTTCCCTGTTCCTGATGTGTAATTTTAGGCATGTTTAATTTCAGTGGAAGATATACAAAACACTTTGAATGCATGCACTCACACACACATAAACTGTTGCCTAGTCTAACTCTACTTCCACTTTGGCAATCAATCAACAAGCACTTATGGTGTGCCAGGTACTGTTTGAGGTGGTGGAAAGACAAGTGAAGTAGTCTCTGCTCTCTAGGTTCTGGCTTACATTTTATGGAAGGGGGTGTGTATGTATGTATGTATGTATGTACGTACATACATTTATACACACACATATACATACAGCATAATCTTCGGTGATACCACTGAAGCTACCATGCAATGACTACTACCCAAAAAGAGATGGGGGGGAGGGGAGGAAAGGACACTGACATCATTTTCAATGTTGTCTCTAGTTCATTTTAAAATAGCACTAGGCAGCATATGTCTGGTGCCTACACTAAAAATCTCACCATATCATTTTGAGTCCCATTATAATTTAACAGGCTTCTTGTTTAAACAACATCAGCCTCTAGAATTCTTAACTGTTACAGGCTAAATTTGCTTCACTTCCATCCTAATAATTTACTAAGCAGATAACTTTTCTAACCACATAAAACTAGTACAAAATGAAACATGCCATTATTTGGTAACAAAAGTTTTACCAGATTAGACTAGATAGTAGACAGATCAATTAACCTAAATAGTTGTGATCTTTGTTTATTACTGAAAAAGATTCTCTCATTATTTTCATAATTGATGTGAAAGATTCTACTGCTGCTTTTTCTTTGAAGCTTAATACAGAAATGTTGTAAACCTATGTGGATTTGCATTCTATTTTCATTCAACTGCAGTTTAACTTTAGTAACAAACAAGACAAAAGTTGGAAGTCTTGGATCAGTGTTAAAAGAAAATTAGAAAATCATGGACTTTTTTTTTTGGTTCTCTCCTGACCAAGGCCAAGAAAAGCACATTTAGAAAAACACTGGGGGGCAGCTAGGTGGCCCAGTGGATAGAGCACGGGCCCTGGAATCAGGAGTACCTGAGTTCAAATCCAGCCTTAGACACTTGACACTTACTAGCTGTGTGACCCTGGGCAAGTCACTTAATCCCCATTGCCCTGCAAAAAAAAAAAAAAAAAAAAAAAAAAAGAATGTTAGAAAAACACTGAAGGCATGTGTTCATCCCTCTGTGTTTCTGTTCACTTGCTTTGTAATGGCAATTACCTCCTGCTTACACATGCTGCACAGATGCTCTGTAAACAATTTTGCCTGACACAATAGATGCTTTGCAAGCTTGCTACATTTATTTGCAGGCTTGATTTCCAGAAATCTCAAACTGAATTATAATCATAGACTCACAATAATAGTAATTTACATAGTACCTTCTATTTTGTCATTCCGTATGATTATTTCTGCTGTCCTAAATCATGTCATTGGTTTCATCAGTTACAGACTCTTAAAGATAGATAGAAGTATAAGGAGATTATAACACAATAAATAATAATAACACTAACACATCATTATAACAAAATTGCCATCTAAGCATTTCCCTAGTCACGTGGCTAAGCCATACCTAACATGAAATAAAGTGGCCATTGAGCAGTTAATAAGTAGTGTTTAAAACTCACAGAAACATTAGGGATCATCTAATTCAATGCTCACATTGAATGGGTCCAGAATCCTGAGGCCCAGAGAGAAGAGACACATTCCATATCAGAGAAATAGTAAGAATAGCCGGTGCTGGGATGGATCTGACTTCATGGTAAATTAGGTAATTTAAACATTAAATCCATATTTAGTTAATTTTATACCCCTTCAATTAGCCATGCCCTCTAGTTCATTTCAAAGTTTTCTATTTAAATAAGGTACTTATCCATGATATCTAGAAAAAAGTTGGCAGTGAAGAGACCCAAATTCTAAATTCTAATCCCAGCTCTGCCACTTGAGCAAGTCGTGATTTTAATACCTCTGGGCCTCGGTTCCCTAAATTAGATTATTCGAATATGGCTTCAGCTCTAATATAGGTACCAAGGAAATAACTAAGTTACCAAATACTCCATGACTAATCATAACATGTTATTCTGGCATACTTATACTTCACAACATGTATAAGCTCCCTAGGTATCAGAATTAATATAGCACTAAAACTTGCTGGAAATATCCACATCCTCAATGTAAAACTTCTAAGACTTTCCTCCTCACCCATACATAAAAATGAATGAAAGACCAACCGAAATGGAGCAATTGCACATGATGCCCGGTCACCTCCCCAGTAGAGAGTGAGCTGGCTTTAGAAGAGAGTGCAAAGAGGTTTCCTCAGTCTCCTCCTCAGTAAGGGTGTGTTCACTTGTGCTCTTGTGCACAGAGGTGAAAATTTAGCTCATAAAGAGTTATATAAACACTAACCAGTGACAATAATTATGTCAGCGGGTGTCAAAAATGTTGGGGTATTAAAACATGCCCAATTAACCCCTGATGTCCCTGCGGCAGTCTTGTTTGCTCCCCACTGCTAATTTGAATATGGTAATAATAGCCACAGTACACACATAATAATACCTTACCTATATGGAATTCAGCTCTTTAGCAGCCTCATTCAAAACAATTGAATGAATGAATGAATGAATGAATGAATGAATGAATGAATGAAAACATAATTTAAATAAATGGATGGACGAATACAATATAATAATATAAAAATTTGTATTACTATATTAGAATAAACAAGATGAATAGGTAGATAAATAAAAAGGCTTCTGAGTCACCCAAGTAGATGTCACAAAGTCCCAGCATTAAAGCTTGTGCCCTTTATTCATGGGAGGGAAAGGAAGAGAACAAGCACTTACCAAGCATCTGCTGTGGACCAAGTGCTTTACAAATAGTATCTCATTTGCTCCTCTCAATAACCCTGCAAGGTAGATGCGATTGTGATCCCCATTTTACAGATGAAGAAACTGAGACAAACAACAATTAAGTGACTTGGCCAGGGTCACACAGCCAGTAAGTGCTGGAGACCACTGCATCACCTAGCTGCCTAGCAAATTGGGCCCTATCTCTAAGCCTTTCCGCTCATATTTTAGACAGTTATAGCAGTCTAGAAGTAGCAAGCTCAGGGGTACAATGTATAGAGCATTGGACTTGTGAGTCAGGAAGTGCTGACTTTAAATCCAATCTCAGACTCTAGCTACGTCACTCGGGGAAAAACACTTAACCTCTGCCTGACTCACTTTCCTAATCTGTAAAATGGGGTTGCTAATCCTAACACCTACTTCCCACGGTTGTTGTGAGGACCAGAAGAGATAGCATTTGCAAAGTACTTTGCAAACTTTAAAGTGACATATGAATGATAGGTATTATTATTTAGTATTACTGATTTCCTAGGCTACAACAGATTTTTTTTATTGTTTTTGGTCTAGCTCAGTGTGTGAAACTCTTCCTACCAATGCATTTTGGCAACCATTCTGCATCTTGCAAGTCCTAAAGAATTGCCCAGGTCCTTGACTTTTCCAGGGTCTCATAGGCCATAAGTATGTCAGAGGTGAGACCCGAACACAGATTGGAAATGGAAAATTAGAAGAGAAAACTGCTAAGCGAACCTACCATATCTACAGCAAGAAGCTAGAGCTGAGATTTTGACATTAATAAAGAAAGAAAAATGAAAAGCAGACAAAGAAGGTTTTGGGTTTTTTTATCACTTTTTTTTTTTTTTTAGTGAGGCAATTAGGGTTAAGTGACTTGCCCAGGGTCACACAGCTAGTAAGTGTCAAGTGTCTGAGGCCGGATTTGAACTCAGGTCCTCCTGACTCCAGGGCCGGTGCTCTATCCACTGCGCCACCTAGCTGCCCCTGGTTTTTGGTTTTTAAAGAAAACCACAGCAATCTTAGGCCATTTGATGAAGGGGCCAAGAGCCCTATAGATTTCAAGAGAATTTGTTTCAGTGTATTACATAGCACATAGTATACTAATGGATATTTAGAACACAGCATCATCAAGAAAAAGCTTCAGTTTAGTATTCTCTGTTGAAGAAATTAGGAAAGAGCATTTCCATTCAACAGTATCAAAATAAAATGCATTTTGAAGTCTGATAAATGTAAACAAACCTATGGCAATTCAGAAAACTCAGTTACCTAGAAAGACATTCTTGAGTGGTTCTGAGTAGCCAGAGTTTTACAGTAAAATTCCTCAAGGGGATTGGAAATGGCCAAAGCATGGTTTTAAAGTTTCCAAAATTAAATATTTCATAATGAATACATAAAAAATACAAATTACAAAAATACCTAATTTATGTAGCTTAAGAATATAGAAAGATATAATATGATCTTAGCTTTTTAAATTATTAACAGTCTAAAGAAGAAGCCATGTAGAAGTGATTTTTTTTTCCTTTTGAAAACAAGAAATAGATGGTGTTTTATCTGTAGATAACAGGGATGGCATCTAACCAGGAGAGATAAACAGATGCATGTGGATATCTCTAACAGATGTCTTAGCAGACCTTGCTGAACACAGGGGGGGGAAAGATTGTTGTTGTGTGTGTGTTTTTTTTAATACCTCAAATAGAAAAGAAAAGGGAAGGGAATAAGAAATACTAAGCATTTAATTTTAGGATCGTTCATCCCCAATTAAAAGGAAGCCTGATTCATTTATAAACCACTCTGGGCAATAATTTGGACAAAGAATGGGAATAGTGTTTGTATAGAAGCACTATGCTTAGATTAGAGATTTATGTTTGGTGGTGAATCTTTATATTAATTTGCAAAGTGCAGCTGTTACAAGTATCCCCAGCCAGCAGTAAGTGGGAGGAGAGGGGGACAGATGAGAACTGAGGTAAGCATATGTATGCAAGGCAGCTCATTTCCCTCCATAACTAAGTACATAGCTTCCCACATGTGAAGGGGAGTAGAAAGAAATACATTTCTACACGGACAAGATCACTATATAAATATAACTTTGCTCTTCAAATTAAAAAAAAAAAAGGCTCTGACTGACTTCCTCTGAAAGAATACAATTATTCTAAGTGCTGGTTTTGGTATTTCACCACAGAATAACCTCTTCCTCATATATAACCAATCTTATTATTTTAAGGTTTGTCTTTCCTATTGATCCCTTCAAAATTACAAGTCTGGAATGTCCTAACTCTTATCTACTTTGCACTTTTCTAATATACCAATTTGTCCATCTGTTATATGCAAAATTTCCATTTGTTTGGGAACAGTTTCTGGGCCAGCAATTCGCTGGCTCTGATCTAATGATCACTGCCCCACTCCAATATTGTTCCTTTCTTCTCTCCTTCTTTCTGTCCTCCCTCTTCCAGGCTTCCTTCTCCTGATTTTGCCAGGTCCACCCAGCACCTGCCAACAATTCAATTTAGGCATTTAACAAACATTTGCTGAACACCAACTTATATATTTACTTACGTGCAAGGCCCTGTGTCAACCCAACAGCAATTTTTTTTCCTCCAGTGTAAAGCCAGTGACCCTACCCTGCCTCCACCAACATATGCCACAAACTTCTCCTTTCTCGAGTTCAGATCAGCATCTGACTTTTTCAGCCACTTCCCTGATCTGAGAATCTGAATGGGGTGGTTGTTTATCTCCCTTACCACAGAGAGTAGAGCTAACCCACAAATCTGCCCTCTTTTCTGAGCCCTCCCACAGTCTTTAATCATCCAGTCCTACAGCTTTTCTTATGTACAGTATAAAAAGTATGGAATGTGGGCAAGCACTCTCATCCATTCTAGAAACCACTATTGCTTCTTCCCTACCACCCTGGCCAGTAGAAACTGGGGAGAAGAGGGATAAAACATCACCGTACAGATGACAAACCCTCTCTTAGACACAATTACAGTTCTTAATCTCCCATTTCAACACAGATCCAGAAACGCCTCCCGGATGCCATAGACATAAAACCAGACAGGCAGAACAGCCTAGTAACTGCAGGTCACTCGTTAATGGCAAAAGTATTCCATTTCCATTTCTCAGAGACTACTTTTCATACCTTAAAATCTTTTAACACTTTCTCTTTGGTATTCAACTTGGATAAGTGATCTAAAGCCCGTTTCAGCTCCAATAATCTGTGAGTCTACCTAGGAATCTCTTACTCAAGTTGACAGATACTTATTATCAGCAGTGTGAAACTGTCAATCACTAATCACGGTCAAGTGCCATCCTTTATAAAGCAAGTTACTATGTGAGAAAGAAATGAGTAACGTTAGGCTCTATTTTATTCGTTTTTCACATGGGTCCCAGATAATTTCAGTGCTCTGAGGTGTTGAGATTTTTTAAAATTAAATAAAATACCACCTTTTCCAGAACACTATCATTCATCTATTGACAGAATCATGGCAGCATGGTAATAACCAATTGTCTCAATCCTCACTAATGCCACAAAGTATCTAAATTCTCCCGGAAGTGATGCGGATGATTAAGTAGGAGGCACAGGTCCTTCTCTGTGAGTCAGGAAAATACCAATGCTCTTGTTTAGCATTGCTAGAGGCACCATTCTAAGAAATAGAGAAATGAAGTCATTAAGTGTTCCATGACACTTTCCATAAGAACAAAGTGTCAGCTCCACGCTCCAAGCCAGATTTCCAAGTGAATATTTCTATCAAGTCCACTCTCAATTATCCAGAGACTAGTTTCTGGGTTGTGAGTGAACCTGGATCTTTGTTCTTCCCTTTGCCTTCTACTGTGAACAATCTACTGTCATCTGCACTTTCATCCAAGAGTGTACAAGGAGAATGAGAGGTGATAAAACACAAAACAGTTCATTTCACTATATGTTCCCAATTGTGTTTTAAAGTTTCACTGGGAAGGAGATTTAAATTCAAGGTAAAACTACGTTTTGGGGGGCAGCTAGGTAGCGAAGTGGATGAAGCACCAGCCCTGGATTCAGGAGTATCTGAGTTCAAATCTGGCCTCAGACACTTGACACTTACTAGCTGTGTGACCCTGGGCAAGTCACTTAACCCCCATTGCCCCACAGAAAACAAACAAAAAACTACGTTTTGGGGATTGTCCCCTTAATATCATGAAATCTGGAGCTGGCAGTGTCATTGTATAGTCATGATCATGTCTAAAAATATGGTGGCACCCCCACCCAGTCACATGTGATGGTTTCTTCTGTTGCATCATTCTGTCATGTTTGAGTATCCATTGTATATTAAATCCAAAAGGTTTTTTCAACAAAGAAAACAAAATGTGAAAATAAAATAGTTTCTCTACAAAAATAATGCTAAAAGCAACCTTATCACACAAACAGCTTTCAAAATGAATGATCCTGGGGCAGCTAGATGGCAAAGTAGATAAAGCACCAACCCTGGATTCAGGAGGACCTGAGTTCAAATCCGGACTCAGACCCTTGACACTTACTAGCTGTGTGACCCTGGGCAAGTCACTTAACCCCCATTGCCCGGCCAAAAAAAAAAAAAAGAATGATTCTTCTTTGCTCTTAAGTTTCTCTTGGACCTTTATTCATGGATATAACTATATGTATGGTACTATTTAAATTTTAAAAATAGATATACTAAATAAAGCAGAAATTTGGGTGTGATAGAAAACCTTCCCTTTGTGGGATTCACTTTCATTATCCTTTCTTTTGGTGGTCCTTCTCCATCCTAGTATATAAGGTTGTATCTGATTCCTACTTCCTTGACCCAGATTTTCCTTTTGACCCAGTGGTTTATTAGTTAGAGGAATGAACCTGGAGTCACGAAGACCTGAGTGTGAATCTTGCTGCATGATCCCGGCAAGCAACTTGATCTCTCTTAACCTGACAAAATTGTTATGAGAATCAACTGAGACAATATGAGTAAAGTGTTATATAAATGCTAGATTTTAGCTATTTGACTCTACCTATAATTAATAACTCCTATTATTTCCTGGAGCTTCATATTCTAATATAAACATATACACACATATACATACATCAATTCTATTACTGCCAGGTCCCTTTAGGATTGTATTTTCATCTTTCTTGTATTATTGGATATAGTAGACTGTAGAAAAGTTATCGACATTCTTTCTAGCAAGGCATATTATCTTGGTCTCCTAGGAATTCCTCACCTTCACACTGGTAACAAGAAAGCAGAGAAAACATGAAGTTCAAATGATTTATTTGAAAATCAAGAGAGACCTTGCCTATCATTACATTTCTCCATTGGATCACAGGTAGTTCCACAGCTCTGCTCCTCAAATGGTTTATGGGAGAATTTATTTCATCTCCTATTAATCAATCTGTTAGAATGTGATTGCACACTTTCTGTCAAACTGGTTTCCCTTCCTTTGGGTGACCTTAGTTCTCTTATAATAAACCAGCATAAGAAATACAATGCTTGTTGACTTACAAGGGAGTGTCCATATACAAGGTGAATTTGCAGTTTCCATCCATGTCATTTATCTGTAATGAATGCAATGCCTCCCTCACAACTGGGCCTGACTTTGTCTTATCCATAGCTTCTGAAATAGAATATGAGCAGCTATTTTGTTCCTTTTTCTGAAATAAAGCAAGGGCAGCATGGTGCAATGAAAAGGAGATATCCTATCAGAGGAACTCTCTCACTGACAGATTATGTGGGCAAATCCCATAACTTCTCTGGATTTTTATTTCCTCATGTATAAGATGAAAGGCTTAGACCAGATAACCTCCAAATTTCCTCCTCCCTTTAAATCTCTGAACTTGCATCCTTAAGTTCACAGTAGTCAGTCTCCATCATAGAATGATGTCTCCCTGGCTTATCTGCAAATGATGAATATAAATGTAACTAAAAAGAGATTTTAATTGGATTAAATGTGTGAAATTGCTGACTACTTCTATTATTATTTATTATTATTATTATTATTATTATTATTATTTTGCAGAGCAATGAGGGTTAAATGACTTGCCTGGGATCACACAGCTGGTAAGTGTCAAGTGTCTGAGGTCAGATTTGAACTCAGGTCCTCCTGAAATCCAGGGCTGGTGCTTTATCCACTGCACCACTTAGCTGCACCCTTAACATGACATAATAATACCTTCCTTCATCTTCGAAATCTATTGCCCACGTGAAATAATCTTTCCGATGTCCCTTTGAGTTGGGGAATATTATCTTTCCACCTTCATATAGAGAAGCTTAGGGTGGCTACCCAGTTGACTAAAGAAAACAAAGGGAATTAATGTCAGAATCAGCATTTGAATCCCAGTTTGAGTTCCTGTTTCCAGGTGTGAAGGAAGCTCTGGTCATTGGTTTCCATGAGCCATGTTATCTGAGCCTGATTCATAATACTGCTCCCTGGTGAAGAGTATCTGAATAGTTCTGCTGACTGACTTCACTTCCAAGCCAAGAATCATGCATTTCTATTCCCATCTTGTGGCTAAGCTCCCTGCTTTAACTGTACAATAAGAAGGGGAAAGAAGGGGAAACAGCATGCAGAAGAGTCTGGTAGGGGAAATATTAACTCTAGCATGGATGCATGGTGAAATTTTACACACTATAGACTTCCTCTACTCCCCACCAATATAAAATAAGTAAAACTGAACATTGGCAGGATGATCATGGCTTCCCCACTGCACAGGGAAATACAAGATTTCTAGTCCCTCTATAGTCAGGGGGTCAGGGAGTCAGGAGGACTCCTCTTTGTTAGTTCAAATTCAACCTCAGACACTTCCTAGCTGTGTAACCCTGAGCAAATCACTTAACGTTGTTTGCCTCAGTTTCCTCATCTATAAAATGAGCAGGAGAAGGAAATAGCAAACCACTCCAGAATCTCTGCCAAGAAAACCCCAAATGGGATCATGAAGTCAGACACATCTGAAAAATGACTGAATACCACCAACAAAGTCAGTAAGCATTTAAGTGCTTACTTATTACTATGTGCCAAGCACTGTGCTAAGTACTGGGGATGAAAAAAAAGGCCTAAAAAACCCCCAGCTCCTGCTCTCAGGGAGCATACATTCTGGTGGCAAAGACAATAGGAACATACAAGATAAATACAGAGTAAATTAATCTGAGAGGACAAGGCATTAGCAACCAGTTAAGGCAACCAGGAAAGGGACTCATAACATTAACAAGTGCTGCATAAAAATGAATTAATCCTGTCCTGAAGAAAAGCCAGGGCCCTTTCATGGCAGAATAAAAGGTAAATACATTTTTTAGGATTTCATATGTAGTAGACAAAAATCTACTTTAGAAATAATTAGAAATCATTTCACATATTTTATCTGTTCTGTGTACTTTTTTATTAGTTATTTGTTCTATTTAAAGCCTATGTGCCTGGGATGGCTGAAAAGAGGAGAATTCAGGAGTATTGCATAAAGGCATTTCTGGGATCAGAAGGTAAACTATTCTCCCAGTAGATCCCCATGATAGGTCCTCTGGATCCCTCCTTGAAGAAACAAATAGTCCAGGAAGCACTGAGGATCCCCAATCTAAGCACCTTTCACACCTGTATCTGTCTTTTTTGTTTTGCAGGTCGTATTCAATTATTTTATTTGTATGTTTGTAATTTTTTTGGTGGGACAATGAGGGCTAAGTGATTTGCCCAGGGTTACACAGCTAGTAAGTGTCAAGTGTACGAGGTAAGATTTGAACTCCGATCCTCCTGAATCCAGGGCTGGTGCTTTATCCACTGTGCCACCTAACTGTCTCCATATTCAATTATTTTTAAAAGAACAAGTGATCTTTCTGTACTCCCCTGTTATCCCAATACCTCTATTCAAAAGATAGGCAGGTGTATTGACACCTATCAGATTGGCTAATATGACAAAAACAGAAAATAATAAATGTTGGAGAAGCTGTGGGAAAATTGGAACACTAATGCATTGTTGGTGGAGCTGTGAACTCATCCAACCATTCTGGAGAGCAATTTGGAATTATGCCCAAAAGGCTATAAAGCTGTGCATACCCTTTGACCCAGCAATACCACTTTTGGGTCTATTTCCCAAAGAGATCATAAAAAAGGGAAAAGGACCCATATGTACAAAAATATTTATAGCTGCTCTTTTTGTGGTGGCAAGGAATTGGAAATTGAGGGGTTGCCCATCAATTGGGGAATGGCTGAACAGGTTGTGATATATGAATGTAATGGAATTCTACTGTGCTGTAAGAAACAATGAGCAAGGGGCAGCTAGGTGGCACAGTGCATAGAGCACTGGCCCTGGATTCAGTAGTACCTGAGTTCAAATCCAGCTTCAGACACTTAACACTTACTAGTTGTGTGACCCTGGGCAAGTCACTTAACCCCAATTGCCCTGCCCAAAAAAAAGAAAAGAAAAGAAAAGAAACAATGAGCAGCAGGAGTTCAGAGAAACCTGGAAGGACTTGCATGAACTGATGATGAGTGAGATGAGCAGAACAAGAAGAACATTGTACACAGTATCATCAACATTATGTGTTGATCAACTGTGATAGATGAGATTCTTCTCACCAATACAACAGTAGAAGAAAGTTCCAAAGGACTCATGATGGCAAAGGCTCTCCAAATCCAGGAAGAAAAAAAAAGAACTGTGGAATATGGATGCTGATTGAACCATACTATTTCTTTTGTTTTTGGTGCTGTTGTTTTTCTTTTTTGAGGTTTTTCCTTTTTTGCTCTGATTCTTCTCTTATAACATGACTAATGCAGAAATATGTTTAATGTTATTATATACACGTAACCTATATCAGATTACCTGCTGTCTAGGGGAGGGTGGGAGAAAAATTTGAAATTGGAAATCTTATATAAACAAATGTTGAAAACTATCTCTACATGTAACTGGAAAATAATAAAATATTTTTATCAGAAAAAAAATAGGCAGGTGCAGAGATAGCCTGAAGGAGTTGCTAGGTTTTTCCATTAAACACATTATAAAAGTATGCTATGATCATCTCCTTTATTAAAGGAGAAGAAAGAGAAGGAGAGGAGAAGGAAGAGGAGGAAGATTTAACTTTTCTTTGAGTTTTGAGCAAAATCAAAGCTCTCAACCTAAGAAAATACTATTTTTCAAAATCTGGCTAGGATTGCTTTTTTACTTATTTTAGTTTAGGGAAAAAATGGTAGAGAAGAAATCCTATTTCATCCTATTCATGTTTTTAGTTAGTTCTTGCCTTATTTAGGAATGGCAGCATGGCCTTTTCTAGAGGGAAGAGGGAAGGGAATAAGCATTTATACAGCTTCTGTGTGTCAGGCACTGTGATAAGTGCTTTAGAAATATTATCTCATTTGATCCTCAAAACAACCCTGAGAGGCAGGTGCCATTATTATCCCCATTTTATAGTTGAGGAAATTGAGGCAATCAAGTTAAGTGACTTGCCCAGGGTAACACAGCTAATAATAAGTGTCTAGGGCTAGATTTAAACACAGGTCTTCTAAACTCCATGTAAGGACCTCTAAGAGTAAAGAGCACATAGGAAGAAAGAGAACTTTGGTTACTAGAAAGATATATAGGCTATTAAAAATGTACTTCATGGGGCAGCTAGGTGGTGCAGTGGATAAAGCACCGGCCCTGGATTCAGGAGGGTCTGAGTTCAAATCTGGCCTCCGACACTTGACACTTACTAGCTGTGTGACCCTGGGCAAGTCACCTAACCCCTACTGCCCCACAATTTTGTTTGGTTTGGTTTGTTTTTATGCGGGACAATGGGGGATAAGTGACTTGCCACAGCTAGTAAGTGTCAAGTGTCCAAGGCCGGATTTGAACTCAGGTACTCCTGAATCCAGGGCCAGTGCTTTATCCACTGTGCCACCTAGCTGCCCCCCTGGCCCGCAGTTTTTTAAAAATGTACTTCAGGTACCCCAAAAAAGTATTTATTTATGCTCACTAAAACTTTCCCTTGGACTATATGATGATTCACACATGTACCAAGAGGGAAGGGTTTACTTTTCCACAAAGTCATGGATCCAAAGCATCAAGGTGGAAAGCCTGCTACATTCCACTCTCAGCACAATGCCTGACACATAGTAGGTGCTTAATATATGCGTGTTGGCTTGACTCGGGGAAAGCAGGGGTTTCTGGGATCATCGAACCAATTGGACATGTAGAATCGACCAAGTAGTGAGGAGCCCCTAAGCCAAACAAAATGTGGGAACCCCAGCAGTCTGTCAGTGAGATGTTAACATGCAGGTACCACAGGACCAAGTGCTGAGAAAGTGGGCAACAAAGCATGCATGGGAATGAACAGCCCAGAGGAGGCAGGCCATGAGATGGATTTCCAATTCCCACTGATGGTCCTGAGACAGGAATTTATTTGCTGAGAGAATGAATTTGCTGTGAAATGAAAGTGGAAAATTTTGGGAGGAAAATTGAAAAGTTTCCCTATAAAATTTCTGCCAATTCATCCTAGACTGGAATGGGGGGGGGGAATCCTGCAGGTTTTATCAGTTCTTAAAGAGTTATTTTTTTTCTCTGTGTTGCTAAGGAGATCTCTTTTAACCTTCTGGCTCTTCTTATCAACATAAGATGGCTTTTTGCTGATGAATTTGACTCATTCTACTAGAATATCAACAGCTTTTCATCTTGAACATCAGCTGCTCCACAGTTTATGATTATGAAAACAGAAAGCAGCCTATTTCTACCCACTTCAAAAAATTGATTATACAACTTGTTTTTTTCTTCTTTACTTCAGATTTGCACTAATCAGTTAAAGATGAATTATGATCCCTGTTTTCTAGAGTTGGAGTTAGTTCCTAGCCTGCCAGATTTAGTCATCTATTATTTATTCTCCTCTCCTCCTGAGACTCATCTTTTTTTTTTTTCCCCTTAATGCTGCATTGCAAGCTCACAGCCCTATTAATGTTCACACCCTACACAGTGTTGTGTACATTCCATTCATCCTGCTCACCCATTATGGGTTATTGCCATCTGCTGGAAAAACAGGGCGGACTACCAGATGATCATTTTGAAATTCCCGGAAGTAAAATGAGGTTGTTTTTAATCAAGAAAAATAAGGTTGCATTTGTTTCTATTATCTGCGATCTGTATTCTTCAAATGAAAAAGTTTTTTGTTCTAGATCACTTTTGTCGAAGCATAAAATCAGTTTAACTACTCAGTTGAGAAAGAGTTCACTTTCAATGAGGATCAAACTAAAAAAAAAAATTACACCAAAAATGTGGCTCACACCACCAAGTAACCACTGTGGCTACAAAATGACAGATGCTTCAGGGGCCTCTCCTACACTCACTGGGAGAAAGAGATCAAAGTTCTTTTCTACCTCTAAGTTCTATGATAGCACATTTAAGACATTTAACAGTTGTAGGGTTTAGTGGCTTTTCAAATAAAATGTATTTGTATCCAGAATTTAGTATAGGATCCAAATGACAAATGACTCTTTTCTTGAAACCTTCTCTTATTCCTCCCTCTCTTCCCCAACTCTCTTTCCAAATTTTCCTAGAATACTTTGTTTGGATGTGTCCTTTGCCTGGGATACACTTTATCTTGTATTATAATTGGACTAGGCTAGGTTGGGAAATGGGTAGAGTGCCAGTCCTGGTCAGGAAGACTCATCTTCCCGAGTTCAAATGTAGCCTCAGACACTGTCTGTGTGACCCTGTGCAAGTCACTTTACCCTGTTTACCTCCGTTTCCTGTAAAATGAGCTGGAGAAGGAAATGGAAGAACCACTCCAGTTTCTTTGCCAAGAAAACCCCAAATAGGGTCATGGAGAGTTGGACACTACTGAAATGACTGAATAACATAATTGATCAAGACCTGTGATTTCATTGGTCTAGGGAACTCCCAGTCTGGAATCCCTCTTCACTCGTTCTATGATTTATAAGAATTCCATGGGTCAAGGGCAGCTAGGTGGCGCAGTGGATAGAGCACTGGCCTTGGATTCAGGAGGACCCGAGTTCAAATCCGACCTCAGACAGTTGACAATTACTAGCTGTGTGACCCGGGGAAGTCACTTAACCCCCATTGCCTCACCAAAAAAAAAAAAAAAAAAAAGAATTCCATGGGGCATTGCGAGGTTACACTAAATCAAGTCAAGAAGTGTTTGTTATATAGCTACTGTGTGCCAGAGACTGTGCCAGATGCTAGAGATACAAAGACAAAAACCTACCGGTCCTTCTTCCCTCAGTGAGTTTAAATTATATTGGGGGAAAACACATATACTTTTTTGGGGGGGGGAGGCAGGGCAATGAGGGTTAAGTGACTTGTCCAGGGTCACATAGCTAGTAAGTGTCAAGTGTCTGAGGCCAGATTTGAACTCAGGTCCTACTGAATCCAGGGCGCTGTGCCACCTGGCTGCTCCCCCCATGTACTTTTTTTGTGTGTGTGTGTGGGGGGGTGAGGCAATTGGGGTTAAGTGACTTGCCCAGGGTCACACAGCTAGTAAGTGTTAAGTGTCTGAGGCCGGATTTGAACTCAGGTACTCCTGACTCCAGGGCCTGTGCTCTATCCACTGCGCCACCTAGCTGCCCCCATGTACTTTTTATAGGAAAGTAAATACAAGCTATCTACAAAATAATTACCAGCAGATTACCAGCAATACTGATGACAGTTGGAGGGTTTGGGGGGGGGGGGCCTTGGTTTGTTTTTGGTTTTGTCTTCTTTTGGTTTTTATGGGAGATGCCCAGGATCACACAGCCAGTTATAATCCAGATTTTTTTTTTTTTTTGGTGAGGCAGTTGGGGTTGTGACTTGCCCAGAGTCACACAGCTAGTAAGTGTCAAGTGTCTGAGGTTGAATTTGAACTCAGGTCCTTTTGAATACAAAACCGGTGCTTTATCCACTGCCATCTAGCTGTCCCAAAATTTTTGCAGGGCGATGAGGATTAAGTGACTTGCCCAGGGTCACACAGCTAGTGTCAAGTGTCTGAGGCTGGATTTGAACTCAGGTCCTCCTGGATCTAGCACCAGTGCTTTATCCACTGTGCCACCTAGCTGCCCTGTAATCCAGATCTTTCCTACTCTGTCATCAGCTTTCTATGCACTATGCCACAAATATCTCTGCAATATAGAATTCCTATTTTCAGTTCCTCACAAGAAGCTTATGAAATAGGGGGTACAAGAATTGTTATTATTTTCTTTTTTTATAGGCAAATAGAGGTTAAATTACTTATTTATAGCTAGTAAATGTCTGAGACAGAATTCACACTCAAATCTCCTGATTCCAATTCCAACTGAACATTCCTTTCACTATACCACATTACCTCTATTAGGCTTATAGCTTACCTCTATTAGGCTCATTCACTCATTCACTATACCACATTACCTCTATTAGGTTCATATCATACCTCTATTAGGCTCATTCTTTCTATTTGACCACAAGGCAGAGATGAGTTATATTTCATCTTTGCATCCTAGCATCTCTGTAGCCCAGTACCTGATATATTTTATAAATTATCTTAATTGTTAAATTATATTTGATATTGATAATTTATAATTAATTGATAAATGTTGAAGTTAACTTGAACACTTTCAGGGAATTTACCTGCAGTATCAAAATTCCTCAAAAGCCCAAGTTCAAGAGGACAACCTTTAAATAAACTTGACCTTTCTGGGGAACACAGAAGGAGAAGGAGGGAGCTTCTTTTATAAGTAGATAGAGAAATAGACCTAAAATAAAATGGCAAATTAGACTGATTGCATTGCTCAAATTACAGGCCTGTTTCTTTTATTAGTAGATGTCAGGCTATGACTAAAATCATTCAGTAGGATCAAAAACAGTATGAATAGAATATGACAAAGCATTAATTAAATACTTGCTTAAATACTTCAGTGATTGTCGTCTTTTTTAGGTTATTATTACCGTGTTTATTTAGCACGTTGTATTTCCATAGAGCTTTAATCATTATTGCTAAGTCTTGACACTATCCAGACAAGGTGGGTCAGTGTTATTATTCCAATTTAACAGATAAGGGTGATGAGACACCATGGCAACACAAAGGTATTATTATACTGGTGCGGTTACAAAACACTGTTTATTTTCAGAACCCTCCACCATAATTCACCATTAGCTCCTCATGCCATCATTGCAAGGTGGACACGTGCCATTACTCCCACTCAACAGATAGAGGAAGGTTACGTGGCTTCCTGCCCCAAGGGCATGCAGAAAGTCAACAGCTGAACTTGGGAATGAGCTGGAGGCTTCTGATTGATGGCTGCTCAGGCGCTGAGTCAGCTTACTTTACTGGTGCTGAGTGGGCTTTAATAAAGGAAAATTTAATAGTTTGTTCTCAGGTTTCCCCTGTTGTGACAGGGAGCCTCAAAAACAGTTTGTTATTTTGGCTTCTTGCTTCTCACAAGGTTCTCTGGTTTAATCCTTGAAGACTTTCAGAAAGAAATGTGATGTATTTTCTGCAACTTATCCTGTCACTAGGGGTGTATATACATAGATTAGACTGGCAGATTTAAGTCAGAGACCTCTTGAATCTAACTCAAAGAAAGCAAAACTTGAATAGGGAATAGGGGAAAGGGTCAGTTACACCATTTCTCTGACCCAAGAAGGCCAAGTCAGTTTTAAGGATATCTCTGTTAAATCAAGTAAGAAGTCACGTGAAGAGGAAACAGTGAACTAGAAGGTAGAGAAGCACTAGAAAGCTTGCCTTTTTCATTGCAAGCCTTGCTTTGTTCACAACTTTGGAATCAGATCAACCAAATTTACAAAAGATAAGAGGCTATATTTGAGTTTCTCCTCTGAAATATTTTTGTGTTTCATTCAACACAGGTGAATACTTCCTTTGAGTAGTGTGCATAGTATCAGGCCTTTAAGATCTAGCCAAACTGGAGAAAAGTATGTGAACAAAGAGATGTAGCAGTATCCCCACTGAGGTTTAGGGTAACCATCCAGGTTATCTGGAGGAAAGTTACCCTTTTTCCATTGGAATTGTTCTGCTAGCCTCCAAAATTACAGCTCTGACAACCACCCAGTTTGAAAAGCAATGATGATCTAAATTATTCACTCTTCAATGCAAAAATGAAGGCCCTATATAAAACATGTGAGGGGCAAAATGGAAGAGTATATAGAAAGTGGGCCCAAAAAGTACCACCTAGTTCCAGCCCCGCCTCTGACAGATTGGCCATGTGTCCCCAGGCAAATCATTTCTCAGTGCCCTATACATTCTGATTAGAAATTGTTGAACAACTGCAGATAGATGATAGATAGATAGATAGATAGATAGACAGACAGACAGACAGTAGATAGATATCCCTTCCCTATCCTACATCAATGAAATCATAGGTCCAGACAAAAAAGTTTACAAACACACATATACTACTATGGGAGGAAAATGGATTTTTTCTTTAAATCCCTTTTCCCAGAAACCATTTGATTCCTAGAACGGAAGAAAATGAAAACAATTCCATTCAATTAAACAAACAAACCTACTATGTTCAAGGTACTATGTTTGAGATTACAAAGAAAAAAAATTGAAAATACTGGGCTTACAAAGAGAACTAGACTCTCCCCCTCAAAGAGTTAACATTCTACTAAGGGAATACAGCACACATGGATAAGTAAATATGAAGTATGTATAAAGTAATTTTAAGAAGAAAAGATAATTAACAATGGTTCAAGAATGTATAAGGAAAGACCTTATATAAAAAGCACTACTGAGTAAAAAAAAAATGTGCTACTTTGTTGGGAATCAAAGGTAAAATGATCCTTGTTCTCAAAGAGTTTGACGTGGCTTATTAAGCTATATCAATGTGTGATGAGTAAGACACCATAAAATTAAGTGATGGTTTACCACAGATCATCGACTTGCTGAGGGTTCATAGTGGGAACTGGAAAAAAAGAGAGGGATTGAATGAGAGACAGAGAGAGAAAAGAAAGAGGAACAAGTATATATCAGGCATCTATTACGTGCCAGGCACTGTGCTAAGCACTTTACAAATATTACCTCATTTGATCTTCACAACAACCCAGAGAGATAGGTGCTATTATAATCCCCATTTTACAGTTGAGGAAACTGAGGCAGACAATAGTTCAGCCACTTGCCCAGGGTCACACAACTAGTGTCTGAGGTTGTATTTGAAATCAAGTCTTCCTAATTTCTGATCTAGTGTTTTATCCACTGCACCACCTAACAGTCTTTGGAAGGCAGGAAGGAAGCCTGGGCCAATTTTTTTGTTTTGTTTTGTTTTTGGTGAAGCAATTGGGGTTAAGTGACTTGCCCAGGGTCACACAGCTAGTAAGTGTTAAGAGTCTGAGGCCAGATTTGAACTCAGGTACTCCTGACTCCAGGGCCGGTGCTCTATCGACTGCACCATCTAGCTTCCCCTGGGCCAATTTTTAATAGGCCTGAACTAATAGTTTGGAAAAAGTAGTATCATATGCAAAACATTTTTAAATGGTAGATTTTTTAATTTCAGAGGAAGAAGAGTGGAGCTTATATAAATCATGATGACACCACATATTTCTTAAATTCCCAGTATAGTGAATTATTTACTACCTATGCTACTAGAAAGAGGGCAGCAGTAGGAATATTCGATTAAAATATTTTTGCTGTTCAATGATGTTTTATTTAAACTGATGTTAAAATTAGTTTATGCTGCTTAACATATTTTGTAGGTTGTTGAGGGAAATGTATTTGGCTATCAAAGAATGGGATGGAAATGGGATGGCTTTAAGTTCTCAGACTGTGTAAGCCATCTGTAAGTTATTAAGAGTTGACTCTAGGGAGTGGCTAGGTGGTGCACTGGATAAAGCACCGGCCCTGGATTCAGGAGTGCCTGAGTTCAAATCTAGCCTCAGACACTTGACACTTACTAGCTGTGTGACCCTGGGCAAGTCACTTAACCCCCATTGCCCCGCCAAAAAAAAAAAAAAAGAAAGAAAGAATTGACTCTACAGGGTGAGGAAGTGAAAGTGTAATTAATTCAAAGACATTGGTACCCAAAAAGTCCTTTAGAAACTCTTCCCTTAAATTTATAGTAAATGAATAGGTGAACAATGAGAAGGAATCTGGTGGAAGTAGTATTTTATCCTGCATGGTAAAGATATTTATATGGGTCTTCTTATCTAAATCTATATTCTTGGTAACTGGCTATTGCGTTACAGTTTGGGATAACCTTTCCCATTCCTTAATTGAATTTTAATTTAACCCTAATTGATGCCACATTAGGCATCTGCATTCTGTCTCTTTTAATAGTCTTTGCAATAGTATCCAGTGAAGGCTATTCCAAAGACCAGAAAAGAAACAGCTCTGGAACAGATTGTGTTTGGGTTTTGGGGGGGTTTCGTGTTTTTTCCTGAACACTTTATTTCTAAGTGCAGGCACTTATTTGTCCTTTTTGATGTAATTATAGTATTGTCTCCAGAATAGCAATTCCCTGATAAAAGAGAGTTGCTTTTATTTTTGTCTCAGAAGGGTCTCAGTTTCTTCAAGTTGGGACTTTTGGACATGTTCTATGTGGCAGGCCAGAGCAGGACATTCCTACTGAAAAAGAAAGTGGGGATTAATAAACTTAGTTGGGCTCCCTAAAAAGCAGCAGTCAATTAAGAAACTCTAGAAGGTTTTATTTAGAAGCAAAGGCTATTGGGACTTAGGAAAGATCTCATATTCTCGCTACCTCTTAGCATTTAGAAATACAATTACTGTTTTATTATTGTATTAACACTACACCAGGGTCAGCCTTATGAATAAATGGATAGGTTGCCACTAATGTGATATGATTTGAGGAGTATCTAAGAGGTCCCAAAAGTATTCTTGAAATTCCACCATTAGAGAGCCATTCCTTTGGGTGAGGTATTATATCCCTTATTGAAATAGAAATACTCTTGAGAGAGAAAATATTGAGTCACTCTCAGACATTAGCACCATAGTATACATTAATTTATGAGTGCATTCCCACTGAGCTCAGCCCAGAGGGGATCACATGCAAACTAGAAGGAAATTTTGAAAGTGGGGGTCTGGGGGACAGCTAGGTGGCGCAGTGGATAGAGCACCGGCCCTACATTCAGGAGGACCCGAGTTCAAATCCAGCCTCAGACAGAACACTTACTAGCTGTGTGACCCTGGGCAAGTCACTTAACCCCAATTGCCTCACTTAAAAAAAAAAAGTGGGGGCCTGGGAGAGCAGAGGCATGTTCAGATCATGAGTTCATAATCACCCCCAACAAATTGTGGGAGAGGAAGGGTGCCAAAGACAAACTTCATCTGCTTCGAAATTCATCTACATGTGCCCTTAAATGATGGTTAAAGACTGAAAACTATCTAGTATCAATAGTGGGAGGATGATCGTGGTTCTTATTTTCTATTCTCCTATCTCGCACTTTAAATGAGGGCTTTCGCTTCCATTTAATGCCAGAGAGCAGAAGTAGGGCAAATATGCAAAAACTTTATAAAAATACCTTTATGAATGGAAAAAGAATCCTTCACTAGTTTCAACTGATGTACAATAATAATAGCACTTATACAACACTTTAAGGTTTACAAAGCAATTTAAAAAGGTCTTAATTTTTCCTCACAATAACCCTGAGAGTTATATGTGATTATTATTCCCATTCTACAGATGAGGAAACTGAGGCAGATAGCAGTTAAAGGTCTTCCTGACTGCACCTCCAGCTCTTTATTTACTGCACCTGAATAGCTGCCTTTATTGTACAAACTTATTTTTATTGTGAATTAATTAAATATACTTTTAAAAATTAGTCTCCAGAATAGAAATCTAAACAAAGAATACAAAGATACAGGACAGGGACAGCTAGGTGGTGCAGTGGATAGAGTACTGACCCTGGATTCAGGAGGACCTGAGTTCAAATCTGACCTCAGACACTTGACACTTGCTAGCTGTGTGACCTTGGGCAAGTCACATAATCCTCATTGCCCTGCCAAAAAATCCCAAAGAGACAGGACAGCTGCTTTCAAATATTTGAAAGGTTATCAAGTAGAAGACAGAAGAAGCATATTCTGTGTAGTTCTGGAAGACAGACCCCAAACCAATGGGTGTTATGTCCAAATAGAACCGATTTTCAGCTGAGTATAATGAAAAGTAATCTAATAAAAAGAACCATGCAACAGTGAATGGACTACCACATGAAGCCATAAACTCGACATCTCTGAAAATGTTCAAGCAGAGACCGGATGAATATATCAGGAATGTTGTAGAAAAGATTCCAGTAAGAGATAGGAGTTTAGAATTGGTGGCTTCTAAGGTCCCTTCTAATTCAATTTAATAGACATAAATTAAACATTAATAACACCCATTAATTAAATATAAGTATAGCTAATACAGTAATGAGTTTAGAGAATGGATGAATTAATAACATAAATAAAATTAAACATATACTGCATGCAGATCACTGTGCTAAGCTCTGTGGGAGATACAAAGTTTAGATAAAATACCTTTACCAAAGACAGGCAAATATAGAACCATCTTGTACTTGGCCCTGCCTGGTCCAAGGCTAGGCCTGCCCTGGTGGGACTTACGGCTCTCTAGAGAGAGGGAGATTTGAATTGGCTTCAAGGATCTGAAGGACAAAATAGGATAGTGTTGAGAGTAGGAGAAAGGGGAGGTAAAAAGAGTTGTCCACACTGAGAGCCAAGCCTAAAAATAGACAGTTTATCAACTGAAGTCCTTAAGAAAAATAGAGGGGGCAGCTAGGTGGTGCAGTGGATAAAGCACTGGCCTTGGATTCAGGGGGACCTGAGTTCAAATCCAGCCTCAGACACTTGACATTTAACTAGCTGTGTGACCCTGGGCAAGTCACTTAACCCTCATTGCCCTGCAAAAAAAAAAAAAAAAGAAAAAAAAAGAAAAATAGAGAGGCTTTCCCTCAGGCTGTCAGAATCAGCCAATCAATAGTTGTTTTAAGTACCCATGTTTGTGCTTGGCATTGGAGATAAAAGTGAAAGACCTTGTTTTCTGGGAAGTTATATTCTAGCAGGTAAGACATGTACACACATAAGTATATGTAAAATTTATGTGAAAGAAATACAAGGAAATGAATAAGTTAAAAGTATTTCAGTATGTTCAGATAAATGCAAGATCCCTTCGCATATCAGCAAACAAGGGTGGAGATGGCCCTAAGCTAAGTCTGGATCCAGAAGGAAAGTTAGAAGTCAGCAACATGAAAAGAGCAAAATAGAAATCCATGGCCCGGATGCCTGAGTTCGGCAGCCTTTGGCCCTATCATTTCCTCAACTTTTGGCTTCAGACATGGCTTTTTGGACCTGCTGAGCTCAGCAGAAACAGTAATAATAGTACCTTAATAACTTAACGTTTATATAGCACTTTAAGGCTTAACAAACACACTTTTCTGGTGAACTATGTAACATCTTTCCTTCGTCCACAGTTCTATGTGGTAAATTCATGAAAATAGTGGAGTCCCTAAGAATGCTGCACAAAATCCAACATCAGACAGTGGTGGGACTGAGGAAAATGAAGAATGCATATGTTTGAGCATAAAGGAAAAAAAGTACTAAATAATTCATACCTACTTCCTGAAAACACCTGAATTTTCTAAATGGAGAGACAAGGCATAAAGGACTACATTGTTTAAACAGCCTAGCGACTCGGTAGCAGAAATGGGGTTATTGCTCCAGTATCCCTTTTCCCAAGCAATTGTTTTGTTGCCCACCCACTTTGCCCAACAGCTCCGTCAGCGTGGTTCTCTCCACATTTCATGAATGGCTAAAAAATAGATCATTCCATAGCTACCCTTTTGTGGATTAGCTTCTCCACACCTCAGACAACACACACGTGGTCACCACCTTCTCTGTCCCCTGTCATCAAACTATCTGTGGAAACAATGCTCCGGCTCTCCATGGATGCCCAGGTCAGTAGAAGCCATTGCTGACACCAAAGCTCCTACTCCTTCTTTCACCATCACTGAATCTAGGAGACTAAGCTTCCTCTCCTGCTGGTACCTAATTCTCCTTGATTAACTGTCAGAAAAACAATAATGCCTCAGTTCTCCAGAACAATCTAGCACCGAGACCCCACCCTGAACCAGGACTTCAGACGTCAAGCCCAAAGGGGTGTAGGGTGTCTTGTGGGAATTAGGCATCCTCTGCCACTGTGGACTGAGTGAGGCAAAGAAACCTGGCGATGCATGAGTGTATTAGGCCCCTCCGGGCTCAGGCCTCAGATATTTACCAATCTAGGCATCCAACAAGATTTCTCCTCTGATTCCCACTCCCTGCTCTGCAGTGTGTGCAAAGAGATATGGCTGATCCTGCTATCCATGCACAGATGTTTCTCTTTGTCTTCAAAGGAACCCAGAAAGCCCTTCGCAGCTGCTACTTTCCCCTTCTTAGCACTAGGAAAGTCAAATATCCTTTCCCCATAATCCTTGTGATTCAGAGCTGCCATCTGCCCAGATGAAACTCCCCCTTCCATTGCTACCACTTCCTCCACTTTCATCTTTCTCCGCCTCAGCCTTCACCCTCCTCGGTTCCCCTTGCTCTTTGCCCTCTGAAATCCCCACATGGTATCACACACACACACACACACACACACACACACACACACACACACATTCCCCTTCATCCCAGACCTCCTCTCTTCATTCTTCCCATCTTATGCACTCTTCCTTCTGCGCTGCTCCTCCTGAAGATCCTGGATCCCTGGCCACACCTAGTACAAGGGGTCGCTTCCCTTGCCTGCCTTCCCCAAGGTTGTAGAACAGCATTCTGCCTTTCCTTTTCATGGCCAAGCTCATAGGAAAAAACAAAAAAAAAATCAGCCGCATGCCCTGCCTTCTTTTTGCGGCTAGCTTTCACTTCTCAAACCCCAGAGATCAAAACACAAACCAGCTGCCTTGCTTGCTTCATCCTAGCCTGGGGAGATTTCTTCAAAGAGCTTCACCTGTTGGGACACCTCCACCTAAGTCAACAGAAGCTCAGCTGTGGAAGGGGGATTCCATACCAAGAAGGCCAAACACCAGGCTTTTTTCAGGAGCTGAGGAGCATGAACCAACGGGATGCAGCCTGAGGACCAGGAGAACCTCAGTCAGAGGAGGCACAAAAGTTGGCCGTGCCACTCACTGCTTGTGTATAAGCAGCCTAAACTAGATAATGTTTCTCCAAGTGGGTTCTTCATTGGCAGATGCTGTTATTTCTGTTGGGGCCAATATGGTTTCTACTTGGTTACATTAACCTGTGAGTAAATAAATTATTTCTTCTTTGAGTCCTGTGGACCTTGCTAGGGGAATTGGTACCATCATCTTGAGGTGGGCAGGAGAGGTTCATGCTTAAAAATCTCCTATGGCCGTTTCCTTGAAGTAGATCACATTTATGCCATCAGAGAAGTTTACTATAATTTTCTAGGGCTTAAATGAGACTAAAACCCAATCTGTTAAAATAATAACAAATCTGGGGGCAGCTTAGGTGGCGCAGTGGATAAAGCACCGGCCCTGGATTCAGGAGTACCAGAGTTCAAATCCGGCCTCAGACACTTGACACTAGCTGTGTGACCCCGGGCAAGTCACTTAACCCCCATCGCCCCGCAAAAATAAATAAATAAATAACAAATCTGAAAAGATCTTTCACTGACATCTTACTCCAGGGAATGCCTCATTGTGGCCTGGAAATAGCCCTGGGTTCTCAAAGACTGTACCAGCAGAGAAGAGACAGGTGACAAACTCCCCTTCCAGTAGAAAGGCTGATTACCAGAAGGTTGGCCACCAAGTGATGAATGTCCTCTGGTACCATAACAATTTATGCAACCATCAACCAATGGATGAAGGGGTTGCTATTTTCTCTGGTAAAGTAAGTCATGATAAAACTGGCATGTCTATAGGACTTTAAAACTTGTAATCATTTTATATACGTTCTCTCATTTTAGTCTCACAATATACCCGACAAGAGAGGTGCTATTATTTTACATATTTTTTTAGAGGGTAGAAGAGGTGCCTCGCTCAATATCATACTGCTCAGGTCTTCCTAAATCAAAATCCTGCTCTCTATCCTATATCTATGAAATCATGGTTCTTTAAGTAAAGAAATACAGACTGCATGGTGAATTCCATGAAACTATTACCTTTGAATCTTTCTCGTTGCCATCTTACTCTTGGAATTTGATGAAAAAGAATGAATGGTTGCAGGAGATTGTTTATAAAATAACCCCACATTTAAAAAGTAACACACCCTACCAGTAAGCTGTAGGTAAGCCTGTTCATTACTTTATATTATGGAGAGCTGGGAAATAATTACAGTCAGGAACAAAAGTATAGACCTTTAATGTATAGCTACTCAAACTTAACTTCAGATTTTCTGAATCTGCAGGCAGAAGACTAAACCTTGGCACGCCTCTGCATAGCTAGAATGTTAGGTCCTCGTTTCCTTGAGTGAAATACCATATGGTCTCATTTGCTGCTGAATATTCCAATGTGGCTTTGTTTTTAAGTCAGGGAAAGATTTCGCCACACGAAAAGCACACGATGAGGTTGTTTGCTAGACAGATCACAGTTGCATTCTGCTCAGTATGAGCTGTAAATAAACAAGCATTCCCTGGAAATCTGTGACAAGCAGAGGAAGAAAGATGCTTGGCATGAGCAGCCAAAGGAAATGGTAACTTCTTGGCCATGTGAATGAACCATCTGGACCCCTTCCTGAAAAGAATTTCCCAGATAGACTCCTGAGGAAACCACCTTGCTTGAGAAGCACCGTCCCTCTAGATCTGATTGACAGAGTGAATGTAGAGAAATACCCAGTACCAACTGGCATCACACGAGTGTGTTACACTCACAGGTGACACTGGCCAAAATAACCACTGTCATGGTGCCTGACAGGCTGCCAGTGACCCCTCAGTGGAGGGTTCTAGAAGAAACCCTGGGAACTGGAGATAGGTGAGTCTTCTTTACACACTGGACGAGCTATTAGAATGTACAATACGTATATAACCCCGATGAAATTCTGCCTTCAACATGAAGCTCTTCCTGATCCTCCTTAATTCTAGGGTCTTCCCTCAATAGTCAGTAAATCAATAGCTATTTACCAAGTGTCTGCATTGTGCCAGACACTGTGGTAAGCACTGGGGGTAATAAGTAAGAAAAGGGAAGCTGATAAAAGTGCTTATAATCAAATGAGGATGACTATACACAAAAGGAAGATGAAAAGGTGATGGAGGGAGAAACCTTGCCTGATGTTCATAGTCAAAACCAAGCAGAGTAGCTGATGGGAAATTTAAGTTATCTGGAAAAGTCTGAGTTCTTTATAAAGGGCTCGGGAGGAGTTCATCACGCTCATCTCCCATCGTCCAATCAAAGGAAAGAGGCCGCTGAGGATGCTGAGGAGGCACTGAGTATCAAAGCTGAATCAAATCTCCATGACGATGAGAGCTTATCCTGGGGGTGGGGGTGGGGTTGATGTTCCTGGACTCAAAACTAAGCAGAAAAGCTGATGGGAAATGAAATTCCCTCAGTTGATTATTTTAAATTTATCCTGTAAATAACTTGTTTGTTCATGGCTGTTTATAGATTGTCTCCCCCTTTAGAATGTGAGATTCTCAGGGGGCAGCTAGACGGCGAAGTGGATAGAGCACCGGCCCTGGAGTCAGGAGGACCTGAGTTCAAATCCGACCTCAGACACTTGACACTTACTAGCTGTGTGACCCTGGGCAAGTCACTTAACCCCAATTGTCTCACTAAAAAAAAAAGTCTTTGAAAAAATAATAATAAATAAATAAATAAAAGAATGTGAGAGTCTCTGCTTCTTTAGAGCAGAGACTATCTTTTACCTTTCTTCATCTTCCCAGCACTTAGCACTGTGCCTGGTATATACTAAGTGCTTAATAAATGTATATTGACTAAAAGACTGAATTGGGAATGGCTGAACAAATTATGTTATGTAAATGTAATAGAATACTACTGTCCTGTAAGAAATGAGGAAAGACTTGAGTTTTAGAGAAACCTGAAGAGGCTTTATGAACTGATGCAGAATGAAATGAGCAGAACCAAAAGAACAATTTATCCTATCACATTAATATTCTAAAAAAACAAAAATAAACATTACAAAACAAAACAAAAACCAATTCTGAACAACTTTAAGAATTCTAATCAATAGATTGATCGACCAATAGGGAGGAAAAAATACTTGATAATTGAAAAAAAATTTTAAGTGAGTGGACACTATACTTGGAGTCGGCAGGACCTGGGTTTAAAATCCTACCTCAGATATTTGCTAGTTGTGTGACCCAGGCAAGTCACTTAACCTCTCTGTTTTCAGTTTCTCATCTGCAAAATGTGAGAGGAGGAGGAGGAGGGGGAAGGTGGTATTAGCCCTATAAGGTCGCTTCCAGCTCTAAATACCCCTTCAAATACTTGATGATAGATATTTCTACTCACACCCACCACCCCTCCCACAGTGTTCTGTTCTCCAGGTGAAACATTCCTCGTTCCTTCAATAAAATCTTATATGATATGATCCTAAGACCCTTTACCATCTCGGGTGGGTTGTTTTTTTTTTTAACTATTACACTGGAGGGATAAGGAGGTCATTCAAAGGAGGAGAACACGCCAATAAGTGCTGGTGGTTGAGGCCCCCAACCACCTTCCTTTCTGCTGGTAGTCTGCCCTTCTGATCTTACCCTGGTCCAGTCTATAACCTTGAAATCTGGTGCCTCCCTGCATCTGTAAGGTTTGATTTTCCTATGTTCCTGATCACAGCTTGGTAACTTCAGATATCCTGTTTTTCCAAACTCACAATTTATTCCCTGCTCCTTCTTGCCCCCAGATCTTGACCCCTTTTTTCTAGCCTTGTGCAATGGACCCACACACAAGCATTGTCAAGCTCAATGACTCCCCAAGCTCTGTGTCTTCTTATAGGCACAACTCAGCCCAGGTAAACATTCTTCTAAGGGGAAACCACTAGGGACAAAGAACTGGGCCAATCAGATAATGACATCTGCCAAGATTACCACTATCACTCCTGACACGCTGATATCCCTCAGCAGGGATGGGCACAGGCATCTTGTGTGCTTTCAATCTCAGGACTCTGAATACTAGCCAAGGGCATCGACTTCCATGTTCTGCCAGTGCCCATTCTCTCCACCTTCCTAAATCTTCCAAGATATATTGTACCTAGAAGTTCTCAAAGCACATCCTCATCTTTCCCAGGGATCCACACTTGGACAACACACTCACTAACAACATATACTGGTTCATAGCCCTATGACCATGTGCAATCTTGTAAAACCAGTGGGTACAAGTTACTTTTTTCTTTCTGTTTTTTAATTTTTATTTTCAGCACATTAAATTTACTCATAAAAACATTCTAAAAATGCATTGGTTTTCATTTATAACCAAGTATAATAAAAATAAGCCTCCTAATACTGGTATTAACTAATGAATCATTCCCTCTGCTTCTATAAATTCAAACTCTGCTCCCAATATGCTCTGTCACCAATATCTGAAAGCTGACTACCACATGGCCTACTCCATAGTTTGTTAGTACGTCCTGGGCAACTAGGCAGTGTAGTAGATAAAGCACTGGCCCTGGAGTCAGGAGGACCTGAGTTCAAATATCACTTTACTAGCTGTGTGACCCTGAGCAAGTCACTTAACCCCGACTGTCTTTAAAAAATATCCAGAGCCATCTCCAGTCATCCTGATGTATATCTTGTCACTGGACCCAGATGGCTCTGGAGGAGACAATGAGGTTGGTCACCCTGTATAGCCCTCCCTCATTTCAATCCAATTCAGTGCAAGTTCTGACATCTCCCTGATGCCATGGTCCTCTGATAATGAAGGACCAACAACATCCTGATGTTTTTTTATGATTGGTTATCAACAATTTCCACCATTTTATCCTTCCACTGAGAATGATATATATCTTTCAGAACAGTCTAATACCGTGGCCTGATCACTTACCATCAGTTCTTAAGTGTTCCCTTTCTAGACAGCTTGGCTTTGACATTCTTGCTCTGCACTGTACCTGGCTACGATTAATTAGTCCAGTCGAGTATGTGTGTGTGTGTGGGGGGGGGGGAATTAACTTTTATTAAGTGACTGCTATAATAATAGGAACTAGGTGTCACAATGGATAGAGAGCTGGGCCTGGAATCTGGAAGACTTGAGTTCAAATTTGGCCTCAGACTCTTCCTAGCTGTTTGACTCTGGGCAAGTCACTTATCCCTGTTTGTCTCAGTTTTGTCATCTACAAAATGAACTGAGAAGGAAATGGCAAACCACTCCAGTTTCTCTGCCAAGAAATCCCCAAATGGGGTCAAAAAAGACTGAACAATAAAAACAAACCATAATAATAATGATAGCTAGCATTTCCATACCATCTTTAGGTTTGCAGAGTGCTTTACAAATACCCTCTCAATAATCCTGGGAGGTAGATGCTATTATCCCCATCTTACAGAAAAGTATACTGAGGTGAACAAGAATTAAATGCTTTGCAATTATTCTCTCATTTGAGGTAGGTACTATTATGATTCCTGCTTTACACTTAAGGAAACTGGGGCAAACAGAGCTGAAGTGACTTGTCCAGAGTCACACAGCTAGTGAGTGTCTGAGACCAGAGTTGAACTCAGGTCTTCTTGACTCTGAGTCCAGCACTCATCTTCTCTGCTGCTTTGCTTGAAATTACTCATTCTGACTTAATGCCTACCTTGTGCTGGTTGTCCTCAGCAAAGCACTTAGCACAGTGTCTGGCACATACTAGGTACTATATAAATGTTTATTCCCTTCCCCCTGTTCCAAAACATATTTGACTGTTTTGTTTGGTGAATGCCTCCTGTGGACATAACATTAAAAAAAAAAAGTCCAAGCTTCAAAACATCAAAAAGCTTAATGCAAAAATAAATTGCTTGGCAAAACTAATTTTCTCTCTTGAAAGTTAATTGTTTTTAATAGCATGACAAGAGAATAAGCAGCCACTTCTACTATTCTAGCCAGATATTGTCATTAAAATGCACAGAGACTTTGGGGATATTCATCATGTCAATCTGACACAGCTCCAGGAAACAAGTTGTAACCTTCTGAAAACAGAGATGATAATGGAAATGTTGATTAAGCGGAACTCAAGTACTGGTACCTACCACCCTGTTCAGAAGTTAATAGCTAGCCTGGGGCATCTTTAACAGACAGAAGAAGTTAAGTGGTATTTTCCTATAATGATTACCCATATATTTCCAAAAGCTCTAATTAGCAGCTAATTGTCATTGTCCCATCATCCCCCAGCCTTCACACAGATGCTGTAGCTTTACCAGGTCTCTCTTGGTGGAAGAAGATGCCAAGACTTTTAAGAGGCTTTAGATGATAGTATCCCAATCATTGTCTAAGACTAAATATTTCAGAACAGTTGCTGATCTACACTGAAAGAAGTTTCCTCATAGAACTCCCTCCACTAATGAAACCACAGACATCTATGTATGTGTATATGTGTATATATGTAAGTATATGCACATACATGTATATATACATACAATATTCCAAATTTTAGTAAATTCTGTTTAAACACACTTGCACATATGTAAGTATATACACACATGTATATATACCTACTGTGTTCCAAGTCTTAATACATTTTGTATGTGTATACATACAATATGTGTGCATGTACATATATAATGTGATCTAATATTATACTAAATATAATACATAATAGGGTATTGACATGGGGGTTGGGACGATTAAAGTTTAAACTGGCCAACTAGTTATCAGGATGGACACACCTATGAAGTAAGGGAGATAAGACCATTAGGTGTGGCTGCTGCCTGATTGGAGGCACCAAGAGACAGAGATAACTCCAGAAATCAGGACCACCACCTCATTCAAGCTTTCCTCACCCTAAAGGGAACTTTCCGTAGTCAGGTGGTGAGCCCATCTGTCCTCCAACCATCCGTCCTCTATAAAAGCTTTTGCCTTTCTTCTCTTGGAGGAGCAATATGTCTCTAACACATCTCCTCCCCTTGAGGGAAGTCTTTGACTTTGCTCTTGGTCACTTTCTCTAAGTGCCTAAATAAAAGACAATTGGATTGTGTGCAGAGAGGGTGTGATTCTTTAAAGAGGAATACCTAAGGCCCCCCACCCCCACCCACCTATTTCCCCTGTGACAGCATGTTCAGGAAAAATACTTACAAGCTGATCTAGGAGCATTTGAGAAGGAAGAGATACTTTCAGAGAAATTGTCCCCTAGGAAGTGGCACCTAAATCGAACCTTGAAAAAAAGGATTCGGATAGCCAGGGATGAGGAAGGAGAGCTTGGGGTACAGTGCAGACAAAGAAAAGTGACGTGGTCAGTGGAGATGGGGGGACAACCAGAAGAACAGTTTGGCTAAAACATAAGGGTCCACAAAATATGAAATACTATGAAATAAGATTTGAAAAGCCAGGTTGAGTTAGTGTGGGTCAAAGGGGATACTTGACTCTAAAGCTGGATGGCAAACCACCATGACATGCTGTCTCATATTAAAAAGTTATTAAAAAGTTGTTAAATTAAATTGAATGGGAAACCAATGTCCATTTCCCAAGGAATGGGGGGCAGAGAGAGTCAGAACAGAGCTGATGGTCTTTTTCATGAATTTGTTGTTGTTGTTGTTATGCCTGGAGTGGGGAAAAGGGAGAGCAGTTTGGATAAAGGTAGATCACATTCTATCGGAGAGAGAAGCCAGTTTTGTTTGACTGTTCTTTCTTTTTCTTGTAAGTTGAGAAAGATCCTGTAAAGTGAGATATTTGATAAGCTTTGTCAAATTCTTCTTATTTTATTGGCTTATTTGGGGAACTTTATGAAATATTCCTTGTTTGTGAATCAGCAAAACATTGTATGTGTAGCTAATTGACTTTCATCTCTACATCTGGGATTGCATATGATATTTGTATCACTGGGAAAGCAAGAAATGAAAGGACATTGCTTATGCCTCCTCAGAAATCATCAGTTCTAATTTTGGGAAGAAATCCGCACCTCTCTATTTGCCTGGGAGAGCAAATCCCAAATGGGGAAATATGTAACCTGGACAGGCCTTTTGACCATGCCCAGTTTGGTTCACCAGGAACCCCATGCATCCCCTACCACATGGGCGAGTGTAGCCTCCTTCGTTGGCTGCCTGTGTCTTTAAGACTGAGCAATTCACTCTCTTTCCCACCAGATGCTTTCCCCCATCTTTCTGGCTGTGCTCATAATGGACACCATGAACTGAACTGAACCAGTGAGAGGGGAAGGAACATCATTCCACATTCTCTCATTTGTCCTGGCTCCAATTGGGCCTAGGGATGTTTGTTTCTGTTCTTCATTGTTGGTCCACATTTTCAGGTGCCCAATGAGCACAAGATGGGAATTCCAGGAACAGCAACCTTGGAGCCAGAAATACAGATGGGGTGGTTGGTGCATCCCGTCTATCTGGTAGGGAATCCCTGAGAAGCCAGAGTGCCTAGGACTCAAGCTCAGGGGAGGTGTTAGACGTATATTCTATCCCAGCCAAGCTAAGCTGAGGGCCTAATCCTTTTCCCCTCCCCAGAGACCAAGATGGTGCAAGGTGGGAGGTTTGTGTCTCCTACATGTTGGGGGAGTAAGTTTGAATATTCTGTGTATACCTTCTGAAGTAAACATTCCCTTTGTAAAAGCTAAAATAAGGATAGTAGAGCAAAGAAATGCGAAAAGCTTAATCATAGTTCACCTGAATCCCTTTCCACCTGTATGAACCTGTAATTCTTTTCTTGGTAGAACATTGAGACAATGTTCCCTGGTCAGGAACTAGATCATTCCTTGTGTAGCTTTAGTTAAAATTAGATGAAAACCCGTTACTATGAGCCATCCTCCAGGATACGAAAATAGGTTTTTCATCTGGGAAAAAAAGCTACAATCCAACAAAACCCTTCCATTGGAACAGAGTTAGCTGTAATGGTGATTTATCTGTATTTTCTCAGTTCTTTATCTTATGCCGAGGAGTTTAAACTAGGAAGAGGCTCCTCCATCTCACGTCTTCCGTCACCGGTAGCCTTAACAGCTGTTACCTTTTCAATTCTATTCCTAGAATGACCCAGAACATATACCATCACCTATTTATGTATCAAAATGGGAAAGACCAAATATTGGCTCTCCCAACCCTGCAGACTCCTGCTAGCTCTGATTTCTCGTAGATGCACCATTGAGCTTGGGCTGCATGAGGCAGGCCCCATGGATGAGGAACAGGAAGAGGAGGTGAAGACCTGGTCCTTCTTTAATAGGGTAGCTCAGATTGAGGCCAGGCTGAGCTGGCTGAATGTTGGGACAGTACATTCTAGCTCTGTCCATGTGATGCTAAACATCTGTTTGGAAACTGAAAAATTTAGTCAAAAATTCCAGTGTTTTCAAATGGCCACATGTTTAGAATCAAGTAGACAGATGCTGAATGGTATTTGCCAAGTCACTTGATTTAGTATGTTCTGAGAAGAAGAATAAAATATCAGGGGTAGAGAAGAAAAAGGCATGAACCAAAATGAATAAATACCCTAAGTGTGACCCCATCATGAGGCTACATGGGAGTAGTGGATAGAGACCTAGGTTCAAAGCCTGCCTCAGGCACATGCCATCCGTGTGACCCTGGGTAAGTCATTTCTCTATATCTCAGTCTCCTCAATTATGAAATGGGTATGATAATAATATCTGAACTACCTCTCTCACAAGGGTATTGTGAAAATCAGATTATATTTTATGTATAGATGAACAATACTTTGTAAATCTTAAAGGGGTATGTAAATGTGAAGTATTATTATTGCATTCCCATAGGTCACCTACTCATTGCATATACAAGAGATTGGAAATCTGAATGTGATACTCTTCCCCCCGCAACACCCCGCCCCCACCAGACAAATGTTAGTATTATAAGAACAAAAACACTGACCTTGAAGTAAAACAAAAAACAAAAAACAAACCAAAAAAAAAAAAAAAACTTAGGTCCTAGTCCTAGTATAGCTACTTCACAAAATCATCAAATCACAGAATTTCACATTTGGAAAGGGACTTCCTCAGCTGCCATCAGGTCCAGTCATTCATCAATCTTCCTCACAAACTATCATGTATCCATTCTCTCCATTGGAACTCCAAGCTTACCCATAATACCCTCCTTCTTCTTGCATTTCTTCATCTGTAAAATAATACTTGCACCACTCATCTCACAGGGTGGTTATGTGGATCAAATGAGTATGTATATAAAGTGCTTTGCAAACCTTAAAACAAGTAGAAGAATAATGAGCATTTATTAAGCACCTACCATATGTGAGACACTATGCTGCCTGATGGGGTTATCAGGACAAAACAAAGCAGTCTCTCTCCTCAAGGAGTTCGAATTCTACTGAGTTGGAGTTAGCAGGGAGGAGATATGATGTTAACACATATAAATAGTGCAAGATAAAGCACCATATATGATGTGAGTTGATATTTTTGTTCTTTTTTAACCTTAAAAGACCTACAGAAAACACCCTTTCTCTGCCTCCCTTAGTCAAGGCATGTGTGTCCTAAACCACATGTCTTTGTCAAGATGGCATCATCCAGGGGGCGGCTAGGTGGCGCAGTGGATAAAGCACCAGCCCTGGATTCAGGAGTTCCTGAGTTCAAATCCGGCCTCAGACACTTGACACTTACTAGCTGTGTGACCTTGGGCAAGTCACTTAACCCCATTGCCCTGTTTAAAAAAAAAAAAAAGATGGCATCATCCATTTTCAAAGTATTCTCCAACCCTCCCTCATGCCATTAAGATGATTGCTGCTTCTGCCCACAGGCAAATATTTCATTCATTCATCATGATCTCAGGTTCTCATCTTTTCCCCATTACAGGAGTATGTGCCTCCAAAATTCCTGGAATTAATCCTTCAGTTATTTCATCAGTGTATTCTAACTCTTATGGAGGAGACAGAAGAATCTTCTAAAGCCCCGGTCCATTCCGAGTTGGGGCAAGTTCTGACGACTAGATTAAATACTCTTGCTTAATAGACATCTGTCATGAAAGCACTCTGGAATCCATTATGAAGATAAGAGTCTCACTGATAGGACAATTTTGCATAAAATGTTGGTCAGTATTATAATTATTGGAATCTGAAAACTAGATAAGCCAACATTTAACTATGTATTTATTTATCTAACCAACTCAGACATTTTTCCTAAATCTGGACTATTCAATTCTGGTTTTTAAGAAACATCTCAACATGTTCATGAAGACTGGCATAGCTGCAGGCAGGTCTTCGTGTGTGGGATTTGTGCTACTAACTGCATGCCAAACTCATGAAAATTGATTGTGTCATTGTTTTTATTGAAACTCATGGAAATTAAGGTTTGCCTTTGAAAAAACATATGGAATCACCAGGTTCGTCATAAAGGAAGCAGTACCACGCTGGAAAATGTTTCTCAAAGAAAAGTAGATTTAAGATTTAGAGGTAGGTATATACTTAAATCATTCTTACGCTCTTCGTCTTTGTGATGCTGATAAAACGAGTCTGATGAGTCAGACACGGCTGTTTCTTGATTCTCCTCCTACCTGTTGGTCCAGACCTTCTCAGTTTCCTTTGCTGGCTTTATTATCCATGTCCCACCTCCTAACTTTGGACGTCTGCCAAGTCTCTGTCCTCTTTTCTTCTCTCTTTCTCGGCGATCTCATCAAGTCCCATAACTCCAATTATCTTTGTGAAGCCCTAATCCCTCTCCAGATGTTTTGTCCCATGTCACCAGTTTCTTGCTGTTGGAAGCCTCCAATTGGCTGTCCTATGATCGTCTCAAACCCAGCATATCCAAAACAAAATTCATTATTTCTCCCCATTCTTTCAGTCTCCCTGATTTGCATCTTTCAATCACTTTTGACTCCTTCTCCTTCTCCCCCCCAATCCAATCAGTTGTCAAGTCTTTTCAGTTGGACCTCTTGAATATTTTTCATTTTTGTCTTTAGTTTTCCAATTTCCAAAACAGTTCCTTGTACACATTAGCCTCTTAATAAGTATTTGTTGAGGGGTAGCTAGGTGGCGCAGTGGATAGAGCACCAGCCCTGGATTCAGGAGGGCCTGAGTTCAAATCCGGCCTCAGACACTTAATAGTTACTAGCTGTGTGACCCTGGGCAAGTCACTTAACCCCAATTGCCTCACCAAAAAAAACCCAAAAAACAAAAACGAAAAAAAGTATTTGTTGAATTAAAAAGAAGAATAGTAGGGGCAGCTAGGTGGCACAGTGGATAGAACACCGGCCCTGGAGTCAGGAGTACCTAAGTTCAAATCTGGCCTCAGACACTTGACACTTATTAGCTGTGTGACCCTGGGCAAGTCGCTTAACCCTCATTGCCCCACCAAAAAAAAAAAAAAAGAAGAGTAGTAGATTAAGAATTGTTTAGTATAGATCCAAAACTTTGCAAAAGAGGTGTAGGTACTTGGTCTCTATGAAAGTGGCCATGGATAAGTCAAGTGAAATAAGGATAAATCATCAGGCTCTATCATATCCTCTAGAAATATCCCTCCAGAGCCAGAGGTTCTTAGCTTTTTTTTTTTTTTTTATCATGTACCCTTTGGGCAGCAATTTGCTGAAGCCTATGGGCCTCTTCTCAGAATAATGTTTTTAAATGCCGAAATAGGGGCAGCTAGGTGGCGCAGTGGATAGAACACCAGCCCTGGAGTCAGGAGGACCTGAGTTCAAATCTGGCTTCAGACACTTAATACTTACTAGCTGTGTGACCCTGGGCAAGTCACTTAACCCCAATTGCCTCACAAAAAAAAATTTAAATGCCAAAATAAAATAATGGATTAAAAAGGAAACCTATTATACTGACACACAGTTATTTAAATATTTGAAAAATTAAGTTTGTGGCACACAGGCTGAGAATTCCTACCATAGATGATCCAACTCAATGTGCTTTGGCCCCATTATCACCAAGTGACTTCCTAGATGCCTTGATGCTGGGAAGAGTAGGGGACTCAAATTTCTGGTCACTAGAAATTTATGTCCTCCATTGTAAATGAATAAATCTGCCTTCTGTTGTAAATCAGTGCCATGAGTTTGAGTATCTGAATCTGTTTTCTCTAGGGCTTGATTAACCCTGGAAGACCTAAAACCTGAGGAGTAGATATGGGAGCCTACCTGAAGAAAGGTGCAGAAGACTTTTTTCTCTCTGTGTTTTATCCCCTCTAAGAGGAATAGCTATCAGGTTAGTTTGACTAGCAGAAAAAGTGAATGGAGGGAAGTAAATTAAAATTAGACTGGAAAGGTAGGTGGTGGGGTATATTGTGGAAGGCTTTTAATGCCAGGCTGAGTTTGTATTTTATCTTAAGGGCCATAGGGCACCCTTGAAGATCTTTGAATAAAGAAGTGCTTAATGGGATCTGTATTAGAACCATATCAATTTGCTGCTGAACGGAGAATGGATTAGAGAAAAGAGAGACTGGGAACTGGAACTCTGAAAGTCTATTTAGCTGACAATTATAAAAATCCAGGGAAGAGGCAATGAGGGCCTCAACTAGAATGAAGGATCTGTTCTGTACCTTTAATAGACATAAGGAAGCTTGGAAAAGAAGTGGTTTTTGAGGGAAATATGAGTTTCCCTTCGGACATGTGGGGTTTGAATTGTCCACAGCAAAGCTTCTTAAACTGTGGGTTGGGGGACAGCTAGGTGCTACAATGGATGGAGCACTGGTGCTGGAGTCATGAGGATCTGAGTTCAGATCTGACCTAGACATTTGACACTTACTAGCTGTGTGATCCTGGGCAAGTGACTTGACCCCAACTACCCTGAAGCAGCCACTTCTTGTTACAAAAAAAAATAAAAAGAAAGGGGGTGGGGTGGGAAAGTAAAGCTATTCGGCACAACCAACCAACCCATCAATTGAGTCTAACAAGGTATGCATTATTCTGCACACATAACCCCCTAACTTCCCAATTAAGGGAAAAAAGTGCATTTTGTCATCTCTTCTTTGGGGAAAAGCTTGGTCATCATAAATTCACAGCATTCAGGTTTTTTTTTGGGGGGGTTGGGGGTTTGTTCTATTTTCATTGTTGTTGTAGCTAGTACACACATTTTTTTTTCTTGGTTTTGTTTGGATGCTTGTTGATTCACTGATTCACTCTGCATCTGTGCATCCAAGTCTTCACATGCTTCTCTCTATTCTTTTTATCTGTGTCTAATGGTTCCCATCCCATTCATGTATCTCAATTTGTTTATTTTAAAGTAATATTTTATTTTCTCCAATCACATGTAAAAACTATTTTTAACATTTGTTTTTTTTTTTAATTTTGAGTTCCAGATTCTCTTCCTCCCTATCTTGCTTCCTCCTTCTCTGAGATGGTAAGCAATTTGATATAGGTTATACACGTGCAATCATACAAAACATATTTCTATATTAGTCATGTTGTGAAAGAAAATACACACCAAATTTTTTTTTAATGAAGTGAAAAATTGGGGAATGACTGAACAAGTTGTGATATATGAATACAATGGAATACAATTGTGTTATAAGAAATGATGTGCAGGCAGATTTCAGAAAAACCTGGAAAGACTTGAGTGGACTGATGCTGAGCAAAATGAGCAGAACCAAGAGAACATTATACATAGTAACAGCAACATTATGTGATGATCAGCCGTGACAGACTTAGCTCTTCTCAACAGTACAATGATTCAAGACAATTCCAAAGGACTCATGAAGGGAAATGCTCTCCACATCCAGAAAAAGAACTGTAGAATCTGAATGCAGATTGAAACATACTGTTTTTACTTTTGTTGTTGTTGTTTTTTTTCTTTTTTGAGGTTTCTCCCTTCTGTTCTGATTCTTCTTTCACAACATGACTAACGTGGAAATATGTTTAATGTGATTGTACATATATAACCTACATCAGATTTCTTACTGTCTTGGGGGGAAGGGAGAAAAATTTGGAACTCAAAATCTTATAAAAAACAAATGTTGAAAACTATCTTCATATGTAACTGGAAAAATTAACATAATATATAAAAATAAAATAAAGTGAAAAATAGTACGCTTCAAAATGCATTCAAATTGCATCAGTTTTTTCTCTGGAGGCGGATAGCATTTTTCATTGTGAGTTCTTTGTAATTATCTTGAATCATTATATTGCTGAGAAAAGCTAAGTCATTCATGGTTGATCATTGTACAATATTGCTGTTCATGTATTTCAATTTGTTTAGTCATTCCCTAATCAATGGCAACCTCTGACTCATCCCTAGTCAATTCTTTACTTCTGTCCCCATTGTCATAAAGTGATCTCATTGTCTGGAAAGAAAACTACTTTTTAAAAACTAAAGTCTAATCAGTTCACAAAGATGGAATCTTATGTTGTTGAATTAGGTGATTTGCTGTCATGTGTTTATATTTGCATGTCAGCTTCCATGTGAAGTTTCCATTTAATTTCACAGGTAATATAGCTGTAGACACACAGTTAACTGTACATGTTTACTCACTTCTGCTTGTGCTGAGATTTCTTCTTTCAGTGATCTTGGACAAATTTTCTAACCTTGATCTTAATCCCCTAAACTTTGCTTCTGTTTTCCCTTATCTTACAGGGGGAAAAAAGCTCCTTTACTTAATTCTCATTCACTAACCTGATAATGTAGCTTAGCTTACATTGTCCATTGGAGGCCATTTGAACTTTTTCTTGCTATTAGCTGATGCCTTCTTACAGAGATAAGTGAGAGGGCTACAAGCTACTGGAGTCCACTGAAGCCAGAGAGATAAGTACTGAGTCAAAAAACTCAATTCAACCAACATTTATTAAGTGCCTACCATGAGTAGGGGAAGAGACAGATTGGCAGAGAGGACCAGCCTTGATAGGACATGGATTCACATCTTACCTCTGACTTGTCATTGCTCTGTGATGCTTAGGTAACCTTTCAGTCCTCAGGAAAACTTTCTAAGACTATAAGGTACAGAAGTTGCCAATTTGCACAAGTGGAGGGAGTTTCTATACTGAGGATTCCCTGATGAAATCACCAGGAAAAAAAAGGGAGGAAGCATTGTGCTAAAGGGTAAAGATAATATCTTTCCAAGAAGCTTTCAGTCTTGTACAGGGATAAGACATCAAATCAATCAATATGCACTTATTAACCACCTACAATGTACTGTTCACTGTGCTAAGGTATCCATAAATAGAAATAATAGATTGTGTTAGGTTGTGATTGCATCCATAAAAAAGACATAATAGATGAACATAAAAAGTTTCTGGAGGAAGAGAATACTTTTATTGGTTTTGTTTGTTTGTTTGTTTTTTGTAAGGCAATGGGGGTTAAGTGACTTGCCCAGGCTCACACAGCTAGTAAGTGTCAACTGAGGCCGAATTTGAACTCAGGTACTCCTGAATTCAGAGCCGGTGCTCTATCCACTGTGCCACCTAGCTGCCCCTATTGTGTTTTTTTTTTTAAAGTGCCTAGTTTCTGTCTTTTTTTTTTTTTCAGGGCAATGAGGATTAAGTGACTTGCCCAGGGTCATACAGCTAGTAAATGTCAAGTGTCTGAGCCTGGATTTGAACTCAGGTCCTCCTGAATCCAGGGCTGGTGCTTTATTCACTGCGCCACCTAGCTACCCTCAGAAGAGAATACTTTTACCTGGGAGATCAAATAAGGTTCATGGAAAAGACAGAACCTGAAGGTCATCTCCAGTATAATAAAAAGTTGAGAATAATTTCCACTGGTGAACAGGAAATTCAGTTCAGTGTTCTAATTAGTCCTCTGGGTAGTCATTGAGACTTTGTAACAGACCAGCAAGACTCTTCCATGATAAGGGAGGGGTGAAAGAAAAAGCCTCATGAGATGAGCAAGACCTGAAAGTGTAGAGATGGAGAAAGGAGAAAGAGAGAAGGAATCACCTTAAGGTCTGGGGTAGATGCCAAAGAGCCACCTGAAATTAGAGATATTGAGGGAGGTACTTTAGGAACCCTTAAGCCAGTGTATCTGCACCAGATGTGAGAGCAGAAGGAGGACCTTGGCCACAGCCTCACCAGAGACCAAGAGCAAGGGAATGAGAAACTGAGATGGACAGCAGAAGCCAGAAACAATCACCATGGAAACAGAAGCAGAGCTGCAGCAATGAGGTCTTCCAAGCCATAAGACATGTCTGGGCACATCCTGGTTATGCTGACTTGGGTAGGGGGAGGAGGAGAACAAATCCAAGATGGTGTTTCCATTTCCCTTTCTTCTCCATGTTTTTTCCCAAAGCTTATCTCAGTTTCTTTCAAGTTTACTTACATTCCTATGCACCCCCAAGTCTTCAAAGTAGAACCAGAGTAAAGCTGTGATTCACCATGACATCACCACTGACCATTAAGTGTTTTCATTGCTTAAAGGCAGCCGAGGAAGAGGTGATAAGTGGTGAGGTGCACAGGGGGAGAAAATGACTTTTATCACTGTTGGGGTCTTTCCTAGAAAAATGGGGGCTCAGAACTGAACAGAAGATATACCGTTGGTTCCTTTTTATAGTTTCCCCAAAGCAGGAGGACACTGTGCATCCAGACTAGAAGAGTTTAGTAATATTGGACTGGGGGAAGGTTGTATACATCCTGTGGTGGTCACCTCAGGCAATCCCTCTTCCCATTGTCTTCCCTCGTAGGTTTAAAAGGAAAACCATTCCCTCTGGGGATAAGGGAAGGGAGTTGATTAAAGAGAAAGTCTAGCCCAAAGGGAGGAAATGGGAAAAAGTGACACTACCCTTGCAAGAGTAGGGTACAGCAAGAAGGAATCATTATTTCTCTCCAATAGCTAGATAGGCTTGAGGGCTTGGGGAAAAGGGCAATAGGAGAGGTGGTGGCCCAAACAAATGCACAGAGATTGGTGAGGGCAGAACAATGAAACCCTTGTGTCAGAGATTCTCTCATGACCAAAACCCCCCTCCCCCCACAAGGGATCCCTTGGGGAATTTTCTCATTCTTCCAACCAAGATAGAGAATTCTCTGAGTCACAACCCCTAATAATGCAGTGTGAGATTCAGGATCTCATCTTTTGAGGTTATTCCCCTTTCTCACAAAAACCTGCCCTAGTAGCAAGTGGTGATGCTTCCTTTCCAAGAGAGTCTAGCTTGACAATTCTGGTCTTAAATATGGTGACTATCGATTTTGTATGTTTTCTCCCTCAGACACTTGGGAATGGTGCCCCCTGCTAAAATAGAACTATTCACTGGTACTGGATCTGAGTTCTCTTATTTCTCCTTCTCAGGGAGTTGATAGATAATCAAAGGATTAATAAACATTTTCATGAATTAAGATAACGATACTTCCATCAGTCAGGTAGCACCAAATGCATATTAGGCTCCAGAAGTATTTTTTCAGTGTTGAGATTTCAGGGGCCAATTGAAGCATAGTGACTTCCCAGCCCCTGGAAAATGGTATTCCCAGAACACTAGAGCTGGAATCTTGCTATTCTGTCTGCTTATGCATCTGTAGCTACGAGAAACACTGAAGCTTCTAAAGTATTTTTGAAAATGTTCATGAGTTAACTGCGTGCTTCCTCTTCCCTTTAACTATATAAGTCAGTCTAAAATAAGACAATGAACTTCCAGTGTAGTTCTAATTCATGGTCCTGAAGTGAAGAGAGAAAGGAGAGAGAGAAAGAGAAAAAGGTGCGCGAGTTTGGAGGGGGGGGGGGAGGAGGCAGGGAGGAGACAGAGAAACAGATGGAGAAAGACAGAGAAAGGAGAGAGCAGTTAAAGGGGTTTCTGCCTTAGGAAGGGGCTGAATCTAGGGGCTGAATAGAATTGACCATTTATGTTACACTCAAGTAATTATTCTTCTTATATTACCTTTTATCTAATATATTATTATTATTGATGTTGTGGTAGGGAACATTTGATTGACAGCTGTGAAAAGAAAAAAATGACCACTGTAGGGGTGCATGAATTGGGAGAATTGATTGGTGGATATAAACACACACCTCTAGCTGATACCAGAAACTGATAGAACCACACGAGTTTTGGACAGGCAGGTCAGGGACAAGGAGTAGGAGCCAATGGGAAATTGACAAGCAGCTGCCTAACTGAGTTGTCCTTACTGAGATGTACCCACAGTTTGGCTGTTACCCACAACACCTCCTGATAGTTATAACAAATATTTTTATTACTAAATTTATCCCAGTTTAAACCCTGAAATCAGATTTTCTTGACATTTTGGCAAGTTGCACCCATCATTTTATAGATTTCAGGACAAATGGACTATTTTCTTCATATAGTTCATAATATATGCTTCTTTTTAACATCCCGTCCCCCTTGAGTTAATATTCTTAATTTTTGAAGATGAATTTAGTGTTGTTGAAAGATACCTGCCAGACAGTGGGAGTTTTATTTATCTGCAAAACATCAGTGGTGTTGCAAACTTCTCAAAAGGCTAGAAGACTTGGCAGAACCATTGAGCAAATCACTTAAGTGGCTTTCTTTTTTTCCTTTAAGGTTCTTCAAGAAGACAAATGTGGATGATGGAATTCTCTTTTCTCAAATTGTTCGATTCTTCACCCTCCACCAAACCAGTGAGCACTTTTGATGATGTGAAATTGTAATTCACTGAGATCTGCTGGGACAGGAAACAATCTTCGTGAACAACTTTGATCCTGAAATGAATTTAAGCCAGTGATCTGAGAATGAAAACTTCTAAGTGTTGACTCCCCTCCCCATTTATTGTAGTCATAATGTAATAGCACTCCATCAGCCTGATGCTCCATTCAGTATCCCTCCAAAAAAAGGTGGCACCCAGCACCCAACACCGCCTTCTAGATGTGGTTTGATGGGGGCAGGGGGTGGCCACAATGGAATGATTACCTCTTTTATTCTGCATCAAACACTTATATTAATATTGCCAAAAATTGCATTTGCTTTTTTTTGTCAGCCTCTGTCCTACTGATAACTCAACTTGAGCTGGTGTTTGATCAAAAATCCCCAAGTCTTTTTTCCAATGAACTTTTATTAAAACAAGTTTCTAGGTTTCTTTCACATACGCTGTGCTGTGTAGTTGATTCTAAAATAAAAAAACGTAAGTGCAGAAACAAATTGCCCAAAATATGATGATATGATATGACATATGACACAATACAAGTGTATATTTGTTATATATTTATATATGTGCCTACATATATACACACATGCATGTATACACACCCATCCATCCATCCATCCATCCATCCATCCATCCATCCATCCATCCATCCATCCACCAGGGAGTGGATTGTCCCCAAGTATTCCCAGACCAAGTGACAGTAGAACATCCCATCCCTCTCCCTGTTTTGGGTCCTTTGTCCTCCATGCCTGGAATGCTCTCTTTGACCTCTTTTCCTGACTTCTCTGGCTTGCCCAAATCTCACCTTCTGCAAGAAGCTCTAGCCTATTCCAGTTAGTGCTATTGCTTTCCCTCGAAGATTAACTCTAATTGATCCTGCATTTATTGTCTCTGAGCATACTTGTTTGAATGTTTTCTCCCCCACTAGAACATGAGCTCCTTGAGAGCAGGAACCAAGGTTTTTTGTTTTTGTGGGGCAATGGGGGTTAAGTGACTTGCCCAGGGTCACACAGCTAGTGTCAAGTGTCTGAGGCTGGATTTGAACTCAGGTCCTCCTGAATCCAGGGCCGGAGCTTTATCCACTGCGCCACCTAGCTGCCCCCCCCCCCCCAGAGACCAAGTTTTTAATCTTTCTTTGTCTCCCTAGCACAGTCCCGGGCACATGGTAAGCACTTAACAAATACTTGTTGACTGGGTGACTGACCAGAAACCACGAGTCTTCCATTTGAATTGGGCCTCAGTCACCTCACTGCTCTCTAACCATGGCAAAGTCACTGATCCCGCTTTTTCTCATTCTCCTCATCTGTAAAATGGCAATAACAATTCTTGCCCAGACTCGAGGCACTGTATCAGCACATCTAAGTCACTCTATGAAAGCAGAACAGAACTGGAGGGTTGCTTTTACTTCCTTTCTATAATTTGTTAACTTGGTGCGACTGAAAAAGAGAATTCCCAATGATTAGGAGTGCAGAGTCTTTAAAAAAAAAAATGAATTGGGTGGTCTGTTTCTCCTCTCTAGGTGTGCACACTGGTGGAGAGAGGGGAGAGGGAGGGGCATCAATTTAGAAGTCTGTTCCCAAAACAGTGGGAAGCCTTGTTTTCACGCTGTTTGTAAAAACAGTTCTTGCGTTGCTAGCACAACAGACCCTATTCTTTGAGTGGGCTGTGGGCTCACCTCATTTCCAGGGCAATAACCAATCACCGCCTGCTGTTGCACTCAAGAGTCTTCATTCTTAAACGGGCATCTGTAACAGCAGCTCTCTGAGAAAGGACTATTTTCTGAAAGTCCATAAAAGAAGCCTTTCCTCAAACTCGAATGAGGTTTTCAAACATTCAGCTCTTCTTTTGCCTTAGGATACATTTGATATAATTGGTGGTACTTGAAATCAAAGGCAGCATTAGTCTAAACCCCTCGAATATAGGCTATACCCCTAAAATTACACCTGTTTTAAAGGGAAAATATTTGCTGAAAAAGTACATTGATTGTAGGCTTCAATAAGGTTTCATATAAACTAGGCTGGTTGTTTTTTTGGAGGGGGGAGGAGGAGACTGATCTGTATTAAGATCACTACAATAGTTGTCCTTCCTCCTTTTCCTCTCTTCCTCCTTCCCTCTTTCCCTTCCTCCCTGCCTCCCTAGAGGGAGTTAAGTGGCACAGTGGTTAGAATGCTAGGCTTGGAGATTCAAGAAGACCTGAATTCAAATGTGGCCTCGAACTCTTACTAGCTGTGTGACCTTGGGCAAGTCACTGAACTTCTGTTTGCCTCAGTTTCCTCAACCGTAAAATGGGATTGATAATAATAACACCGACCTCCCAGGGTTGTTGTGAGGATCAAATGAGAGAACATTTGTAAAGCTCTTAGTATAATGCCTGGCACACAGTAGGCACTTAATAAATGTTCATTTCCTTATTTCCTTCCTTCCCTTTTGTAAAAGTGGGGACTTCTGACTGAATCAAGCAAGTACTAGTACCAAATAGTTGTGAATAAGGCAGAGGCTTGTCTTTTGAACAAATTAATCAATCAGAGGCATTTTAGGTAGGTGGGACAAAAAGGTTGTTGGCATCTGCTTGGAGAGTTATTCATGTCCTACTACGTACATGTCTACTATAAAGTAGAAAAGCAGTTCAGGAATCAGCCTTTGAGTGTCCAGCAGTTTGATGAGAGAGTAGTTGCAGCCAAACCCCAGAAAGTGGACTAAGTGCTTGAGGGAAAAGAAGTATAGATATTTTTCCTTTTCCATCCCCACATCAGAGGATAACCCTATGAACTTCAGAGAGTTGGAGGATTTGGGATTTCCCATTTGGTATTCCTATCTGGCAGTGTCTCCAGAGAGGCTGGCACAGTCAGTTCACCAGGAGCTCAGGAAGGGCTCCATATACTAAAGAAAGGCAGCTTTGAGGAGTTGAACGACAAATTACACCATAGCTAAGGCGTACATCTTGAGGACTTCAACAAGGGGGCTAACAGCAGCTGTGAGCATCCTCTTTTGTCACCTCCTCCAAGCTTATGAATTCTTTATATACTTGCTGGAGAATGTGGCATAGACTTTTGCAGGGATATTTTGTACCAATTCTTCCAGCATTTAGCATGGGACCTGGCACTTGGTAGGCATTTAATAAATTCTTGTTAATTTACTGTACCACCTTAGTACCTTTTCTAAAGGCTAATTAAGTTTGATTGATTGATATAAAGTGATAATCAATGTAGGAACCACAATGGTGGGACTTTTCCTCCTTATCTTCTTCCCCTCCTTTCCTTCCTTCCTTCCTTCCTTCCTTCATCAAAGATTAATCTATTCTGGGGCAGCTAGGTGTCGTAGTGGATAGAGCACCGGCCCTGGATTCAGGAGGACCTGAGTTCAAATCCGACCTCAGACACTTGACACTTACTAGCTGTGTGACCTTGGGCAAGTCACTTAACCTTCATTGCCCAGCAAAAAACAAAAAAGATTAATCTATTCTAAACTGAGGGGGAAGATACCAAATTAAGATCAGGCTTGGTCTCTGTCTCAGAGAACTTATAGTTGTTACATGGATGAAGCTAGAGAATACATTTTCTTAAACTCTCAACCATACCTTGAAGCCCTTTATTCTCTTAACATGGGTTCCCTTGGAAATCTAGTTTGGTTTTTTTTACAGAGTCAAAGAAGTTTTTGTATCTCTTCCTTCATTCCCTATGTGCTCAAAAGAATTAGAAATATTTAATAATATGATGCTTTAAAATACTTGATCATTTATACCATTAATCCTTATTATTACCTTTTTATAGAATTAATTGTCAGTGTTTGTTTTTTATTGGTAGAATTACCTTTTCATCTTTGAAAGACTATAACAAATGGATCATGCCATGTATGTTGATTATGCACCCATGATGCAGGAGGTAATTCGTTAGGCACTGGGGATACAAGGACAATTCCTGCCTTCAAGGAGTTTACATTCTTGTATTCAGTCATTTCAGTTGTGTCCAACTCTCTGTGACCCCACTGGGGGTTTTCTTGGCAAAGATATTGGAGTGTTTTGCCATATTCTTCTCCAGCTCCTTTTATAGAGGAAACTGAGGCAAACAGGGTTAAGTGACTTGCCCAGGGTCACACAGCTAGTAAATGTCTGAGGCCAGCTTTGAACTCATAAAGATAAGTCTTCCTGACACCATGTTCAGCAGTCTATCCACTTTGCCACCAAGCTATGGGGATATAATTTATGTACCACATGGCACCAAAGAACAGGGATTTTTTTTTTTAAGTGAGGCAATTGGGGTTAAGTGACTTGCCCAGGGTCACACAGCTAGTAAGTGTTAAGTGTCTGAGGCCGGATTTGAACCCAGGTACTCCTGACTTCAGGGCCGGTGCTCTATCCACTGTGCCACCTAGCTGCCTCTAAGAACAGGGATTTTAATTAATATTTTGGGAACATGGAGAAATTCTCATACTCATTAATAATGTTGCTTTTTATTAATAGTTGGAATAGAAGCCAGAGTGATATTGGGGAATGAGTGTTGGACTAACAAGAACAATTAACCACAGGGAATAGAGGAGGTGACAGCAGAGACTGGAATCCTGGTACCTTCTCTGCCTTTCATCACCTCCCTTTTCCTCTCTCCCCACCCCCATTCAGGAGAGTGGGAGCCCTAGCACCAGGAAAAAGTCTGTTCTGCTGCCTCTGTGTTCTCTCTTATTGCTATCCAACACAGCCTCAACAAGCTTCTCTATTCTCTCTCCCTTACTCTTGGTTCTCTGGGCAGCTACCTGGCACAGTGGGTAGAACACTAGCTCTGAAGTTGGGAGGACCTGAATTCAAATCTCACCAGACACTTACTAGCTGTGTGACCCAGGGCAAGTCACTTAACCTCAATTTCCTTAAAAAAACAATCGGGGCCATCTCTAGTCATCCTGATATATACCTTGCCACTGGACCCAGATGGTTCTGGAGGAGAAAATGAGGTTGGTGACCTTGTACAACCCTTCCTCACTTAAATCCACTTCATTGCAAGTCATGACATCTGGCATGGCCCTCTTTCAGAACAAAGGACAAACAACAAGTGACTTGGCCCTCTACTCTATTTTCAACTTTGTTTTGTCTTAGATCTCCACCTCTTACCTTCTTCCTATCTTCTTCTGATCAGATAAACCTGGCTTTCTCCCGGAGATACCTGATTGGTTTTATTGAAATAATAATAATAATATTGTCTGATAATAACAATGGCTAACATTTATATAGCACAATTGTTATCTCATTTTATCCTCACAATAAACTATTATTATCCCATTTTACAGATAAGGAAACTGAGGCAAACAGGTTATGTGCCTTGCCCAAGGTCACACATCTAGTAAGTTTCTGAATCTGAATTTGATCTCAGGTCTTGTTGACTCTAGAACTCAGCGCTCTACCACTGTGTCACCCAGCTGATCAGCAATGGAAAATGGCCAAACTTCAATCTGTGTTCATCAACTCTGTTGGGCTGGATGCATGCAATGGATGGACATCATAAGGGCACCCGATGAACTGTCCTAGAATAATCTGAATTCAGGAACCACAAAAAAAAAAAAAAAAGAAAGAAAAGAAAAGAAACGCTAAGAACTCAGTGAAGTACAGCCTCCACCAATGTAACAATTGTAGATAGCCAGGAAAGGAACAGCCTGGAGTGTCCCTAAGACTTAGTTGCTCTTTTTTAGGCTTTGGGCCAACATAAAGTAGGCAAACAAAGTTACAAACAGCTCTTAAGATAAGGGCACCAGTCAGTAACCAAAAGGACAGACTTAAATGTAACATAACAGAGAAGCAAACCCTACAGTCTTTGTTGGATAGGATTTCTGAGGCCAGTCCATAATTCAGTTCAATTCATTAAGCACCTGCTATGTTCAGGGCATTGTGCTTAAGTATTAGGATTACAAAGACAAGGATAAAACATTCCTTTCCTCCAAGGGAGAAATACAACACAGGTAAGCATGATAAAAGGGAGCAAGTTGAAGGGGAGAGGCAATGCTCACATAACTGTAAGTTTGGAAAGGTAGAATTTGCAGGGTTCCAAACTCTAGGCTTGGGAACTCATTTTATTCTCAAAGCAATTGGGAGTCACTGAAGATTCTTGAGCTGGGGAATGACACAATCAGACCTGTGCCTTAAGAAGGTTATTTTGGCAGCTGTGTGGAAGATAGATTGGAGAGGGGAGAAAACAGAGACAGGGAGATCAATTGGGAGGAGGCCATTGTAATAATCCAAGTGAGAAATTGTTATTGTTGTTTGTCCTTCATTCTCTAAGAGGACCAAGGCATCAGGAAGTAATGTCATGACTTGCAGTGAATTGGATTTAAGTGAGGGAGGGCTGTGCAAAGTCACCGGCCTCACTCTATTTTCCAGAGCTATCTGGGTCCAATCAGGATGACTGGAGATGGCCCCAGATGTTTGAGGCAATCAGGGTTAATTTACTCGCCCAGGGTAACAAAACTAGTAAGTGTTATATATCTAAGACGGGATTTGAACTGACTCCAAGGCCAGTGCTCTATCTACTGTGTCACCTAGCTGCCCCAAGAGGTAGGTAGCAACAAGTGAATTTAGCAATTGATTAGTTGTGTACAGGAGGAAGGGGTGAAAGATAGAGAAGAGCCAAAGAAGAGGTTAAAAATAGAAACAGGAAGAAGTTTATGTCCTCAACAGAAATAGGGAAATTTGGAGGAGAAGCAGGCTTAGAGGGGAAGATTTTTGTTTTATATGTTGATGGTATGAAAATAATTCTGGAAAGAGATTAAGGCTGGATACATAGATTTGGAGCTCATCTAAAAAGAGATGGAAACAATTTCTATGAATGGATGAAATTAGCTTGATATGATTCCATAGGGGTGGTGCTTATAAATTCTGACAGTGGGCCTCAGAGCTGTGAACTGCAGATTGTAAGTTCACTTGCTTAATCACAGGAAGCTAACCAGAGGACCTCCACCCTTGGTTTTCCTTGTTATGGTGACCAAGCCCACTATGGCAGTGGTGACTCAATTATATGGAAAGCCCTCCCTTCCCCCAGATATTTTTGTTTCCCCTCTGTCCCTTGTTATCTCTCTATTGTCCAACATGGGGAGATGACCATGAGCACTTGGCCAATGAGTGACCCCGGTTGCTTGCCTACAGCCTACCTTTCTACCAGCCCATCAGCCCATGTAGATGTTTTGACATCTGTTTATCAGCCCAACCCATGGGTGTGCTCATGGTAGGACCTCCTGAAAAGTCAAGATAGATCTGTTAATGTCTGCTTACTAGCCTGTTTGTCAAACAATGGGACTCTGTATTTTGTATACACCATCTGGGGCAAGGTCTCTCCACCAATAAGACTCTGTGGTTTTGGTCTGCTCCACCTGTATTGTCTGGGTATCAAGCACTATAAAACTAAGGCCCTGGGGGAAGGGGACATCTCAGATCATGAGGAAGATCTGAGGCCCACTTCCCATTAGAAGGAGCTGTGGACCCTTTGCTAAAGTGCCATTGGCTCAGATGTCTGCCTCAGTGGTTTTTCATGCAGATTGGATTGTTTTGGAAATCCCCACACTGGCATATAAAGAAGACATGAGGACTCAAGACAGAGCTTTGAGTTCACTCAGATTTAGGGGACAGAAGATGGATGATCTAGCAAAAGAAACTAGGAAACAGAAATTTCCTCTAAGATGCCTCAGTAAGTGGTCATCCAGTGTGTGCTTAAAGGCTTTCAGGGATGGAGAACTCTGTCTCCCAAGGAAGCCTAAAGTTCATTTTGAAATAGGTATAATTGGTAGGAAATTAAGCTCATTTTGAGCTAATTTGAAGATAGTACATTTTGTAGTTCATTCAGAACTTCATGTAAACTCTACTGGGAAGAAGATTTCTAGACTTACATAATTGTAAATAAGCTTTATGCAGAGCCTGGGACAGCTTCTCTTCCAATCCCCTCTGGGATTATTGTCCCCTGTTTCTGTCTTGTATGTATGTGGCTATTTGCACATTGTCTTTCCCATTAGAATGCAAGCCCGGGGCGCAGTGGATAGAGCACCGGCCCTGGATTCAGGAGAACCTGAGTTCAAATTCAGCCTCAGACACTTGACACTTACTAGCTGTGTGATCCCGGGCAAGTCACTTAACCCTCATTGCCCTGTAAAAAAACCACCAAAAAAAAAAAAATGCAAGCCCCCAGAAGGCAAAGGCCTGGTTTTTGCCTTGTTTGGGTATCCTCAGTGCTTAGTACCCTACCTGTCACATAGTAAATACATTTTTTGTTTGTTTGGTTGGTTTTTTGGTTTTTTTGCAGGGCAGTGAGGGTTAAGTGACTTGTCCAGGGTCACACAGCTAGTGTCAAGTGTCTGAGGCCGGATTTGAACTTAGGTACTCCTGAATCCAGGGCCGGTGCTTTACCACTGCGCCATCTAGCTGCCGCATAGTATATACTTTTTGATTGACTGATTGATGGATCATTTCTCCAAATCGACCTCAGATCATCCTCCAATTACATAATATAAGTACAATATAATGGGGTGTTCAGGGAGGGCTAGGACCTCTGGTGTGAGGGTTTGCGAGTCCTTTTCAGGGCTGCTCATCCACCTTTAGTGTCCACCTTTCACCTAACCCTCACCTGTGGCTCCAAGAAGCTGTAGCGTGTGCAGCAGCCACACCCCAGTAAAACCGTCTCAGCAGACGGGCTAAAGCAGGTTGAAGGTAACAGGTCTCAGACCCATCAGTGAGTTAGAGGGATGTTTACCCCAAGCATGTGGAGACTTCCCCAGCGGAATGGGTGGATGAGAAGATGGCTATGAAGGTGGCTGAAGCAGGCACTGTGGATCACTTAGAGCTCAGGCAGACCTCAAAAACTGCATCCCGGGTCATGGCCAGTTATCCCAACTTTCGTCTTGCCACAGGACTTCAATCACTCCGGAAGAGAGAGTGAACGGTGCTTATAAATTCTGACAGAATTTATGAGACTCTGTGCAGGTCTGCTTCACTTAAATCCAAGTCACTTGAAAGTCAAGACATCACAGAATGATGCCACTGGTCCTCTTCAAAACAAAGGATGGATAATAAGTACAAACAGGCCAAAAGCAAATGAGTGTCCATGGGCTTCCTCTTTCCTTTTCTTCTCTTCAGAAGATCAGAGTGTGACCCATGTGAGAAGTGAATTGGACAGAGCTAAAGATCTTTCTGTAGTGCAGGAATGTTTGGGTGAGGAATGGCAGCATCGCACAGGGATAGTAGTCCACAAAACTTTCTACTGTTCACTAGAGGAAATGCCAAAGGGGAGCAATATTGTTGTGCAGCCCCCCCCCCCCCCGTTGCCCTCCACCAAAGGGAGCATATAGTAGATTGGCTCCAGAGGTGTGTCATGCACCAACATCTTTCATGTTTCAGTGTATTTTAGAAATTGCCTAATTAAGAGTGAGCAGTGGGGGTGGGGTGGGGGTGGATGAGTAGGGCAGGGATGCCCAAACTGAGTTATCCAGTAGGAGACTTCCAAGAGCTCTGTGGAAGAGATTTCAAGAGGTCAGCAAACTTGGGTGGGGAAAAATGACCTTGTTATTTTCACCAGCCTCTAACTGAAATTTAGCGTTTCCTCAATTACGAATGTAGGCCACAAAACATGATTCTGAGAAGAGGTCTTCAGGCTTCACCAGACTTCCAGAGGGGTCCTTGACACAAACAAGGTTAAGAACTAGACTTGATCTTCAAAGGTCCTTCTGGCTCAGAAATTACATGATTCAGTCACAAAGGGGATAATAAATTGCCATCCGTTTCATAGACTCTATAATTTAGACTTTGCTCATTGAAAAAAGGGTTCTCCCAAATAGAGGTGTAGATGAATAAACACATACACATAGTTATTGTAACTGAAAAGATAACTTATTGATATATATATATATATATACACACACACATACATAGACACATATATGTATATATGTGTATATATATAAATATCCATCCATCCACACACATACATATATATATGTAAAAAATGCTTTACTTGTTTAGGTAGCATAGTAGATGGAACACTGGGCCTGGAGTCAGGAAGACCTGAGTTCAAATCCTGCTTCAGACACTTCCTATCTGGGTGACCCTGAACAAATCACTTACCCTCTGTTTGCCTCAGCTTCCTTTTCTGCAAAATGGGGATAATAACAGCACCTACCTCCCAGGGTTGTTGTGAGAGTCAAATGAGACAACATTTGTAAAGCGCTTGGCACAGTGCAAGAGCGGCAACATCATACAGGGAGAGCAGTCAACAGAACTTTGTTACTGTTCACAAGAGGAGATGTCAATAGGGATGGTAGGCACTGTATACATGTTAGGTATTGTTCTATTCTTATTAGTTTCCAAAATATTAAATTAACAAGATGGTCTATTTCCTCCCCACTCTCCTCATTTTCTCCTAAATTAAGTCATTACTAGAGTATATTATTAAAAAGGTATCACTGGGGCAGCTAGATGGTGCAGTGGATAAAACACCTGCCCTGGATTCAGGAGTTCCTGAGTTCAAATCCAGCCTCAGACACTTGACACTTACTAGCTGTGTGACCTTGGGCAAGTCACTTAACCCCCATTGCCCCGCAAAAAAAAAAAAAAAAGGTATCACTTACTTAGCTGTGTGACCCTGGGCAAGTCACTTAACCCTCATTGCCCCCCTTCCCCTCTACACAAAAATTTATGGGAGAGAGGGCAGCTAGGTGGTGCAGCGGATAGAGCGCCAGCCTTGGATTCAAGAGGACCTGAGTTCAAATCTGGTCTCAGACACTTGAGACTTACTAGTTGTGTGACCCTGGGCAAGTCACTTAACCCCAATTGCCTTACCAAAAGCAAAACAAAACAAACAAAAAACTTATGGGAGATTAAAGGAAAAAATGGCCGAAGTTCCAAATATAAAATGTAAAATAAGAACTTTGAAGAAATATTTCAGAGACCAAGCATTCCATACATAACCTGATTCCATTCTATGCTGGCACAGAATAAATCTATAAATGTCCAAAGAAAAGATAGCTACAGTAGAAAATATACTAGGAGTTGAGGTAAGAAATTTTAGGCAGGTCAAAATGGATGGGCCATTGCAATGCACTTCACATTTCTTAATGTGACAGAAGTTGGTGAAGGACAGGAGATCACATTTCCATTTGTCACTGCAACTGCTAGAAGCAAAAACAGCCTTTAGAGTCCGAGATCCATCTCCTTGGCCATGTTTCTTTTGTTCAATCTAATTCGCCCACATCTGTATAAAATAAAAATGCATTTTTGAAGCAACATGTGTGTGTGTGTGTGGGGGGGGGGTTGCAAAATTCCAGTTACTTTAAGAAAAGCAGTATGCATAATTCCCCATTTAACAGGAGGATAATGTACCCTAGAGGTTAATGTGGGTGTTTTCTGCAGTTCATTCTGATAGTATCTTCTCTATCTCCCAAGGGACAATGGACATTTATTTGGTATTGCTCTGCTGTGTTACACTCCTTTCTTAGCCCTTTTAAATAGCTCATAACTCTAAGTAGGCGTAAAATGAATTGCTTAAATCATTTAAAAATGGTTGCTATGGTTTCAAAGTGCACATGCAGGGAAAACTAAACATTTCATATTTGTCATGTTAGTATCTCAACATCAAATTAAATGTGAATAAAGTGACTAAAGGTCATTAAAATACCTAACTCCCTTTGGAACAGGAAGTTCCATATCTTTGGTCAGGGTTGGTTGTTTGCATTCTTACAGGACTGCACTTACTGACTCATTGACAGTGAAAACCAAGATGAAAAATATTCCGTCCAGGCGGAAGGGAATCCTGACCTGTAATAAGTTAGAGTGCAGAAGAATGTCACAGGGACACTTCTGAGGCTCTCCCAAAAGAGTGGGGGAGATGGGTGATGAAGCAGATTCATGATATTGTCAGGGGAGAGACCATCCAGCGAAGGTCAAAGGGAGAAAAGGAGTGGTGCTGACTTCCCCCACATTCCCCCTCGGAATCACAAAAATTCAGAACTGGTAACCAGTTACCCCTAGAATCCATGAGAGTCACACACACATACCCCAATTCTAGGGAGCAAACCTACAAATGAAAGTTTGGAGAGTAGCTCAGTGTGTTCAACGTGAACTACTAGGCACAATGCAAAATCCACACTGCTCATACAAACAATGGATACTATAATACAGCAGACACTAGTACTTAATCATTCAACCAAGTAAGTATTATTGAACTTGTAGGCAACTATTCTTGGGTTCTTGGGATAACCCTGGAGATCTGCATTCCAAACACTGGTGCTCACGAGACCTCACCAGTGTAGGCTCTCAGCCATTAGACACAATTAGCTCTAAGCAGAAAGTATTTACTAAGACAGCATAGGAAGAACAGGAGATAAAGCATTTATTAAACATTTACTATATGCCAGGCACTGCATGAAATATTAGAGAAGCAAATACAAGAAAGACAATCCCTTCTCTCAACAAGCTTATATTCTACTAGGGGAAGATAAAACATAAAAGGGAGCTAGAAAGTGTGTGATTGTGTGCTGGAGTTGTAAGCAGAAAATGCACAGTGGCGTGATGTAGAGTGGTCAGGGAAGTGGCAAGGAGGCCTAGGTCTGGGCAAAATAAGTCAAAAGCTCATGTTTCAGACTGAATGTCCCAGAGACAAAGTCTAGTTTATTAAGGGTAGAGTCTAGTTTATTAAGGTAATGGCCTGAGTGTATCAGACTACAAAATATTACTTCACCTAGAAATCTGATATACATTCTCACAAATACAGCAACAGTGGGAAGAGTAGAAATAATTTTTTTTTTTTGGTGAGGCAATTGGGGTTAAGTGACTTGCCCAGGGTCACACAACTAGTAAGTGTTAAGTGTTTGAGTTCAGATTTGAATTCAGGTCCTCCTGACTCCAGGGCCAGTGCTCTATCCACTGCGCCACTTAGCTGCCCTGGAAATAAATTTAATGCGCTATTGTAGTGAGGTGAGCCTGTGGGAAATGTGTGTCAAGTCACACCATGATCGTGGGGCTACTGCAAGGCACAGAAGTCCTTTCTCTCCTTGGGAAATGCTCTCTGCAAATCAACTCATCATTGTCTTTTCTATGCTGCCATGGGTCACATTCCTTGAAATTGCTTCCTTCTATCTGGAGTGTCTCTGCTTGCTTAGCTGGACCCGAAACTCTCTCAAATAACTGGTCCATTTTGGATGGGCAATGTCCTAGATATTTGCTGCTAGATTGTCTGACTGAAAGGGAGAAAAATCCCCTCTTCCATCCCAGCAAAGATCTTGCTCCATGACTTTTTACGTGCCTTGACTGTCTTTTCCTACCATATTTGTTAAATAAGGAACTCTTTCAAACCTGGAATGAAAACTTTTAAATATTATATTTGGAACTGGTTAGGTGACTAGGGCTTGGAAGAAGGGCTGAAGTAGTGTCCCCAGGGATTTGTCCTTGGCCCTATGCTCATACTTCTTTTTCCTTTTAATCAACAATTCAGATCAAACCATAGATGGAATGACTATCGCATTTGTGGATGAGACAAGGAGAGCTAACCTATTGGACAACAGAATTGTGATTCAAAAGATACCAACAAAGGGGCAGCTAGATGGCTCAGTGGATAGAGTACCGGCCCTGGAGTCAGGAGGACCTGAGTTCAAATCTGACCTCAGACACTTAACACTTACTAGCTGTGTGATCCTGGGCAAGTCACTTAACCCCAATTGCCTCACCAAAAAAAAAAAAAAAAAAAGATACCAACAAGTTAGAGTGACAGGCCAAATCCTACACTTGGATTTTTTTTTTTAAACAACTTCACAAGTACAGCACAAGAGAAGTTTGATTAGATAGTTTGTTTCAGTGACATCTGGGGGGTTTTAGTGGACAGCAAATCATTAGTGTGACATAGTAGGCAAAAGAGCTGTGGTGATGTTAGGTTCTATTAAGAGAGGCATAATGATTAGAACATAGGAGCTGATATTTCTCATATATTCTTCTCTGGTTGGCTCACATCTGGAGTATTTTCTTTCTTTCTTTCTTTCTTTCTTTCTTTTTTTTTAGTGAGGCAATTGGGGTTAAGTGACTTGCCCAGGGTCACACAGCTAGTAAGTGTTAAGTGTCTGAGGCTGAATTTGAACTCAGGTACTCCTGACTCCAGGGCCGGTGTTCTATCCACTGCACCATCTAGCTGCCCCACATCTGGAGTATTTTCAATTTTAGTGCCACATTTTCGGAAGTATAATGACAGAAAGATTCCAGAGGAAAATGAAGATGACGAATGGCCTTGAGAAACTATACACCATGGGAGCCGTTTTCAAGTATCTTGAAGATATTGTGTAGGAAATAGAAATGTTTGCTTAGAACCAGGAGTCAAGACTATGAGGAAACGACGCTTGGACTACTACTAGTTGGGAATCTTACTAAGGGGATTCTTGGTCAAGTATGGGATGGTCTACATGACCTTTGAGCTGCTGTTATTCTGAATTATCCTGAGAGAAACTAAATGGATTAAATGCTCCTTTCTTTAAGCCTCAATGCTGCTATGTACAACCACAGCTCTGGGCTAGATGGGAAACCTTATTGCCACTAATTAGCAAGATGACTTTAGACAAGTCACTCAACCTTTTCTAGATGGGCCTGAGTTTTCTAATCTATAAAATGGGGCAAGAGGGGTTATTTTATATTCCCTTAGGTCCATTCCAGTTCTGTCATTTCAGTATTATTTCTACTGAGATTCAAAAATCCTCCATATTAGGGATGGATACTTAAAATCTTTGGAAGCATCATGGAATAGAAGATGGAGAGATAGCTGTGGAGCCAGAAAGACCTGTCCCTGATATCTAATTGGTTGTGGGATCCTAGGCAACTCATTTAAATTCTCAGTGCGCCAGGTATTTCTCTAAGACTTACTTGGCATTGGTTGAGGGTACAGAGAACCAGAATTCTCTACACCAGTGAAACCATTAGGTCTTGGCCAAAACCAAACATTTTTTTAAAAAGTATTAAGGACTTAAAAAGTAGATTAGATAACTCAAGTCTACCTAAAGGGGCTGAATGACTTGCCCAAACTCACTTGGCTAGAGCAATATTTAAGCAATGGCTTACAAAAAGATGATCTTTCATCCAACCCATACTGGAGCAAGAATGCTTCACCACAATCTCCTAAGAGAATTGAAATTGTGAATGATTCAAAGAGTAATAGGAAGAAATAGATGGGCTAAAGATGGGGTAGAACATAGCACTGACAGTGATTACACACCAGAAGTGGTATAAAAGATATATTAATTTCTGAATGTATCCCTTCCCTGTGCAATGAACATCCTCTTATAATGCTGGGTCCATTCAAATATTATTAAATGCTCACCATGTGTTCATTGTGTTTTTGGGGGATACAATGGTGAAAACACAAGAGTCCCTACCCAACATTTACAGAAATAAGTATAATAAATGCAAAGTAAAGAGTGAAAGAATATAAGAAAGTTGAAAATAATCTAGGAAAATTTGAGGAATACAACACTTACAAGTGGGAGAAATCTGGGAAGGTTTGAGAGGAGACAACAACTGAGCAAAGCCTCAAATAAAAAGAAAAGCCTTCTTCAAAAAGCAAAGGTGAAGAAGCAATGGTTGTTTTGTTTTTTTTTTGGCAAAGGAGGCAAAAACATGAGTGCAAAAAGGGAGATGGCAGTGATGAACTTAGGAAGTAGTAATGCAATCTGATTGCAACACAATGGACAAAAGGGATCAGCTAATTGTTTTATTGAAACTGAAAATTTGAAAGCTTACAGTGTCACTAAAGATACAAACATAAATACTATATACAAGTACTTTACATAGAGGTGGGTTAAGTACAGTACATAAAGTGTAACTAATAGCTGAGGGAAGATGGACTAAAAATTTGACTCTTTACCATTCCACCATTTCATAATTCTTATCTTTCCTTCTCCAAGCACCCTGGGTCCTCATATCAGTCTCAACAAAGAGGATCATAAAATTGAAAAACATTCTAAATTCTAAAATCATTCTAAACATGTAAAAAATAACCTAGATTTATGTACTTTCATGACTACCTGTTTTTATCCAATAATTTTAGTTGGACTGTGAAAGGGGGTGTGGGCGCTTAGGTGTTCCCAGGAATTATGTGTGGGATTTTCTATAATAGCGGCTAACATTTATAGAGCACTTAGTATGTGCCAGGCACTGTGCTAAGCACTTAACAAATGTTATTTCACTGGATCCTTGGGACAATCATGTGAGAAAGGTGCTATTTTCTTCTTACAGATGAGGAAACTGAGGCACAGAGGGTTGAGACTCATCCAGTCAGTTAGTAAGTGCTTGAGGCAGAATTTGAACTCAAGACTTCCTGTTTTCAGGTATGCAGCTCTATCCACTTTGCCACTTTGCTGCCTCTAAGAGCCAGTTTTTGAGCCAGAAGACGCAGCTTTAAATCCTACTTCTAGAATAAGATCCTAAAAGGGATTTTGTTGGTTACCCTTCTTGAACTGAGAAACTGAAACTTCAAGCACCTAAATGGGTCACCTTTTCTTAACCCCTGGTCTATGATCTTGTTTAAAATATTTCAGTAACTGTATTTCAGCATCATTGGTTTCCTTTTAACCTTATTTTATGCATTTAAAAACATTATTCAAAAAAGGGGTCCAGGAGACAAAGAAGGTTAAGACCATCTGCTCTAAGTGATCAACTGCTGTTTGATCTCCTAGCTGTCCTGGTCAGCAGGCCATAGTGGACTGGTCACCAACTGCCCATTATTATGGTGTAGTCAGTTTGGGGCAGTTTGTATGCAGAAGTCTGTTAATTTCCCCTTTTAACCTTCTCTGGTAGCAGGTTAGTACATTTTTGCTGGAGTGTTTTTTCCCCTACAGTTTCTCTCCCTGTATCCCATTTAATGTTTGAATTAGTTGTCAGCTTGGGCTATAATTAAAGGGTGTTATAATAACAACTCACATTCATAAAGCACTTTACAGTTTACTAAATGCTTTGATAAACAAGCTATTTAGTTTGCTTTTCCTATGAACATTTTGGAAAAGTCATTATTCTGTGAACCATTCATTTAGAAACCCTGTTAACAATCCCTTCCCCAATTATACCTCTCAATATGCAAATTTACAAAATTTTGGACTCTTTTTATTCAACACTTTCCTAAATATACAGACTTACCTCCATAATTTGTTTTAAAATGGGTAGCACTGCATGATGCTTTTGATGACTGACTTAGGAAAAGCCATAACCTACACTCCCTACAGTTTTTGACACTGAGTACCTAACAATGTACAAAAAGCATATTTATCTTTCTTGTCACTATCTGTTTCTCTAGATAAAAAGACAAGATAATTTAGAGGAAGAAATCACGTTCCTCTTTTAAAATTTGGTGTTCCTGTTGGATCTGTATGTCCACTAATAATTTAAAAACTAAAATTTCAGGCCACATTCAAGCTTGAAACCCAATAAAGTGAGTTAAGGTACAAATGGATTTTGTAATGGAAAGTGTACTGAAGTGAAACAGGAAAAATCGATGGCACAATCCATTTCTAGGTCATAACTCCGGAGACTAGAGATATTTAACATCTGCTACAGTAAAATTTCAGAAAATGAACATAAAGATATTAACAAGTAGTCTGCATACAACTGCCATCATGCCAATATGAAAAGTAACTTGGTCTTACTAAAACAGAACAAGAAATACTTCATTTCAAAGTTTTAATAAAGTCACTAAATTTCAGTGTTTTTTTCTCTCTTTATTTAAACACATACATTTACAGCATGCAGGTTAAATTAAAACTATATGGCGTCTTCCCCAAACCAATTATCTTTGAATGTATCTTCCCACACTGAAATTAAGCCAATGTATTCCACAGGTAGATTCAGACTCTTATGTCATCTCATGTCAAATTTAGAGTTACACACACAGTAGTGAGTCAGTAACCTTAAATTATGCAAATAATTTAATTGATCACCATGAATAAATATTATTCTTTTATTTCACTGAGTTTTTCTTCTAAACCATTTTAACAAGACAATTCAGAGGAACATAAAAATAAAATCCACCCAAAGGGGATACTGCAAATTGAAATAGCATTGTATCAGGGTCCTATTAGAGACTGAAAATGTTCATTTACAAAGAGTAAATGTTCTGTTCCACCGACCCACTGTAGCAGAACCAAAGAGCAGTTCCTTTTAAAAATTTTCAATGTAATTCTTGGTAAACTTTGCAAAAGGTTTAAAATTAGAAATTAAAAAAATTATTAAGATATAAAAAGGTAATTATATTTTGAGCTACATGCTAGTTAGTTACAATTGCACTGTTACACAGCAATGCTCAGCACCGATACCCATCATACTTTATTTACTTACAGGAACAAAACTACCATATACAGACAAAAGAGAAAAAAAAATCTGCTTGATTTATGTATAATTCCAAGGAAACCAGTTTTCAGTCAGAAGTAAAATACAAATATCTAAGCACATGCACCCATTAGGCAGGTAATGACAAAGATGTTTTCATTTAGAAAACTCTTGTCTTCATCACAAATGCTGCAGGATTTTGTTTCTTAGTAAAATAACCTATCTTGCTGCACACAAAAATTTCATCTTGAATTTTGGAGTGCTTCTTCTTTTTTTTTTTTGATTAGTCCTAAAAGCAACGTAATTGCTTTAAGGACTACAGACTGCAACAGCAAGGATTTCTGGCTGTTAATAAAAAAATAAATAAATAAATTCACCCTTTAAATCAAAATTATTACAAAAAGTGGAAATTACAGTAGTTAAGGAAATAGAAAAATAAGCCAATTAGGGTCTGAAACTTCTGACAATGGCTCCAAATTTCATAATACAAATATCTGTATAGAAAACTTTGCTAAAAAGTTATTTTTGCCACCAACACATCCTAATAAAGAACTTCAGAGTTCCTACACTATCTGATGAATGGCTCCCAAACCCTAACTTTCCCCTAAATCCTGCCAAAAGCTCTAGAAGAACCAAAGATTTGAGCTCTCTTTACCATATCACTGATATAACTTTCTAAATGAAACTGCTGATTCTTTTCAATCCTCTAAGGAAGAACTGAGAGTAATAGGTAAAAAGTAGATCTAATTACAAAAATCATGGACTAAAGCCAACAAAAGAAACCATTTTATTTCATGAATATACTAGTGACTCTTGCAAACAAGGCAAAAAAAGAAAAGATTCATTTAATATAAAAGGTTTGGAGTAAACTTCCCAGTATTTCTAGACTAAACCAGAAATAAATTATAGTGTACAACTCAGTGTAGAACAGTTTTAAACCACACCTCAGGGATGGGTGCCAAAATGAACTAATTCCTATCTCATGTGCATCAGTGTGTTTTACTTAATTATCTAGCTGTTTTAAGTTACTTCACATTTTCTCAATTTCCAAAGGCTAAATTTAGGTCATTGATATAGTACTGATAATGCAAGAATAAGAAATTAAATTTAATTCTAGACCCTTCTAGTTCCTTTTGCTATGTTAGAGATGATAAATTAACTGTCAGATTTTTGTGCTAGCTAGTAGGCTAACCGGAATGAAGCAGGATATTTTCACCCCATCAAACTATATATTGTATATAGAATTAGGAACAACACATAAAAATGTTCCTTTGCCAAACCAACTCTTTTATGTAAACTTAGGTTTACTTGTTAATATATAGTATTTAACTAAAAATGACCTGGCAACAGGCATTTCAGATTAACAGTTAAGCAGCCTGGTTGAAACTGAAATGTCTAGTTATGCAGTTTCAAGATGTCAGTGCCCAAATGATTTTAAGAAGCACACTTCAGAAACCTTACAAATAGTTTTTAGCCCTGATGTATTTTCCAGGAGTCTTTAAGTGCTCCCCTGATAGACACAGTGGGACACATAGTGTTATAAGTGGTAAAACTTAAAATAGCAAATCTAAAGTCCAACCTTGTTCCATGTTCCCTAAAACAAGAAAACACACACAAAAGGAGGAAGGTAACTTAAACTAAAATCTTTTTTAAAACCTGTAGAGTACATTCAACTTGGCACAGTGCAGACTAAATTTAAGACATGAAAGACAAATTGTGTCATGAACAGGGCTACACTCTGAAATTACATGTCAATTTTCCAAGACGCCAAAATTGCACTCTAGTTGTGTTGAGAATCAGCTGAATTTGCAAGATGAGTTGGGTGGGAAATAGCTGTACAGGCCAGGTATAATTTATACATTTAAAAAAGTTATAATCCTATAACCCCTGGAGGGGAGAGATTATAGTCATGGAATGAGGCTCTCTGTCTCTCTGCTTGATAACACATCATCTTCAACAGCTGAAAGAGAAAAGAAAAAAAAATAAAAATTAGTATTCCAATTTAATAATTCTTGATTTTCTGTTGTAATTTTGAAGAGGGGGAGATACAATTTCAAAAGAGCTAGATTAAAATTTACCAATAATACTTTTTAAAGCCATAATAACCACCTTGCTCACCAAACTTTAAAAAGACTTCTTTCATTTACCACTATTTGATCATCATGGAAGGGAAACAGATTAGCTACTAAAAGCTAACAACTTTTTTAGTCTTTTGAACCACTAGAATAAGCAATAGTTTTCTTCAAGCATAGCACAGGGGAAATGAAAAAGTGGAGATGACAGAGTGCCAAAAAAACAAAACAAAAAAACCAGAAGAGGAAGATGGGATGAAGAAAAAAAGAGGGAGGAAAGATGAAGGAATGACACCCTCCAAGAGGTCTCCAAGGGAGAACGTCACCCACCATTCTATCAGCTGCTGGGGGGTTCCTCAGGCAGGGCAAAGTACTAAAATTAGCCCCTAGATAGCTTAGCAATAACAAAATGGTGATCACCAGGGAGATTTTGAACTGTTTATCTAGAAGGAATGAGCCTGAACTGTTCCAGTCACACCAGCATTTTTAAGAGAAAATGATCCCAGGTTACTCTATAAAAACTTTCATTACTGTTTCTTTCCAGCCATTCTTTAGGATGGGGGCTGGGGGTGGGAGAGTGTCTCTACTATAAAGAACAATGAACCCAGTATTTAAAAATAGTTTCATGTTGCCAATATAGTTCAAGTATAGAGAGGGTTCTATCTCCCTCATGTGGCAAAACTGCTATTATGCTGCATTCAAAGTTCAATAATTCAAGCTAATTTAAGCACAATGTTGTCCCTCTCCCATCTTCTCCAGAAAGGGCAGTTCAGTTTATATATGACAGCCACTATAAAGTCCACCATCAAAAACTGATTGGCTGTTTTTAGTGCAAGCACTTCCAATGCTTCCTAAAGCCCAGCCCAAACAGGAGGCAGAAACAATCCCCCCAATTAAAATATAGCTCATCCAAATTAGCATATGCTTGAGACAAGTAAGTAAAGGCAAACCAATAACTGATTAAAATCTGTATTCTTCTGATTCTTTCTTCAAGTGATTCCTCCTGAGGTCTCTGAGGGCCATATGGATAGAACACAGAACCTGTCCAGAGAAGGTTGGCTACCTGATGCCTGAATGAATTTTTCTGACCACAGCAATTCAGAAACCCAGCCATTTACTGAAGGGATTATGATTGGTAATGATGGGAGTAATTACAGTGAAATCATACATCTTTTTGTTTGTTTTGGGGTTTTTTTGCTGGGTAATGAGGATTAAGTGACTTGCCCAGGGTCACACTGCTAGTTAAATGTCAAGAGTCAGAGGTTGGATTTAACTTCAGGTCCTCCTGAATCCAGGGTTGGTGCTTTATCCACTGTGCCACCTAGCTGCCCCCTGAAATATACATCTTTAAAGTATTCATGATACAACTGATAAAAATTTTTTGTTTGTTTGGTTTTTTTTTTAGTGAGGCAATTGGGGTTAAGTGACTTGCCTAGGGTCACACAGCTAGTTAGTGTTAAGTGTCTGAGACTGGATTTGAACTCAGGTCCTCCTGACTCCAGGGCTGGTGCTCTATCCACTGCGCCACCTAGCTGCCCCTGATAAAAAATTTTAAAAAAAGATTATGAAGGTATTATAGAGTAGAACATACTGGGTGGGAAGTTAGGAGACAAGTACTGATACTGATACCGGCTCTGCCAACTAACTGAATATCATTTAAACTGTACAACTCTGATCAAGATAATTAACATCAGGGGCAGCTAGGTGGATAAAGCATTGACCCTGGATTCAGGAGACCCTGAGTTCAAATCTGACCTCAGAAACTTGACACTTACTAGCTGTGTGACCCTGGGCAAGTCACTTAACCCTCACTGCCCCACCAAAAAAAGGGGGGGGGGTGCTGCTATAAGATAATTAACACCTCTGGGCCTTAGTTTCCTCATTTGTAAAAGAGACTAAATGATTTCAAAGATCCTGTCTAGCTCAAAATTCTTTGATTTTTCTGGAAAGATGAATCTCCTACCATTTTGTTTTGTTTCCTAATACAAATCAAACAATCATTAAGTGATTACTATGCACGTAGCACAGTAGCAGGTTGTGGTGGTAGATAAAATAAAATATAATTGCTTCCTCCATGGACCTCACAACTTAACAAATGCATAAATTATAATGAAAAATGATGCATAAGCATGAAAACTGCAAATTATACCCTATGTATAGCCCAAGAAGAAGGGCTACAGAAAGGAGGCATGTGGTTTGTGAACAAAGGCCTGAGTAAGGACAATATGAGATGGAAATCAGAGATGATAAGTAGTTCAGTTTGGGGCAAATGAAGCACACAGAGAATGAAATAGTATAAGATGAAGCTGGAAAGGTAAGGAATTTTGCCATATTGGAAAAGGTTTTGAAGGCTGGGCTAAGGATTTTGAACTTGATTGGGCGGGCAGTAGGAAACCATTGAGGGGTTTTCAAAAGAACAGAGATGGCTAATTTTCCTCATATACAGCTCAGACCTATCATCAGCATGAAGGATGGTTTGAGGAAAAGGGGAAAAGAACAGAGGTTACCGCAAATATTCAGAAATGATCTTTCATAAAAGCTTCTGTGAAGGGAGAGGCAGTGGCATTACAGAGAACCGTTTTGAGATTATGGAGGTGGAAATGACAACTTGGCAAATAGCTGAATGTGTGGGAAAGGGAAAAGTCAAAATGGGGAGTGGGATTTGGAGAGATTAGAGAAGACAGCTTTACCCTCAAAGACTACTTAATATAGTCAAAGAGTCTAAAAGTGTAGACAATTAAGAAAAGTCAGATGAGGGTAACCGTCTAAGAGAGGTTTTCAGGCAGAGTTCTGTGAGAGATCACTTCTAGCTGGGTCAATGAGGGGAGCACCTGGGGCCTTCAATAGCAGACTGTATTTTTATATCCTAAGTAACTGGCCGGGGGCAGCTAGGTGGCACAGTGGATAAAGCACTGGCCCTGGATTCAGGAGGACCTGAGTTCAAATCCAGCCTCAGATACTTGACACTTATTAGCTGTGTGACCCCAGGCAAGTCACTTAACCCCAATTGCCTCACCCGCCCCCCAAAAGTAACTGGTCATCATGAAATGTTTTCTGCTGCCCTCTTATCTTAGCATTATTTCAGACAATCGCTAAATTAATATCTATTTACTGATTGCCTGGCTAGTACAACTAAGTCTAAGTCAAAATTACAGCTATTACATTAACATTTAAAAAAAATAATTTTCTATAACACATATATGCTTTAATAACAAAACTTAGAATTCATTTAGGAACCTCAATTAAGTTTTTCTATTCTTCTTTGATTCCCAAATGGGCACAGCATAAACAATCAGAAAGTTTGAAAGTACAGATGCTTACACTTTATCTTGTCTGCCTCCACCACCACGAACAGCCACAGGCTGGCTATTCTGAGTAAATGCACCTCCCCCACGAATTGCACTTGGATGAGTTGGAGAAGCAGCGGGATGTTGTCCAGGACGGATGGGCTTAGCTAAATGAGAATAAAGAAAAGACTTTGGAATAACACCGATCACAACCATTTATCATATTTTTTTCAAGCAATTAGAGAATTATGAGTTCTTCCTCTATCAGTATGTATCACAATGGCTTTTCTTAGGTAGTCTTTATGACTTTAGGCTGGGGGGAAAAAAAAGAATTCTACTGTTGTCAAAAAAAGCCCCAATTTAAAACAAGAATCAGATAAGCTCCTCTTATCTACCAACATACTATTTAGATTTCAATATTTGAACCCACCCAGATGAAACCAGAGTTCTTTAAAGTACAGAAACTCACTTCTTCCCCTTCTCTGTCTGTCTGCCTGCCTTTGTAACAACCAGACAAAAACACTACTCTTCCAACACAATATGTCTCAGCTCCTCTGTGGGGTCCTTCTGAACAGCCTGCTGAGGCCTTTGGACACAAGGGGTTCTTGGGCTTGTACTCGAAGCTTCTTTGGCTTTTGCTTCAGTGAACGTGAAGATCTACATAAGGCTTTGGAGTGATGAAGAATCACCTTCTCTATTCCATACCCCACCCCACGCCACTCCCTTAAGTTGGGTGCGCCCTCTTTTCCTATTGGTGTGTGTGTGTGTGTATGTGTGCATGTAAGTGCATTTTGTTCCTGGAGGGCCAGGAACTTTTACTTTTTCTGTATTTCCAGTGCCTACCACATAGTATGCACTTAATGCTTCGTTACTGATTGAATGATGAGATTATTTCAGAGGAGGAGAATAAATAAAATTTAGATCCTTCTACTAATAATGGTGACTATAGGTTATTAACCTAATGCCAAAGCCAGATTTTTATAAACTGATGGAGCAACTAGCCTTCTTTAGAGATAAGAATATAACTAAACACGATTAAAATGTAAGTGTGGGAAATACTTAACACAATAAAAATCAATCTAAGTCAATATGCAGCCCACAGGGATCCTTATGCAAGCTAGAGAGTGGCCTCGGTTCTCTTTGGGATTGACTGCTCCTCTATTTTCAGTAGCTCACCAAAGTTACAGGAGAGATAACATCATAAGGGAGTTATTTGGAAAACACAAACCAAAACCAAACAAAACCCAAACCAAACCAATCCTGACCTTTTTCCTTTAGAACATCTGCAAGCCAGCTGTGATGCAGCCTTCCTGCCCACTCCATTCTTAGCCTCTGCTAAGGTGGCTCCACCCCCGACCTCTACTAAAATTGCTTTCAAAAATGTTCCCTCCCGACTGCTAAGTCCAATGTCCTGTCTTCAGGCCCGTTCTCTCTGACTCTGGGAGCCTCCTCTGTGAATTAACCGTTCTCCCAGCTTCTCATGACAGCACACAGCACTGGTTTTCTTCCTATGACATTCTCTCTCTGCTGGTCCTCTCTCTTTCCTGCACTAAAAACGTGGGTATGTTTTGAAGTTCTGAATTGGACCCTCTTTTCCACTCTTTCTCTCTCTCTCTCTCTTTTTTTTTTTAGTGAGGCAATTGGGGTTAAGTGACTTGCCCAGGGTCACACAGGTAATAAGTGTTATGTGTCTGAGGCCACATCTGAACTCAGGTACTCCTGACTCCAGAGCCAGTGCTCTATCCACTGCGCCACCTAGCTGCCCCTCCACTCTCTCTCTTAAGTGATTCTGTAACTCAGAGGCAGCAGTCCCCCATCTGTTGAGGAGCTATATTTCACTTCTCTAAGACTAGGGACCATGGGACAATGGTCTTTGTATGGTTAGAAAGTATGGGGCAGTGGAGGGGTGGGTTCCCTCTTGCTCCGTGTCTCTCTCCAAGATATTTAGAAGGGCCACAAATGGCTTGCACTTTTTTTTGTTGTTTGTTTGTTTGTTTTTTTAGTGAGGCAATTGGGGTTAAGTGACTTGCCCAGGGTCACACAGCTAGTAAGTGTTAAGTGTCTGAGGCTGGATTTGAACTCAGGTACTCCTGACTCCAGGGCCGGTGCTCTATCCACTGCGCCACCTAGCTGCCCCTGGCTTGCACTTTTAATACCAATACCTAACTCATGGAAGCCAGTGTTTCCTTGGCATGTTACTTCCCTAATACACTGCTTTTGAATAGCAGATTTATTTACATTATGATGTAGCTTAAAGTCCATTCAATTATAGCTGTGAAAACAAAGTCCTAGGAACTCTATAAGAGGTGATGGGCTAAATGCAGAATAAGGCACACAATCTTGAACACGGCCAATATGGAAATTTGTTTGGATTGTCTATGTTTATTTGTTACAATGATTTTGTTTTAATTTTTTTCTTCCAGTGGTGGGAGAAAAAATGCTTGCTAATTGAAAAAAATATTTTTAAGGCAAAAGAAAAAGCAGGGATGAATGAAAAGGAGAACGAGAGCTTGAAAAGTTTACTGGTATCCTTCCATATTATCAGACCTAAAGAAAGCTCTCCGCCAAGCTAGATGGATTCCTTATAGAGGACTATGTGACTACGAGACAAAAATCACATGTTAGGAAAGGGCAGGGATAAGTTTCAACAATACTACTTTAAAAGGAATTCCTAAATTGATGAAAGTAAAGATCCAATCCACTGATGTTTATATAAAATCTGTTAGTGGAAAGCAGTAAAAAATTCACATTTTTAAAAGAGAATTATGAATACAAAAACTAACCATTTGGCAATATGAACAAAATATTGATTTAACCAATTTATTAAAACTTTTTTTTCATGCTGACAAGTCATTTAATTCCATAAGAGGATCCTATAGATATGAGAATGAAATTATCTTGCTTTTTAAACAAAGCTTGATGATTTGCATTTTGCCTCACTTTTGTGATTTAATATTCTAAGTAGTGTTTACTTCTAGAATTTCTGGTTTTGGTTTGTAGTTTTTCTATATATTACATAGTGCACTCTGACCAAAGACTATAAGCATAGAGAGATGCAGTTTCTATTTGTAAATGGGAAAACCCTTTGGTTAGTATTTTGAAGGTTAAGTAAAAGCCCTAAAAATACCTATCATATAGTTTTAGAGCACACACAGCATATCTGAAAAAAATCAGGTTATTATTTGTCTAAATGACAGTCATTTGTCTAAAAAGAGTTAAAAACTCTTTTCTATGTTTTACTAACCAATCTGTGCAGAATGACCCCTCCTGGCCATGTTCTTTGACCTGACTGCTTCCTTAATCCGATCGACTTCTTGCTGATACCGTTTCCGATCCCGAGAGGCATTTTCTTTGGCTTCTTTCAGAGCAGACTCCAAAGCTTTAACTCTCTCAGCTGTAGCTCTAAGTCGTTTTTCCAATTTTGGAAGCTCACAGCGAAGATCTGCATTATCACGTACCAACTGAGAGTAAGTGAAAGTGAATGATTTACTCTTCAGAATATGAACCACGTTTCACTTAAAAGGTAAACATCTTCTAATTTCTGGTATTTCTGTTTTTTAACACAACCCATTCTTCCTCTTCCTCCAGAGAAAGGGGAAATGGGCATGGACACGGCCGAGGACACATGTTTCTCCCAAAGTAGCTGCATGTGTACGAAGAAGAGCCCTGTGGCTGTGGGGTGTGAAGACCTGACCTGAAATCCCAGATCTACCACTTGCTGGTGACTTTTTCCCCGTTAGCTGAACTCAAATACTAATTCATCCCTAATATAAAACAAAAAGAGAGAAAACATGGCAAAGTGAAAAGAAGGGTTGGCCTCAGCTAATGCCTGGGACACATCCTGTATGACCCTGGCCAAGTTCCTTAGCCTGTCGGAGGCTCAAGGCCACTCTACTCTGTATGGTATTGGAAGGGAGAGCTTCCTCACTGGGCACGTCTCACAGTAATGAAATTACGGGTCAGGTTTAAAAGAAAAAAAAAACTAGCAAAAATAATCTCAAGCTACACAACTCAAGTCTACAATTATGTTTGCTTTATTAAACTAACACTATCTCATTCAGTTCACACTTTACTGAAGCACTAAATCTTGGGCAAATCTTGGTAAAACTGTAAAGATTTACTTTACTGATCAAGGAACTAGGAGATGGGGCAGGGGAAGGGAAACTGAGAATGGAGGAAATCCATCAGTGCTTATTGAAACTCAGGAGCCTGAAGAGGCTATCCAATTATACGGTTTCATTAGACTACTCTCAGGAAGGGAGACTCCTAACAAAAGATCAGGATCCATTAGCTTCCACTTCCCTCTTCAAATTCTCCCAAGATCTTGGGAGTCTGTTTATGTAATGTAGCTAATAGAAAGGCTCAGGGTCTGAAAATATTCTAGACCACAGACAAAATTATAAAAGCCTTCTAAATAGTGGCCATCTCTATAAGTTGGTTTATCTCCGTCTCATTACCTGTTTGTGCACTTTAGTGAGCTGCTCAAGATTATTCTCAAGAAAGGAGATCTTCTGCTTTTGGGCAGCACTGCCTCCTGTGTCATCAGAATCAATCTCCGCACTCTGAGAACAAGAAGATACTGAATCACGTCAGCATTTAGACACGTAATTATTTAAGAAAACCAAGATAAACTAAAGGCACGAGCGGGAAATTTACAGACAAAACCAAATGACCATAATAAGAACCTCAATGATGTTAAGTTACCTTTTTAACTCTCGTGGCCAGGTCTTGAACAAAGAGTTTCCGAAGGTTGTGTAAAGTCTGAAGTTCTTTTGCCTTGAATGAAAAACATTTTTATGACTTAATATTTCATATTTTATGTAAATGTAAAAATCCAAAGTTTTAAATTCTCTTACCACAGTCTCTTCTAATCCCTTCAGGTCTTGCCTTGCTTGTTCTCTCCTGTCTTGCATAACACTAAAAATAAGGAATTAAAAAAAATACATATAGATATACATTTATATGAGCCAATTTTCTTTCAATTCAGCAAAATCTGGCTTTATGTATTGGGTGAGAAAAAAAATCTTTCATTCAACAGAAGCTAGATTGTTAGGGTGAATATTCCAAAGAAAGTGCAATGTTTCAATGGTAGAAAGAGGTACAATTATTTGTCTGAAGTGCTGAACTAAAGAACCAACAACTGGCGCTGATTTAAGTGTCCTTAAATCAAAATGATGGTTGTGGAATGAGGTGGTTAACTGGGAGTTACACAGACATTAAATTACCAGAGAATTAGAATATGATAAATATATTTCACACTCAAACCATACTGAACATAAAGTGAAGTTTCTTTTGGTGAATCAGAATGCACTCCAGGACCTTACAAGCCATCTGAGGATACTTATTGTGACCAGTCACAGTTGTATAGTAGCACAGATATATAAGACGGGGGTGACTGGGGCTGACATGATACTCTAGATGCTGCTTTTAAAATAAATCTCTGATATCAGCTAGTCTGTTCTCCTAAAAGACAGAGAAGCAATACAACTGTAGGGTGAGTTTTGTGAGCTTTCTAGATCACAGACTCTTAGTTCCAAAGGGACCTGGTTGACTTTGAAGAATAATCAAAAGTTTACTGTACCTATTACCTAGCAAACCTCTCCTTAATGATTCACATTTGGTAGCAGGTCAGCTAACACAGTGACATCTGCAGGCAGGTGGGGCAGGTCCAGAGTGCTTATTAGCTGTATGTATTAAAGACAAGTCCAACCCCTGTGGTCAAGTGGACCTCATTTTGTCTGTGGCCTGAAGTTGGGTTCAGATTCTCCTCATTACCCTAATCCAATCTCCTATTTTAGGCTCTGCTAAAATTCTCACTCACGTAAGTTCATGTAGTTTCCTGCTTTTTTCTTGATCTGTGGCTTTCAACTTCTCATGTTCAACTCTCAGGCGTTCCTGCTCTAGCATCATCTTCTGATTCTGACTATTGAAAAAAAAAAAGGCATAAGTAATATTAGTTTTATAAAATGTGTTAAAACAGACTCAGCAAAGTGTTGATTTTTCAAAGTTTCATAGTTTTCACAGTCAAGTTTTTCCTAATATCTAAACTAAGATTTCTTTTTTTACTGTGTTGCTCCATATTTGGGGAAAAAAGCCAAATATTATCATTCATACAACTTATCTTTTCAGCACACCTAATATTGTTTTATACATAGATATGCATAGTGAGTAATATATAATGTAAGGACAATAGTTCCTACATACTTTACTTCTGTTTGTTTGTCATTTCAACTAACTTTTAAACTTATATTGTCCCAGGATTTTTCTTAAGACTTAAAAAAAAAAAAAAGAAAACCGAGGCAATTCCACCCCTCCATTTTAAAATAAAAATAACTTCAGGAAAATATCCTACCTGCAGTTTTGATTTCTGCATTTGTGAAATGCTTCAAAATTCAAAGAAAAAGTTATAGATACCTGTATAGCTATATGTTTATGTAAAGATTATCCTACTTTTCCCCATTGAATCCCTCCAAATATACTTTTGTTGAAATTAAATTGTAAATATATAAGTAAATATATCAAAATAAAAAGTCCAACACTTACTCTTGAAGATCAGTAATAAGCTTTTCTTTTGCATCAACTTCATCTCTCAGACTACTAATTTGTTTTTGATGAGTTTCTCTGTGGCTCTGTATCTGTTGTTCAACAGCTTGCTAAAATAGGGTGTTTTTTTAAACAAAAAAGATTGGTCAAAAGGAACATTGCTGTATTAAAAATTAAGATTACAACATACAAATTAATTTACCTTAACTTCGTTTGCTGTCTGAACCTTATTTAGATGCTCCTTTTCCATTTCATGGACTTTCTCTGGGCAGAGGAAAGGAAAAGAATAGAAAGTTTCTAATACAGATTACAGAGAATATGGCCCATTTCTCTGCAGCAATAATTCAGTCAACCCCCACATCCTTTCAATTATTCACGGCCTAAATGGCAAACCTTGCCTCAAAGTCATTAATAGTTAGTATGTAACGATTGGAATAACGCCACCTGCTGGATACTTACTGTAGAAGAGTTCTGCCCATGAAGCGAAGGTCTTTGAGGGCAAGACCAGGAGTCTTTTCTTTGGCGGGAGGAAATGACGCGGACTAGTGGGAGGAGGAAGGAAGAGACTGGCGCTGACTCTGGGGCTCTTTCCTGAGGACGCTGGCGGAGAAGGGAGCTAGAAATGTGCTCTCCCTTTAATAGATAGGAATCTAGGCCTTTCTCTCTCTCTTTACCAAATTCTTATTCTCCTTAATAAATACTTAAAAACCTAACTCTTGCTAAAGCTTATAATTTATTGGCGACCACTCATTAGATATTTTAGACAGACTAGCTAGAATTTTAGCCCTTAACAGATGGCTGACCACGAAGAGGAAAGCTAACCCTCAGTCTTCTTCTGATCTGCTGGTTGGGTAAGAAATTTCCCCTCCCTCTCCCTTTAACTGCTAAGTACTGGTGTACTGGCTGTGTTTTTCCTTTAAATTTTTTCGAATGGACCTTTTAAACTCCCTAATTATCCTATTTTTGATTTTAGTCTGTTTAACCAGACAAATGGGAGATAAGATCATGTTAATGCTTTGTTTTTGTGGATTTTCTATTTTTCTTTTTATTTTTGTTAAAAGAGCCAGCAACTTACTCACACAAGGAAATATCTCTCCCTCTCCGAACCATGCTTTTTCAGAGAAACCTGAAGAGATTCCCACAGCTTTTCCCAGTTCTAACAGTAATTGTTGCTTTAATTTTGCATGCCTGGAGGCAATGACCCACCCTCTAGAAGCTTTTAATCCACTAGCACCTGGAGGCCAAGTGGGGGAAGAGGAATCCAGGCCTGAGTTCAAAATCAAGTCTGATTCTAATTGCTCTGGTCCCTCCCCTCCTCTCCAAACCCCACCCTCTACTCCTCCCATGGCCAAGCCCATTGCTTCCCTGGCCCGGGAAGTCCAAAGATCTAATGCGCATGCTCAACTTTCTCTAACTGCATTTGCAGCTTCAGGCTCACCCCTTCCCCAGCCTGGCTGTGCTTCTGAGACAACTTTAGAAAACCCTTTAAATTCCAGATATGCTCGTTTTGTTCATAATTTTGCTAACCTGCTTTTGTCTTTAATTAGTAATCTTATAAAGCATTTGTATGGTGAAAAGGCTGACAGACAATATAGAGGGGTTAAAGAAGAAAAACTTAAGCCGAATAAGAATGACAATCATCAACATAGTTCAAGACTCCACTTCTTTTGCCATGGAAGGGTATATATTTTACAGAAATGTAGAAGTAAGCAGCAAGGTATTGATATGAGTATTGGGGATTTTAGATATCGGAATCAAAAGTGTTCTGAATTCACTCAGAGTAATAGTATCAGTTCAGAGGTTACATAGGATTTCTATGCTATTATATGTACATTTTGAAATTAATGGTATAGGTTTATTTTCGTAGAGGTTTTCATGCATTTGAGATTGTGTTTTATACTTAGTTTCTAAAACAAAGAGAATATTTGTAAAAGCTTTTTATAGTCATGTGGTCCAGTTTATATTTTATAATACTCTTATTGATATTAAGTTCATATTCATTTAGATTTCCCTAGTTTGAATTTCATTGTCTTTTATTGTTCCACATGTATCTTCTTCTATTCATTCATCTATCTAATTTTGAAACATGGTTTTGATTTCATAATACAATGTTAATTCTAGGAGTATTGTGCTCCCATATTCTGAGTTGTTTGTTTTTGTTATTTTTTCTCAACTGATTATTTGATCAAACTCTTTAAAGCATTTCCCTAGCAAATTGTTTGCCATGGCAAGTGTAAATTGATTCTAGAAGTATTATTTTTGATAAGCATATTCCAAAAAAAAAAAAAAAAAGAGGGGAACATTTGTAAAAGTTTTCTTTTTTCAAAAAAAAAAAAGTTCTTTGAGATTCTGTTATGCTTTAACTTGTATTTAAATATATTCAGATTTTTCACAAAAGTAATTGTATACTAAGTTTTTAAAAAAGGGGTATTATTTGAAATTGTTGCATAATTATATATTGTGTTCTGAGTCAAGATGTATTCACATTTTTTGCAATCATTTATTATCCTCAATTTTTAAATCCATATGAGACTTGGATTATGGGAACTTATCATTTAAGACACTAATTGCCTTTATTCTGAGTTATCAGATGCCAGTTGGCCAAGATGCCATCCAATCACAAGAGGAATACATGCAAGAGCAGACACTGAACTGTCACATGAGGGGAGACATGCATGAAGTCAAGGTATGGCCGAGGGAACGGCTTTTGACTAATGTTGAGGTTGGATTCTCTTGGTTTAATATTTTATTTTATTTTTCCCCACAATATTGTACAGATGGCTGGAAGTATTCATCCCACCCATCTCACTTCTACACCTGGCTTCTATGCTCCCTCCTATATGCCTGATGCCATGGACATCTCAATCCCATGCATCTGATTAAGTCTGACTCAGTTTCTTCCAATATGTTCGGTGGCATGGACATATATTCCATCCACCTATTTTAAGCCTGGCATACTGCATGGGCAGTATATATTGCTCAAGTGTGGGAATGCTCATATCCCATCATTTCTCTGTTCTTTTATGGTAACCCCCATAATTATCTCAGGTGTCATGATAAATACAGTGTTGAATTTGGCCTTGACACCTGTTACCAATTATATTAGATTTTTTAATTTCTCATAATGGCATGAGGATAATTAGGCAGATGATGCAAAAAGTGATGAAACAAAGATAAAAATTATTTTTAATAATTAATATCGCAGCAATTGTCTTCTCAATTACCCTCCATAAGGGGGGGACTATAGTAATATTATAATTTTAAAGAATGGTTCAATTTTTGTTTTATTATATGTTTCATGTGTAACAACTAAGATTCTGAATTCCCTTAGACATGTTTTTGAAAACTTTCATTGTTTGATTTGATTATTGACAAAGCTATTTTAAAGTTGTGTTAAGCTCAATTTTGTAGGAAATTTTCCTGGCTGATTACCAGCATCCACACATCAACCCCTGAAAAGACTTCCATTCCACGACTACACCTAGAGGACATCTGAGAAAAGACTTTCAGAGACTTTAAATGAACAGTTTTGATTTGTTGTTTTTGTTGTTTTTTTTCTCTTTCTGTTATAATATACACCATCTGTTACATGTATTCTCTGCAGAGGCCCTCCCTTTGCAAGACTAATGTCAAAGCGTCGGTTCATGAGGACAAAAAAAAAATCGCCCCTCTGGACAAAACTTTCCTCTCTTCCTTTTCTATATTGTTGTTCACATATTATTAGTTAGCAATAGTTATTATATTGTTTTTACTGTTCCGTCAAGGAAACATTTTGTTTCTTGAGGAACAACAGGGGGGACTGTAACGATTGGAATAACGCCACCTGCTGGATACTTACTGTAGAAGAGTTCTGCCCATGAAGCGAAGGTCTTTGAGGGCAAGACCAGGAGTCTTTTCTTTGGCGGGAGGAAATGACGCGGACTAGTGGGAGGAGGAAGGAAGAGACTGGCGCTGACTCTGGGGCTCTTTCCTGAGGACGCTGGCGGAGAAGGGAGCTAGAAATGTGCTCTCCCTTTAATAGATAGGAATCTAGGCCTTTCTCTCTCTCTTTACCAAATTCTTATTCTCCTTAATAAATACTTAAAAACCTAACTCTTGCTAAAGCTTATAATTTATTGGCGACCACTCATTAGATATTTTAGACAGACTAGCTAGAATTTTAGCCCTTAACAAGTAAAACCACAATCTTTGTTGCTATACTGCATTTCTATATTTTTTCTCTACACACAAAGTCCCTTGAAATTCAAACGGTTCCTTTCCTGCTCCTGGGAAGGCTGAGAGGGGGACAGCTCTATTTAGGCTGCCTCCCCGCCCCCCCCCCTTTAAAAAACATTTTTATTGAAAGTTTTGAATTCCAAATTCTAAGGCTGACACTTCTTAACAGACTGAGAATTATTTATTCCTAGAATGCAGCAGTAGGCCTTTGGTGCAGATGTGACAGAAGACTCTATAGGGAAATTAGACAGTTTATGACCTTATGACACAGGTCTTCAATGTGACTTCATTATTATGTATGAAGTAATTGCCCAGAGCAGTCATACACCTATTAAACCATTAATTTTTCAAAAAACCAAATCCCCATCTCCACTATCTTCCATGAGTGCAAATAAAAGTTGGCTGAAAGGGAGAATTAACAAGGGTGCTTAGGCAGTGAAGGCAAAGGCAGCTCAAGATCGGCTGGCCAAAATTCAAAGGTGACTGAAAACGACGCTAAGCAATTAAATGCCTAAGGCTCCAACTTGTTAATATGAAGGGAACAGCCCCAAAATAAACACATGTAACTCAAAATGCAAGAAATATATTCAGTGGCTTATAAAGAATTAACGTACCTTGTGCTCTAAGCTGGACTAATTCTTCATTGAGGGAGTCCACAGATTCCTCTAACTGCCTTTTCTTTTGCTCAACATTCTGAAGGTATTCAGTCAATGACTTGATTTTTGCTTCATGCTTTCAAAGGAAAAATATATGTGGAGTGATTTTGGGGGGGAGGGGAACCTCAACCACTTTGGTAACAAAAGAATCTTTTAGAAAATCAGAGTGCAGGCAATTAATGTCTTCAAATATACAGTAAAATACCAAGACATACATTTTTGGACATGGCTAATGTGGGAAATTTTTTGCTGGGCTATTCATTTGTCGTGGATGGCTTTCTTTTCTTCTTTTTGATTGTTCATTGTGGACAAGGGAGTAAGAGATATTAATAATAAGTTTTTTAAAGTAAATTTTAAAGACAATATATAATAAAATAAAAAGTTAAGTCCCAGATTTAAAACCTTAAAGAACTTAGGCAATGTGACCACTGGAAAACAAAGGTCTCGAAGGGAGGGCAATGATGGTGTTACTTCCATGTTTCCCCCCCATTTAATTTTCCCCCTATATAATCTTCCTGTATGCCTTACACATTCTATTCCTAGGAAGTCACTCTGCCTTAGAGCAGACTTTCCTGACAATGGTTCCACACCAATGGTTGTTAATTTTACTAATTTACTGAGATTCCCCAAGACCCCTTCTTACCCCTAAGCATTCTGTTCAACAAGAAAACAAAAATGGACACATTAAGATTTTAAGTATTATTTGCAGCAGGTTCACAGCTCAACGTTTATCAGACTAACTAATGGTTTCTAACCTTCTCCACATACCTGAAATCCCCTTCCCTAGACTCATTGAGGATGCTGCCACTTACTTTACTGAAATGGCTACCAAGTGTACAGTTCTGAATCCCCATTCTCCTTCCTGTTTCAGAAGATGAGGTTGCCTGTCCTGTCTTGCCCTGCCCCTCCCTAAGTGTCTTTGCTCCTCCCAGTCATCCTTTCTGCTTTTCGCATCTTTAACCTGTCCTCTTCTACTGCCTGCATCAGAATGACAGTATTTCAGAGCTGGAACCTCTGTGGCTGTCTAGTACCACCTGGCTATGGTCCGCTACAGCATACACTCCAGCCTCTACTGAGGGGAAATCCACGTTTGCACAGCTGAATTATTCAGAAGATCTTCCTGACATCAAGCCTAGATGGGCCTCTGCACCCGATGCTCTAGCCCTGCCCTTTGAGGCCAATCAGAACGAGTCTAAGCCTCTTCCAGACAACAGCTTTTCAACTACAGGCACTGCCTATTCCCCGCTCCCCTGTCTCTTCTGCTTCAGGGTAAACACTGCCAGGTGCTTCAAACGATCCTAACATGGCCTGACTGCCCTTCTCTAAATGCTAGTCAGCTTATCAATGTTACTTTTCTGCTGCAGAACCTGGAACTGAATGTAGTAGTCCAGACGTGTACATAATAAAGTGGCCTTCTTATCTGTTATTCTTGGAGAGTATAGGTTTCTTAATAAAGAATGGTCTGGCTTTCATGGTTACCATATCTCAATGTTGAAGCACATCGAGGCTGTTCACTAAAAGCCCCAGTTCTTTTTTTTTTAGATGAGGCAATTGGGGTCAAGTGACTTGCCCAGGGTCACACAGCTAGTAAGTGTCAAGTGTCTGAGGCCGGATTTGAACTCAGGTGCTCCTGAATCCAGGGCTGGTGCTTTATCCACTGCGCCACCTAGCTGCCCCTCCCAGTTCTTTTTTGATGGACTGTTGTCTAGCCAGCCCTTATCATCTTGTACTTGTGAAGTTGATTTTTTTTAACAAATGTAAATCCATCTACTTATTTATCATATTTCATTTTATTCAATTTAGACTGTCAAGATCCTTTTTCAATCTCAGTCATTCCCTGTGTTAACTATTCCTTCTATCTTCATGTCAGCTGCAAATCTGCTAACCGTGCTACATTCGCCCATATTCAAGTCACTGATTAAAATGTTAAAAAGCACAGGACCAAGCAGATTCCTGGGTCCTGTCACAGGAGATCTCCTTGCAAACTGACATCAAACCATGAACGATTACTGATTAACTACTTTGACTGTATTTTTAGAACTAGTTTTGTATCCTTTAATTGTATTTTCATTTCGCTTTTTATTTCCCACCTCTTCCATAAGAACAGCATTACAAACTTTATCAAATGCATTTAAAATCTAAGTAAACTAGATCTTGCAACATTCCCTTCATCTAGCTGTGCAGCAACTACTTCAGAAAAAAAGGAAAGGTTAACCATTCCCAAACGAAGTCATGCTGCTTCATGATAATTTCCTTTTCTAGATGCTCACTGACCATCCATTTATTAAGATGTCCTAAAATGATGCCAAAAATTGGAGCCAAATTCACCACCTTGGAGTTTGTGGATTTTATTCTCTTAATTTTTGGAAGCAGGGATATTAGCCCTTTTTGAACCCTCCAGAAACTCTACTCATCTTTATGGCCTTTCGAGGATCACTCTACGTGGCCCAGCTGGGATTCCATTTGCAGTGTTGTCAGTTCCTGAACGTGTTCATTTGGGTCAGATAAACATTAAGGGTGTCTTGCTGCTCTATTTCCTTACTTCTAGTATCTTAGCCATTTAAAAAATCTTGTACATTTAGTTCGTTCTTGTTAGCAAAGAAAACAAAATATGAATTGAGCCACTTAGCCTCGTTCCCTTCTCCTCAAGCATCAATCCTATCCTTTCTTTAAGTCTTTTTTCCCCTGAATGTAGCTAAAGAACCCTTGTTTCCAGCCATGGCTTCTTCTGAGCTTGAGCACGCCTGACAGGATTTCTGCACAACCACTCCCAAACTTTTGCATTTATCCTATTAGCTGCTTTTCTTTCCCTCTTCTCTCAATGTCTTAAAAAAATCGAAATTTCTTGGTGAGTTCCCTGTGCACGTACTGATTACCAGTATAGTTTCTTTTTTCCTATCTTCATAATTTTATTGTTGAGAGTGTCTTATCTCTTCTGGGTTAACTTTGTTATAGAGTTATAGGAAACCTCAGTGGCCTTCTGGTCATATCCAGAAAAGATAATTTTTTAAAATCACAGGGACCCTAGCCATCCTTCCTTTTGAAATCTCTCCCCAAAAGTCATGAGTCATCACATGACCACATCTTCTTAATATAAGACGCTGTTCCACCCACACCAACCTAGCTTATTTCTTTTATGCCTTTTCAGAGATACATCATAGTCATAGGTGGCATTTCATTAAATTCCAGTGGTGTTTATGTGGTCATATTGCCTGCCTGAATTAGAATATCTAGGTTTGTTGTTTGTTGGGTTTTTTTGCTCTGAACTTGGACTTTGGACAGCTCTGTATATACAAATCTGATGTCACAGATTCATCACTGGCTCCTAGGATTTTTTCCCCTAGATGGAATAAGGGATTGAAGCCTTAGTAGACAAACATATTTTAGGGAGTAAGAGGAAGGAGTCAAAACTACCAGTAAGAATGATCAGACGAGTATGAGAACCCAAGAGAATGCTTGGTCTCCATTTGGATTGTTCTATAATCACTTCAAACTCAAGACATCTAAAACTAAAGTCATATTCCCTTGTCAAGACTTGTCTGTCCTATTATTTCTTAGGATCAAAGTCCCAATTCTAATCTTTTAACATTTCCTCTTCTTGGATGCCTTAGATCCAATAAGTTGGCAGGTTTGGCTGATTTTATTTCAAAAGTCTCTCTCATATCTGCTTGGCTCCTTTCTAATCCCACTATAGTTCAAGCTCACCTAGATTTTGAGCTGGGTGAGATCTTTGAGGCTACCTAGCCTAACACTTTAGTTTTACAGAGAGGAAAATGAGACACAAAGAGATGAACTAACTTGCCCAAAGTCACAGTAAGTGGCAGGGGCAAAATCTGAACCCAGGTCTTGTGACTCTAAATTCAACATTCAATACATTATACTACAATGACTGCTCCCCCCCCCCTTACATTTAATAGTTTTAGTCAAAGGTCAATTTCTCAGTACAGAAGATAATGGTACTTGGGTTACTTCAATCAACTTAAGTTTGCATTGATGAATCAGAAGAAAAATTCTTCAATTAATTGGGTGGCTAGGAATAACAGAAAAGTTGATCTAATGTTTTCATCTAATATTTACAAATGTTATGAAATGAAGCATAAGATATATCAGATATGCTGGGGTTCTTTGGTTTATCTTTACAGGAAAATTTTAGCTAGTTATAGCTAAAAGTTAAAATCATAGCATGAAAGTTAAAGTATATATTGTACTTATTTACTACACACTCTTTCAATACTATACAGGGTGTCCCAAAACTTAACGTAGTTCAGCCTAAACTGTAAAAATGCACAAAGACTTTAGGACATGTTATATGTCAACGTAGATTCATTAACCTACCACTAAGCCTCAACCGCTCCAACTACAATATAATTAGTAATTCTATTGCTGCTTACTTGAAGCTTATGGGGACACAATACTTTGTTTTGGTCTCTCTGGGTTTTCTTTTGATACAGGAACATTTTGATCATAACATACCCCATTTGTATTCTTTTAAAGACTTAGCTCTAAACACACAGGGTATAATTTCATGCTAATAGCAATTCTTATCAAAAGCTTTAGAATGTTAATATTATTAGCATATATTGCTTTAGAAGGACACAGCTGAGGTTTCAGATTAGCAGACTATGAGAGTTGTATGTACAACAGAAATGATTTCTCTCAAAAGGAGCTAAGGAACTAGAGATTGAGATAAAAACTATTCTGCATCAAACCTTGTATAACAGGTTATCATTTGTTCCCTAGGATAATGTTGGAGAAGATCACTTAAATTTAACAGGTCCTTCTACAAATTTTGTAGAATTTCATAACCAAATGTAAATGGAATATATACCAAATAAAAATAAAATTCTCAGAATTACTGTACTGTATCAAGTTATTGAAAGCTTATTAAGAAGGCTGTTGCTTCTACTTCAAAGACAAATAACCCTAAGTATACTAAAGTGCATCATACCATTTTTCTGAAGTTGATCTGTTTTAATGTGAAATTGTATCACAATTCAAATCACATTTAAGATTGTACAGTATAAATTAAAGTTGATCAAACTTTCCCTTCAATACTCCCTAAAATCAGTATAATGATCTAAATACCACTATGCTGGATTGTTATTAAGTGTAAATTCACAGTTCAGTCTCCCATCTTGGTCATTCTGCATTAAAATTTCACATCTGTGTTTTAGTTTTAACAAACATGCTTCAAAGAGAAATCATAATTTAGGTCCAAACATATTCCCAACTACAACATAACAAATTTCCAACTACAGTCTATTTCCCCCTCAAATATGATAATATCAATGCTAATCTAGTTGTTATGTTTCAGGCTTCACAGCTTAAGTCCACTCTAAAACTGGCATCCACCCAAAGCTCTGATGAGAAATAAACCAAAATAGTTGAATATTCACTCTAAGAATCTTATTAAGATAGTTTCAGGGATTGTTGGAAGGTAGGCAATTCTGTAGTAACTTTGCTTCAGGTGACATACAAAGTCCATTTTCAACTTCTGAATATTTGGTTTACAACATATGTTTGTCTAAGGCTTCAGTCAGGCTCTGCCAGAAGGCCAGATCTTTGCAATTTATTTTGGAGCGTTCCTGAAGTAACTCTACTTCTTTTGTAAATTTTATAGACAATTTCAACACAGAAGGCTTTGCTTTAGAAAATACAATCCTATAGTGGCATGCCATTAACTCAACTTCCAGTTTCTTGAAACTCAGCTTCTTTCTCCTTTCAAATGGTTACTTCTAATGAATGAATGAATAATAACTGAAAGGCAAGTGGGGCTTTCACTTTCTAACATACCTTCTTGAATACACTTTTTTCCATTCTCAACGGCTGAATTTATATTGTCTAATTTGGATCAAAGCAGAGGCTAATGGAACATTTCTCTCCTGTTGATTTCACAGACAGAAACAACTTAATCCCACACATTCAAGACATCTGAGTTGGACAGACACCTGTTCAGTAAATTCAAAGCTAGGGAAAGTGTCAAAGGCAAAAGACTGAGGCTGAAAAGGTCTTTTTGCAGTCACCCAAAGGCCATGATTATATGCAAACTCAATCAGGTTCAAGCCACAGACCTTTTCAGACATCTGTACTACTATTCTAAACAGAACATTCAGCTGGTTGCAGCAGCTTCTGAACTTCAGTTGTTACTGTATTCCCCTACCTTGGGCTCCCTGCCTCAGGCCTGTCCTTATCTCAACTCAAAGAAATTAGTTTAAAATAACATGGAAAGTACATGGGAGAAAGGAGAGGTGGGAGAGGAGAGATTGGAGGTGGGGGAAGAGGAGACATCAGGGGATCTCTGGGGCTGCAAGCTGGTGCACTGAGAAGGAAACAGTAGTAAGAGCTTTTTACATAGGTCTTCCTGCCTCCAATTTCTCTTCAGTGTTCCTAAGGTAATTTCCTGATGAACAAGAGTGATCACAGAACTTCTCTGCTTACTCAGTGGTTCCTATTCCTTAAAAGTATAAACTCCCGAGTTTGGCATCTAAGACCCTTCACAATCTTGTGCTCACCTACTCTTTAGCTTCACTGCATCCCACTTTCATTCAGGCAATCTCTTCTCAGTCAAACCAACTTTCTGACTTTTCACCAATTCTCTCCTGCCCCGACTGACTAACCCTCACTGTCAAGGAGGGAATGGTCTCTTTTTGCACTGAAACAGTTTTCTTTCTTCAAGCTCTAGCTGCCCTTCATATGAAGGCCCTTCCTGATCCACCCAGTCCTCACTAAGTGCCTACTCCCTTCTCAATTCCTCACACCCCACCGTCACACCTTTTTGTGTTTGCTTCTCAAACCACATTTGTTATTTATGTATTCATCTCAGTCCTAACTCCTACCTTCAAAACGAGATGACATGTTTCTTCTTCTCCTGGGTCCCCAGAATGCCTAGCATTGGCTTACTGCTCATAACAAGCATCTGAGGGATGGAGTGAACTGAAATGAATTCCTGAAGAATGGGCTAGGTGCTCTTGTTTCAGTCACTCTTCATTTTCCAGAATGGGTGAATGGTTTTTTCAATGGGCCTTATTCCTTAGAAACTCCTCTCACTCTGGGACTGACAACCAGGATTCCTATATCTTACTCTTAGTAGCCCTTTCTTTCTGTAAGTGAAAAAAGTCTCTGGATAGATGAATATACTGAGTGATAGGTGTAATCTACTTACTGACAACCTTCAAATTACTTTGCAGTGTCACACTGAGAAAATTAAAAATGAATATTCTCTCTGAATTAATTTCAGTATGTTTAACTTCAGTCAAACTATGGACATTTGTTTTTCCACAAGTAGTTTCCAACAAATCTTGTTTAAAATTAAAACCATAAAGACATTTCAAAAATTGACCTCTAAGCTACACGCTATAATACATACTTGTGATATACGAAGCTGACATGCTGCTAATTCTTTTTCATTTTCTTCCATTTTTTTGTTGCTTTCTGCTTGTGTGCTTTCTAATTGTTTGCAGCGTTTTACCATTGTTTTCACTTCCGATTTCATTTTACTAATGTATAATCTTGCAACGGTGAATTCTTCATCTATCATGCCAGTTCCTTCAGGCTGCTGAGAAGAAAAATTAAATTCATGTGAACACTGGAGCAATAAAATATTTTAGGGGCAAGATTAGAATACAAAATATAGTCAAAGTTAATATTTGCAAAAGCTGCATGACATTTACTTAAATTCTGTTCATATCTGGGTTCATAGTTTATTCCTTTCAACTTTTGCTTTCAAAGCTCACATCAATGAATCCTAACCTGTGGGCTGATTGCTAAGTTTTTTTTTTTTGTTTTGTTTGGGGAAGTGTAGAGATTAGAGACAGTACTGCTGTGGAATATAAAGCAAGCTGTTGGATAATCCACATATATACTGAGTGTTTCCATTCTCACATTATGAATTTTCTCAAAGGATCCTAATAATATTACCAGGATGTAGAGGTCTGTGCAATCTTTCACACTTGAAATGTTAGGAAATTACTGGCCTAAACTATATCCTGCTTGATTTTTTTGTTTTCCCTAGCTTCCACTACTTAAAATACAGTGTTATACAGCATGTGACTATAGGCTAAGAAAAAAGATTTGACATTAGGCCTAAAAAAATACAATTCTTCCTTAAGTTTTTTTTAATTAGTAAATTTTTCAATAACCATAATCGTTTCAGCTACAATAACATCCCATGACTATTAATGAATTACTAATAACAGGAAGTTTAGACTGCTGTGAGAACACCACTAAGTATATTAACAAAGAACTGTGTCTAAGACACATTACTTAATTTTATGTGTGTAAGAAGAGTATAGTGCAATGCACAGATGGAGGTTTGATGCCTACTAAAATAGCATCACGTTACAGTAGAATGTCTCAACAGAAGTTAATTTTTGTGTCATAAGAACCAGACCTCAAGTCAAGGATGGAAAACTGTGCTGGATAGTATTTTAGCTTGTGACAAATCAGATTTCCCTGTCACAGTAATGAACTTTTGGTTACTTCTAAGATTCAAAGAGGGCTTTTAGAATGTATTATTATTGGTAAAGTGCAGCCTAACTCCAACAGTTGACATTAACTCATGTAGACAAGGCTGGGATATTTACTTCAAAGCATAAACCCTCTTAAATGTATGGTACTGAACATGAAGACTTATTTTAATGCCTCCCAGCACCTAGAGAAGGGGTTCTTAACTTGGGGTCCACATTTTTGGATAGATTTTAGAGTATCTGTGAACTTGGATAGGAAAAAAATTTATCTTTATTTCAATATGATTAGTTGCTTTTTGTATTTTTTATTTTATGCATTTAAAAATATGATTCTAAGAAAAGGTCCAGAGCGTTCTCCAGATTACCAAAAGGGTTTGTGACATAATCCCTGTTGTAGAGAGATATGCTGACAAAAATTAAGATTCTTGATTTGGGTGATGATTTGAGGAGATACTAACTGTTCTATGCTTTTTGGAGGTACTTTTTACTCATGGATATTTGTTTAATGTTCCTTCACTGGGCTATATTTATTAAGCACCCCCTCTATCTGTATAGAAGAGTTTGCAATCTAGTGGAGGAGACTAATACACAAGCTGGGGGATTTGGTGAGCTAGTCTTCCTTAAGATCCTTTCCAGCTCTAAAATGTATGACTTCAGGCCACAATTAAGCTAAACAGAGAATTTTTATAACATAAGGCTCTCAATGTGAAGACCATAGGTTAGAGTCCAATAGTGAGCATTTCTGTTGGGGAGGCAATGTACTGGATTTAGAGTCAGAGAGACCTGGATTCAAATCCTGACTTTGATACTAATCACATGCACCTAGGAGCCTGCACAGTACAGTGGAAAGAATGGTAGCAGCTGAGTCTGAGGACTTGGGTATAACTATCAATGCTGCCACTAATAGTGGTGTGGCCCTAGAAAGTCATTCAATCCCCCTTCGGACTCAGGTTCTTCACTGAGAAAGCAAAGGAGCTAGTTGAGAGGACTTCTGCTGCTGCATCCTTCTATAAGCCTATGAACCAATCTGGGTCTGTTTTTTTCATCTGTAAAATGAGGGGGTTATGTAAGATGGTAAAGTTTCTTCTAGTTCTATAAACCCCATGATCATAATAATGACCCAAGCATTAAACAGGAGCTGTGAAAACATACCCCAATCTGATCAGAGGGAGCCAGTGGAATGGACAGTCTGAATCAGCAGGAACTAGGCTCAAGCCCCATCTAACACTGACTAGCTGCCCCCCTCAGCAGGCCCCTTCCCTTGCCCAAAGGCTCCTCAGGCAACTTTCTAGTCAGGACTTATCTAGACGTGATAGATTCTGGCCTTCTGCTTTGGTGGACAGAGAGCCCACACTGGGAACTCGCCTGTAATGAGATCAAAGCTCTCTCATGTATTAACACTTACCCATACGGTGTTTTCAAGGCTACATATGATCACAGTGAGAAAAAATGTGGATTGGTGTAAGTGACCTGGATTCTAGTTTCACGAAAGCCTGAAATGTGTGTGACTTCTGGCAAGTCAGTGGGGCCACTACCCATAAGTTTTCAAGTTAGCTTTTTAACACACATTTTAACTCAAAACATGAAATTTGCTAAAAATGAAGATGTGATCTCAAATTTGCAAATCTTATTCAATAATAAGCACTTTCTAAATCATGTGGTTTTCAACATGTTTATCTTCTCTAGTAAGATTCCTATAGTCTCTGAAATCCCACCTCTCCCATAAAACAGGCCAAAATTTTTAGGCTGTGGAAAAGGGAAGAGTAATGATGGTCAAGTAAATACTGATTGGCGACCTCTTTTCCTTTGAGTCTGTGTGGTACTTAGAACTCATCAGTCACTTCTGATTGGACCCTCTGAATGGAGAGGCTAGGCTTTGGGCATCAAGGCCTCTGTTTAAGAAGGGGGCTCAACACAATTTTTCTCACCAAATACACCACTTTGGGACTTCTCATCATGCCTCCTTCCTCACTAGGTACATTCTTCCTTTCTCCTTTTTCAGCTTCCTTTTGCATGTTGTCTTCTCCCATTAGATTGTACCCGTTTGAGGGTAAAGAGAGTTTGTTTTTATTTGTATTCATATCCCCAGCAATGAGCTTAGTGCCTGGCACACAGTAAGTGCTTTATAAATGTTTACTCATTTGACTTGACTTAGAAGAATGAAGGTTAATGGTGAATAACAAGACAAAATGATAGAATTGGGAGAAGAGTAGGCTGAGAAACTGAACTGCCTCAGAAAAAAAAATGTTAGTGAAGATGCACTCATCCAATAAGGATTTATTAAATGCCTATATGTACATGAGAAAAAAGGGCATTAACAAATTTTGCCCCCCTGGTCAAATAGTAATTTGGCTTCCTGCTTTTTAACTTAATTGTCTCAGAACTTTCTGAGCAAACACATTTGAGAAACAAGTTAACAAAGAGATAAAGTAAAAACTTATTTTCATTCCTACTTTTGGTAGTCTTGTTTTTGTTTTTTGCAGGGCAAGGAGAGTTAAGTGACTTGCCCAGGGTCACACAGCTAGTAAGTTTCAAGTATCTGAGGGCAGATTTGAACTCAGGTCCTCCTGAATCCAGGGCTGGTGCTTTATTCACTGTGCCACCTAGCTGCCCCCCTGGTAGTCTTAATAATGCGCTGCTCACATTTTTAAATTGATAAATGGTCAAAGGATAAAGGAGATAACACAGTCCTAAAAAAACTTCAAACTATCTATAGCCATATGAAAAAAATGCTTCAAACCATAAACAGAGAAATGCAACTTAAAGGAGCTCTGAGGTCACACCTCAGACCCACTGAATTAGCAAATCTGACCAAAAAGGAAAATGACAAATGGTGGAAGGGCTGCTAAAACATAGGTACATTAATCAATGAGGTATGAACTGTTCCAGCTATTATAAACTTTTTTTGGGGGGGGGTGGGACAATGAGGGGTAAGTGACTTGCTCAGGGTCACACTGCAAGTAAGTGTCATGTGTCTGAGGTCGGATTTGAACTCAGGTCCTCCTGAATCCAAGGTTGGCGCTCTATCCATTGCGCCACCTGGCTGCCCAGGTCCAGCCATTATAGAATGGCTTGCTAACTATGCCCTTTGACCCAGTGATATACTGCCTAAACCCCAAAGAGATCACACTAAGAGGAAAAGGTTCTGAATATTTATAGAATCCCCTTCTGTAGTGGCAAAGAACTGGAAACTAAGGGGTGTCAATTAATTGGTGAATGGCTGAACTAATCATGGTATATGAATGTAATGGAATACTACTGGGCTGTAAGAAATGAAGATAGTTTCAGAACAAGCTGGGAAGACTTGTATAAAATGATGCAGAGCTAAGTAAGCAGAACCAAGAAAACAGCTTATATTATAACATTAATGTTGTAAAAAACAAACAATTCTAAAAGACTTAATTCTGATCAATAATCAACTATGATTCCTGAGGACTAATGATGAAAATTGCTGCTCACTGAAAAGGTGATGGATTAATATTGGAAGGACCAATGTGGGAATCTGGTTTGCCTTACTATGTGTATTTGTTATTACTATTTTTTTCAACGTGAGGATGAGGTGAGATGGAGAGAGAATGAATGCTAGCCCATACAAAACAAAATAATTTACAACAAAAATACTTTTTAAAATGATGAAATAGGGTACTACACAACAATGTCGTAAATTATTTTCCCTGAAGTTTCACAATGAGGAATTTCAGTTGGATGACTTGTTGGGGATGCAGCAGAAATGCTTCAGTCTAGAAGTGCTGTGTATATAAAAGAGTTTTAATCAATGTTTCCTACCTTGAAACTGAGAAAGGTGCTTCCAATGATAAACTGGATTTTAACTAAAAGGTAAAATCTAACCATGTCACCTATCACAACATCCAAATTCTCGCCTTGAATGTGTGTCATTTACTTAGACCGACTCATTCTCAACCTCAGTTCCTCCCCCCATCCTCCAAACTCATTATACCACTAAAACTTTTCACTAGTTTTAGTAGTGATGACATATACAATGTCAGTGGACATCATCAGTCTGAAGAATTCCATCAGCAAGTCCTGGGTTTTACAAGCTCATCTTTTATTTTAACTGACTATCCTGTGCCTGGTTCACTTCATACTCAATCTAAAATTGGACCACTAGGGGGCACAGCAGAAAGAGCACTGGGTTTGGAATCAGGAAGACTCCTCTCATAGGAGTTCAAATTTGGCCTCACATACTCAGATACCCGTGTGACCCTGGACAAGTCACTTCACCCTGTTTGCCTCAGTCTCCTCATTTATGAGATGAGCTGGAGAAGGAAATGGCAAACCACTCCCATATTTCTGCCCCCAAAACCCTCCAAAACATGGACACAAAGAGTCAGATACAACTGCAACAACCAATAACAATATAAAATATTTTCAGTCAGGACCCATAGGCCTGTGCAAAAATCTGAAGCCATGCAAATGTTTTCATGGGTTCACATGAATACACACGCGCGCGCACACACACACACACACACATACACGCGCACGCGCGCGCGATGACCTCCAACTGCACTAAGACTTTTGGGACACCCTATAAAACTGGCCATAGGTGACCATTGTCAGCTGTTCCTGGACCATCCTATTTACCTTGACATCATTATTTCCCACAGCAATTCCAATTTCTGCAAGGTCTTTCAATAAAGAGGCCATCATCTCCGTGGCTCGTTTTTTCTGGTGATTTGTCATTTCCTTGAGTTTCTGAAGTTCAGCATCTATACTTGCTAGAGTTGCCTAATGAAAAGAAAGAGAGTTCAAATAACTGTTAAAATAATTTAATAACCTATCAATTCAAAGTATGGTACAGTGGGAAAAGCTGGCCATGGGATCAAGACTTGGGTTCAAGTGCTCCCTGGGACAGCTCCTCGCCAAGTGACGCGGGAATATCACCTAAGCCTTCAGTACTTGAGGCAGCTTCCCAAAGCAGCTGCCTCTTTGTACTTGTAGAGAGAACTCCATAAACCCCCACCCCAAAAAAGGAGGAAAAGAAAATCAAGCATTTATAGTCATAATAATCAGTTGGTTTTGTTTATAATTCACAAAACCACAAATGGATATTTCTGTATCCTTTCTTTTTTAAACTTAAACCTGTTTGAGAATTAACTCCAGCTAAGCCTTAAATATGTTTTAGAACTCTGCAGAATATGTCAAATACTTTGATAAAAGCTAATTTGTGATACCCTAACTCTATTTTTTACTTCACAGTGGGAGTAACTTTTCCAAAATTAAGAAGCTTCAAAATTTTACTTTAACAGCTTTGTTAACTGAAGTCTGAGGAAATTAGCAGTCACCCCACAAAATGAATTATGTTAAGTAGGCATTTATATCATTGTTTCCAGTTACACCACTACATAAATTCTACCTATTTAGGAAATCATAATGAAAATGGTAAATAATAGATCAACAAGTATTTATAAAATATGTTGTAAAAAAATACTTAAAATATGCACATGGAATAGTTATTTTATAAGTAAACAGTTTATTGGCTAAATGCTAATAGGAAGTCATTATTATTTGGTTATGAAAGGTTATAATACCAACGACTACTGCAAATAATTTACTGAAGTTGCAAATTAAATAAAACTCCCATCATTATTGTATTGTTTAATTTCTTAGTAGTATCATCTGTCACCCTGAAAAATGGCACCTAATTTAAAAAAAAGTATTCTTCCCATCAGGTTAGAGAAGAATCATTTTAAGAATCTTTAAGTATACAGAGACATAATGGGGGGGGGGGGCATATAATGATAACCTTAACCTTAATATATCCTTTTCTGTTGTCAGTAATGGAAGAATAAAAGACAAGGAAGTTTTGGAGTGGAGCAGGAACTGGTGATTGAGAGCTTCATAAGCGCCAATGTCCAATCACTCCCACCCTTATCTAGAAGTAAGAAATGTAAATAATTGCCACGTGAGCTATTTTGAAAGATTATAAAAAATTGTGATCTTCTTACCGATTTCTGATTCAATTCATCACTAAGTAGTTCATACTCCTTGGCTTTATCCTCAACTTCCTGAGACTTCTGATCATAGTTGACTGCAAGTTCCTCCAGAGCCTGCAGCACTTCTTTCACTTCTTCCTTGGATGCATCATTTTCTGCCTGCAGGCGATTCAGTTCGGCCTGCATATTATCTTGGTCCCTTCTTGTAGATGCTAGAAGCTGCAAAGAAGGGCATATGGGGCCATTTTCATCAAAGTATTAACAGGAGAAAAGGCTGGATGCAGTTTGCTTTAACTCTATTCTCCTATAAATATTGGTTCTTGTGCAGAAGCAGACAGTAAGTACAAAGATGGAGATCCTGGTAAATTATGAACTATAGCAACCTCATTCCCATTTATTAAACAGATGACTTTACCCAGAGTTACACAGCAATCAGGGATAAAAATTAATGGACTCTAGTGGCAACAACTTTTTTTTTTTTAAGGAATTCATCTTCGCTTAGATACGATAATATGTTTAAGTGAGATTTAGGGCATGGGGAGCAGGCACAAGGAGGATCTAAAAAGGACTAAAGATGTGGTCTGAATTTATGTAGTTCTAACTTAAAGTTCATGATAAGCTGAAACTTTACATGGACGATTTTGAAATAGTCTATCTAAGTAGGTGAAACTTGCCTCTTCTTGATCCAACATTTGTGTCTTCAATTTCTCTACCAATTGGCTCTGCTGATTAATTTCTTCATCCTACAATTAAAAAAACAACAACAACCAGTTAGCAGATGGTCTAAAAAATTAGTTGTAATCTTGATTAGTTGATAAATAGCTTAAAAATAATTAAGCATAAAAATAAAATGGAAATAGAAAAATAATTTTCTGAAATTTTAAAAGTGCAAGTAAATCCTGCTTTTACATACTGAAAATAAATGTTTTTTGCCATACACAAGAAAAATATTGAAATGCTGCTATTTTTTGAAGTAGCTATTGCTACAATAAATGTATAATTTATTATACTATAAATAAGGAAACAAATTTATTTTTTTACCAAAGTCGTGTGTGTGTGTGTGGGGGGGGGGGGGGGGGCAATTGGGGTTAAGTGACTTGCCCAGGGTCACACAGCTAGTAAGTGTCAAGGGTCGGAGGCTGGATTTGAACTCAGGTTCTCCTGAATCCAGGGCCAGTGCTCTATCTACTGCGCCACCTAGCTGCCCCCACCAAAGCCTTTTATTAAAATATTTAAAATGACTATAATAATTACTATTAACATAGTAATCTAAAACACTTTGTATACATTAACTCATTTAATCCTGTGAGACAGGCATAACCTGGATTGTCACCCCCATTTTACATGTGAGCAAACTGAGGCTGGGAGAGGTTCAGTGACTTGCCCAGGGTTGATACTGACCAACCCTCTCCTCTCAAAGCTTCTGTGACATTGTTTTTTCTTGGCTCCCTTTCTTCCTGTCTGACAGTTCTCTATCTCTTTACTCTTTCATCTTTTTGCTCCTGTTTACCAGGCACGAACACTCCCTCAGGCTCTACACTGGGCCCTTGTTTCTCTCGCCACTCCTTACACTCCTTATCTTCTTTCTTCTACACAGCTCTCAAACTGATATTCCCAAAACATATTTGACCATATCACTACCCTACTCAGACATCTCCAGCTGCTCCTTACTGCCTTTAAGATAAAATACAATTCAAATCCTTGACATGGTACATTTAAATCCTTCTTTAATATGACTCCTTTTTCTCATTATAGCCACTGTTCATGTTATTCCTTTTTTGCCGTCTTCATTCTAGTCAAATGGGTCTGTTAGCCATTCCCTACATGTGACCTTTCCTTCCTTTCTTATATGCCTTTGCACAGGTGAAATCCCACATCGGGAATGCACTCCTAAGTATCCTCTATACCTCCTGGAATTTCTGCTTCCTTTACAATCCAGCTGAGGTACCACTTTCCACATGAGGCCTTTCTTGATTCCCCCCATTATTAACTTTCTCTCTCTCCTGAAATTCTGTAGATATTTTGTACCTACTTATCTATGTAGCTGCTGTCTCTGCGGGGCCCCCCTCCCCCGCTCCCCTCATTGGAATATAAGCTCCTCAAGGGAGGAGACTTTTATGTTTTATTTGTATTTTCAACACCTAACAGGAACTTAATAAATGTTTCCTGAACTTAGTGAAATTATGACAACATGGTTTCAGAACCAGATATAATAAATTTGTACAATGGTGTATGTTCAATCATATATACAAAATCACACATCTGTCAAAGATATAGATACAAATAAAAGCCAAGAAATTAAGCTGTAATAAGAGATATTAAAAAGATGTACTTAGAATAAAGTCACAAGGACCATCATATTATTGGTTTAAAATATATTCCTATCCAAATGAAAACAATTTGTCAAGAGGCTACAAATTCAAACACAATCTCGAATAAGAATGATTCCTACCTTATCATCAAGTTGTTTGTATAATTTAGCAATTTCTTCTTCACACTTTCTTCTTTCAGCATCAGTAAAGTTTCCTGTAACTCCAATTGTGGCTGCTGGTTTATCATTGATGACAGTAATATCTTTATCTACTGCAAAGGCTTCTAAGTTGGCTTTCTCTTTGTCAAACTGTTCATCAACTGGCACAGTCTCCCCTTAAATGAGACACATTAAAACTAAACATCTTCAAAACTGAACTCATCAATATTCCCCTATCAACTTCCTTGTCTATGTGTAGTCATATGTGACTTGTCCTTTTCTTTCATATCTAGTCAGTCACCAAACCTAGATGATTTTCCTTTGAAGTCTCCTTTCAATTTCACTATCACCATCCCAATCCGTGCTCTCCTCCTTCACATGGAATACTCCAATAGTTTCCTACCAAGTCTTTTCTACTTCCAATCCTCCTCAATTTATCCTGATATCCTGGCAAGCTAATCTACCACCTTTATCCACTCACCCTGTCCCTTGGGTCCACAAAGGTTTTCAAGGCTCCCTAATCTCCCATTAACCTTGTCTATCCAATTCCATTATTTCCACCATGCCTTAGTAAATTTGGTGGTCTGTGTCCTGAAAATAAATTATAGCTGTTTCAGTTTTTTCTCACATTGTTCTCCTACAAAGAAATGGCCTTTTGTATGCTTTCTAAACGATCCATCCTATCCCCTGTTCAAGACAAAGTTCTTTCTTTTGAATCCCTATAACATGTAGTCTACATTGTCTTGTTTGCTTTTGTTTCTTATTCGTTAGCCTTCTTTCTCCAACTCAAATGTAAGCTCGTTAAGGACCACCACGTAAATATAACTTTAAAAATATAGCTTATACTTTTTGGTGCCTTCCCCCCACCAAATAAAATACCGACACATATAAGATACTGAATACTTGTTAAATGACTGAAATTGTCTACCCAAATATTGAGAAAATAACGTAAAAATCCAGTATCACTCATCAAAATTTAGTCACGCTAGTAAATTACTATAAATCAGAGAATTAAAAAGCATATTAACTGCTAAAGATATTTCTCTGACACTGATATGGTGGTGATTAATCCTATAATTATGAAATATGTCCTTTTATGTTATTTAATCTCATAAATATAAAATACTTCTTTTGAATCATCTACAAATACCTATTTCTGCAATTCTGAACCCCAGTTATTTTTGTTTTTTAACCTATTAATCTTTACTACTGAAAAGTAGAGAAATGACCACCACATCCTAAAGTTAGCCAAGCTAAAACTGGATATGCTAAATATTGATATGATCATGAAAAAAGTAAATAAAGTCATATAATTCTGAATGAAACTGGATGTGAAGGTGAACTTTGAGGGCTTTTCTTAACTCCTTTTGCTTCAATTATTTCAGATAATTTTATTAGAGAGCCTAATGATAGTTTAAGGAGTACACTTTACATTTTCTTCTTAAATATCTAATCATTTTCAAATCTGTATAAATGACAACTACTTTGGCCTCTATTTTAATTTACCTTAATATTGGATTTCCCAGCATTTTAAATAGCTGTTCTAAAAGTTATGGGCTCACTAACATGAAAATGTGATAGCTTAATTTCATTACCATTGCGCCATCGATTGAGTTCATTTTCTAGCCATTGAATGGTGTTACGTAATGTCTTGTTTTTCTCTTTTTCTTTTTCATATTTTTTCTTCCACTGTTCTGCAGTTAGCTCCACATTAACACAAACTGTATTCTTTATTGTCTTGGCTCTAATGAAATTAGAAAAAAATTAAATGACGAACTAGTTATTTTCAAATATATCTACTTTTGAATTTATTCTATATGTAATAAAATGTGTATACAACTTATTGGAATATTACCTATTCTTGCCTAAGTTCTACATTTTAGCATGAATACAGAAAGTTGTTTACTCAAAGAGAAATGGACTACTTTAATGTATATTTGAGAGATGACAGTGCGCAGTGTTTGCAAACTGTGAGCAGCTCTTACTGGGAAAGGGAAGAGGTTTACAATTTTTATAGCATTTGCAAAGCTGATCTTACATTATTTTAAAGTTAATGATAATGTTATAATGACTCTTCAATGCTAACTATGAAATTCAAAATATTCCTAATCCTAGAGTATACAATGACTGCTCTAGCTTATAAACTTCTGTCAGAATTATACTAGTTTCAATTTACAATCTGATCCAAACTTTTATTTGTCAATACTAGAAAAATTAAATTTTCTTTCCTTAGTCCTAATTTTAACCTGTTTCAAAAGAACTAGATGAAAATTGTAATATTTAATTAACCAAATTCGGATCATCTGTATTTTAAAAATAAAATATGGATTCTAACAATAGACACCAATTATATAAAGGTATATATGCATATTCATTTTACATATATCAATTATTTGCTTTTGAAAAAACATTTATATATTAAGGCTTTAGTTTATAGTTTAGTATTATAGTTTTAATAAAATGAATATAAAAAGTTTAAACTTCATTCATTCAAATATTTATTAAGAATGTAATTTACATTTTCAGTAACTAACCTTTGACCAAAAAGGAGTGTAGATTTTGTTTCAGACTCGTTATATGATGATGGAGAGCAACAAATGACAATAGTGGTTCTGCAGTTGCCACCTAGTGAATCTTGAAGGATTCTTGTCATTTTACTATCTCGATAGGGAACATATGTCTATTGTAAAAGAAAAAAAGGTGTGTTCATTTAGCTTTTATGCATTCAGGATCATATATTTTAAAGTTCTGAAATAAACCACATAAAGTACTTTACAAAATTCACCATAGAACAAGACTATCTTGAATATTTTTCAATATGTGTCTATTTAATATTAATTGCCTAATTTAGAGAACTGAAATGAGGTGTGTTTTACTTCACTACTGCTATAAAATGGAAATTTGCAACTGATGAAGATCATCTAATTTATTTATTTATTTTTTTTTTTAGTGAGGCAATTGGGGTTAAGTGACTTGCCCAGGGTCACACAGCTAGTAAGTGTTAAGTGTCTGAGGCCGGATTTGAACTCAGGTACTCCTGACTCCAGGGCCGGTGCTCTATCCACTGCGCCATCTAGCTGCCCCAGATCATCTAATTTATAATACAATATATATGATATAATAATACAATATATACAATGTAATAGGATCACAATTTCTTTGTAAATATCTAAAATTAGTTTTTAATAAAAACAGTACAAGAGCAATCAATGATACTTACACTACTCTCAGCCAAAGCAGAAATGACATTTCCAAGAGCAGACAGAGACTTATTGATGTTTTTAGCTTCATCCAGCACAGCACCTTCAGCTCCAGTTTTACTAACCTATACGTGCAATTAAAAAATAAATTGAACCACAAGAAAAATTAAAACTATACTCTTCAAAGCTGCTGGTATTTGAAATAAGCAGTGTGGCACAGCATCTAGAAACAGGCCTTGAAGCCAGAAACACATGGGTTTGAGTCCTGCCTCTGAAAGATATTCAGAGGGCTATTGTTTAATCATTTTTCAATCATGTCCAACTCTTCGTGACCCCATTGAGGGGTTTCTTGGTAAAGATACTGGAGTAGTTTCCCATTGACTTCTCCAACTCATTTTATAGATGAGAAAGCCGAGGCAAACAGGGTTAAATGACTCGCCCACGGTCACACGGCTAGTAAGTGTCTGAGGCCAGATTTAAACTCAGTTCTTCTGCATTCCAGGCCCAGCACTTTATCCACTGAACCACCTGGCAAAGCGTTTAAACTCTCAGCATCCCAGACAATCTCCAAGAGTCTAAATTAGCTATGAGTTACCAATCTGTACCAACACAGGGACTATCTACAGTGAGAGTTCTCCATGTCTATGAAATCACAAAGACTGAAAGCTAGATCCTTAGAGGTCCTCTAGTTCAAACACTGTTTTGTAGATGAGGAAACTGAGCTCCGTGTAAGTGAACTCAATCTCCCAAAGCCACACAGGTGCAAGTAAAAAGTCCTCAGATTTGAAATCTGGTGCATTCTCCATGTACTCTACCACTGAGCCTGTGTCAGAGGCAGGCTTTGAATCTAGGGCTCTAGGACTCTAACTCTTACACTTTCTGAATCATACCATATATATCTTAACAGGAAGCAGAAAACAGAGCAAATGCTAATGTTCTTCCCTTAAAAGGTTAATAATCCAGTCATGGACACACGCTCATTAAACAAGAAATGAGCAGTGCGTGTAAAAGGGAACACAGTGTAGCATAGAGGGGAGTCTCTGTGAGTCAGCAGACCCAGCTTCTCCTATATGAATTCTACTAGTAAATCACACTCCTGAATCTTAGCTTCTTTAGCGACAAAGTAAGGGAATTTGGAGGTATTATTTCTAAGACTACTCCTAGATCTTCCACGACATATGATCTAACCCTAAATTAAATTAACTAGGTGATTCAGCAATATAAACTAAAATAAGATGGGCTATCAATATTGGCTAGAGTTTTCAGACATAGTTTTGTGTCAGAAGCAGGATCTGAAATATCTGAAAACTGTGTAGACTCTGAGTAAGCATAGAGCAAGGAAGATATAAGCTAAGCCAGAGAAGCAGGAATATTGATGAAAAATATTGATGACAGTGAGAAGAGAAGCCTAGCTTTAGGGACAGTAAAGCTGGACAGGTAAAGGAGACCAGGTAATGGTGGACTTTGAAGGACACATAATGCTCTATACATTAAAATCTAATTATAACTAAAACTCAGCCATCTTAACTGACAAATGAGACAACTTTTCAACAAACTATCAAGAAATATTTCTGAAGTATTTTTATATAATTAGTATATACACATACAATATCCAATATAATTTAATCTCACAAAATATAAAATGAACACATCCACACTGAAAACAATACCAAATATTTAGGTCAAATGTCTGACTGTAAATAAGGCTATGGAATATGTTACAGAATTATGACTTCCTTACAATTCAATGATACTAGTTGATCACAGAATCAGATTAATCATGCCATGACCCATATTGATTGTTATAGGGGCTAAAAGATAGACTATCTCATATTTTACATATTTTTCCAAAATATTTAATGAGATATACAAAACACTAGCATAAGAATAAATTTAATCCAGTTATGTGTATGTACCCAGAGAAGTATTAAAAAAGAAAGAGAAAGGAAGGAAGGAAAGAAGGAAGAAAGGAAAATGTTACCTTTTCACTACCGGCCAAGTCTACCAGATAGAGTTTCCCACTCAGTTTCTGTTCTGTTTGAGTGTTTTCTTGTTTTACATTAATAAGAAAGATACTGTGGCTTCTAGAGCTATGTTCATTCATATCTATAATGAAAACACATTAAAACAATTATATGAATTAGCTGTTAATTAATTTTCCTTCTCCAATAACTTCTTTTAAGAATGGCATATTTTACATTAAAAACACAACTATCAACTGGCAAAGGATGTTTTTTAAAGTTTACACATTTTACTTACTTGTAACTGCTACATGTCTGTTAGATTTTCCTTCGTCTATAGTATCCATAACCTCATCTGGACTACATACAAAACGCTCTGTGCAACCCTTGAAAATAATTTTTGAAGTATTAAAATTATTTTCCCATCATTATATGCTTTTTCTCTTACAAAATCATACTATATAGTCTTTATACTGACCTTTACGTAGGGAACTCTGTTTTTGTCCTCATGAACAGAAAGATTGGTCTTTGAAACTGAAATAGGAAAACATTACTTGTCAGATGATAACTAATATCATCCAAAATGTAACATTAGCTAGGAAACTGTTATTATAATTTTTTTCCCTCTGAGCAGTATGACGAACAGGCAAAAGCCACTATTTAAAAAGTGCCTTAGAAATGTTTTGCATGACTACACATGTATAACACTTAAATAGAATTACTTGTGTTCTTAAGGGGGGGCATAGGGAGAGAGGGAGGAAGAGAATTTGGAACACAAAGTTTTAAAAATTGATGTTATAATTGTTTTTACATGTAATTGGGGCAAAAAATTCTAAATAAATGAAAAAAAAAAAGTGCCTTCAAAAGCATTTCAGGGGAAATAAAAGACTACTCCATCATCACTAAACAGAGATTTATACAATCAATACTCAATAGTTAAAAATATCTATACCTCAAGTTGTATTATCAGAAGGCACACAACTGTAATTTACAAGAATAATTTTAAAATGCCATTTTCTATAATTTAAGGCAATTTTAATATATTCTAACCAAATGCTTTTCCATCTATTGGTAAAAGAAATCTTTAGGGTTCTTTCTCACAAAACATAATTAACTACTGTTATTCCAGAAGAGATAATAAATGGGGAAGAACACAACTTACCATCCAAAAGGTCCCTTATCTTATCCAAATATATTTCAAAGTATGATACCTAGAGGAAAAACAAAGATTAGACAGAGGGAAAAATTCACCTCTCACTAAAATTCTTTAATACATATTCTTAGTCTATTCATATAGGAAGTGAAAAGAGAATAAGTCTAAAAGGCACTCTCTTTTCTTTCTTTCCTCTTTTTAAAATATTCCAACCTTTAAGAAGGATCAGATTATTCTACCTGAAAAATTTTGGCGATGACCTAGTCCTACCCTCCTTACTTTTACATTTGGAAATAAGAATAAAAGTTTAAGTGATCTGTCCTAGATGGTGTGGCTATTGGGCTTTATTGGGTTAAAAAACAGGAGTAGATTTGCCCTGCAGGAGAGGTTTAAGCATCTGCAGATAAGCAGCTTCATTTGGTATAGACTGTTCTTGAAGGGACCAAGAAAATCAAGATCTACAGTCCAGAGTTATAAGCTGTCCTAAGCACAAGGGTTGTCTTGTGTCTGGGACAATTTATAACTTGTGCTTGGGGTAATTTATATGTCTCCACTACATAAGCACTTATTTTTCCCCACGTATACTGGTGGGAGAATATCACTTAGGTTTATCTATGGAGTATGACATACTGACTATTTATGCATTTGCTTTATACTAAGTAACTGTGATATATGCCTTATCATCAAAGTTTAATGTATAAGGGTTAATGGTGGCATCATGGTGACTTAGTGATATTACATAAATGGGAATCACAGCAGGGGGGCTCAGGAGCTACAGTAGTGAAAAAGGGAAGTGTATCTTGGCACTTTCCCTGACTAGGACCTTGAGAGAATCTAATATATAGGCATATAAGATGGTCCTTCTTCCACAGCCCAGCTCTGCTGGTGTGAGGGCAGGTTGTAATGAGTAAGCCAAGCCAGAAAATGCATTTGGGAACCACTCCACACAGGATGAAGACAAAATTAAAAAACAGCTGTCCAAAACCAGCTTACATTCTAACAGGTCTACGCAGAGACACAGTTCAAGTTGCTATCAATTCAAGATAAAAGAGATGCAACCCCTGTCTCCCAGAACCTCATTACTTTATAGAGCATAAGATATGTACACAAATAATTATAAAACCGGACTGAGTATAAGTACACAGTAAGCCTAAAGTGTTAAAGTTGATTTTTCTGAAAACTTATCAGCTACAAACTTTACAACTACTTATGTACATTTTAACTGTCATCATCCTAAAAGCTGAATGAAAATAAATTTCTCACAAGTTTACCTTAATGTGGAATTCCAAATTTTCATCCATAGAGTAAATATAATTAAAAATATCTTGTACTATTCTTGGAATAATACCCATTCCATCTGGATCATGGAGTTTACCCTGAATGGAACAACAAAGAACATTAAACTTTTTCATGAACGATACACATTTAATGTAACTAATGAAAAAATCTATGAGCAATCCTTTACAACTAAAATGAATCAACAGTCAAAAGGAAAGACAAAAATAAGACAACTGTGTTTTTATTAGTTATGGCCAGATAGCCCGAACCCCCCCCCCCCAACAATTTCTGGACTATATATGGCATATACGTATCAAAATATACTAGAACATCACCATGATCCCAAGTATGAACACTGTTTTTTACCTGACTATTTTTAGGATCATATTTTAATAATCAACTTGGATTATTCTAGGTCATTGGAATAATGGGTTTATCCAAAAAGGGTTCGGCTCAATTCAAATGTATTCAAATATTAGAAATGCCTCATCTGATTTTCACCTCTGACTTTTGTAGTCAAACTAATTCCCCAAAGCAGGTGTTCAACATATACTGTTTTCTAAAGAGCAAGAGTGTGCTCAGACCCCCTACTCAGAATGGAGGCAACCTACTAATCAAAGAAGAGAAGACACTGCCTCTTTTCCAAAAACAGGGTTAAAAAAAATACCTGTTACATGCGACTATTCTAAATTTTCAGCATATAAGCATTCAAAAATCTCCTTGACAAAATTGCTAAGAACTATAGCAAATGTTTACTACAAAGTGACAAGTGTGCCACTTGGATAGGACCCAAAGGTTTTAGGGCCCAATAGGATCATTTTTTTTTTTAACTGTCTAAACAAATTATTTGAATTCTGTACTTTGCTGCTGTTCCATAAGCAGATCCCCCAATTCTTACTCTTTTATGGCTGTCACCAATAAAAGTTTAATAATTTCAAATACATTGCTTCCTGGAGAGAAAGGAGCCATAAGTCCAAAATAATTGTTAAAATAATTTTACCGTCAATAGAGAAAAAATACACTAATGGCCTTGACATACTACTCAAAAAAGGAGAGGAACACTTATTTTACAATTTGTTACCTCCATTGTATGCGTCTTTCCAGAGGATGTCTGTCCATATGCAAATATTGTACCATTATATCCCTCAAGTACATCTATAAGAAGTTAAAAAAAAAAATTGTCATAGAATTTTCCTTCCTAAACAAAATTCAGAGAATTGCTTGTTATAAGAAAAAGACATACGTTCCTGATTATCAACACAAAAAACCTCTCAAATAATTAAAACACTTAAGAGAGCTGCCAAAGTTCCTAAATCCAGCAAAATAACTTGGTAAGGAAAAACTCATGTTCATTTTTCTTCAGACTAGATGATATATAACAAAATCTATATAAAATTCTATATAAAAGTTATAAACCTATCAAAGTCTAAGTTTAATCTTCACAACCTATAAAGGAGGATTTTTTTATTTGAATGTGGAGAAATTCCTTTGCCAGAGAAGAATACAACTGATCCAAGACTTAGTAAATAAATCCTAGGCAGTTCCCTGATGCACATATAGGTTAAGTCATATGCCCAGGGTCACAGGGATGGGAAATGTCAGAATTGGGATTGGACCCAGGGTCTGTCTTTCTTATAAATAAAATTAGATAAAATTTTATTCTTTTCCTCTAAAAGGTAGAAGAGGACAATGTTTGGCTCACAGTAGGCATTTAATAAATGTTCAGTCTCAGTCTAGCACACTATCCACTGTCTCATTACCTCTACTAAAAAACAACAAAACCAAACCATTACTATAAGACCCTGAAGGAAATAATCAAATATGAAATATTATTGCTAATACTTTTAGTGTTAAATCAAAGGGATATTATAAATTATGCTAAAAATCTACAAACAGAAAGAAATTTCTCCTACAATAATCTTAGATTGTTGTTCTTTTATTGTAAGCTTGGGAAACAAGGACAGATTTTGTTTGTTCTAGCTTTAATTCTAGAATAAAACTGTGAATCAGATATAGCCTATGAAATGCCCTGTTCCTAAATTATTCTTTATAATATTTAACTATTGTAAAATTCCCTCGTTGTACTTTATGAAACACAAACATATCTCGCATATGTAGACAAATTTGTTTTCTGCTTCCCAACTAAAACCTGAGTCACTGGCCGGTTTGGGCCTTAAGTTGAAACCACTTATATGAGTAGATCAAGGTAGTTACCTAGTCACCTAGGCTTAATCACCTAAATAAATTTGTAAATCTTGGAGACATCTTTGGCCCCTCCCTCTTCCTAGAGATTCAATCAGGTGCCAAGTCTTGTCAATTCTACCTGGGCAATCTCTCCCATCAGTCCCACTTCCCCCCAATTTCCACTACAACTACCATTGTTCAAAGTCTCTTATCTTCTTGTTGAGGACTGAAATAGCCTCTTAACCAATTCAATTAAATTCAACAGGCATTCATTAAACACCCACAATGTGCTAGGTATTGGGGTTACAACTATAAACCTGAGACAAGTGCTGCCCTTGAGGGGAGCAACATGTTCACAAATAAATACAGGGTATAGACAAAGTTATTTTGGGGGTAGGGGATCCCTCACAACTAGGAGAAATCAGAAAAGGTCTCTTGAAGGGGGTGATATGAAAGCTGGGCCTGAGGAAGAAAAACTTTCCATTCATTGGGGATAGATAGTGCGTGCAAAGGAGGTGGGAAATATTTTCCAGTTCAAGGAACAGCATCCAATCTGGCTGGGGTTAGAGTAAGAGGGAGAATTATGTGCAATCAGGCTTAAAAGACAGGCTGGAGTCAGAATGTGAAATGCTTTAAATGCCAGACAAAGGAGTGTATACTTGATTCTAAAGGCACTGGGGAGATACTGAAACTTCTTGATCAGAGAAATGATATGGTTAGAGGGGGAAAAAAACGACTTTGTCATTAAAGAGATGATCCTACTTCTACAACAGCTTATTGAGGCTCCTTGTGCCTAGTCTGGGAGTGTTCTGGTAAATGTTGCCTATTCACATCCTTTCGCCATACAACTGGGTCTTTGGGAAATAAATGTACCCATGACATACTTTTAAGTTTAATCTACACTTGAAACATTTTCTCCATCATTTTCTTAAGTCAAGATAATCAACAAAACAATAAATCAGACTAGATTTCTAGCATTTGCCACTTTCTGAGGTGCAAATGCTCAGGGTGAAAATTTAACAATCCGTCCTAGCAAATATGAGCTGGCACCAACACACCACTGCTCTAGCTTTTCCTTCTTAATCTTTATGTATAGATTTGCTCATGTCTGTCCTCTGCTCAAAATTTCTCATTTTCCATTGAATATAACTTTTTTAAAATTTACTTTCAGTTCCAAATTCTCTACCCCCCTCTAGCCTCTCCTCCCATTGATAAAGGCAAGAAAAATGATACCCATTATATACATGAAGTCATGTAAAACATATTTTTGTATTAGCCATGTTCTGGGGGGAAAAAAGCAAGAAAAATAAAGAAAATATGCTTCAATGTGAATCCTTAGTCCATCAGTACTGTATCAGGAGGTGGAGAGCATTTTACATCACGAATTCTTTGGTATTACAGTGTATCATTGTATTGATCAGTCTTTCACAGTTGATTATCTTTATAGTATTGCTCTTACTGTGCAGACTGTTCTAGTTTTGCTTACTTCACTTTGCATCAGTCCATAATTTCTTACAGAACAAAAATATTCTATCACATTTATAATATACTACTGTTACGACTCACAAACGTGTACAAGTGTGTGTGTATACCTATCTATCTATCTCAATCATAGCTTGTTCAGCCATTCCCCAACTGATGGGCATCCCCTCAGTTTCCAATTCTTTGGCCCCACAACATTTTTGTACATATGGGTCCTTTTCATTGATCTCCTCAGGGTATATAGATCTAGTAACGGTATTGTGGGATCAAAGGGTATGCAGTTTTATAGCCCATTGGGCACAGTTCCAAATTGTACCCCAGAATGGTTGGACTTGTTACACAACTTTGCCAGCAATGCACCAGTGTCTATTTTTCCACATCCCCACCAAGATTTGTCATTTTCCTTTTCTGTCAGCTTAGTCAATCTGATGGGTGTGAGGTGGTATCTCGGAGTTGTTTTAAGTTGCATTTCTCTATTAGTGATTTAGAAAAATGTTTTCACATGACTATCAATAGATTTGATTTCTTCTCTGAAAGTTGCCTATTCATATCCTTTCGCCATTTATCAACTGGAGACCTACTGAATATATAATTAAGTCCAAACTCCTCAGCCCGGCATTGGAGTTACTCTACAACCAAGTATCCCTGTAATTCAATAAAATATATATTAAGCACCTACCATATGGGAGAGCATATTAAGCACAGGGGAAGAAACAAGGTTTAGATAAGACACATTCCTTGTGGAAAGGGGATGGGGTGGGGAAGGAGGGAAAATGGATGTACGGCACAAACATAGAGGTAACGTCACAGTCTGTGTTATAGTTAAGTGCACAGGAAAGGGATGGGACAAAGTGCTAGACAAGGCTCAAAGTCCAAAATCACTTATGATCAGGGGGAAGAGAGAAAGTTTCATGCAGCCTCATCTTACTCCATTCTACAGGAACCATGGTCTAGCCAAACTGGAGTAGCTGCCATCCCAAATAAACATCAAGCACCTCTCCAATCTGGTGTTTTTGCTCATATTACTCATTCTATCTGGAAATCCCTTCCCCTTCCATGGGCCTTTTAAGATCCTAACCCTACCTGTCCTTCAGTCCAACTCTCCCAGCAAGCCTTTGCTGATCCCACCACTTGGAAATATGTCCTTTCTTGTATCTATGTACTTTGTTCCTTGTATGTTATAGTTCATATTAATTAATGCATGGTTATTACATAAAGTTGTATATTTGTGTGTATGTTATAGTCTCCCTGGCAGTTTATTATTTTTTTTCTTTTGTACCCTGGCAGTTTATTAACTCCATGAAGGCATCTTTGTATTTTCCTTAATAAACAAATGAAGTTAGAGAAACCAGTGTTGCAATACAGGAATATATGTGATGTGGTGTTGTTCAGTTGTTTCTGACTCTTGTGACCCCATTTGGGGTTTTCTTGGCAGAGATACTGGAGTGGTTTGCCATTTCCTTCTCAAGGTCATTTTATGGATGAGGAAACTGAGGCAAACAGGGTTAAGTGACTTGCCCAGGGTCACAGAGCTAGTAAGTATCTGAGGCCAGATTTGAACTCAGCAAGATGACTCTACCTGACTATAAAGACCTGGTACTCTAGCTACTTCAAGACCTGGCTATGCATGTGCATAATATGGAAGGAGAGGCAAAAAAACAAGGGCAGTAAAAAAGCAGGCTGCTCCTTTAAGAGCAATGTTACATTAGTTAAGTACTTTACAGTTTTTTATAGTGGTTTCACATATATTATCTTACATATTCTCAAAACAGTGCTGAATTAACATACAATATTGTTTATTTCTAGAAATAAAAAAGCGGTACTTAGCTCACAACAACCATTTCCCACCTGGCTGCTTTCCTAGATTTCATCATTGTCTCCAGAAACTCATCCTCCTAAAAGATCACATCAACCCTGAAACTCGAGCCTCCTCAATACCCCTGCTCCTGGGGCCCCTCCCTTTCTTTGATTGGAGAAGATGGAGGCGTGGACATCAGAGTTCTATTTCAGGATCATTTCCCACCCAGCTATAGGACTTGAACAATCCCTTCTCCTTTTTTCATGTGTCTTCTTCCCTCATCAGAGTGTGAGCTCTCTGAAGTCAAAGACTGTCTTTTGCCTTTCTTTGTATACTTAGGGTTTGGCATAGTGCTTGGCCCATAGTAGGCACTTAGTAAATGTTTACTGACTGACAATTGCTAAGGACAAAAAAAGGCCATTTAAAAAATTTGTGATCAAAGTAAGAAACATCTCTTGTTATGGAATATTAAGCTGCTGAAAATACTTACAAATTTGATCTGAGAGCTACTTCCAGCAATTTTTGAGATATCAGCAAGAACAGCCTGAAGACTGGGTATAGAACAATGTCTTTTTAAAAAGGAATAAAAGGCAACTTCCAGAAAGTATAGACAAATAAGCCCAAGCTGATGACTGGCAAAAATAGAGAATAGAGTATTATACTCATACACAGTAAAGAGAACAGAGAATAATACTCATGCACATAGTGTATGAGGCTTAGAAAACAACAGGGTAAGAACCATGAGCCCAAACAGGTTTACAAAAAATAAATCATGCTAAATAAAAATGACTCTTTTATAAACAGTATCAATAAACTAGATAGCACAGAAATTCCAGGCCATCAGATCTAGTCAAGAAGACCTGGGATCAAATCCTGCCTGAGACAAGAACTAGCTGTGTGACCCTGGGCAAATCATTTATTATCTCTGAGACTGTTTCTCATCTGTAAAAGAAGACTGAGGTCCTTTCAAATCAAATTTTATGATCCACTGACAAAGTTCTTCATGATGTGGTTTATGTGATTGTACAATTAGGCATATTTGCAATTGATTATACAACTGTACCACAGAGACTGATTAATGTATTAGTATTAATCAAGAGGAAGATTTCTAGAGGACTCTGACAAGGTTCCTTCCCTAATATTTAAAAAAAATGAAGGTATATGGCATGCTCATGAATCAATTAGAAAGCATTTATTAAGCACCTTCTAGGTACAGGATATTTTGCTAGAAATTGGATGAAAAAGCTTGGAGTGCTAATAACTGAAATTCAAAACAATCTTTAAAGGTTAAAATATACTGGTCTGAGTCAACAAAATGAGTTAAATTCTTGCACTTACGTTAAAAACTCAATTGCATGAGTACATTAGTATAAGACTGGAAGAAGACCTGACTTGACAGGAATTTACCTGAAAAAGATCTAGAGCTTTCAGCTGATTGCAAAGCTCAATGAGTCAAGGGTGTTACATAGACACTAAAATTGCTAAATCAAAGAAAAACAGCATTAATCACAGAGTGATTATGAGAAGTAATGGTACCACTGCATTCTGCACTCAGGTATCTTGAATACTATGTTCAATCTTCCCACTTTGAGAGAAAATTGGCAACATAGAGTGTATTCAAGGGAGAGCAATCTAAATGTTGTGGGGCCTGGAAGTGATAGCATAAGAAAAATGGTTAAACTAGAGCCGTTCAGTTTGAAAAGAGGCATTTAAAAAAAAGCATTAATGTGAACAAGGTAGATTTGTTTTGGGGTCCTGCAGGAGGCAGAACTAGAATGAATGTAGGAAAGTTACAGAGAGGGAGATGTCAACTCAATGGAAAATTCAGTTTTCTAATAATCAGTGCAGTTTAAAGGATGGAATAAAATACATTTTAAGAGCAGTAAGCCCTCACCTCTGAACATAATTGGCAAGGGCTGGATGGCCGTTTGTTAGGGTTGAGAGAAAAAGGATTCCTGCACCAGAAGCTTGGACTACTTAATGTCTATGGTTCTTTTCAATTCTAAGATTCTGTGAATCTGAGGAATGAAAATTAGGAATACATTATTCTGCAGCCCCTGGCTTATATTAACTTAATTTATGGCCTGGAATACATCCACCTGGATCATCTTTGTCGATGAATTCTCTTTGCAGCTTCCTTGCTTACTGCTAGAAGGGGTCTTTGGGAAGACAATAATAACGAAATTGAAGCAAAGAACTGTCATTTTTTATAAACTGTTGGAAATCTGCCTAGTAATTTTGTTTCGCTAATGTGTTGCTTTAATTCTAATTTATCACCTTAGAAACTCTCTTGTGATGTGAACATTAATGTAAAAAAGTATAGTAGGAAATAAAATTATGTTTATAATCATAATCTGGTTTTTGAGGAGGTGAATGTTACACAAATTTATGCAGGATCGTTTGTAAAATATGCCACACAATAAAATATTTGCTAAAGATAATTACCATCATCATTTTGTATTAAAGATAGAACAATTTCCCTCCACGATTATTAGCTTAGAAGAATATTAAAAAATTATGATGAGAATGTGAGGTGAGAAGAATTCCATGATAAAGCTTTACACAAAACAGTATTTTTAGAAATGGATGAAATATAGTTACCTTTCACTATCTTCTTTGCACAGTCATTATATACTTGCTCCTGTGTTGTACTTGACTGGAATACACGATCAAATGCATAAGGCTTGGACTGAAAAACAAATTAAAAAAAAAATTGAAATTAAACAGAAAACCCACCAAAGAGATACAAGGAAAATACTCTGTGAGGTCATCTACAGAGGTGTGAAACTCCCCTGGCAAAACTTTTGAGCTGCCCAAACCAGTTTGAAATGTAACTGGGAAATGTTTAACTAAATAAAAGCACAATGCAACATAGATAATGTTGATTTGTGGTATGCTGCCCACAAGAAACTACTTCTATTTTAATTTGACACCACTGATCCACATCATTTAGAATAGTAGCAATATTGAGTTCATAGCAGGTCCTTAAATACACGCTGATCAATCTTTCCTAGGTATCTACTACCCTAAATTAAGGCTTAGATGTACCTAAAATCTCATCTAGATGAGCAATCCCTCCCCATCCCCTTCCATCCTTTCAATTCAGATCTCATTTAAAGTTCCTACTACATGCAGGGCACTGTTAGGCTAGGCCCTAGGGATGTGCCTGTTACACTAATATAGCACAGACCTTTGTCTTGTGGAGAGTCCAGCTGTGATCTCTCTGTGCCTTCCCAGATTAGGCTATTCTTGACCATATATTTCATAAATCCCCCACACAAGACCTAATCATATTCTCAAAAGTCTTTGGTTTTTAAAAACTCTTGGCACCACAACTCTGCTATGTCTAAAATTGAACTCTTCCCCCTCCTCCTTCCAATGTGCTTCTCCTATAGTCACCGAGGTCCCAAAATTTCAGTTACCTTTAAATCTTTCCTTTCTTTTATCATTCATATCCAATAAGATGCCTGTCAATTTGACCTCCTTGGTTATCTTCTGTGTCCATCTTCCTTCTCTTCCAGACACCGCCCGCCCTAAATTAAGGCCTTCAATCTCCTACCCGGATTACTATAGTTGCACCCTAACTGGTTACCCCACCATGAGTCTCTCCTCTCTCCACTCCATTCTTTAAAAAGCTACCAAAATAACCTCCTTAATGCACAGGTCTGGTTATATCATTCCCTTATCCCAAAAATTCAGGGCACCCTATTATCTATAGTAAAAATTACAATCTATTTAGCTTAGCATTTAAGGTAAAGCACAAGTTGACAACCTACTTTTCCTATGTTTATTTACATTACTTCTCTTCGTGCAACATTCACCACATACTTTCCCACACAAAGTAAACTCTCAATCGTTCCTAGATTCCAGCTCTAGCTCCATACCCTCAATGATACAGGCCGTCTCTCACGACTGGAATACACTTCCTTCCTTCTCATGTTCATTTGTTGAAACAGCCTTTTCTTTCATGGACTTGCTCAGTTCTATCTCCTCCAAGCAACTTACCGTGAAAAGGTCATTCCTTAACTCACTCGTAAAAGAAAACACTCATTGAGGATTCTGAATACAGGACTAGAGCTTGGGGCAGATAGATGGCTAAGCCAGTCCTGGCTCTCATAGAATTAGTCTAGCAGCAGCAAAGAATTTTTTTTACCCCTTCTGTACATTTTCCTAAAGAAATCTGATTGAATTTTTTTCCCCCAATCAAATTCTTGTATTATACTTTTTTGTGCATGTTGTATCTTCGTTGACCCTCTAAGCCTATGAACTCCCCCACTAATAAGGGCTATGTCCTCTGCTGTAGAGCCTCTGACAACACCTCATATATAGTAGCTATGCATGAATGTTTATTGAATTTAAAATGTATTACATGTGAATGATGAGATTTAGTTTATGTTTCACTATGTACATTTTTATAATTGATAATCTTATACTTGGAGTTATTGATACACACATAAAATGCATCATTTATTCAGTGTATTTCCTACAACAGCACAAGAAATGCAAACTAGCTTAACTTAAACAAATCATTATATAGATTTTTATCTTCTGAACACTACCCACAACTTTGATTTGAGACAATTAGCCACTGTTTTTCCCTAGCTCTGAAACACCAGTGTCAAAATGCTGATACACATTACCACAAGCAACCACTGGTTTTCAGTTATACAAGTTCATCTAGAGAAGGTAGCCAAAGTAGGCCAAAATGCTTTAGTTTTTTTGTAGGCACACCGAGCTGAAGTTGTTTTATGTTTCTTCTCTAGCTCATATTTCCTCCTTTGGACATAACCAGATGAGATGGATATAGTTTCTAAATGCATTTCTTCAGAGAAAGTTCATTTTTACAGAAAGAACAGTTATTAAAAAGAAAAAACAGCCACCATCCTAAAGGCACCACCCTGCTGCCTAAAGGACTGGATAACTGTTTTTTAAATAACAAGTGTATAAATTATTCTCAACCTTATTTAAATCCAGTAGTTTAAAAAAACCTAAGACATAGACCACAAATACAATACCCTCAAGCCCCACCTTCACATACACCCACTTGTTTTTGTGACATTTCAATATAATGGAGGCCTGACAGAAATTCTCTATATTTGATATTCAGCATCAGGTAGGAAAGGTAGCTCAATTCTCACCTCTGACACTTAATCTGTGACCCTAGACAAAACAAAACTTGTCAGTGTCTCAGGCGACTCAGTAAGATTAGAAACTGAAGAAAAGTTTCAGATAAGAGTTTCCTCACAGGTAGCTGCATATACTGCAACTACTACTACCACCACCACTACTAGCTAACATTTATACAGCACCTGCTATGTGCCAGGCACTGTGCTAAGTGCTTTACAAATAAGTAAAGTCCTTATTTCTTGTTCCTCCTTTTTTCAGGAAAATGCTCTCTGGATACTAAATTTAGTTCTGAGTTCAGGACTACAGATTATCTAGAATTTCTAGAATAAAGTTTTCTTTGAGTATGGGACAGTGAAATAGCTCTAGTTCTGGATTTGGAGGGCCTGAGTTCAAATACTACCTTTAATACTTAAGTACCTATGGACCTATGGCAGTCACTTAATACCCCTGGGTCTCAGTTTCTTCATCTGTAAAATGAGGGGGATGGACAAGATGGTCTTTGAGGTCCCTTCCAGGTCTCCATTGATGATTCTATATGATAATGCCTCATTTTTGTTACTCTTTTAAAATAAAGTTTTAAAAGAAAGTTAAGAGCATCATATTTTTAGAACTAGAAGGGATGTTAGAAGCTACTGGTGCAATCCTCTCATTTTACAGATGGAGAAACTGAGTTCTAGACATGTCGGACGACTTACTCAAAGTCACGTAGGTTGCAAATGGGAAGGGAGAGAACAGGGAAAGCAACTGAATTAAAACTAAAAGATGATGAGGGCTTTGAGAAATAGGGATGAGGAAGCAGTGAAAGCCAAGTACGGCTCATGCAAACACATGGAGGTAAAATAACAGAATGTAGAATACAGTGTTTGAGTGCAACAGAGGTTACATTAAGGGGAATAATATGAAGACATGTTGGACCCAGACTGCAAAATCTTCAATGCTAAAAGGAGTTTATGCTTTATCTTATAGATGATAGGGACCCAATAAAGGGTTTTGAATAGGGGAATGACAAGGTCAGATTCATGTTTGAGGAAGATTTTGACAACTGCAGGATGGACTAGAAAGAAGAGAGACTGGAAATAAAGAAATCAATTAGGAAGCTATTACAATAGACTAGATGAGAGGTGATAAAAGCCTTGTATTAGACTAGCAGCTAGGTGAGTAAGAGAATGGTAGGAAGTAAGAAATACCAAAGAAGTAAAATCAAAAGGATATGGAAACTTACTGAAGAAGGGCAAGGGAAAAATCAAAGATCACTGCTGAGATATGAAGTGGAAGAAATTAGAAGGACGGTGCTTGTCTCATAAGAAAAAGGAAAAGTCTGGTGAAGGAAGGATTTAAGGGTGAAGATATCCAGTAATACTTTGGACATGTTTAAAGATGCCAACAGGACACCCAGAGGGAAATTCTGATTAAGTATTAAAAATATCTGAGACTGGAGCTCAGTCAATTTATCAGATTTCAAATCAATCAACAAGCAGTTTTTAAGCATCTCTACTGGGCTTTCACTGTGCGAGGGCAATCATCTGACATCCTAACCAATTCACTATCCTATTCACTAGAGATTCTTGCAAACTGACTTCCTGGGAGGAACCAAGATGGCGGAGGACAGGCAGTGACTCCTTTGAGCTCTCCCCCAAATCCCTTCAAATAACGCCATAAGACAATACCTGGAGTAACAGAACCCACAAAAGGACGGGGTGACATTATTTTCCGGCCAAAAATGGCGTAAAAGGTTGGCAGGAGGGGTCTGCTATGCTGGGGCAGGAGTGGAACCCAACCCCAGGTCACACTAACACTGATCCAGCACCAGAGAAAGATCCCTCCAGAGCCTCTCAACAGCTGCAGTGCCGGCTTCTTCTAGAACCAGGCTCATGTCTGGTGAGAGGGCTAAGTGGTCAGCATGAGGAAGATTACAAGGGCTTCTGCTGGCGCTGAAGTGGAACTTGGGTGTTTCATCTCTGCTGGGAACCAGGAAGCAGCCTTGAGTGGTGGTGGCCCAGGTAGGAGAGGAACATAGGCTTGCCAGAGCTATCAACCCAGCAAAACAAAAATTTTGTTTTCTGGTTGAAGAGCAAGTAGGCCTGGGGTTATTTACAAACCAGAGAACAGAACAGGCAAGTGAAGAACCTGCCACTCCTTAAATTGTACCACCTTGGACCCCCTGCAGCTTGGGACAGTGCAGCCTGGAAGCAGTGCCCCACTTTAAGGAGTTAAAAGTCAAGAAATAGGTGGGCAAGACAAGCAGACAAAGAAAGATGCGGATCATATAAAGTTTCTTTAGTGACAGGGAAGATCGAGGTGCACCCTCAGAAGAGGATGGCAATGTCAGGGCTCCTACATCCACAGCTTCCAAGAAAAATATGAATTGGAGTCAGGCCACAGAGGTGCTCAAAAAGGACTTTGAAAATAAAGTAATCGTTCCTTCTGATTCTCTGTTCCTGGCTCTGTATCTAGATTATGCCCAGTAACTAAAGGTGTCCGAACACTATCCTGGGCCCTTTTCTCTTCTCCCTTTACACTATTTCTCTCATTGATCTCATCAGTTCCATGGATTCAATTATCATCTCTATGCAAATGATTCTTCAGATCTACTTATCCAGACCTAATCTCTCACCTGAACTTTAGTCTCATCTCCAAATGCCTATTGGATGTCTTGAACTGAATGTCTAGTAGACATCTTAAGCTTAATATGTCCAAAACTGAAATTAATTGAACTAATTTATCTTTCTCCAAGCCTTCCTTTTTTCCTTTCTTATTATTGTCAGGACTATCACTATCTTCCCAATTACCCAGGCTCCTTCAATCAATAGCCAAGTCTGTTTATACCTTTGCAACATCTCTTACATCAGCCCCTTCTCTACACTGACACTACAGGTCCTCAGCACTTTACACCTGAACTATTTCAATAGTCTGCTGGTTGGTCTCCTTTCCAGTTCAGAGTCCATTCCACTGTCAAATTCATCTTCCTAAAGTGTGGGTCTGACCATATCACCCCTCACAACTCTATTAATAAATTTAAGAGGCTCCCTGTTACCTCAAATATAAATTCTTCTGTTGGGCTTTTAAAGGCATTCATAAGTGGGCTCCTTCCTACTTCTCCAGTTTTCTAATACCTCATCCACATACTCTGGGACACAATGACACTGGGTCTCCTTGCTGTTCCTTCTACGGTGACCCTCCATTTCCTTATTCTAGAGATTTTACTGGCTGCTCCCAATGCCTGGAATGTTCTCCCTCCTCATCTTCATTTCTTCTAGACTCAGACAAAATTCTGCCTTCCCCAGTTCTCTTTAATCCTGGTGCTTTTTTTTTTTCTGAGATCACCCCCGATTTATTCTGCTTATATCTTGTACACAACTGTTTGCATGTTGTCTCCCCCAAGGACTGTCTTCTTTGTATTCCCAGAATTTAGCACAAATCTTGGCACATAGTAGGCGCTTAATAAATGCTGGCTGACTGACTTACTAATCTGCTAGGTTCCTGATGCTACTGACTCAAAGACAAAACAAAACAGAGCTTTCATGCCATCAGGAAAAGAATATATAAAATAAGTAAATAAGTGGAGATAATAAGAGAGTACATTCCAGGCATGAGGAACAGCCTGTTCAGGCAAAGGCATGGAAACTGGAGATGGAATATTATGTAAAAAGCCACTTTGCAACAAACCTGGATGACTGCAAAGGGATTAAATGTCAAAGGATGTTTCTATTTTAGAGTCAATGGAAGTTTTGAAGTAAGGGAGTGACATGGTCAGACCTATCAATAACCCAGCCAGCATGTATTGAGTGCTTACTATATGTCTTGCACTCCTTCTAGGTGCTGGTGATACAAATACAAAATAAATAACTCCTACTCTCAAGGAGTTTTACTTTTTATCCAGGGTGACAAAATGCAAGTAAACATATACAAGGAAACAAGAGTAATTGCAAAAAAAAACCCACCCCCAAAACAAAAAAGATGGGGGGGGGGTAAGAAGCAGGAAGAGCTTCAGCCAAAAGCTGGAGCCTGAGTTGTGTCTTCTAATGAGGCAGCAGTAAGGAAGAGTGACCAGCAGGCAAGTGCATTCAAAATACAAAATACAGGCAAGATCAGAGCAAAATAATGGAGTTGGGAGATAGAAGACTATGTGTGAAAAAGTGTGAAAAGGCCAATTTTCTGAGAGACTGCAGAAAGGGGAATCAGGTATAATAATGCTAAAAATATAAGCTGATTGTGAATGGCTTTTAAAAATAGATAGAAGAGATTATATTTGATCTGAAAGGTAATAAGGAGCCACTAGAGTTTACACATGATATGGTCAGATCTGATTTTAGAAAATAACTTTAGTGGCTATGTGGAAGGGGAAGAGGGCTGAGGTAGGAAGACCAATTAAGAGATTATTACAGTAGTCCAGGAGAGAGAATCAGGGTGGTATGTGAGAGGAGAGAAGGGGATCGATATGACCTATGGAGGCAGAATCAAGACGGACAGCTGACTGGATATGGATGTGGGGCAAGGGAAGAGTAAGGGATGACTCCAGTGTTGATAAGCAGTGACCAGGATAATGGTGTCTGCAAACAGGGTGGGTGTGCGACACAAGACAGTGAATTCCATTTTAGATATTTTCAATTGGAAATGTCTAACAGTCATTGGAGAGCAAGAACTAGAGTTCAGAAGACAAACTACATACAATCTGGAAGTCATCTGCACGGTGGTGGACAAACAACTGCTGGCCTTACCAATAAACTGAAAATGCTCAGAACTTCATGCCTTAGTTTTACCTTCATTTCGACTATGACTCACTGAGGGGCAGAGGATGAAGAATAGCTTCAGAAGGAAAGAAGGATAAGCAAATACAGAATGACAGGAGTTTACGCTCAGATAGAAATGTCAAAGCTCTCCACCTTGTGGAACAGTTACAAAAGATAGAGGGCAGGACATGCTCAGCATATCCAAAGTTGCAGAGGTGGAGGATCCCCAAAAAGCCATCCGATTCAGCAGTTAAGAGATCGTAGAGTACCCTTGGAGAGAACAGGGCAGAAGCCAGACTGCAAAAAGTCAAGAACAGCAACTGTAGAGGCTTGCTAGCTTGGCACTATAAGGAGGGATTTCTGTGACTATAGCTTGAGGGTACAGAAGTGGAGCCAAAGTAATTTTATAAAATAAGAAGATCTGATCATGTTTGTAGGTAGCACAGGAGCTGGCAGATAAGGAGAAATTGAATATAAGCAGGAATGAATGATTCATGAAGCAACTTCTTATAAGAGAGCATATCTACAAGGGCAATAGATGTGTTAGCCTTGGGCGCTGTAACAGGATATAGAATTTTCCACAGCACATAGAATAATTATTGATGACAAAATATGCACTAATTCATGACCCATGCTCAACTACCATTATCTTTCTTTCTTTCTTTTTTTTTTGCAGGGCAATGGGGGTTAAGTGACTTGCCCAGGGTTATACAGCTAGTAAGTGTCAAGTGTCTGAGGCTGGATTTGAACTCAGGTACTCCTGAATCCAGGGCCGGTGCTTTATCCACTGCGCCACCTAGCCGCCCCCTTACCATTATCTTTCAATATTCTGTTCTATAGACTTCCAATATTTGTCTCTTGAGAATCTATATTGCATTAATTCATGAATATGGCAGAAAAAGGAAAAAAGTCAAGAGAAATACTCTCTCACATGGCCCTCACCCCCTTCCCTCCATTATGAATTTCCATGTTTACTCAGATTATCTCCAGGCCCTAATAAGTTAAAGGAGCTCTAGTTCCAACTTGGAGAGCTGGGTTGCCTTTAGGACAAATATAAAATAATTAAGAGGGTCTAATAGTCTTTATTTTATACTATGGATACTTGACTCAGTGTTCTGGCTTCAAAAGGGAGCTAAATCTAATTATTTCGGTCCACTGTCATCTGAACCTCTATGTAGTCCCCAGGCAGAATGGATTAGTGAAGCAGACAATACACTTAAACCCAGAAGACCAAGGTTCCAATCCTGACTCCTGTGTGACTATAGATGAGTCACCTCTGAGTCTCAGTTTCCTCAAAAATAAGAATACTTCCCCACAGGGTTGTGAGCAAAGTGACTTTTAAACCAAAATGCACTGTGAACCTCAGAGCACTATATAAATGCTTGCTATTATGAAACCATAGAATGCTATGTAAATGTGAATTCTTACCATTATCCCTAGGGATAAGCCCAAATTATAATGGAGATAAAACCAAGTAGTCCTTATTCATATTTCACCTACGTGCAATTTTCTGTTGGTCTCCCTAGTCCTTACCTATGTCTTCAACTTCTTTCAAAAGCAGGGAATAAACATTAACTTGACTCTGGAAATCATTAAAAACAGGACAAATGGCTTAGTTATTTTTGAAGGCCCGTGATTAGACACTATTATTATCCTATTATTGTAATACTTAAAGATAAACACTGAAACACTAAACTACCTAGCAGATTAAGTTCATTTTACATTCAAATGAAAAGGTTCACTTTCATATAGTAAGCAAACAAATTTTGTAGTCATTTTCCAAAAGGATTTTCACGTTGATACATTAACTCAGTGTATTCCATATGCTATAGTTTAAAGAATCAAGAGAATTTATTAATTTAGAGAAACAAACTTATAGATAAAACCATTCACTTTTATCGATGAGAAAAAGTCAGCCTTAGAGAAGGTAAGTGAATTAGTCAAAGGCACAGTTTATAAGCCAAGGGACCGTAATGTGAACCCACATCCCGATTCCAAATTTGATGATGCTCTTGTGACAGCTGCCCTGAGGCTAGCAGCTGAACAAGACCTGAGGAGTAAACTAGGAGCTATGAGATCATTTACTGAGTGATCAGGAATATCACTAGTTTGTATGGTCTAAGACAAGTCACCTAACTCTTCTGAGAGGAGGAGGGACCTCATCTCCTTAGCTATCAAATAAGGTTGCACTCAATGATCTCAACAATCCTTTTAGCTCTAAATCTATAATCCTCTAATTCAGCTTCCTCACCTATAAATTGGGGGCATTAGATGAGATGTTCCCTCAGGTCCTTCCACATGCCATGCCTACCTTCCAATATAACTAGAAAATCATTTAGGGCCTCTTAAATGAAGGCAGTGCTGTACAATGAGAGCTGGAAATAATACAAATGTCAAGTGCCACCAACTTGAGCTAAGCATAATAAAGAAAACAATGAAATCATCAGAAGCTATGAGAGAAAGCAATGGAATATTTTCAGTAAGTCCTTTCAAACCCACTTGGTCTGCTATTTAAGATGGAATACAATAATATATTCCTTGTTATCTGCTAGAAGTCTTGGCCAAGTATTCATTCAACAAATATGACTGAGAGCCTACTCTAGGAAAAGCACTGTGGTAGGCCTTTGTAGGAAATACAAAGAAGAATAAGACACAGTACCTGCCCTCAAGGACCACAAGACTAATATGTTAATAGTGACCCACAACTGAAGGCCATATTCATAGAGGTAGAGAGCAGAAACAAAAACTGATGATAGAGTAGATTTAGTCTTATCAAATCCTATCCCTGACCCTCACTAAATGGATGACGGTATAAGTCCCTTTATTTCTACAAACCTCAGCATCTTTATCTGTAAAGTGAGGACAATATTTGTGCTACTTTCTTCACAGGGTTCTGAGGAAGAGTGTTTTGTAAACCTTAAAGTGCAATATAATTATGAGGTATTATTACTGCACACCTCCTATTCATGCACACCCATGACACATCTTTAAATTTACCTCAGTGTCTGCATTAAGAAAAAGGGAATTAAAATAGCTCTCAAACATTTTCTTAGCTTTGAAAGAAATAGTGAATCCTCAACCTGCCTGATTTGTGTCTCCATCTAACCAAGAAAACAATCTTGGCAGTCTGCCTCCCCAAAAGAGAGGGGACACAAAATATTTTGAATGTTACCTCCCTGACTACAAAGGAAATATTGACAACGCGTTAACTGAAGGGATCTGAATTTGAAAAATTCTGCAAACTTTTTTCTTCTTAAAAATCAAAACAACAGATACTTTTGGGTGCTTACTTATGGGGACCAGACAAATAAGTGCAAGACTTGTACTCCTAAAAACCCTCAGAGAAATAACCAATTATATTGTTTGGATTGTTGTTGTATTTATGTCTTCTGGATTGTTTAGAGTACTATAGGAAAGTGCTATATAAATACAAATAATTATTATGAACCAATCCATGCTATTTAAAAAGCACTCAACTTTTGATTACTTATACTAAGAGCATCAGATACATTCGTAAATGAAAATTAATGAATTTTGGGGCAGCTAGGTGACATAGTGGATAGAGTACCAGCCCTGGAGTCAGGAGTACCTGAGTTCAAATCCAGCCTCAGACGCTTGACACTTACTAGCTGTGAGACCCTGGGTAAGTCACTTAACCCCAACTGCCTCTCACACACAAAAAAAACAAACAAAAAAGAAAATTAAAGAATTTAAAAACCTTCTAGTCTCTTACAATGAAGAATATACAGCAGTATATAATATATGTAGAGAAGCCTATAATGGAAGTGGGGAAGTAAACCTTCACTTGGCTTCACCTCTACTCTCCCAGGAGAAAAATGTAAACAAATAAAAAAATATGTATTCTAGAAGAAAAAGGCATGTAAGTCATTTAGCAAGACAACTGTAATCGCTAGCCTTCTAACAGTTCAAACTTAATCAAAGTCTGGGTTAACTGACAGAAAATGCTTCCAGCAGTTAGCCCAGTGCCCTGCACATAGTAGGGGCTTAATAAATGTCTACTGACTGACTAATAAAAATGACACAGGGATAGGGCAATTAAGGCAGACCAAACTTGATAGTGAAGTAGGCCCTGAGTTTCTTTTATTTTTGATGTTTTATGATTAACAAGGAATGTTGTTGTGTAAGTAGGAGCTTCTGATATTTCAAGATCCTTCAATACTTCATCATGAAGACATTTATTCAGTTTTATCCTAGTCTTCTAAAAAATCCTTTGCTAGAGCTCATTTAAAATTTCAATAAAAATTTATTATGGCTAATTCTGTAGAACAAAGGACAATGACCTGTTTTGATGGTTTAAAAAAAAGTCTGCGGCAAAAAGGGAAAAATCCCTCCAGAAACAGCCAATTATATTGTTCTTTACTATTCAACCCTTTTAAAGTAAAGATTAAAATATTTTTGAAAAAATAGATTCATAGTATTTCTGTAAAAAAATCCAAAGAAAAATTCTATACTTTATTCTTTAATTATAATATTACAATTATAAAAAGAACAAAATCTTAATTTCTTAGTTCTAAAAAATCTTAACAAAAGAAAATATGTTTAATACAGACTCTTACAGCTATAATGAACCTTGGAGGTGAAAACAAGCCTTCTATAAGGAACTAAAATAATTTATTTTCCATTATATTTATATTATTCATTCAAAGCTTAGTATGTGCAAGGCATTGTGAAGCAGACATGTAAAAGACCAGGTAGATTAGATGCCTAAGAATTTTAAAGTGTATTCAAATAGCTACAGTACAAAGTCGTTTGTGTTAAGTGCTACATTAGTGGTACAAATCGTTAGAAGAGTACCCAGGGAGGTGGAATTACTTCTGGCTTTAGTGATCAGCGAAAGCCTTATGGAGGTGAGGCATTTCAATCACAGGGTCAGAGATCTAAGTCTGGAATTCGAACTGAGCCTTAAAAGATGAGGAGGATTTCAATAGGCAGGACCATGAGAGGTGAAGAACGTTTCAGAAAGCCTGGCATATTTTGGTCAGTTAAGAAGTAGACCTGGTTGTTCAGAATATAAAGTTAAAGCTAGGGAGGTAGTGCACAGCAGAAAACAAAAGAACACTTAGAAGGAAACACAGAAAAGCAGTGTAGCTTTGGAAATGATGTCTAGTATTTCTTATATGCTCTTTTTAAAAAAGTGAATGGGGGCAGCTAGGTGGCACAGTGGATAAAGCACCGGCCCTGGATTCAGGAGGTCCTGAGTTCAAATCCGGCCTCAGACACTTGACACTTACTAGCTGTGCGACCTTGGGCAAGTCAGTTAACCCCCATTGCCCTGCAAAAACAAAAACAAAAAAGTGAACAGTCAGGGGCAGCTGGGTGGTGCAGGGGATAAAGCACCAGCCCTGGATTCAGGAGGACCTGAGTTCAAATCTGGCCTCAGATACTTGACACTTACCAGCTGTGTGACCCTCATTGTCCCACCTCCTCCCACCCAAAAAGTGAACAGTCTGAAATGGAAATTCACGGTCTTATATTTAATCCTCTTTTTATGTTGTGCTCTGTACTTGGAAATGTTCTTTTTTTGTCTTTTTGTATTTAAGTTCGAAATGAATAAATATAAGAAAAAAATGTCTTGGAAAAGGAAAAGGAAAAAAAGAAAGGCAGGGGTGTAGTAAAGAAAGGCTTTGAAAAGGTAAATTGAAGCCAGACCGCCTGAAGTGCCAGATTTAGGAGTGTAGATTTTATCCTGTAGGCAATATGTAACCATTATAGACTTTACAGAAATACTTCTTTTTTTTCCTCAGTAAATATTCCTTTATTTAAAGTTTTGAGTTCCAATTTTTTATCCCTCCTTTCCTCCCTCCCTTTCCCCTCCCTGAGGCAGAAAGAAATCAGATTATACATGTGCAATTATGTAAAACACTGCCATATTAGTCATTTTGTAAAAGAAAACCTGAATAAAAGAAAAAAATGAAAGCAAGTGAAAAACAGCATGCTTCAGTCTGTTCATACAGAAATACTTCTAAAAAAATTTATAAGCATAGTATTTCTTTGGGAAGATTAACCAGGCCAATCTGTGGGCTGGAAAGTAGAGAAGCAGCTATATCAGTTAAGAAACAAGTGCAAGAAATCCAGGTATAAGGTTTAGGGTACAAACAAGGGGGGGTTGGGGGGCAGTAGAAATAGAAAGAAATTGAGGAAGGAGATACCTTTTTTTTTTTTTTTTAAACTGGGGTCATGGAACCCTTAGAATCCAGGGATTCTCCATTTGATTCTAAGTGTTTCATGACCTCAGTTTTTTTGTAAAGTTACTTTTTGAATTATCTGGTCCAATGGTAGAAATCACAAGGCAGGGTTTTATTTAAACTCATTTTTGGAAGCTTGAACAAATACCCTCAACCAGCCAGAAAAAACTAGGTTTCTTCATCTGTGATTGCTATCTTTAATAGCAAGCACATTTTAGATTCAGTATCCTCAAAAAACCCACTACAAACAAGCAAAAAACCAAACCAGCGGAAAGACACAGAAATGACAACTAAAACTAAAGAGTATACCTCACAATTCAATCCAGAAAGAAACAAGACATTCTCTCTGGGACAATGATGGCTAAAAAGTTCTAGCTGTTCAAAAGTGCATCTTTTTAAATTGTTTTAGCTTCTAGTTTAAAATACTTTATGACAAACTGGTATTGTATTAATTCTAAACATTATGTCAAAAACATGGAGCAGACAGGTGGCTTGGGAAAGGAAAAGAGGCATGGGACCCAAGGCCATCTACATAGTAGAAAGGACACATTTATTTGAGTATTTGGGCTTCCCATTTGGGGCATTAGACAGCTTTACATAAATGATATTTATACTTAGAAAGCAATTTGTGAATTTGTATAATTACTGATCATGTTTGGTGTATTAGTCAACAAGAATCTATTAAACAACTAACTCTGTTCCAGGTACTGTGCTAAGGGCTGGGGATACAAAGAAAGGTAAAAACAGTTCCTACCCGCTAGGAGCTCACATCCTCATGGATACAACATGCAAAAAAGAGAGAGTGAGACAGATAGATAGAGAGAGAGATAGACAGACAGACAGACATACTAGACAGACAGTATAGACGGAAGATGATCTTGTAAGAATAATACCAGTGGGAAGAGTGAGAGGGGACTGGAAGAGCCTCGAGTTTTTTTGGGGGAGGGCAGAGGAGTAAGTAGGGCAACATGGTCAGACACGTGCTTTAGGACAATCACTTTGGCAGCTGAATAGAGAATAGGTTAGAGTGAGGAGAGAGGAGGCTAATGCACAGAGAAGGCCATTACAGTTTTCCTGGCAGAAGGAGATGAAAGTCAACATCAGGGTAGCAGCTGTGTGAGGGAAGAGACGGGAACAGAGAGATATGAAGGTAGCAATGACATGCCTTGGCTGAATATGTGAAGTAAATGGGAGTGAAGAGTTTAATTCACTAGTTTAAAAACTCCTCACTTTAAAGATTAAATTAAAAAATGGTATTTAAATGATCATTTCTGTGGCAGCCATGCTGTACTAGCAAGTATACTATGCAAGTACATTTCAGCACACTTCCATTAATGATCTACACTCCAATGAGTGTCAGAAATATCACTGAAAAGGAGGTGAGCCAGCCCTGAAGGAAAGATGTGTCAAACTGGAACACAACAGAGTATGAGAAAGTACTATGAAGTTTGGAAAGGCAGGCTGGAGTCATACTTGTAACACACTTTTTTTTTGGTGGGGCAATGGGGGTTAAGTGACTTGCCTAGGATCACACAGCTAGTAAAAATCAAGTGTCTGAGGTTGGATTTGAACTCAGGTCTTCCTGAATCCAGGGCCAGTGCTTTATCCACTGCTCCACCTAGCTGCCCTGGAGCCATACTTTGTAAAGGCCTTGAATGCCAGAATTTGTATTTTATCCTAGAAGCAATGAGGGGCCGCTGGAACTTCCCAAACAGCTTTCCAACTGAAATGTGAACAAAAGAAAACTCAAACTTCTGACATACCCATATTCTAGAACCTGGTCCTTAGCTATAGACATGTCCTTAGACATATGTATTATGGAATTTTTCCATTTACCTATCTTCAGACACACTCAGTTTCAGATTTCCTGTATACACACTCAGTCACAAGATGAATTCACATGACTGGGAGTCAAGAAAAAAAAAGAAATGGGTCAGTTACCTGGACTATGTTTGTATCGTACATTTCTTACACTTGATGACTCTTTCTCACACAGCCATATAGACTAAACTGATGGACAAATTTGGTTATTAATAAAATAAAGGCAAACACATAATCCTGGTAAGGGATCGGCCTTCCTCTGGAATTCTAAATAGAGATCATCTGTTCAGATAACAGGAGTCTGCAGCATTAAGTTTTCCTCACTTAGGCTGATACTCTGGTGAATCCAAAAACCCCCTATGGTTTAACTATCACAACCCTATATCCACTTATTTGATGTTTCAAGAGAAAACAACTTTTTTGGGCTTCCTGTTAAAAAATAACAAGTATGTCTAGATGGTATTCCACTATATTTTTCAAGGCAGAAGCCTCTCTCTTTACTCTATCAAATGTCCCTCTTAGGCTAGCCAAAAGCACCAAAAACCAAACGAAGCACTTCAACTTGAAGCAACTGTGTTCTCCTCAGAAAAGGGAATGGCCAAGATGACCTAATCATTTTATCCACCTCTCATTTCAAGAGCTACAACTGCCTATACTTGGTTCTGGCAGACTCTACTATGTGAAGTCATTCACCATAAAAGGAATGCTGCTTAGCAAAGTGATGCAAACTAGCATGCTCCACACCTAACTGATGAAACAACAGGTAGGAAGTACTTTTTCCTATTCATTTTTCTGTTGTTTTAAGGGAACCTGCTTTCTCTATCCTAGTTTCTCCTATACAGCAAAGGCACTAAAAATGATGCAAACCAGCATGCTCCTCTGCCTTAACATTGCCCCAACAGGTAGGAATTGTTTTTCTTATTAATATTTAAACAAGCTGATTTTCTGTAAGACTAAACAAATTGTTTCTATGTGGGATCAAGTCTTATTTTCCAAACATTAAGGCAAAAAGCAAAATATAACAATTCTCTGAACTATAATCACTTATCTTCCTAAAACTCAGAGGGCAATGCAAGTGTTAAACTTTATACTATTCGAAAAAAAATTTTAAGTCAAATTCATTCAGAAAACAGCTATAGAGACCAAATGACTGTAAATAATGAAACTGATTTGCATGCAGATTAATCATACTTATGAAAAGTATAGGAAGGCATTTAAGTATGGAGTAACAGAAAATGAATGCTGAAGAAAAAGTAGGATTCTTATATTAATTTCCATAGTAGCATTCAGACTGCTCTAATATTTCAATCTTCCTAGAAGAATGTAACTCCTTAAAAGGACAGGAGCTATTTCATTTTCTTGTCTTTGTATCCCCTGTACCCTTCACTAATAAATGTTTATTTAATGAGTTGAATGGAGACAAGTTTAAAAATAAATCAGTATGACTCTAGAAAAAGATGGCAAACCAATGGTTACATTTAGAGAAACTTTTAATAAAGAAAAAAAACCCCAACATTTAACTAGCTACTTAAAAAAAAAGAAATAATCCATTTACTAGAATTCACCAAAAACATAATGGTCAGGTCTTGAGGAAAATAAAAGCCCTAGGTATTTCCAGAAAAAATAAGCCACTCTAAATCAAGAAGTGATATAATGTACTGATAATAAACATGTTGGTTCTTAAGGTCTCGTAATGAAATCACAAAGCTATACTTGCATTTCTGCAATCGCTTAGACTGTATTTTTTCTTCAAATAAAATTGAATTATTTCCTAGTTCATCTGAATGCCAGATTTTCCCAACTGTTCATGACTGATTCTTATTCGGTCACCTGTCCATGTTTTTTGCCTAACCTATTTTCATTTGTTTATACCAACGAAGTCTTGGAAGAGTGAACTATTAAGGCATCTATGCTTAGAATTATTCAATAGTTTCTTCCAACTTTTCCCCCATTTCCAATCTAATTTTATTACATGTATGACCACCAAATTCTAGGATAAATTCTAACATTAACAAATACAATATTGGGAAATAACACGTGAAGAATAAGTTTACAAGGCAGAAGATTAGAATTTATCATGTAATATATCCTATAAATGTCCTTTTCTGGAAGGTGACTTCTCCTGGGTCAAGCCTAAATACTTATTCATTTCTTCGAATTTGCAGCAAAAGCGTTTGATCTGAGGATCTATCAATTAAGAATTAGACTGACATGAAGTCCTTCAACATGCCATCTGTTGGCAGTTAGTCAACTTTTGTTTGCCAAAGACCCAGACCACACCAAAAAGCTACCATTCCAGAGCTGTCATTCATTTTCTGAAGTTGAATTTGGGAAGACCAAATGGGGGAAATGAAACAAAATAAAATACTTGTATTTTAAGGTTTTAAAACTTCTCCACTATTCCAAATGCTATAAATGACTCTGACTTTCTTTCCAAATTAAACTGCCCCAGATTTGCTGTTAATTATGAAATGCCAGTAGCTAAAATTCTGTCGGTAGCTAAAATTAAAACAAGTTAAAATTCAAAGTCATTAATTACCATTTACAGACGATCCTGGTATCATCAGATAAACAATAACTAAGTCTTTACCAGTTCAATGTGGGCATTATCTTACTATCCATTTTAGGGTCATCACATATATGGAAAAGCATATTGAAAACATTTCTAAATATTTGGTCCAGTACACTATACTAAACCAACTTCGATGTCTGGCCTTATTCGAGAGAAAGCTTAGTCACTACTAGCATCTTTATGCAGATAGGAACTACTGGGCTTACTTCCCTTCACCATGTAACTTTTGTAATTTCCTTTGTGGCAGGCCTGGGCAGTATGGGGCAGCTTGGCTACGTTTTCGGGTATGTAGCTAATAAAATGAAGATTAAGTCTGGTTAACTGATCGATCTCTTCTAGATAAGAGTTTCCTTTAGGTCAAAATACAATTTAAAACTCGGTAAAGTTTCCTTTTGACAAAAAGCAAAAAGACTGGGGGGTGGGGGGAGGGATCAATCCCTTTCTGATCACTTTGCAATTTCTCCTCTAAAAAAAAAAATCTGGCAGCCAGATTCCGAAAACAAAAAAACAAAATCCAGTCCGTTCTTTTATAGCCACTTTGAATAAATGGCCAACAACATCACACTCGTTGGTCGAACCAAAAAGTGTAGGGGTCGGGGTGGTGGTCTTAGAAGGGACAGACTCCCATTCGAGCCGGAATGTTAATTTCCAGCCCCTCCCCCAATCCCAGAACCCACAAGAAAAGTGACAGGCACAGTTTGCAAAGGGGACCAACAAGTAGCTGGAATCGTGCGCGCAACTCCCAGCCCCTGGACTTTGGGGCGCAGGGGAAGCAGATGGGGGGGGGCAGGATCCCGAGGTGCGCGCCGGGAAGGACGTGGGGTGGGTAAGGAGAGGCCGGGGTGGGGGTGGGGGTTGCAGCGCCCCTCGCCCTGCACCCCGGCCTCCCCCCACAGCCCGCGCCCGCGCCGGGAGGGGTCGGGCCGGGCCAGACCGGACCGGGCAGGGCAGCGCAGACACTCACCGCGACGATGACGGTGTCCTCGCCCTGGAACTTGGCGACGTACTTGTCGCCCCGGGCCATCTCGGCCTCGTTGAGGGGCCTGAAGCGGCACATCACCTTGATGTTGCACTCGGCCGGGTCCGCCATCTTCCTCGCGGCAGGGGCCCGAGGCCCGGAGCCCCTCCCCGCCGCTCAGCCTCGGCGCCCGGGAGAGCGGGGACCGCGCGCAGGGGCTGCGCTCCGCCGAGAGTCGCTCCGCTCCTCGCAGCGCGCCGGGCCGGGCCGGGCTCCCCTGGGGCGGGGGCGGCCGGGAAGAGCGACTCCAACCTCCGGCGCCGGCGCCGGCAGCCGCCTCGGCCCCCTCCCGCCTCACTTCCGATTCAATATGGCGGCCATGGAGGCGGCGGCGGCGGCGGCGGCGACGACCGGCAAAGCGTCCGGCGTGTCCGGCGGCGTCCCCGCCCCTGGCCGAGATGAAGAGAAGCTCCTCGAAGTTGGGAGCGTGGCCTCCTGCCGGGGCCGAGAACTACAGGCAGGGCTGGGCTCAGCCGGGCCAGCTCCGCTCTGCTCCGCTTCGCTCGCCCACCCGCCCGGCTCTGGGACTGCTCGCCCGCCCCGACCCGGCCCGGCCCGTCTCCAGTGCGCAGCCGCCCCACTCTGGGCGGCGGTGAGCCCGGGAAGCGAGGGAGGGAGTGAGGCGGAGCCAGGGCGCAGGCGTAGAGAGGCCTCCCTCCTTCCTCTGCTCCCTCCACCTCCTCTGCTCCCTCCACCTCCTCTCCTCCCCAACTCCGCCGGCAACTCCTAGACACTTTTCTTCTTGTCGGGCTGCATAGATGGCCCAACCGAACTTATTTTTTATCGCTAATAGCCTACTTTTTATGACTCAACTGAACTTTTAAATTTTGTATTAATGTTTTTTACTAATAACTCCTTTTTTTATGACAACTGAACTCTTAGAATTTGATTTTAATTTTTTACCAATAACACCTTCTTTATCAAACTGAACTTTTAACTTTTATGACAACTGAACTTTTAGAACTTGACTTTTATTTATTTATTCATTCGCTCATTTGTTCATTCATTCATTCATTTTTTTGCCAATAACATCTTATTTTTTTTTTTAATTTAAGAAGTAAAATAGATAGGGTAGTGGATAGAGTGCCAAACTTGCACTCAGGAAGACCTGAGTTCAAAGCTTAACTGAGCCATTTGTTAGCTGTGTGATCCTGGACAAGTCACTTAACTTCTTTTTTGGGTGGGTCGATGAGGGTTAAGTGACTTGCCCAAGGTCACACAGCTAGTAAGTGTCAAGTGTCTGAGGCTGGATTTGAACTCAGGTCCTCCTGAATCCAGGGCCAGTGCTTTATCCACTGCACCACCTAGCTGCCCCCTCACTCAACTTCTTTCAAGCCTCAGTGGCTTCATTTGTAGAATGGAGAATATAATAACACCTACCTCTCAGGGTTGTTGTGAGGATCAAATGAGAACAAATATCAATCAAGAAGCATTTATGAAGCACTTACTGCGTACTAGGTACTGTGCTAAGGCTGGGGATACAAAAAGAGGCAATCCCTGCTCTCAAGGGAGGAGCAACAGATAAAGGGAGAGAAGGCACTGCAATTAAGATGTGTCCAAGAAGGCTTCCTCCCTGTAGGAGATGAGATTGTAGTTACAACTTAAGGAGATGAAAAGAGAGAGAGCACTTCAGGCATGGGGGATAGCCAGAGAGAATGCCCAGAGCCAAGAGATGGAGTGTCTTGTTTGTGGAACAGCCAGACGTCCAGCGTCACTGGATGGAAGGGTATGTAGTGGGAAGTGAGGCGTCAGAAGACTGGAAAAGGTCAGAGAGGCCTAGATTATGAGGGGCTTTGAATGCCAACCAGAGCATTTTCTAGATAAATGAAAACCGCAGGACAAAGAGGAGAAAGAGTAAATTATCGAGAGTTCAGAGCATTTTATATTTGCTTCTGAAAGCAATAGGAAGCCAGTGGAGTTTATTGAGTAGAGAGGTGACATAATGGGAAAGGGGATTGGAGTGGGCTGAGACTTGAGGCAGGCAGACTCACCAGTGGGTTATTGCAGTAATCCAGGTGTGAGGTGATGAGGGCCTGCACCAGGAGGTCGCTGTGTTAAAGGAGAGGAGGCATATTTGAGAGATGTTACAAGGTGGAAGGGACAGACCTTGGCAACAGCTTGGATATGTGGGGTGAGAGATAGTGAGGTGTCCTGGATGACTCCGAGGCTGTGAGCCTGAGAGCCAGAGGATGGATGGTCTTGCCCCCTATCCGGAACGTAGAAAGCAGGGGAGGGTTTAGGAGGGAGAAGATGAGTTCTGTTTTGAACGTGTTGAATTTCATATGTTGGTTGGATGTGTTCAGTATGGTTTGAGCTATCTGAAAGGCAGGTGGAGATTTAAGATTGGAGGTCAGCAGAGAAATTGGGGCAGAACAGGTAGATTTGAGAATCAGCATAGAGATTGTAATTAAAGGAGCAGTCAGAGAAGTAGGAGGAGAACCAGGAGAGATGGTTTCCAAAAACCTAGAGAGAAGAGAGTATCAAGGAAGAGGGAGTGATCATTGGTGTCAGAGGCTGCAGAGGCAGAGAGAATGGGGGCTGAGAAAAGGCCACTAAGGTTTGGCAACCAGGAGGTCATTAATAACTTTGGAGAGAGCAGTTTCAGTGGCATGATAAGGTTGGAAGCCAGGTTGTAAGGGGCTAAGGAGGAAGTGACAGGAGAGAAATTAGAGGCACCTGTTGCTCATGGCCTTTTTAAGGAGTTTAGCCTCAAAGATGGGAAAAGATAGGGATGAAAAAAATCAACTGAGTTTTTTCAAGATGAAGGAGATATGGGCATGTTTGTAGGCAGTAGGGAATGAGCTGGGAGAAACTGAAAATAAGTGACAGAGTGGGGATGACAGAGGGCCTGTTAGAGGAAACAGGAAGGAATAAAATCTCTTGAACAAATAGAGGGGTTGGTGAGGCCACTTCATCATGTGAGACAGGAGTGAAGGAGGACGTAGTGGCAGAAGGCATTTGAATAGTAGGAGATGAGAAAGGGGAAAGAGGGAGCTCATGGTAAATGGTCTCAATTTTTTCTATAAAATATGAGGCAAGGTTCTCATCTGAGACAAGGAGGGAGAACTGTGGGATGCTTGAAGAGGGATAAAAAGGATTTGGAACGGCTGCTGTGAAGAGTGGAATCGTGAGTTAATGGAGGGGGGGGACGGTTATGGGGGATTGCCCAGCAGCAGTGAGGACCCAGTGAGATTGTGTGACATAAATTTATGGTGAACCCAGACTAGTTGTGTGGTTTTCTCCATCTTCATTCATCAGCATGTACGTAGGAGTGAAGGTGATGAATGGTAGGAATCACCCAAAGCAAATCTTAAAGCCCTACATAAATGTTTATTATTATTAGTGGGGGGAGCGGCAGGTCGTAAGAAAGCTCTTTGTTGGACCCACCGTCATTCATTCCCTTCTGGTAGTTGACCCAGTCACATAACTTTCTGTTTAGGGACCATGTCCAGCTAACATCACTTTTTTATAGTTTGTTTAAATCAAAGACAGTACAAAAGAATGCTTTCATTCCGGCCACTGAGAGGAAGAACTGAGGAGTCCCTTTATCAGGTTGGACTTTCCAGAGCAGAGAAAAGATTGGAGGTTTTGTGGCTCTGTGTTTCAGTCCTCGGGGAAAGTGTCTGAAAAAGCACAGTCTGGGGATGACCGAAGACAAAAAGGAGGCACATACCTACTGCAGTAAAATGAAGGTGATTGGTGATTGCCAAAGAAATGTAGATGAAAGAAAAAAGGAGATGAGTTAGCACCAATAATAACTACCATTTATGGATCTCACACACTTGAACTTCACAATAACAACTCTGAGTTAGGTGCTATAGGTTTAATTCCCACTGAACAGATAAAGTTACAGGGTCAGAAGGATTAAGTAATTTACCCATATTGCATAATTAGTTGTTGCTGTTTGTCCTTAGTTCTGGAAGAGGACCATGACATCGGGAAGTGGTATCATGAATTGCAGTGAATTGGATTTAAGAGAAGTAGGACTGTGCAAAGTCACCAATTTCATTCTCTCCTTCAGAGACATCTGGGTCCAGTAGCAAGATATACATCAGGATGACTGGAGTTGGCCCCAGATGTTTGAGGCAATTGGGGTTAAGTGACTTGCCTAGGGTCACACAGCTACTAAGTGTCTCTGGTGAGATTTGAATTCAGATTCTCCCAACTTTAAGGCTAGTGCTCTATCCACTGTGCCACCTGGCTGCCCATATAATTAATAAAGAAAATCAGAGCCAAGATTTAAACCCAGGTTTTCTTGATGCCCTCTGGTCATTAGGCCACACTATGGAATAATAAATTTATGGAATGCTCTTTTTCAAGCAGACTATGGGCAGAAAGTAAGATCAGTTTTTAAAAATTTTTCACTAAATTAATATAACAGCTGTGACATGGTGGTGTGGGAGAGAGTTGGCCTTGAAGTCAGGAAGACCTTGGTAGAAATGCCGCCTCTGACACATCTGGCTGTATAAAGCAGTTCAAAATCCCATCACCTGCTAGTGCCTCAGGCAACATTCTGAGACTCTTAAATTACCCAGAAGGCCATGATCTGTCCTGATAGAAGATGTTACTCACCAGGAGCTCCCTATATAGATGAAGTTATATCATAGGTAGAATTCAAAAGAAAAAAAAAAAGAGGGCCAACTACTCAACATCAAAAATGTATTTTTAATCAGCTGCATTTCTGAATACATCCTTCCCTGTCCCCTGCCCACAGAGCCATCCCTCTTAACAAAAGATTTTTAAAAAGTGAGGGACAAAACCAGTTCAGCAAAACTAAGCAACACATCCCCCTAGTATGACAACAGAAGCACTGTTCCACACCCATAGCCTTCAAAGTCTAAAAGGAGAGAGAGGTAAATTTTCTCCTCTCATTTTTTCCAGGCCAGATTTGGTTATTTTAATTATACAGCATTGTTCCCTTTTGGTTTTGGTTCTTGTAATTTACATGGTTGTAGTCACTGGGTAAATTGTTTCCCTGGTTCTTCTGCCCTCCTTCTTAGAAATCTTCTCAGGTTTCTCTATTACCCTTCATATTCAAAGTTTCTTACAGCATTTTGTTCATATGTCAAAGGATGTTTATGAACTCAGAGGGGCAGAGTGATGTAAGAGTTTGAGTGCTGACTTGAAAGCAGGAGAGCTGGTTTTAAATTCCATTTCAGGTAAGTAGGAGAATCGTCCCTGCTGGGCAATTCACTTATCCTCTCATAGCCTCTGTTTCCTCTTTTTTAAAATAAAGATGATAACATTTACTAAATACCTCATGTTCTTGTGAAAAAAGTGCTTTAAAGAAAGACTTCAGGGGCAGCTAGGTGGCTCAGTGGATAAAGTACCGGCCCTGGATTCAGGAGTACCTGAGTTCAAATCCAGCCTCAGACACTTGATACTTACTAGCTGTGTGACCCTGGGCAAGTCACTTAACCCCCATTGCCCTGCAAAAAAAAACAAAAAACAAAAAAACAAGAAAGACTTCATGCATGAGACTTCCTGTATGGATCCAAGATGGCAGAGGAAAGGCAGTGACTCCTCAGAGCTCTCCCCCAAATCCCTCCAAATCCCTTCAAATAGTGCCATAAGACGTTCCTGGAGCAGTAGAATCTACAAAAGGATGGGGTGAGATCATTTTCCAACCAAAGACCGCTTGGAAGGTTGGCAGGAAAGGTCTTTTGTACCAGGGTGAGAGTGGAGTTCAGATCCAGGCCACATCACACAGACCCAGTCCCAACCCCAGAGAATCAGGCTTCCAGGGTCTTTAAATCAGTGGAGGCAGTGGCTACTTCTAGAACTCAACTCATGAACCAGTGAGGAGGTTGAGTGGTTGGCCAGGGGTAGACTGCAGGGGTCTCTGCTGGTGCTGAAGTGGAACTCTGTTGTGTTGCCCATGCTCAGAATCAGGAAGAAGTCTTGAGTGCTGGCCCAGGTTGGGGAGAGGTGCAGGTATACCAGATATCGCAACCACAGTGAAACAGAATTCTGTTCCCAGGTTAAAAAGCAAGCAGGCCTGTGGTTACTTACAGACCAGAGCACAGGCTAGGGGAGTGTAGAACATGCCTCTCCTTAAATCATACCACCTTGGACCCTCTGAAGCTTGGGAAAGTACATCCTGAAAGCAGTGCCCCACTTTAAGAAGGAGTTAAAAGTCAAGAAATAGGCTAGGAAAACGAGCAGACAGAAAAAACTGTGGACAATAGAAAGCTTCTTTGGTGACAAGGAAGATCAAAATACACCCTAAGAAGAAGTTAACAAAGTCAAAGCTCCTACATCCAAAGCTTCTAAGAAAAATATGAATTGGTTTCAGGCCATGGAAGTGCTCAAAAAGGACTTTGAAGAGAAGGTAAGAGAGATAGAGGTAAAAATAGAAAAAGAAATGAGAGTAATTCAGGAGGGTCATGAAAAAAAAGTCAACAGCTTGAAAAGCCAAATAGAAAAGGAGATACAAAAGTTCTCTGAAGAAAATAATTTGCTTAAGAATTAGGATAGAACACAACCAAATGAATGAAAAAAATAGAGGGCAATATGAAATATCTCCTTGGAAAAACAGCTGACCTGGAAAATAGATCCAGAAGAGATAATTTGAAAATTATTGGACTACCTGAAAGCCATGATCCAAAAAAGAGTTTAGACATAATTGTCCAAGGAATTGTCAGGGAAAATTGCCCTGATATTTTAGAAGCAGAATGTAAAATAGAAAATGAAAGAATCTACCCATCACCTCCTGAAAGAGATCCCCAAAATGAAAACTTCCAGGAAAATTCCAGAACTCCCAGGTCAAGGAGAAAATATTGCAAGCCTAGAAAGAAACAATTCAAGTATGGTGGAGCCACAGGATGACACAAGATCTAGTAGATTCTATATTAAAGGATCGGAGGACTTGGAATGTGATATTCCAGAGGGAAAATGAACTGGAATTACAACCAAAAATCACTTACCTAGCAAAACTGAGTACGATCTTTCAGGGAAAAATGGAAAGTCAATGATAGAGAGGACTTTCAGGCATTCGTGATGAAAAGACCTGAGCTGAATGGAAAATTTGACTTGCAAATACAAGACTCTAGAGAAGCATAAAAAGGTAAACAGGGAAAAGAAATCATAAGGGATATTAAAATGTTAAACTGTTTACATTTCTACATGAGTAGATGATACTTATAACTCATAAGAACTTTCTCATTACTAGCTCGGATGGAGTATATTTAGACAGAGGGCTGTGAGAAAATAATGGGATTTGGCAGATGCCTAGGGGTCCCACCTGATTGATTTAGTATTGTTTGAATTGGGTGAGAATGAGAAACTGACTAAGTACCTACTTAAGGGTTAATTAGATTGTAACCACACCTGGCTGGCCCTTAAGGAGGTATTGTTCTCAGAAGCTAAAGACTTTGAACTCAACTTGAGACTACCTTCAAGTCCAGTGAACCAATGGATTTGGATGATGCCTACCAATCAGCTTGAAGAAATGTGTAAGGACAACCTCTGCTCCAGACCTATAAAAAACGTCCACACAGACCAGGCTGGAACTCTAGGCTACATAGACCTTTTTTTTTTTTAGTGAGGCAATTGGGGTTAAGTGACTTGCCCAGGGTCACACAGCTAGTAAGTGTTAAGTGTCTGAGGCCAGATTTTAACTCGGGTACTCCTGAATCTAGGGCCGGTGCTCTATCCACTGCGCCACCTAGCCGCCCCTACATAGACCTTCTCTTAACTCCACATGTCCTTTTCTTTTCTAATACCTAGTATGCTTTAATAAATGCTTAATGCCCAAAGACTGGTGCTAAAGCTTCTAATTTAAGGCGACCACACATTTAGATTTTAAACATCACAGGGCACAGGTATGAGTTTAATATGAAGGAATGGTATCTTGAAAAAAATGAAATTAAGGGGTGAGAGAGGAATGCACTGGGAGAAAGGGAAAGGGGGAGGTGGAATGGGGTAAAGTATCTTACATAAAAGAAGCAAGAAAAAGCTTATGGAGTAGAGGGGAAGATGGGGGAGGTGCAGGAGAGTGAGTGAGCCTTACTCTCATCAGAATTGGCTCAAAGAGGGAATAACACTCAATTGGGCAGAGTAATCTAACCCTGCAGGGAAGTTGGAGGGGAAGAGGATGAGGGGGGAGGGGTGAAAGATGGGAGGGCAGATTGGGGAAGGGGGCAGTCAGAAGCAAAACACTTTTGAGGAGGGATAGGGTGAAAGGAGATAGTAATTGTGAAAAAAATTTAGAAGCAGAGGCAAGAGCAATGTAAGGTGGTGGTGATGATGTCTGAGTGTGATTGATTGGCTGAATTGATCGACGGATGATGACTGGATGAAGGTGAGAATTGATTGATGAAGATTGATTGAATGGTACTTACTTTGCTGGGCTATTGTGAAGAAAATTCTTTGTCAGATATAAGGTACTATATAAATGATATCTATTACAGTTGTTGCAATAATCAACCTCTTGGGTTTATTTTAAGGAAATCTCTCTTTAAAGTACTATATAAATGTAGTTTACTATTTTAAAAAATGAGTAGTATGCTATCAGAAAAACTTGGAAAGACTTACATGAGCTGATGCAAAGTGAAATGTACTGCATACAAAATTACAGCAATATTATAAGATGATCTGCAGTGAATGACTTAGTTACTTTCAGCAGTACAATGATCCAAGGCAACTCTGAAGGACTTAAGAAAAATGCACTCTGTCAACAGAGAAAGAATTGATAGCATCTGAATACAGATTGGAGCATAATTTTTGTTAGTTCCTTTATCTGAAGTTTTGTTTTTGTCTATTTTCTTTCACAACCTGGCTAATGTGGAAATGTTTTGCAAGACTACACATGTATAACTTATATTGAATTGCTTGAGTTCTTAAGCGGGGGTGGGGAGGGAGGGAAAAAGAGAATTTGGAACATAAAGTTTTTTTTAAAATTGATGTAAAAATTTGTTTTTACATGTAATTTGGGAAAAAATAAGATTCTAAATAAAAAATTAAAAAAACAAAAACAAACAAAAAAACATGATTAAATGCCTTACAGGACTTTACTCATATCGGTTACCATCTTTCCTCACCTCCTCAAAGTAACTCCCTTCAGAATTATCCAGTTTCTGTTAGAGCTAATACTATTTCTTCAGGCTTTTACACAAAATACCTTGGAGTAGTCTTTAATTCTTCCTTCTTCTCCCATCCCAGATTTGTTAATACCCAACTTGAGAATGAAATGTAAAAAAGCTAGGGTACATCTTTATCAGAGGTCTTTGCTTTCCAAGGGGGTTATTGTCCTCTGATTGTTATGATCTCTTAGGCTGATTTCGATAGTAGTTGTTGGGGCAGCTAGGTGGTACAGTGGATAAAGCACCAGCCCTGGATTCAGGAGGACCTGAGTTCAAATGTGACCTCAGACACTTGACACTTATTAGCTGTGTGACCCTGGGCAAGTCACTTAACCCTCATTGCCCAGCCCCCCCCCCCAAAATCAGAAAAACAAAAAATATTAGATAGTAGTTGTTGGTATGCTGGAGAATATAAACCACTTCTACTTCTCTTTCCCTCCATCTCTGAAGTAGTTACAACTTAGAATCCATTTTTACATAGAAACAATATTCCAGGGGATAATATTATACTTCAGGCACACTACCTAGTTAAACATGTTTTTGTGGTCTGGCCTGAGAACCTAACCACTATTTGTAATATTGTTTCTATGGGAAAATGTGTTTGAGTTTCAAACAACTCATTTATAGGTCAACTTTTGGAATGCCATTTATTTATAAATGAATGACAATTCGTATCTAACCTGCCTCCTGCCCCTTCTCATCCTTCCTTCCTTTGAATTATCTCTAGAATTCACACCTTCTTCTCCATTTCACTTATGACAGCTCAAATAACAACTGACATCTATAGAGTGTTTTATGGTTGACGATGTCAACATTACTCACTTTACCACCATCTTATAGAGGAGGTTAAGGGACTTGTCCAAGCTCACAAAGCCCTTATGACTCCAAATCCAAGGCACTTTCCACTACCCCACAACTGCTGCTCCCCCCACTTAAGGCCTTTGACTCGGTCTTGATGAGAGGTGATGAGGGCCTTTGTCTGGCAGGTGGGGATGTCAGATGAAAGATGGGGATATAGTCTATGAAAGGAGAAATTGCAGGACTTGGTAATTGAGTGAATATGAGGATTGAGAGAGTAGAGAGTCAAGGATGACTCCTAGGTTTTGAGCCTGGACAATTGGAAGGATGGCACCTTTGACAGTAATGGGGAAATTTGGAAGAGGGTGGGAAATTAGAGGTGAAAGATGATTAGTTCAGTTTTGGCTTTAGCCAGGCCAGAATCTTCCTTATGCCCCCTATAGATAAGATTTATTCAAACTTCTGTGTCTATGCTTAGTTACCCCCACTGAGGATATTCTCCATCTTCCCCTCTGCCTATCCAAATCCTGGGGTAGCTAGGTGGCACCATAGTGGATAGAGTGCCAGGCCTGGACGTAGGAGGACTTATCTTCCTGAGTTTGAATCTGGCCTCAGATACTTACTACCTGTGTGACCTTTAGCAAATCCCTTCACCCTGTTTGCTTCAGTTTCCTCATATGTCAAATGAGGTGGAAAAGGAAATGGCAAAGCACTCCAATGTTTCTGCCAAGAAATCATGGGGTCTCAAAAGAGTTGAACACACCTGAAAAACAACTGAACAACAGCAACAAATCCAAACCCTACCCTTCTTCAGCTCTAGTCCCACTTCCTTTCTGTTTTTTGTTTGTTTGTTTGATTTTGCTGGCAATGAGGGTTAAGTAACTTGCCCAGGGTCACACGGCTAGTAAGTGTCAGGTGTCTGAGGCTGGATTTGAACTCAGGTCCTCCTGAAATCCGAGGCCAGTGCTTTATCCACTGTGCCACCTAGCTGCCCCCTCCCCCACTTCCTTTCTGAAGCCTCTTCTGAACATACTGATTTCTCTGTTACTATCTATTACATTTATAATCACAATGATTCAGTTTAATTCTTCACTGTTTCACAAGTGATCATTCTGCCTTAACTAGATTATAATCTAGAGAGAAGGAATAGTGTTTTAAATTGGTTAATTTTATTATCCTGACCAGTGCTAGACCCATAATAAAAATACTAATTTAAGGAAGTTCTGGGGACTCTCCCTAACCTTTGACTTTGGTCAAAGGATGACCATGCCCTCCACATAACATGTGCCTCTCAGGTTGAAGACTAAACTGGATGGATCATGGTTCTGAACCCTGTGTGTCAGTGCTCCTGTTGAAGCCTTCCTTTTTGCTGATGAAGCACCCCCTATCAACAGTGTCCTTTATAGTAAAGAAGGAGATACATAAATGAGAAAGTAAAAAGAAGCAGAGTTTGTTCTAACATTCATACATTTACTGTGACTTGACAGACTCCATCAGGTTTATCGAATCATTCTGCTTAGCAAGGAACATGAAGAAAGAGTCTGTGACTTGTGGGGCAGCTAGGTGGCGAAGTGGATAAAGCACCGACTGGCCCTGGATTCAGGAGGACCTGAGTTCAAATCTGACCTCAGAAACTTGGCACTTACTAGCTGTGTGATCCTGGGCAAGTCACTTAACCCCCATTGCCCCGCAAAAAAAAAAAAAAAATCAAAACAAACAAAAAAACCCCAAATGAACCCATAAGAGTCTGTGACTTATTTAAATTCTAGTTTCACTTTGTTTTGTATTGACATGACCTCCTCCCCACACTGCCCCCTGCAAACTTGTTCAGAGGTATTCCTTATGGCTAATTCATTCACTCTAACTCTACTGCTAAAGCATTGGTCCAAATTGGACATTGTGAGTATTTCTGACACATTGTCCATTTAGGGGCCCATCTAGACTGCATCTCTAATGGCTTTTAATATGAATATGGTAAGAAAGGGTGTTCAATTCCTTTCACTCTCAACTCCAAATCCAACATTACTGCAATAGCCATTTTTTTTCTAAATTAAACAAACAAAAAAGCTCCAGCACTGAATGGATTGGTTAGGAAGCAAAGGAGACAATGTCTTGAATTTTCATTTTCTAGGGATACATTCTCAAAGTACTGGTACTTCCAGCTTTCATAACTGGTAGTTAGACTAAGCTTCTCCTCAATACGTACCTTAATGATGACGAACCTTTGGGCAGGGCCTTATTGTGTCATTATTGTCCATTTCCTATTTGGTTCTATTCACTGCTGTCTTGCTGAAAGATTGGAAGTCAAACAGAAGATTATTTAGAAAGATAGCATTAAAACTTCTCTTCTTCCTTTGGAGACCTGGCAGTGTGAGAGTTGCCAAAATTGAGTTATCTCTGTGAGGTCTTGCCTTTCATTATGCTGCCTTTATTATGAAATGGTTTAAAACAGGAGACTATTTCTGGAATTAGGGAGGCAAAGTTCCTGTCATCCTAATCATAGTCATGTTTTAACAAGCCCAATCTAAAACCTTTTGCAGAAGGGGACTGCCTTAATAAGGGCAACTGTAGCCTCACCTCTGAGTTTCAGCTGCTCAGACACTTGAATAATTATTATTTACTGTGTCAAAGATGCGTGTACACTCTGTAAATGGAACTGTGGTGCTTTCCAAGATCCTTGAACTATAAATATATCATTTAAGTGTTGTATTTAAATAGTGTTGCTATTAAAACAATGTCGTAACCTCCTTATTTATTGGTGTCCAATTTAGGTGCCCAAGTGGGCACCCAAAACTTTATTCATAGCCATAGAAATGGATGGTCTATGTTTCTGAAGGTTGTCTTCATTTATGGGACATTATCAATAGGAGAGTATAAAACTGGTGCAATTAAGAGTTGGAGCTTTATGTCTGGGGTGTTATCAGATGGAAAACCTTTTTATTCATTCATGTCAACAATAGAAACAAAGCTATTAAATGCAAAAGTGACTCTTGCTGACTCATCTTCCTCATTTATTTACAATATGAAGAGAATTCTAATTTATTTGATAAGTGTGAGAAGAGTTAATAAATTAGGCCCCAAATTTTAATTTGGAGAGGGTAGGGGGTGAGTTATATAATACATTATATAGTCTAAACCAAATGGAAGATTGTCTACTCTCTTCTTTTCCTTATGTTGTGGAGACCCATCCCAAACCACTTGCTTAGGAAAGTTTAACTTCGTATAGAAATTCTCTGTATCATACATTTAGCAATATAGCTTTTGGAGAATTAAAAAAATAAACTGTGCTCAAATTTAAATGTAATTGTAAGTGATTAAATGGAACTTTAAAAAATATTGGTTTAGCAAATCAAAATGGAAATTCCACATATAGTATCTTTAATTTAAACTGGGGTAGGTTCCCTCCTCCCATTTTATTGCTAGTGTGCTGAGAATAAGCTTGTGATTTACCAGAATCAAAGTACAGTATGTGTCAAGACTTCAGAATCTACAAATCAATATGCAGAAGTAGATTAAAGAATGGTTTGCCAAATTAGACTTGATCTCAACTATCTTGCTTCCTAATGCTATTTCCCTCCCTCCCTTCTTTCCTTCTTTCCTTCCTTCCAGTACTACAAAGAAAATGCTTGGAACCTCTGTGTAAATTCTGGACTTACCTGATTATTCAGGTGTTTATATTTAGGAAGATCCTGACATTTGGTGAAATTAACGTTTTCTCAATGAGCAGGTAGATTTCAGAGAAACCTGGAAGGACTTGCATGAACTGATGATGAGTGAGATGAACAGAATCAGGAGAACATTGTACACAGTATCATCAACATTATGCGTTGATCAATTGAGATAAACTAGATTCTTCTCACCAATACAATGGTACAAGATAATTCCAAAGGACTCATGATGGAAAAGGCTCTCCAAATCCAGGAAAAAAAAAAAAAAAGGAACTGTGGAATATGGATGATGATTGGACCATACTATTTCTTTTGTTTTTTGGTGCTGCTGTTTTTCTTTTTTGAGGTTTTTCCTTTTTGCTCTGATTCTTCTCTTATAATATGACTAATGCAGAAATATGTTTAATGTGATTGTACATATATAACCTATATCAGATTACTTGTTGTCTTGGGGAGGAGGGGAGGGAGGGGAGGGAGGGAAAAAATTTGAAACTAGAAATCTTATAAAAACAAATGTTGAAAACTATCTCTACATGTAACTGGAAAATAACAAAATACTTTCATAATTTAAAAAAAAGAAAAGAGAGAAAAGAAAAAAAAGAAATTAACCTTTTCTGCAATGCCACCGTAACCCAGAACTCCTAATATAAAGTGCTTCAGGGGCGGCTAGGTGCCACAGTAGATAAAGCACCAGCTCTGGATTCAGGAGTATCTGAGTTCAAATCCGGCCTCAGACACTTGACACTTACTAGCTGTGTGACCCTGGGCAAGCCACTTAACCCTCATTGCCTCGCAAAAACAAAAACAAACAAACAAAAAAATAAAGTGCTTCATATATATTCTTACATTTAGAAGCAGAGTAATTTATTTTTCAAGAAATGTTAAAATATTTAAATTATTTCTGTGAGAAATTTAAAAAAAACATACAGAAAACAGACTTTCCAAGGGAGAACAATTGAGTAACTTGAAAGGCATAAGATATTTCTTATATACCTCACATTCATAAATGCATAAATCTAGAGCTGGGAAGGACATTAGAGTTCATCTGGTCTAACTTCCTCATCTTACAGGTTACAGAGGACACATCTGAGGGAAGGATTTCATTTCTCATATGTCATGAATAGGGGATTGGACTTGGTGTCAGTAACATATGGATTCAAATCCTCTCTCCAACACTTACTAGTTGTGTGATCCTGGGCAAGCCACTTAGCTTTCTCCATATGTAGAATGAAGGAATTGGACTTGATGGGATGTACCCACTAGTTCACATTAATTCTGAGTTGTACACAATGTGAATTATACCAATAAATATTTTTTAATAGTCAGTCTTATAATTTCAAATACATATGTCAGTTTTGGTGGAAGAAATCTATTTCTCAAAGAATGTGTCTGAAAATAAAGGACAAAAGAAATCAAATGATAAATTTTGGCACCCAAATTGGGCCTGGTTCTAAAAATAATGCTTCTGTGAAAACTAATTGTTCATTTACCCACTTCTCTTGGAGCCCCAAATCTATGATCCTAAGAATAATTATCCTTGGATGAAGTTCCCAAGACTTCAGTTCCTGTCACACTGTCTGCCTTGGGCACAGGACAACTCCAAAAGAAGGGCAACAGAAACGTAAGAGGTGAAGTGATCATCGTGGAAGCGGGCACAGGATGGACAGCAGCAATGCAGCCTGCTTCCCAGTTACCCAGAAAAAACTGGAGAGAGGTGAGAGAAAGAGAAGTCCTCCTGCTGTGATTGGGCAGAAGACAGGATGTGGCAGATGCCTGTGTGAGTGCAGAGATTCAGACATTGCACAAACTAATCTTCTCCCCCACCCTTCCATCCAGCCATACAAGAGACATTTACATGCCCTTCCCTCTCCAGAGAATGAGTCTGAGAAAGTAAATTGTTTCCCACACTCTGCATTTGGAATGAGACCCTAATCCCCAGAATCGGTGTGTATAGCTTGTTTTTCCTCTTCCTCTGCTAATTGTAGTCATCCTGGTTGTTTCACTTATTTAAATGCCTTTGTCTGTTCTGTTATCCAGGGAGCTTGAGGCAAGTGAGATAACATTTGTCATCCAAAATACCCCCACACTGGACTCAACTAGGTCCCGTGAATCAAGAGCTGAGGATAATGTGGGCTATACCGATAAAACGTTTAACACATTCAATATTTAATTTCAAATGCATATGTCAAAGATCTCAGAGATTGTCCTTATCAGAGCAGGTATTGCCTCTACCACGGCAAAATGCAACCCTTCCATACCTTAATAGACAATATTCTTAAGTTTCTGTGGCTGGAAACATTTGATCACCTAATGGCTCTGGTTTCGAGCATCACCTAAAATAGTTCTGGTTTTGAACGCCTCCACAGTGAGTTGCCCTGCAGACAACTACAATGCAGTTTGTTATTTCTGGGACTACCAAAGCAACTATGTTTATATACTTTGACGGGTTTATGAAGTTCTTTCTTTACATCAACCTTATGAGGTGGATAATAATCATAGAAAGGTAAAGCCAAGATGCGAATGCAGGTCTTCTGACTTAAAACTTAGTGATCTTTCTTGTCTATGTTACCCCGACTGACTCTTTAAAGTGAAACCTTTTTGGTTTGTAGAATCTATCAAGGCTTGGGCTCCACTGCTAGTCTTCAAGAACCCAGAGTCAGAGCTGCAGCAGCAATGAGTTTTTGAGAACAGAATATTTGTGGGGGTTCTTTTTAGTTATCACTGGCAAATGGGGATAACAACTGACTTTTATATAGCACTCAAAAGTTTGCAAAGCCGTGCAAAATACACATTATTAGATAGGTAGGTAGCACAACGGACAGAGGTCTAATGCAGGAATCAGGAAGACCTGAATTCAAATCCAGCCTCAGACACTCAACTAGCTGGGTGACTGGGCAAGGCATGTACCCTCTGTCTTCCTCAGTTTCCTCATTTGTAAAATGGGGATAATAATAGTACCAACCTCCCAGGGTTGTTGTGAGGATAAAATGAGATAATATTTATAAAGCACTTCGCAAACCTGAAAGACCTATGAATCTTGTTTTAAAAAATTATTATTTCATGTAAGTTTCACAACAGCCATGTGAAGTAGGTACCATAGGTATTATTATAAAATGAGATAACATGTAAAGTGCTTTGCAGACCTTAAAGTGGGACAGCAATTGTACTAGTGTCCCTATTTCACAGTGGGGAAACTGAGGCACAGAAAGGTTCAATTATTTCCCCTGCATCAGGATGACTTTGGCTACAACCCACTGTGATGCTCTTTCTCTAAGAAGGATGAAATAAAGATGGAGTAAATATGAGCTTTAAATGTGTCACTGTTTATTCAGTGGAAAACTCACCTTTTTCTAATAATTTGGAGTTAAGGTTTTTTTTTTTAAACTAAAAGGCCCAGAGTTTAAGCTCAGGCACTTATCAGCATATGACCTTTGGTGAGCTCCATCTGCAAACTTGGGACAATAATACTTGCCCGAAACCATCGACTTCACAGGGTAATGGGAAGGAAAATGCTCTGTACACATTTGAAGCATATAAATGTGAGTTGGGTGTGTGATAATGCAGTGAGTGAGTGAAGGCAATTGCTTTAAGGTCCCAAGACTACCAGCCCTTAAAATATTAACAATGAATGCACTCCAAAGGAGGTGAATCATTAGTACCCCAGGGAACCTGTAAGAGAGCCACTTTTTCACTGAAGAATTCTTTTAGAGCTTTTTAAGTGTTGGAAACATGAGTTTTAAGAATGCAGATGTGGATTTCAAAGTAAACACCCACTTCTACCCCTCCTTCTTAGTAAAGTTATGAGGTAATGTTGAAACTTTGTTTCTGAAAAAACAAACAGCAAAATTTTCCTGCCAGATAAAAAACTATGTTCCCAAGAAAGCAAAGGAATAATAATAATAATAATAATTAGGATTTATTCAGTGCCTGTTATGTGCCTGGCACTATGCTTAGTGCTTTATAATTATTATCTCATTTATGCCTCATAGACTGTGGGAGGTAGGTACTGTTATTATCCCCATTTTATGGAGGAGGAAAGTGAGGCAAACAGAGGTTAAGTAACTTGCCTAGAGTCACATAGCTAGGAAGTATCCTTCTTGACTCCAGGTTCAGTCTTCTATCCACTGCGCCACCAAAATAAAATCATTACACAAAGTGGTGTGAACCAGTGACCATTGAAATGTTTGCTTGGTTTTGTTTGTTTGTTTGTTTGTTTGTTTGTTTTATGGGGGAATCATAGCTTTAGTGTGAGAAGGAACATTAGAAGTCATTAGGTTCCACCCCTCCTTCTAGAATGGAAAAAACAAACAACAGAAGCTAGAGCAGTAAAGACTTGCAGTAAATGGCAGAGCCAAATTTGAACCCAGGTCCCCTGAATCCAAATTCAATCCTCTTTCCACGGTGCTAGACCTTGATTTGTAATTCTGTTTTAAGAACTTAAAATAAATAATAGGCTAATCCTCAGAAGACAACGTAAACTATACTGAAAATGAAACAAAGCCAAAAATATGATGACAAAAGCTTATCTGGGTGGGATTGAATTACTTGTTAAATACAGGATTCTATCCTGATCAATTTTATTTTTTATTTTTAAGCAGTATTTTTTCCAATTACATATAAAGACAATTTTTAAACATTCATTTCAAGAATTTTTTGAGTTTCAAATTGTCTCTCTTCTCTCCCCACTCCTAAATAATGTAAGAATTTTAAATAGATTATATATGTGCAATCATGTAAAACATATCTCTATATTAGTCATGTTGTGAAAGAAGAAACAGAACAAAAGGAAAACACCACAAAAAAGATAAAGAAAGTGAAAATAGTATGCTTTGATCTGCATTTAAACAATCAGTTCTTTCTCTGGATGTGAATTAGCATTTTCCACCATGAATCCTTTGGAATTGCCTGGGATCATTGCATTGCTGAGGAAAGCTGTTGATCATTGCAGAGTGTTGCTATTACTGTGTACAATGTTTTCCTGGTTTTGCTCACTTCACTTTGCATCAGTTCATGTTAGTCTTTCCAGATTTTTCTGAAATCTGACTGTTTATCATTTCTTATAGCACAATAATAAAGAAGGCTTCTAGCAGAAGGAGGAATTTTAGCTGAAACCTGAAGGAAGCCAGAGTAGCTAAGTTAGTGATTTAGCCAATATTATACAATGACTTAATGGTTAGTGTCAAGAAAGAAAGGAGTTTGGAAGAGGAAGTTGAAGGCAGAAAGAGCAGAAGTGTCCAAAACTATTCATCGCAGGGGTGGGGGGGGGGCCCTCCCCATACTGTGAAGTACCAGGGCCTGCTGGTAAATGACTTTCTCTTAAACAGATTTAAAGACAACATAAGTCTTTTTAAAATACTATTTACCCACGCACAATCAATCTGACATATTAAAACACACTTTTTGTTCAGATGGCTTCTCTGATTCCAGTTAAGATTTCAATGGTCATTGATGCTTTTCTTCCATAGGACCCTCATAAGATCTCTCTATTTGACACTATGATGTCTAGTGAGGCCTGAGCTCCGAATGAAAGTTCTTATGCATTTCATCCATAAAACACATTTGTATGGATTCTCTGATGTTGAATAATGGTTGAATTCACAGGGAAAGCTGTCCTTCTCTTGTCACATTCATGGAATTTCTTTCTCTCCAGCCTGGACTGACTCGATGACATTGAATGAGACCTGCTCAACCACTGAAATCTTTCCCATTTTTATTACATTTATAGGATTTACCTCCAGCCTGGGCTCTTTCATGTCCAGTGAGGTATAAATGCTGAATGAAGGTCATTTCATTTTCAGTATATTAACAAGGTTTCAGGGGGCAGCTAGGTGGCACAGTGGATAGAGCACTGGCCCTGGACTCAGGAGGACCTGAGTTCAAATCCAGCCTCAGACACTTGACACTTACTAGCTGTGTGACCCTGGGCAAGTCACTTAACCCCAATTGTCTCACCAAAAAAAAAAATATATTAACATGGTTTCTACTCTATGTGAGTTCACTTATACTTATTAGGGTCTGAGTTTTGTCTGAAACCTTTCTCACATTGATCACGTTTATATTCTCTTCCCCTTGTGCCCAAGGTTTCTGGGTTGTCTTTCTAATCTTTTCTCAGATTCAAACAGGAAATGCAGGACCCCAGGAAATGGACATGCTAAGTCTGCCAAATATATCCCCAACTGATTCCATGTCTTCAGAAATTTTCTCTTTTTCAATTGACTCCATACCTTTAGTACCTGTCTCAGCATTACTCTTGGAATGGGTGGAGCTTTCAAGTTTTTCATTTCAGTTAGGTCTTCCTGAGATTCAGATGAATACTTGTGACAGCTGTTATCCTGGATGCCATCGATCTCTTCCAAGATCACTTCCTGTTCACACACATGGGCTGGGACCAAATCCTCTAGTACAGCCACTGTCTCCCCTTTCCTCTCTTGGTGGAGATCCTGTACCCCGCTCTTTAGATCCTTGGACACAATAGCCAAGAACTGTTCTAATAACAAGAGTTCCAACATATGTTCCTTGGTGGACATCTCTGGCCTATAGCCACTGATGGAAAAGTTTACAGAGTTGAGTTAGAGCTTGCTTTGTGAGGCCTAAGCGTTTCCTGACATCAGAGCTGTCTCAAATGCTAATGAAAAACATCCCCAGTACTGGGATTGTTTCTTTTTTAAATTTTTTTAAAATTTTATTTTTTTGCAGGGCATTGGGGGTTAAGTGACTTGCACAGGGTCACACAGCTAGTAAGTGTCAAGTGTCTGAGGTCAAATTTGAACTCAGGTACTCCTGAATCCAGGGCCGGTGCTTTATCCACTGCCACCTAGCTGCCCCAGGGGTTGTTTCTTTGTAAGACAAATTCTAATCCCTAGTAATAGTCTTCAACATTCATTAAAAGACATTCCTCTTAGGGGCAAGTGACCCTGGGCAAGTCACTTAACCCCAATTGCCTCACACACAAAAAAATTAGTTTACTTGAGTCTGAACTTGTGACGAAACTTTCCTAGAAAATACTCTTAAATACTCAAACAGATCTGTAACCTCATAGATTCAGGAGTTGCCTTGAAAGGTGCTCATTGCAACCTGTCCATTTTTGCCCTCCCTGTGCTACTTCTCTCCCCTTTCCCCACAGGGATCCACCCGGTACTGGAGCCCTTTCTTGCTTTATCCTGACATTGAGACTTTTCTTCATGGTGCATTACTCCGGTTGTCCACCGGTCATCCCTTGCTCTCACCACATGACCTTCCCGGCTACTATTTCTGTCTTACAATTCTTTGATGACATCCTTTGCTTCTGTCTTTGTTGGTGATAGGTTGCAGCCTGCTCACATCTACCATGTCTTTCCATTGCCCTCTGTGTCATGCTCGCTGTTAGATCTTCACAGGAAATGGTGTTCCAAGTATTATTGCTATACAGCAACACTGATAAAAAAAAGTTTGTACTGGAAAGATTGGCCTTTCCCCTGATGGGAAGATTGGGAATTGTGCAATGTTTTCAAAACAATCTAGCCCCTTCTCTTCCTCCTCAACGACTTTGGTCCAGCTGTTTTGATAGAGAATATCGGTGTTTAAAAGTGCACTTGATAGACATATGGAGACTTACTTACCCATACAAACTTGTATTTATCCATATTTATATATAAATGTGTGCATATGTGCATATTTTATTTTATTTTATTTTTGTTATTTTTTGCAGGGCCATGAGGGTTAAGTGACTTGCCCAGGGTCACACAGTTAGTTAGTGTCAAATGTCTGAGCTTGGATTTGAACTCAGGTCCTCCTGAATCCAGGGCCAGCACTTTACCCACCACGACACCTAGCTGCCCCCTGTGCATTTATTTTAAAAGCAAGGTCAAAGCTTGGTTTTGACTGATAGCAATAGCTAAGCTCTCTACTTTTTGACATTAGGTTTTTACTATTGTATTATAATTCAGTTACATTATAGTATATTATTAAGTATAATTATAGCATATTATTAGTCTGGTATTTATAGTGTTATCATGTAGGCATGGAACAATGCAGTGAAATGTTGGGTTCCAGTGCCTTCCTTTCTCGTGCCTGTGGCCTTGGACATACCATTCCTTTGAAGTATCAAAATGGAATTCCATTCCTTCAAACCAAATTCTTCCTTTCCATGTTTCAAGGTCCATGCTATCTTAGAAATTTTATCTAATGAATCCCACCTATCCCTCAAGCCACAAACATACTCTTTGACCAACGGGTTCCCCACTAACACGAGCATAATTATTATATTTACCTTCTCATACTTACATGGACCTTAATTTATCCATTGTGTCTCCACTATTAGACTGGGAGTTTTTTGAAAGTAGAGAAATCTTCAAACCCTGGAAACATAACTTACTATTTGCATGTCTGTGGGCACACCTCTTTACTTTTCTAGGCACATTTCCCCCTCTGTAAGTGGGGATGAGAATCAGTTAACAAGAAGCTATTAATCACCGGATATGTGCCAGACATTGTGCAAGGCTGCAAAGTTACAAAGACAAAAGAAAAAATAATTTTTGCTCTCTGGGAGCTTACATTCTAGCAAGGGAGACAACAGGTACATTAATAATTATATATAAGATAAATAGGGCATAAGTTGGGTGACAAGAGGGCACAAGCAGCTGAAGGGATCAGAAAATGCTTTATGTTGGGGCAGTTAGGTGGCACAGTGGATAGAGCACCGGCCCTGGAGTCAGGAGGACCCGAGTTCAAATCCGGCCTCAGACACTTAACACTTACTAGCTGTGTGACCCTGGGCAAATGAGATTCTAAGAGGTGGGGATGAGGAAAGAGTACAACCCAAGCATGAGAGACAGACACTGCAAAGGCATGGAATTGGTGGGTGACATGTTTAAGGCATAGCAGGAAGGCCAATTTAGTTGGATTATAACATCTTAGGAGGGTGCTCTAATGAAGTTGGGATCAGGTGGGAAAGACTCTCAAAGCCAGAGAAGATCATCTTTGATCCTAGAGGCAGTGATGAGCTGTTGGAGTTTATTAAGTAGGGAAGCAACATGTACCTCAGATCAGATCTGTGCTTTAGGAAATCATTTTGGCAGCTCTGCCAAGGATAGATTGAACAGGGGAGATCTTTGAGGCAGAGAGACTAATTAGATGGCTGTCGCAACCTTCCCTAGGAGAGCTAATGGGAGCCTCAACTGGACTGCTGATTGTGAGTGGAGAAGGGATGGATGTGAGAGATGTTGTGGGGGTGAAGCAACAAGACTTGGAAACCTATGGGCTATAGGGTTGAGGGAGCATGAGGGTTAGACTATGTATCCTCCAATGTCCCTTCAGGCTGAGATTCTATGATGACTGGGTCTTAATGGATGGCTAAAGGTTAACTAGCAAAAGAAAAAGGCAGGGGGCCTCCCTGATGGCTTGAATAACAGTTCATGTCAGGACAACTTTGGGTAGACCAGTTAGCTGGAGAAGAAGGTTAGGGAAGTGAATAGCTAGAGATAAGACTGGAAATTTAGGTTGTGTAGGGACCAATTTTTCATTGGGGAGTGTTAGCTAGGTGGCTCGCTGCAATATTGGGGCAAGGAAGGAGACCGACAGCCTCCCTCAAAACAGAGCAGGATTTATTTAACAAGAACGAACTTAAAAAAACACAAACAGGATCAATAGGATCAAGGGAAAGGAAATAAAATGGGGGGGGTCATAAAAACCTCAAATAACAATTCTATACAGTTGGAACTAAATTGTAGGGGGCTTTGAACACTTGGCTCCAGGTGAAGCTTTAATTCTATAAGCAAGGGGAGACTGGACATTGAGGGGGATTGAGATCCTTTTCTCCTACTCTTTTTGTTCCATCACCCCAGCTGTGGGGAGACCCTGGGCCCAAAGTTTAGCTTTAAGTCCATCTTCTCTGGGGTGCGATGACGGTAGCATAACACTTCCTTTTAGGTGGTGAGGAGCAGGGTGACTTGGGTCGAACTCACTGGTAGGGCCCCAATAACCTGTGAAACCATGAAGAAGGAGGACATGGAGGGTCAAGCTCAGCGTAGAGCTGGCACTCTAGTCTGGCTGCAAGGCATAGTTTGCAAAGGAGAGTATTACAAAAGAAGCCAGGAAAGGTTGGTGGAAGCCAGATTTCCAAGGGCCTAAATGCCAGGCTGAAGAGTTTGTATTTTATCCTAGAGGAAAGGAGATCTTCCAAAAATTGAAAGCTGGACACCTGAGGTGCCACATTCAAGGACACCTGAGGTGCCTTCATACAATAAACCATCAGGAAATCTCTAACAGGGAAACACTTTGCATTTAGAGACACTATACCTGGAAACCAGTTTTTTGTTAGCCTAATTAATGGATGATACAATATTATTACAAGAGCAAGTCTATACGAGCTATGTTATTTTCCCCCCATGGTAAAAGCTCTATTTCATGCAGAAACAAGAAAACTAACATATCTTTATGGGTTGTCATTAAAATCCTAAGTTATGACATTTATGATACAAGGTGCCTTTAAGTATAAGCACCTTATGCTTGATAATAACATCTGGCATTTGAATACATAGCACCTTATGGCTTTCAAAGCACTTTACAAACATTCTTTTATCCTCACAACTCTGGAAGGCAGATGCTATTATTATTATTATTATTATTTATTTATTCATTCACAATACTTACACAAATTTCTGTAAATGAGGTTCAATGCATTAGGCAGTAAAAGCTATAAAAATAATTGAAATAATCAGTCAGATATTTGTTGAGCATTTTCTCTTTGTCAAATACTTTTGCTTCTCTAGCCATGTCTTACCTGTTCTGTACTAGTGAAGATGGTTTTTGAACCAATAGACCCTTATAGAGTGGCTAGGTGGTTCAGTGGAGTCAAGAATACTCATCTTACTGAGCTCAAGTCTTGCCTCAGACACTTACCAGCTGTGTGACCCTGGGCAAGTCACTTAACCTAGTGTTCACCTCAGTTTCCTCATCTGTAAAATGATCTGGAGAAGGAAATGGCAAACCACTCCATTATCTATGCCAGGAAGACCCCAAATGGGGTTACAGAGAGTCAGACACGATTGAAAACAACTGTACAACAAACACAACACAGACCCTTATATTTTGTCCCTATTAAATTTCTTTTTATTCGATTTGGCCCATCATCCTAGCCACATTTTTTAATGAAAGCCTTAGGATCCATTTAGTCTGAACATTCCTGAATCCTTCGTCTTCCCATTTTTCTATGGTTCATGACTTTCAATCTTAACTTCCTGTCCTTCTGATTCTTATACTTTGGTGTCTCCTGCAGCCACTTGCCTCTGCTGCCTCCTCCATGCCCAGTGTCCCTGTCTGGAATGCTTTCTGGAGTTCCTCTTCTATTATTAACATGCACTTATCCTCCATCTCTTCCTCTCACGTCATTTCCCTCTTCAGACAAGTAAGGAAATCTGCCCCCATCCTGAAAATTGCTCATTACATGGTACCCTTTCTGGTGCTGGTGCTGGTCACCATTTCTTTCACGTCCCCATATATATTAAGTCAGCAGGAGTCAACATATTCCTTATTTCTGACTAACATGTCCATACTCTGCCACTATCACTCATTCAGCAGTACCTTCAGGAGTGTCAGCAGCCAGATCAGGTGCTTCTGTCTATTGACACCTAAGCCACTCCTTCTTTATCAAGGAATTGACAACTGGGCTCACAATCTTCCTCTTTACCCCATTCCCTGCCTTCATCCTTGGTAACTTCAATATGTATGTGTATGTCCCTCAAAAATACCTTAGCCACTCAGTTTATCGGTCTCAACCTCTATAGCTTCCTCCTTCCTTCACACTCTCTCAACCAGCCACAAGGGTTGATACTATCCCAGACTTCATCATTGTTCCAGACTGTTCCACTTCCTTGATGTTGAACTCTGAAATCACCTCCTTGGATGATCGCAATCTCTGATCTCTCCTTTTCTTCCACTTTCTCCCTTTGCTTAAAACTGTAAACTCCAATGCTGTTTTCTGTTGTCTCAATCCACCACCCCTGCTCTGATCTAATGGGGATGTCACGCAATAACACAAACTTAATACTTTGGGTCACCCAAAGGGCAATGAAAAGACACAAAGTAGGCATGAATAGACTATAACACATTAACAATGAAGAATTAATTAGAAGAAGCTGTGTAAATGATATTATTATTTTTGGAGAGATTTGTAGCCATAAAAAAGGTACACTGGTTTATATATATACACACATATATACATGTATATATATATATATATATATATATATAATATGTAGTCTAATCAAATGAGATATGTAGATATAAAAACCAGCCCACTTTGCATATATATATATACATTCATATATATTGCATATTACACATATAATTATTTTCTTATATAATATTAAAATTTACATACAGACACATGAAATTAAGAGAACAAGGGATTGATGAATAGCCTATATATTCCACTGATTTCCATTCAGTGTCAGGAAAACTAGAGAAAGAGAACTACTAGAAAGTTAAAGGTCCTTCTGTGGAGGATTTGCCAAGACTCACACACATAAGATGAAAGGAGTGTGAATGAGTTAATATCTGCATCATTAGATTCTGTAAAATCCATAAGTTAGTATATTGCCAAAGAACGAGTTGGACAAAAAAACAAAGTTCTGAGACATCTTGCCATTCTTTGCAGCACAATTAATTAACATATACTTCCAGGGAATTATATATATTTTAAGATGAACATTTATTGAATACTGAAGTATAAATGACCTTATTTTTAATTCATCAAATAAACTAAAGTAACCAATATGTAAATAAACTTAATTTTAATTAATTTTACATTTAATTTTAAATTAATTTAAAAAACCCAAATTTACTTTAAAATTTTAAACTTAAAACACAAGATATCAAAATAATTTTTGGAGTGTGCCTGCCCATGTAGTTCTTGAGCATCGATATTGTTAAACCCAAATTACTGGAATGCTTTCCATGTTGAATTCGTTAATTGGAAGGGCGATCAAGAAGTTTCAGGAAGAATGATTAAGTATTTCCTTATGGATTCGATCCAAGTAAGAGGGCTGATTCTGGTAGGCTGGGAGAACATCAAACGTTGCCTCAGTCCCTATTTAGCAAGCAGTGATTCATCACTGAGATGTACATTCTTGCTGTTCTCCTAAACGCATAGGTACTCCCAGAGTTTCAAAGTGACTGCTATAAATTCACTTTTTCTACTTCCTCCTATTATTGACACTTTGACCTTTTTATTAAAAGTGTGAGCCCAGTCAAGCATCCATGCTTCTGTGATCTTCAATAAAACAGGGGTTCTTAGCCAGGGGTCCACAGATCCCCAAGTCATCTGTGAGTAGATTTCAGGGGGTCTGCAAACTTGGATAGAAAAAAAATTACATTTTATTTTCACTAACTTTTGTAGTATTATATATTTTATACATTTTAAAGCACTACTTTGAAAAGTGGTCTATAGATTTCACTGGACCTCCAAAGGAGGGTCCATGACACAAAAATGGTAAAGAAACCTCGAGGCATAGCTACACTTCTTTGGTAGAATCAAAGAATTTGTATGAAAAGGTAGGGATGATAAGCTAAAATAAAACTGGTGGGGTTTTGTTGTTGTTGGTTTTTTTGTTTTGGTTTGTTTTGGTTTGGGGTTTTTTTTTTGGTGGGACAACGAGGGTTAAGTGACTTGCCCAGAGTCACACAGCTAGTAAGCGTCGTGTCTGAGGTCAAATTTGAACTCAGGTCCTCCTGAATCCAGGGCCAGTGCTTTATCCACTGCGCTACCTAGCTGCCCCCTCTGTTTTGCCTTTTGATGAGTTATAAAATTCAAATTTGACAAATGCACAAATTTGACAATGCACATTAATTGACTACAAAGGTCCTACAGTTGATAATTTAGCCTGCTTAATGACTGCTGTAAACCACTGCAAAGTGTTGGGTAACAAAATCATGATTTGAATATTTCTCTCCTCTGGTGAATTGAATACCTACCACTGCACTTAGGGATTATTGATCAGTTTCTTTGAATTTAAGATTTGTTCCTTTTTTGTTTAGGGTAATTTTTTTCCCATGGTGGAATTTGCTTCTGGAATTTTATGTAATAATAGCAACTGCCGGTAATGTGTCCAGTTAACAGTACAATGAAACATTGTTCTGGCAGCTAATGATTTTTCCCTATGTGGTATCAGATTCATTTCTTAAAATGGAAAAGAAAGCAGGGGCTCACAGGTGCAATAGCACCCCCACACATATTCTAACCTTTTTCAAAGGTTAGTTTGCCCAGACAATGCTGTGAGATTTTTAGTATGAATTTTAAGTACAGTTAAGTTTAAATTTTAAGTAAATGTCAGACACTTCCCTTGTCTATTGTTAAGATGATTTGCATCTTTTACAAATTCTAGCTTTAAAGTAAAATCACTGATACCAAAGTTATTTAGTTTTAACTGGACTGTATTTTTGCTACAATCAAATGGAAATCTAGCCACTAATTTGGGGATAATTCAATAATAATAATAAAGGAATCTGAGATCTTGGCTTTTCTCACTTAGATTTTTTTAGTAGGTTCTAATGATAAAAAAGATTTGGAAATGGGATGGATATTAATGAAGAGCTCAAATTAAGTAAGATATCAGGTGTAGACCCTTGTGAGAAAAAAAAGGAGGATTTTGAAAATAGGTCCTATTTAGCAAGTAGAGTAGGGTGAATTCAATATATTAAAAAAAATAAAATCCTATCCACTGAATCATCTTGGAAAATTATCACCAAACATGGCCAGAATAAAAGGAAAGCATGATTATAAATAGGGGATGACTGGGTTTTAAAAGCTCACTTCCTGATAGGATATAGTTGAGACTATCCAAGACTTCCCTTTGCTTTGCCACCAGGATATCATTTAACATTAAATGAGTGAACATCCAATGATTAGAAAACAAGAAGGGGAGGGCCCATATACTAGAAACATCACCAGCTGTTCAACCTGGGGACCAAACACTGGTGCAGGATGAGAGTCCATTATTAGCCATTGATGCAGCTTTTCTGGTCTGTGCAGTAAGGATCAAAGTCACTTAAGGGGATCCATTTTTAGAGTATCACTTAGACTTCCTACCTATCAGTCAAGTCACTGACCTTATGACTCATCAATTTGATGTAATTAATCTAAAAATCTTCTCTATGAAGTTGGTGAAGAAGGAGGTCTTTACCCGGTGCCTTAAGTAGAATCCATTCACATAATAGGTACTTATTAGGCACCTGCTGTATGCCAGGCACTGTTCCTGAGGTTAGGGGTACAAAGAAAAAAAAGGAACCATTTCCTCTTTTCACTAAGAACTGGGTTGGGGTTTTTTTTGTTGGTTTTTTGGGGTTTTTTGCAGGGCAATAAGGGTTAAGTAATTTGCCCAGGGGCACACAGCTAGTAAGTGTGAATTGTCTGAGGTCAGATTTGAACTCAGGTCCTCCTGAATCCAGGGGCCAGTGTTTTATCTACTGCACCACCTAGCTGCCCCCAAGAACTGTTTTTTACATAAAGGTTGTATAGCACTTTACATGTATCATGTCATTGGAGGTAACTGGAAAAATTCAGTATATACATGGAGAAGTAAAAATGCAAAGTAAATATACATTAATTTCAAAAGGCAGAGAGTAGGAGGCAGCTAGGTGGCACAGTGGATAAAGCACCGGCCTTGGATTCAGGAGGACCTGAGTTCAAATCCAGCCTCAGATACTTGACACTTAACTAGCTATGTGACCCTGGGCAAGTTACTTAACCCTCATTGCCCTGTAAAAAAAAAAAAAAAAAGGCAGAGAGTAGCAATGACTGAGGAGATCAGGAAAGACCTCTAAGGGGGTGACACCTGAGTATGAGAGAAAGACCAAGGCCAAGAGAAGTTTGTTCAAAATTGAACTGCACTATGGCTTATATGGAAAAATGTTTTCCATGATTTTCCATGTACAATTAATGTCCCATTTATTGCTTTCACAACAGGTAGGAGAAGGTCAAGAGGGAGAGAATTCAGAACTCAAAATTAAAAAAAATTAATGTCAAAAATAATTTTAAAAATAAAATTTAAAAAGTTAAATAATTTTAAAAAATGATCTATACTTCCACAAGGCCAAATTGAAGGGGAAAGGAGAGCAAGATAGAGAGTAGGGCTTTGGTGGATGGGGATGAGAGGGTGGGAGCGGTCCTAGGACAAGGCAGCCTATGACTTTGGATTGCAGAGATTTGGAGAGAGAAGTAGGAGGGATTTTGTTAGTCACAGGAAGGTTACTTTACTCAGACTATTTAATAACCAATATTAGTTCCACTCTAGGTCCTGAACCAGTAGTCATGGAGGGCTGAGAGGTATTACAGATTTCCTCACGCTTCCTAGTAGAAAGAAGGAGAACTATTTTACTGCCTCCCTTTCTTGGGCATCTCTATCTCCAGATGGTATTGAGCTGTTGTGCCCAACATGGGTGAGGGTGAAGGATGAAAATGTAGCTGCTGTGGAGATTTAGCACTTGAGCTACTCCTCAGCTATACTAAGATGCACCTCAGGCTTGGGTTAGAACCCATGTAGGCACCCACTTTAAACACCATGGTCATATGAGGTAAGATGGTTTAATAAATCAGAAAGTACCTGGCAAACTGTCCATGACTCCATCTCTGTGCCAGCAAATATTCTCCCTTCCCAATCAGAATATACCATGCTCCTTTTCCTCCCTCCGGTCTATAAGCCAATCCATAATACACAATTAGAGGGTAAGGTGGAGAGAAACCAAAGGGGAAATAGTGACTAAATCCCCTTCCCTTCATTCATGATCCCTGGTCCTTTGGTCTTTCCCCTTGCTTGTCATTGAGTAGGACAGCTGTTAGAAAGGGACTCTCTTTTGAGGTGGTTTTAGCTCATTGAAAAGTTGCAGCAAAAAAAAAAAAAAATCGTAGAGACACTACTAGGCCTTTCTCACCCTCCAAACCCTGCACAGACCAATCTTGATACAGACTAGATAATGAAAATGAGAAAATGGGTAACAATAGAAACAAAGATATTTTTGTTTGTTTTTTTGTTGTTGTTGGTGGTGGTTTTTTGTTGTTGTTATTTGGGAGGGGGGCAATGAGGGTTAAGTGACTTTACCAGGGTCACACAGCTAGTAAGTGTCACATGTCTGAGGCTGGATTTGAACTCAGGCCCTCCTGAATCCAGGGCTGGTGCTTTATGCACTGTACCACCTAGCTGCCCTTAACAAAGATATTTTTAAATTAAGAAACTTCAAAGAAAACTTTACTCACAGAATAAAATAATTTCTGACATTATCCCAGGGGATTTCTGTGTCCCTTGAAAGTTAGATCCTTTGTCCATTATTCTTTGGGTTCCATTAAAAAAGTCTGATTCTTAACTATTAAAAATGTTTCACCAACACTACCCCAGGAGTTGGTAGTTCCCCACCAAATGCTGTCTTTTTAAAGAACTTCCTCAAATAGGATTTAAGTCAAATCATAACTGAGCCATCCTCAGCATACTGAGTTGGACATAAACTCTTTTCGATCTAAAAGTTTCTCTCCTAAATCCTGAATGAAAGTGGCTGCAGATGTGATGACCACACTTTATTTTCACCCAGTGACGAAGGATCCTGGGAGCACAGGCAATGAAAAATTCAACGTTCTAACAGACTTGAAATAAATTCTCAATTCTCATTCAAAGGTCCAGTATCATAATAGTCATATTTCCTGATGACATTAGAGGTTGAGTGCCCTAAGCTGTTCTCTTAGTTTCTTTCATAACTTATTCAGAACGGAACACTTCCATTTTTAGAGTGAATAGCTGACTCTGATTGCAGTTTTCTGGACGTACTCCAAATATTTTGTTTCTACTGGTGGAACAAATAAACTCATCATACTTTTAGGGAACATCCATCTCACTTGGAACTCTGACAACAGATACCATTTAGTTGTATGAGTTGAGCAGGGTAGGACTCCTGTTATAAGTATTGATTGCGAAGGGTTTACTGGGTACCTCTCACAATGGTAGATTGCAATGAGGTGAGAAACCATCAGCCACATTCCCCTTGCTCAAACCAATCCCTAAATCTGGGCCCTCTAGACCAGTGGGGTCAAATTCAAATAGATATGGGAACCACTAAACTACACAAAAGGATCCCTGCTTGAAAAACCACATATTAACATTATCTGTGTCCTATTATATTTAAAAAATTTTTTGTTAAATATTTCCCAATTATATTTTAATCTGATTCTGGTTGCACTGAGGAGTATTGCCTACTGTTTGTGACCTAAACAGGCCGAGTGTCTGACTGCTCTGCTCTAGACAGGGTAAAACAAAACCGTTGTGACCTTAGTAGAGTCTCCTCCCTATCCCCACTCCCACTCCCAACCAGTCTCAGATCATCCCCAGTATAAAGTACTTCAATAAAATCAAGCCAGTTTCAAAGATGTCTCATAGACTGGACTGGGTCTAGGATGTATCAATAATGGTCTCAGGAGAGGTTGGGGTCACAAGGTAGGCTGGAATCCAGGGCCTTCCTTGATACGATAAACCTGAATTCCTGATTTGGCTCGCCCAGTTTGCCCTTGGATTCTTCAGACTACAGACGACCATGAGTCAGGCCAGACTTTCCAAGGATCCCTTAGACCACACTGAATGGATCCAAAAGGAGTCAGCTTCCAAGAAACATAACTGTATTTGGGATTTCTTCACCTTACAGCACTCCATGCCACGTTTGCTTTTATCCTTCCCTTGTTGAGAGATTTTCACTTACAAGGTTTAATCAAATGAAATAATAAACGTAAAGCACTTCACAAACCTTAAAGAGCTTTATAAATGCTAGCTGCTGTTATTATTTTTATTCTAATACTTCAATTTTTCCAGAAGATTCTTCTAGGGTATTCGAAGTCTTTAGCTAGGAGCTAGAAGAACCATTATTTCATGCCTTCACTGTCTTTTATGTTTTGTGAACATTAAATGATATCTTTAGCATTTAATTCAGTGCAGACTCCAGGCTGTGATGCTTTTGCTCATTCATTCATTAAAAATACATTCAGGGGCAGCTAGGTGGCGCAGTGGATAGAGCACTGGCCCTGGAGTCAGGAGTACCTGAGTTCAAATCCGGCCTCAGACACTTAATACTTAACTAGCTGTGTGACCCTGGGCAAGTCACTTAACCCCAATTGCCTCCCTAAAAAAAAAAAAAAATACATTCAGCACCTACTATGTGATATGGGGGGGAAATGCAAAAATAGATTACTTACATGTATAAATTTATATATGTGCACATGTGTATATATATACGTACACACATATACATGCATGTATATTTACATACACATATATTACATACCCCCACATATTCAGTACATGTCCTGAATATCTATGATATATAGCATCATGTCTATTATTTGGTAACAAGAACAGTAATCCTGTGTGTCCCTTATATCCTAAAAGGAAAGATAAGAGTATACTTTAATAACAATAATAATAGCATTAATAATAATAACTAGCCTTTACATAGCACCTACTGTGTGTCAGTCACCATGCTAAGTCCTTTATAAATATTACCTCATTTGAGCATTTTGAGGACGACTGGTGAGACCTGGAAACTCATCAGACCTTTGAGGAGCCTCCCATCAGCCACCAGAGATGGTAGCAGGAGTCAGGTCCAATGAAGCATGATCAAAGAAGCTGAAAGGCCCAACCTGGTAGATTGAACCATTAGCTCATATAACTCATCTAGTAAGAAGCCAGTACAGCTGATCAAGGGAGCAACTAGTCCCTTATTGAACCTGGTATGGACTCCAAAAACAGAGAAATACCTCCTAGAGCCAAGAGTTACAAGGCAACTCTGGGCCCCAGGTATTTTCAACATGTATACCTCATTGGCATAGTCTTTTTATGTTTGAGCACATTTCCCCAGGGAGGATGTAACTTCTGTCCTTGTTATACCTCTCAGAATATCCCTTTGTTAGAGCTCCTTGATGTTACCTGGTCGAATAATACTGAGAAGCACACTGGATGTGAAACAGAATTGGAAACTCCAGCCCTTCAAGGCTACTTAATAAAAGAGGGGTGTGTGTGTGTGTGTGTGTGTGTGTGTGTGTGTCTTGGGAGGGGGGGTGTAGTAGTTAAACACCGTCTGGGCATCCAACCTGCCAATGTGAATGGGGATTGGAAAAATAAGCCCAGAGAGGGAATCCTATATATTTTTGTGTGTGTGTGTGTGAGGCAATTGCAGTTAAGTGACTTGCCCAGGGTCACACAGCTAGTAAGTGTTAAGTGTCCGAGGCCGGATTTGAACTCAGGCACTCCTGAATCCAGGGCCGGTGCTTTATCCACTGTGCCACCTAGCCGCCCCAAATCCTATATATTTTTATCCTCTCATTCAGTAGAATATAAACTCCCTGAGTGCAGCCACTTTCATTTTTGTCTCTGTATCTACAGTATGCACTTAATGTTTGTTGATATGAATTGAATTGAATTTTTATTCTTACCATCAGTGCATCCTGTGCCACAAGATGTATGGCATTACCCTCCCAAGGACCAATTGTTTTAGGACAGTGGCTGATATTGTATCCGAGGAATATTTAACACTGATTTAACTTCTGCCTAAATGAGGCTTTTTTCAGCCTTCCTTCCAATTAGGAAAAATATTCCCACAATTTCAGAATTTTGGAGAATAACCTTTGGTATTTGATTATTTTAAGGAATTTTTTTTATTAGCCTGTAAGATTACCCTCTGGTAATATCATTTGACCAAGTGGAGAATATTTTTTGTTTTAAAGTTCTGTGCTATGGCTAGAATAGGTGGGGCCTGGCTCACACAGCACGTGCCTGTATCCTCTTGGACTGATTACTGACATTCTTGCTTCTCCAACATTCCAAAGGCCCTGCTTAGTGCATTACAGACAGTTCAAAATTCTATCACGTGTGTCTCTGCCCACACTTGTTCAGTTTTTACATCTTTGCAATAATGACCTCAGGCACTTACTAGCTGTGTGATCCTGAGCAAGTCACTTAACCCTACTTGCCAAGAAAGAAAGGAAGGGAAAAAGAAAAGAAATTTCAGGTCCAGCCCAATCCTTATATAATTTAATTTCACTCTACAGAATATCTAACTACCATAAAATGGTAGTTAAAGCCAATTTCTGTAAAGTGAATCTAATTTTCTTCACATTCCTCTCATTTTTATGCTGACGAACCTTCAATTGTTGCTTATTTCCCAATGTACCAAGTTTAAAATCCCTTCCTTTTTTTTTTTTTTTGTGGGGCAATGAGGGTTAAGGTGACTTGCCCAGGGTCACACAGCTAGTGTCAAGTGTCTGAGGCTGGATTTGAACTCAGGTCCTCCTGAATCCAGGGCCAGTGCTTTATCCACTGCGCCACCTAGCTGCCCCATCTTCCTTATCTTGGTGTGTGTGTGTGTGGGGGGGTGCAATGAGAGTTAAGTGACTTGCCCAGGTGCTTTATCCACTGTGCCACCCAACTGCCCTCCTTCTTTATTTTTTAAGTCAGAACTGTATATATCTGATTTCCCCTACCTATTCAATCTTATTTCTGACTGTGATCACACAGATATGTCCCGCTCTTCAGCACCTACCATAAAACTAAGCACAGAGCAGGCCCTTAATACATATATTCTTATTGAGTGACTGATTAAAAACTCAGAAATCCCACAGGAAAAGAAAATCCTCCAATTCACTGAATTGGAAGTTTTGGGCTAGGAAAGGGTTAAGTTGGTGTCCAGGCCTAAAGGCTTGCTGAGTATCCTGCTGGAAATGCATTTACAAAGTTTGAGAACTTGGCTGCCCATTCTTGCGCTTTCCTGACACTGAATCTCTCTGTTGGCACATCTGTCTCCCCATCCCCCTCCAAGTGCTACTCCAGATAGAGACATTTCTCCCATGATTGGAAATTGCCTGGTTCCATACCCACATGGATGGAATTAGACCTAAAAGTAGGTGAATTTGGTGATTGCTTAAATGGGATGATTTGAAAGGGAAAGGCCCTCCTATCCCCAAATATTTCTCTCAGGAGGTACCTGAAATTCTTTTGAATTAAGGTATTAGCCCTATCGATATGCAAATATCACCTTGGGATGGGTAATATGATTATAAAAAAATTACCTTGTTAGTCTTGTATGTCCGCATTTCTTAGCACATGGAATAGTTTAATTGAATAGGTATTTATTGAATGAATGAAAATTTCAGTATAAATGAAATTAGATTAGGTTCCTGAGGGAATAGGAAACAAAATAGATAAATTACGATACTCAAGCAGAGCAGGGACAAGCTAGGGAGGTCTAAAGCCTGGGGTGCTGATGGTACTGGACAGAATGCTATGGCAGGGGTCCTAAGTAGTGGATAACACTGTATACAAAAAAATTACATGGGGGAAAACACCAGCAAATGTTTCCTTCTTTGTAATGTTGCTTTCCTGTCCCGATTCCATTCTGGAGATAATAATTCAAAGAAATGATTCCAGATGTGAGCATTCACAATCATTCCCTGTAGCAGGTAGCGACAGGCTTCAAACCCATTGGTGAGCTAGGGGGATAACTATGATGGAATGGATTGACAAGAACAATTTGTTCCCATAGTCACTGCAGCAAGGGCTGTGGAGGGCTTAGAGCTTGGTAAGACATAGAAGATGTTAAAGTGATCTACTGCATCCTGGGCCATCACCATTCGTACTGACTTTTGTCTTTCTACTGGATTTCGATGACTCTGGAAGAGTGAGGCTGATGACTTTGTTCAACACTGTCTCACTTAAATCCAGCTGACATGCAAATCAAGACATCACTCATATTGTGGTGTTACTGGTCTACTTTGAAAGTGAAGGGGGGCAGCTGGGTGGCGCAGTGGATGGAGCACTGGCCCTGGAGTCAGGAGTACCTGAGTTCAGGTCCAGCCTCGGACACTTGGCACTTACTGGCTGTGTGGCCCTGGGCAAGTCACTTAACCCCAATTGCCTCACTTAAAAAAAAAAGAAAGAAAGAAAGTGAAGGACAAACAACAGCAGGTGGGAGAAATTTTTTGGCCTGATAGAACCTTAAAGCAAGCAATATGGGCAGCCATCAATTCCACATATGTCTACAGCTCTCACTGACAAAAAAACAATGCTCGTCTTCATGTGATTCTTGTTCTCTTTGAATCATCTTTTTGTATGCATTATTAAAGCCTTTTTTTTGGTGGAGCCCTTGTCAAAGTGATGCTGGAGAGTTGAGGGACAGCAGTGCCTGAGGAGTTATCTTTCTTGTTCAACTGGTTCCCTAGAAAGTTTTTCTTTTTGAAATACTGCATCATCTAAGAAGCTTATAATGATGCTATGCCTGAGTCAATGTCATATCCTCCAAGCTGGCCGTCATAGGAAAAACTTAGAATCCCTTCCTTATGAGAAAGGACTTGTTCCAGAAATTTGCAGAATAGAGGCCCCTAGATAGAGTGCCAGTTTTCCTCCTTAACCTTTTCTTTGTAAAGCAAAAGTTTCAATAAACTTCATCCCCTGTGTAAATTAAAGTCATGCAGCAGACAAATCCCTTTTCCATTAATGGTAGGAAAGAAGCCAAACTAATAATGGTTTCTTAATTCACATCCTGAAAGGGGAAAAATCATTCTTATTTTCTAGACAAAACAAAAATAGGTACAGCAATAACAAAGGATTAAACTTCCTTGAGCTATTTTACCATATAAATAAAACAAGGGAAGTCAATAATGCTTGAATATGTCAAGACACCCAGAATGGAACTTCCTGGGATACCATGTTCCCCAAATATTTCAGGGTGAGAAGTCTGACTCCCTGGCCCAGAGTCCTTAAACTTCATCTCCCAAGAGTCTGAGTGTCTCCCGCTCAGTTTCAAAGGATGGGAATCTTGCAGCAGGATAAGGTCGGGGGTGGTGGTGGTGTGGTGGTGATGATAACTGAGGCTTTCAAGAGGAGATGCTAGCACAGGGGAACAGAGATGGAGAGAGATGGAAACAGTACTCAGGCAGACAACGTCAGGGATGAGAGAGTAGGGCAACAAGGCCAGGAGAGCCGTTATGGAGAGCTGTGGTCTGTACATAAGGATTGCAGAGTAGAATCTACTTAGCCCCAAGAGGAGGTAGGACCCCAGGGAAAGAAACCTCAGGAAGCTCTGGGGCTCTCTCTAGGATACAGACTCCTTTGTTTGGCACCGAAAACTTGTCACAATCTGCCTCCATAGGCTGATTGCACATTGCTCATCCTTTATAAATTCTAGGTTTGGGCCCAGAGCATGTTGGAGTCAGTTCATTGGTTCACAGGGAGCAGATTGTTAAATTTTCACTATAAGCATCTACACCTTGGAAATCTGCCAGTGCTACAAATCAGGGCTTGATTTATTATTATTGGTGGTCTAGACTTAAAGTGATGGAGAAAATGTTTAAAGATGCAGTTGATAATGCACTAAAAGTATGTAGTACATTACATTCCTCCTAGAGAGAGCCAAAGTTTTTTTAAGCAGTCGAGGTTAAGTGACTTGTCCAGGGTCATATTGATGAGTGAGGCAGAATTTGGGCTCGGGTCCTTCTGACTCCAGGGCTGGTGTTCTATCCACTAGTGGTACCACCTAGCTGCCCTGAGAGATCCAATTGCCAAATTTTAAATTTTTAAAAATTTTTTGCAGGGCAATGAGGGTTAAGTGACTTGCCCAGGGTCACACAGCTAGTAAGTGTCAAGTGTCTGAGGCAGGATTTGAACTCAGGTCCTCCTGAATCCAGGGCCAGTGCTTTATCCACTGTGCCACCTAGCTGCCCCTGGAATGTAAGTTGCTTGAAGTTAGGGACTGTTTTTATTTTTATATCCTCAATGTCTGGCACTGGACAAACACTTAAAAAATGCTGCTGAATGAATGGATGATACTGCTGCACCTCTTCCCCCCCCTCACCTCCCCCAGTTCCTTCTGCTTTGTGTATGAAAGGTTGTTTCCCATCCCTCTCCCTTCCTTATCTTGATTCAAGAAGGAATCCCAAGAGAGGGGAAGGGGAAAAGAATAATCATTTCTATAGCACCTACTATATGCCAAGTGGTGTTTTTTGGGGGTTTTTTTGTTGTTGTTGTTGGTTTTTTTGGGGTTTTTTTGGTGAGGCAATTGGGGTTAAGTGACTTGCCCAGGGTCACACAGCTAGTAAGTGTTAAATGTCTGAGGCCAGATTTGAACTCAGGTACTCCTGACTCCAGGGCCGGTGCTTTATCCACTGCACCACCTAGCCGCCCCTTAAGTGGTGTTTTTAAAACCACAAATAGTATCTTATTTTATCTTCCTAGGAGTCAGATGTTATTATTATTCTCATTTTACTGATGAGGACATTGAGGCAAACTGAGATGAAGTGACTTGCCCAGGGTCACATGGCTAATAAGTGTCTGAGGCTGAATTAGAACTTAGATCTTCCTGATTCCAGACTTGGCACTCTATGCACTGGGCCACCAGCTGCGTGACTAGTGTTCCTGGGATGAGGGCCAGGAGCACAATCTTTTCTCTATTTCCTTGCTATTCCCCTTGCATTCTTTTCCATTAAATGCTTTCTATTTCCAACTTAGGTGTTTGCTGGATTGGTCAAGGAGAGAGTCTTTGGGAATGGGGGCTGGGGCAGGAGCCAGGGCTCTAAATTTGTATAGAGGATGTAATTGCTTGGTGCCAATGGACAAGTCACTTAACCCTTGCAGTGCCCCCAGGCATCTCTCAGTGACTATAAATCAGCTACACATTTGGAAGGAAGCTTCCAAATTTCCTTATCGTTGGTGAAATCACAGATCCGAACCAAATAAGAAAAATGGATGATAATCTTTAATGGCCATAAGCCTAGGGGTAGGCAAAGAAGGGGGCAGGGGAGGGTTGACCACATATCTTCCTAGTAAAGTTACTTCTACTTTGAATGCAAACTCTGACCAATGGGGTGGGGAAAAACCCCATTGTTAGTCTTTTCCTCTATAAAGTTTTGTTTGCCCTTGTTTAAGTGTCTACATAAGTGTCAACAATATGGCGGGTGCTGTTGAATATAGCAGTCATTTCACTTACAGACTATTAGACAGAAAGAAACCATGGGGTCATTTGCTCCCGCAAAGGTCAATGAGAACCAGGAGTCAGAGTCGGAGCCAGTTGATGAAACAAAGGCCCAAGTAATGAAGCTTTCATGGCCACAAGTTGAAAAACCATAGCAGTCTTCCCATCCTGGGGCACAGCCATCGGGGAAAGAACAAAGCACCTACTCTTCCAGATGCTTTTAAATGACTTTATAGCAGCCAAGAGCTCTACAAACAGTGTCTCCCGCCGGAAACTAAAAATCCCACCCAAGGCAGCCATCACCTGAGAAACATCTGGCATGGGGAGAGTGTATAGATTTAAAGCTTGGAGGGCTGGCAAAAACAATCTAGTCTGACTCGAAGACGTGAGACTTCAAGGGGGGAATGAGTAATAGATCCCAATTCAAACCCAAGACCTCTAATTCCAAAACTAGCCATCTTTCCACTGTACTACCTTCTTTCTGAAGGAATTGTCAAAGCCTTTTTAAAAGCAAATATTTGAGACCTCTCATGGGCAAGGACATGAGAAAGACTGAATGGAAACCAACTTGGAAGAAAGTAATGATCAGAGAAGACAGGAGATATTGTGAGCAGAGTGAGATGAGAAAAGATTGAAGATAGAAATGGACTAGAGGCTCCCTGTCTCATTTTTGCTATGTTGGGTCTCATTCAAAAGCCTTGGACAGGGGCAGCTAGGTGGTGCAGTGGATAAAGCACTGGCTCTGGATTCAGGAGGACCTGAGTTCAAATCTGGCCTCAGACATTTGACACTTACTAGCTGGGTGACCTGGGCAAGTCACTTAACCCTCATTGCCCCACAAAAACAAACAAAAACTAATCCTTGGATAATACACTAAAAAGGACTTTGAAGGGAAATATTTTGCAGAAGAAATGCCTTTTATAATTCCTGTTCTTTGGAGAAAAACAAAAGAGGAAGTGGTTTTCTGATAACTTGGCATTAAGTACTGCATCTTTCATTCAGTCTTTTTAAAAAAAATTAAATTTTTTTTTTTTTTTGCGGGGCAATGGGGGTTAAGTGACTTGCCCAGGGTCACACAGCTAGTAAGTGTCAAGTGTCTGAGGCCGGATTTGAACTCAGGAACTCCTGAATTCAGGGCCAGTGCTTTATCCACAGTGCCACCTAGCTGCCCTTCACTCAGTCTTAAACTCAGTGGGACTTGGGTTAGAAGTCTAAAGGCAATATTTGGGTCATAGATTTTAACAGGAAGAGGCTCATTGAAAAGAAAGCAATATAAGGGCAGCTAGGTGGCACAGTCTTAACCCTCATTGCACCACAAAAACAGAAGGTAATATTGTGTCTTTCAAACATGTATCAGTCATTCTTACTGCTCTGTGCTAACTGGAAAGGGCCTATGTTGTGATAGCTACTTCTCAGGTGTGATCTAAAATAATTTTGAAGATACTGGGTTGTGGGGACTCAAAATTATTGTTTAGCATCTTGCAAAAATGTTCATGTTGCAATCATTTGTCTGAAATATCCCAAGGATACACATTCTAGTGCTAGGCATAAAAAGCCTGAAATGCAAGTGGTTTCACAGCTCTCTTCGACCAGTGGATAGAAATGGACCAAGAAGATCTCAAAGGGTAAATAGCCAAGCAAGGTTGGGGCTACTGACACTCATTCTCTCCCTTGAGGGAGGAACATAAAGCTGACAGAGTTATCCCTAGGTCCAGCTTGGTGGAAGAAATTTACTGTTAGAATCTCCAGACCCATGCATGGACTTCATCTTCTCTATGATCTCAAGGCTTTGGGAAAATGAAAAGTGGTTCCAAGTCACAAAGAGGTTGGGATGTCTTGTCCTTAACTGCCCAGGCATAAAATATCAAATTTTCAGAATTCGAGATTAGCATAATGGCATCATTTACTTACTGTTCCAGACAGTTACACAGTGTTATTGTGCACTGCTAGACACATTCTGTTTTATGGTTAGGCACATTTCAGTTTTGCCTATGGGAAACACCCTTGCTCTGAGCTCCCCAGTTTGTCATTCTAGGTTGTAGGTATTTTTGATGGGACAGAATTCCATCTATGTCATAGTTCCCAAGCCCCTACGGATATGGCTTACTTTGGCTAATTAGTCATAGAACACACTTAGTTCTTAATAAAGGCATTTTAATGAAATAGCAATGCAAATAAATAGGGTTAGGGACAGAGCCTGTGGTTTTAATGGTACAGGGAACTCTAAGGTGAGGAAACACCCTCTACTAATGCAGGTTGGCATCTTAGTCTTAGACAGCTGTCTAGAAAATAGAGAGGTTCAGGGGGCAGCTAGGTGGTGCAGTGGATAAAGCACCAGCCCTGGATTCAGGAGGACCTGAGTTCAAATCAGGCCTCAGACACTTAACACTTACTAGCTGTGTGACCCTGGGCAAGTTACTTAACCCTCATTGCCCTGCAAAAAAAAAAAGAAAACAAAAGAAAAGAAAGAAAGAAAAAAGAAAAGAAAGAAAAGAAAATAGAGAGGTTTTGGACTTGCCCAGGGTCACACATTCCAAAAAATGTTTCAGAAGGGTGACTGGAACTCAGTTTTCCTGGTTTGATGGCCGGCTCTCCACCCACCATGTCACCCTGCCTCTGGCAGCTGTGCTAATAAAGTAATAAAAATGACTGAATAATATATAACATACAACATTCTTCCCCACAAATATTGAATTTACTTTTTCATGAATACATACACACTTGTTGGGACAAGTGGATCTTTGAAGGCATTAAGAGTGAGACACGCTCACATGCAGAATACTTGTGATTTAGGCATCTATGTGAATCAATGGGCATATTCCTTAAGGAGAACCAGGCACCTGTATGGAAGGGCAACTTCTGCTACTGACACTTCAAGGGTGCTAATGTCTTCTCTGCTCTTGGCTCAGAATAGGCTGTTCCTGGCCAGACATTGTTCTCTGCTGCTTCTCTGACAGGAGCTGCTCTCAGCTCCAGTTGGTTGCCAACTCTGGCTATTTTTAGGGATGCCTAACACCTTGTACGATATATGCTGAGGAAGCTGTGGGTACAGATCTTTCACCAATTCTTTTAGTCACCTCCACCTTCCAGTTGGGGGGGGGGGGCGGTGCGGGGCGGGTATGTCTATGGGTGTGTGTGTGTACACTGGTTAATAAGTCTCTCCTCTGCAGATAAGGCTGTGGTTATCCTTAATTAGTAGTCTTAGCCAATAGATAGGAAGATTTCTTTAGCTCCCTCAGCCTTCTTAATCAACAGACACGAAGTGCTCTAAGACTTCCTTGGACAGCTTAGTGGATGACTAAGAAGTTTTTGCTTTTGACCGGGTTGCACCAGAAGTTACAGAGTCTGGGCTGAGATAAGGTCAGACCTTTGACATCTTATAATCAGAATCAGGGAGTTTCAGATTTGGAAGGGATCTCCTCTGGTCCAACCTATATCCAAAACACAAATGTTCTCTCCCAAAGAAGAAATAAGGAAATGTAGCCTTCCGGCTTTGCTGAGGTGGGAGCTATGGGAACAAAACATTGACTATTGTGTCAGACTCAGCTGACATGTGGGTCAGTTTTGCTTACCTACTTTTCTCTTTCATCTAATTCTTTTTTTAAAAAAAATTTTTTTCTTGGTTATAGATAGACCAGGGGAGGGATATATTAGGGATATATTTGAAAACCATCCTTCTGTTGATTGCTTATCCTTTGCTATAAACTTTTCTGAATTTCTTTTAACAGAATTATTCCCTAAAGTGATCTGAACTGAATTGACTCCTCCCATCTCCCCTGAGACTCTCAGTTCAACTGTCACCTAACTTGTGTTTAATATAACAGCCCTTCTGGAAAGTCTGGGCGGACTGCCTCGTAGGAAGCCTGGCATAATAGTTCTTGGGTTTTATCATATCCCTTGACTGACAGAAATCTCCCCAGGGCTTTACTTTTTCAAATGGAAAAAGAGATTGAGACCTGCTAGGATCAAGAAACTGTTTTTAACTTTATCTGAGCAGCCTCTCAGATATGCAAATAGTCACTGCCAGGCAGGCTGGAATCTCCCTAGCAACATATCCCAACATAACTTTCTCTCCCTTCTTTATATCAGAATTTGGGAAAGTGATGCCAGGAACATTGGATTTTAAAAATCAGAAGAGGAGGCAGCTAGGTGGCACAGTGGATAGAGCACCGGCCCTGGATTCAGGAGGACCTGAGTTCAAATCCAGCCTCAGACACTTGACACTTACTAGCTGTGTGACCCTGGGCAAGTCACTTAACCCCAATTGTCTCACCCCCCCCCAAAAAAATAAAACAAACAAACAAACAAAAAAACCAGAAGAGGCTTTAAGGATCATTTAGTACAACCACTTAATTGGATAGAGGAGGTCACTGAAGCCAAGATAGGGGAAAAAACTAAGGTCAAACAGGTAATATGTGTAGGGTGTGTGTGTGTGTGTGTGTGTGTGTGTGTGTTGCTTATATAACATATCTGGGGGGCGGCTAGGTGGCACAGTGGATAAAGCACGGGCCCTGGATTCAGGAGGACCTGAGTTCAAATCCGGCCTCAGACACTTGACACTTAGTAGCTGTGTGACCCTAGGCAAGTCACTTAACCCTCATTGCTCCGCAAAACAAAAAAACAAAAAAAATAACTTATGTTTGTCTACACGGGTCTGTTTAGATGTGATTTTTCCAAGGAGGCCTGAAAAGTTTTCTCTAGAATCTTCTCTGCCTACATTTCCTTTTCTTTCTTTTTTTTGGGGGGTTAAGTGACTTGCCCAGGGTCACACAGCTCTATCCACTGCTCTACCTAGCTGCCCCTTCTGCCTACATTTCTACAAGGGAGACTCGGCTGCCAGAAGGAGAGAGAAGACATTGCTGCCAAAGGCTCTCCTCTCCTCAGAGAAAGGGTACTAGGCTAGAATTATATCTATCCAACCATCCACTCCCCCCCCCACCAAATATTGTTTGTCTACTGAAAATAATTTTTAGGTTCAAGCTACATTCCTGACCACTATCCCTTGATGGGGAAGAAATGCCCCAAACTAATTTTCCAAAGCTTGACCCTCTTCCCACCAAATGCCAGTTACACCAAGACCACACATAATGCATAACAGATAAACCCATTTATCTAAGCCAAGAGTTAATAGAAATCAGAAAAATTAGTCAGATGAAATTATATAAGACAGTACAGATATCTCCCTCTTGGAAGAATCTCAGCTCAACCAAGGATGAGAGTCCAGGATCTTACCCAAAGGGAAAGCCTCCAAAAGTCTTCTAGAGTAACAAGCTGGGGATGGAGACATGAGCAAGGTGCCTGCTCCTCTACAGGAAGGCTTCTTCTCACAGTCTCTCTCTCCCTTCAGAGACCTTTAGAATCTTTATAGTTGAAGCTGGAAGCCAGAAGACTAAGATCTCTCCTCTCTCAAACTTTCATTAAATCTGCCCCTCACTCAGGTGTGGAGGATCGAGTTAATTAATCTCCACTCATGAGGAAAGTCTTATGACTCTTTTTTAAAAAAATGAAGCTTTGAGTTTCTGGTCACATAAGCAACAGGACTATAATTTGAACAATTAACTCAAATTTCATTATACTGGAGATGATCCTTCCCATGAAATTTATCTTGTCATTTAAAGGCAGGTGAAGAAGGGTGGTTTATTTAAAAACAAGCAAAAACTTTACCTCCCAAAAAATTAAGTTGCAACTTTTATTTTTTTATACTTTTTTATCTTTTCAAATATGATAGCTTAGGAATACTAAGGAGTCACAATCGTCCACTCAAGTTCCATGATACAGGGGCTGTAGTCATGAGACATGCCAACCAGGCATGTCTCAGACAATGTGGAAGCCCACAAAGTGCCTCTGTCAGTGAAGGCCTATTTATCATGGAATTCACAGAAGGCAAAGGGAGTGATCTTACAATTACACATAGGCCCCCCAAAAGTGCATTTCTGATAATATGTCTTATAAGCGCCTTTCTTAGACACCTTAGATCCTACCAAATGACACTTAGCTGAATTACACAGCTCTTCTTTTTTTCTTTTCTTTTTTTTTTTTTTTTTGGGTACATCATTGGAATTGATTTTTTAAAAATGTTTGATAGAATTTGATTGTAAATATTAAATAAAACTACTTTATGAGAAAAAAACAAACAAAAAAAAGAATTTGATTGTAAACCTATCTGGTCCTGGATTTTTTTTTGGAAGTTCATTTATTATTTATTCAATTATATAGATGTCTACTTGTGTACCATAACTATGTGAGATTATTTTCTCTAACTTTCCTTTCCTTTCCCCCTCTCCCCTATTTCTCTTTCCCTTTCTTTCCATTCTTCTTAGAGTCATCAAGACATAACAGAACCACTCCCAGGTCTTGTCTAATTAGATTCCTTCTATGACCCCTGATGATGATAGAGCTCAGAAATGACATATGTATCATCTCCCTATATTAGAATGTAAGCAGCTTCTCCTTCTTTAGTCAATTATTGTCCTCATTCATGTTTACCTTTTTATTTTTCTCTTAAATAATATGTTTGAACTTCAAAGTTTCTAGACAGCTTTGGTCTTTTCATTAAAAAGTTTTAGAAGCACCAGCCCTGGATTCAGGAGGACCCGAGTTCAAATGCGGCCTCAGACATTCAACACCTACCAGCTGTGTGACCCTGGGCAAGTCACCCAACCCCAACTGCCTCACACACACACACACACAAATTTTAAAAAAGAAGTTTTGGAAGCCTTCTAATTCACTTTTCCCCCCTGAAGCATTATACTCAGTTTTTCTGGATAAATTATTCTGAGTTGTAAGCCTAGATCTTTTATCTTCTGGAATATGGTATTCTAAACTCTCCACTCCTTTATTGGTGGCTGTTAAATCATGGGTGATCCTAACTGTGGCTCCTTGGTACTTGAATTTTTTTTTCTGGTTACTTGAAGTATTTTTTCTTTGACCTGGAAACTCTGGGTTTTGGCTATGGTATTCCTGGGAATTTTTATTTTGGGTTTTCTTTAAGAAGTTGACTGATATATTCTTATTTTTCTTTTTTTTTTTTAGGGCAATGAGGGTTACGCGACTTGCCCAGGGTCACATGGCCAGTAAGTGTCAAGTTCCTGAGGCCAGATTTGAACCCAGGTCCTCCTGAATCCAGGGCTGGTGCTCTATCCACTGTGCCACCAGCTGCCCCCTGATATATTCTTTTGATTTCTACTTTACCCTCCAGTTTTAAGAGATCTAAGCAGGGTTGTTGTTTTTTTTCAAGATCTCTCAAAAGACAATGTCTAGGGGGCAGCTAGGTGGTGCAGTGGATAGAGCACTGGCTCTGGATTCAGGAGGATCTGAGTTCAAATCCAGCCCCAGACACCTGACACCCACTAGCCGCGTGACCCTGGACAAGTCAGCCAACCCCAATTACCTCACCAAAAAACCAAAACAAAAAACAAGACAATGTCTAGGCTTTTCTTCGACGTGGAATTCAGTCCAGTGATCTCTTAAATATTTTCTCCTGGATCTGTTTTTCAGGTTAGTTGTTTTTGGAATAAAAGAAATTTTCTTATATTTTCTTCTGTGCTTTTTAGACTTTTGGTTTTGTTTTAATATTTTTAATTGTCTTGTAGAATCACTGGCTTCTGTTTCATACATGCTTGGACAAGGTTTTGTATCTCTTGAGCCAAGTTGTTTATCCCTTTTCCAATTTGTTCTTTCATATCTTTGTTTTCCATTTTGGGTTTCTGTCTTGAGTGTTCCTGTCACCATCATAACTCATTATGGTGAGGTTCTTTTTTTGTTTGCCAATTCTAATTCCCGACTTGCATTTGATGTAAGGTTAGATTCTGTCACACTTCTGGATGGAAGGTCCATGGTAGTCTTATTGCTGCTTTCTTGGAGTATTATTGATTATTATGTTATTCCAGGATTTTAGGGAGAGGCTGGGGACCTGACAGTTTTCGGCACTTCTAATGTGATCTGCTGCAGGGCAGTCTGATTGCTGCCCCCTTGGTCTGAGTTCTGCCAGTTCCTGACCTGGATTTGGGTCAGAGCAACATTTGACTCTTGGTGGACTTAGCCCCTCTCAGCTAGCTGGAAAGCTTTCTTGATTCAGAGCGGCAGAATTGCAAGCTTCCCTTTAGTCTGGGATTCCTGCCCTTGTTAGTCCACTGCAGGCTTCAGACTGGGCTAGAGGTTAGCACTGGGACTCTGCTCTGCTCCTGGGCTCTGAGCCTAAGCACTGCTGCTAGCTTTTCAGTATACCTCCCAGGGCCCACCTATTCAGGAATGTCACCCCCCATTCACAGGTCCCCATTTCAGTTATCCTTGGATCTGTGACTCAGAACTGGGGAATGGGCACTGGTGTATGTCCTCATCTCAGTCCCCAGTGTCTCTCTAGCCATCTCTCTATGCTGAGCTGGACTGGCCAAAGGATTCTTTGTAACTTTTTCTGGATCCTCATGAGGTCTGGTGCATGTTGTAGACCCAAGCCTGACCAGTCAGTCTAAAGTTGCTCCATGTGCCACCAACTCAAGGGCCCCAGCAGAAAGGTTCTCTTTTTCTTTAATTTTTTTTTTTTGGTGAGGCAATTGGGGTTAAGTGACTTGCCCAGGGTCACACAGCTAGTAAGTGTCAAGTGTCTGAGGCTGGATTTGAACTCAGGTCCTCCTAAATCCAGGGCTGGTGTTTTAACCACTGTGCCACCTAGTTGCTCCCAGCTCTTCAATTTTCTAAGACTCTCCGTATGTCCGCATCCATAAAATACAAAACCGAGAGTCAACTCTGCACTTGAGTTCAGAAGTCAGCAAAGTGAATGTCTGCGTAGAGAAAAATGGCCTGGATGAATTCTTACGGTTTCAGTTGGGTGCTTTTTGTTATGTACACGTGAGTCCATGATTTCTGGGATTTCCCACTTGGAGAATTTAAGGGGAATAACATGATTTTTCAGGCTGTATTTTGTCCCTTGGCTATTTCATCTCCAAAATTCCCAGATGCAGGTGCTTTGATCCTGCTAATTTGTGTCAGTGAGATTCTTCTCCTGAGAACACTATCATTTCCTTTGCTTTTCCTCTGAGGCTTCATTATTTATCAAAGCCATATTTTGGCCTTGGATTGCTTAGTGTTTGTTTTCCCTCCCATCTGACGTTTTCATTTGGGTTTATTTCCTACTATGCTATACCTGGGCTTTAGTGAGTTCTCTTAATAATTCTTCAAAAGAGGTACAAAAGGGGCAGCTAGGTGGCGCAGTGGATAGAGCACTGGCCCTGGATTCAGGAGTACCTGAGTTCAAATCCAGCCTCAGACACGTGACACTTACTAGCTGTGTGACCCTGAGCAAGTCACTTAACCCCAATTGCCTCACCAAAAATAAATGAATAAATAAACAAAGAGGTACAAAAGACACATGACCAGGGATTGTGCTAAACAACTATAGCTTTCTCTTGGACAGGATTGGGGTCAGACACCTGAGTAAGAGAAGATTGAAGGACTGTGTGCAGTCACAGGCCACCAGAGCCACCTGTGCTGAGGAGACATGGTCCCCGACTGGGGCTGTGGACAAGAAGGAGCCAGGGCATGCCTGGCTCTAAAGATGAAAATCACAGGCATTTTAATCTTGCTTTGGGAACTCTCACTATTAGCAACAAGCCTAAGCTGCACTTTTTTTTTTTAATTTATTATTTTTTTTTTAGTGAGGCAATTGGGGTTAAGTGACTTGCCCAGGGTCACACAGCTAGTAAGTGTTAAGTGTCTGAGGCCGGATTTGAACTCAGGTAGTCCTGAATCCAGGGCCAGTGCTCTATCCACTGCACTACCTAGCTGCCCCCTAAGCTGCACTTTTAAAATAGATGGCAGTCATAATTTCACTGCAAATTCCCTTACTTCGTTTCCAAAAAATATAAATAAAAATGTTCCCATACTTGATCTCAGTTATAACCAAAATCACTCTGAACAGTACAGACATAAATAACTATAGCTTTAGTCCATATTCTCTTAAGGTTTGTGGGCCAAGCGGGATCACCACGTGAGAACAATAATTACATCTCATTGTGTAGCAGCTAGAGTGCTGAATTAGGGTCAGGAAGAATCAGAGGATGGTAGATTTAGAGTTGAAAGGGACCTTATAGGTCACTGAGTCTAATTGCCTCATTTTACAGTTAAGAAACTAAGGCACCAAAAAAGTTAAGTGATATGTTTGGGGTCAAATGGATCATAAGGTCTGAGGCAGGATTTGAACCTGAATCTTCCTGATTTCCAGTATACTATGCTGCCTCTGAAGACCGGGACTCAAATCCCACTTCTGATGATTCTTAGCTGTGTGACTTTGGGCATCAATTAAGTGAAAGTACATGCACCTACAGCTTCCCTTGGCTGAGTCCAGTGGTAATCACTATGTTGATATCACTGGGTTTATGTCATACATATCTATTGTTGTTTCCTTTCTGTCATCCCCACACAGAAGTATTGCTGAATAGACTGAGACATAACCAGCTGTCCTTTCTTTTCTCATAAATAGGCAATCTGTCCAATGTCAAGCAGCTGGGACTGCTCTTGGCAGAGGCTGTCCTTTTTATTGCCTGGACTATTTGGACTGACTTTACTAAAGAGGATCTGTCAGGAAATCATAGCATCCTGGAGTTGCAAGGATCCATGAAGGTCATTAAGTCCAACCTCCAAGCCAGTGAACACATGTCCTTGTCTCATCTGACTGCCACTTATCAAGTTGGTTTGTCTTCTTTTGTTTCCCCAGCCACACAGTTCCTTGTGCATTGTCTTTTTCTTTTCTTTTGTTTTGGTTTTTTGTTTTGTTTTGTTTGTTGTTTTTGTTTTTGCAGGACAATGAGGGTTAAGTGACTTGCCCAGGATCACACAGCTAGTGTCAAGTGTTTGAGTTCGGATTTGAACTCAGGTACTCCTGAATGCAGAGCCAGTGCTTTATCCACTGCGCCACCTAGCTGCCCCCCAAACCTAGCTTTGTGCATTGTCTTAAGTTGGGCATTCGTGTATCATTGTAAAGCAATAATTTTCAACTTTTTCAGTGGCCTAGGGTAGTGAAATACTGCTCCCACAAAGGGGTTCTAGCTCTGGGCTTACTCAGTCCTGAGGGAAATCGACCCCAAAGAGCGATGCCAGGTTCTTTTTGCCCTCTCTGGCTCATTATGTCCCAACCCTGGAGCCCTGGAGAAAATCTCATTTCTATGTTTTTAAAATTATTAATTAGCAAAACTCTATATCCTCTTTCATCTTCCCCCCATTAAAAAAGAATAAGGAAATCCTTTAACAAATATGCTCAATCAATCAAAACAAATTGCTAGATTCCCTATGTCTGGAAAAAAAAATATATAAAATTCTGTACCTTAAATCTATCTCCTCTCCTGGGGAAAATCTCTTAAAGTTTATATTTGGCACATGTTTAGAGTGACTCCAAAAGGGATTGACAGGATCCCTTCTAGAAAGGTACATAATATACAAATTATGTCAGATATAGGACGGCTATTTATTTCTTCCACCACAAAAGAGATACTTAAAATACAAGCAACATGACTATTCATTGATCAGTACTTAAAACACGATGCAATACTCCATCATTCCTATTATATTCTCCTATACACTTAAAACAATAAAACATGAAATACTTTGTGGGACTGCTAGAGAGGCATTCATTCATCTCTGATCTGCATCTTCTCTGAGAAGTTGTAGCTTCAGAGGATACCTCCCAAAGGGAAGCGTGAGGAACTCAAGATTCACAGGCTAGACTAGTACATCTTTCGGGATCATTGTTCAGTCACTTGTGCTTAGGTAAAGAAACAGAAGAGCCTGTTAGTGACTTACCTTGATATCTCAATCTCTCCTATGCAGCACATGTTCTCTCTGCCCTGGCAAGCAGCCACTAAAGCTGCTAGATCTGGGGATGGGGGAAGATCCTTCTCCCCCCCTCCTCCCCATGGAAGTCTGAGGAAGATCAAAGAATACCAATAAGGTTTACAGATGGAAAGTAGAAAACACGAGGGAGCAGACCTACTTTTTAAAAAAAATCTACTGAGTGGGTTGTTCTTTCTCACTCACTGACCAGTCTTCTTTGATGTAGCTCCCAGGGGAATTGGGATGGGAAAAAGGGAACACATGGAAACCAACCAGAATCCTCTGAAGAGGCATGCTTTTTATCAGGGGGCTCACTGGAAGGGGCCAGGATAAAGGCTTATTCTCACACACGATCCATGGGACGGCCACTGGTGGACAAAGATTAGGATCCCTTTTTAATACAAAAAATAAAATTAGACCCTCCACGTGATAGTAATTACATGATTAGTATCTGTTCATTGAGGAAACATAACAGAAAGTTAACTATGAATTCCATAATGCTTTTAAATGAACTTGTGTTTCATTAATCCTAATAACATCTACATGCATTTGAATAATAATGATCCATAGATTGTGAGAGAGTTTGGGATCTGAAGTGCAAATTCTACTACTTGGCAGAAATGTAGAGGCTCTCACTGGTGCTAGTATAAGGATTTTTCTGGTTCTTTCTGAAAGAACTGAGAATGTCCTTGCCAAGGAATTCTGCCTATGTAAAAGTGGGAGGTAGAGACTACAGTCAACCATGGGCAGAACAATGTGCCCAGGGAGCCAGGCCCGCTGGACATCCTGAACAATGTGAACATTCGGGGCAGACCCAATGAGCCTGGCAGAGCAGTTTGTTCGAGACATCTCAAGTAGCCAAGACCAGCCTGGGAACATTACAGGAGGAAATTGGGAGCCCTACAGTGTTACAGGGCCTCCATATCACTTCCTACCCCTCTTTAAACCTGTTCTCCAGTCACTTCCTCTACTTCCTTCCCCCTGAAACCGCCCTGGGCTCTGATAGATGAGCTTTTGCCTTATTTTGCCCAGATCCATGCCTCTCTTCCCAGCCCCTTTTATGTTTTGACTTCCCCCACAAGAATGTAAGCCCCTTGAGGACAGGAACTGTCTTGCTTGCATTTATATCCCCAGTGTTTAGCACAGTATCTGACAGTGAAGAAAAGGGAATAAACATTTATGTAGTGCCTACTATGTGCCAGGCACTGTGCTAAGAGCTTTACAAATATTGTTTCATTTGATTTTCACAACAATCCTGTGAGGTAGGTGCTATTTTAATCCCGAAATTTAGGTAATTGAGACAGAGGTTAAGAGACTTGACCAAGGTGATACAGCTATTAAGTACGAACAGATTTAAATTCATTCTTATGGTTTTAACTGATTGCTTATTGTTATATAGACACAAGTCCATGATTTCTGGGATGTCCTACTTGGAGAATTTAAGGAGAATAACATGATTTTAAGGCCGCGTTTTGTTTCTTGGCTATTTCATGTCTTCTATTTAAAAATTTTTACCAGTGGATGTTTTGATCCTGAGAAATAATAACCACTTAGGGGCAGCTAGGTGGTGCAGTGGATAGAGCACTGGCCCTGGAGTCAGGAGGACCTGAGTTCAAATCCGGCCTCAGACACTTAACACTTACTAGCTGTGTGACCCTGGGCAAGTCACTTAACCCCAATTGCCTCACCAAAACAAACAAACAAAAAGAAATAGTAACCACTTAATAAATGTTCTCTCTGCCTCTCTCTCTTTTTGTCCTGTCTTCAGAAAGTATATTTACTTGTTTCTTTTATTAATCATGCTCCATGTTTTGTTAGGGTGAAATACAAAGAAGAATGACAATCCTTGGTAGCTTTATGAATTTAGGGACCTCTCCAAAGAATTCCTCGGGACCTCGGAGGTTTGTGACCCACAGGTTGGGAACTATTGTTGCAGTTTCTTTAACCAACCACTGCTGCAGTCACCACTAGAGAGGGTCTCTATCTCTGTATTCCTCCAACACAACCCTTTGTTTTACATATCTATGTCTTGTCTCCTCAACTTATTGTAGGCAGCGACCGTGTCATATAATTATTTGATACCTCTCCTGGACAAAGTCAACACTCCTTTCTTTAATTCAATTCAACAAAGATCAAAATAAATATAAATATAAACATTAACATGTATGCAAATGAATGAAATATGCAAGAACGGAATGAGATGAGCATCATCATTATTATCAATAGACATTTCTTAAACACCCACTCTGTGCTAAGCGCTGTGCTAAGTGCTAGATCAAGGAATGGTGAGTAGTCCAGTTATAGACTGTCCAGCCTCTGGCCTTCAGGGAACCTGGGTTTCCTTTACATCATGATGAAAGCTTCAGTGGTGATGCAAAGTATCTAAATACTTTAAGAGATCCATAATTTCATTATGGATATTCCCTCCATTTTTGTAGTTTGGACTCCCTTAATGCCTTGGAAGATGTTTCAGTGAGTTGCTGTGGCCAAAAAAAACCAAAAAAATTACTTCATGGCAAGCCTTTTGAAGATGAGCCCTTTATAAACTAAGCCCATAGCAATCACCAGTGGGCCAGCAGAAAAAATGGTTAATTAGGAAAGTTCAAGAAGTGGTGGTGGAGGCCAGACTAGCACAAGCTCCCACTGAAGTAACTAAAGGGAAAAGAGACAAAAAATAGTGCATCTGAAAATATTAGTGAATCAGTGTTCACCAAATCCCACTGTCAGCACCATCCACACTGATAGCATATCCTTGAGGATTGTGGTGCCAGCCTTAGGCCAAGACAGAAGTGAGGGAAGGAACACAGGCAGCCCTCTACTGGGAGAACACTTTGGCTTCTGAGCAGGATGGCTGTATTGCCAAGGAACCCAAGCTAGGTCCGTGCTGAGATTTCTTTTGGCAGTAGCAGTGATGGATCTGTGCAGAGGCCTCCACTCTTTTTTATTTAGTCTCCATTATGACCAGGGATCCATATTTACAAAACAACTGGCTGGGGTTAGGAGCAACAGTCTGCACTCATTGTAACTGAGTTTTTCCTTTGTGTGAGCCTAACTAGGGCTCGAAGCCATAACCAAGATTTCTAAGAATTAGCTATCTGAGTGAACCCATCCATATCGTTATAGTTAATACTATTATCATAACTGACATTTACCTATCACTTTACTGTTTACAGATCACTTTATATGCATTATCTCATGCAGGATTGTTGTGAGTCAAATGAGATCGGGTATATAAAGTACTTTCCAAAAAAAGATATAAATGTCAGATATTCTATTCAATTCAACAGCATTTACTATGTAGCTTGGGTATTCAAAGAATGAAACAATGCTTACTTTGAAGGAGTTTACATTCTAATGGAGTCTGGCACATAGTAGGTGCTTGATAAATATGTATGTATTGATTGATTGATTTTATTCGATTCTCACAGCATAGTGCATTATCTAGTACAAGTATTATTAACCCCATTTTATAGATCAGGGCTTCTTACACTTTTTCCACTCATGACCCATTTTTGCCTGAGAAATTTTTATGACCCTAGGTGTATAAACATACAAAATAGGTATAGGGAAACTTTTACCATTGGCAAATTTTTTGCGACCCCCATATTCAGTTACATGACCCCATATGGGGTCACAAACCACAGTTTGTTCTAGATGAAGAAACTACAGCTCAGAGACATTACAGGACTCCTCTGTAATCACACAGGTAGTAAGTAAAATGGAAGAAAAAATAGGCAACATTCTCTTCTACCTCAGTCCCCTCTAGCTCTCTGCAGCCTTTGGCCATGTTGGTCATTCCTTCCTCTTTGGTACTCTCTTCTCCCTAGGGGCGCCACCGTCTCCTGGTTCTCTTCCCACCTGACTGATCTTTCTCAGTTGGCTTTGCTGGATCCCCATCCAAATCACACCCTCTGACTGTAGGTGCCGCTCAGGGATCTGTCCTAGGTTTTCTTCTCTTCTCTATACTACTTCACTTGGTGATCTCATCGGCTCCCATGCATTTAATAACCATCTCTATGCTGTTGATTGCTCAAATCTATCTTTCCTGCCTCACCATCTCTGCTGACCTCCTAACTCACATCTCTGATTGCTTTTCAGCCAAGTCAAGCTAGATGTCCAGTAAACATCTTAAACTCATCATGACCAAAACTGAACTCATTATCTTCCCTGCTAAGTCCCCCTCCCTCACCTTCCCTGTTACTGTAGAGGGCACCGCCATCCTCCCAGTCCCTCAGGCTCACAACCCAGGAGTCCTGGATTCCTCTGACAGCCCCCCCCCCCCCGCCACATGTCCAAGCTGTTGCCAACACCTGTTGATTTCACCTTGTGACATCTCTCTAATGCACCCCATTCTTTCCTCTGACACTGTTACTACCCTGGTGCAAGCCCTCACCATCTATTGCCTGGATTATTTCAGTAGCCTGTTGTTGGGTCTGCCTGCTTCATCCCTTCCCCATAACAGCCCATTTTCTATTAAGCCACTAAAATGGGGCAGTTAGATGGCGCAGTGAATAGAGCACCGGCCCTGGAGTCAGGAGGACCTGAGTTCAAATCCAGCCTCGGACACTTAACACTTACTAGCTGTGTGACCCTGGGCAAGTCACTTAACCCCAACTGCCTCACTTAAAAAAAAAAAAAAAGCCACTAAAGTGATGTCTGACCATGTCACCCCTCTACTCAATGAACTCCAGTGGCTCCCTATTGCCTCTAGGATCAATACAAAATGCTGTCTGGCCTTGTAATCCCTTTATAACCTTCCTTCCTCCTTTCCTTCTAGGCTTCTTATACCTTACTCCCTGAAACATACTCTTGGATTCAATGACACACCAGTTTCCTGGCTGTTCCACGAACATGAGACTCCATTTCTTGGCTCAGGGCATTTTCTCTGGCTGTCCCCCATGCCTGGAATACTCCACTTTCTGGTTTCCCTTCCTTTAAGTCCCAACTAAAATGTCATCTTCTACAGGAAGACTCTTCCAATAATTCTAATTCCTTACAATTCCCAATAACTCTCTCTCCTTAATTCTAATGTTTTTCTCTTTTAATTATTTCCTATTTATCTTGCATATAGCATGTTGTCATTATCTCCCCTATTAGATGATGAATTCTGTGAGGACAGGGACTGTCTTTTGCCTCTTTTTGTATCCACAGAATTTTACACAGTGCCTAAAATGTAGTAGCTGCTTAAAAATGTTTATTGACTGACTGACTGGTTTGGCTTTATGTGGGAAGGGCATGACAATCCCAGGAAATATGGGATAAGAGTTCAATCACCCCAACTATATTTCTTTTTTTTGGTGAGGCAATAGTGGTTAAGTGACTTGCCCAGGGTCACACAGCTAGTAAATGTGAAGTGTCTGAGGCCATATTTGAACTCAGGTCCTCCTGAATCCAGGGCCAGTGCTTTATCCACTGCGCCACCTAGCTGCCCCCCACTCCAACTATATTTCAACAGCTTGTTGATTATGCCATAATTGGTATTTATCTAAGTAAAATCCATTGCCCTACTTTGGGCTCTTTAACAATTGCATTCATGTAATTTCTCTTAATGGAGTTAATCAAGTATTTCTCTCATATGATATTAGAAGGGAGGTTAGACTTAGATGACCTCTACAATGCATTTCAATTCTAAGATTCTGCATTGACAAGTATCAGGAGCATTCAGCACTCAGAACAATTCATTCGGATCCTCTGAACTAGAAGTGAATTGACTTCCTTTGAAGCAAATAAAATTCTTATAGGGCAGAATAGGATTATTCCATCGATGGGAGCCTTTCATCTTTTCACTCCCAAGTTCCACCCTCAAAAGCTCTAATCAATCAATTAATTATCATCAGCAAGTATTTACTGGGCATTTATTATAGACCAGGTACAATACTAAGGATGGGGATGCAAGTACAAAGAACACAATAATCCCTACTCACAATGAGTTTATATTCTAATGGGGGAGACATATGCATGTGTATATAAATAAAATGTATACAGTATAAATATAAAGTTAATAAATACAAACAGATACAAAATAACTAAATGCAAGGTACCGCAATTTGGGAAAGAGGGCACTGGGAGTTGGAAGGATCAGGAAGGACTTCCTGCTGAAGATAGAAGGAAGACAAGGACTCTATGAGGAGGAGGTAAGGAAGGAATCCATTTCAAGGGTCAGGAAACGGAGCAGAACCAATGCAAAGCCATGGAAATGGGAGATGGGGAATAGAAAAGAGGACATATTTTGACTGTACTGAGAAAAGACCATCAGATTTAGAAATTAAGAGATCATTGATGGGGGCAGTTAGATGGCGCAGTGGATAGAGCACTGGCCCTGTATTCAGGAGGACCTGAGTTCAAATGCGGCCTCAGACACTTGACACTTACTAGTGACCTTGGGCAAGTCACTTAACCCTCATTGCCCAAACAAAAAAAACAAACAAACAAAAAATTCATGAGTGAGAAGAGATCATTGATAACTTTGGTGAGGGCAGTTTCGGTTGAGTAATGCGATTGGAAGCTAGATTGCAAAAGATTGAGGAGTGAGAGGAAGTGGAGTCACCAAATGTAGACAATTTATTTGAGAAGTTTGGATGAAAATGGGAGGAGAGATATAGGAATATAGCTTCGGGCAATGGTAGGATCTAGTGAAGTTGTTTTTTTTTTTAAATGGTTGGAGGAGATTTGGCCATGTTTAAAGGCAACAGGGAAGGAACCAGTTGAAAGGGAAAGGTTAAAGATTTGAGATGGGGTGAGGGATCATTTAGGATGCAGTCTACTGGAGAAGATAAGAGATAGGATCAAGTGCATAAGTAGAGGGGTAGTCCTTGGTAAGAAGGTTTACTTTTTGTCAGAGACTGGGAAAAAGGAGACAGAGGGAGGTGATGTCAAGGAATTTTGAGATAAAGAGGATGGAAAAAGAGGAAGTTCAGGTTGAATGGCCTCAATTAGAGGCATCATGTCATAGTGAAAAAGAGTATTGGAATTGGAACCAAGTGGGTTCTTGTGTGAGATTCACTCCTTATTGTGTATAAGTCACTTAACCTTGCAACCTCAGTTCCTTTCTCTACAAAACAGAGCTCATTGCACTACTCAGCTTAGAGGGTTGTTGTGAGGAAAACCCCTTGTGTACTGTAAAGCCTGAGTTATTATCATTAATAATACATAGTCATCATTTGCCTGGTCTGCTCCAGGGAGGTAGCCTGACCTTGCTTGCCCAGGGCCTCTGTGCTGAGTATCGCCTTCCCAATTGTTTATTTGGTTCATTCCCTGGCTTGGTTCCTTTCTCATCTGTCCCCAAGAAGCACAGCAGATAAACTCTGTCTTTGTGCAGTTGCACTGTTGACAGCAACCTGTTTGCCAAGGGACCTCGGGGCACCGCCCTGCAGCAGCAGCAGCAGGAGGAGAGACAACTGCTTCCTGCCCGTTGTGAGTCATCGCTTTCCCTGTTCCTACCAGGATCAGCGCCTCCACTCCCTCAAGAAGGTGCTGCAGTGAATGCCTATCATTGCTGGAGAGCCAAATATTTCATTTTCCCTTTGGGCTCTCATGGGTTAAAAATAGCCACCCAGGAAGCTGGTCATCCTTTAACAAGTGCCCTCCTCATCCTCCCTCCAAAAACCCCTTTCAACCTCCCCTCCTACAATATATTTGGAAAGAGACTAAGGCTGAGACCAGTTCCTACATGCCACACCAGCTATGGACCCCAGTCCTGACCTGGAGGCAGCCTTGATTTAGGAGAAGCCAGACTCTTGTCTCATTTAGTCTTTTTCCCCCCTTTCTTTCTTTTTTTCTTCTTTTTTTGCTGGGCAATGAGGGTTAAGTGACTTGCCCAGGGTCACACAGCTAGTAAGTATGTCAAGTATCTGAGGTCGGATTTAAACTCAGGTCCTCCTGAATCCAGGGCCGGTGCTTTATCCACTGCGCCACCTAGCTCCCCCCTCATTTAGTCTTTAACTTCTCATCCAAGATGCCTAAAAAGGTACATGAATGATTTCCACTTATGGGAAGGTTGATGCATATTTACTTATTCTAAATGTACCATACTTTTTTTTTTAAATGAGGCACTGTACCAAGCAACAAACCACACTCGAGGCTGTGACTTGGCAGAATCTTTCAGTTGTGTTTTCCTAACATCATGTTATACTTGGCTTGATTAAAAGTCTACTGTCAATATTATTGTCATTATTATTAATAATAATAGCTGTCCAGGATGACCATATAGTTTACTTTTCTCTATATTCTTTCTTCAAAAGAACTTGACACTTTGTTGATTTTTGTTTGTTTGTTTGTTTTTTTAGTGAGGCAATTGGGGTTAAGTGACTTGCCCAGGGTCACACAACTAGTAAGTGTTAAGTGTCTGAGGCCAGATTTGAACTCAGGTACTCCTGACTCCAGGGCTGGTGCTCTATCCACTGAGCCATATAGCTGCCCCACACTTTGTTGATTTTAACTAATGTAATAGGAGGTCTGGTCAGTGAGGGTCCGCCCTATATTTCTCGCCTGGTTCTAATCCAACACTCAGAGGCTTGGTGAGTCTACTTCCAGACATGAGTGATTGAGGGGCTGGTACTGTGGTGATGAGGACTCTTCTGATTGACCACTGCAACAGAAGTGAGTGTACATACAGAAGATTTGAAGGGGCAGTCTCTTACTAGCAGAAACCAGTGGAGCCAATAGCAAGAGTTGCTGGGTCTGATGAAGAGACAGCCATGAGGTGTGACTTTCTTGACCCAGCCCAGCAGTGGATTGACTTGTCAGATGAGTTATCAAATTCTGTAGAGTTGGCCCAATTGAACAATGGAGTGACTTGTCTATCAGGGAAACTGAACCCAGAAGCAAATGTAGTATGTGGTATGTGGAGACTCAGAGATGGAAGGAAGGAACAGGAGTTGTCCTGTTGGTTTTCTATATATCCACCTGGCTATTTTTTATGTAATTCAAGCGTGAGTCAATTCTCTCAATGGGAAGATTGTTGCCCTGGACTGAAGGGATGTTTTATAATTTAGCATGGTACTTTTTTTGGGGGGGGGGTTGCAAGGCAATGGGGGTTAAGTGACTTGCCCAGGATCACACAGCTAGTGAATGTCAAGGGTCTGCGACCAGATTTGAACTCAGGTCCTCCTGAATCCAGGACCAGTGCTTTATCCACTGCGCCACCTAGCTGCCCCCTAGCATGGTACTTTAAGTTTGGGCTCACTCTCTTTTAGGGAGGGTATGCCTCCCTCTCTTCCTCTCCTCACCCTTAGGGAGATTATGATTGTTGTTTTTGCTTTACATTCTTAATAAATTGCCTTTTGTTGATTAATATTTGGGGAACACACCAGATAGGGGCTCATGAGAGATAATATTAAAAACCTCATGGTTCATGGTTACTCTTAGAATCCTAAGGAGAAAAAAACCAACCTGATAGTGTTTCTTCTTCTGACTCTTTTACTTTCTTCCCCCTTTAGTTTCTACCAGTTATAAATCTCATCCATCGCCATGTAAGCCTTCAGGAAGAACAACTTTCTTTTCCCCTCATCACTCAAATAGAGGAAGGAGAGAAAAGGGAAATAACTCCCACATCTGCTTCACAGAGTTCAAAGACAGTGAAAGATCATATAATCTTGAGCCAGTTGATTCAATCCAAACTTTTGTCCTAACTGAAGATGGATGACCAGTCTGAAAAAAAATAAAGTGCTTTCTTTACAACAACCCTGCTCATGAGGAAACTGAGGTTCAGAAGTTAAGTGATTTGCTCAAGGTCACAAAGCTATTTAGCAACATAGTTGTGATTTAAACCTACACTTCTTGAATCCAAGTCTGGTGCTCTTTCTACAACATTACTTTCATTTCTGGAAATCTCACACTGTTGCAGAATTTTCATTCGTGGTCATATAATTGTTCAGGAACAGATGCTGAATTAAGAAACAAAAAACTATGGAATAGAATTTTCCTGCTTCCAACCTTGCCTTTCTCTAATCCATTCTTTACATAGCAATCAAATTGATAATTCAAAGACACAGATCTGACCATGGTCATTCCCTTACTCAAAAATGTTCAATGGATCTCTACTGCCTCTATGATTATTGTATGTAATTATCCCTTCCATGTGGGGGTGGGAGGTTAGGGGTGTGGCACCCCCACAATCTGGAAAATCCATGTAAAATTTTTTGGCTCTCCCTTTGTACCAGAGAAGAAGCCTGAATTGTTATGGTATTAAAATATAAAATATGTTGATATTATTCAATATAGATATATTTTTTGCATTTCTGAGTTTCTAAACTTTTTCTGTTGTCTGCTGCCCTTTTGTGTCATCTGTGGTTTCCGCAAAACTCCTCCCCAAATTCCCATTTAATTTCTTATGCTGACCTGTACGATGGGAAAAGTTGCAATGTGGAAGGGATAACTGTATAAATTGCTCTGTCTGGCATTTAAAATTCCTCCACAGTCTGCCCCAACCTTTCCACTCTTAGTCTATATTACTCCCCTTTACACAATCTCTGTCCCAGTCAAACTAGCCTGACAGCTGTTCTTCATACATGACATCCCTTCTCCTGCCTCCTCTCCTTGGTATAGGTATTCCCTCATGGCTAGAATGCATTCCTCCTCACCTCCATACCGCAGAATCCCTAGCTTCCCTCAAAGCACGGCTCAGTTGCCATCTCCTATAGAGGCCACCTTTTGTGAGCTCTCCTTGAAATTACTTTAAATACAGTTTGTGTCAGGGGTAGCTAGGTGGCACAGTGGATAAAGCACTGACCCTGGATTCAGGAGGACCTAAGTTCAAATCTGACCTCAGACACTTGACACTTACTAGCTGTGTGACCCTGGGCAAGTCACTTAACCCTCATTGCCCTGCCCCCCCCCAAAATACACTTTGTATCCTGTTAAGCACAATGCTGGGCATATAGTAGGTACTTAATAAATGTTTATTCCTGTTCCTTCCTTGAGAGCAGGGACCATTTTGTTTTTATCTTTGTATCTCCAGAACTAAGCATAGTATATAATATAGTACACAATTTGTAAATATTTGTTAAAATGAACAGAATGGAATAGTTCTCTTATTCAACAAACAATTATTGTGTACTGGGTGTCAGGTACTGTGATGGCTTCTAGGGATCTGAAGAGGAAAAACTACATGGTTCCTGTCCTCAAAGAGCTTCTAATTTAATAGGGAATCATGGGAGCATAGTTCTAAGGCAAGAAGGAGACTTTGAGGCTCCCTAGGTTAGTAGTCTCCAAATTTTTTTTGATTATGCATTTTCATGGACTTCTGGAGGGCAGGGATTCTATTTGCCTTTGTTTGTATTCCAATAGCTCTGTGCTTGGCATGTAGTAGAAGACTGATAAATTTTGTTAATGACTTGATTATGCATCCCACCAGTAAAAATAATTTTGAGTCACATCTCTATATATCCCATATATATTTACTTATAGAGAAGGCAATGAACATTATATAATGTACTTAGTACATTAATATAGTAGTATATGTCTATAACTTATCATATATCATTATAACATCATAATATGTATTTTTATTATTATAAATATAATATATAACTTCTCTCAAGTAAGATAATATTTGCTAGTGCCTGTCACATAGCTAAGTACTTTTGTAAATATTATCTCACTCGAGATAATGTTATATGTTATACTTATAATAATAAACAAGAACATTTAAAAAGACTGAAACAAGCTAATATAATCCGTAAATCCATTTAGCCAGACACACCTGAAATATTACATGTCAGAAAGTACTGGAAGCAAAATGAGTGGTGGATGTCATTGTTTTGTAGAGCCATCTGTTTGTAAAGCCCCACTTTCCCCCAAGCTTCTGGGATAGCAACTCAGTATTTGACAAAAATTGCAGGGAAAACTGGAAGATAGTATGGCAGAAATTAGGCATAGACCAACATCTGACACCTTATACTAAAATAAGGTCAAAATGGGTATATGATTCAGACATAAGAGGCAATACCACAGGTAAATTAGGAGAAAAAGGAATAGTCTACCTTTCAGATCTTTGGAAAGGAGAGCAGTTTATGACCAAACAAGAGACAGAGAATATTATGAAATGCAAAATGGATGACTTTGATTACATTAAATTAAAAAGGTCTTGTACAAACAGAAGCAATGCATCCAAAATTAGAAGGGATGAAGAAAGCTGGGAAACAATTTTTATGGCCAGTACCTCTGATAAAGGCCTCATTTCTAAAATATATAGAGAACTAAATCAAATTTATATGAATCCAAGCAGTTTTCTGACAAAGAAATCCAAGCTATCTATTGTCATATGAAAAAATGCTCTAAATCACTATTGATTAGAGAGATGCAAATTAAAACAACTCTAAGGTACCACCTGACACCTATCAGATTGGCTAATATGACAAAAAAGGAAAATAATAAATGTTGGAGAAGCTGTGGAAAAATTGGAACACTAATGCATTGTTGGTGGAGCTGTGAACTGATCCAACCATTCTGGAGAGCAATTTAGAATTATGCCCAAAGGGCTATAAAGCTGTGCATACCCTTTGACCCAGTAATACCACTCTTAGGTCTTTTTCCCAAAGAGATCATAAAAAAGGGAAAAGGACCCACATGTACAAAAATATTTATAGCTGCTCTTTTTGTGGTGGCAAGGAATTGGAAATTGAGGGGATGTCCATCAATTGGGGAATAGCTGAATAAGTTGTGGGATATGAATGTAATGGAATTCTATTGTGCTGTAAGAAACGATGAGCAGGTGGAGTTCAGAGAAACCTGCAAGGACTTGCATGAACTAATGATGAGTGAGATGAGCAGAACCAGAAGAATATTATACACAGTATCATCAACATTATGTGTTGATCAACTGTGAAAGACTAGATTCTTCTCACCAATCCAACGGAACAAGAAAGTTCCAAAGGACTCATGATGGAAAAGGCTCTCCAAATCCAGAAAAAAAAAAAAAAAAGGAACTGTGGAATATGGATGCTGATCAGACCATACTATTTCTTTTGGTTTTGGCGCTTTTGGTTTTCTGATTTGAGGTTTTTCATTTGTGCTCTGATCCTTCTCGTATAACATGACTAATGCAAAAATATGTTTAATGTTATTATGTATCTATAACCTATATCAATTTGCCTACTGTCTAGAGTGGGGGGGAGGGAAGGGAGGAAGGGAGAAAAATTTGAAATTGGAAATCTTATATAAACAAATGTTGAAAAGTATTTCTACATGTAACTGGAAAATAATAAAATAATTTGTTTTAAAAGCCCCACTTTCCCATCAGGATACTTCACACATCCTGTGCTATATATGAAGTGATGGTCCAAGTATCCATCTTCATATTAAATATGAAGTAAAGAGAGGCAACAAGGTATAGCGGTTAGAGAACTAACCTTGAAACAAGGAAGATAGGGGTTCGAGTGCTGCCTCTGACACAGACTAGCTAGCCACTTAAACTCGGTGCTCAGGCAACTTTCTAAGACTTTAAATTGCAGAGGGGCTGACCTACATTGGTAAAGAGCATTCCCTATACCAATGAAACCACAAGTACAGTGCCTATTCCTATTTTTTAGATAAAAATTATTAGAAATCAGTGTTCTAATATTTTCTTCTCATCCACCCATTCCACCGGGGGAAGTGTTCACATGCTTGGAGAAGACATCCCCCTAATTCACCAATGAACCTGATTTAGCCCATCTGCTGAGATGGTTTTTACCAGGGCGTAGCTGCTGCACATGCTACAGCTTCTTGTAGCTACAGGTGAGAGTTGGGTGGTAGGTGGACACCAAAGGTGGATGAACAGCTTTTAAAAGGGCTTGACAAAGTCTCACACCAGAGGTGCTGTTCCTCCTTGGATATACCCCAATGACCTTGAAGGAGGCTGAACGAAGCAGGTGCTACAGAGTACTTAGAGCTTGGTCAGACATTGAAGATTGTCATCCACTGTATCCTGGCAGAAATTAGGCATAGACCAACATCTGACACCTTATACTAAAATAAGGTCAAAATGGGTACGTGATTTAGACATAAGAGGCAATACCACAGGTAAATTAGGAGAAAAAGGAATAGTCTACCTTTCAGATCTTTCGAAAGGAGAGCAGTTTATGACCAAACAAGAGACAGAGAATATTGTGAAATGCAAAATGGATGACTGATTACATTAAATTAAAAAGGTTTTGTACAAACAGAAGCAATGCATCCAAAATTAGAAGGGATGCAGAAAGCTGGGAAACATCTCCAGTTGTCTGAATTTATGTCTTGCCACTAGACTTTGATGACTCTGGAAGAGAGTGAGTCTGATGACTTTGTGCAACTCTGCCTCCCTTAAATCCAATTCACAGACAAGTTGAGACATCATGCTAGGACGTCATCGGTCCTCTTCAAAAATGAAGGACAAACAACAACATTTTCTTCCCATACCAGAGTGAGTTATCTGACCCATTTCCTGCCATACACAAACCCTGCTTTGGAGAATGAGGATCTAATCCAACCCTGACTTTTACAGACGAGGAAACACCCCCAAGAGATGTTAAGTGACTTGCCCACAGTCACAAGGGTAGGAAATAACACAAGATGAGCTTTGCTCCTGAGCCTTCTGACTCCAAACCAGCCTTCAACACTGTACCAAATAACATCAATAAAAATAAATATGCAACCAGGGAGAATGTGATGGCAGCAGAGGAGAGACCCAGAGACTTTAGTGCCTCCAAGGACACTGAAGGAGGGAGAGATCCCTTCAGCTGGGGCTGTGGGAGTAGTGAGGAGAGGGGCAGGAGGGCTTCCTGGAGGAAGTGCCTCCTGAGTCAGGCCTTGAATGAAGAGGAGGATTTCCACAGGCAGGGAGTGTTGTGTATGAGGTCATCAGAAAGAAGCAAGGACCAATGAAGGGGAGTGGAATAAACAAACAAATAAAAAAATAAGATGCTCTTGGTGCTGCCCGATACAGCTCCTGGAGGAGGGCAGGGCTGTACTGTGTGCATTTGCAATTGGATGCCACTCCAGAGCAGCATTAAATGGATCATGATGAAATCTTTGTTCCAAAAGTTTGTCCATAATTCTTTCCTGAAGGAAGCAGAGTAAATGTGCTTTAGGGCAGAGACGATGACATCATGCTCCCCCTCTGCCCTCCATCCAGCTGTGTGCTGTGGGGCCCGATTTACTGTCACCCCCCCACCCCCATTCTGCCAAGGCTACCTTTGACCCCTGTTGTCAATGACCTGCTTGGCGTCTCTCTTGTTTCTTTTGAGCCGGTGAAATGCAATGAATGGTTTCCTGATCCCTTAATGGCAAGGCTCCTGGCATTTGCTTGGGTGGCTCATTTTGGGTTTGGAGTCATCAGGATTCCAAAATGAGCATATTGAGAAAATGCAGCCTTGGGGGAAACCTTCATCTAGAAAGCTGCTTACGCCACCATGATCCGTAGCCTTAACAAGGCATGAGTAACCGCTGTCATCTGTACTGATGCTCAACTGACTCGGGTGTAGCCTTTTAAAAAGTTCCAGGTAGGGGTTTCTGAGCCAGGAGGAAGGGAGGGTGACCTGCACCTTTTGGCATGAATGACCCTAATAAGGCCTTTTGTTGTTGTTGTTCAGTTGTGTCTGACTCTTCATGACCCCATTTGGGGTTTTCTTGGGAGAGATACTGGAGTTGTTTGTCATTTCCTTCTCCAGCTCATTTTACAAATAAGAAAACCAAGGTGAATGGGGTTAAGTGACCTGCCCAGGGTCACACAGCTAGTAATGTCTGAGGCCAGACCTGAATTCAAGATGACTCTTCCTCTCTCCAAGTCCAGCCCTCAATTCACCATACCACCTACTGCCCCTTCAATAATGCCTTCCATTTGAATAGGTTAGTTTCTACTTTAGAAAAGTTGACTATGGGGCGGTTAGGTGGCACAGTGCATAAAGCACCGGCCCTGGATTCAGGAGGACCTGAGTTCAAATCTGGCCTCAGACACTTGACACTTACTAGCTGTGTGACCTTGGGCAAGTCACTTAACTCCCATTGCCCCACCAAAAGAAAAAAAAAAAGAAAAGAAAAGTTGACTATCACTCCTCTGGGATTCAGCCTGTGCAATGAAGGGAGGAGGTTGGGAGTTTTCACAGAAGGACAGGGTTGGAATGAAGAAGATATTAGGGGATAAGGACAGGTGTGGGTGTGTTGGCCACATGTCCTGTAGTTGGTTACAGCTGATGAAGATGGGATGTGACCCTACCTTCCCACCTTCTGACTCATTGATCACATAGCCCTTGGGGGCAGGCCAAAGTCCCCACTATGGAGATTTGCCGTGAAGCAAATAAAGATTGGTTCAAAGGCAGATATACCATGAATAGCATCGTTAAGGTGCAAAGTCGAGCTGACGAGATGATAGCACAAGCAAGCTGAATGACTTTTCTGCTTCAAAGTCAGAAAAGGAAGGCAATAAAAAGCCAATTTCCCTGGATTCATGTTTCAAAACATCTTCAAACCACAAGGTTTCCCCAAAAGCATTCTTGAGGAAATTTCCCTAAGAAACCCTTCAAAATTCCATTGCCCTGATGCTGTTTCTTCACCTCCTGATTGATTGCAGTAAAAATAAAACAGGAATTAGAAAGCAGCAAGGGAAAGGTTTTCTACAGAAACATGACAATCACATTACATGAAAGACAATTAGAATTGTCTCATATGATGAATTATAGTGTCACCCTCTTCAGTCAACTTATACACAGCTTAGAAGGCGTATATGGTACACATATATCTTATAGCACATTGCTCCTCTTGAAGCAGAGATCAGTTATGGTCATGGGAAGGGGAGAGGGGAGGCAAGCTACCAATCACCCTTCTCTGCCGCTTAGATGCTTAATCATAATAACCTCCAAGAGAACAGTCACTGAATACAAGAGGATTTCAGAATAAGGAATATTCCTGGGGAGAGCGATCCCTTTCCCAATTTCTTCAGCATCCCACTTTCCCTCCTGCTTTCCACCTAAAAGATCTTATGTCCACCATTCATGGTTGTGGTGAATCTAGGTCATATGGATTCCTCCCAGGGGTGTTTAAATTATTTAAAATCTCTAAGTAGCAAATTGCATAGAATGCTGACCAGGGAATCAAGAAGACCTGATCAGGAAATCCAGTCCTGCCTCAGACACTTTCTAGCTACATGACTGGACAAGTCACTTAATTTCTCTGACTCAGTTTCCTCATTTGTAAAATGGGGATGATAATAATAGCACCTACCTCACAGGGTTGCCATGAGAATCAAATGAGATAACATGTAAAGAGATTTGCAACCCTTAAAGTGCTACATGCTAGCTATCATTATTATTATTATTATTATTACTATAATTATTATTATTCCTGTTAAAAGAATTTCAGGAGCCACTGAATAATCAGGGGAGAAAATTCTTGGGAAGTCATTATCACTGAAAGTCTCTCCATTAAGGCTGGTCGTACACTAGTTGTGTGACCCTGGGCAAGTCACTTAACTCTATTTGCCTCAGTTTCCTCACCTATAAAATGCACTGGAGAAGGAAATAGCAAACCACTCCAGTATCTCAGCCAAGAAAACCCCAAATAGGGTCACAAAGAATTGGACACGACTGAAAAACCTCTGAACACACTTCCATTGGTGGCCCATTGTGTTAAAAAAAAAATTTGATGAACTGAATTATTTGAGGACTGGCTAAACAAATTGTGCCACATGGATGTAATGTAATATAATCCTGCTGTAAGAACTGATGAAGGTGAAGAATATAGAGAAGTGTGAAAAGACATATGTGAACAGATGCAAAGTGAATTGATCAGATCCAGGAAAATAATCTACACAATCATTGCAACAACAAGAAGGGAAAGAAAAGCAACCACAAAACAATTTAAAAAGGGGCAGCTAGGTGGCACAGTGGAAGTGGGTTCAAATGTGGCCTCAGACACTTGACATTTAATAGCTGTGTGACGCTGGGCAGGTCACTTGGCCCTCATTACCCCACAAAAAAATTTTTTTTTAATTAAAAACAAACAAACAGTAGAAAAGTGAACATTAGGAAATTGCAAAGACCAAGTGTGTGCCCAAAGATAAGATATTGGAAGTCACCTCCCTCCCTCAACTCCTCTGCAGAATTGTAGAAGTCTGTCCATATGGATCATTGAATATGTTGTCAGATTTCTTTGATGCATTGATTTGCCTTGCTGATTTTTTCTCTTCTTCATCTTTTTCCTTTTTCTTTAAAAAAAGTATTTGTTATATAGAATGATTCTCTGGGCGGGGAGAAGGAGGGATACGGGGGGAAATTTAGGTGATGTAAAAACATAATGGAAAAAAATTTTTTTTAAATCTGAATAGAATTTTATTTTCCAAAATATACATAAAAACAAAATTTTAACATCAATTTTTAAAAAACTTTGTGTTCCAACTTCTCTTCCCCCCTCCATTTCCATCCCCTACACAGAATTAGCTCAGGGACCTTGATCTCATTGGAGTGGGCTCATGGAGGGAATAGCTTTCATACCCAATTGGGAGGAGCAATCTATTTGACCCTGCAGGAAAATAGGAGAGGAAGAGGACAAGGAAGTAAGGGTGAAAAAAAGGGAGTGCAGAGCGAGGGAGAGGATAGTCAGAAGTAAGGCACCTCTGAGGAGGAATAGGTAAAAAGAAGATAGAGTAAATGTCATGGGAAGGGAATGGGATGGAGGGAAATAGTTATGAAAAAATTATTTTACAAAATAATGGGCTGTAAGGAGCTGGGTGCAGGGGAGGGGGGGTGGAGAGAAGAAAATGAGAGATGATAAAGACTGTAAGAAAGGGCCTTTTGCAGACCATAATCTTTATCAGCCTGACTGGAAGGAACAACATAATATGTTACAAAATTTAAACTCACTTATATTTAATATGGATGCCCAATGAAAGAGAAGATGAATTTAAAGGATTGATAAGTTACAGACCTGATCCTTCAGGGAATTATCAGATGAAGGGGAATTGGGAAGACATTTCCCTTGGGTCTTTGTAATGTACAATTAGACACGCTGTGGAGAAGTTGTTTTTCTTACCTCTGTGGAGCCCTCTTATCAACATGTTGGGCATCAGTGACTGAAACAGGAGCCTGGAGGTAGAGAGAGGCTCTTTAGCCAGCTTTGATCTAGCAGGCTCTGGATTTCTTGGTGAGCAGTGAGTCAGGATTCCATTTAAAACACTGGTGCTGATGGAGGGCGGGCGGGGGAAGAAAGGCCCCAGTGTGACTATAGAGAACCACTCTTTTTTTGGTCCTGAGTCCAGGAATCAGAATTTGGCAGTCCTTCTTGGAAGCTGAGATTACTTCAGGCTGCTTCTTGCTTAGGAAGTGCTACCCGAGAAATTGCTCTAGGGTCACTAATGTTTTGCTGATCTGTACTGTGGTGAACCCCTAGGTCTGACCCAGGGCGCTCATCCTATCATGGTGGGATGGCTACATCTAAAGGACAATATCATCTGGGGTCATCCTGGCAGCTGGAGAATATGTTGAAATGCCTTAACAGACCAGACACCACAGCCAAATTTAGAAAGAAATCATTCTGTAACTAAGTGTATTATGCTTTGTTTTGACAACCAGGACTTCAGCTGATATTTAGATATTAAAACTTCTGCTGACATTTGGTGTGAAAATATCCCAAGAAAGATAAATAGATTGACTGATAGTTAAATAGATGATGATGAAGAAAGATGAATAGATAGATAGATAGATAGATATAGATAGATGAGAGAGAGAGAGAGATGGATGGATGGATGGATGGATAGACAGATGATAGATAAATGAAGCATTTATTAAGTGTTCTAGGCACTGTACAGAGTGCTGGTTATACAACTATAAGCAAAAAGCAGGATAGTCTCAGCCCTCAATGAGTTTACATTTGAATGGGAAAGACAATAGGTTTAAAAAGTAGCTGAAAAGGGAGGTGGGGCTGTATCCCCATAGGGCCAAGATCCAGAGGGAATGTGAGGAATCAAGAGCTAAATCACATTTGAATTAAGAATGACTAGTGTGGGGGCAGCTGGTTGGTGCAGTGATAGAGCACCAGCCCTGGATTCAGGAGGACCTGAGTTCAAATCCTGCCTCAGACACTTGACACTTACTAGCTGTGTGACCCTGGGCAAGTCACTTAACCCCAACTGCCTCACCCAAAAAGAAAAGAAAAGAAAAGAAAAGAAAAGAAAAGAAAAGAAAAGAAAAGAAAAGAAAAGAAAAGAAAAGAAAAGAAAAGAATGGCTGGTGTGGATGCTTCCTTACATGGAAGTTTCTGGGAGAAAACCATCAGCATTATGGAAATGCCTTTTTAGTTGAATTGTGGGATAAATGAAGGAAATGCTGGTACTGTACAATGTGGGTGTGTTCTTATACCACAAATATATTGCCATTTGGGGAAATAAATGGGATTCCTTAACATCCCAAAGTTTTATGGCTATTTCTATATGTATTCCATATGTATATGGGATTCATTGAATCTGCTGGTTACTTTTTCCAGGTGCAATGCTTCACATGAATCTCCATTAAATATGAAACCCTATAAACCTGAGGAATCTGGGATTGCCCCTGGACCTCTTCTACCAAATTATTTGGCCAGAAACAAACACACCCAACTTCCTCTTTGGGAAAGAGGTAGATGGCTCTGTGGGTAGAGTGCTGAGCCTGGAGTCAGGAAGACCCATCTTCCTGAGTTCAAATCTGGCCTCAGACACTTACTAGCTGTGTGACCCTGGTGCAAGTCATTTAACCCTGTTTCCTCATCTGTAAAATGAGCTGGAGAAGGAAATGGCAAACCACTCCAGCATCTCTGCCAAGAAAACCCCAAATGGAATCATCAAGAGTCAGACACGACTGAAATGATTGAACAATAACAATGGTAGGAATTAGGTGGGAGAAGGAAGGAGTACTGTGGCATTTTCTTTTTCACTTGACCAAACTTTGGATTTGGTTTCTCTCTCTCTCCATCTTTGTCTTTCTGTCTGTCTCACTCACACACACACACACACACACACACACACACACACACACACACACACAAACACTCTTTCAGCTGCCCAGTCCCCTCTTATTCCTTCCTAGATGTTCATGGTCCTCAAGTGAAGGGTCCCACATGAACCTGACTCAGTACTCCACTCTTTTTTTGTTATTTGTGGGGCAATGAGGGTTAAGTGACTTGCCGAGGGGTCACACAGCTACTAAGTGTCAACTGTCTAAAGTTAGATTTGAACTCAGGTCCTTCTGAATCCAGGGCCGGTGCTTTATCCACTGCACCACCTAGCTGCCCCGAGCCTCTCCCTCACCATCACCTTCCATATATCTGTGTATCCTGCCACTTTATACCTCATCAAAATTTACCCTTCTTATTTCTCTTTCCTTTGGTGTCCCATCTCTGCTTTCAAAGATGATCCTTTATTTAGCTGAGTTTTCTATGGCCTCACCAGGAGTATTTGCATTTTAAGTGGGGAACCTGGAAATGTAACATTGTGATCCAAAGAAATGATGGAGAATGTAAAATTACAAAGAGAGCATGAGAGAGTAGAGGATGCCCCAGATTTAAAATCAGACGACCTGTGTTTCATTCTTAGTTCTGAAATGTCCAACCTGCCTGACCCAGGGCAAGTAATTTGCCCCTCACATGTCTTGTCTGTAAAACGAAGGAGGTATTCTATAGGGTTGGTCTCTGCTCTGAAACTGCATCATGCTGGGTAAGCCTTAAATTCTCATCCCTTAAATTCCTTCACGTGGGCAAGCAGGCACCTTACCGTGCCTACCCACAAGGCTGCCTCTAAATACGATGCTTATTGCTTTTCTTCCTTGGAGCAGACAGTGAATCGTGTTCTCAGATTTGACTCTGCCCACTCCTTCTGCTCTGTGTGCCATGTAGAGACAGGACCTGAGGGGGAAAGAAAACAGAGGAGTGTAAAAGAATCTCAAAAATGCTCTTTTTGTAGAATTGTACATTTTGCGAAACAGTGAAATCAGCAAATGTCAATCCCATGGGAAGGGTGAGAATATTGTCTTATGCACCAAACCAGGTGCTTTGGCACCAAAATCTGCTACCGATCTTGGGATGATGACGACTTAGGTGGGACAGTCCAGGCTGAGCACAAAGAACCAGGAGTTAGAAATGTAGGGCAGGGTAGATGGGAAAAGGATAACATGGAGATCAAAAACCAGGATACATCATAGTTCTCTGCCAAGGCAGCAGATTGTCCTGTGTGTTCCCAGATGCCCCTGGTCTAAGTCTGATTGGATTTTGCAGGATCTTGGACCGTGGTTCCTGAGTTGGCACAGAAGGGAAGGGAAAGGTAGAGTATTCTAGTGGAATTCTAGTGGACCCCGTTCACACACACACACACACACACAAAAATTGAATTCACCAAACATTTAGTAAGTGCCCACTGTGTACAGAGAAGGCTACACAAATCCGTTACTGCTGCCAGGACTTTTCTTTAGGGACTTAGAAGTGGGACCAACATCATCTGGTACCATTCGGATAAAACCAATGTCAGACTAGTTCTGATTCCACAGCTTCCTGATGTCTTACTCTCTGTTCTGGTGCATGCTGTGTATGAGCCCGTCTGCATTATAAGGCAATGCCTAGTCCAGCAATTCTTAAACTTTTTAATTTTTATCTCAAGACCTCTTTCTGTTCTTAAAATTTAGTGAAGACTCCTCCCCCCCACAAAGTTTTTGTTTAGGTGAGTTTTATGGGTTAGTTTTTATCATATTTGAAATTAAAATGGCTTATTATTAGTATGAAAATAGTTTTAGCCTTACAGACCCCTTGAAGATGTCTGGAGGACCTCAAAGGTCTCTGGACCACACTTTGAGAACCACTGACCTAGAATCACACAAGCATTCATTAGTACGCCCACTCACAAGGGGAAGAAATGTGGTATCCAACACTGTGTGGGTTCTTGACTACATGCACATTATTATTAATTTTAAAATAATAATTACAACTGGTGCAGAGCTCTTTAAGGTTTGCAAAGGGCTTACATATATTATGTCATTTGATCTGCATAACTCTTGGAGGTAGGTGTGATTCATTCTTCCCATTGTACAGATGAGAAATTTATTTGACATCATTTCAATGGGGTCCTCCTTGCAGCAAAGCCATCTTCTTCTGCCTCCCTAATTGATTCACTGTCCCACTCTCCACAGCAGCTCTTCCAAACCTTTTCACTTCTCAAATCTACCATCGCTCTCCCCTCTCCCCACCCACTCAGCTGAGAACTTTGTGTCATGTTTCCTTAAAAACATTGAGGCCGTCTTCTCTCTTCCTGTTGCTCAGATGCCCACTGCCACTATGTTCTCCTTCCCCCAACTCACATGTAGAGGTGGCCCTCCTTGCCAAGGCAAACCCCTCTCCATGAAAAAGAATCCATTCCATCCCATATTCTCTTTTTTTTTGTTGAGGCAATTGGGGTTAAGTGACTTGCCCAGGGTCACACAGCTAGTAAGTGTTAAGTGTCTGAGGCCGGATTTGAACTGAGGTCCTCCTGAATCCAGGGCTGGTGCTCTATCCACTGTACCACCTAGCTGCCCCCATCCCATATTCTCCAAGCAGATTTCCGTCTCTCTCTCTCTCACCCCCGCTTTCTCCCTATTTACTGGCTATTTCCCCACTGCCTACAAACATGCCAATGGCAACCAGTGGCTCAGTATATAAAGCACTGGACTTGGAGTCAGGAAGACCTGAGTTCAAATCCAGCCTTAGACACTTCATAGCTGTGTGACCCTGGTCAAGTCACTTAACTCTGTTTGGCTCAGTTTCCTCTTCTGTAAAATGAGCTATCGAAGGAAATAGCAAACCACTCCAGAATCTTTGCCAAGAACACCCCAAATGGGGTCATGAAGGGTCAGACACAATTGAAATGACTGAACAACATCAGTAAAAACTATGTACCAGGAACTGTGCTTAACTTTGGGGAAACAAAGAAAGGCAAAAGACAGTTGGTTGATTGATTGATTGAGGCACAGAGAGGTTAAGGGACTTGCCCTGGATCACAGAGCTAGGAAGAGTCTGAGGCTGCATTTGAACTTGGATCTTGCTAATTCCAAGCCCATTGCCCAGGCTGACCCCCCACTTTTTTTCTAATTTATCCCTTTTTAGTTATAGTTTATGTTCAATGTAAATCAATCCCATAACAAGAGAATAGTTACTCTGAATCAGAGTATGAGGACACAAAAAAACCCAATATATAAGAAGTCCAAAGAAAGGAAAGCATTCAAAACAGATAAGCACAAAGAAATGTCCATGTTCATACCCAGCAAGCTTGAGAAACTTCACATTGGGCATTTTCTGGCCTGGCCACTATAATTAGGACAGCCACCTTTCTCTGATTTGTTATGAAGGTAGGGTGAGAAATTGTAAATCTAAGCAACAGTGTATGGCCAGCTGAGTCAAAAAGGGCATTTCTTTAAAAGGTTTCAACATTGAGGCAGTTGTAAATTTATTGCTTTCTTGAATGAGGCCAGCTTCTGGCTTAATACCTACCTGGTTCTATCATATAAAAATATTGAATGGCAGAGTATCACTTGAAAGTTATCCTGATTCACAAATATTTTAAAATTTAAAAAAATATTTACAGAAATAGTACAACAGGTCTTATGAATTTAAAATAATGCAATTAACCTTCTAAGCTTCACGTTTCAAATGCTCAATTTTCCTCGTTTGGCTTTTACGTTTGCCTCTCAGTTTGTAGATTTTGAAATAATAAACCTTCACGTTGTAATATATTCTTAGGCTACAGAAATAGAACAGCATTTGAAAGTCATTCAAAAGACTATACTTCAAAAGCTTTTGGAATGAAGGAAAGTGATGTAGCTCATGAAATCTCACATTTGCTGGGGCAGCTAGGTGGTGCAGTGGATAAAGCCCTGGCCCTGGATTCAGGAGGACCTCAATTCGAATCCGACCTCAGACACTTGACACTTACCAGCTGTGTGACCCTGGGCAAGTCACTTAACCCTCATTGCCCCGCCAAAAAAAAAAAAAAAAAAAAGAGATCTCACATTTGCTGGATAGAGAAGTGATGGTCACCTCTAGCACTCTATAGCAAGCTGTGGAAGCCAGGTTTGCTAGTAACACTTGCATTCTGGGAAGATTCCAATCCCTCATTGCTCTGGCACATGCCAATTATTTATTTATTTTTTAAACTTAAACATTTACTTTCTTTATTTTTTTTTGGTGGAGCAATAGGGGTTAAGTGACTTGCCCAAGGTCACACAGCTAGTAAGTGTCAAGTGTCTGAGGCCGGATTTGAACTCAGGTACTCCTGAATCCAGGGCCAGTGCTCTATCCACTGCACCACCTAGCTGCCTCCACATGCCATTTATGATACAGCAATTTAAATGTGATGAGAAATCCAAAGCTCAAAGTAAATAATTCAGCTCTTCTGAAAATAATGATATCCTAATGCTTTAAAAATTATTTACATTATACAGGAGAAGAAATACCTATTGCTGAAACACATGGAAGATGGACTACAACTGTTCAGTGGCATTCCTTCCACTTCTGTATAAAGAGAAACATGTAGGTTGTTTTTATAATCTGATCATTTTATGAACATGGAGATTCAAAGAACCTAAGTCAAAAATTGAATCTCTTTTCCACACCCTTTTCCCTTTTCAGTCAGTCAACAAGCATTAATTAGGCACTTATTATGTATCAGGCACTGTGCTAAGATCTGGGACTACAAAGACAATCAGAAAGAAAAACAATCCCTGCTCTCAAAAAACTCCTATTTTAATGGAAAAAGACAAAAGGGATCCATAAGGGGGAGGTAGGAGAGGGAGGGCACCTGGTTAGGGTTATGTAGACAAAATCCTTTGGAGATGAGTTAGTAGTGTAGCCTAGAGAGAAATTAGGGCTGTTAACCTTTTCTAGATTAAGACAAAAATATACCCTTTTATTCCCAAGGTAGAATTCTAGTTGTTCACTTTTAGTGAACTTTTATCTTGAACCAAATAGTTTTGGGTCCCATCTCTTTTCAGTCTTATAGTTGTTGGATGCTCCAACCAGTTTAAAATGATGAAATCCAATTTAATTTAATCTTGTGAAATCCTCTAGACCCTCTCAAATTTGGGAAATTGACCCATAACCTTTTCTGAAACAGATATATCAATAATTATTTTTTTCGGGGCAATGGGGGTTAAGTGACTTGCCCAGGGCCACACAGCTATTAAGTGTCAAGTGTCTGAGGCTGGATTTGAACTCAGGTACTCCTGAATCCAGGGCTGGTGCTTTATCCACTGCGCCACCTAGCTGCCCCCTATCAATAAATTTAAATGGGTGTGAGTGGATTTGGTTGAAAAAAAAAAAAAAGGCTGGGGGGCAGCTAGGTGGCGCAGTGGATAAAGCACGGGCCCTGGATTCAGGAGTACCTGAGTTCAAATCCTGCCCCAGACACTTGACACTTACTAGCTGTGTGACCCTGGGCAAGTCACTTAACCCCCATTGCCCCGCAAAAAAAAAAAAAAAAAAAAAGGCTTTTGGTTTGTTTTATTCCATGCCATACTGACATCCAGATGTGGCCATCTCAAATGGCTCAGTAAGGTGGATAAGGGAAGCATGGCTGTTGACTTGATGGAGTCTCTTACTGCTAGACATGCAGAAGGGAGAAACAGAGAATGAAGAGTCTGGCAGGTGAGTGTAAGGCTTTTCCACCTTCCGTGGCACAGTACAGGTAGACCTGTTCTTTGAATGTGTGGGTGCTTCGAGAGCTTGGTGGGATAGTTACATTTTGAGACTGAAGCTACATAGGTAAGGGGAATGCCAGGAGCAGGAACCCCTCCCAGAACTTTGTCCTGATCACCCACCCTCCCTGTGTTTGTTCTATTTTGTATTATTTGCATGTTATTTACCCCCATTAGCTTCTTCCTTTATCTATAGATCTAACACATAAAATTTTCCTTGAGCCCATTCCAGGCACTGTCCTGCTTGTTGTATCACCATTTCTCCCCTGCCCATCTTCTACTATCAGCCAAACCCTCTCTCCTCATAGAAAAGGGAAAAGGACCCACATGTACAAGAATATTTATAGCAGCTCTTTGTGGTGGCAAAGAATTGGAAATCGAGGGAATGTCCATCAATTGGGGAATGACTGAACAAGTTGTGGTATATGAATGTAATAGAATACTATTGTGCTGTAAAAAAATGATGAGCAGGCAGATTTCAGAAAAACCTGGAAAGACTTAAGTAGACTGATGTTGAATGAAGTGAGCATAACCAGGAGCTCACTGTACACAGCAACATTCAACTGATAGACTTGGTTCTTCTCAGCTGTGCAATGATCCAAGATAATTCCAAAGAACTCATGATGGAAAATGTTCTCCATATCCAAAAAACAAAAAACAAAAACAAAAAAACAAACAAAACCTGTGGATTCTGAATGCAGATTGAACCATATTGTTTCTACTTTTTGTTTTTTGAGGTTCCCTTGTGTTCTGATTCTTTTTCCACAATATGACTAATGCAGAAATTTTATAAAACCCCAACAATAACCCTGTCTCCATGCCCAGTAACTCATTCCCTTCTGATGTGCCCAGTGAACTCCCTTGCCCAACAAATCTATAAGCATAGAGAGAAGCGCCTGTCCTCTACCTCTGCCTCTCAGCCCTGGAACAACCCAATGTCCAGGCATTGAAGAAGGATACACAGTTCAAATAATACCTAGTCTTTTAAGGCACAAAGAAGCACATAAAATTGAGGGTCCCAAGAATATCAGGGACAGAACAAAAACAACAAAAAAACCCCAAATTCACACTCCCCAGGTTAAGGACCCCAACACTAAACTGAAAGAACTGAAATTGTCTCTGAAGATTATCTCAGGCTCATGAATCTCAAAATATAGGGCCAAAAACCCCTTAGTATTCAGTCTGTAATGAGCAAAGGAATGACAGAAAACTGAACAAGGTTTTTTACTTCAGGTGTTCAATCTCCTCTTCCCCATATTTCCACAATATTCTTGTAACATAGACAATTTTTATTTTCAACATTGGTAAAGGGGACAGCATACATGAGGACAGAAAGGTGTGGCTCACTAAGCTTACCTTGCGAGTGTGGTGTTTGAAATATAAATGTGTGGTCGCCTTAAATTAGAAGCTTTAGCACCAGTCTTTGGGCATTAAGCATTTATTAAAGCATACCAAGTATTCACGTGGCGTTCAGAAAGTTAAGAAAAGGCCTAGAGTTCCAGCCTGGTTTGGTTCTTCCTCAAGTCCTCCACCAGGAACCTGCTTTAATCATGAACTTTCTTCAAATTGAGTGTGAAAGTTTTTTATAGGTCTGGAGCCTGGGCAGTCCTTACACACTGCTTCAAGCTGGATTGGTTAGTGTCATCCAAATCCATTGGTCACTGGGCTTGAAGGTGGTCTCTAGTTAAGTTCAAACACCTTCTTAAGGGCTAGCCAGGTGTGCTTACAATCTAGTTAACTTGAAGTAGGCTAATCAGCAGTCAATCACTCTCACTTAATTCAATCAATTTAGATTAATCTCCAGGTAGGCCTTTGAGTATCTGCTAAATCCCATTATTTTATCACACAAGTTAATGATAAAGTTTCTGATACAAAAGCTACTTTTCTTGACAGAAAGTTAGTGGTATATTTCCAACAGTCTAGCAGGAAGAGATGAAAAGTTCCATTTAAAATAACCGCAAACAATATAAAACAAAACACTTGGGTGTCTACCTGCCAAGACAAACCCCAGAACTATATGAACCCAATAACAAAACATTTTTCAGTCAGATCTAAACAATTGGGAAAATAGTAATTGCTCATGGGTAGGCTGAGCCAAGATAATAAAAATGAGAATTCTACCTAAATTAATTTACTTATTCAGTGCCATACTAATCAAACTACCAAAAATTACTTTATAGAGCTAGAAAAAATAATGATAAAATTCATCTAGAAGAACAAAAGATCAAGAATATCAAGGGAATTAATGGAAAAAATGTGATCATCTATGAGTGACTTAGCTATTCTCAGCAATGCAAAGATCCAAGACAATTCTGAAGAATCTATGATGAAAAATAGTATCCACCTCCAGAGAAAGAACTGATAGAATTTGAATGCAGATTGAAGCATACTTACTGGTTTTTTAACTTTATTTTTTCTTGTTTTTTGTCATAACTAATATGGAAATTCTTTTGCATGACTTGCACATGTATAACCTTTATTGAATTTCTTGCCTTCTCAGTGAGAGGAGAGGAAAGGGGGAGTAGAAGGGAATTTGGAACTAAAAATTGTTTTTAAAAATTTAAAAGGTTAAAAATTATGTTTGTACATAATTGGAAAAAATAAAATATTAAAAATTTTAAAGTTAGTAGTATTCCATTGTTCTTTCTTCAGTGTCAACATTCTGGCTGCATTGCCTTCAGATATATGAATAATGATAATGAAACACTAGGAAGTCTTCAGTTGGTGGGTGGTGTCCTCACCAGGCACTAAATCGAAAACTAAAGTGTTAGATTGATTAGCATGTTAAGGATAGTTTTTCCTAATGCTCTGAGACACTGCTGCTGGAGGAGCAAGGGTGGTAGGATTGCATGAACTTTCTCCTTCTCTGGATGCTGCCATGATTCTTCTGTTTCCATCTGAACATGCTTATGATGGGAAGTCATAGTGGAATCCTAATGATGGGAACCCATCATGCATTCTTGGGTGATTTCTCAGAAGAGCAGTTGGTTAGTCAACTAGCATTTATTGAGTACCTACTATGTACCAGGAGCTAATGTCCTCAGCAGCAAGTACAAATAGAGTAAGCAGTCACCCAGATGGTGGTTTTCACAGTAAACCTGAATGATCCCTTATTGACTACATAATAGAAAGAATTCTTGTTCGGGTGAGGGCTGGATTGGGCCTCTGAGGTCCCTTCCAATTCTAATTTTTGATGGTGTCATTTTATGTGAAAGGTTCAAGAGAGGATAGAACTTCCTAGGAAACACCAAGAGGAGAACAGTTGGGTTGGTGAGGGAGGCTGCTGCCAAGCTCTTGTGATTTTGATCAGAAACCAAATAGGTATATACCAGGAACCTGTGCCAGAAAGGAAAGAAGGAGCTAAAGGTTTTGGCTCAACCCAAGACTTGATTATGGTGGAGGGGAAGAGATAAAGAAGATCGTGACCCCAGGAGGTGATGGGGTGAGGGCATAGTGGAGGAGTCTGGCGACTAAAGAGGAGCAACAACAGGGAATAATAAATACATCATGCCCTTGTTCAGATGCCTAAAAACTTGTCCAAGTTAAGTGACCGCCATTACTCATGAGAGACTTGTTTGTCCTCTGAAATGCCCTCACACTATAGTAAGATGGTGCCATGTCCTTGAGCTCACTGTATACATTAGACTCCAGTGAAGGGATACTTGAGATAACCCAGAGGGGGAAGAGAAAGCTCCTAGGCACAAGGCAGCATTGGATGGACGCTCCTCTGACTCCTCAGGTAGAGGAGTAAACAGCCAATGAACCAGACACCTACCGAGGGTGAGGAACCTATTCAACCCCTAAAGTTCCTGGTATGAAGCAATGGGAGCAGTTGGTCTTCTTCACTAAAAGAAGAGCCCAGCACAAGAGTCCTGGGTACCTGGGAGCGGGGAGATGGGGTTGGGCAAGGAAGGGGGGGAGGGGAGCAAAAGAGGGCACAGATATAGATACAAGGAGATCAATGATTTCCTCCTCAGTCAGTCAATCAAGTACATTTATTAGTGCTTAATGAAAATAGTCAAGTAGAGGCTAGATGACTACTTGTCAGGCTACTCACACATGCGTGTGTATGTGTGCATGTGTGTGTGTGTGTATATATATATATATATTATATATATATATAATATATATACTATATTCACCCAGACACAATACATATACAGAAATTATATTTTATATGATATATAATATGACCTATTATGTATACTATATTAAAAGGAGCAACCATGCTTTGGCTAGGGATCAGACTCCCTTGCAACGTTAAAATGATCTGCTTGGGGGGCAGCTAGGTAGCACAGTGGATAAAGCACCGGCCCTAGATTCAGGAGTACCTGAGTTCAAATCCGACCTCAGACACTTACTAGCTGTGTGACCTTGGGCAAGTCACTTAACCCCCATTGCCCCGCAAAAAAAAAAAAAAAAAGATCTGCTTGTATGTATAGTATGTATGGTCTATTCTCAAAAAAAGACTTGACTCACTTTAACAAGAAATTAGCAAGCGCCTACTATGTGAAGGCACAGTGTTGTGTTAAGGATTCCAAAGATAAAAACAAAAAGTTTTTTCCATCAAGATTTAAAAAAAAGTGTTCTCCTGGGGGATGAGGGTGGGGCACTGGACAGTATTTACCCAGGTAGAAGTTGTTTTATGCCTTCCTGTGAATTTAAGATGTTGTGTCTGCTTTTCCTAAGGGTGTTTACAGTTGAAGCCTTGCCTCCAATTAAGGATTGAAAGGCTTTCTCTTTCCTTAAAGGAATTTCAATAACAGAACTGGGAGGAGAGTTTCTATGAGACAGAGTGAAGCTCACTGGTCTTCTTGGGGACATAGGGATTAAGCGAATTTGGCTGGGTTGGTTAGAAAGAGGGGGAGGGGAGGGAGCCAGGGGACGGAGACGTTGAAGCACATCTCATTCTCAGCATCCTGATAGACAAACCCAACAGTGCCAACCACAGAGTGAAGTCCCAGGGTGTCCCCTGCCACGCCTCTGCGTGTGCTAGGGGCTGTGTAGTTGCCTGGCCACACCTTGAGGCTCCTCCTTGTCAGAGACAATTACAGTGTCATGGGAGCTGAGGGACTGAGGAAGAGACGGAAACAGGTGTGTGTATGTATGCTCGCATGGGTGTTTATGATCACTGCAAAATCACAATGGAAATGAAACAGAGCCATCAGAAACTAGGTAACTTGGAAATGGATTCATTTCAGGACTTTGGGGTCACATAAAGAGGAAAGCATAAGAAAGGGTCGAATTATGGGGTGGTTTGATGTGTGTTTTTAATATGCTTTTAAAAGATAATGACAAGGCAAGAATGATGCTGGGGGCAACTGGGCATCTCTTTTAACAAGTTTATTTCATGTTGTTTAATTGAGTCCAACTCTTCATGACCCCATCTGAGGTTTTCTTGTCAAAGATTCTGGAGTAGTTTGCCATTTCCTTTTCCATCTCATTTTACAGATGAGGAAACTAAGCTAGGCAGAGGCTAAGTGACTTACCCAGGGTCATACAACTAATAAATATCTAAGCTGGATTTGAACTTGGATCTTCTTGACTCCAGTCCCAATGTTACCTAGAGTCTTAAAAAGAAAGAGCATCGGGGCAGCTAGATGGCGCAGTGGATAGAGCACTGGCCCTGGAGTCAGGAGTACCTGAGTTCAAATCCGGCCTCAGACACTTAACACTTACTAGCTGTGTGACCCTGGGCAAGTCACTTAACCCCAATTGCCTCACTAAAAAAAAAAAAAAGAAAAAAAAAAAGAAAGAGCATTTCATTTTGTTAGCTTCCTCCAACTTGTCTAGATCTTTGGATCTTCATTCTCATCCAAGACTTTAGCCATTGCTTCTAGCTTCATGTTTTCTGCAAATTGGAAAAATCCTCTAACTCTACCTTCATGGAGGTCATTAATAAAACTATTGTATAGAGCAGACTCTTCCACTTCAGATTGACACTGATATATGTCATCATTCATCGAGCCCAGTTATAGGATGAATCATCAAGCAATTCAACAAATATGTAGTTGGCCTAATTAGTAGATTACTAAACTTGGAGTCAGAAAGATACAGGTACTAATCTGAGGCTGTGTGACTGTAGGCTGCTCACTCCATGTGCCTGAGGCAATTACTGAGGATTTTATCTACTAAATCAAAGATGAGTTGCAGTCTGTGTCACTCCAGCAAGTTCCCATGCTGGGAGTTTCCCGACAGTGATGTAATGATGTAATCACAGATCCTTTGGGTATTTATGTGTGTATGAGTTAGAGTCACTGTGCTAAGTATGAAGGATAAAAGGACAAAAACAAGATGGCCCCTGTACTTTAGGGAGCTTACATTCCACGTGGTTATTTGAGAAGGGAGAAAGCATAATTTTTCTAGATAACTTATTTTTCTATCTAGAGGTTGCTAATATGTTTCAATGTACCAGATCAACCAGTAACATTTAAAAGTCACCCAACACACAGTGGATAGAGCACCAGTCCTGGATTCAGGAGGACCTGAGTTCAAATCCAGCCTTGGACACTTAACACTTACTAGCTGTGTGACCCTAGGCAAGTCATTTAGCCCCAATTGCCTCACCAAAAAAAAAAAAATCCAGCCTCAGACCCTTGACACTTACTAGCTGTGTGACCCTGGGCAAGTCACTTAACCCCAATTGCCTCACACACACATACAAAAATCACCCAACAATGAACCCCAAACTCCTCACCCACTAGGTGTGGAGTAGACCCCAAATACAATTTGCATTCTCCAATAAAGCTTTAAGACCTTAGCATCTTAGACAGCATACAACTTTTGTTTGAACAACAAAATGATCAGTGCTATATTTGAGTGGCCTGTGTTAATATTTTGTTGGATACAATTTAAAAATTATGCTCTTTTATTTGTTGAGTCCCTTGAGACTTTCTATGATATTTTACCCCTTATTCCCATGGTATCTTAGAAAAGCATATTTCTGTAAGCATTGGCCCTATGGTTATATTAATAAGCTGATTTCTCTGTATTAAGAGGTCAGTGTAATATTCACCCTGGGAGTTGCTTTGTCTAACCTACCTCTTGGGCTTCTATCCCCCTCCCACTTGTTAATGGAGTTGTCTCCACAAATTCTCCTTTTCTTAAAATTAATCAATCAACAAATATTTATTATGTTCCTACTATATGCCAGGAACTATGCTAGGCACTGGGGATATACATGCAAAAATGAAACAATCCTGACTATCAATGAATTTATATTCTAATGGAGGAAGGAGAGAAGTATATATAATATAACATATATGCATATATATATACACACACACATACGTGTGTGTGTGGTAGAAGAATAGAGGGAGTTGGAGCATCTGAAGGACTAAGTGTAGGAGGGATTAGCCTGACTCTGCTAGGCCCCAGAGGGTATAAGTAGAATCCATTGGCAGAAGTTGGCAAAAGATGCCAATTTAAGTCAGAGCCTCCCCAAAGTGGAAAGGGCTGTGTGGAGGAGGTGTTTGGGTTCCTCCTTTTCTGAGGTCTTAAGCAAAAACTGCTATATTCCTGCAGATGTTGGAGGGTAGGTTCTTTGTCAGGTCTGGGTCGGGCTAGATGGATTCTGAGGCCCCTTCCAACCCCGGGATTTTGTGAGGACTGTCTTTTCATCATGCACTGTCTCTCTGTATAGAATGTAAGCTCCTTGGTGGAGCCAAGATGGTGGAGAGAAGCCAGAAAGTTGCCTGAGCTCTCCCAAATTTCCCTGGGAAACAAAGTTAAATTAAGCCTCTAAATGGATTCTGGAGCTGTAGAACCTACAAAAAGAAGGAGTGAAACAATATTCTGGCCTAATATAACCTAGAAGGTCTTCAGGAAAGGTCTGTCTCACCTTGGTAAAAGAGGAGCCCAGCTCAGCATAGAGAGTATCTGGGCAAGTCAGCAAAAGGCTCTTGGTCACAGCACAGATCAGCAGCTGAGGACCTGTGGTCCTAGCTCAGCAGGCTAGTGGCACAGCAGGCCAGTTGTGAGACCTCCAGCCCCAACACAGAAAGCATTTCCAGCTGAGATATCCACTACCCAACAGGCACAGCTAGGCTGGGCCACTCCGGTGCAGTCAGCAAGCAGCAAGCTGCTGATGCCTCAGAGCACAAAGCCAGTGACTGTGCCCCTGGCCTCCATCAAAAGAAGCTTGAAACAGTGTACACTGTACCCCAGGAGCAGAGCTCAACTTTAAAAGGCACAAAATAGGCTAAAATATTAATAAGAAACAGAAAAAAACCTTCACCATAGAAAATTACTATGGCAACAGGAAGGACCAAAACATAAACTCAGAGGAGAACAACAATGTTAAAATGCCTACACATGAAGCCTTAAAAGGGAAGAAGAATTCATCTCAAGACTAAAAAGCCCTCTTGGAAGAGATCAATAAGGATTTTATAAACCAAATAAGAGAGATAGAAGAAAAATTAGGAAAAGAAATGAGGATTATGCAACAGAAAGTCAATAGCTTGGAAAAAGAAAATAACACCTTAGAAATACAATTGGTCAAATGGAAAAGGAAGTGCAAAAGCTGACTGGGGAAAATAATTCCTTAAGAATCAGAATTGGGCAGATGGAAAGTAATGACTCAATGAGACAACAAGAAGAAGTAAAGCGGAATCAAAAGAATATAAAAGTAGAAGAAAAGGTAAAATACCTCTTCAGAAAAACAACAGACCTGGAAAATAGATACAGGAGGGACAATTTAAGACTAATTGGATTACATGAGGGTTATGATCAAAAAAAGAACCTTGACAGCATAATTCATAACATTATCAAGAAGAACTGCACCAATGTCTTAGAACCAGAGGAAAAAATAGTCATTGAAAGAATCCATTGATCACCTCCTGAAAAAGACCCTAAAAGGGAAGCTCCAAGTAATATCATAGCCAAATTCCAGAATTATCATGTAAAGGAAAAAATACTGTAAGCAGAAAGAAAGAAACAATTTAAATATCAAAGAGCAACTATCAGGATTACATAGGACCTGGAAGCCTCAACATTAAAGGATTGGAGAGCTTGGAATATGATATTCTGGAGGGCAAAGGAACTTGGATTACAACCATGAATGTACTACCCTACAAAAGTAGGCATAATCTTTCAGTGGAAATGATGAGTATTTAACAAAATAGGAGACTTTAAAACTTTCCTACAGAAAATTCAATCTAAAATACATGTTGGGGGCGGGGGGTAGCGTGGGTGGGGAGAGACATGTTATTGAATAAGGTTTAAATGTTTACATCCCTACAAGAGAAGAAGATACTTGTAACTTTATTAAGGCAGATAGGAGGAGTACACAGAGACAGAGGGTGTGGATATATGTTGATTTTGATGTGATGATATTAAAAAACCTTAAGGAGTGACAAATAGGATTATACTGGAAGAAGAGCAAAGGGAGGGTAGAATGGGGGTAAATCGCATCACATGAAGAGGCATAAAAGACCTATTATAATAGAGGGAAAGAAGGGAGGGGTGAGCATTGTTTCAACCTTACTCTCATATGATTAGGAATGAACTCTCTCATAAAATGGAAGCAAATTGCAGAGTGAATTAAAAACTAGAATCCCACAATATGTTTACAAGAAACACTTTTGAAGCAAAGTGATACACACAGAGTAAAGGTAAAAGGCTATAGCAGAACATATTATGCTTCAGCTGAAGTAAAAAAAAAAAAAATCCTTATCTCAGACAAAGCAAAAACTAAAATAGACCTAATTAAAAGAGATAAGGAAGGAAACGACATCTTGCTAAAAGGTACCATGGACAATGAAGCAATATCAATACTAAACATATATGCACCAAGTGGTATAGCATCCAAATTCTTAGAGAAGAAGTTAGGTGAGTTACAGGAAGAAATAGACAGCAAAACTGTATTAGTGGGGGACCTCAACATCCTCTTCTCAGAGCTAGATAAATCTCACCACATAATAAATAAGAAAGAAGTTAAGGAGGTGAATATAATTTTTTTTTTTAAAGAATGGAGTGTGGGGCAGCTAGGTGGTGCAGTGGATAGAGCACTGGCCCTGGATTCAGGAGGACCTGAGTTCAAATCTCGCCTTAGACACTTGACACTTACTAGTTGTGTGACCCTGGCCAAATCACTTAACCCCAGTTGCCTCACCAAAAAAAAAAAAAAAAAAAGAATGGAGTAAGTGCATTCCAGGTATGAGTGGATAGGCAGCATTCAGGCTGTTTATAACCTCTTGTCTAGGGGTGTGTTGGGATCTGTTTCCCAACTTCCAGTGGTGAGGGGAAAGTATAGACAACATATTTTCTTTATACATATATATATATATATAATTATTATTATTTTCCAGTTACATGTAGAGATAGTTTTCAACATTTGTTTTTATAAGATTTCTTGTTTCATATTTTTCTCCCTCCATCCCCTCTCTCCCCTGTCCCCAAGACAGCAGGTAATCTGATATAGGTTACATATGTACAATCACATTAAACATATTTCTGCATTAGACATGTAATGAGTAAAGAATCAGAGCAAAAAGGAAAAACCTCAAAAAAGAAAAACAACAGCAATAATAACAATACAAATAGTATGGTTCAATCTGAATCCAGATTCAACAGTTCTTTTTTTTTTTTCTGGATTTGGAGAGCACCTTCCCCCGGAACTATCTTGTACCATTGCATTGCTGAGAAGAATCAAGTCTATCATAGTTGATCAACACACATTGTTGTTGATACTGTGTACAATGTTCTCCTGGTTCCACTCATCTCACTCATCATCAGTTCATGAAAGTGCTTCCAAGTTTCTCTGAAATCTGCCTGTTCATCATTTCTTAATGCACAATAGTATTCCATTACATTCATATACCACAACTTGTTCAGCCATTCCCCAATTGATGGGTATCCTGTCAATTTCCAATTCCTTGACACCAAAAATAGAGCAACTATAAATATTTTTGTACATACACAACATATTTTCTAATTCAATCTGTGCTAGCTCTAATATGAGGTCCCTTCTTTTTTTTTCTTTTTCTTCTTCTTTTTTTTTTTTGTGGGGCAATGAAGGTTAAGTAACTTGCCCAGGGTCACACAGCTAGTAAGTGTCAAGTGTCTGAGGCCTGATTTGAACTCAGGTTGTCCTGAATCCAGGGCTGGTGCTTTATCCACTGTGCCACCTAGCTGCCCCACGGTTTCTTCTTAAACCAGATATACTCTCTCCCAGCATGCTCCAACATGGAGGGCAGGGTAGCAGCATGGGGAGAGCATTGAACTTGAACTTGGAATTGGGGGATCTGGATTTAAATTGTGCCTTAGACACTTGAAACTGTATCATCATGAGCCTGCCACTTCTTAGAGTTTCCTCATATATAAAATGAGGATAATAAGATATATACTGTCAACCTCACAGAAAAAGCTTTTATAAAGAACTATGTTAGTTGGTGATTCACAGACCTTGGAGAATACCACCTCTTTGAATAATAGAAGGAAAAGGAGACAGTGAAGGAAATAGAAGAGGGGTCAGAGGGATAGAATGAGGACCAGGAGAGTACCCATGTGTACATATATGTATATATACATATAGACATGTCTATTTATAAGTATAGAGAGACTTGTGTTTATGTCTACATGTGGTCAAAAGTTTAAAATATTACTGAGAGATCAGGGAGGTTGAGGATTGGGAAAAGACCATTGAATCCAGCAATTAGGAGAGTGTGGGTGACCACATGATTAACACTTTTAGTAGAATGGTGGGAGTGTAATCCAAATTGTCAGGAGTTAAGGTGGTAAGAAAGTGGAGGCATCCAGCATAAATGACTTTTCCAAGAAATGTGTCAGTGAAGGGAGAGCCAGAGCATGGTAACTCCAGTGGGTAGCACGTCAGAAAGAAGAGGATACTTTTTTTTTCTTTTTTTAGTGAGGCAATTGGGGTTAAGTGACTTGCCCGGGGTCACACAGCTAGTAAGTGTCAAGTGTCTGAGGCCGGATTTGAACTCAGGTCCTCCTGACTCCAGGGACGGTGCTTTATCCACTGCACCACCTAGCTGCCCCCAAGAAGAGGATACTCGAGCATGTTTTGTAGGCAGAAGAGAAGGAGCCGGTATATGTATAGAGAGATTGAGGGGATAATTGATGGACTGTGCTCCTAAAGAAGGTGAAGTCAGAGGCACAGGTGAAAAATTTATCTCTGAATAGCATGAAGACATCTCTTACTCTGATACAAGAGACAAAGCAGATAGGATGGAGGTCAGTATTTTGAGGTGGAGAAGAGAGGAACTGGGGACTCTGGGGCTACATGGCCTTAATCTTCTCAGTAAGGTGGGAGGTAAAAAGAACTGCCAGGAGGAAGAGTGGTAAGTTGTACTACTGGAGTTTTTTTGTTTTTGTTTTTTGTGGGGCAATGAGGGTTAAGTGACTTGCCCAAGGTCACACAGCTAGTAAGTGTCAAGTGTCTGAGACCAGATTTGAACTCAGGTTCTCCTGAATCCAGGGCCAGTGCGATATCCACTGCACCACCTAGCTGCCCCCTGTACTACTAGAGTTTTGAAGAGATAGACAACTTTGGAACTTGTGCAACGAATAGAACAAGGAATCAACAAGAGATTAATTTTTAAAAATCGCTGAACAACAAATAGACTTAGTTGAGCTTAGATAGATTACATTTTATTGAGCTCAGTCAGCAAGGCATTTCCTAGAGAGAAGGGATTTTAGAACTAGTAGAGACCTGAGGAATCTAGCCTGGGGGCCTCTGTAGCTTTACATATCTATTTATCTGTCAGTCCATCTGTCTATCTATCACTTCTGCGTCCATATGCTATCTTTTCCCACCCATGGTGTTGTTTTCAAGGGGATTAGTTGTCTGATTATTTATTGTTACTGATATTAAATTAACTGTCATTAATTTTCCAGATTCTTCATTCTTCCCTTTGTGTGTGTATATGTGTGTGTGTGTGTGTGTGTGTGTGTGTGTGTGTGTGTAGAAAAGAGGAGAAAAGGAGGAGAGGGAGAGAAAAAGAGAGCTATATAAAACTACAAACTCCCATTGACACACACATACACACATGTGTGTATTGTGCACATGCACATATGTAAAATTCATATACATATATGTATGAAGATTTGCTGGCCCATATATACATTAAATTTACATTCATGTAATATATGCATACACGTACACTATATACACATGCACGCATACATACATACATATACATGCATGCATGCATGCATACATTCATACAGCTTTCTAGTAGGGAAGATGAGTCAGTAGTGATCTGGAGTATCCCTACAAACCTTGACTGGCATCCCAGGGCTGAGGCATCATGGGAAATGACCCGGTCTACCATGCCAAACCATCTAACTATGCAGCAAGATCACCTCTGAAGATAATGAGGAAAACTTTGGAAAAAGGAAGACATGGAGACAAGATGTTGAATGGGTTTGTTTTAGAATTGAAGCGGGGCGGCGGGGGGTGGGGGGGGGGGTGGGGGGGGCGCAGCTAGGTGGCGCAGTGGATAGAGCACCAGCCCTGCAGTCAGGAGTACCTGAGTTCAAATCTGGCCTCAGACACTTAACACTTACTAGCTGTGTGTGACCCTGGGCAAGTCACTTAACCCCAATTGCCTCACTTAAAAAAAAAAAAAAGAATTGAAGCGGGACTGATGTGGATGAGGTAAACTCCAAAGTCAGGGCTCGTGCGCAATTGAGAGAAGAGTGTTTGGGGCATTTGTTGGACACTTACATCTATGAGGCTGGATCAAAAGAGGTCTGGCTGCCCTGTGATATTACGTCATACAGAGCTCTGCCTATATAGCTAACTATACAAATATCGCCCTCTGCTGGATCATCTCAATAAAGACCTGTCACAATGCAGGGCAATTCACGCCCATCGTTGACCTCTATGGTTCCCTTCCAAACTCTAAGCATCTGTCATATTAGAAAGAGACCAACTGGAAGAACTACCCAAGTAGCCCCCTTAGTGCTTTGGGACTCATGGTCAGAGTGTTTCTGGGGAAGACAGAGATGGTCTTTTACACAGTTTAGATTGACCGCACTGCTCACATCTGTTGCTTTCTCATGGAGAAGCAATAAGTTCACTGTTCAGCACAGTGACCTTCTTATTGAAAACATTCCTCCCGTTTTCTGAAAGATTCCTGTGTGGAATTGAGCCCAGGCACCTTGCTAAAATCCAGATAAGGACGCTTAATCCTTCCTTATGAATTGGATTTGTTTTTCATTAGATCTGCTTGGCATAGAAATACAATGTCTAACACATTCCCATTCCACAATCCGATTTATTCAACTGTTCAGGGGGAAAATCAGGGTAAGATCATTTATTATTTGTGAATCCATATGCTATCTATTCCCACCCAGGGTGTTGTCTTCAAGGTGATTACAGATTGGTTTGCCTGGTTATTTATTGTTATTGATATTAAATTAATTGTCGTTGACTTCTTCATTTTCCCCTTCATTTGTCCTTCTCAATTAGTCAGCTCCTTTATTTGTTCTCCAAAACTTTATTTGAGTAAACTGATAGTATTAGCTCACATTATTTCTTTAGCCAGAGTCATTAAAACTGGGCGAATTTAATCTGTCTCTAATAAATTCAAATTCATGAACAAATAACCAAGATGTAGTTATTATTCTATTCTAACATTGACGTTAGAAAATACCTCTGATCAATAGTGTTCCAGTAAATGTTTAACAACCAGCTTACTGGGGAGAAATGTATGCAGGACACACTTTTAAGTTTAATTTGCATCATTAAAATTTTCTCCATCACTTTCTTAAGTTTAGACAATCAACAAAACAAATCAAGCCTGGGTTTCCAAATTTGTCCATTGGTGTGAATCCTCATACTCTAGCTTACTACTGCCCCAAATCCAGGGAAGCAGGGTACCATGCTACAGGTTGATCTTATTATAAACTTAAAAAGAAAAGCAAGCTATACATAAGAGAGACCTATAGTTATATGTACAATCATCTCTTCATATTCTATTATACATACGCAAATATCAATGTTAAGTTCAGAATTTTTAAAAAACAAATTTGCATCAACAACAAAAATACTGCACTATGGGGCAGCTAGGTGGCGCAGTGGATAGAGCACCGGCCCTGGAGTCAAGAGGACCTGAGTTCAAATCCAGCCTCAGACACTTAACACTTACTAGCTGTGTGACCCTGGGCAAGTCACTTAACCCCAATTGCCTCACTAAAACAAACAAACAAACAAAAAATACTGCACTATACCTATAGCCTGTGTCCTAGAAATGAAGCTCTGGTTTAGATGGCTTTAACTTTTTCAAACAGGGCCAAAACACTGATCCCTGGAGTCCTCAATGGAAGTCTGTCTTCGAGGATTCTAACTCATCATACATATTAGCTTTGTGCCCTTAAGGACCCAGGATCTCCCCAGTGAATGTCAGCATTGTGGTTCAATCTCTATAAAAGCAGGAAACACAGTCTTCAATTCTCACACAAGAATTTAGGCTGTCGATATTGTATATGAGGCAAGTTTTATTTCATCCAACAAAAGATGAAAAATGCTAACCATTCGCACTCATATCCATTCCTCTTGGGTGAACTCTACTTTCCCCATGGACCTTTAAATTTTGTTTCTTTTTTATTATGAATTTAAGAATTATCAACAAATGCAAATATTTCAATAGGCACCCCCCCAAAAGATAGAGGAATCACAGAATTTTTAAGTTGGAAGGTACCTCAACTTTCATCTAGACCAATCCATACCTGAAAGCAATCCCCCTCACCCATAACATACCCAATATGTTATTGTCCAGCTTCTACTTGAAGACTGCAAAGGAGGGGAAGCCTACCACCTCTCCAGGTTGTTCATTCTCCTGGTCAATTCTGATTGTTAGGAAGTGTTTTTTTCCAAATTGGCCCCTTTGTAAATATGCCTTGTTTTGTTCTGCCCTCCCGGACCAAGCCAAAGAAGTCTCATCCCTAGCTCTTCAAATACCTGAAGACAGTTATCTTGTGTGTCCCTTCCCCACCCCCACTCCCGAGTCTTCTCTTCTCTAGGCTAACCCTGTACACTCCTTTCAAATGATCCTCTTCTGACTTGGACTCAGGACCCTTTACTGTCCTGGTTACCCCTCAAACCCTCCAGCTTATCAGTGTCCTTGAGCAAGGATGACCATGACTGATCCCAGTGCTCCAGATGAGCTCTGATGAGGGCATAGTACAATGGGACGATCACCTCTCTAATCCTAGAAGTCATGCCCCCTCTTAATGAAGCCCAAGGTCGCATTAGCTTTTGTGGGTGCCCTATCATACTGCTGACTCACAGGGAGCTTGGAGGTCACCCCCCCCAGTTTTGTTTTGTTTTGTTTTGTTTTTAGTGAGGCAATTGGGGTTAAGTGACTTGCCCAGGGTCACACAGCTAGTAAGTGTTAAGTGTCTGAGGCTGGATTTGAACTCAGGTCCTCCTGACTCCAGGGCCGGTGCTCTATCCACTGCGCCACCTAGCTGCCCCCCAGTTTTTTTAATAGCTTCTTTCTAACCATGCTTCCACCATCTTATACTTACTTGCAAAGCTGATTTTTGAGGACAAGTGCAAGATTTATTTATCTCTATTGAATATCATCTTAGTAGATTCAGCCCAATGTAGCTTTTAAAAAGTGAATAATTAGATATAACAAGGCAGTAAAAAAATTGTCCTATTTAATTGTGTCCCCTTCTGACTGTCTTTTTGTTTTCATTCATGTAGGTTTTTGTTTGTTTGTTTGTTTTTTAGTGAGGCAATTGGGGTTAAGTGACTTGCCCAGGGTCACACAGCTAGTAAGTATTAAGTGTCTGAGGCCGGATTTGAACCCAGGTACTCCTGACTCCAGGGCCGGTGCTCTATCCACTGCGCCACCTAGCTGCCCCTCATTCATGTAGTTTTCAAAAGTTTTATTGGATCTTTAGGATAACCCCATCATATATAACTCAGCCCCAACCTTTCTTTCAAACTACTTTAATAATGATAATAGTTTTAAGAATACATACAGGGGCAGTTAGGTGGCACAGTGGATAAAGCACTGGCCTTGGATTCAGGAGGACCTGAGTTCAAATCCAGTCTCAGACACTTGACACTTAACTAGCTGTGTGACCCTGGGCAAGTCACTTAACCCTCGTTGCCCTCAAAAAACTAAAAAACAAAACAAAAAAAAGAATACATACAAAAGGGAAAAAGACCCACATGTACAAAAATATTTATAGCTGCTCTTTTTGTGGTGGCAAGGAATTGGAAAATGAGGGGCTTCCCATCAATTGGGGAATGGCTGAACAATTTGTGGTATATGAATATAATGGAATTCTATCGTGCTGTAAGAAATGATGAGCAGGAGGAGTTCAAAGAAACCTGGAAGGACTTGGATGAACTGATGATGAGTGAGATGAGCAGAACCAGAACGTTGTACACAGTATCATCAACATTATGTGTTGATCAACTGTGATAGACTAGATTCTTCTCACCAATACAACAGTACAAGAAAGTTCCAAAGGACTCATGATGGAAAAGGCTCTCCAAATCCAGAAAAAAAAAAAAAGAACTGTGGAATACGGATGCTGATTGAACCATACTATCTCTTTTATTTTGGGTGCTGTTGTTTTTCTTTTTTGAGGTTTTTCCTTTTTGCCCTGATTCTTCTCTTATAACATGACTAATGCAGAAATATGTTTAAAATTTTAAAAAATATGTATTTAAAATACAGTCAATGTGTTCATGTGTTTTGCTCAACTATACCTCAGGGTTACAAGGGATGTTAGTGGTTAGTGATAGAAATGCAAAAAATGTAATGGACATGAATAGGATCTATGATGTTATGATCCAAAAAACCCTTTTATTTTTTAGCACCTTTGTATTTTATTTTATTTTTAAAAATTTATTTAATTTTAAATTTATGGAATAAAACAAGCATTTCCATAACATAGTATAATAAAAAAGATAATTACACATGAAACTGCATAATAGATTTGTAGCTTCAACTCTAAAAGACCATAGGTCTTGGAACATGCAAGCTGGGGTTGTGTCCACAAATAACTTATCCAGCAAAGTTGAGTATAATCCTGAATGGAAAAAAAATGACAACTGATTTTCTGAAAAATAAAAGGTACACATGAAACACTTTAAAAGTTTTAATCTGCATTATCAGCATTTTCAACCACTTTTTAGTCTAGGCAATTAACAAAACAATAAATCAAGCCCTGATTTGTAATGTTTGCTAATTTTTGAGGTGTAGATGCTCACGCTGAAAATTTAACAATCAGCTCTCTTGAGCTAGTGGGAGTTGTCTCCAGCTGTGCTACGGCTTTGCTCCTTCTCTCCATCTTTTACTTCCTTAGGGTGTGTGCCTAATAGTGTTATTGTTGCTCCTCCTTCCTTCTCAAAGAGGACAAATGACATCAGTAGGGTGATGTCTTGACTTGCAAGTGAGTTGGATTTAAGTGAGACAGAGCTGTGCAGAGTCATCAGCTTCACTCTCTCCTCCGGAGTCATCTGAGACCAGTGGCAAGACATAGATCAAGACTGGTGATGGTCCTGCATACAATGGGAGACCTTGGCCTTTTTAAGCTAAGGTCTTTCCCAGGTCTGTTTATCTGAGACAACACCCATTCAGTACTAGTATTGGTTATATAGAGATAATTTAGGGGTGGAGCCTATATGGTTCTCCAGGCATGTGATTGGAGTCCCCTTCTCTCTGTAGTCTACGTAGTTCTAAAGGACTTTAATAATCACAGGACACATTAGGTGCTTAATGAATGCTTAACTTGGCTTGATTTGTGCACATCATAGTTCTGTCCTTTGCTGCTCCTTACCTATAGAATCTGCTTGGTTCCAGGGTTTTTTTGCTTGGTCCCAGAATTGTCCAGGAGTTCTTTCTTTCCAGGAGGTCTGGTCCAGGAACTTTCCATTGTCCAGGAATTCCTCCTCTGTGTCCAGGATGTTTAGTTCTGGAACCCTGCCATGTATCCAAGGAATTCCTTACCACCCTACCGCAGACTCTGCTTTCATCTCTGGCGCCACAAGGCTCCATCCCCTCCTGGGACCATGTGGTTTCTTGGAGGCGCCTCATAGATGTGAAGTCTTCCCCTCTAAGAAACCAAGTTTGAGCCTCTATGAGTAGTCAGTCCTTCCTATCAGTGTCTCTCAGCTCTGGTATCATACAGAGAAACATATATTGAATGTCTATGACAAAGCCTCTCTCTATGTCTATATAGAAATGTTCAAATGCACTTAAAAGTTCAGAGAAGGCGAAAGACAAAGCCCTATAATAAGAAACCCAGATGGAACTCAGTGATGCTTAGTTATTGAGTGATGTTCAATAATTTTAAAATTGCTCAGCATCACCAAGACTTGCTGTGAAAATGCTGATACTGAAAAAGCTGTCCTGATTTAAAAAAAAGAAACTAGGTTGGTTGTCATGTTAAGAGCACTTTGTCTCTTATGGAGTCAGGAGTCCTAAGTTCTAGTCCTGACTCCACTAGGAACTGGCTGTGTTTTCTTGGGCAAAGTAATCTAACCTCTCCAGACTCCAGCTTCTGTACAATGATGGGATTGAACACAAAGACCTCTAGACAACTTTGCAAATCTTTTTTTTGTTTTTGTTTTTTGGTGGGGCAATGAGGGTTAAGTGACTTGCCCAAGGTCACACAGCTAGTACTTGTCAAGTGTCTGAGGCCGGATTTGAACTCAGGTCCTCCTTAATCCAGGGCCGGTGCTTTATCCACTGCGCCACCTAGCTGACCCCCCACAAATCTTTTTTTTTTAAAGCCATGATTGAACTTTTTTTTTGTAAATTGAGAGTAATGCCTTGTAGCATGTATTTTTCTAGTCTTTTTAGGTTATACATGTACAATCATGTTAAACATATTTGCACATTAGAAGAAACAGAAGAAAAGGAAAAGACCACACCAAAAAAAATCAAAATAGTATACTTCAATCTGCATTCAGACTCCATCAGTTCTTTCTCTGGATGTGGAGAGCATTTTCCATTATGAGTCTTTTGGAATTGCCTTGGATCATTGTATTACTGGAAAAAGCTGTCTATCATAGTTGATCATTGCACAATGTTGCTGTTACTGTGTATAATGTTCTCTTGGTTTTGCTCACTTCACTTGGCATCGGTTCATGTAATCTGGAAAATGAATTATGAAATAATTCTAGGTGTGTGGGAGAACAGTATAAGGTCTTCCCTTTGATCATCGAGGTAGCTATCCCTTAGGGAGGGTCTTGGATAGATAGAGAGCTGCACATCTGCCATCCAACTGAGGTTGTCAGCCAATCAACATGAGAAAAGTTACAAGAGGCCGGGTACAGGCTGAAGAGCCCAGGTCTTTTTGACAGTTGAAGAGTTTTTCCTTGTAAGGAGGAGGAAGGCTAGATGAAGCTATGATTGATGACAGAATCACAGACTTTTAAACCAGCACCTTCATTTTAGAGGTAAGAAAATAGGCCCAAAGAAAATAAGTATATATTTCCATGATGGTGTGGAGACTGGCTTAACCAGAGGATAAATGCAAGAGAATAACAGGAAATAAAGTTAGATGAGTAGGATGGGGTGAGATTATGGAGCATCATGAAAGTCAGAAGCTTGGGATCTGATCTCTGAGGATTCTTCCAGCTCTAGCATTCTACGACAAAACGTTATAGTCAATTGGGAGCCATTGTAGGTTCTTCAGTGATGTGATAACAGCTAAAAGCTTGCAGCAAAGATTAAAGCTACTCTGGGTTACATCATTGAAGGGGCTCCATTGCTGTTGGCACCCTTCCCAGAGGCTGTTTAATAATAATGACTAATATTTACATAGTGCTTGAGAGTTTTCCAAAGCTCTTCTTTCATGGCCATATTGTGAGGTATCAAGTATCACAACCATATTATGAGTCAAATATCATTGCCGCCATTTAAAAAATGAAACTGAGGCTTGCCCAATTAAGAGAACTGGAGTTTCAATGGAAGCTTCCTGGCTCTGGGTGTATGCTGTTACTGTTAAAACCACTACACAGTCATCATGCTGACTCTCCCTTACAATGGCCCCTTTACACACACACACACACACACACACACACACACACACACTGTGATAAGCTCTGGAAAATATGGATTTCAGTAAAACACTACCATTGGGGCAGCTAGATGGCGCAGTGGTTAAAGCACCAGCCCTGGATTCAGGAGGACCTGAGTTCAAATCCGGCCTCAGACACTTAACACTTACTAGCTGTGTGACCCTGGGCAAGTCACTTAACCCCCATTGCCCCGCAAAACAAAACAAAACAAAACAAAAAAAACCACTACCATTATCCTTTGCAAGAAGTCTGACCAAGACAGGTTGCTTTTCTTTAAATGTCAATACTCTATACACTTAAGGATTCTTTCCAGCAGTGGAAAATAAGATGCTTGACCAGCTGCAGCCCAGCAAATAACTAGGAGTGGAAGAAAAGGGAGAAAGAGAGAAGGGCATAGGGAGAAAAGGAAAGAAGGAAAGTAGAAGAAAAAGAAATGGAGGGAGAAGTAGGGGGGGGAACTTTGTTCCTTAAGTATTGTGGAAATTTTTTATATATTTGTTCTTGCCTTACCTTTGAAGTAAATATCTCGTTGTAAAAGCTGATCAATTTTGGATGGCAAAATGGAACTAGAGTATTAGTCGTTGGACCTCTAAAAATAGGGAGAACATAGCTGATGGAGGCTCACTCCAGTGGCAGAGAAGAGACACCTACAAACCCCTCAATGACACTAAGCCATTAATAACTACTCTTTGGATTTGGCCATTCCACCAGATCTGAAGCCATCTAACTGTACTATCATCTGGCCTACATCCAAGGCATCCTGGGGCCCTAAGGGAAATTTTAGGAGACATGGATCTAAGAGAATTGGACCAAAGCATCTATATTATATAAAGGTGAATCATTGGCTTAGAGATGATAATTGGGCCCATGAAGGCTGATGATATCACCAAGAGAGAACACAGTGAGAAAATAGAAGAGATCCCAGGATAGAGCCCTAGGGTTCATACACCCACACAGAGGAGGTGACATCTGAATGATCCAGCGGAGACTGAAAAGAGCTCATTGTTTGCAGTGTCGAACTATGGCAAGTTATTCCAACACACCCACACTGATGCCATGCTCAGTCATCCCAGCATCTTGGAAAGTGGTGCCCTAATCAACTGGTTCTCATACTACCCATCCCTGGCAAACTCTCACCTCCTGTTCTCCTTATCACTATAACTCTGAGTCTCCATCATCTGAAGCAACAGTCCTTTCTTCTTCCTACCTCTTATCCATGTGGGACTACCTGGACACTAGCCAAAAGTCTGTTTACACAGACTCATCCCCAGCTACTTATAATTTATGTGTCCCATAACTACTTTTAGCACTCTGTGCAAAATCCGTGCATAGAGTCATGTATAAGTCAAATGGAGCGAGTACGTTAAAAAAAACTGAATTAAAATATTAGTGTCCCACAACCCTGAATATCTGGATTCAACGAACCAAACACAGATTACAGAATGTCAGAGTTAAAAGACACATCAGATGTGATCTAATCCTACCCATTCCTGAACAATAACCCTGGCATACCTAACGAATAATCGTCCAATCTTTGCCTGAAAACCTCTGAGGAGGGAGAACCTGCTCTCTCCTGAGGCAGCCTGTTCCACCTTTGGATAGATTTCATTATTAGAAAGTTTTCCTATACCAAGGCTAGATTTGCCTCTTTGGAACTTCTGCCTATTGATCCTATCTGTCCTGTGATGCTTAACAGAACAAACCTATTCTCTCTTCTACATGAAAGCCCTTCAAATAGTGGAAGATAGCTATCACGTCTTTTCTTGTCCAGGTGAAACATCTCCAGTTCCTATGACTTGACCCCATAGGACATGAACTCAAGGCGCTAATTGCTCTCTTTTGGTTATTTACCAACTTACCTAAGACCTTCTTATAATGTGGTGAGCAGAATTAAACATAGCACTACAGATGTGGTTCAACCATTGCAGGACTCCAAGTATATGACTCCCCCTCTTGATGCTATTAGCTTTCTTAGTTGCCATGTTATATGTAGTTGACTCCTCTTGAGTTGGCTGCTCATCAAATACCCCATATCTTTTTCATATAAACTAAAAAAAAAGCCCCTATCTTTTACGTGGGAGGTTGATTTTAGGGAAATCTAAGTGTGAAAACTTTCCTCTTACCCCTATTAAGTTTCAACTTATTTGATTCAGTCCAATATTCTCGACTGTCAAGATTTGTCTGAATCCTGGCTTTGCGTTCAGGGTGTTAGCTATCATTCCTAGGTTTGCGGCATCTACAAATTTTAATAAGGATGCCTTATAGGCCTTTATTCAAGTCACTGATACAAATGTTAAACAGTACTGGGCCAAATTCATTTCCTTGGGGACCCTCCACTGGAGACATCTTTCCAGGTTGACACTGTGTCATCAATGATGGTGTGTAATTTAAGATTCTAAATGTGGATTCTAATCTGTTCCCCCAGTTTGGGGGAAACTGACTAAAAATCACTGATAAAACGAGTTTAGGTTTTTAAGGGTTTATTGGAAAATAGAAAAAGATTGAGAACAGAATTCTAACAGCCTGGCATTCCTATCTTTCCTCAAATTTCCTGTGAAGTCCTCTGCCGCCACCACCATCAAGTCCGGAAGCCAAAAAGGCCAGCGCTCTCTGCGCAGGCTCCCTTTCCTCCTTCCTGTCTCCTCCCAGACCATAGGAGGCTCCTCAAGTTGATTGGCTGGTAGCCTTGATAGACAGCACCCATGAGCAAACATCATTTCCTGACGCCAAGGAAAAGCCACAATGCCTCTGAGGCATTTTCCTCATGGTGGAGCTTTTCCACAGCAAGTCTCTAGTAGGTGGAGTCATTCCAATCATTACAATGGGTCAGGTTATTCTGGTCTGAAGGCCGCTCACCATACCATCAGCCCATATCTTTCCATCTTTTCTACAAAAATAGCATGAGAGGATTTGACAAATGCATTGCTAAAATCTAGGTAAATCATACACAGCATTCCTCAGACCTCCTATGCCAGTATTGCTGTTGACAATAACAACATTTCAGTCATGTCTGACTTTTCATGATACCATTTAGGGCTTTCTTGGCAAAGATATCAGAGTGGTTTGCCATGTCCTTCTCTAGCTCATTTTACACATTAGGAAATTGAGGCAGCCAACAGGGTTAAGTGACTTGCCCAGGATCACATAGCTAGTAAGTTTCTGAAGCTGAATCTGAACTCATATCCTTCTGATTCCAGGGCTGTCACTCTATCCGTTGTGCCACTTAGCTGTCCCACTATTCCAGTAACCCTGTCTATCTAAAAAGTAAATGAGAACTGTGATAGACTTAACTCTTCTCAGCAATACAAAGATCCAAGATAATTCCAAAGGACTCATGATGGAAAGTGCTGTCCACCTCCAGAAAAAAGAACTGTGGAATCTACATGCAGATTGCACCATGCTGTTTCTACTTTTTTGTTTTTGTTTTTTGAGGTTTTTCTCTTTTGTTCTGATTCTTCTGTCACAACATGACTAATGTAGAATATGTTTAATGGATTGTACATATAGAACCTATATTTAAAAAAAGTAAATGAGATTAGTCTGACCTGTTCTTGAAGTCATGTTGGCACCTTGTGTTGACTATGTCTTTTTCCATAGATTTGCTTGCCATCTTTAAAAAAAAATCCTACAATTATTATTATCATTATCATTATTATTATTTATTATTTATTATTATTATTATTATTATTATTATTTGGTGTGAGGCAATTGGGGGTTAAGTGACTTGCCCAGGGTCACACAGCTAGTAAATGTAAAGTGTCTGAGGCTGGATTTGAATTCAGGTACTCCTGACTCCAAGCCAGTACTCTATCCACTGCGCCACCTAGCTGCCCCTACAGTTTTGTTTGGAATTAAAGGTAAGTTCACTGACCTATAGTTTTCTGACTCACTCGTTCAATTATTCATTCATTCATTCATTCATTCAACATTTATTAAGCACTTACTTTTGGGGGGGCAGGGCAATGGGGGTTAAGTGACTTGCCCAGAGTCACACAGCTAGTAAGTGTCAAGTGTCTGAGGCTAGATTTGAACTCAGGTCCTCCTGAATCCAGGGCTGGTGCTTTATCCACTGTGCCACCTAGCTGCCCCCAAGCACTTACTTTTTTGGGGGCGGGGGCAAGGCAATGAGGGTTAAGTGACCTGCCCAAGGTCACACAGCCAGTATGTATCATGTTTGAGACCAGATCTGAACTCAGGTCCTCCCAAATCCAGAGCCAGTGCCTCATCCACTACACCACCTAGCTGCCCCCAAGCACTTACTTTTTTTTTTTTTTTTAGTGAGTCAATTGGGGTTAAGTGACTTGCCCAGGGTCACACAGCTAGTTAAGTATTAAGTGTCTGAGACTGGATTTGAACTCAGGTACTCCTGACTCCAGGGCCGGTGCTCTATCCATTGCGCCATCTAGCTGCCCCCAAGCACTTACTTTTAACGGGCACTTTGCTAGATTCTTGGAATACTTGTTCTTAAGGGGAGGGAGTGGGAAATAGCATGCATAAAACTAAATAAATAAGTAGATAAGCAGACAAACAAATAAATAAGTATGAAATATATACATATAACTACAAAATAATTTCAGGGAGAGAGAGCACTAGCAACTGGGAGGGTCGAAACAAACCTCCTGTAGGAAGTGGGCCTTTGAGTTGACCTTTCGAGGAAGATCAGGATTCTAAGAGACAGAGATGAAGGAGTGCATTCCAACTTGCTATTCCTATAATAAAGTTATCATGTAACTCTTTCCCTGCCCCTATTTTTCTTCCCTCACTCCCCTCCTCCCCCAGGTTCACCCCAGAGATAGCTACCATTAGATAGAAAAGAAATAAGGGACGACCTGTGCAAAGGCAAGGAGATATGGAAATATCATGTATGGGAAACAGGAAATAGTCTAGTTGAGTTGAAACATCAAAAAAACCCAACTTCCTATATTGTCCATATCCAAAAATGAATCCTTTTCAGAAATTCTCCTCCCCTGCATCCAAGTCAGAGAAAGTTATTTCCCCACCAACTGAGCAGCTCCTCCAAGGTATTTCTCTCTCTCTTTGTGTCTCTCTGTCTCTCTCTGTGTGTATCTCTCTCTGTCTCTCTGTCTTTCTCTGTCTCTGTCTCTGTCTCTCCCCTCCTTCCCACAAGTGGGGAGGCATTTAACCAGAAAAGACATTTTCTGCCGTTCTACTCAGAAGCATCTGGTGCTAGTCACTGTATAACCAAGGAACCTCTTTGCCCTTTTGCTCTCTTGCCTCCATTATTGTATAGTATTGTACTTCCTTTTATATAAAGGAGATCACCAGTCACTGGCCTTTGTTGTGGATTCAGTGCTAGGGTTGTAGATAGAGATGAGAAAAACTTGTCTGTCTGTAAACTGGGAGGCACATCCAGCCCCACAGTGAAAGGTATGAAGGGAGGGGGCAGATTAATGATTCTTCCTCCCCCTCACACCCAGGAATCACAAACATTTTGGTCATTCTGCAATACTGTGCATTAGCTAACTAAAAGTTGGTTTACAGGAGAGAGTGTAAGCAGAGAAAATAATAAACAGAAGTGAATCAAAAACTCTCTAGTCCCTAGGAGATAAGCCCCTCTAGATAAATGCAAGCCAGCTGGTATGAAGGGGGAGCATGGGTGGGAAAGCTTTCTGTGGGCAGCATATACACGTAGCTTTGAACTCCTTTGTTGGCGTGCATGTTGCTGCTCAGCTATTCTTAGCTTCCCTTTCAGCAGCTTGCCAGTGGGTGAAATTATTTTTTACAGGATGAGAGACTCTTTATCTATCACTTATCACTATCCTACCTATGCCCCATCATCAGTACCACTATTAAATGGGGAGGTTCCCCTCTCATAGAGTATTATTATTATTCTCTGCCAAATGAAGACTATAAACCTGTATTATTGTTATTCAGTCATTTTTTTACTCTTCCTGACCCCATTTAGGGTTTTCTGGGCAAAGAAAATGGAATGGTTTGCCTCCTTTTCCAGATCATTTTATAGATGAAGAAACTGAGGCAGACAGGGTTAAGAGGCTTGCCCAGAGTCACACAGTTAGTGTCTGAGGCTGGATTTGAACTCAGGTCTTCCAGACTCCAGGCTTAGTACTCTATCCACTGTGCCACCTAGCTGCCCCCTTAAGTCCTATTAAAATAGACTTTTTACCTAGCTGTCTCTATTAGCTTTTATAGCACTTTAAAATCTGCAAAGCACTTTACATATATTGTTCAGTCATTTTCAGTTGAGTCTGACTTTTCCTGACCCCTTTTGGCAAAGATACTGGAGTGGCTTTTAATTTTTTTCTACACCTCATTTTATATATGAGGACACTGAGGGAAACACAGCTAGCTGACTTCCCCAGGATCACATAGTTAGTAAGTGTATTATCCTATTTGAATTGATGCTCACAATAGCCCTGTGAGCTAGGTAGTATTATCCTTCTTTTACATATGAGGAAACTGAGGGTGAAAAAGGTTAAATGACTTGCCCAGGGTCACACAGCTAGTAAGTGTCAGAGGCAGGATTCAAACACAACTCTTTCTGACTCCAAGGCCAGAACTTTATCCAAAACTGAAACCCCAAGACTCACATCGAGGAGGGGTAGATGGAAGTCACTGGTTTGTGTCTCGAGTCTCAAACAATAGCTCTCCTGTTTTTTCACTTTCTACAGAATATGTGACTTTATCTGTAAAGCTCAAGAAAGGCGCCACAGGGGAATGTGTCTACATGAAACAGGGTTCTGAAAGTCAGTGCAACGTGCAATAAACGGGGTGGAGATGGGACAGGAATGTGGTTCAAAAAGCAACTAGGACCAAAAAAAAAAAAAAGGACTTCCTGACCTTTAGTAAAACTCTGAAGTGGAGGCAGAAAAGTAAGACTGCGCATTTATCTTAACATTAATTTAATCAGCGTCTTGGGCTGCCAATGTTCCCCTTTTAGCTTTTGAAAGGGTTTTGTCAAAAGCATCTGTTATTTCCATTGACCAGTTATCACTTTAAAACGTTGCCTTCTTGGGTCTCTGCCAGACCCCAGGCCAATTCTTAGAAGATCTTCCATAGGAGACAGGTCAGGTCAGTGAGGGAGAGGAGCTAGTACTGCAAGCCAATCAATCGATTGATGAATAACCAAACATTTACAGTACCAGGCACTCTGCTAGGCCCTGAGGCAACCCTTACAAGCAGTTTACATTCTATGGTGATGCTATGGGTATGGATATAAATGCGTCATACATACAAAATGACCAAATGCACAAATATTCAAGGTAGTTAAAAACAAAGTCATGTGTAGGGGAGGGCATTAGCAGTTGAGGGGGGAAGGGTTCACACTGAAGATGATGTCTGAGTTACATCTTAAAGAAAGAGGGGGGAGCAGCTAGGTGGTGCAGTGGATAAAGCACCAGCCCTGGATTCAGGAGGACCTGAGTTCAAATCTGGCCTCAGACACTTGACACTTGCTGTGTGACCCTGAGCAAGTCACTTAACCCTCATTGCACCACAAAAAAAAAAAAGAGAGAGGGGTTCTCTTAGAGAGAATACATTCCAGGCATGGGGGACCCGCAGATGCCAGTGAGGTCTGTGACCCAAAGAGACTGTTTACATTCACAAGAGGAGCAACAGTTTGGCAAGAAGGGGCTGCAAACAAGAAAGCTTTCTGGGTATATTCATCCTTCCCTTGTTCTAACAGGAGTGGGGACAATGAGGTCCCCTGCTGTGCTGCTTTCCACCGCCCTTCCTCATACTCCCATTTCTCATTATTTTGAGGCTCTTGTAGGTCTTCCTGCATTTGTTTCTCTTTCCTGTTTGACTTAGTTAGGTTTTCCTTGAGTTTGGATTTTCCTTCTGGTAGAATTTCTTCTGGTCAGGTTGGTTTTGGCTGGTTTTCATTTGGGATGTATATAAACTTGTGCTTATCTATATAAATACAGTGCATTCACTTGGATCCTGATAAAGAGGCAAGACCCAGAGAAAGAGCCGAGAGACATATTTTCACTTGCATATACTGAGGGGCAAAATTACAACCCCCCCTCCCCCGCCCCAGTCTCTAGAGCTAGCCCTGAGAACAAGGAGGCTGTCAAAAGAAGCTCCCAACTACTGGGATACAATCCAGTGTAACAGTAATAGTTGAAATTCATGTAGAGCTTTCAGGTTTGTGAGATAATTAGATACATTATCTCATTTCATCCCCATGATAACTGTGAAAGTGAGTACTACTCTACCCATTCTTTAAAAAAAAATACTCATTTTAAACTTAAATACAAAATGAAAAAAGAAAAAAAAGAACGTTTCCACGTACACAGCATATTCTCATTCTTTGAATGGGTGATTAACTGGCACAGAGGATAGAGTGCTAGGCCTGGAGGTACGAAGACCTGCTTTCAAATCTAACATCAGACAGTGTGTGACCTTGTGCAAGTCACTTAACCTCTGTTTACCTCAACTGTGAAATGGGGATAACAACAGCACTTCCCTCCAAGGATCCTGGTGATGATCAAATGAGATCATATTTATAAAATGCTTAGAACAGTGTTGGGTTTATTCCCCTCCCTTTCCCCGTGAAGGACTTAGTACAAATCCTAGCTCAGACGTTTACTAGCTATGTAATCCTGGGTGAGTCACTTAACCTTTCCTAGTCTCAGCTTCCCCATATGTAAACGGGGGAGAATAATAACATCTGTGAGGATGAAATAACCTATATAAAGTCCTACAAACCTTACCTTGATATATAAATGCTAGCTATCACTATATTATTGATATGAGGAAGATAAGGTTAAAAGAGGCTAAGGAATTTGGCTGAGTTGAGAGGTAGGATTAGAACCCAGGCCTCTCCTCACTCAAAGTCCAGTGTTCTTTCCACTAAGGCACACTGCCTCTTATGAGCATATATCACATATGAATTGTCCTAAAGGACTTTATGCAATAACCTTGGAGATTTAGGATTCTTACCACATAGGTGAGTGCCTGTGTGTCGTGTATGGTCCAGTATAGAAAAGGAATTAACATTCTTGTTCTTGAACTCTCAGTCCACATTCCAAGTAGCTGAATTACTCAGGGAACCAGAGGGGTTTGGACTAACTGGAATGTAGGCATAAAGGCATCAGTGATTTTTATTGCTTGGAAATATGCATAATAAAGGAAAATGTGGCCTCTCTCTGCTTTACCCAACTTTTGCTCCAGGCTTAACTTACTAGTGTGCTATCAATCAATCAAAAAGCATTTATTTAGTACCTACTAAATACCAGGGGGCAGCTAGGTAGTAATATAGATAAAGTCTTGGATCTAGAGTCAGGTGGACATGTGTTCAAATCCAGTCTTAGATACTAACTATGTGACCCTTGGCTAGTCACTTAATCCTGTTTGTCTCAGTTTCCTCCTCTGTAAAATGAGCTGGAGAAGGAAATAGCAAGCTACTCCAGTATCTTTGCCAAGAAAACCCCAAACAGGGTCATGAAGAGTCAGACATGACTGAAGCAATTGAACAACAACAAAAACAATGTACTAGGCACCTATTAATCCCTGGGGATAAAAAGAGAAGCAGAACACAGTCCCTGTTCTCAAGGAGCTTATAGTCTAATGGGGAAGAATGACATCATCTGAAACATTGGAAAGGGATGGTTTTAGAGAAACCTAGGAAGACTTGAATGAACTGATACAGAATAAAGTAAACAGAACCAGGAAAACAATTTATACAACAGAAACTTAAGAACTCTCACTCACAATTCCAGAGAATCTTATGATGAAGCATGCTATTCACTTCCTGACAGAATGAGACATATATTTTTGGACATGGCCAATATAGGAATTTCTTTTGATTGACTATGCATATTTGTTAGAAGGGTTTTGGTTTTTTATGAGAAGTAGGTAGGAGGGAAAGAAAATACATTTTAAAATTTATTCATTGAAATAGTTACATTAAGTATCAATTTTAGTGAATTTTTTTTTAAGTGAGGCAGTTGGGGTTAAGTGACTTGCCCAGGGTCACACAGATAATAAGTGTTAAGTGTCTGAGGCCGGATTTGAACTCAGGTCCTCCTGACTCCAGGGCCGGTGTTCTATCCACTGTGCCACCTAGCTGCCCCAACATTAAGTATCAAAATAATGTATGGGGGCAGCTTAGGTGGCACAGTGGATAAAGCACTGGCCGTGGATTCAGGAGGACCTGAGTTCAAATCTTGTCTCAGACATTTGACACTTACTAGCTGTGTGACCCTGGGCAAGCCACTTAACCCTCATTGACCTGAGCAAAAACAACAACAAAAAACCTAATGTATGGCCAAATTAAAGCCCCAAAAGATGACTGTCAGGCCAGACTCAAGTCAATGGAAAGTTATTATATGTAACCTGAAATTCAAGTAATTTGAGAAATTGGTTCCCCTAGTAAAAGATATGTTACTTTATTAGATGAAACACACTGTGAAACCTTTTTTGCTAAGAGTTCATATCTTCACTTGCTTTTATACAAATTCTATAAAGGGTCCTACTGCTTTAGGGTCCTTCCTGTGGAGCTACATGCATGTGCAATATAGGGGTCCTGTAAAGTATAAGGTATGAGTTATATATGATCAATTTCATTTTTTTGGATAAATTTAATATTTAAAAAGCAACAACCACAGAATCACAAAGAAACACACCGTACTGCAGCTAATTGAGAAACCCTGAAGTTTTGGCATTGAGATACAGTGGGAAGAGCACTGGGTGTAGAGTCAGAGAGGTTGAACCCTAGGGTCTAGGGTTCAAATCCTGCCTGTATGACATTGAGCAAGTCAGCTTCAATTTTTTTATCCATCGAATAAGTGGCTTGGAATATATGGCCTCTAATGCTGCTTTCCCTGTAGATCTTTGATTTCATAAGATGCCCTGGGGCAAAGATCAAAAGTACAGGGAAGAAGGGGCAAGCATAGAGCAGTACTTTGAGGCAATCAGTCAACAAGGATTTATGAAGGATTTTACTATGTGCCAGGCCCAGCATGTGACTTCATAGGCCTGGGAGGCATGTTTTCTGGGGCACCTTAGCAAGCCCACAGCAGGGCCACTTCCTCCTCAGGATCCCAGGGCCCCCTCTGCACAGGTATCTCCACAGGTAGCCAAACTAAAGTGGAATGAAAAACACATGCACTTCTATGGGTGCTGCCTTTTCCTCACTCAGAGGAGCCCTGTCTCACAACGGTGCAGATCTCAAAAGGAGGAGGGACCACTCCCCTCACTTGGGTAGAGCTTGCCCCTTGAATGGGGCTCTGGTCACCCCAACACTATGAAGTAGGAATGGCTATAAGGAAGCATCAAGGGCAGTGCAGACACTGAGCACTGCAGGATTTCACAGGAAGGTAAAATCACTCTGAGTGAGTTGGCTTCCCAGAGGAGGCGGGATGTAAGCCCAGCAGAAAATTGCCTATGAGTGTTCCCAGCTCTGTTTTTCCTCTCTTGGTAACCAACCGACATTTCTGCCTAATTTAAAACTCTTCTTCAAAGTTCTAGAATAGGATGTCCCCATAAACTGTTTTGGCAATGAAGTACTTAGGGCTTGAAATATATCTAAAGAACTTAAAATGCTGATAATGAGAGTCTGGTAGTATATACTACCCTTGTGATAAAGGGGTGGGAGGAGAGTACTTAATAGGTAGCATTTAAATATCACTTTAAGAAATATTATCTCATTTAAGAGAGGTACTATTATTATCCTCATTTTTAAGTTGAGGAAACTAAGGTAGATAGCAATTAAGTGACTTGCTCAGGGTCATGCAGCTAGTAAATATCTAAGGGACAATTTAAAATCAGGTCATTGGGATGGCCTCCAACTCCAGCATTCTCTCCCTTGTACTACCTAGCTGTCTAAGTATTATGTAATAGAGAGAATTTTAGGATGCAGTATCTGACCTCCAGAAGCTTATAGTCTCCTTTTTAACCTTTCCAGAACTGTGCCCATTTTGTTTTTGTTTTTATTTTTGTGGGGCAATGAGGGTTAAGTGACTTGTCCAAGGTCACACAGCTAGTAAGTGTCAAGTATCTGAGGCCAGATCTGAACTCAGGTCCTCCTGAATCCAGGGCCAGTGCTTTATCCACTATACCACCTAGCTGCCCCCACTGTGCCCATTTTGATACCAACTTTGGTATCCCCTAATTCTAGTCCCTTCTTTCTACCTCCTTTTATTATGCTTCATGGAAGATTGGGAGAAACTTCTCTTCTCTTTCTCTTTCAATGTTCAATGTTTCAGTGTTCTCTCTTCAACTTTCTATTTTTATTATTATGAGCTTTACATTTATATTTGAATATACAAAGGAGAACAGAAAAGAGGATTGTGTATGAAACTGAGAACCTTTGTTACATAAGTGTTTTTTAACAGAGTCTGTTAAATTCACCATGATAGTAACACAACTACTCTGCTCATCTTTATCTCCTTCTTAGCTTCCATATGCTCCTCTCTTTTTGAATGGGTGCATACCCACTGCAGCCCCAAGCAATGGAGAGTTTGCCTATCATTTGAGTTAGTTTTGCATAGGTTGATTGCACTGACCATCAGGACCACAAGGTGGCAGACTTTTACCCTTCACTTAGATTTTTAAAAACTCTTGGAGACTCAAATCTGTATTTTAAAGTATTTGGGGATTTCCATGTGGATTCAATGATGGGTTTTAATGTGCCATGGAACAAAAGAACGGAAATGAATGTGTAGTGGTCCTAAATAAAACCTGCAAATTTAGCTATTTGGCAGCCTCAGAACTAAAAGGGGTTAGAGTGGGAGAGAAAATGGGAAAAGCTTGGTCCAGGTAGCACTTAGCACATCATTGATACTTAAGAAGTGTTTACTGCTATGACTGTTACTAGAATAACCCCATTACTTTTCTATTTTTTTTTTCTGGAAGAGCACAAGGTACTTATAGACCATGCTACTTAATTCTCCTTTTAAGAAGTCCATTAGTATGTCATTCCATAGTTACAGTGCATTAAGGCCCAGAGCAATTTATTCCTTGAAATAGGTATATGGGGGTGAGAAAGAAGCATAGTTGCTTCTATAGAGAATTCTGGTTTTTTCCTTTCAGAAACTCATGTGACAGGAGTTGGGAGTAACCTCAGAACCCTCCTACTCTAGTCTACATCTGAACAGGAATTCTTCCTTTCACTCACCCTATCATATACCCAACAAGTAGCCATCCAGGCTTTGTCGAATGACCTATAGGGAGGGCAACATTAACATTTCCCATGGCAGTTCATTCTGCTTTTGGATAGCTCAAATAATTAGGGAGATTTCTCTTATGTAGTCTAAACCTGCCTCTTGCAGGGTAACTTTCACCCAGTCTCCTTCTGGGGTGAACCACAACAAATATCTCTCCAGATCTCAATTTTTTCCTATTTTAAAAGATTTCTAGAGATCACAACTATTTTCAGTACTAATAATAACAGTTAATGACCTTACCATAGGCATAACTATCACCCCATCAAATGATGGGTTTAAAAAAAGCATTAGACTTTAGCCCAGAAGATCCACAATTTTTTGAAGATTCTGCTAATTCATCAAGGCTAATTTATTCATTTAGGCCTCTATATGGAAACAGAAGAAAAAGTGTCTGAAGAGGCAGAGAGGAATCTTGACCTGAGTCAGGAAGTTGGAAGGTAGAAGAATGTCACCGAGGGAAAAGGGAGTTACTGAACACTTGGAGCTAAGAATAGTCAATTGTCAATAAACGTTTATTAAGCACCTATTATGTGCCAGACACTGTCCTAAGTGCTAGGGATACAAATATAAAAAAGATAGCCCCTGTCTTCAAGGAGCTTACAGTCCATCAGGGAAGACAACACCCAGAAAGAAGATGAAAAGTGGGGAGAGTACCTGGTGTAGGGGCATGGTGGAGAAACCAAAGAAACCCAAAATGAGTGTAGCCAGGGAGAAATGAGATGCCTGGGGCCAGGGGAGGCGGGGAGGGAACCCAAACAAACAGATTTAAAGTTCTTTCCAAAGAGGAAGAACTGATCAGTGAGATTTGTCCTCCAAGGAAAGATGATGTGAACGCACATATGCTGTGAAGTGAATAAGGGTCCAAGAAGGGATAGAGGAAGAAGAGAAAACTAATGACAGCGGGTCTCTCATGTTCTTTTGAATAAACAGCATTTGGTCAGATCCGTATAGATTCCTTTTAAGATTCTTCCTTCAGCCTCTTGTTGGCAGTATTAATAACAGGTACAGGGTTTAGATAAAGATAGAGACAGTATGGGGTATGTAAAAATTGAAATTCTCTCAAGTTCGGGGTGAATGATTGGTTCCTGGTGCTTGAGTTGGTTAATTAGAAAACCAAATTTAGGAGGTTGTCCTAAACAGTATTGAGGTCTGGCTTGCAAAAGATTATAGCAGAAATATCTAAGAATCTCTACAAGTAGCCTGAAGGAGAGAAGCAGATCTTCTCAGAGAAGCCCTTCCCTTCTGAGCTGCTCCGAGAGCAGGCTTATTCAATGCCCAAGAGGAGATGTTTTCAGAAACCAGACAACTGAGCCCCCAAGTTATGATGTGCTGATGTAAAGGACATTGGGAATGGGTTACTAGGAAAGAAACTGAATGTTCATCCTTCTTTCCTCTATTTAATGTGGTTCTATTTCTGTAAGGCCCACTTAACCAAACGGGACTTCCCATGATGTTATGTCAATGCATTGGCCATAGGTGGTCTCAAAGACCAAGAGGTGAGCTGTTACATGGTTAAACCTGTTAGTTTAAGTTAGTCCTATTGAATGAGAATATCTGGCATAAAATTTCTTTAGTCCCTATTCCCATATATTAGGATTGCAGCATTAAAACAAGCAGAAATACTGGGTGGTGGGGGGGAGGCTCCTTTTTCACAGCATTTTTGCTTCTGTAATCATAACTTTACCTTTATTAAACATTATGGGCGATAGACATGTGTGATTTTTATGACACCTCATTTGTAACTTTAATCAGGCGTGGCCATCAAAGGGGAGAATTGTAAAATTGAAAATTGATCTTAATTCTATTTGGCTAAGACTTACTCAAGCTAGATCTAATATTCCCTTTCATTCCTTCCCCTTATAAACTTCCCTCACCAACCACATCCTGGAGAAACTCACCTTAAGGTCAAGCTTTTGTCTTGTAACTACCTCTACCTTTGTAATACCACCCATCATTCACTTTCCAGAGAAACCTGATAATTGAAAAGGTCAAATTTAATTGACTTAAACTATTGTAGCAACTCCCATCACCTGCACATTAATCCCATGGCATGAGAACTTTAGTCTTGTGACACCAATAACGTGTCTTGACTCTGGTTAAGGGGCTTTCAGAAGGGGAGAAACAAGTAATGTTATTTCAATTCTGACTGTGTCATTGATAGTTAATTAGAAGAAGACACACTTATGCTGCTTGAGATTTTGTTCTGTCATCTTGCTAATTGTTATAAAAGACCCTGTAGGCCCTCACTCAAGGTCTTTGGTCATTGAGAGAGGTCATTGACTCCATTTATTGGAAATTGCTAGCCTTACTAATAAATGGATCATGCTGGGGGCAGAGGGGAGAATAAACAGCATTTGGTGAGAAGATGCTAAGCAGATGAGTGTAAGCTAAGGGCTACCCTCCCATTTGGGCAGCTAGGTGGTGCAGTGGATAGATAGTGTGTCAGGCCTTGAGTCAGGAAGACTCATCTTCCTGAGTTCAAATCTGGCCTCACTAGCTGTATGAACCTGGGTGAGTCATTTAATCCTGTTTGCCTCAATTTTCTCATCTGTAAAATAAACTGGAGAAGAAAATGGCAAAATCGCTCCAGTATCTTTGCCAAGACGCAAAGTCAGACATGACTGAAAATGACAACAACCCTCCTTTTTAAGAATTATCAGGGAAGTGGCTTTTATTCTGAACCCTTTAAAATCATATCCCTAAATAGATTTAGTTGAGGGGTAGTAGATATAAGTCTAAAACTCTACCCTTTTTTTTTTTTAGTGAGGCAATTGGGGTTAAGTGACTTGCCCAGGGTCACACAGCTAGTAAGTGTTAAGTGTCTGAGGCCAGATTTGAACTCAGGTCCTCTTGACTCCAGGGCCGGTGCTCTATCTACTGCGCCATCTAGCTGCCCCAAACTCTACCCTTTTTGAGGATAGGAAACTATAGGAGAGATTGCCCAACAGCCCCGGATCAGGGGGGATCCAAATGCTTGTTACACAAAAGACCATCACAAATAGGTAGTAAACTTCTTTATCAAAGAAAAACAACAAACAGAAACCCAAAGTTATGCAGATTGGAATATGCCAAAGAACACACAAGAATAAATGAGCTCTTCTGTTGGGAACAACACAAGACCTCAACTCAAATCAGGAGAGAATGAGCTCACCAAAGTGAACTTGATTCTAGTCTGCAGGTTCTGGAGGTCAAGGATGGGGCTGGCTTCTCTTACATCTCTGCAGCTCCAGCGCTCTAGCCCACCCTTCAAAAGTCTACACCTTCCGGGGCAGCTAGGTGGCGCAGTGGATAGAGCACTGGCCCTGGATTCAGGAGGACCTGAGTTCAGATCCGACCTCAGACACTTAACATTTACTAGCTGTGTGACCCTGGGCAAGTCACTTAACCCCAATTGCCTCACCAAAAAAAAAAAAAAAGTCTACACCTTCCCCTTCTTGCAAGCTGTCTCTCAAGATGTCCTCTCTTGAAGTAGGCATCCAACACACTGAAGTTAAGTCCTTCTTCCTGTCAAGTGGCATTGTGGTTCAGCATTTTCTCAGGCAATCAAGCGTGATAGCCCCTTATCCAAATTCAGGACATCATCTTCTGAGCAGAGGTTTAAGTGTTAAGGCTAAGGGATTCCTAAGTGCCTACTGTGTGCTAAATGCCACCAATCCTTGCCCTCAAAAAGCTACAGTGGTTAGCTATTGTGTTGGGTTTTTTTTTAGTCTTTGATTATTCTCCTTTAACAAAAGCAGCACTTTTGAGAAGTTTGGGAGTTATTGCCTATAGTGGGACAAGACTGGTCTGTACTATTGCTTTGATAATCTTTATCAGCAGTCTTCATTCATATCAGCATCCTGACAGAATCTTTACTTTTCGGGCTATCAAAGCTAGGTCTTTGATTTTTTTTTTCCCTCTTCATAACTCTCCAAGTTCAACAAAGCATCTTTACTACATTTGGGCTAATTTTTCACACACTTTGGTCCTAATTTCATACTTTGTTCATTATATTCTGCCCCCATGAATGCCTTCAGCCCTTATTTCAAGACTCACCTAAACTATGAATCTTTCTCTGGCTGACCACAATTGATAGTATTAATTCTTTTGCCTTTAGTTTCTTTGGTATTTATCATGGAAAAGCAGAAAGAACATTGACTCCAGAGTCAGAGGTCCTGTGTTCACATCCTACCCCTGACACCTCTATGATCTTGGATAAGTTACCTAAACTCTCTGAGCCTCAGTTTCCTCATCTGTAAAATGAAAAGGTTAGACTAGCTTCCAGCTCAAAATATATGATCTCGTACTCCTGCATCCTAAACTGTTCATGCCCTCAGCTTTAAACCCTCTAGCTAGCTCAAACAGGGATTTATTTGCTTCTCTGATCCTATGGAATTGTCTCCACAGTTGGCTTTCCCATTAGTGAGACCGAGGCATGGTGGGATGTCATAATGGGATCTGGCCAGACCTTGAGAACCAGAAGGGTTTTTGGTGTTTTGTTTTGTTTTTTTTAAGGGAGAATACAAAAACGACTGACAGATGACTAAGGGAATTCTCCAAGCCTGCTCAGAGGCTGCATGGGATCTCAACTGCATTATAGGAATGTGCAGGGCCTGTATTGAAGTGCTTTGGAACACAGATGGCCTGTTTAACTTTGGGATTCAAGCCAGAGTTCTGACTGCCTGCATTAGGAACCTGCTTTTCTACCAACCGGGAGGTTTTCTCTGTTTGTTCTAATCTGACCAAAGCTGAGAGTGACCTCCAAGCTCTGGCTCCAGAGGGCTGTGAGATCCCTGGGAAAGAGGGTGGTGGGTGGCCCAGTTCCCATCAGCACAAAAGGCATAAATGGGCCAAGCAGGTACCTATTATTTCATAATCACAGTGAGTGCCAGGGTTGCCCAGCCCTCCTGGGGAGAAGCCACCTCTGCTGAGTGACTCACCCAGGCGTCCCTGCTGTCCCTACTGAGCTGGCCCAGTTAAGGAGACTGGACCATCCAGTCCTGGTGCAAACTAGGGGAGTGATTTCTCCCCCTCTTTTTTTTCTCCCCCCCTCATTGCCATCAGGTTTCACCTGCTCTCCACTTCCCTGGGGAGACTGGATTTCAGTCGATCTGATTACAAATTTCAAGAGGAAAAAAAATGCACTCAGAATTTTGAACCTGTCAATGAAAATGTTTTTTTTTTCTTTTTTGTGGGGCAATAGAGGTTAAGTGACTTGCCCAGAGTCACACAGGGAGTAAGTGTCAAGTGTCTGAGGCCAGATTTGAACTCAGGTACTACTGAATCCAGGGCCAGTGCTTTACCCACTGCACCACCAAGCTGCCCCCTATGAAAATGTTTTTTAAAGAGATTTTCTTCTATTTTTCTTTTCTTTTTGGTGGACCAAAAAGAGTAAGTATAACTCCCATTTCTATAGTGCTTCAAGTTTGAACACACTCTAAGGTTGGCAAAGTGTGTTACATACATGATCTCATTTAATCTTTTTAAAAACCAGGCGGGGCACCTAGGTGGCACAGTGGACAAGGCACTAGCCTTGGATTCAGGAGGACCTGAGTTCAAACCCAGCCTCAGACACTTACTAGCTGTGTGACCCTGGGCAAGTCACTTAACCCCCATTGCCCTGGGGGGGAAAACAGGTAAAGTGGGTACTGCAGTTATTATTACACCCACTTCACAGATAAAGAATCTGAGGCTCAGAAGGGTTAAATGTCTTTCCTATGGTTACTGTATTAGTAAACATCAGAGCTGGGGATTGACCTCAGGCCTTCTGACTCCAAATTCAACATTTTTTTTCTCACTCTCACTCAAAAGAAATCCAAGAAGCATTTAAGTAACTGTTCCTGGACTGGCCTATGATAGCCACTAACAATAAGAGTCAGATAGATAGTTGGCAATCCTGAGCTGAATTGGTTAAACATGTTCTTCCTTTTCCTTCGTTTCCATGATGCATTCTTGGTATGCTTACTTTTCTCTACATGCTGTTTTGATGTTGAGCACATATTTCCCTTGAGTATGGTTAACACACACACATAAATACATATACACACATACACATACATGTATGTCTATGACGTGTATATGTGTATACATATATGGATAGATGGATGATAGATAGATAGTAGATGATTAAATAGATAGGTAGATAGATGGAAGATAGATAGATGGATAGATGGATGGATGAATAGGTGGATGGATGGATGGATGGATAGATTAGATAGATGATAGATAGATAGATAGATAGATAGATAGATAGATAGATAGATAGATAGATAGATAGATAGATAGATAGATGGATGGATGGATGGATAGATAGATAGGTGGATGGATGGATGGATAGATAGATAGATAGATAGATAGATAGATAGATAGATAGATGATGGATGGATGGATAGATAGATAGATAGATAGATAGATAGATAGATAGATAGATAGATGGATAGATAGATGGATAGATAGGTGGATGGATGGATAGATAGATAGATTAGATTAGATTAGATGGATAGATAGGTAGTCTATGAGACAACTAGGTGGCACAATGGACAAAGCATGGGGCCTGGAGTCAGGAAGACCTTAATTCAAATCTTTTATCAGACATTTACTAACTGTATGACCCTGGGCAAGTCACTTAACCTTTGCCTGCCCCATTTTCTTATTTGTAAAATGGGAATAATAATAGTACCTAACTCCCAGGATTTTTGTGAGGATCAAATGAGATAATAATTGTAACACAGGGGCAGCTAGGTGGCACAGTGGATAGAGCACCGGCCCTGAATTCAGGAGGACCTGAGTTCAAATCTGGCATGAGACACTTGATACTTACTAGCTGTGTGACCCTGGGCAAGTCACTTAACCCCAATTGCCTCACCAAAAGATAAAAGTAAAAAAAAAAAAAGTTGTAACACAGTTAGCACAGTAACAAAGTAAGTGTTATATAAATATTATTATTAGCGTATGTGTATGTATGTGTGTATATTATATAAATATATGTAATATATGTATATTTATGTGCATATATACTTTCAGTAAACATTTCATACTATTTATATGCGGTATTTCCCCAAAATCTTAGTGCAGAAACCATCCATACTGAGCTAGGAGAGAAAGATACTAGGGATGGATTGGTGTCAAAATTCTCATACCTCTAAAGGTTTGAAAGACCTCTGTTAATAATAGCATGATGGGGGAAAGGGATAGAAAATGGATTAAGTAACCTCTAGAGTCGCTTTCAATCTCAATTTAAATCCAAGATCATCATTAGTAAAATGTAAAACTGCAGCTAGTTCTGTCTACTTGAGGATGGAATGAGATAGTATAAGGGGAAAGGGTTTCATTACCTATAAAGCAGTGTTCAAAAATTAGCCATCCAGAGATGATGTGGTTCGGCTCAGAGGACACCAGACCAGGTGTCACAGATGCTGGCTTCAAATCCCAGCTCAGACGCTTATTACCTGTTCGTCCTTAAGCAAGTCACAACAAAGCCAAGTCTTTCAGCTTCTTCATCTATTAAGAAAGACAGAAAGAAAAAAGAGAGGCTTGAACTAGGTTCTCTCTCAGGTCCCTTCTCCATATGAACAATGATTGATTGTAGCCTCAATAAATTTGGACTGGACAATCACAAGAATGTGTTCAGGTTGCCCTCTAGTGATGGGCTGATGGAATTCAGACACTTCTAATGTGGCACTGTAACTTACAGTACCTTACCTTACCTGGGAGGCAGGCTCTATGGTGGCTGGGAAAAAAAAAAATCCAATTTATGTATTGATTCACTTAGCAATTTATATTAGAAATGCATGCTTTATAGAAAAACAAAGTCATTTTAAACTCTAAGTTATTTATGTCATTCTAATCTATCTATTGAGTTTTGCTAATATACCTGCAAAGACATAGGGAATGAACCTCCCTCCATCAATACAGACCAGCACCTTTTCTGAAACTTATAATCTTAGGGAATTGTCTAAAGCACTGAAGTACTGGGTGTATTGCTCAGGGTTACACTGCTAATATGTGGGAAATGTGGGTCCTGAAACAGACTCTATTTCCTAGATGATTGAGTATTGGACTCGTAGTCAGGAAGACCTGAGTTCAAATTTTGCTTCAGATACTTAATACCTGAGTGACCTTGAGCAAATCACTTAATTACTCTCAGTTTCCTCATCTGTGAAATTGGGAGATTGATATCACCTACATCACAGAGTTGTTTTGAGGATCAGATGAGATATCGCATGCAAAGGGTTTTGCAAACCCTAAAGTGCTATGTAAATGCTAGCTATTACTGTACTATTACCCCACCATTCTACCTCTTTATATCCGTACATAGTACTTACAAAAAAGATGTGCATTATCTTGCATTCTGCTTTTTAATTTTTATTTCCTATAAGTACACCCACATGCTTGCATGTTTCACACACTGGTCATGATGTGTATCCCATCATGTTAATATGAAATATTATTTGCCTGCTCTAAAGTTAGCTTAGATATGTGGTTGGACATTTGTCTTTTTCCCTGATTTTTTGGTCATAATAAATGGCAATTTTATATTCATATAGTCTAAGGTACTTCTTTTTTCTTTTAGGGTTATGTCCTTGGGGCATGTTCACTAAAGCACAATTAATAAGCCAAGGGATATAGACAGATTTGAAGTCCTTGTAACATAGCACCAGATTGCTCTCTAGAGCAATTTTCAGGAAAGATACTTGGATAAATTAATGTGTTCCTGGCTCCCCACATCCCTGCCAGTATTAGAAAGTTTTCATTTTTATTTTTACTGGGTAGTTTAATAGGTGTATGATGTAACCTGAATGTTGTTTGTTTTTTCCCCAACGAGAAATGAAAAAAATTGCCCAAGGAGCTCTAATAAACTTAAAAATAAAAAGGATGTGCATAGAGTTCTATTTTGATGCCTTATGACTTGGAAGTGACCTTGGGTTTTCAAAGGCTGTGTCAGCAGAATATTTTTGTATTATGAAATTGTTTTTGAATTATGAAATGTAGAATTCCAGGAAGTATTCAGGATTGCATAGAAGCAAACCCAAATATGTGTAAAGAATAGTGGCTTTGGAATCAGGGGACTGGGTTCAAATTTGAACCCTGCCACCTGCTACATATTGGATCAGTCATGTGTAGACAAGTTAGTTGCCCCTCTTGGTCTCAGTTTCCCCAACCATAAAATGACAGGGTTGGATTAGATGACCTTTGAGCTATCTTTTGTCTATAAATCTATGGTCCAGGGGCAGCTAGGTGGCACAGTGGATAAAGCACTGGCCCTGGATTCAGGAGGACCTGAGTTCAAATCTGGCCTCAGACACTTAATACTTACTAGCTGTGTGACCCTGGGCAAGTCACCTAATCCTCATTGCCCTACCCCACCCCACCCCACCCCCCCAAAAAAACAGGAAAAAAAATCTATGATCCTATATCACTGAAAGCAGAAAATTCATTCCATGAATGAGTCAAATATTTAAAAGAAAAATTTTGAAATGTGAGTGTGGTTGAGTAACAACTAGGATTTTTTAAAAAGAATCTGAGTATCTGAGGAAATAAACGTAAAAATATGAGATTCTTCTTATTAAAATAGAGTAAGAAAGCTATATAATTCTTGCTTTTTTTTTTTTTTGAGCAACACCTCTTAAGTTTCTGTCTATCATTTATGCTTTGTGTTAAAATCAGCATTTTACCTATTCAGTTGTGTGGAAAATACAGACAGACAGGGAGAACACATTACACTTTAATTTGATTCACATTTTATGACATTCTAGCTGAATTTAGTCATTTGCTTTTTATTACTGGAGAAAGTGGCATGTTATTTGTTTTGAGCCAGTGTTATGTCCTAAAAAAATCTCAGCCCCACATAATGAGGCAGTCGAAATGGATCTATTCTCCAGGCATTTAACAGCAAAAACTCCCAAACATTCAGAATTTGAATAACCAGAGGTAACAATAAAAACTGATACTCATGAAAATTGCCCTGAAGAACTTGGATCCTGAAATACTTTGTTTTAAAATACTGTTTGGGGGCAGCTAGGTGGCGCAGTGGATAGAGCACTGGCCTTGGAGTCAGGAGTACCTGAGTTCAAATCCGGCCTCAGACACTTAACACTTACTAGCTGTGTGACCCTGGGCAAGTCACTTAACCCCAATTGCCCCGCCCCCCCAAAAAATACTGTTTGACATAATCTTTAATATATAAAGCCCTTTGCAAACCTTAGGCTCAGGATGAGAAGAGCCCCCTCGCTCCTGCCCCCAGCCCTTCCACTGAGGGGCATCCTTCCTCCTTGCCTCCCCTTCTCTCTTTTCCCTGACCCTTTGGTTACCAAAACTCCGAAGGTGTCTGGGGTGTTCAGGGAGGACTAGTATTTCTGGTGTGAGGTCTTGTTGAACCCTTTTCAGGGCTGTGCATCCACCTTTGGTGTCCACTTGTCACTCAAATCTCACCCGTGGCTCCAAGAAGCTATGGCAGGCACAGTGGCCAAACCCTGGTAAAACCTTCTTAACATTTAGGTAACTGACAGGCCTCAAACCCATTGGTGACTTAGGGGGTGTCTACCCCAAACATGTGAAGACTTCCCCAGCAGAATGGGCAGATAAGAACAATTTGTTCCAATGGCTATGAAGGTGGCTGAAGCAGGTTCTGCGGAGCACTTAGAACTGGGTCACAGACATTGAAGGCACCAAGATCACCCACTGCATACAGGCCTTCAACAGCTGTCTTGATTTTTGTCTTGTCACTGAACTTCAGCGACTCCAGAAGAGAGAGTGAGGCTAATGACTTTGTACAACTCTGTCTCACTTAAATCCAATTGAGTCACGAGTCAAGACATCACCCTGTGATGCCATCGGTCCTCTTTGAAAACAAAGGACAAACAACAACCAAGATTCCATGAGGCAGCTGGGAAAGATTAGAGACGTGATTGCTTAGGTCCTTTGGATGAGCGGCCCTAATGCTTCTTATAAGATGGAGGACCACCAGTCCTTACTATTTATTCTGCTTCAATACTCCCCAGGTCTCTGGGGAACTTTCTTCTTGGCTTCCAATAAACACCGAAGACCCCCTGTCATTCCCTCTGTCACTGCCTCCCTTAGAACTTGAGACCCTTCTGGAGATAAAAAGAAACACTAAAATCTAGTCTCTGCCATCCAGAATGGCATCCAGAATCTAATGGAGGAGATAGCATGCAAATGATTACCTACATATGAGATATGGGAGGGTAGATGGAAAGTAATATCAGAGCAAGGTAATAGCAATAGGAAAGTGGAAGAGTGGAAGGAGAGATCAGGAAGGACCTCTTGTAGAAGGTGGGATTTGAACTGTCTTTTTTTTTTTTTTTTGCAGGGCAATGAGTGTTAAGTGACTTGCCCAGGGTCACACAGCTAGTAAGTGTCAAGTGTCTGAGGCCAGATTTGAACTCAGGTCCTCCTGAATCCAGGGCCGGTGCTTTATCTATTGCACCACCTAGCTGCTCCAGATTTGAGCTAAGTCTTAAAGGAATTCAGAGAAAGGAAAAGGCAAAGGTAAGAAAAGGGAGCATTCCTGGAGTAGTGGACAGTCAGTAAAAAGAGCGTTAGAAGATGCAGTGTCTGGGGGCAGCTAGGTGGCGCAGTGGATAAAGCACCGGCCCTGGATTCAGGAGACCCTGAGTTCAAATCTGGCCTCAGACACTTGACACTTACTAGCTGTGTGACCCTGGGCAAGTCACTTAACCCCAATTGCCCCACAAAGGAGAAGAAGAAGAAGAAGTGTCTTGTACAAAGAAAAGCGAGGAGGTGAGTGTCGTTGGATTTTAGAGTATAAAGAGGCTAATGGAACTAGCTATATAGATCTGGGGACCATCTGCAAGGAGATAACTGGATCCATAGATGCTGATGAGATCACCAAGCAAGATGAAGAGAAAGAAGAGGTAAGAACCCAGAAAAGAGCCTTGTGGGATACCCATCATTAGGGGGTATTACCTGGATCAACATCAAGCAAAGGGGACTATCGTATAGCTCCAGGAAAGTGGAACATCATAAAAACCTAAAAGAGAGGAGGCAGCTAGGTGGCACAGTGGATAAAGCACCGGCCTTGGATTCAGGAGGACCCGAGTTCAAATGTGGCTCAGACACTTTACACACTTACTAACTGTGTGACCCTGAGCAAGTCACTTAACCCTCAGTGCCCTGCAAAAAACAAAACAAACAAAAAACAAAACAAAACAAAAAACAAACCTAGAACAGCTAGGAATACTCAGGAAGAAATGGTGAGTAACAAAGTCAAAGTTTTCAGAAGGGTCAAATAGGATGAGATTTGAGAAAAGCCCATTAGATCCATTAGATCTGGAAATTAAGAGATCACTGGGGGGCTGCTAGGTGGCACAGTGGATAAAGCACTGGCCCTGGATTCAGGAGGACCTGAGTTCAAATCTGGCCTCAGACACTTGACACTTACTAGCTGTGTGACCTTGGGCAAGTCACTTAACCCCCATTGCCCCACCAAAAAAAAAAAAAAAAGATCACTGGTAACTTTAGAGATAGCAGCTGAACCATGCATTGGAAGCCAGATTGAAGACAACAGTCTGCAGGGGTGGTTGGGTCAAGTGAGGGTTTTTTAAGGATGGGTTCATTTGTGGGCAGCAGAGAAGCAGCTAATAGATAGGGAGAGATTGTAGATAAGAGAGAATGAGGATGATAGTAGAGACAATCTCCTGGAGAAGATAGAGGATAGAATAAAATCAAGGGTGAATTTAGAAAGGTATATCTTGGCAGGGAGAACAGCTATCTCTTCATGTCAGATAGGGGTAGGGGTATGTTGGAGCCAGCTCTAACTGGCTTGCCAAAGCCAATTGTTAAATTTCAATGTGATCATTTACACCTCAGAAAAAAATTAGTGCTACAAATAAGGGCTTGATTTATTGTGTTATTGATCATCTAGACTTAAGAAAGTGATGGAGAAAATGTTAATAATAAAGATTAAACTTAAAAGTATGTAGTCCATACAGTTTTGGGGGTGTTTTTTTATTTTGTTTTTGGAAAGCAGGTTGTTAAGCAATTATCAGCATATCTCTAGATAAGGATAAAGGAGAAGATAATGGGGGAATACATCCCAATGCTGTGAGATGAGGAGGAGAAGGGAAAGCTATAAAAGGATTATCTTGAGTCAGTAAAGGCCCATTTGCAATCATTTAACATACATTTGTAGTGGACCCAATCAGAATGGTTTCTTCACTTATTCTAAATCCATTAAACAACAATCCATTCTTCTGCTGACCTCTCATGTCTTCCTCAATTAGAGTGCAAACTCCTAGTGAGCAGGGACTGCATTTTCCCCCCTAGAGAAGTAACTGACTTGCCTAAAGTCACACAGTTAGCAAATGGCAGGATTGGGATTTGAACCTAGATCTTGATTCCAAATCGGCTGTGTTTCCCACATATTTGAGTTTGCTTCAGTGCAATCTTGAATTCATCAGTGCTTGGCACTGACTTTTTAGTCCACCCATTCTTTCTTTCATTCAAATGTTCCCCTCCCCCATTACTGGGGGTGGGGTGGGGAGTGATGAGAAGTGTAATTATTCCATGTTGGAAGGAGCATGGGATAGAGGAAGCCATTCACAAGGGAAAGGTGCTGCTACCCCTAACTGAATATAACCATGAGTAGCTGGAGCCCTGTCTTATGCACTGACTTAAGGAGTGATCTGCATGGATAGAATTTACTGCCCCACAGGGACCTGATGAATTTACACTCTTTTCATTTCATCCCCCTTCTCTACCTTAAAATTTCTTGATGGAGGAGGCCACAAGGGTTAACAGATGACCTAGTACCTAGAAGGGGTTAACAGGAAAACCTAAGACCCAAGCTCTAATTTAGATCCGAGCTCTAAGAGGGATTCAGACCCCAGTTAATGGATAACTTAAGACTTGAATCTTCATTAATACAAGTCAAGGCCTAGGTTCTCGCTACCCTCCACACTAATCAGCACCCATAACAAGATCATACAGAGGCAGGTCATAGAGACCTTAACTATAAAAATGATACATTGAAAGAGCATAGAAATTCAAACTGATGAATGAAAATATTTTGAAACTAGCCATGGGAATCAAAAAGTGACATGCGCAAAAAAGGCCAAATTTGTCCCCAGATTCACCTTATGACACGTAAACCCCCAAAACACACCTCCATGGAAAAAGTTACCCGCCTCTGGGGTTGGTTTAAGACCCCAGGAAATCTAAATTAGGATAAGCCCTCCCCTGTACCTCCCTAAGGTGGAGATTATTATGAGACTGATAATCAATTTATCCATACTATAAATATAACTCTTTTCTTTCCCTATTCGAGTGATACCTTTCCACTTTTCTGGTTCTCTCCCTGTGTTCACTCATAGTATTGCAATAAAACTTGGGAAACTGAGTCACTGAGTCTTGTCGTTGTGTAAAAAAAATTAACTATATCTAATTTGAAAAAATATAACTGACTTATATGAAAATTATAATTACATGAAAAATTATAATTGGGTCATAAGTCCCTTCGTGGTCACCATTCAATCGTAAAATATTTTTAAACTAACTAGGCCTAATTTGGGGGGACTAATCTGACTGGAGGACTAATCTGGGACTTTTGACTGACTGGCTGACTGCTATTAATCTAATATGGGCCGTTTTAAAATTTCTCCACTCTGTTCCACTCCCAAATTGATAAGCAAACGATTAAGAAGTCTCTTAATTAAATAATCAAAGCAGAATTTATTTATAAAAATCAATGTAAAAGATAAGGGTAAAGAAATGCAAATTATATTACCTGTCTGCTTTTAATATAATAAGGGCCGTTGCCACCTCTTGCCTACCAACGGACCTTCTAGCGTTCCCCTCACTGAAAAGCCCCCCTGCTCCGTACTCTTGCCAACCCCCCTGAAAAGCCTCTTACTGTTTTGTTCTCCTTCCTTGCTCTTAGCTTTTTCTCCGTCTCCCCCTCAGCATCTCTAGCATCCCTTTCTCACCAACCTCTCAGCCTCTCTAGTCTCCTCTTGTTTTCTCTATCCACCACTGTCTTTCTATTCTCTTAATATTCCAGCCTCTCCTTCACTGTCTTCTCCCCTGTATATATGTTCCTTCTCTCCCCTTAAACCTCAGGCTCCCTGCACCCCCGCACACGCCAAGCTAATCTGCCAGCTGCACTAGGGCTGTGCCCAGCGGGGCTTAAGGGGCCTGTGCCCCCTGCTGCACACCTGGGACCTCCGCATGGACTATATTAGGGCCTGGCAGGACGAGCCTAGGATCTCTGGAGTAGATCCCCACAGGCCGGAGGGAGCTGGGGCTTTTCCCCCCAGCCTTCTGACCTGGTGTCCTGTAAAGCCCATGGGGCTTTTTGGCTCAGCTGAAGCGGAGGGGGAGGGGCACCAGCCCCTCTTACACAGAAAAAGTCCCTGAGGGCCTAAGGCTTTTTTTTTTTTTTTTTTTTTTTTTTTAGTGAGGCAATTGGGGTTAAGTGACTTGCCCAGGGTCACACAGCTAGTAAGTGTGTGTTAAGTGTCTGAGGCCGGATTTGAACTCAGGTACTCCTGACTCCAGGGCCGGTGCTCTATCCACTGCGCCACCTAGCTTCCCCTGGGCCTAAGGCTTTTTAATCTCAGCCCAAAGGCAGGGTCCCCAAATCAAAATAAATTCCTACATCATTCTTTTGGGAGGACTCATGATCAATTTGACCCTAAATCCATCCCACATCATTTCTGGCATCACTTACCCACAAGAATTTCCTGCTCTCTTTAAATCTTCTCATTTGCTATCTGCACTCTTATTATAATAGGTATTGTTTCCAGATAAAAATAAACTGATTTTATTACATTCTGAATGAATGTATGCTGTAAATGAATGGACCATACTATGGGGAAGGATAAAGGGGATCCATTAGACCAATAGCCCTAGACTTAACTATGAGTATGTATTAAAACTTTCTTCCTTCCTTCTTTCCTCCTTCCCTCCTCTTCCCTTAGCCCCAGACTTAACTATGAATATATATTAAAACTTTCTTCCTTTCTTTCTTTTTCTTTCCTTCCTTCTTTCCCCTCTCCCTTCCTTCTTTTTTCCCTCCCTTCCTTTTTTCTCCCTCGCTCCTTTCCTTCTTTCCTTCCCCCTTCCTTTATTTCCTTTCTCCCTTCCTCCCTCCATCCCTTCTTTCCTTTCTCTCTTTCTGTCTAACCACCACCCTCTCTGTCTCTCTCCCCACAAAGAGGGGCTCCAGACAAAAATTAGTTTATTATTTTTTTTTTAGGCTGGAACCTATGATTTTGTTGGTATAGAGGACTCCTCTACCAGGGCACTAACTTAAAATGAAGACACTCCCTTCATCAGTGTAGATCATAAATTGTTCTGCAACCTATAGACTTGCTTTGGCCCACCATGAAGTTATGTGATTTTCCCAGGGTCATATAGTCAGAATATGTCAGAAACAGGACTGGAACCTAGGTTTTCTTGACCTCAAAGCAGGACATGGAAACAATGGAAGAGAAAAGAAACCTGGCTGCCCCTAAATCACAGGCTAACCAGACCTTTCTGGACACCATATAATATCTGGAAATTCCATTCCACCACTGCCCTGCTTTTGCCACCATCAACAAATACATTTAAGAGGATTTGAAGCTCCATTTAGGAAGAAAGACTTCTAATGCTCTAAACATTGATGCTCTAAAAGACACTTGAAGATTTCCTGTCCAGATCCAGATAAATAGCATCTAAAGGTGCTAAAAAACAAAACAAAACAAAACAAAACCTGTTGTAATTTTTCTTTTTTTAAATCATGGGAGCGGGGTGGTGCAGTGGATAAACCACTGGCCCTGGATTCAGGAGGACCTGAGTTCAAATCTAGCTTCAGGCACTTACTAGTTGTATGACCCTGGGCAAGTCACTTAACCTTGTTTGCCTCAGTTTCCTCATCTGTAAAATGAGCTGGAGAAGGAAATGGCAAACCACTCCAGTATTTCTGCCAAGAGAACCCCCAAAAAAGTCACAAAGAGTCGGACATGACTGAACAACAAAAATAACAAATAGTACCTACCTCCCAGGGTTGTTGTGAGGATCAAATGAGGTTATGCTTGTAAAGCACTTTAGCACAGTGTCTGCCACACAGTAAGTGCTATATAAAGGTTAGCATATATTAGCTATTATTAACCTGGGAAAGTCACTTAACTGCTGCCTGCCTCCGTTTCCTCATCTGTAAAATGAGGGAAATAATAGCATATACCTCCAAGGGTTTTTGTGAGGATCCAGTGAGATAACACATGCAAAGTACTTTGAAAAGCTTAAGTGCTAGTAAATGGTAATTATTGTTATTGGTATTTCTCACTTTACTTTCAGTCTTGATAAGGTTACTAGACCAAAACAGGGCATTGCTGAAGAAAATAAATTTTGGCAAGGGAGGCTAAACTGGAGCATAATCAGGAGGAGACATAAGTGATAGATGGAAATGACCCAAAGACTGTTGATTAGTGGAACACTGTTAACGTGTAATGAGATGTTTTGTAATCTCCTTTAAGGCTCTGTCCCTAGCCCTAGACTGTTCAACAATTTCTTCAGTTTTAATTAAAGATATTAGATGAAAGGGGGGAGGGGATAAGCATTTATCAAACACCTACTATGTATCAGGCATTGTGCTAAGTACTTTACAAATATTATCTCATTAGATAACAGAGTTGGCAGATTTGCAAATGTCACATATTTAAGAGGGATAGCTATGTCAGATGATAGAATCAGTATTCAAAAGTATCTCAACAGTTTGGAATATGGAGCAGATCTCTTAGAAAAGAGTACGAGAGGGAGAAATGTAAAGTTGTGCAGGTAAGTTGTAAAAAGTTAGCCTCCAGTGGTTACAAAAATGGAATGCTATGGCATCATAAGAAATGATGAATATGAAGAATGCAAGGAGACATGGGAAGACTTACATGAGTTGTTGCAAAGTGAAATTAGCTCAGTCAGAAAAACTATATAAGCAATCAGTATAGCAATTTAAGTAGAAAAGAAGAATGGGGGAAAACCCTGAATGCTTTGTATTTATAATAATAATTATTATATTATATTACAAATATTGTAATTTATATGGTAATATGAATGTAGTAGTGATAACAATAGTAATTAGATCTTGAAGAGGTATGAGAATGTACCACCCTCCTGGCTTTGAGGGACTATGAATATGGAATACTGCATATACCCTTGGATTTGATTGGTTTGCCAAATTGCCTTTTTTCCCTTTCTTTTTTATTCTTTGTTGTAACAGACGGTTCTATGTGTTGCTGGGGTGGGGTTGGGGGCAGGGAAGAGGGCAGTATGCTGACAAATGATGATGATGTTAAATCAGCTGTATCAATAATTTTTTTCAATTTTATTTTAAAGGGGAGAGAGTTGGTTTGATAATTAACACCTTATACGAAAAAGGCTCCTGGGTGTGGGGGAGTAGTTGTTAGAAGGTTGGTGGCAAGGGGCTTAGGTTATACTAAGAGGAGCAGACATGTCTCAAAAATGAATTTACTATGATGGACGTGATGAGGAGGTATTTGAGGCCTGGCAGGTCATGCTGCCCAAAGTCAATGCCAAATCAACTTGTCCCTAATATCCCTTGCTGTCTGAGTCTGAGTGAGGGAGCCCATGGTCCATTATATCAGTGTGTCCAACTCAAATGGAAAAGAGAGCTACTAAACTGGATATAAGAATTCCTCCTGGCCTCACACTGACTTCATTGCTCAGTTGTTTCAGTTTTGCTTCCAACTCTTTGTGATTCTATTTGGGGTTTTCTTGGCAGAGATATTGGAGTGGTTTGCCATTTCCTTCTCTAGCTCATTTCATAGATAAGAGAATGGAAGCAAACAGAGTTAAGTGACTTGCCCAGGGTCACATAGCTGGTAAGTGTGTGAGGTTGGATTTGAACTCAGGTCTTCCTGACTCCACGCCCTCCAGTATCATGCAGTTGCCTCATATTGACTTAGCAGACCACAAATGAACATTATCTATGTTGCATTGTATTTTTATTTATTTATTTTTTAAATTTCCTAATTACATTTTAATCTGTTTTGGGTGTGTGGGGAGTTTTGTGGGATCCTGTATGGTGGGCAGTTTGACACTTTTGGTCTAAATGATCTAGTTTTTCTATATCTAATTGTAGTTGGGTATTGCATGGACACCTTCTGGAAGTCTTTGAAATTCCAGGAACACTCAGAAGAGGTGTCAAAACCACCTTCTAAAGATGGGGAAGACCTTAACACTCACATGCCATCAGAGAAAATCCGGAAAGCAGCAATGGTATTCAATATTTTTGTTTTTCTTATAAGTGAATTTTTAAATTCTCTACAGACACAAAGTAAACATTACTTATTTGGAGACACATTCAGCTTGAGAGAAGAGAAAGAAGAGTAATTCACAACATATGCCGAGCAAAATCTGTTTCTTATGCTAACATATGCAAAGCACCACTCCACGCTCTTCTCCCCTGGTTTTGCCAATGTTTATTGTATATTATGTTTTGCTTCACGTGGGATAATTTCATGCTACATTAACCATATAAGGAATGTTTATGGCAAATGAAATCAAACAGTTTCAATTAGCAAAAATGAATGCCAGGTGTGTGTGTGTGTGTGTGATAATTGTAATTAGAGAGACACTAACCTTATTCACCAAGTACCCTAGTTACACAAAACATTATTTTAACATCTGCTCAAGTCATATTCATTAGTGAGCATTTGCAGCATTGTGAATAGAATACTGATTTCAAAAGACAAGGCAATCAACAGTTGCTTGAATTAGAAACAAAATGAGTCGTGTTATTTTGCATAGCAGTTCCTAAGCCAACAGGGGAAATGGTTTCTCCTATAGCTGGGAGAAGACAAAACTGAAACACATCTGAAGAAGTGGTAGATAAGTAAGTGTTCACACTAGTGTGAATTGGGACCAGGCTCACTTCCAGGATGCCATGGAGTGGGAACGTGGTTATCTGATTCAGCTTTCCAGGCTTTCCTTTTGAATAGTGGATTATTGCATTTGCCTTCAAGTTCATAGAATTTTAGAGTTAGAATGGACATCAATGGCCGACCAGAAGTAGGCTTCCACCAGTTGCGGACGACCATGGATCAGCGCTTTGAAGAGCCACAGGCCACAGTGTGGCTGTGCAGTCCGATATGGGAGCCGCAGCTCCTGCCGCAATGAGGACATCAGAAAACTGCGCTCTCTGTTGCCCGGCAGTTCCTGCGTCTCATTCGTTTTTCTTCCTCCAGAGCTTGGAGGTCCATCTCAGCTGCATGCAAGCTGCTCCTGAGTACTGAACTCCATCGGGCGCGGTCCTTGGCCATCTCCTCTTAGCTGCTGATGTCTATTCCCAGAGCCCTCAAGTCTCACTTGCATACATCTCTGTAGCGAAGCTGGGGGTGTCCAGCAGGTCTTTGGCCTGAGGCTAACTTGCCATAGAGTAGGTCTTTAGGAATGAGCCCGTCTTGCATGCGGTGCACATGACCAAGCCAGCGCAGCCGTCTTTGTTTCAGTAGCGTGTAGATGCTCGGAAGTTGCGCATGTTGGCCGGCCAATCCAGTTCCAAGAATCCCTGTTAGAATAAACTTGAAAAGTGGTCAACCAAGTTCTACTTGAAGTCTTCCAATGAGGGGAACCCATTAACTCTCCAGCCAGCCCATTCTACTTTTGAATAGCCTGCATTATTAGGAAGTCTGTCCTTAGGGAGCAATCTTAAATTGACATCTTCGAACTTCCATTCATTCTTCCTGATTCTGCTTTCTGGGGTTAGTCAAGTAGAACAAGACTAATCTCTTTTCCACATGAAAATCCTTCAAATACTTGAACATGGTGATCATTTCCAGTCTTCCTTCCTTAAAGCTAATTATCTCCATTTCCTTGGACTGTTTCTAATATGAAATGACTCTGAAACCCTTCACCCTCCTGCTCATCCTATTCTGGAAACTTATCTGCTTATTGATATCCTTCCAAAACTGTGGTGACCAGAACAGAACACAATATTTTGGATATAAGTCCGATTAGTGCAAAATATAGTGGGACTATCACTAGATTGGGGCCAGCTAGGTGGTGGCAAGATGCATAAGGTACCAGGCCTGGAGTCAGAAAGACTCATCTTTGAAAGTTCAAATCCAGATTCAGGTACTTACTAGCTTTGTGACCCTGGGCAAATCACTTAACCCTGTTTGCCTCAGTTTCCTCATTTGTAAAATGAGCTAGTGGTGGAAATGGCAAATCACTCCAGTATCTCTGCCAAGAAAACTCCCAAAGGGGTTACAAAGAGTCAGGCATGACTGAAAATTGACTTAACATAAAATTATGTAGCATAACATAAGCTCTGTAAGGGCTGGGACTATTTCCTTTTTGCCAGTTGGATTCATTAGGAGATCCCGATGGACTTTAAACTCCAAACATTCCAGTCCCTTTCAGTCTAAAATAAAACCAGAAGGAATCAAGAAATTTCAGTTCAATGGAAGAATAGCTCACAGGACCTTCTTGGAAAAAAAGAGTAAACGTGGAATCGCTTTCATTGTGTGTCCGAGGGCAAAACATCACTTTAATGGGACTTTGGTCACTTCATTTTGCAGAGCACAGAATAAATATGGGAACACCATGAAGGTCATCATCATTCTCAATACACATTTATTGAGTGCCTACCCTTTGCCAAGCAGGATCATTATCAATGAATCAACAAGCATTTAATAATTGCAGCCTATGTAGCAACATGTGTTGTGGAGAATGAAATAGGGTAATTTTGTGAAGAAATTTCCAAGATCTTCCAAACCAGGAAATCGATCAAACAATAAACATTTGTTAACTGTATGTTGTGGGTCAGGCCCTCTTCTAGGCCCTGGGAGTACAAGGACAAATTTGAAACAGCTCTTACCCTCAATGAGCCCTTCCCTTGGTCAGAGGAGACAACATTTACACGTACGTAATAATAGCTAGCATTTATATAGCACTTTAAGGTCAGCAAAAAGCTTTAGAAATATGATCTCATTTGATCCTCACCACAAACAACCTTGGGAGACGGGTACTATTGTTAGCCCCATTTTGCAGTTGAGGAAACTGGGGCAAACAGGGTAAGTGACTTGCCCAGGGTCACATAATATACAATATATAAAGTCCATACAATATTATATATGAAATAGATACAAGATAATGGAGGAGGGGATACTAGGAATATAAGATATCAGTTAAGTCTTCATGTAGAAGGTAGCTAGCTGATGAACGAGTGGTTTGAAAGAAATGGGATTCCAAGAGGTAGAGATGAGAAGGAAGTACATTCCAAGAATGGAGAACATCTAAGTGCAAAGGCAAAGAGACAGAGGGGCAGCTAGGTGGCGCAGTGGATAGAGCACCGGCCCTGGATTCAGGAGGGCCTGAGTTCAAATCCAGCCTCAGACACTTGACACTTACTAGCTGTGTGACCCTGGGCAAGTCACTTAACCCCAATTGCCTCACAAACCCCACCCCGCCCACACACACAAAGGCAAAGAGACAGAAGGTAGCTTGTTGTCAATGAAAAATAGTAAGAAGAGCAGCTTACTTGGACTCTAGTGTGTGTCAACATGTAGTGACTTTGATGCTAAGGAAAGCACAGGAGAGAATGGTAAGAATAATATGTTGGGAAAAGACAATTCAGAATGAAAGAGATCAAAGGCTTGCCCAATATTCAATAGTCCACATTTGTTCATTATGAATATTTTCTTTAAGAAAGTTGGAAGATTCTCAATATGATAGTTACCAAACATCACAAAAATGAAATGGATTGTTTCCAAACAGGAAATGACCAATGCTACTAAATGGAGCCTAGCATACACTTCTAGTCTCATATACTTCTATTACTTTATGTATTTTGAACAATAAGTTTTAAATCAGTTGTCTTTGTCATATGTGTGTGTTCTAACCACCCTGTTGCTTTTGATATTTTTCAGTATGCAAATGTTTTTAATTTTGTATATTCAAACACATGCATCTTCTTGTGAATTATACTATTCATTTCTTCCATAGTCATGGATTTCTCTTCCTTCTGCAGCTGGAGAAAATATGGTATTCTGGGTTTTTTCCCCTAGGGTTTTTTTTTTAATTGTTTAACTTTCTGGCTAATCTGGAATTTATTACAGTGTATAGTGTGAGGCAGGGACCAAAGTTAATTCTCCTCACTATTATTTAATGTCCTCAACAACTTTTATTAAAAATTGATTAATTTTCTTCATTGTTGTTACTTCTGGTTTGTTTTTTTATTAAGTTCTATCATAGTTTGTGTTTATTTCTGGAATCCTTATTTTATTGATCACTTTGTTTTTAAGCCAATGCCATTATGTTGATTATTGAGTTGCAACATTTTAAAAACTGATAAGGTAAGTGTACCATCCATAATTGGCTTTTTAATATACTTTTGGGTAGTTTTCCAGATGAATTTCACTATTAGCTTATTAAATTAGATGATAAATTCCATGGATATTTTAATATTACATTATATGCACATAAATTTAGAATGCATTGTTATTTTTACTATGTCAGGTTTTTCAAGGCAGGAGCAATTTATCTCTTTATTTCTATCTTCATTTCACTATTAGGACTATGTAATTTTTAAAAGCTAAATCTCTTTCTTGGGCCCCAAGCTAATATACAAGTGTTTAATATTTTTGGTATCATTATGGAGGGATTTTTTGTAAAGTTGTATTTTCCACCTAGATGTCATAGGTAAATATAAATCTAATTTGTTTTGTGTGGATTTAGTTGGTGACTTCCAGGTCTGTTTAAGTCATTTATTTATTCACAAATCTTTTCGTTCATTTCCTTGGACTTTCAAGATACATGATCATGTTGAGGGGCAGTTTTGCTTTAGTAGATATACACCTGTTCTCGGTACAGAGAAAGCCTAAGTTCAGTTTGTACCTCTAAAATATACTAGATGTTTGACTCCATGCAAGTCTCTTATCCCAGTGGTGTTTTAGGCAACTCTCTAAGACCATAAGTTGCAGAGAAGGTGCCAACCTGCATTAATAGAAGGTACTTCCTTGTCCAGGAGTTTTCTATATCATTGAAGTCATGGTTTCAGTCAGTATCCCTAGCCATGATCATGTAAATCAATATATAAATGCTCAATAGATATACATAGATGTAACCCGTGTGTCAAGTGAGACCCCTAGATTCTCCTTTGTTGGCAAATGGACCAGCTTCAATCTTGGGGAGCTTGGCTCTACTATCAATTAGTATGACTCAATGTTTGTCACTAACCATAACTTGTTTTTGTTTGTTTTTTGTTCGTTTTGGGCTTTTTTGCAGGGCAATGAGGGTCAAATGACTTGCCCAAGGTCACACAGCTAGTAAGTGTCAAATGTCTGAGGCCGGATTTGAACTCAGGTCCTCCAGGGCCAGTGCTTTATCCACCTAGCTGCCCCCCTAACCATAACTTTTTCTAGAAATATCTTAATTTGGTTCATTTCTAACCTTCCCCTATTCATCATCACCCATTCATTTAAGCAGCAGGGTATTCAATCATACTATGTGTGAGAGGAACATAGATATCTGAACCCCTTCTTCCCTGAAGGTTAGACTAATTTTTCCCTTCACGATATCGGGCCCTTCATGAGACTTTATTGGTTCAAGGGACTAAAGGCTTAGGCTGTTGATGTTACTTCTTGGTCATCAGAGTACAAAACAACCTCAAGTTGCTCTAGGAGCCCTCTCTGATAGTTGGCTTGTGGAAAATTAAGGACAATTCAGGTAAGGGCCTTCCCTCAGCTGAATGAACTTGAAGTGTCCTCAATGCCTACCTTTGTTGAATATCCTTCTCTTGCTATGGCTAAGGAAATCTTTTGTTAATTGCAGAATGATTTCTGAGTGTCTCATTGTAGGGTACCATGGCTTTAGCTGTATGGCTGGGTCTCACAAAGGAAAATCTGACCTCCGATTCACCCTGTTACCTAAGGGAGGTATGTGTGCATATGCATCTTTCAGGCACCCTGTTATATCATTAGCCCATCCCTGACAGTCTGGGAGACTTTCTTATCAATAGTTTCCCAGGGAAGTATAGTTGGAGTGTGGAATCCAAGACATGCAGAACGGAACATCCAAATAAGGGAGAAATATCCGGGCTGCACTTAAGATGCATACAGTATGAGCTAGCCAAGCACAGGGAAGTCACACAATCTTTTGACCAATGAACCCCCTGCGCACATGTCCCTATACCTCTGATTTGTGCTTGCACAAAGAAGGCTTTCTGCCAGGTATGCTTATATTTATAAATATCAGGGAAAGTTGGGGAGGAGCTTGATGGAAATTCACATAATATCCACTGGCCATCCTGGACACTGACCCCCCTGTAAGTAAGTCTCCTTTAAATAAATTCTATCTCTTTAACCCTGGAGCTGTCAATGGCTTTCTTTGGTATCAAGTTGTTCTCTCAGGTACAGGGGAGGTATACATCTGAGCCCCTGCTTGTACCCAACAATTGATGTAGTGGACAGGATCCCACACCCAACAAGTGTGATACTGTACCTTGCTCTCATTTTGTTCCAACATTGAACCAAAGCTTCTAGGGCACTGGCCTGAACATCATGCAAGCTCTAAGATCCTAACAGGCACTTGAACAAAAACCAAATTTACTACAAAACATGCAACGAACAGAAATGTGACTCACATATCATCCAGAGTAGCAAGAAATCATTATAAATTTAGAGCTGGAAGGGACTTTAGAGGCCACCAAGTCCTACCCCTTTATTTTACAGATGAAGAAACTGAGGAACAGAGAGGATAAATGGCTTGCCCAGGGTCACACGGATTGTAAGTGTCTCAGGCAGGACCTGAACTCAGTTCTTCTTGACTCTAAGTCCAACACTCCATCCATTACTCCATGCTTCCACTATAGTGTAGGATTGAAGAAGTAAAATACTCAGTATGGGAACTCCCAGTACTTTAGTGTGGGTGTCTTGGTATGTACAAGATACATACCATATATATATGTGTGTGTGTGTGTGTGTGTGTGTGTGTACATATACATATATACATACACATATTCATTCATTCATTCAATTTGTTTGCTTGTTTGATTATTTTTTATCTATCTATCCATTCATTCATTTGTTTATTTATTTATTTGTGTTGATATATATAGAGAGAGAGAGACAGAGAGAGACAGACAGACAGAGAGACCCAAGGCAGCTTTGGGGGACACTCATGGCTAGTGGGTGTGGCCTGCATGAAAATCCAAAGATCAGATGAGGAGAACCAGGATAGAGTAGTACCAGGAGAACTTAGAGAGAAGAATATCAAGGAGAAAAGGGTGATCCCAAAGTGTCAAACATTGCAGTGAGGTCAAGAAGGGTAAAGAGTGAGAAAAGACCAGTAGATTTGGCAATTAAGAGATCATTGTTAACTTTGGAGAGATCAGCTTAAATTGAATGATGAGATTGGAAGGAAGATCACACAGGGTTTAGAAGCTAACAAGAGGAGAGGAAGTGAAGACATCTAGTGTATATAACTTTCTCAGGGGGTTTAGTAAAGGAGAGGAGAGATAGATGCTAAAAACAATATTGGTGGTCAGACCAAGTAAGGGTTTTTTGGGATTTTTTGAGAATGAGGAGACAGAGTGCACTTAGCATGGTGCCTACCATATAGTAGGTTCTTAATAAATGTATATTGATTGAGTAAGCTAGTACAAGGAGATATTAAAGATTAGAGGGAGAGTGGGAGATGATAGTAAGGGACAATCAAAGAAAATGACAGGTTGTGATCAAAGGGAAGGGGTGTGATCAAGAACCCATTTAGAAGGGTTTGCTTTGGCAAGAAAAAAAGGTACTCCTCTTTGTGAGAAACAAAATGGAAGAGGAGATAATAGGGAAATTTGTTTCAGTGATGCAATATGAGTTGGAGAGGAGAAGAGATAGCTCCTGCCAAATGACCTCCTTTTTAAAAAAAGTATGAGATGAGGTCCTCAGCAGGAAGGGTAGGTTGAGGGAGTGTTATAGTTCCTACTCCTCTTCTCCTCCTATCAAACTTAGTTGAGAATAGAATATAATTATAAATGACAAGGCATTCATTTGCTAACAAGGTGTTAACCTTTTGCTATCACTTTATGAAGTATAGAAACCTTTCTGAGTGAGTCAGAAGGAAGTAACAATAATTGGACAATCAAAGATGATACCCTATATCACTGTAGACAAGTCACTTCTTAGGGCTTCCATTTTTTCATCTATAAAATGAAGGGGGGTAGCTAGGTGGCGCAGTGAATAAAGTACTGGCTCTGGATTCAGGAGGACCTGAGTTCAAATCTGTCCTCAGACTTGACATGTCACACTTACTAGCTGTGTGACCCTGGGCAAGTCACTTAACCCTCACTGTCCTGCAAAAAAAAAAAAAAGAAAGAAAGAAATTAGAGTAGAAGAGTAGAAAGATTGCTTTGTTGCAGTAAGACCCCAGTTGAGATTATTTTGTAGCCTGAAAATTTGTTGAAGTTATTAATCACCCTAGTTAGTATCTTTGCTAATTCCCTAGGGGTTTCTTAGTAAAACTTCATGTCAGGGAGCAGCTAGGTGGCACAGTGGATAGAGCACTGGCCCTGGATTTGGGAGAACCTGAGTTCAAATCTGGCCTCAGACACTTGACACTTACTAGCTGTGTGACCCTGGGCAAGAAACTTAACCCTCATTGCCCTGAAAAAGAAAAAAAAATTAAAAACTTCATGTCACAAGCATATAGGAATAGCTTTATCTCCTCCTTACCTATCTTTACCCCTTTAATTATTTTCTCTTATTGCTATTGGCATTTTCAGAACTAAATTAAATGATAATGGAAAAAGTATCCCTGTTTCCCTCTCATATTTATTGCAAAAGGTTCTAATTGTATATGACACTTTTCTTTGAATTCAGATAGATATTTTCCATGATATTAAAAAAATATTTCCCTATGCTTATATTTTGTAGGGTTGTGTTTTTTTTTTGTTTTGTTTTGCTTTGCTTTTTAGCATAAATGAACGTTGTACTTTGTCAGAGGCTTCTTCTTCATCTCTTCTAATTAGAGCACTGGGCTTGGAGTCAGGAAGACCTGAATTCAAATCCAGCCTCAGATATTAGCTGTGTGACCCAGGGCATGTCACTTAACCTCTGCCTGCCTCTGTTTCCTCATCTGTAAAATGGGGATAACAGCACCTACCTCCCAGGGTTGTTGTGAGGATCAAATGAAATAATAATTGTAAAGTACATAGCAGAGTGTCTGGCACATGGTAAGCACTATATAAATGTTAGTTATTATTAATATGACAAATTATGGTGATTATTTTCCTAATGTTGAACCATATTTGCTTCCCTAGTATAAATCCAACTTGGTCAGATTGAATAGTGCCAGGAGTGTGAAAGCTTAGAATGAATTATAGCTAGCAAGGATAGTGAAGAGCAACAAAGGATGGCTTTTACTACATTGGGGGTGGAGTGGGAGGGAGATTAAAGAAGGGCCATGGCTGCTGCTTTGGGTAGATGGGATGGTGCAAACTGATGATAGAGAGAAAGTAGAATTGCTTGTTTCCTTTGCCAAGAAGAATGCTCTTTGTGCTTGAAAGGACAGACTAATCCATTAATGGTAATTAATTTGGAACTGATACCCAAAATAAATAAAGAGGTAATAAGAGAGCACCTGGCTGCCTTCCTGCAAATTCAAGTCACTTGGTCTGGATGAAATACATCCCTGATACTGAAAGAACTAGCGGATATGTTTAGTGAGACACTGTCAGTGATATCCAAAAGATGATGTAGAACATAGAGGTATGTATCACAAGTCTAGAGGAAGGAAGTTCCAATTTTTAAAAATCTTATTTAGTTATTTTTAACATTCATTTTTTTTTCTTAATGGGTGGGAGAGAGGTGGGAGAGAGTACAGAACTCAAAATTTTTAACATTCATTCTTAAAAAATTTTGAGTTCTGGATTCTCTTCTTCCCTTCCACTCCTCAACCACCCATTGAGAAGGCAAGTAATGTGATATCAATTATACATGTGAAATCATGAAATCAAAACATATTTCCATGTTAGCCATGTTGCAAAACAAAACAAAAACAACAAGAAAAACAAAATGAAAAATTATGTTTTGATATGCACTCAGACTTTACCAGTTCTCTTTCTGGAGGTGGGTAGCATTTTTCAGCAAATGTTCTTCAGGATTGTCTTGGAACATTGTATTGATCAGAGTAGCAGCTAAGTCTTTCACAGTTGATCATCATTACAATATTGTATAAGGGGCTAAAGTTCTAGCTAGTCAGTCTAAAATATCTAATGAGTGGTCACCAATAAATTATAAGCTTTAGCAAGAGTTTATACTTTTAAGCATTTATTAAGGAGAATAAGATTGGTAAAGAGAGAGAGAAAGGCCTAGATTCATCTATCTATCTTGGGGACCTACAGTTCTCCTGCTCCACTCTCCACGAGAGTCCTGGTGAAAGAGAGCAAGAAAACCAGACAACCCCCCTCTTCCTCCCACAAGCAAATGTCACTTCCTGACGCCAAAGGAAAGCTGCATGGCTTGCCCTCAGATGCCTTCTCCTCATGGCAGAGCTTTCCTAGAGTAGCTCTCCAGCAGGTGGCATCATTCCAATTGTTACAATTGCTATTACCATGTAAAATGTTCTCCTGGTTCTGCACACTTCACTTTGCATCAGTTCATGTAAGTCTTCCTAGGTTTTTCTGAAATCATCCTGCTCATCATTTTTTATGGCAAAATAATATTCCATCACAATCATATATCATAACTTATTCAGTCATTCCCCAGTTGATAGGCATCTCCTTTAATGTCTCAGTTTTCAAAAAAGAGAGGAGAATGGAATCTTCTAAGTATTGATAAGAGAATGGAATCTTCTAAGTATTGATTAGTGTACTTGACTAATATTCCTGGCAAAATTATAGAATGTATAATTTTAAATGGTGGGTTGTGAATACTCAGAAATCCACAGGAACTAGTATACTTTTATTAAGAATAGGTTAGTGGGGGCGGCTAGGTGGTGCAGTGGATAGAGCACCGGCCCTGGAGTCAGGAGTACCTGAGTTCAAACCCAGCCTCAGACACTTACTAGCTGTGTGACCCTGGGCAAGTCACTTAACCCCCATTGCCCCGCAAAAAAACCCCGCAAAAACCCCCCAAAACAAAGAATAGGTTAGTTCCTTTCTTGATAGGGTTTCTAAACTGGTTTAGTAGAAGAATGCTATGGATCTTAGTGGAGCACTTGATAGAGTCTTTTATGTTATTATTGTGGAAAAAATAGACAGTTGTGGATTCAATGATAGTATGAGATAAATTTGGGACTGGTTGAATGGTTGAACCCAAAGAATAATTATCAGTGGTTTAATATATAGCAAGCACAAATAGACAAACATTTCCCCAAGCACCTTGGGGGCACAATCCTCCTACACTGTCTTGGTCTTTGGTGGAGGGTGAGGGCAGGAAGGGAGTGGGGTAGAATTAGGCTCACAACTTAGTTTTCTCCCTACTTTACACTGGTTCCACCAAGTTCATATCCATGCTGGTAGTTTTCACTGAGCTTCAGTCTTCTCTCTCTCTCTTTTTGTTTTTGGTGAGGCAATTGGGGTTAAGTGACTTGCCTAGGGTCACACAGCTAGTAAGTGTTAAGTGTCTGAGGCTGGATTTGAACTCAGGTCCTCCTGAATCCAGGGCTTGTGCCCTATCCACTGTGCCACCTAGCTGCCCCCCACTCTTCTCATTTTTAAAAAGAGAGGGTTGGACTCGATGGTCCCTGAATCTAAATTTATGATACTCTGATGTTCTCAGGAGGATTGGCACAGTTGATAGAGGTGATAGAGTGCCAGAATTATAATCAAGAGATCTGGGTTTGAATCTTGCCTTAACAGTTATGTGGGCACAGGCAAGTCATTTAACCTCTTTGAGCCTCAGTTTCCTAATCTGTAAAATGGTAGTAAGGGGAAGCTAAGTGGCACAGTGGATGGAGTGCCAGGCCTGGAGTCAAGAAGACCTTAGTTCAAATTCAACCTCAAGGGCAGCTAGGTGATGCAGTGGATAGAGCACCGGCCCTGGATTTAGGAGGACCCGAGTTCAAATCCAGCCTCAGACACTTAACACTTAATAACTGTGTGACCCTGGGCAAGTCACCTAACCCCAATTGCCTCACCAAAAAAAAAAAAATACTATCTCAAATTCAGCCTCAGATACTCACTAGCTATGTGACCCTGGGCAAGTGTTTGCCCCAATTTCCTCATCTATAATATGATATGGAGAAGGAAATGGCAAACTACTCCACCATCTTTGCCAAGAAAACCCCAAATGGGGTCATGAAGAGTCAGACATGACTGAAATAACTGGGGGAAAACATGACATTGGCCTGTTTTACTTAACTCACAGGTTTATTACATGATGGGCATTGTTCTTGGCACTAGGGATATAAAAAAATTAAACAACCTTATTCTCAAAGAAGTACTTTGAAGGCTTTTAAGAGCTGTATAAATGTTAGCTGTTATTGTCATTATTAATAGTAGTAGTGGTTTCCTTGAAAGCCCAATTCCACATTCCAAAAATTTGACTTTCATTACCTTTTTCCTTTCTACCCCTCACATTCACGGGGTGAAATGAAATGCTTAGCCTTTGAAAGGAAAATGTTCTATAGGTATCAAATAAAATTGGTTTGGCAGATAATGTGCTATAAAAATAATTTAATATTTGTATCAAATGAACTGGAGGAGTTCTTTTTAAATGGGATGCTGCTTCTGACAGTCTTCCCTTCAAGTGGAGGCTATCTTACTTAAGGAAAAAATCATGGTAAACATTTTGCAGCTGGAGCCTGAATTAGCATTTAAACACTGAAAACAGGAAAACATCTGGCACTAGCAGACTTCATGATGAATCTTCTATGACTTTCAAAAATAGGTGGAAATAGAGTTTTAAAACAAGCCAAGTTTTTACCTCAGGCAAAAACAGGTGTGTATGTGCATGTGTGTGTGTGTGTGTGTGTGTGTGTGTGTGTGTGTGTGTGTGTGTGTGTGTTGAAAGTGTAGCTGCACAATAAAAGGGGTTGATGGAGAAGGTAGCCCAGGAAAGGGTGCCCTGGCAATGGAACTCTGGGGGTGACAGATGCTCTCCATAGCACCTCAGGTGGTAGATACTGGGGTTAGCAGCTGCCCAGAGAACCAAGAAGTTGCTTAGAGGTTGTCTCTTTCTAGGGTTAGCCCACGGAGGAAGCATTTCCACCAGAAGGAAGCACATTTTACTCCTACCTTGACTGGGGGTCTGGGAGTAATCCCAGATTTTTCCATGTTAGTTATACCTTTGGCCAGCAACGTATTTCAATAGAAGAGCCCTAGGTCTGCAGTCAGAGAATTCAGGCCGCAATCCCAGCTTTGGTATTGACTTTCTTCTTCAGTAAGTGACTTGACTCTCTGGGACCTCAGCTGCCTTATTTCTAAATGTAGATCTCTACTTGCTCAGTCCACATGGTAGTCTAGAAGCTTGTTTCTCACTATGATGACTCAGGGCTGATACTCTGTGTCAATGAAAAGTCTTCTAATTGGCTGTGGAGTCACAGTAAATTCCTTTTCTAAGAGTTAGTGGAGTTCATCTGATTAATTGCTGATGGGGTCACACCACTAGGGACCACTGAGTGATAGTACCAAGAATCTGGCCTCTTAGAATTACCCATTGAACTATTCATGTGTAAGGAGTGACCAACTAACCCCCTTGAGATCCCAACATGTGAGTCTGAATGCAGGTAAGGGTAACAATCCAGTTACCCCTGCATATGTGATCATGGTATTTTCTGTGATTTTGACAAGAATGAATGAAGCATTTATTAAGTGCTTACTATGTGCAAAGCACCAGGGATACAAGAAAGATGGGATATTTTACTGACATAAATGAAGTTCTTTCTGAACTAACAGAACTAGAATGGACCTTGGATGTCTTTCTTAGTGTCCAGTTTGAAGAGATCCTTTGAAAACCCCCAAAGAGAAGCCATCAGCTAGCAAATCTGAAAGTGGCAGTGGGGAACAATAATCATGTTAACTCATTTTGGCTATGGTATAAGGGTGAGGGGGAATGAGAGAAGGGGTAACCCATAATGGATTCAATGGTCGGGGATGAGCTTTATTTTTATTTTTTTAAGAGAGGCAAGTTTCTCTGAACATAAGACTGTGAGATGAAGACATCTAGGATGGAGGGGAGGTTCTTACTATTAGTGTTTTGGTTTTGGCCACCTCATTCTACCCTCCCTTCTATCAGCTCCACTTCCCTTTTGCCCTTTCCCCTTTCAGTTCCTAATTTTGGTCTCCCTTCAATCAACCCATCTCCTTTTTGTCCCTTCTCCTTTTCCCTCCTAGTTTTACCCTCCCTTCTATCAGCACCCCACCCTTTTCTTTCTCCTTTCCCCTTTCACTTCCCTATAGGGTAAGATAAAATTCTATACCCAATTGAGTGTGTATGTTATTCCTTCTTTGAGCCAAATCAGATGAAAGTAGGGTCAAAACAATGCTCACCCCTCCCTTCTTTCACTCTATTCTATTGTAATAGGTCTTTTGTGCCTCTTCATGTGATGTGATTTTCCCCATTCTGCCTTCCCTTTCCTCTTCTCTCAGTATAATCCTTTTTGTTACCCCTTAAGTTTTTTTCTTAAATATCATCACATCAGAATCAACTTATACCCATGCCTTCTATCTGTGTGTATTCCTTTTATCTGCCTTAATAAAGATACATTTTTCAAGAGTTACAAGTATCTTCTTCCCATGTAGGGATGCAAAACATTGTAACCTTATTGAGTAAAATCCCCCCCCCCCTTTTTACCTTTTCATGGGTCCCTTGAGTCTTGTATTTGTAGACTGAATTTTCTGTTCAGTTCTGGGCTTTTTACTAAGAAAGTTTTAAAGGCTCCTATTTCATTGAATGCCCATCTTTTCCCCTGAAAGATTACAATTAATTTTTCTTGGTAGTACATTCTTAGTTGTAATCCCAATTCCTTTGCCCTCCAGAATATCATATTCCAAGCCCTCTAATCTTTTAATGATGAAACTGCCAGCTCCTGGGTAATTCTGATTGTTGTTTCTTGATATTTAAATTGTTTCTTTCTGGCTGCTTGCAGTATTTTCTCCTTCAATTGATAATTTTGGAACTTATCTACAATATTCCTTGGAGTTTTCCTTTTGGGGTCTCTTTCAGGAGGTAATTGATGGATTCTTTCAATAACTATTTTTTCCTCTGGTTCAAAGACATTGGGGAAGTTCTCCTTGATAATGTTGATGTGGGATAGAATTTAGGTCAAACTGATCATGAGTTGTCCCAAAAGAATTACAAGACTCACTGACTCAGTTTCCCAAGTTTTTTTGCAATGCTATGGGTGACCACAGGGAGAGAACCAGAATAGTGGAAAGGTATCTCTCAAACAGTGAAAGAAAAGACAACTATATTTATAGTATAGATAAATTGATTTATCAGTCTCATTAATGTTCTCCACCTTGGGGTGTTACAGGGTCCTAAACCAACCCCTGAGGTGGGTACCTTTTTCAGTGGAGGTGTGTTTTGGGGGTTTACACATCATAAGGTGAATCTAGGGACAAATTTGGCCTTTTCTGCACATGTCTCTTTCTGGTCCCCATGATTAGTTTCAAAACATATTCATTTTTCATTTATTTCTGGTCTAAACTTCTATAGTCTTGTCAATTCCTTTATTGTTATAGTTTTCAGGTCTCCATAGCCTAGCTCCCTCTGTTCCCATTATGGGTACTGATTTATGTGAGTACGAGAACCTAGCATCCTGTCTTATAAGTTGTCCATTAACTGGGGTCTGAATCCCTTTTAGAGCTAATATCTGAATTAAAGTTTGGGTCTTAGGTTTTTCTATTAACACTTTTTTCACCTCCTACATCAATGTCATGAAGCATGCTGTCCAGGTTTTTTTTGGTCATAGCCCTCAGGTAGTCAAATTATTCATAGGTTGTCCCTCCCCGATCTATTTTCCAGGTCCATTGTTTTTCTGAAGACGTATTTTGTTTTCTTCTATTTTTATATTCTTTTGATTCTGATTTACTTCTTCCTGTTGTCTCATTGAGTCATTATCTTCCATCTGCCCAATTCTGATTCTTAAGGAATTATTTTCCCCAGTCAGTTTTTGCACCTCCTTTTACATTTGACCAATTGCACTTTTTTTTTTTTAGTGAGGCAATTGGGGTTAAGTGACTTTCCCAGGGTCACACAGCTAGTAAGTGTTAAGTGTCTGAGGCCGGATTTAAACTCAGGTACTCCTGACTCCAGGGCCAGTGCTCTATCTACTGTGCCACCTAGCTGCCCCCCAATTGCATTTTTTAATGGGTTGTTTTCCTTAGTCAATTTTTGTCCTTCTTTTTCCAAGCTATTGACTTTCTTGCATAACTCTCATTTCTTTTCCCAATTTTTCTTCTACCTCTCTTACTTGGTTTATAAAATCCTTATTGAGCTTTTCCAAGAGGGCTTTTTGGCCTCGAGACCCCATTAAGGCTTCACATGTAGGTTACCATTGTTGAACTCTGAATTTGTTTTGATCCTCCCTGTCACCATAGTAATTGTCAATGGTAAAGGTTCTTTTTTTTGTTTTTTATTCATATTTTAGCCTCTTTTGTGCCTTTTAAGGTTGAGTTCTGCTCCTGGGGTACAGCGTACACTGTCCCAAGCTTCTTTTGCTGGGGGCCAGGTCACCAGCTTACTGTTCTGAGGCATTCATTAGCAGCTTTGCAGCTAGCTCCCTGCACTGGAGTGGCTCAGCCTAGTTCAGCTTGTTGGATAGCCAACACCCCAGCCAGCAGATTGCCTTCTTTGTTGGGGCTGGAAGCCTCACAGCTGGCCTGCTGTGCCACTAGTTTGCTGAACTAGGACTGAGGGTCCTCAGCTGCTGATCTGTGCTGTGACTAAGAGCCTTTTGCTGGCTTGCCCAGACACCCTCTGCTCTGAGCTGTGTTCCTCTTTTACCCAGATGAAACCAACCTTTCCTGAAGATATTCTAGGTTATCTTAAGTCAGAAGATTGTTTCACTCTGGGGGTTGTTTGGATTTTTTGTTTGTTTGTTTGGTTTCTTTGAAGGTTTTGCAGGTCCAAAATCTGTTGAGAGGCTCAATTTAACATTGTTTCTGAGGGAAATTTGGGAGAGTTCAGTCAGCTTCCTGGTTTCACTCTGCCATCTTGGCTCCACCTCCAGAACTCGAGGGGTGGTTCTTAACAGTAGAGCATGAGGCCCAGGGGGTATGAGGAATGGGTGAGCAGTTAACAATTCTGAAGTAGGATTGAGGTGGATAGTTGTGAAAGCATGAGGAAAGGTAGCAGGTGAAAAAGATTTCTTTTTTGGCCTTAGAAATCAGTGACTGAATCACAGGGAGTCAGGGAGCAGCATATAGGAGTTTGCCAGCCACAGGACAGGGAAGGAACTATTTAATGGAAGGCCCCAACCTCTCAGGGGTGACTGCATGCTACATCAGTGATATCAGCTCCTATGCCTATTTACTACAAACACTGTGAAGATGGAAGTAGAAATGTCAATGAGTTCCATCTGGGTGAGTCTGAAAATCAAGCAATCAGCCCATAAGTGATCATTGAGTTCCTACTATGTACTGGTCACTGGGTTAGGTGATGCAAACGTAAACAATGAAACAATCCCTACTTTCAATTCAAATGGGGAATATAGCAAGAACATATATATATATATAATATATTGTGAATAAATAGAAATAAATGTGAAGTAGTTAAATAAATACAAGACAGTTTGAAAGGGAGAGAACTAGCAGTTGGCGGGAGGGGGTCATGAAAGGCTTTATGCTTGAGCTAGATCTTAAAGGGAGGAGCTCTGTGAGGTAGATCTAAAAGAGGGAGTGCAGTCCTGGCATATGGAATAGCCAATGCAAAGACACACCAATGGTATAATGAGCCTCATGATTGGATCCTCAGAACCAGACTGAACTCATGCTAGACATATTTATAGGTAGTAGGAAAAAGAAAGAGCAGATCTAGAGAGACATTGAAGATGAGAGAACAGCTCTGTAGCTTCATCTCAAGATGGCTGGGGAATGAGGGGGGGTGCCACCCCCCCCCAAAGATATCCCAAGTGCAGAACAGAGCTTGAAATCACTTCCCTTTTTCAGTAGTTCTCGGTCTGTAGCACTGCAGTCCATCATTGTTTTTGATGTTTTTCTTGATGATTCTAAAATTTTCTAGAAGCCCAGAATCCTTATCTTTTCTAAATTTTGCTGGATGTGACTAATCCTGAGGTTGTTGGACCTTTAATTGTGTCATCTCTTTCTATGGAAAGCCCACTCTGCCCTCCCCCAATGTTGGGAATATTGCTTCAGGAGCTTGTTAGAGGGTGAAGCTGAGTAGTTTCACAGGGTGGCCTGGATGCACAAGCCAGCACTCCAATCATAAATTGCACTGTCTCAGCCAAATTGCACACGTGCTTCATGTGGAGCCTTTCCCCCTTTAATACTTTGATGACCTTGTTAGAGTCTAAGGGTAAAGATGTTCTCATTACAATTCACTGACCTTATTTTAGCCTCCATCTCATTCAGGTCTCTCTCTTTTCTTCTCTCAATGTGAATCCAGCAAGGATTATCCTCTAGTATTAAGTTAAATAAATGCATATACAGAATAAAAGGTTATAGTCACAAAGTACAGCTTTGCAGGGGGAGTGGGCAGCCCAGCCCTCTCACCCATCTCTGAACTTGGGTTTCACAGTCAAAAGACAAGCATTGGTAGGGCAGCTAGGTGGCACAGTGGATAGAGTACCAGCTCTGGAGTCAGGAGGACCTGAGTTCAAATCCAGCCTCAGACTTAACACTTACTAGCTGTGTGACCCTGGGTAAGTCACTTAACCCCAATTACCTCACTAAAAAAAAAAAAAGACAAGCATTGGTTTGTCTAGGGATTACAGGTAAAAGCAAATCATTTCACTACCCTCAGCTGCTCCAGCAGAGCCCTCCTTTTGAAGCCCTCATGGGATGTCAGCTTCTTTCTCCTGACTGACCATCTTCTTAGTACCTGTGGTGAAGACAAACTCTGTACCCCAAGGGAGATCCAAAGGACTCTATGGTCCATTTAGAGGTTCTTCAGGCACATCTGGTGCAACCTTTTTTAATCCCTTTACAATAATCTTCTAAAACTATTTAGCCTCAGGGGCAGCTAGATGGCTCAGTGGATAAAGCACCAGCCCTGGATTCAGGAGGACTTGAGTTCAAATCCGGGCTCAGACGCTTGATACTTACTAGCTGTGTGACCCTGGGCAAGTCACTTAACCCTCATTGCCCCAGGGGAGAAAAAAGTGTTCTTGTAAACTCTGCTCAATTTAAAGAATGTTTAAAAAAAAAAACTATTTAGCCTCATGGTTCCTATTTTTTGTTGTCTTCAGATGTGGTAAAGGGAGGGGGAAACCTATGCCAGCTGCATAGTGGGAGATTGCCATATTAAGTGTAACATCTGTGTGGTTTCCAGTTATCCCAACAATAAAATTATTTTCTGAGCTCATTTTTGATGTCTACAATTTTATTTTTAACTATAGCGGTATTGGTAGATTCTATTAACTAGATACATTTTCAGATAGTGTATTATCTCCTAAACATTGGTTATTTTCCCCTTATTAATTCTTCTCGGTATTTTTAGTATCTTTAAAAACTGATTTTAGGGGCAGCTAGGTGGTGCAGTGGATAGAGCACTGGCCCTGGATTCAGGAGGACCTGAGTTCAAATCCAGCCTTAGACACTTGACACTTACTAGCTGTGTGACCCTGGGCAAGTCACTTAACACTATTGCCTCATGCCCCACCCCCCCAAAAGAAACCAACTGATTTTAAATTTCCAAAAGGTCTTATTTGCTCTTTTGATTTTCTTTCTGGAGCTAATTCTTGCTTGAATTTTAAAATTACAAATAATATGTATCATTTACATATTAAGGAGATCTATTGGAGATATCTTGAATTATTTCTTTTGTCTTCATTGCTTTTGATACTTTAACTATTGCATTTAAAAAATTGTACTGATGCTTTTGGTAACACCATTGGATGTTGTGCATTGTAGAGTTGGCCTGCCAGAACTGGATTTCTGCTTTTTCCTCTCCTCTCTGGTGGGTAGGGACAGAGATGAATCTTTCATAGGTTTATCCTGGGTGTGTGTGTGTAGGGGATAGTTTATGTGGTTTTTTCTTTGGTCACTTCCCTGTATGCCCTATCATCATCCTTGGGAATGAGTTGGGAGAATAGGGATTTAATTAGTTATACTCTTACAGCAATGTTTACTTTTCAGCCTTGGGACAATATGATGGCTCTTAGATCCATATGCTGTCCTCCTCTTGTTATTTTATGGAGTTTATATCAAAGGAAAAGTTAGTGGTTCCATCATAGTAGCTCAGAGCCCCCAGTTAGGAAAATTCCTAACAATCAAATGTTCAGTTCTCTGCCCTATTTAAGAATTTTGTGTTATCTCCAACTAACCCCGGCCTCTCTATGTATGAGGCATAATTGGAACATAGGAAACATTTAGATTTTTTAAATGAGCACAGTATTATAGTTTCTGTTACTAGAAAGCCATGGAAAAGGGGAGCTGGGAAAAGATCAGACCTTCCCTCATTCTTTGAAGAGGTAAGTACAATTTTTAGCTTCAGCCTGAGTTTTCCATTCTGATGCCTGTAGGGACCCAGTCTCTTCCTTCTCTGTCACAGCTCTGCCTCTTTTTGTTTCTTTTGCTATTGCCCTTTGCATCACAAGATGTTTTTTAGTTAGGCTCATTAATTCATTGAAAAGGCTAGAGAAGCTCTCTCTGCTTCCTCCTCTTGGTCTACCCCCTCACACACAATTTCCAAGTATGACTCAAATTCTCCTTCTAATCTCAAATCATTAGTCATTTCAGCTCAACACCACCCTCTTGCTCTATAATCTCTTGCCCCCATGTGTCATAGATGCTTATCTCTTGCCAAACCTCAGTGCTGGAACCCTTACCTGCCACCTTGCCCCCATTCCTACTCAAGAGCTACTGGATTCAATTACGAGTCTCACAATGTTGACTGAATGCTGTGTACAAATTCATGTTATCCAGTCTCAAATAGGCTCCCGTTGCAGCAAAGTGGCCCTTTTATCCTCCCCTAATTTATTCCCTCACTCCCCTCAGAAACTAAACATTCTCTTCCTCCCTCAAACCTCCCATACTTCCATTTAACCCTTTCTCGGTTGAAAAAACATCCTCTTCATCTCAAAACTTTTTGACATCATCTTCCCTTCTCTCATTCCCCATCCCATCCCCAACCTGACAAAGGAGTCTTTTTGTCAAGCTGCCCCCTCCACACATACATTTCTTATCCCATATTTTTCTCCAACAAATTGCATTCTCCATCAACTTCCTACCCCTGCCTCAACTTCTTTGATATCTTCAATTGCTCCCTATCCAGATCTCCTTCCTACCATCTTCAAATAAGCCTCATCCTTAAAAATATAAAAATCTTTACCACACCTTGCCATCGCTTCAAGGTAAATCTATTATATATCTCCTCCTTTTTTCCCAAACTCCTTGAAAAATGTCTATACCTTCTGTCTCACTTCCTCTACTCTCCCTCACATCTCTCAATCTTTGCAATTTAGCTTCTGACTTCATCACTAACTGAAACTGCTCTCTCCAAAGTTACCACAGATTTCTTAATTGCCAGATCTGATAGTCTTTTTCCTTTATTAATCTGACCTGCTGAGTGGACACTGTTGAACATCCTCTCCTGGATACTACCATTTCTGCAGGCTCTTGTAGCTCTGCTCTCTCCTGGTTCACTTCCTATTTCTGACTGCTCTTTCTCAGTCACCTTTGCAGGTTCATCATCTAATGCTATGCTCCAGTGGGTGTTTCTCAAGGTTTTATTCTAAGTTCGTGATCCAAGAGATAATTGGAATGACACAAAATTTTCCTAAGCCTAGATAATTCCTGAGACCATGGATTTCGAATTATCAAAAAAAAACCCCACCAAAAATAATTGACAATCTTAGCCCAATTATGTATGTGTACAAATATATACATATGTAGATGTAAAAATACACATTTACACACATATATAGGTGATATATATGTGTACATCATTTAACCTGAGCTTTTCTAATCTGTCCAATGAGAGATTGGACAAGATATCCTCTAAGGTTCCTTTCACTTATATATCCTGTATTTCCTTATCCTTGGACATAAGCTTAAAGTTTTTATATTTCACAAACATGTTGTAGACTCTAATATAGAAGTGAGGAAGAATCTTTTTTTCTAAGAGCCACTGAGTGTGTGTGTGTGTGTGTGTGTGTGTAAATGACAGATTATTTTTACAAATAAAAAGCAATCAAGATAAGGCACTTTAATTTCCAAGAGAATTAGAAGCCAATTTTCTCACAGAAGGAGTTGGAAGAAACCTCAGAATTCCTCTAATTCTGCTTTCAAGAGGTTTGGGGTAGTTCTCGTTTTTTCCAGGGTCCCTCAAATCCCAACCAACCACAGGTGGTTCTGCAATCCTATCGGCAGCCCTGTTCTCAAAGCCTCCCTGGAACGGTCATACACCAGACCAGAATTCATCAAGACTCCAGATGGCCTCTTAACCACTTTTCTCTTAGTTCGTGCTTCAGTTCCCTGTTGACTGTTTTGTTCTCTTCTTTTCAGTCTGAAGATCACAGGATGGTAGCGTTGGGAGGTACAGAAATCTAATCAACTTTCCTACTTTTGCACATGAGGAAACTGAAGGCTACAGAAAAGTTATTTGAACACTGTCACACTGGTTACAACTGGGAGAGAGAGAATTTGAACTCAGGAGGGCCTTTTGACTCATCCTCCCTAAAAGTAGTCTTCTCATCCTGTCTCTACCCCATCCTAAGAACAATACTGGCCCTTAATCACAAATTCCTTTCTTTTTTTCTGGGCAATGGGGGTTAAGTGACTTGCCAAGGGTCACACAGCTAGTAAGTAAAGTGTCTGAGGCCACATTTGAACTCAGGTACTCCTGAATCCAAGGCTGGTGCTTTATCCACTGTGCCACCTAGCCGCCCCAATCACAAATTCCTTTGCTCCCAACACAGCTCTGAAAAGTCCTTAGAATGCTAGCCTTCTTTGAGGCTATTAAAATCCAACCTTTTTATATCCCTCTGAATCTTTGGCAACAGACCTTCAATAAATACTTGAGGGGGGGGGGAGCTAGGTGGCGCAGTGGATAAAGCACCGGCCCTGGATTCAGGAGTTCCTGAGTTCAAATCCGGCCTCAGACACTTGACACTTACTAGCTGTGTGACCTTGGGCAAGTCACTTAACCCCCACTGCCCCGCAAAAAATAAATTAATTAATTAACTAACTAACTAAATACTTGAGGACCCAATGAATTCAAAGAACCTTTGTGGAGACAAATGCTCTTAGTGCACTGCCAGAAATTACAAGATAGATAAAAATTAACAAGTGTCTCCGACCTGTTGCTCAGAATATAAGTTCCTTAAGGGTAGGAGAACTCTCATATTTGTTTTTATAGCCTCAGGACCTAGCATAGCATACATAATACATAGAAGGTGATTAATGTAAATAGAATGGAACAGGAACGTGAAAAATGAGTCCCTAGCTCCCCATATCTGAGGTACAAAGCCCAAACTGCATTTTGCATATAAACCTGCTTCACACATCATTGTAGCTTTTGCATGAGAGTAAGATGGTTTACACAGAACAATCTAAAATGTTTTCTAAGGCTTCTTCTCATGGATTTGATGCTTTGGAGAAAACTAGAATGGGTCACACCTTGGAAATTTGTCACTTCCAGTTATTTCTTCAAAGTATTTGCATAGAATTGAAATCCCAGCCACCCCCCAAGAGTGACCTCTGGTTTACACCAGGATGTTAGTGATGAGTAAATGATCCATCCCCAGCCTCCCTCCTTTTATTAGTCACCCATTTTAAATCACACAAGAGCGTTTCTATCTAAAAGAAAATTGACCACCACCACACATTAGCCAACATGTAATGCCCTGGGTTTATTTTGTGAGAGTTCTGTCACAATTTTTCCAGGTGGGATTAAAAACCTTAAGGATAGTGTATGCCGTTGGCCTGGGCATTCAGACTTCGGTACTGACAAAGCACTAGTCTAGTAGTCGTCTGGTAAGTACCATTCTCTTCACAGAAGAGAGGTCAATATTTCCAAAGGAAGGCACCCGATAGTTGTGGTTCTGGCCTTGCAGCCTTCTGGAGAATCTTAAAAGGAAAAAAGCTGGCTGGCTGTTTTTAGAAACTGGAATGATGATACACGTACAGCAATTACTGCATTCTTCTCCCTTATATCCTTTTTCTGAAGAACAAGTAAAGAATGAAGTCTTTTAAACAATTCGACAATTAAAAAAAATACAATTTTTGTGTGCTAAAAAAGGGCAAGACAACATAAACTCCAGTTGTAAGGACTCCATTTGCATACTTGATTTAACACTTTTTGGTGTGGAAGGAAATGGGACTACTGGGCTGTTTGTGGAGCAGCAACATAACCTTAGTGCTTTCAGTACCAGAGACCACCCACAGCATTGTGGGTGAGTGGGGATGGGAAGATTCAAGAGACTTCATCTTTAGCTTGTTACTTGTCTTAATGATAGTAGACCAGGAAGATCCCCATTTAATAGTACATTCCCCATTTTAAACTGATGCCTTTTTTTTGTTTAATTCTGTATGTATGTCACCATTTTTTTTTTCACATGATACACAGAAAACTCAGGGACCCAGAGGGGAACCAAGTTATGTTATACCATTTACAAAATACCAAGGAGTCCACAGCTACCTAACACATTTACTACAGCACAGGAACCAATGAAGGTACAGTGTACAAAAAACTGTAAACACGGCACAATAAATAGATAAAACAGCAGGTTCCGCACCATGCACATGATGTGATGACACTTCATCTCTATACAATCTCACATCTCACACTCTTTGTTGCAGTTTGTTTCCCTCCCTCCCTCCCCCCACCCCAAGTGCAAAGCATCACAAATGAACATTTCTGTATTCAAGTAACATATATACAAGGGTATTACAAATATGCAGTACTGTACAGATAATTGCTGTATGCTTAATTTACAGATGTTGATTCTTTCCTATTAACAGTAAGAAAAGAAAATCAAAGCATGAGAGATGTGCATTGCTGTCTAGTCCCCACAGCTGCCACGGAAACGCATGTGTTGCATTCCATCATCCCTTGCATTCAAAATGCTACTGATGCATAGCACCTAATCAAGTCCCCAAGGCTGCAATTCATTCCTGTGGAAACTACGTCACCTCCATTGCTACTGTATTGTCTGCTATGTTGTTCAGTGCTGGCTTTTCTGCTTCATGGTTTTCCCTGTTAAAAAGAAGATGTATTGTTTACTTAATAGGTAACATAAAAAAATTCAAAAGAGAAATAAATTTTTCATCACAAAGTATGTTAAAGTTGTCATTATTTTACAAAAAAAAAAGAGGAAGGAAGGAAAGAAGAAAGGAAACAAAGCTGATATCTCAGAAAATTATGCCAATACTAACCCCTCTCAGGGTAAGTTATAAGCAACCGCATATAAATATTTATTAATAATCAGTTAACGAGTATCTAATTCCCTATGAAACTAGTCAACAATGTTGCTAGTAATAATATATACTTGAATAACTTATAGAATTCTACTAAAAAGATAACAGTTTTAATTCATGGTCTCAATCTTCTACAAAACCTTTAGAAATAAGTTGTTCAATCTTTAATTTTCCTTGTTTTGACCTTAGTAATAAGAAAAGAGTAAAAGACCTATTTGTACAAAAGTATTTATGGCAGCTCTTTTTGTGGTGGCTAAGAACCGGAAATCAAAGGAATGCCCATCAACTGGAGAATGGCTAAACAAGCTGTGGTATATGATGGTGATGGAATATTATTGTGTTATAAGAAATGACAAATAGGATGATTTCAAAAAGGCCTGGAAAGACTTATTTGAACTGATATATAGTGAAGTGAGCAGAACCAGGAGAATGTTGTGCACAATGACAGCAATATTGTTTGAAGAACTGTGAATGACTTTATTCTCAGCAATACGATCCAAGACAATCACAAAAGACTCATGGTGAAACATATCATCTAACTCCAAAGAAAGAACTGATACAAAGAAAGACTGAACAAACTAAAAGCATGCTATTTTTCATTTTCTTTCATTTTTTCCCCCTTTTATTCAAGTTTTCTTATACAAAATGACTAATATGGTAATGTTTTACATAATTGCACAAGTATCATCTCTATCTGATTGCTTACCTCAGGGAAGTAGGAAAGGAAGAGGAATAGAATTTGGAACTCAAAACTTTAAATAAAAATGCTTATTATTTTAAAAATAAAGTGAATTTTAGGGAAAAAGAAGAGAAAACAGTTGTACTGAAGTGGGATTCTAGAAACTTGGATTTTTACTTCTGGCTCTGACCGTCAGTTTCCTCATTTATAAAACTGAGAGAACTGTACTACAAAATCTGTAAGATCCCTTTCCAGCTCTAAAATTCTATTAAAGCAACAACTGTATCCTTTTTAGGTAAGATGGCAACACAATCCACCCTCTCAGGTGTTATAGCAGTGATACAAAGAAAAAGTGTTGGTGCAGCCTTAAGGCTTACTGTTTGACAAAGCTTATACGAGCACAGCACAACTACTTTTGAAAGTTGAGAAAGAATAAAACTAGAGGTAGATTTGTCATCATCACTGTGGGAGCCAATGAAGGCAGTCCTGACCAGGACCAATGGGAAGAATTCAATTATTACTCACATCATTTTTGTTATTTTTAAGATAAGCTGCTGCTTTTTGACAGTAATACTATAGATTCACCACAAACTGGAGAATCAGTTCTACCAACCTCTCACATTTTTTCTGGATGTGAATTCTGGATAACATTTGTTCATATCAGCTCCATTATAGACAAAACAAGGGAGAAGAGTGGTAGAAAACTTAGGAAAATTAGGGAATTTAGATAAGTTTGAAGCAAGAATTGCTTAATTGTAATTGACTAAAACATAAATGAAGTAATAATGATTATAAAAACAATTAACATATAGTGCATACTATGGACCAGTCACAATGCTAAGTGCTTCAAATTACTATTGCGCTTGACCCTCACATAACGACCCTATTAAGCAGGTTCTATTATTATCCCAATTTTACAGATAAGGAAACTGAGGCAAAAAAGGGTTTTAGTGACTTGCCCAGGGTCACACAGCTAGTGTGTCTTGAGGCTAGATTTGATCATGATAAAGGATGTTTTCCCCATACCACCTAGAATAGATATGGGCAATCTCACCTGGAATCAAGGAGACAGACTGACATTTTTCAGGTACATTAAAGTCAAATTTTAGTTTTAAACTAAAACTTGTTTTGAACTTGTATCCGCTATTTGAACCACATCTCATCTGCTCCTGTCAGTCCTATCAAGTTTTTTTTTTTTAAATCTCTCTTACCTACCCCCTTTCTATTTCCACTGTTACCATCCTCAAATGGGGTTCACAAGGAGATGGACATGACTGAGTATCATGTTTTCCTATTTCTGCATTTTCATATCTGCTGTTCTTCCTTCCCAAAATGTCTTCCTCCCTTTTCTCTCCAGCTAATTAAATCAAGAGGCAGTTAGGTGGATAAAGCACTAAATTTGGAGTCAGAAAAAGCTGAGTTCAAAACCTGCCACACACATTTATTAGCTATGTGATTTTGCATAATTTGTATCATCTCTCAGCTTCAGTTTGTTCACCTATATCATCTCCTACCTTATAAAAGGTTTATGTCAGGCTAAAATATGTAAAGCACTTGGCAAACCTTAAAGTACTATATAAATATCAGCTATAATTATATTAACCTTTCAAGAAAAAGATCAAATTGAATCTCCTTTATAAATATTTCCCTGCCCTCTCTCTCTACCCCAGTCTAAAATTAAGGCTCTTTCTTTGCATTCTTATGGTAGGTCCTTATTGTACAATTCATTTTGCAGTCATAATGATCATTTTAAGAAATCTCTTCAAAAATCAATCTAAATATTTTTGTCATGAAGATTTTCGTGGTTTTATCTTATTTCCCAAACAAAACTCTTAACAGTATTAGTGCCTTACAATTCTTAGTATCGCACCCAAATGTTTAGCATAATACCAGGGCCCATAGTCCAATAAATATCTGCCCATTTCAACCACAGTCAGACTTACTTGAACAAATATTCTGGACTTAACACTGATTATAAAACATTATCAACCACAAGTTGTTGCAAGGAAAGTATCATGATCTTGGCACTAAAAGAAGCTGGGGGTAGGGATGGGAGAAGGAAAGGGAATAAACACTGATATGGTACCTTCTGTGTGCTAGGCACTGTGCTAATAACCACCTCTTTACAAATACTGTCTCATTTGATAAGTGCAATTATAATTGCTAAGTCACCTTTAGTGATCTTTGAAAGTTCAAAGAGAATGGAAATGGTACCTCAAAATTGGAGAGAAGCAAATGTCTCAATTTTCAAGGAAAAAAAGGGGAAGGTAAATGCAATATGCAAATCAGCCCAGTATTAAGACATGGTTGATTTACCTTTGCTAATTGCTGTAGTGAGAAGGAACAAACCCAAGAAATGTACCCTAAGCACTACTAACAGCCTTAAGAAAAAGGAAGGGCAGGGCAGCTAGGTGGCGCAGTGGATAGAGCACCGGCCCTGGAGTCAGGAGGACCTGAGTTCAAATCTGGCCTCAGACACTTGACACTTACTAGCTGTGTGACCCTGGGCAAGTCACTTAACCCCAATTGCCTCACTAAAAAACAAAAAAAAAAACAAAAAAAAAAAGAAAGAAAAAGGAAAGGCAGAAATACCCCAGAGTCATGATAGGGATTTAAAGAAGGTGGTGAATATATTGAAATTACACATGCAAGAGATATATATGTGAAACCTCATGGTATTGCCTCAAAATCTAAAACAGAATATGGAAATGTTCCCCAATTCAATGGCCAACCTAAGTGAAGAATTCATTTTAACGTATATTAAAAAAAAATGGTCACTTAAAGGATGTTCTCAAAGGCATCCCTAAGTTAATAACTCTCATTTCCAAAAGACAAAACAAGCAAAATGCAGAGCATGCATTTCCTACTTACCTTGGAACTGTATCTACAGAGGATGAAGACGGGACCTTGGGCACCTGACAATTTGCTGCTGCAGACAGCTTTAAGGCAGATGATGGAACAGCACTTATAGTCCTAGGTATATGTCGTGCATTTAAGGTGGTAATAGAGTTTACAGTGGCAACTGAAGAGGGTACAGTTAATCGAATATTGTTCCCAATCAGAACCTGAGTTGTTGCAGAATTGGCAGCAGTCACTTGATGACTCAGTGCACTGTGGGAACTTGAAGTCTGTGTTATATTAGAAGGCTGTAACAAGGTTGAACCTGCTGTTGATGATGGACTTGTATGTACAAGTGCTGTTGGTGTAGTACTACTGAGGTGTAAGCCCTTATAGACTCCTAGAAAGAAACAAAAATTCAGAAAATAAGTAACTCTGCTGTGCCTACTGCAAAAATCTATTTTTAAATGGGAAGATCAACTTCAATTGTAAATCACTTTACCTGAGGCTTGAAAGATGCCATTCATTCCAATTCCAAGCACCACATCATCCTTCATCTTGAATCCCATCAGTTGTTCTGATGTCACCAAAGCAGAAGCAGCAAATTGAGCACTAACAGAATCCAACGTCTTGGAAACAAAACCCTTTTTTAAAAAGCACAAATTATTGTACCACTTAGTCATTGTATAATGGATACTTAAAAGCTGCACAAGACAGGTGAGGCGAAGATAGGGTAGAATAAAAATAAACTTGGTAAACTAGTAAAACTTAATGCCTTCTGACATTCAAAAATATTTGTTGAGAGATTCAATATTGTTTGGGAGGACTTAGAAGTTATGAACTTTGTTCTATTTTCTGAATTAATAATAATCTCTTCAAGTCAATGACCCAATGAATCTCAAGTATCCTCGATTGGTAAATGACACTTTCAGCATTAGCTCACTTCAAAGGGCTGTATGGGAAATAGCTAGTAAAATTATTAAAATATTTCCCAAACATAAAAACCACAAACAAATGGTTAAGTAACCCATCTCCAACTTTAGTGATAAAATCAATACCTCTTTACCCATAACCCCTTCCTAATTCCCTCCCCAAATGTACTTCTGAAGGTTCTTTGAGAATTTAATAAAAATGAGGTAAGCATCTTGAGGGCAGAGTCTGGAGAGGGTTTTTTTTTTGGGGGGGGGAGGGGGAGTAGAGAAGAGAGATCTCTAGCACCTAAGCCAAGTATTTTAGCCAAGTAGATGCTGAATGCTTTTACAAAATGATAATAACCTTTGTAAGATTAACTCAGGTATACTAGAAAATATGTCTGTTACAAATAAAATAGTTCTTACAAAACGCATTTCCATAGGCTCAAATGGTTCAAGTTTATCTCTATTTTTAATGCAATAAGGACCAAAATCTCAGCTTTTAGAAAAGTAAACATAATTAGGATTTATGTTCTAGCTTTAAAAGTAATTTTCTCAAGAGCAGAGATGGTATCATATAATAACTAGTAACATAACATATCCATGTCTATGATAAAACTTACAAAATGCTTATGGATAAATATGTGGAGTTCTTTTAAGAGGTATGTTAGTGGACCAGAGGTCCACCAATTTGGAGATAAGGGTCTACCTTATTTAACCATGTTCTTAAGGTTTGTGTTTTTTTAAAGGAGGGAGCAGAGGCTATGCCTGCTACACTCACCTGTAGAGTCCCTTCTAAACCCTGTACACAATGGCTATGATGTAGATTCAGGCGAAAGCCACTTTTCTGCTGGTTAGATGAAAGGTTCTATGACAACAGGTGACAATTAGAGATGAACTCTGGCGGGAAACAATGAGGGATAATCATAAGACAGACAAATCCCTCACCTGTGGAGTGTTGGTAGAGGAATGACTATTTGCTTGCTGTTGATGGATTTGTGCAAGCTGCTGTTTCTGCATGAGTGCCAGCTGCTGCTGATGTTGCTGGTATTGTTCGGCTGTAAATGCTGAACAAAATACAAAATGAGAAAACACTGCATCAAAAAAGTTATAAAAATTTCAAAATCCTAAAACAAAAAAGATTCCAACATCACCAAAAAAAGCCTTCGAGTATAAGACCAGAGTCCCTAAAAGGTGCACAATCCTGTTAACGATCATCTGCAAATTAAATTCATCTCAGTTTGCTAGAGTTGGCAAGCACCCTGTCGCTTTTTACAAGAGTGGCCTAAGTCAAAATAACTTCCTGACCTAACACTAGGAAAGTGAAATGCTCATTTCCCAGGTTCCACACAATTATTTCTGTAAAGCGGTGACACTTTTCTAGACAGTGTAAAAGATTAACACCAGCTTTCATACCCACAGGTTTGTATTTAAATTTTCAGCAATAAATGTGTTAATTAAAACCAGTTTCTATTTCATCTGAATTACATTTCCAATACATTTGGATGACCCCTAACAGAGTTCTGTTACATATATTCATCATTTTACATTGTTTCCAATTTTACTTATCACACAAATACCCTCTATAGGAAGGATACAAGGTTGTTGGTTTGTTGCGTTTTGTTTTTTTTTTTTTACAGAATTCATAACAGGATTGGAAAGGAGGCTCCAAAAGTAAAGGTTAATTACCCAATTTTCCCCACCCAATTAACCCACCTGGAAAAAATCCAGTCAATAAGAACGGAGTTGTTTATGTTGATTTACTGTACAGAATGATGTCTGAGGAAAGACACTGTGTTATGCTACTTATGTTTGTCTATGGAGAGCTCAGTTCTAAAAAAAACAAACAAAACAATTTTCATTTATTACCCCCCAAAAAGGGTGTGTGCAATTTTTAAAGGAAACCTTTCTTGCCAATTAAAAAAAAGGAAGGAAAAAAGCATATACATTCACAATACATCAGGCTTAAAAAGGCTTCTTTAAGAAGTCTGTAATGTTTGGGTAAGAGTTTAAAAACAAAAAATTATCATACATTTATATCTAGGGATTGCAGGGAATCTGTATTTCATGCAGATTTCCTGAATCCAAAGGTTAATGTTTTCAAAATACTTTTTTTTAAACTAAAAAAAAAATTAAAAAGTAAAAATAGCATAATTGCATTTTGATACGGTTAGCTAAATATTTATTCAATCAAATTTGAAGTTCTTCAAATGTAACTCATGAAGGATCTCTCGCACCCAGGACATAGCTCTAATCTAGCAAACAGTAATAAATTACTCTTAGTTGGGTATAAATTCTATCATTTTTGGATGGAATTAGAAAGTAACAGGTACATCACATCTCTAGCCATGTGGTATATGTGGTATGTAACGCCTATACTTAACTGAACTTTATCTGTATGGTTAAGGGAAAAACAACAGGGAGGAAAAAAGGTCTGTTACTATCTATTTCTACTGACTCTCTCTTATGTGACAGATCTTTGAATGATCTTCCTTCCCTAACATTTTCTTTGTATTTGAACTGCCTAGGTGTAAGATTTTTTTGATGTTGTTTTATCCCTTAATATTAGCATATAGTTCTTCATCCAATATGACTACTGCTACAGAGCTTTCTGAAATGGATTGTGAGGGCTCAGTAAGGTATATAGAAAGACAAATAATGTAGAGTATAGCAATGTAAAGATTTAGGGTTACTTCTGATGACAACTAAAAGCATGCATGTATGCTTAAGATAAGGTATTCTCAATTCCTTAGTGTAACATTTAAAGTAAATAAGGAATACACCTGAATCTTAATTATAACACAAATCTTATTTCCTAGTAAATGATCACCTCGAGGTCAATTATTTTACATTATGAGTTTTAATGAAGGTTACCCCATTACTTTTCTATAAAAGTCAATACATTATGAGACCTTGTTCAGTAGGAACTATCAATGATTTTTTTTAAATTTTGCTAACATTATTTCTCAATAGTATCTAAATATAAGATGTAAAAAATAAGAAAATTGAAATCAGAGAAGTAAATTTCAATATTATTTTTGTCCTATTTAAATAAGGGAAATAAAAGCCTATTATTCCCATATTTATTGGTCACTGTCTAAATCCCAATTTAAGTAAGGTATACCTCTATCAGTTCTGTGTGTTTCGACTGCTTTAAAAAGCCATTTTTTACTAATGTTATAGATTTAGAAATAAAAAGCACATTATACTTTTGATCAACAGTGACCACCTGCATGATAGTAATACCTATTTTCCATTGATTCTGGAAGTGTCAAAATTAAAATTTGAATTTCAAATGTGTCTCTCCATAAAAGGAGTTACGGATCAGGGAGGCATCATGGGCAACCTTGAGCTTCATCTTCATATTAGGGCAACTTGGTGGTATTTGTAAATAAAAAGGCAGGCTCATTAAAAATCTTACTGGAAGGAATATAACCAACAATAAAAAATTCTCTAAGATAGCTCATGTCTAACTAACCTGTGAATATATTTGGGAAGGTGGGTAAATAAGTAACATGAATATGGGAAGCTAGGTTGTTTTTACTTTTAAAGAATCATAGCAAGTTTTAAGTTGAATGCCTGATAAAAACTCCACAATAGATTGGAGTAGGTGGATATATAGGTTTATAGTAGGAGTTGAAGGGTAGGTATAGATGGAGAAATACCAACACTGAAACCCCACTGAGGATCTATGCTTGCCCTGGTCTCAGCATGCATGCAAGTATTCTAAGAGTATAGTGTAAAATCCCCAAATTTCTATGTGACAAATTCTGCCACTGAATGTGACTCTGGCCACGTCACTCTTCCTTTCCTGGCCACCAATTGATGACATTAGCCTAAATGATCTCTAAATGACTTTCTAATTATAAATTTCTAGTGTTTTATTAGCACAAAAAATATTGGATCAGCTCTAGAATCTCAGTTCTACCTGTCTTATTTGATCACTCACTTCTCTGGATTGCAATTTTCTCATTTTATAAAGTGGGGGCTATACAAGATGATCTCTAAGATCTCTTTCTAGCTATAATCTGATGTATTTTCCTGTATAGTGAAACTCTGACAACGACGCTGTATAACTTAGTTGGAAATGGTAGATAGATGTGCTTTACTGTAGACAAGAAAATGCTTTTAGGATTTTAATTACAGACTCTTCATGCTTTGTCCCAGAAAAAGAATCTAGGAGCCATAGAAAACTGGCCTAAAGACACCAACTGTTACATACTTATCAAATCTTTGGATGTCAAGTTTGAGGAGAGAACATGAAAAACAAATCCAATAGAAATGCCTAGAAAGATGGTCCAAGTCTAAAACCAATTTTAATAGGTATAAATGTATTCTGCTCTTGGTCAGATGACCTCTAGACAACCACAGTTTAGGGGGAGATTGACACATTGGGATTGCTTATAAAGGGTATTAACAGGCCTTAGAACAATACCATACCAGGATTAGCTGAAGGAATTGAGAATGCCCAATCCAGTGAAATTACTTTTAGGTAGGGATGTGATAGAGCATTTCCTCTCTCAGTTCTGTTGGACAGCAGGACTGTCATTTGGAAATGGAATTAGACATTAATATATCAACAGGTAGAAATTTCAAGTAAGAAGATTTTACTTAAATATATGACAAAATTTATAACAATAAGGGCTATTCAAAAGTAAGATGTGTTGCCTTAAAAAGTGGCAAATTTGGGGCAGCTAGGTGGCTCAGTGGATAGAGCACTGGCCCTGGATTCAGGAGGACCTGAGTTCAAATCTGGCCTCAGACATTTGACACTTACTAGCTGTGTGACCCTGGGCAAGTCACTTAACCCCAATTGCCTCACCAAAACAAAACAACAACAAAAAAAGTGGCAAATTCATTATTACTAGACATCTTCAAGTGTAACTGAATGAAAACTTGGGTATGTTCTTGAAAGGATTCATGTTTCAAATAGGGGATTGGACTAAATGATAACTAAGATCTCTTTCAGCCCCAAGATTCTATGGAAGAATTATATCTATATCTATATCTATCTATCTATCTATCTATCTATATTTTTTTTTAAAAGGAAAAAAATCTTTTTGAGAAAAGTAAAATAAAAAACCCTTTCAGATAATTTGTCAAAAGGTCTTTAGTTTCCACTCATTTAAAAAGCTACGTTTGGAGCATTTGAGGGGCACATTTGAATTTCCACTTTGAGGACATAGACTAAAAAGAAGGCAAGTTAATCAAATTTACACAAAACTTTAAGTATGTCTTATGCGTCAAATAATCAAGATAGAGAGTGATCTATGCAGGCTGCAATGATGGTTACAAACCAGTAAGATTGGATTTTAAAATGATAACTATTATGTCCCACACTGGGATTAAAAAAACAAAAATACCGCACAATTAGAGAATGGAGCAAATTAACATGATAGCACTTCATATGAAAAAAGTAGAAGAAAAGGGAAAAATCATGATGGCTATTTTCAGATATACTAAGGACTGATTTGGGAAAGAGAGATGACTTATCCTTTGTTTCTCTAGAGGGCAGAACTAGTACAATTGGTCAGCTTCAAGGAAATTTTGGAAGAAATAGGAGGAAGAATTTCCTAACCTTTATAGCTTAGCTGTTCAACAAAGGAATAGGTAAATCAGAGACTACTCATCTTCAAGGGATGTTATTTAAGGGCTTTTTTTTTCTTTTTTAAATCTTCTGGCAAGTTAGATGAGATAACATATGATATTCTTTTTTCAACTCAAAGATTCAAAAATTCTACCTTTCTGACCAAGGAGTAACTAAGATAATGAAGAAATTTTGGAGTAAAGAGTTAGCAGTTGCTGCATAAAGAGATACCAAAAATGTGGATATTCAGTGTGCAGTGATAAAACTGAGCAAAAATAAATTATCAGTGTCTATGATATTATGAAAGGTATGAGTAAGATGAACATAGAGTATTAGAAGTAAGATATGAAATATGAAAAGTCAATTTAAGAATAAATACAGCTAAGTACTAATTTATATTGTATTATTACCCCAGGAAGTGATATAAAGCTGAAAATGTAATAGACTCTCTAGTAAATTAATGGATAACAAATCACAAAGAGAGCAAAGGAAAGAAGGATGACTTAAGGAAAACATCTCTTAAATTTTGGAGGCTGAAATTAGGACAATTTTTTCTCTCTCACAAATTGTCATTTGATATCACAGTCAGCAACATAATCCCGGGCTGGATGCACTAGGGCCAGATTCAGTATTCTTACATTAAATGTTTATTTTAAAGAAGATTTAAAAATCATTGCTAAGAAGAGATTTGCAGATGATGTACCAGACAGCTGTTACCTGTGGCAAATATATAAAAACCAGGCATCAGGAGGTACTTTCTGAACCAGAATGCTTTTTTGAATAGCTTACAAATTTTTTAAAAAGGAGATTTATTTGAGGAAGTTAAATATACAAAAATGTCTTTAGCTCTTTTTTTTAAAGTTTGAAGATTTATTGGTAGGGGGAGGTGCCAAAATTTCTGCTTTGGGACATATGCTCAAAGAATATGACCACTGAAGAAGTGAGTGCTTTTGGGAATTATTTTTCCCAGTTAACATCTGTTACAATATTTTATCTTGCATGATACCCTAAGGCAGAAGTTTAGCTTGATGTTCACACACAAAATCTCAAGTACACTATTTTGCTATGATGGTTAAAATTGATCAAGTATCCAAGAAATCTGGAAAGCTCTAGGTTGCTTGGGCTACTCAGAAAGTTTATAATCATACCATTTAAAATTTAAACTAATCTGAGCATAAATTTAATTGTTTTCTTACAGAATTAGATTGACCACTTGTGGATCACTGGGCTGGGCTGCATACAATTTCAGATAAACCTACCCAGTTCAGGGGCAGCTAGGTGGCGCAGTGGATAGAGCACCGGCCCTGGAGTCAGGAGTACCTGAGTTCAAATCCGGCCTCAGACTTAACACTTGCTGGCTGTGTGACCCTGGGCAAGTCACTTAACCCCAATTGCCTCACTAAAAAAAAAAAAAAAACAAAAAAAAAACCTACCCAGTTCCACCCTTTATGAATATGTTACAGCACAACCATACCCTATGTTCTAACCAGTCTAGATTACTGTTCATATAGTTTTCTATTTGTAAGCTAGTTAAAATATTACTGAAATTTAGAATTGAAAATGAACTGAATGTCATAAAACTAAGTAGCAAAATTTCAGTACTCTAAAATGAAGGATTAGGCAAAATCCTAGGGCCAGGAATCAAAGTGGCTATTCTACACTAAACTGGATTTTAAAGTAAAATTTCTTTATGACCTGTTGGACTTAATTTTGAAAAATTAATTTGTTCACATCCATAAATATAAAATTCCATCACTGAAATGAAGACATTTCCATGAATGGCTAGGTATTATGATTTCAGCTTATTCAGACTTGGAACAGATCATTCTAACTACAAATTTTATTCACCCATGAAAATAATCAAAACTTTAGTAAAGACTTGAAGCTTAGAAAACATCTAAAATGATAATAAAATCTCAATGACTAGGCATTTGACATTTATATAGAGAACCTATAATTTCTAAAAGTCACTTTTCTATTGCAAAAGTGGTTTTCCTCCATATGTTTTGATTTCTAAATAAAATGCCTCCTAAATAAGATTGATATTGCTGGGTGTGGTAGCACCTGTAAACTTTGCTATTGGAGGAGGCTGAGGCTGATGGACTGCTTGACCGTGGAAGTTCTGAATTCAAGTAGGGCTAAAGTCCATTTGGTGTCTGCACTGTCTGGCACCAATGTGGTAAGTAAGCCTAGGAAGCAGGGGGTTACCAGGCTGCCTAAAGAGAAGTGAACCAGCCTAAGTCAAAAATGGGCAGGTCAAAGTTTCTGAGATCCAGTCTCAAAAGACAGATTTATTAATTTATTAACAACTGATATGTGGCAAGCAAACAAATACATGTGTACATATACGCAAACATATAAATAAAAATATACATCTTAATCTATTAAAAAATCCAAGTTAACAGTAATTTTTATAAATGTGTCAATAAAAATATTGCTTGCCACCTATATCAGCAAGACATTAAAATATTAATAGTGATGTACTAAAAAAATGTGATATACTCTTCCTTCCCCCTGCATAATATAGTTTAATATTTGTTTTATGAATGATGAAAACTATTATAATCTGGAAGACTTCTTTGGGGATTGTAGGCTAGAATCTGAATAATGATGACCTTTTAAAGTTTGAGCTTATGGTTTTACCGATAAACAGTTATGTACCACACTGCTATTACAAACTAATTTAAATCAGTGCTTTTAGGCAACGATATTACTCATCCATGTGGACCTAAAAACTGGCCTTTACTAGTTGTGTATATAGACTAATTAATAAGTCTGTCCCCAATTTCTTTTAATACCAGTTAAAATTATGGCAACATATATCCAGAGAAATAAGGATAGTAACACCTGGCTTATCCAGGTCACTTATCTAGCTGTCTCACACATCTAGAAAAACAGGACACCAGGAATTACCCAGAAATGTTAAACCAAAAGAGACTTTACCAAGACTACACCATTAAAGACCATGCACTTTGGCCACAGGTCAGCACTCTGACACCTAATTTTCCTTTTATTTTACCTATGGCTCTAACAAGGTTAGCCATCCAACTTGTTTGTTAGCCCACTGATTAAGAACAGCACAAATGGGGGAAGGGTGAGGGTAGGGATCGCACACATGCAAATAAGGTGTATAGACAGCAAAAGGGACATATCATAACAAGGGAAAGAAAACCTCAAAAAGCAATTTGGGGCCCTCGGGCATAGGGGTAAACAGACAAACATCTTCTGAACATTTTTTACACAAATGTAGTACAGGAAATGATGTTTATAATGATTATTGACTGATCATGAAAAGATTAAATTATGTTCATTATATTAATCATAATTGTATTTAAGAAGGCAAGGGGGGAGGACTGTAATAATTCAAAATGATAAAAATTTTCATTATGAAAAGTATAAAACCCCAGGCATCTACAATATTTAAGGAACATTTCATTGCTAGATAACACCAGACAAATGAAGCATTATTGTAGATTTGGTACCCACAATACAATTGCCTGGGAGCCCTAAGCAACAGTTGAATATATAGCACAGTCATACAGAACAGATTAAACTGAAAAAGAAAAACATGTTTTTGCTAGCTTGTCCACTAAAAGTACATTAGTAAATAAAGCACACTCCTAAAAAAGAGGACCCTATGCTTCATTATTTAAGGCAAACTACTTAAGATTTTACAGCCAGTCTTTTGATACAGGAACCTAGTACTAACCTTCTTAATATTCAGGAGAAAAGCACAACAGAATTGTTCAGCAGATTATTTTTAAAACATTAATACTGGAGCAGCTACATGGCACAGTGGATAGAGCACTGGCCTTGGAGTCAGGAGTACCTGAGGTCAAATCTGGCCTCAGACACTTAACACTTACTGGCTGTGTGACCCTGGGCAAGTCCCTTAACCCCAATTGCCTCACACCCCCCCCAAAAAAAGAACATTAATACTTATTTTGGCAGCATATGAAAAATTGTTTACACTGAAAAGGATAGGGATACAATCATCCCAATTTTAATTCCTCTATCTTAATGAGGAAGGGTGTCGTTCCTTCTCCCCCCCCCAATATGTGCCTTTTTTTTTAATTTACATTTTTTTTTTTTTGGTGAGGCAATTGGTGTTAAGTGACTTGCCCAGGGTCACACAGCTAGTAAGCTGTCAAGTGTCTGAGTCAAATTTGAACTCGGGTCCTCCTGACTCTAGGGCCGGTGCTCTAACCACTGTGCCACCTAGATGCCCCCCCCCCCCCAAAGAAAATAGTAGAATAATCTTTAAAAAACAACAACTTTCTTTATAAACCACAGAATATTACTGGATATGTTGTCTTATTGGGGAAAAAAAAAATTCACCCTACAGTGTAACTCTTGCAAAAATGATAATACTAATTTAATTTTTAAACTAAGGGGGCAGCTAGGTGGCACAGTGGATAAAGCACTGGCCCTGGATTCAGGAGGACCTGAGTTCAAATCCGACCTCAGACACTTGACACTTACTAGCTGTGTGACCTTGGTCAAGTCACTTAACCCTCACTGCCCCCCCCCAACTGAAACAGAAGCAAAATGGTTTCTACAGAAGCATCAATGTTAAATTTAATAGAACTACATATGTTAATAAATAGTTTCTGGAAAATTATAAATGGAACTGTTAGGTCAAGACAAATGATAAAAACATTCCCTTTTAAGCAGAGTGAATTCAAATGTTGCTTTAAATTATTACTGATTTTTAAAACAGTGTTCTTAATGGCTTATGACAGTAGCAAACTTTCCCTGAAAGTTCAAATTTCTTCATAATAAAGGTAATTAAAAACACTAGACTGGATTATTGGGGGACCCTGTAGAATATAGTTCTCTTAAGGTATTTAAAAATTCAATAGATATTAATGTTTCTGGGAAGGTTTAAATGTAATCCTGAAAGTTGTGTGAGGGATGACTTAGTCGAATTTATATTATAGCAGCTTTCATTCTATATTTGAATTTATCTGTGGTAACATTCCTGTTCGTGGAATTTCTAAATTCTGTATTTCTCAAATTATGAAAAAGCTTTTGACAGAATTAATGATTATACAGACAATTTATAAGGTGGAGAGTACTTACTGCAGACATTCTTTAAAATGATGTATTAGCCATAAGATAGATATCATTTGAAAAGTATGGAAGTAACCTTTTGTTTAGAAATATTTCATCATCCAAAAATTATATAGTTGCCCTTTTCCAAAATACTGTTATTCCTGCCATTTGGCCTGCCTTAAAAAGGAGGCCATGAAAATCATTACTGATCTCTGCCTCTACCTAGACATGGTGAAATACCGGAGAATTACCCAAGTGTAAAGAGTAAAAGTTTAGAGACCACAGTAGGGTGACTTTTGACATAAAATTCAAACAGTTTATTTATCTTATAGTTTATCAAGTGCATTCTGGAGAAGAATTTTATACATTAAAAAAATAAAAAGTGACAAATTGCCTTTGTATATAAACTATACAAAATGTTCAAAATAAAAACTAGATCCCAAATGATTTTTCAGTGGCTCAGAAAAAGTTAGGATTTACCTTGAACAGAGACAACAACAACAACAAATTGATGAGCATATTTTAAAGTGTCTACACTGAACTTTACATTTCAACAGAAACATGTATTAAAACAAACATACCAAAGTGTGCTGAAGCACTGCTACTTTTACTTTGTGTGGAGGTACTGCAGGTCTGGGTCCCAGGTTGTGCTGTGCCTGTCCGATTTATACTCCTGTATAATTTCCTACAGGAAAGCTCATCATTGTCACTGTCATGTAGGGATGGTGTCCGAGGCCTAAAATGCCGCCATCTACATGATTTGATATTGACTAGTATCTGACTGAGGTCTTTAGAGAAAGATTTGTCCGAGGTATTTGTTTCTGAGGTATTGGCAAACTGATTGATTGGAGAGTGTTGTGGGGAGGAAAGCATTTCCAAATCCAGCTGGCGAAACATACTGTCATAGTCTGAATGAGTTCTGTCCAGTAATACCCTAAAATAAAAGCATAAAATTTACACAACTATTTAATAAGCAATGGGGAACAATTTATTCTTCTCTTATTAACTAAAAAGAACCATACATTCAGAAGTTATCTTCAAAAATTACATGTAAACTTTTGTTGTACCCTGATAAATGTCCTAGTTTTCCTTACATATTAAGTAGAAGTTCATTTTCTTTTTGACTTAAAACTCAACTCAACCAATGCTAACACATACAATTACATATAAAGATTTTTTTTTGAGTTCCAAATTTTTCTCCCACCCTCCCTTCCCTCCCTGCTCCCAAAGCCAGCAAGCAATCTGATTTATGCTAAACATATTTCCACATTAGTCATGTTGTAAGAGAAGAATCCGAACAAAAGGAAAAAAAAACCACAACAAAGAATAAACAACAACAACAAAGAAAATAGTATGCAACAATCTGCATTCAGACTTCACAGTTCTTTTTCTGAATGTGAAGAGCATTTTTCCACCATGAGTCTTTTGGCATTGTCTTGGATCACTGTATTGCTGAGAAGAGTTAAACCTATCACAGTTGATCATCACACAGTGTTGCTGAACTGTGTACGACGTTCTCTTGGTTCTGCTCATTTCACTCAGCATCAATTCATGTCTTTCCAGGTTTCTCTTAACTCCTCCTGCTCATTGTTTCTTACCGCACAATAGTATTCCATTACATTCATATACCACAACTTGTTTATCCATTCCCCAACTGATGGGCATTCCCCTCAATTTCCAATTCTTTACCACCACAAAGAGAGCAGTTAAGAAACTTTTAAAAAGGATTTCACAACAAAGGACCTAGAGAATTTTCTCTCTCGTGGACACCATCAATGTACCAACAAACCTTTATGAAGTACCTACTCTGTGCCAGGTATTGTACAAAAACAAAAATGAAACTGTCTACCCTCAAAGAGCTTACATTCTTATCACTGGAGATACTAAATACACATAAATAATAATAACTACACAACATTTGTATAGCAACTACTATGTACAAAGGACTGTGCTAAATGATTTACAATTATCATCTTATTTGATCCTAGGAGGTAGGTGCTATTATTATCATCCCCATTTTTATAGAAAGGGAAATTGAGGCTCACAGGGGTTAAGTGTCTGGCTAAGTGCCAACTCCAGGTCCAACACTCTATCTACTATGCCACCTAGCTGCCCTTATAGAAAACATATAAATACACTGTAAAGGGGTGGGGCAGAATGATTGGGGGGGAGGCATTAGTAGCTGGAGAGAAAAGGAAAACCCCCCTGTAGAAGGCAACATTTAAACTGAGCTTTGAAGAAAACTAAGAAATAGAAGTGAAGAGAGAGCAAATTTGAGTCAAAGGGTGGGGAGTAGGGGCTGTAAAAAGGCATGGAGATGGCAGACAGTGTCATGTGTGAACAACAAAAGAAAGCCAGTTTAGCTGGACCAGGAAATGTGTGAACAAGACTATAAGCATAATAAGCTAGAAAGGAAACAGCCAGGATATTTAGGACTTTAAATACTAAACAACACAGTTGGCATTTCAAGTTTACAGTAAATCACTGGAGTTTGCTGAGGGAGGGGAGTCACAGGCTATTAAGATTTTAAGTGGAAAAAAAAAAAGGATTATAAGTGTTTCATCTGTTATGGGGGTGAAATATGCTCTAGAATTAAGTTTGTTCAATTTTAAAGTGTAATTACGCTTTCATGTTTTTTTCAAATGTTTCTGAAATAAGCATATTAAAATGAAATAAACCTGCAACTACAAAACAGAAAGTTAACAGCTTAAATTCCTCTTAGCATGCTACTGGGAGAAGAGAATTATCTCACTAAAATACCATGTTTTACTCATTTCCTTGTATGTACTAGCTTCTCTTACATAATGCCTGGACCCTGTCTCTAAGAAATGCAGTCTGGCTAAGGATATTGGCAAACAACTATAAATGATTCCCCTCAGATTGGTCCAGATGAAGACTGAAATCAACATGGTCCCTGAGAAGTTTCTCATTGACAAGGGTGAACCTGGTCTCTACTCCCTCCAATCCAGTCTTGATACAACTTTTAGAATAATTTCTTTCTTGTCATTCCAAAGCTCAAAAAGCCTTCAGTTCTCAATTGCCACTAAATCAATACAATTCATTTATCAAGCTGGATTTAGAGCCCAAGGATCTGTGTTCAAATTCCAGCTTTGCTCTTACTCATCAATAGAATGAGACGGCCTGTGCTATTACTTCTTTTTGTTTGTTTGTTTGTTTTTGAGGCAATTGGGGTTAAGTGACTAGCCCCGGGTCACACAGCTAGTAAGTGTTAAAGTGTCTGAGGCTGGATTTGAACCCAGGTACTCCTGAATCCAGGGCTGGTGCTCTATTCACTGTGCCACCTAGCTGCCCCCTTAACACAATATGTTCAGCCATTCCCCAGTTGAAGGGCATCCCCTCAATTTTGAATTATTTGCCACCAGAAAAGAGATGCCATGAATAAATTTGTACATATATGTCCTTAAGGTAGTACCCCAGAATTATTTTGATTTGCATCATTCTACTCAAAAGTGAATTAGGACAATTTTACATATGGCTATAGATAGCTTTGATTATTTCATTTGAAAACTGTTCATATCTTTTGATCATTTATCAATTGGGGAATGGCTCTTAATTCAATACATTTGACTCAGTTCTCTATATGTTTGGGAAATGAGTCCTTTATCAAACAATCTTGCTTTAAGTTTTTTTCACAGTTACTATTGCTAATGATATTTCCCTCCATCCTATTCCTTCCCCATGCAATTTACTTTATTCTCTATCCTTTCACCCTGTCCCTCCTCAAAAATGTTTTGCTTCTGACTATCTCCACCTGAAATTTGCTCTCGATTCTATCACACACACGCTTATCCCCTTTCTCTCCAACTTTCCTACAGGGTAAGATAGATTTCTATATCCAATTAGGTTTGTATGTTAATGCCTCTTTGAGACAATTCTGATGAGAACAAAGTTCACTCAGTCCCCCACACCTCTACCATGTTCCCTTCTACTGTGTAAGCTTTTTATTGCTTCTTTTATGTGAGATACTTTGCCCCATTCCACCTCTCCCTTTCCCTTTCTCCCAATGTATTCCTCTTTCATCCCTTAATTTAATTTTATTTTTTGGATGAGGCAATTGGGGTTAAGTGACTTGCCCAGGGTCACACAGCTAGTACGTGTTAAGTGTCTGAGGCTGGATTTGAACTCAGGTCCTCCTGAACCCAGGGCCGATGCTCTATCCACTGCGCCACCTACCTGCCCCCCTGTGCTATTACTTCTAACTCTAAATCCATAACCATATTATAATCATTCCCCTTCATACATTCTATAATAAAATTGGTCTATTCTCTGCTATGAATAAAATCTATCCTTTCCTGCATTTGTGCCTTGGGCTCATGTTGGTCCCTTTGTTTAGGATACTTTCCTCATTATTTGCCTACTGAGCATGTGTTAAATGAATGGGTTCTCTTTATCCACAAATTAAAAAAAAAAAATTAAAGTTGGGTTCCTGTTGCTATATAGTAAGATAAATAAATCCTTAAGTTCTTAGTAGTTTGGCTTCCGATATAAACTGCAAACTCATAAAGGGACAAGAACCAGGTGGCAAATAACAAATACTTCAGCCAGGTGGCGATCAGACTTAATACCTAGAAGCATCATTATTCTTAAAAACTGCAACATAAAAGTTACAAAATCACCTAAATCAGTCTTATAAAAATAAATATATAACCAAATATCATCTTACCTCCCACCACGCCCAACCCGTCTTCGTGCAAATCCAATACACCTCTGGGGTATAGTGAGGGTAGTTAAGCAGTATCTATAACGCACGTCTCCTAATCCTCCATCCTTAGGACTAGTCCACGGCCAATTGCCAGTTTGGTCTAAGTGAGGCTAAAAGACAATTAATACAAAATAAGTATTTTATACCAATGTTAACAAATTTTAAATCATTAACTGAAAAGAGAAGTCTTCCACTTACAGCATAGTACTGACAACCTGCTTTCCTACGGAAAGCAAAAGGGCCATCAGGATCATTCTCTTCCTCAGCTTCAGAAGAACCGGACAAAACCTTTGAACACATCAAATAAAGAGGGTCAAACCACGACAACTACACTTCTACGTTCCTCCTTGATACTGATAACAAAGACGTTAAATCTTACCTGGGAGAGGGGGTCTTCATCTGAGCTGGGAAAGTCATACTGATTTAAATCTTTAGCATTAAAGACTGGCAGTGCAGCAGGGCTCATCTGTTGTGGAGCAGCAGCAGCAGACGAGGCTAAGACTTTGGGCTTTTTCTCATATTTCCTTTTCGGTCGTATAAGATCAGCTTTTTCTTGCTACAATAAAATCACAAGTTAAGTGAACTCCTGAAGCTTTATTTAACTAAGCTAAAGTTTTGTCAGAAAATAAAGGTGATGCATTTTGAGGTGTTTAATTACATAAAAATAATACTGGATTAATAAAATCCATGTTATGTTTGCAGTGAGTCTCAAGAGGTTGGTCTGGTACATCATATATATCAATTATGTATACACAAGACCCATAATACTCTCTATTTCAATTAGTGCTATAGAACTTTCCATCTTATAAAATGCATCATTATAGCATATAGTCCAGTTACATTTGGGTACAAACTAGAAGAGGACAGGAAAGAAATAGAAATGGTCTGTCCCTCTTTTCAAAGAATGTCATCTATAAAGACTTAACAGATACAAAGCAACTGAAGTAAACACTGAATATGAAAGGAAAAGATAACTGCGTAGTTGTTCAATATTATGGATTTCTCAAGGATGAGAATACTGAACAGAATTCTTAAGGAGAAAGGCATCAATTAACACTAGTTGAAATGGCTACCAGGAGAATGATAATGTACACATAAAACAGAGAAATAAGTTGTATGACTAGACAGTATATTAGACTAGACAATAATTCAACAAATATTCATTAAATGTAGCCAAGATTAGAAGGAAAGCAGAAAACTGGGGACAAATTTTTATAGACAGTTTCTCAGATAAAGATCTCCCCTAGCTCAAATATATAGAGAACTTTGTCAAATATATGAGAATGTGAGTCATTCCCCAACTGAAAAATGGTCAAAGGATATAAGCAGACAATTTTTGAAAGAAAAAATCAAAACTTATGTAGTCATATGAAAAATACTCTAAATCATTATTGATTAGAAAAACTCAAATTAAAACAACTCTGAGATATCATCTCATACCTATTAGATTGGCTAAAACGATAGAAGGGGAAAATGACAGAGGGGATATGGAAAAATTGAGACACTAATACACTGTTAGTGGAACTGTGAAATGATCCAAACATTTTGAAGAGCAATCTGGAATTAGTCCAAAGGATTATTAAACTGTATATACCCTTTGATCCAAGCAATACCAGTATTCCAAGGTGATCAAGGAAAAAAGAAAAGCACTTACAGGGTCTAAAATATTTATAGCAGCTCTCTTTGTGGTGGCAAAGAACTGGAAATTGAGGGGATGCCTATCAATTAGGGAATGATTAAACAAATTGCAGTATATGACTTTGATGTAATATTACTGTGCTACAAAGAAATGATGAGCTGGTTGATTTTTACAAAAACATGGAAAGACTTGCACAAAATAATGAAGAGTGAAAATGAGCAGAATCAAGAGAAAGTTATATACAGTAACAGCAATACTGTTTCAAGAACAACTGTGAATGTCCAAGTTATTCTGAGTACTATAAAACTCAAATCAACTAAAAAGGAATTCTGAAGATGCTATCTACCTCCAGAGAAAGATAGATAAATAAGACAGATAGATAGAAGAATAGATAGAAAGATAAAAAGAAGTATGGACTGTATGGTTTTATACACACAAAACAGAAGTATGGACGGTATGGTTTTATATATACACACACACACACACACACACACACACACACACATGCGCGCGCGCACGCACCCCTGTGTCATATGATGGCCTTTTCTAGTGTGAAGTAGGTAGGGATAAGTTGTTTTTTTGGTTTTTGTGGGGCAATGGGGGTTAAGTGACTTGCCCAGGGCCACACAGCTAGTGTCAAGTGTCTGAGGCCGGATTTGAACTCAGGTACTCCTGAATCCAGGGCCGGTGCTTTATCCACTGCGCCACCCAGCCGCCCCTGGGGATAAGTTTTTACTAAGCTGCTATTATTTATAGAATATTAACTCTAGGTGGGGATATATACAGTGAGATAAGACAGTTCCTGAATTCAGAGTCCACAGTATAGAAAAGAAAGTTGCAAACACAAATAATAAAAAATAGGCATTAGAAGTATGAGAAAACTGCTAAGTGATGTACAAGAACAGACAAAAGTCACTACTAACTACTGGAGATCAGAGAAGACTTTAGGGAGAAGGCAGCATTTGAGTTGGACTTCAAAGGATTGGTGGGAATTCACAAAGGAAGAGTATTTCACAGGCAGCGTAAGTAAATGCAGAATAGTGAGTAAGCTTGCTCAATGAGGAAACGGGAAAGGGATGCTAATGTGAAATTGTAAAGGGTTTCAAATGCTAGGCTGAATGTGAACTTTATTTGGTAAGCGATAGGGAAACATTTAAGGATTGAGGGCAGAGGAACAACATGGATAGACATATCAAGTTAGTTAATTCTGGAAGAAACATGAAAGATTGTAGAGATATGGAAAGTAGTGCTGGGAAGAACTATTAGGAAGCTAGTGCAATAGACCAAGTAGACAGTCATATGTATATGGATGATAAAGAAATAGTAACAGAATCAACAGGGCTTAGGAACTAACTGGCTATGAGAGGTCACTATGACGAAAGAATCAAAAATAACACCGAAATTTCACATGTGGAAGACTGGCTGACAACACTAGTAAAAACAGAAAGAATAAGTTTAGGGAAGAAAAGCTAATCAAGTGGATGTTGGACATGTTGAACTTAAGGGTGAGATCTTAGAAGTAATGAGATGAAGCATAAAAGAGAGGTCAGGGCTTTAAAGAAAGGAATTAATTTCTACAGTCATAATTGAGCCTGTGGCCCTGAATGAACCTGCCAAAGGAACAAGCGTGTTAAAGGAGTGCTGATTTCCTATCAGTTCTACCACTTTGCTTTCCAAGTAAAATTTAAAGGCTTGGTCTTATACTATGAAGTCTTATGCATGTAGTTTGAGGGATAATTGCGATATAATTTTATGTTATGAGTAAGTAAAGCAAGTCTTGTTAGCAATATCCTTCAATCTGACAACAATAAGAGCTTAAAGATAAAGAGTACAGCATTAAATTATAAAATCATGAAAATTACAGATAAAACAAACGAGTTCATTTTTTAAAATACCAGAATATTCAAAGTGGGAATATTCTTTAACTCAATATTTGAATGTATACAAAAAACAAGATAGCGTGCCCTACTAGGTAAAGGGGATGGTAGAATGTAAGCTCTCTGAGAGCAGGCACATTCTGTTTTTGTCTTAATATCCTCAGTGCTTGTTTCAATACCTTTGCTTATAGTAGGTACTTAATAAATTGTTCGTCAAAATGTCAATTGAATGATTCCTCTCTCCTCAAGGAGCTTACATTCTAGTAGGGGTGCATGAAGAATGCTTACAAATGAATAGAAAGAAGTAGCACAACTTGGAAGAACAAATAAAAGTACATGGAGTTACCTTATTAACTTTAAATTCCTTAACATCCATTGCTTCCTGATGTTTAAATTGATTACTATTACCAATAGGAATGATGGGGATGGCATAAGTAGGTTTCATTGGCTGTCTTTGTGCCATAACCTCAGACATGATCTCTCCATTGTAGTCGCCCAAATTATACCTAAAATGATCACAAAGAAGAAATATTTCTGAAGATTAATTTTATGAATACTTGAGAGTTGATATTCACTTTACAAACGATTAAGGTAGAATTTCAAGGAAGGGCTACATATCACAGACAAATTAGAACTGAAGAGGACTTTAGAAGTCATATTCAATTAAGTTCACGGCAGAATCAAGCCTAGAAGAAAAGTTCTGAATTCTGAATACTAAGTCCAGTGCTGTTTCCCATCACACCAGGTTGTCATGATGACAATTTAAAGCTAAGCAAGAATTAGCCAATAAAATATTATTAAGTTATTAGAATCACTTAAAGATTAAAAGCAACTCTTGATTATTCAGTAGCTATCGAGCTTGTGAATCTGCTCAGTTCTTTTGCCTTTTTCCCCCTCCTCTTAGTTGGCTATTTTATAATTTAACAATATCTATCCTTCATAAAAGGATAGATATAAGAGGGACGTAGAGGTTCAAATCGAACCTGCAAGTTAGTAAAAAACTGATGGGAAGATTAAAATTGATAACTAAAGTTGAATTAAACACAGTGGAATTTTTCTATGCAGTCATATTTTAACTGTAAGACCACAGGGTCTAAAATGAGAGGAAAATAGAGTGTACTTTAATTTTCTTGAATTCACTACTTTGGAAATACATATGAATATATTAATAAATATATAACTGTACAAATTAACATTTACGGTGATAGTTAAATGAATTATGGATAATTACTTGTTAAGTAATTCAGACGAGAAAACAATACTATACCTTTTCTCCATAATTTCCAGTGTTAAATGTAATAGTTCCCTCTTACTTTTTTCTCTTCTTTTTATCATTTCTAGAATAGTAACAGCCCGACTCAGATCTCTACGCAATTTAAGCATTTTTTCATATGAAGCTTCATCATTTTTACGATTCTGTAAATATGAAACGACCTTTTAGTTTTATTTATTTATAAATTATTTCATCCCAGAAAAAATGATTATAAATAGTGTACTTTAAAGAATACATATGGGAGGGGGCAGCTAGGTGGCACAGTAGATAAAGCACTGACCCTGGATTCAGGAGGACCTGAGTTCAAATCTAGCCTCAGACACTTGAAACTTACTAGCTGTGTGACCCTGGGCAAGTCATTTAACCCTCACTGTCCCCCATCCCACCCCCAAAAGAATACATATGGGAACTGAAGAAATCTTTACATTTGTTAAATGTAAAAGGGATTCTAATTACCAGGGAAATAACCTGATATATAATTCCTAGATAAAGTGAAAAAATATATATCCATGGTCTTGAGAGAATAAAAGATTTTACTTTAATGTTGTATTAAGCCACTTGTAAATAACTACAGTAAAGGTGAAACACAAAATAAGAAATAAAAACTGTAGTTCAGACATGCAGTAATAGTAATAGATGCTGCCAAATTGACTTACTTTTCGAGTCTGCATTTTTTCAGTGCGTCTTCTGAAAGCCACATAAGGATCATTTGTGCTGGAGCCATCCCTCTTCTCTTGTTTTACTGTTGGGATAAGAGACGGACCTCGACAGTTTTTCCTCTTCCTGATCCAATACTCGTATACTTCTTTAATCAATTCATCATCTTCTTTCAGCAGCAGCTTGGCCTCCTGCAGACTGACTGGCTAAATGTAAAATCCACAGTGTCATTTTTACATGTGCATACATCTATGAATATGCTGATTGTACTTACATTTTAAACTGAATCTGCAATAGAGCTGTACCTGTTGGCCACTGCCTTTTTCTAGCCGGTCAATCATCTCTTCAAACTGCAATGGAGAGATGTCCATTTTCTTCTTCAGCTTATTCACAAAAGCTTCATCTTCAGAATCCAAATCATAATCAGGCTGCTCAGCATCCAAACTAAAAGCTAACAGAACAACAAAAATCTTACATGAGAATTCATTTACTCCTTAAAAAACAATAAAACTACACAGGTGTGTGGAAAGAAGTATCAAGGCTAAGATAACACATACATTCTTTTTTGAGAACCATGGAATATCTAGTTGACACATCAATATACATTCAATTTTAAAGCATTCTAATGACTTATCTTTTATGTTCTTGGTTTTGTATCACATCTTTAACACAGATAAGACAAATGAAGGGAAAAGTCTGCAGATATGACCTTCTTTACAAAAACCAATAAAAGAAACAGGACTTACAATGCAAATAAACATTCTTCTTGTTGAGATGTTTTTCAGTCCTGTCCAACCCTGTGACTCCCATTTGCGGATTTTTTTTTTTTTGGGCAAAGATTCTGGAGTGATTTGCCATTTTCTTTTCCAGTTCATTTTACAAATGAAGAAATGGAAGCAAACAGGGTAAAGTGACTTGCCCAGGATCACACAGCTTAAGTGTCTAAGGCTCGATTTGAATTCAGGTCTTCCTGACTCCAGGCTCAGCTCTCTATCCACTGTACCACATAGCTAACCCATGCAACTAAATGTGCACATTTTAAAATGCAAAAAATACATGCCAAAAAAGGTTAACAATAATAATAACAACAACAACAACAACAATAATAATAATAAGCAGCTAGGTGGCACAGTGGATAAAGCACTGGCCCTGGATTCAGGACGACCTGAGTTCAAATCCGACCTCAGACACTTGACACTTACTAGCTGTATGACCCTGGGCAAGTCACTTAACCCTCATTGCCCTTCGAAACAACAACAAAATAAAAACACCAAGACACCTTGAAAAAACTTAACTTCTCATCTTAAGTGTCTAAGGCTGGATTTTAGTTCGGGTCTTCCTGACTCCAGGCCCAGTTCTCTATTCACTGTACCACATAGCTGACCCATGCAAATAAACATGCAAATTTTAAAATGCAGAAAAAAAATATTTTATAAAAGAATTTCTGTTCAAGATCACAAAAAATTAAATGTTGCAGAATGTTTTGGTATTTATATATAAATTATTACACTATCTCAGAGAGAATAGAGTAAAAACAGAGCTGAAAATAAGCCACTGCAAATCCAAGACCATAAAAAAAATTAAAATTTTAAATACAAGCCACTAAGAGGCAGTGTGGAAAATGGACAGAGTGCCAATACTTTCTACAACGGTCAATTGCACAGCAGGTGCTAGTCTCCAGAGGAAGCTTTCCCTGGGAGTTCCTCATTGTGCCAATTCATTAGAAGTCAAAATATCTGTTTTCCTGGATTGTGGAGCTAGAGGAAACCCAGGAGAGCCAGGAGAACCTGATTATTGTAAAGAAAAGAAAAGAGACCTAGAAGGGTTAAATAACTTCCTCAGATTAAAAACACAGTGATCACAAAGTACTTGTGTCTTAGTCTTAGTAAATTAGTAAACTGAACAAATGAAAATCAAGATAATTGTTTCTTTTCATGGTTTCATCTCAGTTCTAAAGCTATCCCTGGCACTGGTTTTCACCTACACTGATCACATTCACTTTTATCTCATACATGAAGCTGTTTAAAAAACAAAACAATATGATAAAATAATAATATCGCTCCTGCTGTTATCCCCCAGCCTCACAGTTCTGGGTGCTTTTTGCTTGCTAACCCTTTCTTGACTTGTGTCCAGCTTGAACTTGATTGTTAAATCCATAAAAGAATCTCTTCTGGAAGCCATACTGGCTCTTTTTATCAAGAAGAAAGAGAAGAGGGGCAGCTAGGTGGCACAGTGGATAAAGCACCAGCCCTGGAGTCAGGAGGACCTGAGTTTAAATCCAGCCTCAGACACTTAACACTTACTAGCTGTGTGACCCTGGGCAAGTCACTTAACCCCAATTGCCTCCCTAAAAAAAAAAAAAAGAAGAAGAAGAAAGGGAAGAGTGAAGAATATATTCAGGGAAAACATTCTTCTTGATTTGTCCTCTTGAGAAATGTATAGGGATGGGGGCAGCTAGGTGGCGCAGTAGATAAAGCACCAGCTCTGGATTCAGGAGGACCTGAGTTCAAATCCAGCCTCAGACCCGTGACACTTACTAGATATGTGACCCTGGGCAAGTCACTTAATCCTTATTGCCCTTCAAAACAACAAAACAAAAACACCAAGACACCTTGAAAAAACCTTAACTTCTCATCTACTGGTTATACAACCTAGAGATTCGAATGGGTAGTGATTGGATGGGTCCTGTTATACCTATTTTTTCAAACTTTTTATCACTAATTATTACTACTACTTCATATTCTAGTTTGGTGTAAGTCATTAGAAAATCTCCATTTAAAGTGCTTCCTTAAAAAAAAAAAACAATCGATGCATAAATCACAGCATATACATAAACCTTATATTATAAACTAATAAAACAAGCAGATTCTTTGCTTTAGCCTCTGACCTGAGCTCATCCTCCATCCTGCATACCCCAAAGGCATACCAAACTCCAAATGTCCAAAACAGAACTTTATCTTTACTACAAAAAAATTCTCACCCTTCTTCCAAAGGTCCCTAAAATTTCTCTTACGGGTAAAATCATTCTAGTCTAGATACTTTGGAATCATTCTCCACTCCTCAACTCCCATATCTACTCCATAGCCAAGTCTTGTTAAGTCTACCCCCACAACACCTTTTGTACCCATACTCTTCCTCTGATCCCACATGGCAACTACTTTTGTTCAGGCCCCCACCATATCTTACCTGAACTATACCACAGGATCCTAATTAGTTATCCTGCCTCAAGTTTCTCTCCTTTTCAACTCATCTTCCACTCATCTCAAATGAAATGATATCCTCAAAACACAACTCCCTTGCTCAAACTCCACTGGTTTCCTATTATTTCTAGGAATAAAACAAACTACTCTCTTTGGTCTTAAAGACCTTGACAATCTAGCTCCTATCTACCTTTCCAACCTAATTAAAACATCGAGCCCTTTCACATACTCTATGATCCAGCCAAAATGACCTTCCTGCTGTTTCTTAGACATAAAGCTATATCTATGTCTATACATTTGCACAGTCTTAAAAGGCCTAGTAAGTCCTCCTTTCTCACTTTTGCCTCTGAAAATCTGTAGTTTTTTCCTCAAAGTTTGGCTTAAGTATCTTTTTGGTTTTTGGTGAGGCAATGGGGGTTAAGTGAGTTGCCCAGGGTCACACAGCTAATAAGTGTCAAGTGTCTGAGGCCGGATTTGAACTCAGGTCCTCCTCAATCCAGGGCCAGTGTTTTATCCACTGTGCCACCTAGCTGCTCCAAGTATTATTTTTTACAGATCTTTCTTGATCTTCCAATCTGATAGTACATATTCTTCTGGTTTGTTTGTTTGTTTGTTTTTGTGTTTTTTTGGCAGGCAATGGGGGTTAAGTGATTTGCCCGGGGTCACACAGCTAGTAAGTGTCAAGTGTCTGAGGCCGGATTTGAACTCAGGTACTCCTGAATCCAGGGCCAGTGCTTTAACCACTGCGCCATCTAGCTGCCCCGTACATATTCTTTTTATACCTTCTTCATTAATCTGCTATCCTACTCCTCACGGGAACTATATTTCTCATATATAAATCTATATATGAAGTGTATTTATATGTGCAATTATCACCTTGCATTTATTGAGAGCAGACACTGTATCATTTTATTTTTGTATCCTCACTGAATAGTAGTGCTTAGAACACAGCAGATGTTTAATAAATGCCAATTTTCATGTGGTACTCTTCCATTTCAAAAGCAAAGGTTAAAAAAACCTCATTCTCAAATAATGAGCCATAAAGGTGATCAAGCAAATCTTATTCCATTTTGGGGGCAAATGTGACTATTTTTATGTATCTTGTCAAAAAACAACTGGCTATTTTAAGGCAAAATATCTCATAAACATCAAATGTATTTAAACTTAGTGAAGCTTTATAGGTTCAAATACATTTTCTTAATTTCTATTATTGTAAAATCTGATATTTTCTCTACAAATCCAATTAACTAAAGATTTCCATTGTAAATCACCACCAGAGTAAACTGAATAAACTCTGGGTACAGGTGAGAGAACATAAACACTGAGTCAAAATCATTTCATAAGCCTCAGAAATCAGACTGGACTGAAAAGAAGAGGGGAAGAGAGGAAATAGTCAGGAGGAAATACTGAATTTTTATTTTTATTTGTGATCTAGAAAAAATCATTCTTTTAAGAAAAAAAATTCAATAGCATTTACTTGCACATTTCTCTACTATAAACTTAGATCAAGAAACATGGCTTTTAAAACTCCATTAATATGATTAATTTATTATTCAGAAGACAGAGATTTTGATCTTAATTACCAAGCAGCCTAAAACCATGATTAACTATAACCAGAAATTTAGTGTGGCTAACATTTCTCTCATTAAAACCGTATGAAAGGGGCGGCTAGGTGGCGCAGTGGATAAAGCACCGGCCCTGGATTCAGGAGTTCCTGAGTTCAAATCCGGTCTCAGACACTTAACACTTACTAGCTGTGTGACCCTGGGCAAGTCACTTAACCCCATTGCCTGTGAAAATAAAATAAAATTTAAAAAAAAAAAAAAAAAAAAAAAAAAAACCGTATGAAAGGGGCAGCTAGACGGCGCAGTGGATAGAGCACTGGCCCTGGAGTCAGGAGGACCTGAGTTCAAATCCGACCTCAGACACCTAACACTTACTAGCTGTGTGACCCTGGGCAAGTCACTTAACCCCAAATACCTCACCAAGGGAAAAAAACATATGAAGTCAACATTATTAATAAGCATCCTACTTAATATGGGAAAATGGCTTTAGCAACTCAAAAATAACTGGGTGCTAACCTTGGTGGTCAAATATTTTAAGCATTTAAACACAGTTGTAGGAATAGCTGGCAACAAAAACACTTATATGTGGGAAAAATATCCCCAATGACTTAAAGGGAATCAAAAATGTCTCCCCTAATCATTAATCAATATTGGAAGTGAACAGAAAATTAAAAAAAAAAAAAGGAACAAAACCAGAAAGTAATTAAGTAAAAATATTTTCCATAAAGTTTTTAGAAATTATAATAGAATAATTACTTACGCTGTATGTGAATTAGCTGCTTTGGCATCTTAAATTCCCCAGGATATATAGATTCATAGTAAGCAATATTACTCTCTGCCTCTGGGACGGGAATAACCATATTATCCCTCTTCTCGCCATATACCTGCTGTGCTGAAATAGCCCGCTGGAGGTGATGTTCCTAAAAACAAAGATGGAAAACAGAAAAGTAAAGCATATTTAAACAGAGTATATATACAAAAAAAAAATCTGAGATTCTGCTAGTTGTTTTAAATAAGGCTAAAGTGCCAAAGTCAGAACAAAATGTTATAGCATGGACAAATAGATTTCAAAATTCAACAGTTAACTTTTGATTACCTGTTGAAATTGTCCACATGGTAGCTCACATATGGAAGAAAGCTTGATCATACGTAGGTTTTTATGGCCCAAGGTTTTATGGCCTAAGGCATGCACAGCCTTTACTATATAGATTCTTGTTGCTAGCATTACTTAATTGGCATTGGATTTTATTTATTTTTCTTCTGCCTACCAACCTAACCAGGAAGCCCTTGAGAATCAAAGTACTTTCCTTACACTAGATCATGTTTGGGAAGAGGGCAGCTCTATTTGACAGCAGAATCAGAAATAATTGTTCAGAAAAGGAAAGAGTGATCAGAGTGGCAAATAAAACAAAAAAGGAAAATACTGCATGTTGGAGGGGATGTGGGAAAAGTGAGATGCTAATCTGCTGTTGGTGAAGTTGTGAAAAGATCCAAACATTCCGGAGAACAATTTGGAACTATGCCCAAAGGGCTATCAAACCATATATACCCTTTGATTGCGCAATACCTCTGCTAGGTTTATGTCCCAAAAAAAGAGAAAAAGACCTATTCTGTGGTGGTTAAAAACTGGAAATCAAAATACTCATCAATTGGGGAATGGCTAAACAAGCTGTGGTATATGATGGTGACGGAATATTGTTGTGCTACAAGAAATGACAAGCAGGATGATTTCAGAAAGAGCTCAAAAGACTTATATGAACTGATATATAGTGTAGTGATCAGAACCAGATCATTGTGCACAGTGACAGCAATACTGTTTGATGAAGAACTGTGAATGACTTTAACTATTCTCAGCAATACAATGAACCATGACAATCCCAAAGAACTATTGATAAAAGATACTACCTACTTTCAAAGAAAGACCTGATATTGATTGAACAGACTGAAGCATGCTATTTTTCACTTTCTTTCATTTCTTAAATTCAAGTTTTCTTGTATATAATGACTAATATGGTAATGTTTTACATAATTGCACAGTATAACCTTGCTGCCTGGGGGGGAGGGGAGGGGAAAAAGGGATAAAATTTGGAATTCAAAACTTTTTTTCCCCCCAGCAACAAACATTTATTTTATTTTCCAGTTACATGTAAGGGTACTTTTCAACATTCATTTTCATAAGATTTAGAGTTCCAAATTTTTCTCCCTCCCTCCTTCCCTTTTCCTCCCCCCTCCACAATACTGCAACCAGGTTATATACGTACAATCCACAAGTGTTCTTTTTATCAGTTCTTTCTATGGAAATGAATAGTAAGTTTCCTCATTAGTTCCTTGGGATTGTCTTGGATCATTGCATTGCTGAGAGTAGTTAAGTCTTTCACAATTGCTCACTGAACAATACTGCTGTCACTACGCACAATGTCGTCCCAGCTCTGCTCACTTCACTATACATTGATGTTCATTAGTCTTTCCAGGTTTTTCGGGGATCATCCTGTTTGTCATTTCCTATAGCACATGATCATGCCACTACAATCATATAGCACAGCTTTTTTCATCATTCCTCAATTGATGGACATTCCCTTGATTCTCAATTCTTAGCCTCCACCAAAAGTTGCTATAAATATTTTTTGTACAATTTTTGCCCCCTTTTCTTTTTCATGATTACTATTGTTAACTGTTTCCCTTCCATCCTATTCCCTTCCCCATGATATTTATTCTATTATCCATCTTCTTTCATCCTATCACTCTTCAAAAGGGATTTGCTTCTGTCTGTCCCCTCCCCCACTCTGCCCTTCCTTCTTTTGCCCCTCTCTCTTTATATCCTTCCCCTCCTATTTTCCTACAGGGTTAGAGAGATTACTCCACCTAATTGAGTGTGTACATTATTCCCTCCTTGAGACAATTCTAATGAGATTGAGGTCTTTGAGCCAATTCTGATGAGCCCATAGATCGCTCAAAAAAACATCCAGGGGCGGCTAGGTGGCACAGTGGATAAAGCACCAGCCCTGGATTCAGGAGTACCCGAGTTCAAATCTGGCCTCAGACACTTGACACTTACTAGCTGTGTGACACTGGGCAAGTCACTTAACCCCCATTGCCCCACAAAACAACAACAACAAAAAACATCCAAATAAGAAAATGCCCAGAGCAGCGAAACTCACAGAAGAATGTGCTGAAATCATCTTCTAACCAAGAATGCGATACTGCAGCCTGGAAACAGTGCTCAACTTTAAGGAGTTAAAAGTCAAGTAAAAGAAAGGCAAGATGAGCAGACAGAGAAAGGTGAGGACCATAGAAAGTTTCTTCAGTGACAAGGAAGATCAAGGTGCACCCTCAGAGGAAGATGTCAATGTCAGGGCTCCCATATCTAAAGCTTTCAAGAAAAATATTAATTGGTCTCAGGCCATAGAGGTGCTCAAAAAGGACTTTGAAGATAAAGTTAGAGAGGTAGAGGAAAAAATGGAAAGAGAAATGAGGATGATGCAGAAAAGACATGAGAAAAAAATCAACAGCTCGAAAAGTCAAATCGGCCAGATGGAAAAGGAGGCACAAAAACTCTATGATGAAAATAATTGCCTAAGAATTAGGATTGAACAAATGGAAGCCAGTGACTTTATGAGAAACCAAGACACAATAAAGCAAATCCAAATGAATAAAAAAAATAGAGGGCAATATGAAATATCTTCTGGGAAAAACTGCTGACCTGGAAAACAGGTCTAGGAGACATAATTCACCTCCAGAAAGAGATACCAAAAGGAAAACTCCTAGGAATATTATAGCCAAATTCCAGAGCTCTCAGGACAAGAAGAAAATATTGCAAGCTGCCAAAAAAGAAAGAATTCAAGTACTGTGGAGCCCCAGTCAGGATAGCACAAGATCTAGCAGCTTCTACATTAAAGGACCAGAGGGCATGGAATATGATATTCCAGAGGGCAAAGGAAATGGGATTAACAACCAAGAATCACCTACCCAGCAAAACTCAGCATTATCTTTCAGTGGAAAAAATGGGACTTTAATGAAAAAGAAGACTTCCAGATATTTGTGATGAAAAGACCTGAACTGAATGGCAAATTTGACTTTCAAATATCAGACTCTAGAGAACCATAAAAAATTGGAGCTGGGGGACATACCTGGGGTCATACAGTGGGTGATTGTCTTGTATCTGAGGCTGGGTTTTGGCTGGGATCCCCCTGGGTCCAGGGTTGATGCTTTGTCCACTGTGTCACTTAGCTAGGTGATGACATCTTTAGGGTTAAATTGAGGGATGAAGGAAATTCACTGGGGGAGGGGGAAGGGCAGAGGTGAAATCCTACATGAAAGAAACAGGAAAAGGCTTATGGAGTGGGGGGAAGAGATGGGAGAGGAACAGGGTAGTAAATGAATTTTACACTCATCAGAAAAGGCTCAAAGACCTTAAACTCATCAGAGTTGCCTCAAGGAGGGACTAACAGACACACCCAACTGGGTAGAGTAACCTATTTAATCTGGAATTCAAAACTTTAAATTAAAATGTTTATTATTTTAAAAAATAGAAAAGGAAACAGTGGCATGACTTTACCTTGGGGAAGGAAGGAACAGGAAAGGCTTCTCATGGGAGGCTGGCCATAGGAGCCATGAAAGAAGCTAAGAATTCTAAGCAGAGGGAAAATGTTACATCCTACAAGTAAGGGTTGTTGGCAACAAACAAGAGCCAATGAGGAGGAATTCTGTGAAACAACATCAGTTTTTTCATAAGGGGGGATTTCTGCTTTGAATTGGGAGCCAGATGTAAATGGTAAAATAATGATTCCAAAACTAAAATAAATACAGGACTATTCTTCAAGAATAGGAAGAGAAGAGGAAATTCATTAGATACAAATTCCAACCATACATAAGAATTGGGTCATCTGTGTGCTACATTCAATATCTACCTAACTCATTCTATGAAAGATCATACAACCACCTAAATTAGTGTTGATGACTGGGAAAATCAGACTTATCAATAAGCTCTTAACTGCAAGTTATTAAATATAATTCTAATTAAGATGAAGATGGAGTTGGTCTACAAGCATTCATTTAGAGCAATAATTAATACTCAATACTTTGAATGTGAACCCAATGTAAAATATAGAAAAATTTTCAACAAATGTATCTACGAATTAAAAATTAGCAGTTAAAAAAGACTCTAACTTAATGACTAAAGTGAGTTTCTGGAGCCATAAAATACTGAGGTTACAATTATTAGAGTTATACAGTTTGACACTGTGGCTCTTGGAGAGAGCTGGGATCAGGAGTCAGAAGTTGTTCGGTCATTTTCAATTATGTCTGACTCTTCATGACCCCATTAGAGGATTTTCTTGGCAAAGAAACTGGAGTGGTTTGCCATTTCCTTCTCCAGCTCATTTACAGAGGAGGAAACTGAGATAAACAGTAATTTGCCCAGGGGTGCACAGCTACTAAGTGTCTGAGACCAGACTTTCCTGACTCCAGGCCTGATTCCTGTGCCTCTGAGCTAAAATTCCATCTTTGATAAATAGTGGCTGTGTAACACTGGGCAAGTGTCAAAATAAAATTAGAATCAGGGTCCACTAAATAGTACGTAAGGGCCACATTAATGACTTGGTTTTAAAATATAGTATTATCTACGTATTTTTATTTTATTAAAGACTTCACACAGTTCACTCTGGCTTGCCTTCCTTGGGAGCCCTATGTTTTGACACCTTTTTTCTAGGCAACTAATTAAGATTATAAATTGCAAAGATGATGCCACCCTGCACTGGTAAAGGGAGTTTCCTTATCAAGAAATGTTCTATACTAATGAACTTACAAGTCCAGTCCCCATCTCTACTATCAAGTAAACAACAGAGAAAATCTCACTTCTGTATTACAGAGACAAAACAATTTAAATGACTCCATAACATTTGAGCTAAGAAATTCAAATAAATCACAATTTACCAGGTTGGAAACAAAAAAGAACTTTAACATTAATCATAATTACACAAAAAACAGGCTAAATAAGATATAAATATTTCTTCATGCAGGGTTTTATTAGCAAGGATGATTATAAGAGGCATAGCAAAGGTTGTACTTCTGCAATTCTAACTTTGGAATATCACACGCATCAATAGGTTAATAAGCTCCATCATTCTGCTAAAATTCATATATGATAACCTTTTTATTTTTTGTAGTTTCTTCTTTCTTTCTCCCTTTGATACCAATTCCTTTCTTATTGTCTTTACCACCTCCCCCCCCCCTTCTACTGATCACTCATCCTGTTTCAATTAGGCAGCAGATGGCATAATGTGTAGAGTGCAGGGACTGAAATCAGGAGGACAGAGGACATGAGTTCTAAAGTAGCCTTAGACTCTAGCTACATAAATACTAGCTATTATTATTACTATATTATTATTAATCATTTATTTCTCCTTAAGCAGTTTTTTCCCTTCCATCTAAATATTTCCTTTTCTTCGAAACCCATCCATCTATTATTAGCTACCCTCCCCATTCTCCATTCACCCCTCAATTTTCTCCCACCCAACATAGCTTGGGGTTTTAAATTTTATTACCCTGTCTTAAATGCAATTTTTCCTTTCTATATTTCTTATCCTACCTATGACACTCATTTCTTCTCAATTCAAAAAACGTTATGCATCTTATGTCAAGCACTGTGTAGCCCCAGGGATAGATCAATGGGACAGTCCCGGTTAGAGGTTTATAATCTTATGTGAAAATGTGATATGTCTATATACAAGTGCAATGCAGGTGAAATGTGACCGAAGGCACTGACAAGATCCAATATTTTCTAAGAAAATTTGAAGAAGGGGAGATCTCTTTCATGGGGGGGGGGGGGGGGGGGGAAAGCCGGCAGGAATCCTAAAAGCTCAGGGAAGGCTTCATAGAGGAAGTAGCATACGAACTACACATTAAAGACCAGATAGTGTTGTTGTTTGTCCTTCAATCTTGGAGGATCATGACATTGGGGCAATGTCATAATTTACAATGAATTAAATTTAAGTGAGGGAGAGCTGTGCAAGGTCACCAACCTCACTCTCTTCTCCAGAGCCATCTGGGGTCCAAGAGATAGATATACATCAGGACAACTGGCAATGGCCCCAGATGTTGGAGGCAATTGGAGTTAAGTGAGTTGCCCAGGGTCACACAGCTAGTAAGTGTCTGGGGTGATTTAACTTAGGTCCTCTCAACTTCAGGGCCAGTGCTCTATCTACTGTGCCACCTAGCTACCCCAAAGACTAGATACTAAAGTTTTCAAAATGCAGAGATGAGGAGGTTGAGAGTACTAAGGGAGAAAATTTCAGCAAGTACTCAAAGACAAAGGACATCAGGGAGCAGCTAAAACTTGTTTTCTCTGAAATGTAAAGCACATAAAAGAGACTATATAGTGAAACAAGGCTTGAAAGATTTAAGGAGGAGTAAGTCTGTGGTGGCTCTTTGAAGAGCTGCCACAGGTAGGTTTTGAAGTGTTGAGTAGAGGAGATGAGGGAACTCAAGACAGAGGACTACAATATTAGCAAATACAAGGCAAAAAAGATGAGTGAGGGTGTAATTTGAGGCTGTAGGAGAAAACTGGATCTTCTGCTGTAGGGAATCTCAGAGATAGAAAAGACTTCAGAAGATATGTGGTTAAACATGTTCCTAAAGAATGCTTTACAATACCCCTAACAAGTGATCACTTGATACAGCTTTTGCTTGGAAAATCTCAAAGACAGAAAATCCATCATGTTCCACAGGAGTACATTCCTCTTTTGGATAGTACTAATTGTGAGACAGTTAGTTTTTCTTTGCATTAAGTCTAAATCTGTCCTTATACAAATTCCTCTTCCTCTTACTATTTCTTCTGTCCTTTTGGGACCAAAGAGTATCAGTCTGTTCCTCTTCCACTTGACAACTCTTCAAATACCTGAAGTCAGCTATCACATACCAGGTCATCTCTTCTCAAGGCTAAGAATCTTCATTTCCTGCTGTTGAGTTTCATATGGCATGAGTTTAAGTCCCTTCATAATCTTCTTTTTCTTCTTCTTTTTTTGCAGGGCAATGAGCGTTAAGTGACTTACCCAGGGTCACACAGCTAGTGTCAAGTGTCTGAGGCTGGATTTGAACTCAGGTACTCCTGAATCCAGGACCGGCGTTTTATTCACTGCGCCACCTAGCTGCCTCCCCTTCATAATCTTCTATGCTCTCCTGCCTATCAATATTCTTCCTAAAATGTGGCACCTATAAATGAGCATGTTGGGAATCTATTGCAAATGAAATTTTAAAATGCAGTGTAGCCATGAGGGCCAGTTGAAGTCATATAAGACAGCATGAATCTCTAGTGGGCCTTGTTAGGATGTTTTCATGAATTCTTCCAACAGTGCTTAATCTATCAGGAATAGGAGTGTCAAAAGCAAGTGGTGGAAGCAATCCAAACTGAGAATTATTAGGGGTGGATGAAGAACAAAGGGATAAGAAACTGGAAACGAGAGAAGAAGCCTTGTTGAAATGGCTGTATGGCTATAAAAGTAGAATCAAAACAAGGATAAATTGGGAGGACATGGAGATTCTGATGAACCAGAAGTGACTGTTGTTGTTCATCCTTCATCTCAAAGAGAACCAATGGCATCGACTTGGTGATGTCTTGACTTTCAAGTGAGTTGGATTTAAGTGGGTTAGAGCTGTACAGTATCAGCCTCACTCTCTCCTCTTCCAGGGTCAGAGTCCAATGATAAGACATTGGTCAAGTCAAGGGATGATGACCCCAGACGCAGTGTGGGACACTGTGGATTTTTTTTCTACCATCTTTTGCCTCAATTCTTACCTAGCCCTTAACTACTGAATGAGCATTGCCCTAGACAAACTTAGCTGAAAAAGGTCAGTCCCCCACTGCATCCAAGGCCATCCCCAGTTGTCTTGACACTGGACTCGGTAGGAGAGAGTCAGGCTGACAGATGACTATACATAGTTGCCTCACTTAAATTCAACTCACTTGCAGGTCAAGACACTACCCTACTGATGTCATTTGGTCTTCTTTGGGAAGGACAAACAACCACCAGAAGTCACAATACGGAGCAAATTCAGAAGTCTAGAGAAGAAAGGAATGATAGGACCAATCAGAAAAGAGAACTTCACAGTTCTGGACTTTGGCAATGAAAGTTTCTAGCAATATTATGGTCTAGGGTGGCTTTCTAAGGGTGGCTAAAGAGAGAGCTAGAAGTCATGAGACTTGAGGAAGTTGGGTCATTTATACAAAAAACGACGTCACCAAGAATGATGGGAGGTGTTGTAGTAAAAAGAACAATAAAAGGTTGGAGAATGTTATGGAGGCCGGCAGATTAAAATAAGGATGTGAACAGGCAACACTTGATAGCACAAACTTTTTTTTTGGGGGGTGAGGCAATTGGGGTTAAGTGACTTGCCCAGGGTCACACAGCTAGTAAGTGTTAAGTGTCTGAGGCCGGATTTGAACTCAGGTACTCCTGACTCCAGGGCCGGTGCTCTATCCACTGCACCACCTAGCTGCCCCGATAGCACAAACTTTAACGTAAGACTGGTTGTTGAAAATGGGTGAGCACGAGTATAGGAACAGCACATGATGTGGGGAAGACTTTTAGGGCCTTTTTGAGTAGAACACGAATGAATGGGGGAAAGAAATTAAAAAAAACAATAACCCACTTATTACACACTTCATATGTGCAAAAGCCCCAAGCAGAAGAGCTGAGGACACCAACCGAAAAGGCTGTTCCTGCTCTCAAAGAGCTCGTGGCCTAACGGGAAGATTACATAGATGGCAGGTCAGCTGCCAATCTCATAATCCTTAGGGTCCAGGGAAAAGCACCTTTTAATGCTTCTTCTTTAATGGCATTTCCACTGAAAAAAATGAACCCATTTCTGTTACTGGATGATATGTGAGTGTCAGAGTCTTTGGTAACAAGAACTTTCTTTTCTGGATCATTATTAGCTAAGGTGGCAGCATGTGGAGGATCAGCTGCCAGGCTGTATCTCCACAGAGGTTGCTTCTCTGAATGACAGCTAGAGCACTGGGTAAGGTGGAAAGTATGGCTTGTCCCAAGGCTCAGGGTCCTGAGGGGAGATGTTGGTCAAGGTGGTAGCAGGGGTTTGACAAGCCTGACACATGCCCACACTTTTTTCAGTGGAAGGGGAAATTAAAGGAAGAAATATAACTGAGGTAGATATGAGAATATGAAGGTAGCCTGGAAAAGGAATTTTCGGATGATGGCTCTGAATGACAGGGATTATGAAAATGTTTATTAGATACCAGCAAGGGGTAATAGGAAATATGTGGAAGACTGTAAGAAAAATCAGTCCCAAAGTTCTAATTAGAACATTGGCATACTGGAGTCTTCCCAGATTTCGTCTTCCTTATGACTCCCTCAGACGTGATTGTAGCAGAGGAGGGCTGCAAGTTCTGTTCCCTTTACTTCAATTGGCATTTTAAGCCAAAGAGCCATCTCTAAGCATGTATCACATGCAGAGTACAGTGTGAGGCATGTTGGATCTGGCAAACAGAGAACCTAGTGGGAATGAACTATAGGCACCTGAATATTACAAAAGGAGTAGTCAGGGCAAGAGATGGTTAGGAAAAGGAAGAGATTTGGGTAACTGGGTAGAAAACCTGTCTTTCAGCATGAATTCCAGAGGACTGATGACGAGGTAGGCTAGCTGTCTCTTGATATTGGGGAGAAAGACTAAGATGTCAGAATTGTTTTTCCTTTATTTCCTCAATTATGGAGGAAAGTGGTGGGGTGAGTCAGGGAATGGAGTTGCCAAAAAGTATAAAAGAAAAGATCGCAAACATGTTTTCATAGAACAGAAGAAAAGCAAGAAGGAATAAAAGACAAGCAGAACAGCTTTTAAAGTAATATGTTGCATTTATTAAATACTTTAGTGCTCCTTTGGTTGATGTTTATGTTATATTTAAGATCTTACAAATTCTACCACTAAACAAAAAGAGATCCAATGTTATTTCTGTTGCTATAGGCTCAAATAATAAACATTTAAATTGAGTAAAAGCATTTTGGTTCATGGGTTCATGAATATTCCTAATTATTAAAATTCTTCATCAAAGAGCTGTTCAGATTGTAGTGATTTCTCCACAAAGGTCTAATTATGATTCATTTGAGCCTAAAAATGTTAATTTTAAAGAAAAACGATCTATTTTCCCAACAATTCTAAACAAACATTGTTTCGTTATCATATAATCATAATAATGAAGTTATAACTTTATATATGTATGTATGTATATGTGGGGAGAGAGAGAATTGGTTGATATGACCTGTCTTTTATGCTTCTGAAGTCAAGCACTTCCAGTGTACCTACAGCAAGAGGATTGTTAAGGGCTAAAATTCTAGCTAGTCTGTCTAAAATATCTAATGAGTGGTCGCCAATAAATTATAAGCTTTAGCAAGAGTTAGACTTTTAAGCATTTATTAAGGAGAATAAGAATTTTGGTAAAGACAGAGAAAGGCCTAGATTCCTATCTATTAAAGGGAGAGCACATTTCTAGCTCTGCTCTCCACCAGAGTCTAAAGGAAAGAGAGTGAGACCGAGAGCGAGCGCCAGTCTCTTCCTTCCTCCTCCCACTAGCCCGCGCCATTTCCTGACGCCAAAGACTCGACTCCTGGTCTTGCCCTCAAAGACCGTCGCTTCATGGGCGGAACTCTTCTACAGTAAGTCTCCAGCAGGTGGCGTCATTCCAATCGTTACAGGATAGAATTAGGAGGTTCTTTATCTACTCTCTACTTGAAAATTCTAAGTTTCAATTCATCAAAATACAAATGAATGATACCAGACAAATATACTGAATAAAAGATTATACCCTTAAATGGAATATTCAAGTTGAAAGTTTAATTGGGGAAGTATGCCAATGCAAAGGCCATCAACACTTCGTGGTATTGTTATGGAAAGAGTGGGAGAAACAACGACCAATCTTTCCTCTCATTATTTTCTGTTATGAAATTACTGCAGTGGCTCATTTAATTCACTTTATGTCAAATTAGCTAGGAACAATTTCCTCCTAGTATTATTTGAAACCTATTCAATATCATGTGTTTTCATCCTTTCATTTTTCTTGAGTGTATAACACTTGTAAAACTGTCCATCTACTAGTCAAAACCACTCATCTTTGATGCTTTTCCTAAGAAATAATTAGTAACTATTTCCACTTATATTTACTATCACTAGTCCCATTTACCAAGGTCATTTAACAGGGACTGGCCATCTATGGCACACGTCCACATACAAAGTGATTTTATATAGCATGATCTAATGTAAAACCATTCAAGAATATTCTGACTTTGGCATCTTCTCACTTCCCTGTTAGCAACCCCCTTTTCTCTCTTAGTAGTCACTACCCCAGGACATTTTCTCTGGCCTCACTCCAACAACCTATTCTTTGTCCCCATTAAGGTTCATAAGTTACTTGTCAACTTGTCTCCCCACCCCAATAGTGTTTAATAAATGACAAAGGCATTTCCAAGAGTACGTACATTTTGAAGAGATACTCAGAAGGGGAAGAGTGGGGAAACCTTTTAAAGTAAAAGAAGAAGAAACCTTCCTGACAAAATAACAGGCAATAAGGTTTGTAGAGGATGCCCATTCATAAAACCAGTCCTTGGTACAGCTGTCAGAGTTGTAGAAAAGGTAAACAGGTGCATGCTTCAGGAGAGAAAAGCTTTCATCATTCACTCTCTTCTCTCAATCCAAATGCTTTGTGGCCTGAGTCCTGAGTGTTTGTGCAAACAGCTGGGCCAGCTTATGCAGCAGCAGCTTCTTGAGGTGGTGGTAGTGGTGGCATGAATTATGTATGGAAAGCCGCTACCCATTTCCACCAAAAAGCCCGACACACAACCTCTGAAGAGGCAGCCTGTCCTTGGGACTAAAATCCTTCCTTCAAGAGAAGTATTCAGAACCTCTAATAGCTATAATATCATTGATTTAACAATTGCTTTAATTGAATTCAACAATTTATTTTATGATCAAGTTATTTTTCAGCTGAACACCACGCCTGATTGTGTTTCATGGATCTTTATATGCAGGGTAATAACAATTCACTAAGCTTCTTCTTCCACATATAAGAACCTGGGACTTTTGAAGTTTTAAATAATATTAAGGACTTGCATATGTTTAACACTGTACTAGGCTCTGTAAAATAGATTAAAAAAAATCTGGTAAACACAGATCTTGTTTTCAATGTGCTCGTCATCCTGGTCTTCCCTGTATCTATGCCTAAAACCTCAAATGGGATCACAAAGAGTGATTGAACAATGTGAACAAAGCTATGTGACCTTGAGGCAGTCACTTAGTCTCTCCAAGTTTTTTCCCATTTGTAAAATAAAAGAATTAAACTAGATGAGAGAGGGCTAAACTAGAATCTCTCTCAGCTCTAAATCTATGAACCAATGATCTAGTTACAAAGATATACATAAAACTGAGGAACAGCAAAAATGACTGCATCCAAATCAAGAGTTTGTGTGGTGGCAACTCTCAATGCTTTGGGACTTCAGAAACAATAAAGATTACTCTGGGCTCAAGGAATCAGGGAATGCTTCTTGAAGGAGGATATCTTAATCTGGGCTTCCCAGAGGACTGGGACTATTTTGTTTGTCTTTGTATCCCTAGCACCTAGAACACTGCTAGGCACTAATTGTTTTGGGTTGTTTTTGGTTTTGTGCTCTTTTAGCAAACTGTCAAGTTTGGGTTGATAGGAAAGGATTTGTTTTTCAAAACTACTTATAAATGTTTTACATAAGTTCATTTTAATAAATGAAGTATGTGACCTTAGGCAAAGCCACAGAAACAGGAATGAACAAGATATGTATGAAGGACACTAAGGAGCTAAGTCCAAATAGTCTAAATGAAACAGAGGTTTTACGTTAGATGAGGTAAGGCTGACAGACATGTTGGAATCTAGTGGACAAACTAAAATACAAAGCTGAGAAATATGGACTTAATTGGGGTTAAACAAGGGAACCCTTGTTCTAAAAAATTAATCTGCAAGTGTTATGAGAGAGCACAGAGGCATAAGCCCATAGTGAAGCTTGTCATAAAAAAAGAAAACCAGAAAGTTGGAGTCAGTGAATATCTCTAAGGGCTAAAACAGGAAGGGATAAGCTCCCCTTCCAGTTATCTTGTATATACTTCTCTGCTGCTATAAGATCATAACTTCAGAGTTTAAAGTGATTTCAGAGGCCTTGTAGTTCAAGCTTCTCCTTGTACAGATGAGGAAACTGAAGTGGAGTGATTAAGTGACTTGCCCAAGGTCACAGAAATAGTAATTAGCAAAACTGGGTTTTGATCCCAGGGCCAGTAATTATCAGGTTGCCTAAATGTTATATCCCTCAATAGACTATAAGCTCCTTGTTGGGTAAGAGCTGTTTTTTCCTTCCTTTGTATCCTCTGCAACTAGCACAATACCTTGTACAGGGTAGGTATTTAATAAATACATTTTCATCTGAAGCATTTGGCTCTGAAACAGCTTGAAGTGAACAGAAATAGCCTGTAACCATCTGGAAATAAAGAATTTGATCTGAGGGTTGGCAGTATAGATGTCAGGTAAAGAGATGATAGCCGAAAGCAAAAAGAGCTCCTCTAAGGAAGAGTAGACAGCCAAAGACTGAGCCTTGGGAAATGGATACCCACAGTTAAAAGATGAGGGGGAAAAAAAAGGATCCCATGAATCAAAGTCAGAGACTGGGAAGTCATTATCATGGTATACAAGGAATTTCTAATTAGTGTCAAAACTAGCAAAGGATTCTGATCATGACCACTCATAAAAGTAAAGGGACAAGATGGTGAGGAAATAGTAATAATAACACCTTTTCAAAGAGTTTGTTTGAGATATTGCCCTATTGGGTATCCTAATCACCACAATCAATCATTAAGTCACCTAAGAATGAAAGATGAAAAGGAAGAAACTCAGTCTAATTTAGAAAAAACAAAAAAGTGGGACAAGTTTTATTCACTTCACAGATGTTTTATTGAACTTCATGCCTGAATTGACATGGTTAATATGAGTAAGTGTACAATTTGATGAGAATAAATTAATAATCTGTACTATTCAATGAACAAAAGCTCTGAAATACACTCTAGCTGTATCCTGGTTGTCATCTAATGAAGAGCGTTCACTTCTAGGTACAGCAGAGAGCTGCGGCCTGATCTTCGAGGGTCTCGTCATATTTAGGTCACCAGAGGAACATACCCTTCAGTAGGTAGTTTATTTCCTACCCTACTCAACTCATGTACTTTGACCTAAGCTAACCCCCTGCCTATGCAGAGGAGGTGGACTATAGTAAAAGTTGTATTCCAGTACTTAACAAGCATGTTGATTACTTATAAAGAGTCTACTATGGGGGCAGCTAGGTGGCGAAGTGGATAGAGCACCAGCCCTGGATTCAGGAGGACCTGAGTTCAAATCTGGCCTCATACCCTTGACACTAGCTGTGTGACCCTGGGCAAGTCACTTAACCCCCATTGCCTCACCAAAAAAAAAATTATAATAATTAAAAAAAAACCAATGTATGTGGCTGGAATACATTCCCTTCATTAACAGAAGTATTAGGGGAGGGAGGGAGAAAAATCTGAAACTAGAAATCTTTTAAAAACAAATGTTAAAAAAAACCAAAAAACAAATGTTGAAAACTCTCTAAATGTAACTGTAAAATAATAAAATATTTATATGGAAAAAAGGGAAGTATTACTGTATAGCATTAGTTTTATTGTGTATAATATATAAAAATAATACACAAGAATAAGAGCAAGTCCAAATTTATATTCCACTTTCTTATCACATCTTTTCCTTGAATACCTTCCTTCTACCAATCTTAATAAAAGAATCTTCCTCAGCATAACTCCTGTTAGTAGACTGTCACTGTCAAGAGCAGCAATGCAGGACTTCTGAAGGAATTAAGAACAATAATCATCACCACTTTATAAAACAATTCAGGTAATGCTTATTCAACTGTATTACCCAGAGGGTTAGTCACTGTTCCTATTAACTTGGAAAAAGAATTAGACAAGAGTACTTTTGTAAAAAAAAAAAAAAAAAGAAAACAAAACAAAACAAGATAAATGAGTATCTGGCAAAGTAAACTGTCTTCTGATCTTTTTCTGAATATTGAAGTTGGGGTTTTTTTCTATGAGATTAAAGATTTTAAAAATCATAACCTTTTCAGTTAAGTCCTGGCTAGTGTGTATGGATGGGGGGTTTGGGGGAGAGAGTGGTGGAAGGTTTCACAATGCCCAAATTCTACAACTAGTATGATTTTAGAATTTCAAATGTAATACAGTAATAGTTTAATGATTAAAAACTATTTCTGTTTTCTCATGCTAAAAGATATGAATAGAGTACTCTATTATAGAGTACAGTCATTAATGATGCTGGCCCCAAATGTTAAAAAATGTAGACTTCCTCAATTTCTAATAACAAAAGTTCCAAAAGTTTCTGTATTAATATACTGACTGTAAACAACCATGTCAGAATTTAAAGAGGCACTAGTTTGATTTCCACAAACCAAAAGTATACACATGCAGTTGTAAGAACAAGGAAATAAAATGTATTCACCTTTTCAGGTATTTTCTTCAACTTTCCAAAGAAAATGTAAGAAAAGTAGTTTCGTTGGATACCTAATGACATTCTTCCACTCAATGTAACCAAGCATTAGCAAACCTACTAGCAGAGTCACAATGATACTTTCTGGATATCAAGCTATAGCCTGGGGGTTTGAAAAACCATCAAAAAAGAAATACTAACAGGCTTAAGACCACAAATAAGAAACAATGTGGCATTGCTGCTAAAGGTTCTATATTGCTGAGACGGAAAAAAATGCTAGCCCAGATGTGTGACATGCCAAGTTTCAATAGGATGGAAACTGCAACTGTACAACCTACTGCAACCCTTCCACCAGGACGTGTGTTGGGGGGCGTGGGGGTGCAGAGCGGGGAGACAGGAACTTAGAATTATGATTTAGAGCTAGAAGGGATCTTGGACATAATCTAACCCGACCCCCTCACTTTGGAGATGGGGAAGGAGACCCAGAAAGGTTACATGATTTGCTCGAGGTCATAGGTAGAGCCATAGATGTAGAGCTGCAATTATCCTTAGGTCATGTAGTCCAACCCCCCCCCTCATTTGCAAATGGAGGTTCAAAGGGGTTGGGTGACTCACCCAGGGTCACACAGGTAATAAAAATGCCAATGCTATAATTGAACATGGATCATCTGCCTAAATCGTCTTTTTTAAATGGAGGTTCTGAAAGTGGGGTAAACTTAATTTAAAAAAAATTTTGACACCTGTATTGGTTTCCTCTGTAATCCTATGTGTTTCATTTTATGCATTTAAAACCATTATACTGAGAAGGGGGTCCACAGGCTTCAGACTGCCAAAATAACTCCTGCTCTACACCATAAAGCCTTGACCTTTCTCCTGTCAGTTCCCAAAGGAAGTTGCTGGTACTTCATTTTATGCTCTTAGAAGTAAATTTATCAATCAACTGACAAGCATTAAGCACCTACTATATAGGCACTGTGCAAAAACTGTGCAAAATAGAACATCGCAGATATCTTCTCTCTCCTAAAAGGTAAGCTCCTAGAGGAAATGAACCATTTCTTATTTACCCAAGGCCCTTTAACTGTTAAATAACTAAACTAATCCTCTCATTCTGCAGATGGGCAAACTAAGGGGGTAGATGAAGACTTGTGACTAGTCAATATACACACTGCCCCCATCCCCATCTAGCTAATAGTCCCTTTTATAGCATCAAACCACAGAAATCACACCTCTGAACTGCACATTTAGCAGGTTACTAGAAAGCTATGACACGGGAAAAAGAGAGTTCTCTCTCCAGAGTTGCTGAGGGCTTTAGACAATATTCTTGCAAACGGACTGTTTCTGTCATGCTTGACCACTTAAATAATGGGCTTTAAAATGAGTGGTAGATGTCATAAATTAACTTTCTATATCTTGACAGCAATAAATTGAAGTATAGAAACTGAATTGTGCCTTTTCCCATCCTCGACTGTTATCTTTGTTTTAATTCCATTCTAGCAGTGTGACTTCTGGGCTCTAGTAACATCTTAACTTGAATTTTGCTCTTTATCAGGGTAGGAAGAACAAGTCCAGACTCTGCATCTAACAAAATGTCTATTTTAAAATATGATAAGAACACCATGGATGAGGGAAGAAATATTTCTGTGGAAATATAAAAACAATTCAATACACCAAAGGGAGATATAAAAATAGTTTAAGAATTCAATGAAATTTTATTCATTTGACAAGGGTACATTAGTGTTTTGTTATGCATGTGTATTGCTCATCTTCCCAATCAGAAGGTGCAAACCCCCTCCAAGGAACTTAGAAGCTCCAGGAGAATGCCAGCTCCTAAAAAGCCTTGAACACAGCACCTGCCAACTGCCTACTGGGCCTGGAATGAGGGTCATGCTGTCCCTGCTGCATCTAGCACTGTACCAAATACACAACAGGCATCAGATATTTTATTACTACCGTGGGATCAGCTAAGTGAGGTGATTTCAACTTGCTTTTTTAGGGTAGAACCAAGAGAAATTAGAGTTTAGTCATCAAATTGAATATGAGTAAAAAATAATAAATTCCAGTTATTTAGAACCCACAAGCCTAGGATTATTAGATTTAGTCTTCAGTCTCTCTTCACCTTTGAAATAAACAGTAAGCACCATTCTATGGAACTAAGTTCTGGTTGATTTCAGTATTTTTCCTATAAAAAAGAACACAGCAACTTCCTTTAAGTAGAATTGCTATCAATACCAAACTGCCACTTAAAATGATATTTTTAGCAAAATATGGTTGCTACAAGTTAATAAGGATTATGGAATACTAACTGGAACACAAGTCTTAATTTTCAAACCATTTCAAATAAGGATGAAAAGCTTGAATTCACAAATTAAAAGGAGTAGAAACATTTTAAAATATTATCCTTGCTTTTATTAATTTTTTAATAAAGACAACTGAAATGGTATTTTTCAGTTTATAATCATTTATCCTATCCTTCTTTTACACTGAAATTAATTTCTATTTAAAAATCATTATTAGTGATCATACATAAGCTATATATAAGAAGGGATGATTTTCTGATGTTATAGACAGAATGTAAACAGTAATCTGTGTGTTATTTACATGTCAACCTTAAATAATAACTGAATTTAAATTCTTATGCTACAATTCTGTCTGTTATGAAAATTCTGAAAGTCATGCATGATAGGAATACGAAAGAACAAAAGCATCAGTCCTTTTTTCAATAGTAGCAGCCTAAACTTTTCAAAGGGCTAAAGTCAAAAGGATCGGATCTAAAGAAGTTAACACGTAAAGGGCTTTGCAAACCTTAATTATACAAATACTAGCTATTATTAAACAAACTTTATTGGAAAGCAAGTATGTGTTAAAATTAGAGTAAGAATATTTTGGGTCTCAGGTTAAATAATCAGCAAGCATCCAAAAAAGATGATTGTTCTAATAAAGAGTCAATTTTTGCCCAAGCCCCTAAACTTAATCCTAAGAAAAAGATCAGCTTATTTTATCTACCACCTTATTTGCAGTCACTAAAGTTTAAAATTCAAAATTATGTCACAATTGGCAACCCTACTCACATTTTTTAATTTTAAAAAATTCATTATTTTATTCCCCTATACATGTGAAGACAATTTTAAACATTCATTAAAAAATCTGAGTTCCAAATTTTCTCCTTCCTTCCTTCCCTTCCCCCAACCTCACTGAAAAGGTAAGCAATTTGATATAGGTTTATTCATGTGTGTAACAGATTTCCATGTCAGTCATGTTGTGAAAGAAAACACAGCCTAGTCACATTTTTAAAGTGACATGAAAGGTACTATAAATCCTTCAAGATCCTGAAGCTTTTGATGAAACTGATTTTTAAAATCAATTATTCATCACCTGCTCAGCAAAGATTTGTTACCTATTGACTTATGTTATCACCATCATCTACGTCCTTGTTTTATTTCCTCTACTATAACATCAGCTCTCTTAAGGGCAATGCCTGTCTTACTCCTCTCTGTATGTGGAACTAAGTACTATTTTTATTCGTGCTCCTTTCTTTTATTTTCCTCAAAGATTAATCTCAATAATAGTACTACAGTATGGTCAGGTTACAAAAAAAAAATTACAGGTGGCAAGCAAGCAAGATAGTATAACAGTATAATACTAAACTGTTATAAGTTTTAAAATGTCTATACTATTATGGGAACATTACTTCAATAATGCATCAACTACATAAAGTAAAAGAATGGCATAACAATCTAACAAGGTTGGTCCTGTCTAAAAATGTGTTCAATGACTTCTACCTCATCTTAATAATTTTCATTTTTTGTAACACTCTGGGAAAATCATGGCTAATTACTATAATAAAAGTTGTTAATGTGCAAAATGTCAATGCCCAAATCTTATTACAGAAATTTTCATCTCTTCTCATCTCTAACCTGTGTGTCTGTGCACATTGTTCCATCATATTATGTTGTGTTTTTTTTTTGGTGAGGCATTTAGGGTTAAGTGACTTGCCCAGGGTCACACAGCTACTAAGTGTCAAGTGTCTGAGGCCAGACTTGAACTCAGGTACTCCTGACTCCGGGGCCGGTGCTCTATCCACTGTGTCACCTAGCTGCCTCCGTCACATTATGTTTTCCAGATTAAAAACTCCTGATCAATAACCCACGAGGTAGTTTCTTATACTGCTTTTTGTTTCCACTAGAGTATAATACATCATTATTAAACCATTCTGTCGGGGGAAGGGGAGAGTTAGGGATAAGCATGGTGGGGGGGCAGAAGCCCTATCCACATCTAGGTATGCATTTAAGTCCTTGTAGATGCATTAATGATAAACACATTTGCTCTTTATGTTGAAATCCTCCAAAGCATTAAGATTGGACTTTTCCCCTTGAAATCAGAAAATTTAGTATGTTTCTATGTTTTAGGTAGAAATTTGTGGGAGGGAAAAAGCAACACTACTCCACTGCATTGCATTAAAAAAATATGCTCGGGGACAGCTAGATGGTGCAGTGGATAGAGCACTGGCCCTGGATTCCGGAGGACCCAAGTTCAAATCCGACCTAAGACACTTGACATGAGCTGTGTGACCCTGGGCAAGTCACTTAACCCTCATTGCCCCACCAAAAAAAAAAGTTTAAAAAAATTTTTAATAATAAAAAAGATGAAAAAAATACGCTCATTTTCCTCCCTAATGGGTATTAAACCATACCATATAATATAATACAAAGTTAACAGCAATAAAATGTTCAGCCTTCATTAATGAGTTTCTCCAATTAATTCTTTGTTTTAAAAGAATATAAGCTACCAAACATCCTGACATGCTTTATTATATGTCATGTGCACAAATAGCCAAATGTGAGGTACATTTTTTCCATAAGCCTTCTTTTCAGAGGATGCTTAACAACGAAACAATTTGATGGATTCACCTCAATTAATATTAAGTACCTACTGTGTTTGTAGGAGGCACTGTTGGGGGAGAGGGGGAATGTCACAAAGATAAAAAAAATTACCACTGCTACCAAAGAGTTGTGTTGTTGTTTAAACTATTTGGGAAAAGGATATACAGAAGATAAATATATTAAAATCAAGGTAGTGAGTGATGACAGACAAATTACTTGTCCAAAGAAAATGCTCTAGGAAGATATAAAAGAATGAATTCTGGGAGCAGGGAAATCACAGGAGAAAGTGATACCTGAGCTCAACTTAGGAGAGAAGGTTCTGGAAGGTTGTGGATTTCAGCTATGCATAAAAATGTGGAGGGTATAAATCTATGGAGTTTAGTGAAGAGCTAAGCAGTTCAGTTTAGCTGAAACAGAGTTCAGAGGAGTAGTTAGGTTCATCAAGTCTGTGGAGAGACTGAAAAACTAAACTAAGGAAATATATCATAACCTAGAGGCTATGTTGCTGTTGACATTTGTCCTTCATTTTCGGAAGGGGACCATGACATTGGGAGGTGATGTCATGACTTGTATCATTTGGATTGTAGTGAGGGAGGGTGAGCAGCTAGGTGGTGCAGTGGATAGAGTACCAGCCCTGGAGTCAGGAGGACCTGAGTTCAAATCCAGCCTCAGACACTTGACACTTACTAGTTGTGTGACCTTGGGCTGGTAAAATAAATAAAATAATGTGAGGGGGGCCTGTGCAGAGTCACCAGCCTCACTCTCTTCTCCAGAGGCATCTGGGTCCAGTGGCAAGACATAGAGATAGCCCCAGATGTTTTGAGGCAATTGAGGTTAAGTGACTCGCCCAGGGCCACAAAGCTAGTAGTGTCAAGTGTCTACCCAGAGGCAACAGGGAAGCAATGAAAATTTTTGAGCAGTGGATTAACACGTTTAGACCTGTGTCTCAGTAAGATCATTTTGATAGCTGTGTGGAGGATGCTGTAGAAGGGAGAGAAGAATGCAGACAGACACAGACAAGGAGACTATTAAATTAGGCCAGCCAAGAATTGGAGAGGCAGAAGTCAGGCCTAAAAACAAAGACAGTGGCAGTGTGAACCATGGGAATGGAACAAATGCAGATAATACCAACTGGAATGGGGTAGCCTACTAGATTGGGAGTAAGAGAGAAGTTAAAATAATCTTGGGGGGGGGAGTCAATGAGGGTTAAGTGACTTGCCCAGGGTCACACAGCTACTAAGTGCCAACTGTCTGAGGCTGCATTTGAACTCAGGTCCTCCTGACTCCAGGGCCGGTGCTTTACCCATTGTGCCATCCAGCTGCCCCCAAATAATCGTTTACTCTGTAGTTTCAAACCTAGGTGACTAGGACAGTGTATTGCTAGTAAAAAGAAATACAGGATTTGGAGGAGGGCCGGGGAGATGAAAAGTTCAGTGAGGAGCAGCTACTGAGTTTAAGGTTTAGAATGTCCAGATAGTGTCCAACAGGTGGTCTAGGAGGACTGAAGAGCAGGGGGAAAAACCCACCACTTAACAGAATGAAGAAACTGATTTAAAGATAAAAAAAAAGAGAGAGAATGTAGGTAAGCTGAACCACTTACTACCAGGGTAATAGCTAAAGTACTCAAACTTCCAGGGCCTCAATTTCCCCAGCTGTAACTAGATAGCTTCCTGCTCTACATTTTTGATCCAACAATACAAAAAGGAATAAGAAGGTGCTGGTTTTCTTACCTGTTATGATGCACAGCAATGCTGAAATCCTAGCCATCCATTTATTCATATGTATGCACATTTGTACATTAACACACACTTAGGGTTTAAAAACCTCAATTTTTATTGTTTAATGCAAATACTTTTTCTTCACTGATTTACTGTACTAGCCATGAAAAATAGTTTCTGGGACACTAATCCACAGTGGTGGAGTTGTAAAAAGAACCAACCATTCTGGAGAGAAATATGGAACTATGCCCAAAGGGCTATAAAACCGTGCATACCCTTTGATCCAGCAATATCACTGCTAGGTTTATATCCCTAAGACATCCCCAAGAAAAATAAAAAGACCTATTTGTATAAAAATATTTATAGCAGCTCTTTTTGTGGTGGCTAAGAATTGGAAATCAAAAGAATGCCCATCAATTGGGGAATGGCTAAACAAGCTGTGGTATATGATGGTGATGGAATATTATTGTGCTATAAGAAATGACAAGCAGGATAATTTCAGAAAGACCTGGAAAGACTTATATGAACTGATGTAGAGTGAAGTGAGCAGAACCTGAACACTGTACACAGAGACAGCAATATTGTTTGATGAAGAACTGTGAATGATTTAACTGTTTGTTCTCAGCAATACAATGATCCAAGACAATCCCAAAGAACTAATATTGAAACATACTATTCAGCTCCAAAGAAAGAACTGATAATGAACACAGACTGAAGCATACTATTTTTTCACTTTCATTTATTTCCTTTTATTCAAGTTCTTATACAAAATGACTAATATGGTACTATTTTACATAACTGCAAAGGTGTAACCTTTATCTGTTTAATGACTCAGGGAGGGGAGAGGGGAGAGATGGAAGACAAAAGGAAGGATAGAATTTGGAACTTAAAACAAAAATGTTTATTATAATTTTAAGAGAAAGAAAGAAAAAGATAGTTTCTCATCATAAAAGTAAAAACTGTAAAAGTGCCTTCATGACTTTTCAGCTACCTTTATGCTTATATAACATGTTATAAATGATTACTAATTGCCATACTACATACCAATAATTTCAAGTAGCAACTTGCAATTTGGTTCTTCTGTGGTTTTAGGTTTAATTAATGGGAACTGAGGTATCAAAACACATCAAATTAAATCTCTATTTACATAAGCACTTTATTCACTACAGCCTTATAAAATAGGTAGTACAATTATCTTTCCCATTTTATAAATGAGGAAACTGAGTCTCAGAGGCAATTGTCCATGCCATAATACACACTGGTCAGAAATCTAAGCACCTTTGTCTCCTGACTTCTACTACACCCACCACACAGCCTGTCTCCAACAAGATCACTCCTAACTTAAATAAGACCATCTGACTCTAGAATCTGGGTTCTCTCCATTGTTATACCTCAAATTTTGAGATCCTGCCGTCAAGGGGGGGGGGAATCACTTCTGGTGATGTGCCTTTCCAATTTTATGTTTGTTATCTGTGGGCCAAACCAATTTAAGTCAATCAATCACCTGGTCTATACCCTAAACCTTCCCAATTTGGTCCAGCTCGTACATCAGTCTTCCAGAGTGTTGGGTGGGTGGCCAACACGTCACACCATGAGGCATCAAGGTAAAGCTTTAGTAGACCATTAAGTTCTACATTTAAGCATACATTAGTTGAACATTTATGTAAGTTCTACATTTAAACATCTATAACTGGAATTTCTTTCTTTCTTTTCATTCCTACTGTTATCAGATCCTTACTAACAGAAATAATCTAACTGGATTCTCTGCATCTAGTTTTCCTTCTAATTTCTCCTGTTCATTCCAAGTGCAACAACTTGTGTACATTACACTGATGCTCAAAATTCTCCAATAATTCTTTATTATTTACAGAGGAAATCTAAACTTTGTAGCCAGACAGTGCAAAAAAAAATCTCAATAATCAACACTATATAATAATCAACCTATAAAAACATGGTCCCTCAAACAGGTTAGACCCATTCTCACCTCTGGGTCCTTGGTGGAGTAATATCAATGGCATTCTAAAATGACCCCCTTTGGTTTAAGAAAATCTTTCCTCTTCCTTCAAAAGCCATCTTGAATGTTACCTGACCATTTCAGCTCAGAGTAAATTTACTCTCAAATCCTTTACTTTTAGCCTCTAATACTCACTTGGTTTTTCTTTTACAGGCCAATATCCTGTTCTCAGACCCTCTTAAAATAAAAAGCACCATAAAAACTGAAACTTACAACCCACCACACCTAAAAAAACTTTCCTTAAGGGTATGTTATCAAGTATTAGCCCAGCATTAGAATGCAGTGAGACTAAAGTGAAGTAGTAGACATATAACTGTAAATCATTCAACTTAAGATGTATTCAAACATTTAATAGGCACACCAATGTTCAAAGTACAAGTAGAAAGAGAAAACGGGCTCTTTCCACAAAGAGCTTAACATTTAATCTCTGGACAATTTACTTTTAGAAGCAGGCTTTACTAAAAATTCTAAATAACCTTTTATTTTCCCTTCTGGACAATTAAAAAAAACAAATTTAAGAACAGGTATGTTATTATTTTTAAAAAACATTATAATAGTCTTATTTGAGTTAAGCAGTTAAATATTCTTTTCCCCTTTTTATACATTCTCACATCTGTCCCATGTTCTACAGGGCACACAACCCAATTTAGTTCAGTCACCACCATTTCTCTCCTAGATCATTCAAAGAGCTTCCTAAATTGGTCTCCCTATCTCAAGTTTCTGTCCTTTCTCCAATTCATCCTTCATGCAGCTACCAAACTGATTTTCCTTAAAGCATAAATCTGAAGACTGTTAATCCCTTACTCAAACTCCAATGACTCTCCTGACCACCAAAATCAAATATAAAGCACACTGTGATCCAGTTAAATTGGTCTTCTTGCTGTTCCTCATACATGGCATTCCACTTCCTGTCTCCATGAACTGGCTGTCTCCTTTACCAGAAACATACTTTTTTTCACCTCTGGACTCTCAGAATTCCTAATTTCCTTCAGGAATCAGTTTAAGTGACAACATTCTCTATGTGAGTTTTTTCCTGTCTTTGCAGTCCTCCATTCTCCCCTATCTGTTTCTGACCTCCTTAATACTTTGTTTAAAAAAAAAATTATCTTGTCTATACTTACATATTTATGTCTCCCCAGCTAAACTAGAAGTTCTTTGAGGGCAGGGACTAATTCCATTTTCCCTTGCATTCCTGTGCCTAGGACATAATAGATGCTTAATAAATGCCTGCTGATCATTAATTGGGTTTGGGTTAAGTAATTTGCCTAATGTTTATCTACTAAGTGATAGAAACTAGCAGGCAGAACTGGCCTTAGAACTGGGCCTCACATTTCAATAAAAGCATTAAAACGCCTATAAATCTTCTGACTTAAAGTCCATACTCTTTCCAAAATACCATCTGTATTGAATGGTACTGTCTGATCAAACAAGTCAAGAAATTAAAAAATAAAATGCACAGGTTCTCCAAAAGCATTACCTGAAAAACCAAAGCACTTCCTAAGTTAGAGGATAACAATCTGCTCAAGATTTGACAAAGAATTATCTTCAAACTACAAACACATTACAATGATATTTAACAACCTAATGCTTGAATGGCGATATTGGGGAAAAAAAGTAAAATAAAAAGCAGATACTCAAATGACTGTGGTAACTATACTGTTGTCCTTCAAGACTCAATTAAAATCACACCTTCGGTAGGCCAGTCTTGATCCACCCCTGATACCTCCCTTCTCAGCTTACTTTATAAATACCTTCTTTGTACCTAGTAATTTACATGTTGTCTCTTCTATTAGAAAGTAAGCTACTAGAGGTCAGGAGTTAGTTTCTGACTTTCCTTTGACCTCCAGAACTTATCACAGTACCAGGCATATATAATCAGCTCACTAAATGCTTGTTGACATAATGAAAATCCAACAAAACGATCATATTACTAAAAAAAAAAAAAATCACATTTCCAATCTACAGGAACAAAGAGCTGGTCTCTCCTTAGTTATTAATAAGCAAATAATATTTAATCCAGTAAGGGAAATGGACCGGCTTTATGTAAATCCAGGTTTTTATAGAGGGGAAATCAATTTTCAGACAGAGGGAGAGAACAAGTTCAAATGTACAGAGACGACAGGATGAAATTATGGAAAAGTAATATAATTTGTACCTGTATACAAAACCTTTCTCTTTTTTGTCACAAGAGTCTGAATTTTAAAATCTCGACATCATATTACGCCCCACGTTAAAAGGCCTCCAGATATCTAATAGAACAATCACAAAATTTTTCTCTGGTTTTCAAGAACAATTAATAACACAAAAATCCTCCTCCCTTGACAGGAAATATTTATTTCCCTAGACATGCACCCCCCTTCACCTCCCCATTCCTTAACTCTCAATATCAGAAACAACAGACAAGAACTTTCCAAAAACTGATCCATATACTTATAGATCTTAAGTCCTTGAGAACATTCCTTGCAACCAAGAAGTCTTGCTTGATTAAACTGGACCCAAACAACTTCATACAATCAAACTCTTCATACCCAGTATGCTAATCATTTAACAGATAGTATTATTTATTAAACAATAATTATGTAAAACACTTTTAATATACAATACTCAAATATACTATATACATAACAGTTCATATGATAAATGTTCACAAATATTTTCAAAACAAATTCTCAAGGGCAAGTACACCTGATATTATAAAATATAAATTTTCAGAGGTTGACAACTGCTTCTACGATAAAATGGAAACTCATTCCTGTTATTTAAAGTTCTTCACAATTTGGCTCCAAACTACCTTATTCCAACATCATTGTCTTCCACAAAATCTGCCTACTAATTGCCCTGATCTGTACAGCACAACTTCCACCTCCATGCCTGGAATGTACTCTATACTTAGTATCATAAATCTAGAACTGGAAGTGACCTTAGAGGTTACTGAATCTATCCCCCTCATTTTCCACATGGAGAAACTGAGTCCCAGAGGTTAAGTGGTTTATGCAAGGCTACAGAGGGATTCAGTGGGAATGGTGAATTAGGACTAAGGCCCTCTTAACTCCGAAGCCACAGCCTTCCTGATCAAAACCTCTCAGAATCTTCATCCAGGATCCTAAGACTTTTCTTCAAGGCTCAAAAATTAGGTTCTAGTTCCTCTGTGAGACTCTCCTTCATTCTGTCTCTCCAGACTATCAATGCACTTTCTCCTCAAAATGATTGTCTTTTTACTAGGTTCTATCATCACATCTCTTATCTTGACAAAATTAAACTCCAGATTACTTCACTACCCATCTCCTCCACTCCTACATCACAACTGGGCTAACCAGCTACATTACAAATTCAAATTACCCACCTTCATTTCAAGGCCGTGGTGGCAAGGGAGCTCCTTTACTCTTCCCTAATTGAGTCCCTATATCTCACTACACTCAAAAACTACTGCCAAGCCTTCTCTACCCTCTCAGAGCTAATATCTTCTTGGCTGAAGGCCTTATCTCTTACTTTGCTGAAAATAATTGAGGATATGTTCAACATGTGCTCTCTTTTTTCTTTCCCCCCCATTTAAAAAACCCCTGTGACATTATCTTTCACTCTTCTTTCTCCCAGTCTCTGACAGAGATGGCCCTTTCTGCCAAAGCCCATCTCTTTACAAGTACACTTATTCCCACTCCCTCCAATCTTATCCAGTGGACTGTATCCTCAATTATCTCACCTACCTTCCCTCTTGTATCTTCAGATGATAAATTGGTTTCTTCCCTATTGTTTTCAAATATACCCAAGTTTCTCCAATCCCTAAACCTTCATTAGAAGCTATCATCTCCTTAGGTGGGTAACCAGTATCATTCTTCCCTCTCTCAATCAAACTCCTTGAAATTCCTGGCTCCATTTGTCTCCTCTCTCATTGAAGACTGTTCTCTACAAAGTTACCAAAGATATTTTAATCACCAAATCTGATTTGTCTTTTCTTGGTGATAACCCTTATTAATAAGTAGCTAGCATTTACATAGCACTTTAACATTTGCAAAGCAGTTCACAAATATTATTTTATCCTCACAACACCTTGGGAGGTAAGTACTATTATTATCGTAATTTCACAGAAGAGGAAACAGGAGGCAGACAGAGGTTGAATGATTTACCCAGGGTCAACCCAGCTAACAGTGCCTGAAGCTGAATCTAAACTCAGCTGTGCTTCTTGATTCCTCATCAGTGCTCTATTCCCTGAACTGCCACATTAATCACCCTCTCTTCCCCTCTAGTTCTTCATGACACCATTCTCTCCTACTTCTCCTCCTACCCATTTGCTTTCTCAGTCCCCTTGGCAGGCTCATCATGTACAATTGCAGGGGGCCACTAAACCAATATATAAGGATCCCAGGGGACATATGTTGACTTAATTTTATAATGTAACATTATTGATGTTTTACTGTATTTTTTACCTATTTTGTTAAATATCTCCCAATTCCATCTTAATTTCATTCAGGCTACAATCAAGAGTGGGGGGGGGGTGTCGTGATCCATATCAAACATGTCCCCTCAGAGGGTAGTCAGTCCCTCAAGGCCCTCTAACATTTAACTCTATACTCACTCTTCTTGGTAACCTCCTCAAATCCCATGGGTTAAACTATCATCTTTATGAGTATCTCCCATAGTGATGACTTCCATATCTATATATCCAGCCCTAGTGTTGCTCAAGAGCATCAGTCATTGATCAACAACTGCCTAATGGAGATTTTAAACTGATGCCTTGGAGACCCCAAACACCAATCCAAAACTGAATTCATTATCTTCCCTTCTAACAAGTTCCCCCTTCCAAATTTCCCTACTTCTACTGAAAGTACCATCTTCCTTTCAGTCTCACAGGTTTGTGATCTTGTTATTATCTTGGTCTCCTTCTCTTCCCTTAATCCACTCAGCTGCCAAATCTTACCCATCCTACCTTCACAAAGTCTCATGTTTGACCTTTTTCTCTCCACTATCTACCATCTCCACTAAGCTACCATCTTAGTTCAAGTTTTCATCACCTCTCACCTATACAAACCTCACATCTTCTATGGAAGCCAAAGTAATTTTCATCAATCGAATATCTGACAATGTGATTCTCCTACTTAACCAACTCCAGTGGCCTCCTTTTGCTTCTTCGTTGTTCAGTAGTTGTGTCTGACTCTTTCTTTATGACACTGTTGTAAGGTAAAATATAAACTCCTCTGTTTAGCTTTTAAAATCCCATACAGGGCAGCTAGGTGGCAAAGTGGATAGGGCACCGGCCCTGGATTCAGGAGGACCTGGGCTCAAATCCGGCCTCGAACACTTGAAACTTACTAGCTGTGTGACCCTGGGCAAGTCACTTAACCCTCATTGCCCCGAAAACAAAACAAAACCCAAAACAAACAAAAAAAGTCCTATACAAACTGATTCCAACCTATCTTTTCATTCTCACTGAACATCCCTTATTACCTTCTTCTGCAATCTAGCTAGACAGGTTTCCTCTGTTTTTCTCCATGCAATTATCTCCACAACTGACACAACAATCTCTTATCAAAACCGCAGGAGACTCATCCCAATGTAGAGTTCCGGAACTACAGTTGTAGCACAATCCCAAGGATAAGGTGCATTCAAGTGCCCAAGGAGATTTCTTTTCTGGTCTGGACCTGTGCCAAAGGAAATTCCCTTCCAGAGATATGTAACTCCCTGGATAATGAATCCAGTTGAGAATTGCCTGGGGATAATAGGAAATTAAGTGACTTGCCCAAGGTCACATTTCAGAGGAAGGGTTTAAATCTAGGTCTTCTAGATAACTAAGGTTAGTCTTTTAACCACTACATCAAGCTCAGCTTTTGTAAAATAACAAAAATGTAATTTTTTTTAAAATGAAGGGGGGGGCCCTCAGAGGATAAAGCACCAGCCTGGGATTCAGGAGGACCTGAGTTCAAATCTGGCCTCAGTCACTTTGACACTAGCTGTGTGACCCTGGGCAAGTCACTTCATTGCCCCACCAAAAAAAAAAAAAAAATCTAAAAAGAAGTGGGCCAATAGTTATCAAGAGCCAAGGTTGACAGCCCAGAACACTTTGTTTTCATAAAATGATTTCTTTTAAAAACCCTAAAAGATGCCGTTCAGTACTTTGGGCAAATCTTCCATGGAAATATTTATAGAAGGGCAAGAACTTCATAGAGTAAGCTATGGATGGATACAATCTGCACAATGGAAGGCATGTATCCAACACTAATGAGATAAAAGAGTCAACGGGCATCAAATTCTACTTTTGATGCCTTCCCAACCTTTATTTCTTCTCACAGGTATTTGCTCAATGAAGGCAAAAATTAAATTTAAATATCTGCTGCAACAAAAATAAAATTTGTTAATTTGCTATGGAGTAGGACTGGCACTTCAAAACTTAACCAAAATGATTTTTGTTGTACCTTCATTATTACAGACAACCAAATTGACCCTTTCAAACCTGTTAAACTTATAACAATTCAGAAATCTCTGCAGTACAAATTCATCAACTCCAAATCAAGTGTGTGAAACCACTGCCACAATAACATACAAAAGGGAAGACTTTTTCAAGAGTATAAATGAATAAATTTCTCTTCCTACACTTAAAAAATACAATGTGGCAAATCACTAGTTTTACATATTTTCAGGGTATGGTAATGAACTATTCTCCCAAGTGCAGTGCATATTATTATTAAGTTAAGAATGAAAGAAAAAAAACTAAATATTAAAGTGTTACCTGTGAACCACAGGGCTTCAAGTTTTGATATTGAATTTGAATTTGTAAATGTGCTTTAAAACATTATGCTGTTTGACCTTGGCTTTCCAAAAGAAGCATTCTGAATATTTGTTTTAGAATACCTAAATGTTCTATTCTCTCCATTTATTTCCATTATAAGTTTGAAGGCTTCACAGCAAGGTCTGATTACATTGGGGAAACCTAGATTTAAGACAAAGCAAACACCTTGCTTAACTTCAACTTTTAAACAATATGCACTTCACCATCCCATCCCCTCAAGCTCTCGTTCATAGCCATACCCCTAAAAAAGTATCTATACTCCTTGGTTCCACTTTCTCATATTCTATACTCACTTACCCCCTTATTTTGGCTTCCATTGCACCACTCCCTCTAACACTGCTCCTTCTTCTCCCTCCTTTTTATTGCTAAATCTGATGGGCTTTTTTCAGTCCTCACTCTTCTTGACCTCTCTGCAACATCTGATGCTTCTAATCATCCCCCTCCTCCTAAAAAAAACAAATTTGGGAATCCCAGGTTAGAAAGCCTTGTTCGGGATGCTCTGTCCTCCTGGCACTTTCCATAAAACTAACTTTCAGGGACCAACCCTTACTGATATCACTTGCAGGTGAGATCAATTATCCATATTCTACTTTATATAGGTGGTTTCCCTTACATTCCACTTCCCTGGTGATCTCATCAGCACCTGTGGATTCAACTATCACTTCTATTGCAGGTGACCCTCCAAGTGTCTGAACCCAGGCATTGCCTCTTCTGGGCTTCAGACCTCTATCTCCAAATATTTAAGATACCAACTCTACTTGGATATAAAATAGGCATGGCAATGTCTAAAACAGAACTTATTCTTTTCCCTTCTAAACCCACCCCCTCTAAAAAGCTCCTAACTTCCTTATTCTGTCAAACCACCTCACCCAGGCTCACAACCTAGAAAGTCATTCTCACGTTTCCCCCCCATATCTCCTAAGTTGCCTGCTCATGTCACTTCTACTTCCCCAACATTTCTCAAATCCATCCCATTACCTCCACTTACTTAACCACACCCAGTACTTCCCTATTCATCACTGCTTCCCTGAATTAATTTAACAGCATCCAATTTGGTCTTCCCCTGCAGTCTTTCCTTTCCAATCTATCCTCTACACAGCTGCCCAATGGATAAGTCCTAGAACCCTGTCACTACCCTACTTAAAAAGAAGCTCCACATTCACTGGCTTTAGAATAAAACAAATTCTCTGTTTTGGACTTTAAAATCCTTCATAATCTAGCTTTCCAAACTGATTACATAGCAGTCTCCTACTGGGCCATGCACTATACACTTGAGCCAAACTGGCCTACTTATTGTCAGTACATCACTTTACCTCTCCTTCCTCCATGTGTACAACATGGGCTGCACTCCCCTTACCCACCTAAGGTCCAGAATTCTCTAGTTCACCTCTCCACTTCCTAGAACCCTGAGCTCTCTTCAAAGTTCAACTCAAAGGCCACACCAATTCCTTTAATACTGTCTCTCCTTTATCTAACAGTTGACAGAGGGCAGAGCCAGAACATAGGAAAACTTGAGTTCCAATTTAAGCTCAGACACTTAGTAGTTGTTTGGCCCTGAAAAAGCATTTAATAACCTCTGTCTGCCTCCATCTCCTCAACTATAACAACAATACCTACCTCCAAGGATTGTGATTGAGGACTGAAGAAGAGACCACACAATAAAATGTCTTTCAGAGCTAAATAAGAGCTAAGTTCAGGTATATTATTTTCACTGACATTATGGTGTTACATTTCTTTTTAATATATACTCGGCTGCTTTGCTCTTTAACTACTTTTTACTATTTAGACAACCAACTTCTGAGTAAGAATTTTCAAGTACAAATGGAAGATTAGCAACATACCAGCTATTCACTGAACCACTGCTGAAATTCTGTGCAAAACTTTATTAAATAAACACATGCCAAGGACGCCTGAAAATGATCACATTCTAAATGTGCAGGTGCCATGCTATCATTATTAAATATCACTTGATACAAAGAAACAAAATGTAATAGTTAAACATCTTGATAATGATCAATTCAAGCATTTAGATGCTTGCTGCCGGCAGAGGACTGTGCTAGGATAAGCACCAGGAGACAAAAAGTTTAGATGAGATAATCCCTACTCTCACCAAGTTTAGTCTAGTAAATGAGGCAAAATTCTAATAATTTGTTTTTCATCTATCCCTTTCTTTCTCTCTATTCACATATTCTTCACATAGGTTCTGGCCATCCTCACCTTTCACCCAGACTATTGAAGTAACCTATTAACTGATCTCCTTGCTTCTAATATATCTTCCAAACATCTGCCAAACTGATGTTCTTAGATCACTGCTTTGACAACATAATCCTACTACTAGAAATTTTTTAAATAAATTTTAAAATCTCGAATTGCTGCTACAATAAAACACAAAATCCTTGATATTGGTCTTAAATGTCTACCACAATCAGACTCCTATAACTTGCCTTTGTGGTTTTATTTTACATCACTTCTCACAACAGCCTAACTGTGGCCTATAGACAACATTCTGCCTCCCAACTTTTGCAAAGGTGATTGTCATAAACTATCAGTGATTTAGAGCTGCCTCATGAAGCCATTGGTTTCAGCCCTCTCATTTTACAGGTGAGGAAACAGGCTCAGAGAGCTTTGTCTGAGTTGTGTGGGATCTGAACCAAGGTTTTCATGACTACAAATCCAGTGCCCTAACCACTACGTGCCATGTTGCCTCTCTGGGCTCACTCACATCTGGGATGTAACTTCTTACTTTTACCTATTCCACAGAATCCCAATATTCTTTTGAAGCTTTTCCTGATACCACTGATATTACTTTCTGTTCACCTATTTATACAAGAAAATATATTCCACCCCCTCTCTCATAGACTAAGCTCCTTGAAGGCAGGACATGCCCCCCCCCCATATCCCTAGTGCCTACCTCACATATACTTGAATACAAAATAACACATGAATTAGTTTAAGAGATGTACAAAGATCCAAGACAGAAAATGCAGAGCAGAGGTATCTGTGTTAACAATCAGAGGACAGCACTTCAGTTGAGCTTTAAAACAAGTATGGCAGGCAAATCTCTAATTATATTACAAAGTAGTAAACATCAAAACTATCTGATGAAAAGTTGGTCAGGGGAAGCAGCAGGAGAGCAAGACCTAGAAACAAATGCGCAATGCATTCTTCAAATCCATTGGGGGGGTGGGGGGAAGCTAGGGAAGGACTCTATTCTATACCTCTCCTCCTGCTGAGGCAACTGGAAAACTGTCTTTAGGAAAGTTTTATATCAATATTTTATATGAAATAGCAAGATACAATCCAAATGAACAAACCATCTAAAACATAACATACCTCAAAAAAATTACACAAGAATGCAAAATTATGGTTTTCCCAACCATAGGTAAGGGAAGAATTTATAGAAGTCATAAAAAATTAGATCATAAATATATAACATTTTTAAACTTCTGCATTAAATATCAGGGCAAGAAGATTAAATGCCATTCAACAGACAAGATCGAAGGTTCTAAGAAAAATTGCAAAATAAATTAAAGCAACAATAATTACCTGAAACTGTCCAAAATCAACTAATAAGAGAAATGCAGATAACAACCCTAGATTCCCTCATTGTCATCAATTTAACAAAGACTGGAAAATTTAGTGTGGTGGGGCTTTCAGAAGTCAGATACCATTTGCTACTTGTGCAACTGTCATTTGTTTCAACAATTCTGAAAAACAATTTGGAACCATGAAAGAAAACTTACTGAACTATTCTCACCCTATGACTCACATTTCACTGCTAAGTACCATATACTCCAAATAGATAGCAAGAAGAGAGCAGTAAGTACAAAAATGACAGCAGCATGATGTGGAATAATAAAAATGTTAGCCCAAATCTTGATATTTGGAATATTACTGCATAAGGAATGAAACATACAAAAGTAAATGTCATCATACCATAAAAAAAGAGCCCTTCACCATCAAGAAATTGATATTTAATATAAATATTAAAGGTCACACTATTAAAAAAATTACAAGAGATCCAGATCAAACACCCCTCACAGGTATGGTTAGGTCTTATCCAACAGATATAAATGAAAGATAAATAGGCAGTAAGTTCAATTTCATGAAGTTGAAAAGTTTTTGCATAAATTTAATGCCCCAAGGAGGAAAACTATCAACTGAGGGGAAAAATATCTTTGCATCATACCTGATACCAATTTAAAAATTACAGAGCTCCTAAGGAACTAAAACAAATAGGAAGACCAAGAGTCATTCATCCAAGGGTAAATAGACAAGAGACACGAACAATTCTCAAAAGACATTCAAACAGTTAACAACCAACCATATAAAGGAGTGCTCCAAATGACAAACAAGAGAATTAAAATAAAACAACTCAGATATTTCATCTCATACCCAGCAAATTTGCACAGGTGTCAAAAAGATGGGTATAGTGAATGGAAGAGGCATAGTGGAAAGGTGCAATCACTTTTGGCCAGGAGGTCTCAAGGCTTAGTCATATACCCCAAGAAGGGAAAAACCCCAAACAGATCTCATTTACACCAAAACATGCATAGCAGCATTTTCTGTGGTAGCAGAGAATTGTTAAAGTAGTAGATGCCTGTCAATTGGGGAACAGTGAAAACTGCAACAAAACCTTATTGTCCTATAAAATGAGGAATACGAAAAATTCAGAGAAGCATGGGAAGACTTCTATGCACTGATAATGCACAATCAGGCAAAAAGTATATAATTACAATCATCTAAATGGAAAGAAAATAATGAAACTGAAGGCTGTACAAATGTATTAAATAAACTGGTCCCCAAAGACAATAAGAACTGCCTTTTCTGTTAAAATGAGGGACTAGGCATGTGGAAACGGTTCATCTCTGAGATTCAGGCGATACATTGGCTAGTTTACCTTAACTGACTCCTCCCCACCCTTCTCTTTTTTATTTTTATCACATGGGACAGCACACTGGGTAAAGGATATATTAAAAATGAATGTGATATAAAACCAAAAGATACTAATAAAGTTTTTAAGACTAACTTTGGGGAATGTACTTTGTAGAAGGGTTTGTTCAAGAATCTGTCACGACAGAAAACATTAAGCAATATTTCTAAAACAAAAACAAGAATTTTTAAAACAAAAGAATGGCAGTTAGTTACCAAAATTTGGTTAATTTTATATCTGATTTTGATAAACTGAAATTTGTATAAGAACAAAACAGATCATATTAAAAATAAGATGACTCAAGAATTTAGAAGCTGGGGGGAAGAAAATATTCTAGGTATAGGGAACAGTACATATGTGAGAATAATCTAATCCACAGATTGGAAGAGTACAAAATAAAACAGACAAGACAGAGTAGTATCAGATTATGAAGAGCATTTAATGTTAGGCCAAGGACTAGTTATTAATTTCAGACTTTTTTTTTTTACTATTTACAAAGTTGCTATCACATACACACACAAAAAAATCTTTTAGCAAAGGATCACAGGACCAAGACTAGATTTCTACCTTCACGCTCAAAAAACTTCTTTTCCTTTTTCTCAAAAATCAAAGAGCAGACTGCTTGTTTAAAAACATCTCAGATGGGGCAGCTAGGTGGTGCAGTGGATAGAGTGCCGGCCCTGGATTCAGGAGGACCTGAGTTCAAATCCAGCCTGAGACACTTGACACTTATTAGCTGTGTGACCCTGGGCAAATCACTTGACCCCAATTGTCTCACCCCCCCAAAAAAAAACCCCCAACATCAAGACCCCAAAAAACCCACAAAAAAACCCCAAACATCTCAGAGGACTTCCTTTTAAAAATTAGACTCTCTTGGTTTGTTCCAATGAACAGATTAGAAAAATGGATTTTATCCAGGATTATCTCTAGTATTAATAAACTAATGATACTTTTATACAAATAAGGATTTCCCTCATTTTAGAAATGTATTTTATTGACAGGAGAAATTACTTCCATTTCTTTTTTTCTTTCTTTCTTTTTTTTGGCGAGGCAATTGGGGTTAAGTGACTTGCCCAGGGTCACACAGCTAGTTAAGTGTCTGAGGTTGGATTTGAACTCAGGTACTCCTGACTCCAGGGCTGGTGCTCTATCCACTGCACCACCTAGCTGCCCCCACTTCCATTTCTTCTTATTCTTTTTTTGGAAGTTGTAATATTCATAAAGTAACAAGACCAAGCTCCATATATCTTTTATGCTGGAGAAGATGAGTAGTATGAACAAACCAAAAGCTGGGGTCACTATTATCTGGAACTTTAATGGTCTCGGTGATAGTGTTAAGTATTGGTTGAACTAGTCAGGACAAATGTGACATTACCACTGATGTCCCTAACCCACAACCTCAAGTCAACCCATTTAATGGGGGTTGGGCAGTATTATTTCACTCATTCTTGAACTGTATTAAATTCTGCTAAAAGAGAATATGTGTACGTCCAATTTTTTAAAAAATAAAGAAGTCACAAATCTACCCTTTCTAGATTACAGCAATTCTTATCCCGGGTTGAATTTGCACCAATTTTATAATCAAAACCAAGAGAAAAAAAGATATGATTTTCAGAACTTTTCTAGAATACAACTCTATAAAGTACACCAAATTATAAGTGTGATTATACAGCTTATGCAAACACAATTAAGGTGTACAGAAAGTTAACAGATTAGCACAATAGTTAAGCAAAGGCTGAATAACAAAAAAAAATTGAGGATGAGGAATAGTTTATTTTTTCAGATTTGTCATATAGTGGAAAGAGGATTGGAAACCAACAGTTCTAGCTACTTATATGATCTTGAACAAGGAATTTCATTTCTCTGGACCTCAGAGTCTCTATTAAATGGGAGGGTTTAGGGTGTGTAAGTATCTATGAGATTATTTCTAAGTTGCCTTCCTGCTTTAAAAAGATTTTATGATTCTATGATCTGAAATTGCCACTGTAAAGTAGCTTTTTCTTATTTAAATTATTGGATTACATTGAGAAAACAATTATTCCCACCATTCTCTATCCTAATCCTATGTAATGATTTTATTGTCCTTAAAGTTGGGAACATAAAGTTGGCTTCCTAATTCAGAACATGAAATAGCTGATTTCTATTTTTAGTAGTTCAAATATTCAGTTTTTATTCTGATCTTCACAGAAAATATCAACTTTTTAAATTGAAAAGAGCCCAGAAACACAAAACCTGCTACCTGTCCATAAATTAAGACCACACCATACCAAACTCCCTACCTAAAGGTAATTTATTCAGTTTCATCTGTTCCCGTATTTCTGTCCTGTTGATGATTATGTAATAAATTCAATTCTAAATTCAGTCATCTTGGTCCACCCAGATGACTCAGTCACATCCTTTGAAGCCAATTCCTTTTCAAACTGGGGCTCCTTTTCAACCCTATCATAATCAAAAGAAGAACAGCTATGACCATAGTTCTTCTGATAAAAAGATCAGGCTAAATTAAGACAACTCACTTCCAGGTTCTAATATCTTTATCCAGCCCCACCAAATAGTGTTCCTTTAATAAGTATGGCTATATAACATAGTGTATTTAACTAACCTATAGTTGTTGGAACAATTTTGCTTACATTTACAGGAGTAGCATTACGTTCTTGGTGTGAGACAGATTTCTGATGAGCTTAACGGGAAACAAAACTCTTTTCTGATTACTAACTAAATCTATATTAAGTTTCACTTATATTGTCATGAACATAGGAGTGGAGGGTCCCAATTTAATTCAATCTGTAGTACTGAAACTAGATGTCAATTGAAGATTTTTCTTATTTCTCCATACTGTAAAGGAATTTAAAACTTCTCCGTGGTATATGATAAATGCTTATCCCTTAGTGTTTGGTCTAGAGGTTTAATATGGAAACCAACTACTAAAATTTGAAGATGAAGAGTATGTCTAGCATTTTTAATGGCTGCCTTTCCCCCTCAGTTTGGCTTTTAATTTTAAAGTCCATTCCCTCTCTGGTGAAGGAAATCAGTCAAATCTTGAATTGGAAATGGAAAAAAATAATTTAAATAGTAAACAGAATTCTGCTATTGATATTGATACATCAATGATGCTATTGATACATCAAATATACAGAACTGGCATGTTGCAACTAATTTAATTTCCTTCATAAACTTAAATATATAAAATGAAATATATTTGCCAACTTAACAAGCAGTTACACTAAAAAGATAAATCAAAATTGAGGCACTCCTGAGAATGCCTCAATTTAATTCATAAGACATTCCTAAAAGCATTAGTACTCAAGGAGCAAATTAGGCAATTAAGGATCTCTATTCTTGGTTCATTATAGAGATTTCTATATCTAAAACAGTGTAATACTAATATCTATTAACCCCCTCCCACATCAGATTATTTACAAAGCCTACATACAAATAAAAATAAAACAAAAAGACAAGATACTGCAGTCACAAGTACTTTAATTATTTTTAAATCACTTATCAAAAACAAAAATTGCACTATTCTATTCTAAAGTTAACACATGTAAATTAAAGAGGTACTGTCTCACAGATATGGTGCTGAAAAGTCATCCAGAGAGCTTGATGCCTTATGCTACACTTAGGTCCTTCAAAGTATATGAAAATTTGATGGATTTAAGATACTATTCCCTTTCAAGAAAAAGTTAACATTCAACTGATACAACTATTTTACTTTAATAGACTAAACAACCAAAACAATTTCATCAGTTTTTATTTTTTGAGTAACATTACAATGTGTAATCACTACTATACATTTTAAATCCTTTATATTACAGTACCAAAAAAAAAAGCATTATAGTACAATGATATACACAAGTCTGTTAAAAGTACTGTGTTCTAACTGGATAACTGTTCCACAAACTGCTGTATGTGTGCTTCGTTGATTTCCTGGAATTGTCAATACACTGCACCCTGTTTTAAGTGGGCTGTACCTGAAAACCAAGGTATGCAATTCCTTAGGATTAGAAGTCATCAAGTTATGCGGTGAAAGATGGGGGGAATGGGGTGAGAAAAGATAAGTCTAAGGAGCCTCCCGTCAAAACCCAACTTATTCAAGAAAACAGTTTCTGCTCTGCCTGCACTTCTATGTAAGCCTATAACAATAACAAAAAATAACGAGGCAGCAGAAGGCAGAATGTTCTAAACCCAGAAGCTCGCCCCCCCCCCCCCCAGCCCTTCTGCAGTTATGGAGATGTCACAATTGCCAGACGCTCGTCCTTCCTCCCCTGGGCCAGTCGCCCCCGCGCGGGGGGCCCGCAATTCGGGAGGGGGAGGGAGAGGGGGGGGGGTCCAGAGTGGCAGGCCCTCTCCTTGAGAACAAGCAGCCCTGTGTTCCCAACAAACCTGCATCCCATTCCTCCCGGAGGCACGGCCGAGGACGAGGAGGCATGGCTTTTGCCCGCAGCGCTCCGGGAATTGGGGAGGGAAGTGGCGGGCTGGGGCTGGGGCTGGGGCCGGGGCCCCGAGCTCGGGTCTAGCCGACCCGCGGCCAGGCTAAGCAAGGCTAGCCCGCGGCAGCCCGGCCTTTCGCAGGGACTCTCGGGGCCAGGACGTGGCGAGGCGCAGTCGGTCCCGAGCATAAACAGGAGCTCCGGTGGCCTGCAGTAAACACGGGCCTCCGAGAGGCCCCACGTGGGAGCTGCCTAGAAACGGAAATGCTTTCCCGGCCGAAGCAGCGCAGCCAAATCCCCCAGCGCGTCGCCCGGGTGCCGGCGGCGGCGCGAGGGCCCCCGACGACCCGACGGCGCCACCCAGCGGCGAGCCGGGAGGCCTGCAGGCGGGCGCTCCCTCCCCCGCCCGCCGCCGCCCCCCCCCAACCCGTTCCCCTCTCTCGCTGCACAAGGCCCAACCCAAGAACTAAAGACCACAAAATGGCTGCCGGCCGCTTCGTCACGTGACCCCCTTTGTGCCTTTCGGGCCCCCGAACCCGGCGGGTCCCGGGTGGAAGTGGCCGGGGGGTGGGGGGGCAGTGGGCAGCGCCGGGGCGGGCCCGGCGGGGCCGCGGCGGGCCGGGGGCCGAGGCCGAGGGGTCGGGGTAAAGGCCGGGCCGGCGCCTGAATGTCGGCGGGGAAGAGAAGATGGCGGCCATTTTGTGCGGGTCTGGCTGCTCGGCGGCCGCCGCAGGCAGCGGGGGGAGCGGGGCCTGGCGGTGGGTCGGGCAGGGGAGTTTACACGTACCGACTCCTCTTCCTTCTCCATTCCGGTGGGCATCTGCGGCACGGCCCGGTTTATCGAGGCGTACTCGTGCAGATCGGGCAGATCCTCACAGCGGAACACCGGCAGCGGCTTCGAGGCGTCCAGCGCCCGCGCCCGAAACGACAATTTACTCATCTCAGGCGCAGCAGATACCTCTCCGCTCTGGGGAAACGGCCCCGGCCAGCGGGATCATGGAGAACCCGGGGCTCGGTCCCCACTCGCCTGCCGCTGCCGGGGACTTGAGGGGCGGAGCGCGGAGCCCGCCGTCCGGGCCCTCGCAGCAGCCGGGAGGGTGGGTGCCTGTGCCGCTCCGCGCCGCTCTCACTCGCTCTCTTCAATACGCCATGGCCAACATGGCGGACATTAAAACTCCACTGTGCGCTCTTCAGCCAACCCCAGCCATTCCCCACACTGCATCGCGCAGCGGCGCGGGCACGCGGCGGAGGGGGGGGCGCGGGCTCGAGGCCGGGCGCCGGCACGGGCTGCGCGCGCCCCCGCCACCCCTGCTCCCTGGCTGCCGGCGGCGACAGCTCCGGCTCCGGCTCCGGCTCTGGCTCCAGCTCCGGCTCCCTCGCTGCTGCTGCCGCCGCTCTTCACCCTCCCCCCCGGCCCTCCCCCCCGGGGTCCCGCTCCCTCCCGGCGCTGTCCGGAGGGCAACGCGCTGCCCGGACCTCCGACTCCCCCGCCTCCGGCGCTCAGCACACGCCCCTCTCCCGGACAGCTTTCCCGGACTGCCGCGGGAGCACTCGGTCCGGCCGTCGCCAGGCTCTGGGGGCCCCCTGCCATCTCTGCCGCTCCTCCAGCCCCGGGCCCGGCCCGCCTCCCGAGCCCCCCGCCCGCGGGCGCCGTGGAAGGGCAGCCTTCAAAGGCGCGGTACTTCCAAGCTGCAGAGGCGCGCTCTTCCCGCCCTTCAAACAACTTGGGGGGCCTTGGGGAGAAAACCTCCTGGCGGCGGAGCGGTCACACACTCACACTCACACACACACACAAACACATGTACAGACACTCATACACACACACACACACACACACACACACACACACACACACGTGCGCGCGCGCGCGCCGAGACAACTCCAGAGTTTCTCTGAAGAAACAAACGGTCATGAAGTCAGTCAAGTCAGCAAGCGCGCACTTAGCGCTGGCCGCGGGTACAGAGAAGAGCAACCCCCGGCCCTCACGCAGCTCCCAGTCTAATAAGGCGGACAACGTGCAAACCACTACCCCGTCAGGAGGGGGTGGTTGGACATGTTACTGTCCCAAGCGCCCCGCTTCATCACGATCTCCCAGCCGCTGGGCTAGTGGTATAAATAGTAAACACGGCTCCCAAATAGCAAGGCTTTATTTCGTGGGTAGGGGTAGACGGATGCACATTACACCCTCCGCCCCCCCAAAAGAGGAAAAGTTTTGCTATAATCCATAGGCGAAGGTAACATTCTGAAAGAATTTAATTTATGCAAAAGCAATGACCCACTCCCCCAATTTTCCAGATGCTTAAAGCTTTATTGCTAAGTGCTGGCTTTCTGTTAGTAGTAAAAGAAAACGCCTTTCCAAAGTCTCCGTGATTGAGTTATTTTTACAATTTAGGCATCTTTCTCCTAAAAGGTTTTATAAGCATTAAATAAATATCAATTGTGAGAAGGATAGTAAAATCACCTATAAGTTCTCCAACTAAAATAACAAGAACCTGAGGGCATTTCGATGGGACAGGAAAGCAAACCTGTCATTTAAGGGTTATTCCAGAGGAAATATGTATTCCAAGAGCTCCTTCCACGGAGATGTTTTGTCTAGGATGGGTTGGGTGGTTTGGCAGAAAAATCCAAACCATTCACATGACAAAACTGTTTTATCGGTCCATTTCCTCAGGGTATACAACCCATAACAAAAATAAATAAGATCAGTACCATTAACTACTAGGTTAGGACTTGGCTTAGGGCAAATGGGCAAATTGCTATTTACTAACTTGGGGGGGCTGGAATATCCACTACTTCCCTCCAATATGAGGATGCTAATATAAAGAATATTGATTCAACAAACTTCTCAAAGTAGAGACAGATTTCCCTTAACTTTGCACAAAAGTCCTTCCTCCTCAAGAAATAAATGCGATGATTCTTTTAGACAGGTAAATCCCCTTTAAACAATCTACTGAGGATCTATTGCTGATTCCAGTATATACCCAACAAATTCTTACTGAATACATAGTATGTACAAGGCACTGTACAGGTATTACAATACAAAAGCACGGTAAAGGCAGTTAGAAAGCCACTTACTTTGTGACTGAGCAAATCACTTCTCTGCCTCCATTTCCTCATCCATAAAATGGATATGTGTATTATCTACCTCACAGAATTATTATAGGGAAAATGACTTGTAAATATATAAACATGATTATACAAAGATGAAAGGGATACAGGTAATCTTTGACCTCAAGGTGCTTAGAGTCTAGTAAGGAAGATGAGTACAACACATAACTACTACAAGGCAGTAATAAGTCCCATGAGTACAGGGGAACAATCACTTAAGGCCAAGAAAAACTTCAATGGAAAAGGCAGCATTTGAGCAGAGTTTTGAAGAATTCATAGGCTTTCAATAGGTTGAGTTGTGGGGGTGAGGTCAAGGATGTTTGCTCAGCATAAGTAAAGGGGTTGATGAAGGAGAGAGCAATGCATATTTGGGGAATAGCAAGTGGTCCATTTTGTTAGAGCACAGTTTGTTACTTGGAAGTATGGGCTAAAAGAGGTGGTCAGGAATTTTGACTTTATTTGGTTGCCACTGGGCATTTTTGAACAAGGGACTAATCTGATAAAGCTGTCCTTTAGGAAGAATAACTTGAGAAGTGGTATACTGGATAAATTAAAGGGGAAAACCACAAGGAGAATAATAGTCTAGCCATGAGATAATAAGGATAATAGTACTGGTAATGGATGCGATAGGACAGGTGATTAAGTGATGATCCTGATAACTTAAGAATTTTTTAAAAAAACCTAAAACAAGGATTCTACTCCAAATTTGGGATTTTAGCAAGGAAAGAAAAAGTCAAACCGACAGAACCTAAAAATGGTATTACATACACACACAGTGTATAACAGTGCTTACAGCACATACACAAACATAGTCAGTCTATTACCAGGTCCTGTCATTTGCTTCTTCAAAATATATCTACAATTCATGATACAATTCATTTTCTCCTGTTCCACTGTCATCCCACTTAGTACAGAATGGACTTCCTGTTTTCCCTGCCTCTACCTTGTTCAGTTGTCAGCCAGCCCAACAATAGTCTCTCAATCTATTTTACTAAAATGCTACTTTCGTTTTTCCTCCTCAGATCAAATATCCACAATGGTTCCCTACTGACATCCTGTCTTAATATCCAACTTTATCTTCATTACTACCCAAAAGCCCCACTCCTCTCTTCAAAGACAATCAGTTCCCTGCCATGAATATATGCTATGTTCCTTCTCACCTCTGGCAGTTCCCAATCCCAGACGCTTTTCTTCCTCAGTGCCTCTTTCAAAATGCTTCTTGTCCATTTCAAGTCTAATTTCCATCCTGAACTAATGGCTTATTCTGGCCCTCATTTCCTATACTGGTATCATGAGAGGGTTGTATTTCAACTCCAGGACTTCTTTTAGCTCTAAAAGGTCAGTGAAAAACAAATAATCTCTTGTATCTCTGAGCTCCTATTACTTGGATAGTCAGTTCTACTGATGTGGGATAGAATTTGGGGTCAAATTAATTGTCCCAAAAGAAATACAAGACTCAGTGACTCAGTTTTCCAAGTTTTATTGCAATACTGTGAGTGACCACAGAGAGAGAACCAGAATAGTGGAAAGGTATCTCTGGAACAGTGAAAGAAAAGACAGTTATATTTATAGTATGGATAAATTGATTATCAGTCTCATTATAATAATCTCCACCTTGGGGAGGTACATGGAAGGGCCTGTCCTTTTCATTATAATTTTCTCCACTCAGGGGTGTGACAGGGGAGGGTTTATCCTAATTTGGAGTTCCTGGGGGTCCTAAACCAACCCCTGAGGCGGGTACCTTTTTCAGTGGAGGTGTGTTTTGGGGGTTTACGTGTCATAAGGTGAATCTGGGGACAAATTTGGCCTTTTCTGCGCATGTCTTTTTCTGATTCCCATGGCTAGTTTCAAAGTATAATCATTTTTCATTAGAATTTCTATAGGTTGTCTTTTTCCTTTATTGTTATTTTGACCTGACCAGCTCTGGTCCGTTATGGATGTTGATCACTATGGGTACAAGAACCTAACATAAGTTATCCATTAACTGGGATCGACTCCCTTTTAGAGCTAATATCTGTAGTAGAGCTTGGGTCTTGGGTTTTTCTATTAACCCTTTTTGCCTCCTACATCATTACGAAACTTGGTTAGTTGTTTTATGTTTTATCTCCACAACTAAAATATAATAAACTTCTGGAAGGCAGGTGCCATGTCTTCCATATTTCATATATTCTTCCCAAATGTCTAACAGAGCAGTCATTTGCTAAATGCTTGTAGATCGATTGATTTGCATATATATGCATGTCATATGTACACATACTTTAAATGTTATCACTATAAAATCCTAGTTGATGGGAAATCTTAAAATATTAGAATCTTTTAAAAAATGGGAATCTAAATGCCTTCATCCTCTAAAATTCCATGACAGATTAGTTTGTGAAAATGTAGAGATCTCCCCCCACCTCCAAAAAAAAAAGTTCTTAAAAGTTCTTGGGGAAATTGATGCTCCTAAAATTAAAAAGTTAATACAGCACCGTTTTTTAAATTATTGTGGTTACTGTATTTCATGAAGTATTGCTACTTATATATTAATAGCTATTACACCCATTTTGTCAGTAGGCATTTATTATTAATTAATATCATATATACCAGCAAAGAAAAGCCCTACTTTAGTCTCTCAGAGAGACAGCATGTGGTCCCAAGGCCTAAGAGCATGAGCCAAGGTGGCAATCTTAGCCTGCTCAAGGCTCTTATCCTCTTTTGATAGAGGTGGGTCATTATACATTGATCAAAGTTAATTGGTTAGCATCATTCAATTCCATTGGTTGACATAACTTAAAATAAAACTCTACAGATAACAACTGGAAAAAGTATGCAAAAGACACTCACTCAAGTTGCTTAAGGCAAAGTCCATTATCTAGATGTGGTTTAATCCCATCAGTCCTTCACTGATCTAGACAAAAGAATCAAAGAATCAATCTCCATTCCTTTTGTTCACCTGGATTCATCCCAGGCTGGGACAGAACTTTCCAGGGTAAGGGGGAAGAGAGCAACTAAACTAATCTCTGGGTCCCCCCCAAGAAATCCATTATTAATAATTATTTTCTCATAGCACTTTAGTTGTAAAACACTTTGTAATTGTAAAGTACTAAGTACTCTTATAAGTTCTCATTTGAGGGGGCAGCTTGGTGGCAGTGGACAAAGCACCGGCCCTGGATTCAGGAGCACCTGAGTTCCAACCCGGCCTCAGACACTTGACTCTTTCTTACTAGTTGTCACTTAACTCTCACTGCCCCGCAAAAAAAACCCCCACAAACAAACACACACAAAACCTAATTTGAAGGAAAGACAGTTAACTTCTGTTTCACATTTTATTCATGAATGATGTAGTAATTATAACAAATACCCAAACTGGAGTTTCCTAAAAATACTTTTTAAAGAGTGTCATGGGGCAGCTAGGTGGTGCAGTGGATAGAGCACCGGCCCTGGAATCAGGAGTACCTGAGTTCAAATCCGACCTCAGACACTTGACACTTACTAGCTGAGTGACCCTGGGCAAATCACTTAACCCTCATTGCCCTGCAAAAAAAAAAAAAAAAAAAAAGTGTCATGGGGCTGGTCTAAGATATTTCAATTACAGTTAAATCTCCAATGTGACCTTGGGCAAATCCTTAAATTTCTCTAGGTCTTTTTTTTTTTTTTTAGTTTTCTAAAAAAGAGAAATAACCTACGTCCCACATGGGATGCTAGTGAATGTCCATAGTAATTGTTAGCTCCTCAGAGATTTAAAAAACTCTATAAACACAAAGGACTTTATTTTATATTATTTGAAAGACCAAAGTTGTGGTAAAGTTAAAAGCCAGTCAAAAAAGTTTCACTAAAAAAAAAAGTTTCACCAAGAAGTTAGAAGTGATTGATTGGGCATTTTCCACTACTTCCAAGTCTAACCTTAATTTCTTAAACACCCAGATTGGTAAATCACCTTATCATTGTTTTGCTAGGCTGGCAACAAAACTGAAGAAAAGGAAACAATAGAGATTAAGACCATTGTAGTAATGTTTGATGGGGCTATTTCTAGATGTAGTTGATGAGTGGGAATAGTGAGATATACAGAGACTAGTAATTTGAGACATTAAAATAACCCCACAACTGAATATTGACTGAATGATGATATTGCTCAATTAGTTAAAAAAATAAAGTCTTGGTTTTTGTTATGATCTACATGTCTGTCTGCCAAGTGAAACCAACAGTTTAAGTGTTGCTGGCTTTTATGAAAATTTAATTAAGTGGTTGGAAAGCATTATGATATTTTGCTTGAAGCCTTTCATAGATCATAGCTTGAGAGCTGGGACCTTAGAGGCCATCTAAGGTCAACTGCCTCCTTTTACAGAGGATACTAAGGCCCAAAGAAAATGTGATTTTCCCAAGGTCATACACCTTGTAAGTGCCAGAGGTAGCATTCACACTTGACTCTAAATTCATCCCACTTTCAGCAGTACCACCTTTCTCTTAATAATGCTTTGGTTAGTATTTAATCAAAGGGCTAGTAAGTGTTAAGTGTCTGAGGCCGAATTTGAACTCAGGTCCTCCTGACTCCAGGGCCGGTGCTCTATCCACTGCGCCATCTAGCTGCCCCGATGAATTTTTTAAAAAATTAAATTCCAATGATTAGTTTATTAAAAATAAAGGGGGGGGGCAGCTAGGTGGCACAGTGGATAAAGCACAGGCCCTGGATTCAGGAGGACCTGAATTCAAATCCAGCCTCAGACACTTGACACTTACTAGCTGTGTGACCCTGGGCAAGTTACTTAACCCTCACTGCCTGGCCAAAAACAAAAATAAAAGGGTGTCTTTGAAAACTAAAAGATTAAAGAATTAAAAATAAGGCACATTAGTAGGAACATTTAAAAATTATTCCATTTAATTATATAAGTATATATTGAGAACCTACTACATGCAGAGTAGTAGGCATTGAATATGAAAATATTGAGGGAAACAATCCCCATTTTCAGGAATCAAAGAATTAAAGAATCTCGAAGCTGGAAGAGACATTCGGAGTCATTCATTCAGCACATGTTTATGAAGCACCTGCTGTGTACAGTAGTTAGCACTAGACATACAAAGTTTATATAAGATGTCTTTGACGCCATGGAGTTAACAGCATATTACAGGATGAGAGGAAAACACAAATGACTATAACACACTATTGAAAAATACATTATAGAGGCACAAAACAAAGGTGCAAGGAGGTCAGTACTGGAAGGGGACAGACATCCAGAAAGTTTGATGGAGGAGATGGTGTATGTATTGGATAGGAAATCAACAGATGAGTAGCTAAAAGACAGTTTTCCAAATGAATGTGAATAAAAGTATAGAGGCAAGAAAATACCAGGTATGTTTGAAGGCAGAAAACAGTCTATTTTATCTGGACCTTGGAATGTGTTTAGAGGGAGTGGCTTGAGAAAAGTAAAGGGACATGATTGTAGAGGGTCTTGAATGACAGACAAGTGAATGTGAACTTTGCTTGCGGAAAGAGTCCTGGCTCCTGAATCAGGGGTTGTTGTTATTCAGTCATGTCTGACTCTTTGTGACCTCCTGGAGCAGTGCAAGCCAGGCCCTTCTATTCTCCACTATCTCCTGGTCTGTCCAAGTTCATGTTTGTGGTTTCCATGACACTATCTATCCATCTCATCGTCTGCAATCCCCTTTTCCTTTTGCCTTCAGTCTTTCCCAACATTAGGGTTTTTTTCCAATGAATCCTGTCTTCTTATTATGTGGCCAAAGTATTTAAGTTTCAGCTTCAGTATTTTATCTTCCAGTGAATAGTCTGAATTAATTTCTTTAAGTATTGACTGATTTCATCTCTTTGCTGTCCAAGGCACTCTCAAAAGTCTTCTCCAACACCACAATTTGAAAATGTCAGTTCTGTGACACTCAGCTATAACAGCCACACATTGCTATTGGAAAAACCATAACTTTGACTACACAGACATTTATTGGTAAGGTGATGTCTCTATTTTTAAAAATGTTGTCCAGATAGAGCACCGGCCCTGGATTCAGGAGGACCTGAGTTCAAATCCGGCCTCAGACACTTAACGCTTACTAGCTGTGTGACCCTGGGCAAGTCACTTAACCCCAATTGCCCCACAAAAAAAAAAAAAAGTTGTCCAGATTTGCTACAGCTTTCCTTTGAATAGAAATGTCTTTTAATTTCATGTCTACAGTCGCCATTAGCAGTGATCTTTGAGCGCAAGAATATGAAATCTGACACTGCTTCCATTTCTTCTCCCTCTATTTGCCAGAAAGTGATTGGGACCAGTTGCCAAAATCTTAAGGTTATTTTTTTTTTAATATTAAGCTTCATGCCAGCTTTTACACTTTTTTCTTTCATCCTCTTCAAGAGGTTTCTTAATTCCTCTTCACTTTCTGCCATCAGAGTTGTATGGTCTACATAGCTAAGATTGTTGATATTTCTCCTAGCAATCTTTTTTTTGGGGGGGGGGTGGAGAGGCTGGGCAATGAGGGTTAAGTGATTTGCCCAGGGTCACACAGCTAGTAAGTGTCAAGTGTCTGAGGCCATGGGGCAGCTAGGTGGCACAGTGGATAGAGCACCGGCCCTGGATTCAGAAGGACCTGAGTTCAAATCTGGCCTCAGACACTTAACAATTACTACCTGTGTGCCCCTAGGCAAGTCGCTTAACCCCAATTGCCTCACAAAAAAAAAAAAAAGTGTCTGAGGTCAGATTTGAACTCAGGTCCTCCTGAATCCAGGGCCAGTGCTTTATTCACTGAGCTACCTAGCTGTCCCCTATCCCTAGCAATCTTAATTCTGGCTTTTGATTCATCCAGTGTGGTATTTCACATGATGTACTCTGCATATAAGTTAAATAAATAAGGTGACAATATACAGCCTTTTCACACTCCTTTTCTGATCTTAAACCAATCAATTGTTCCACTGTTGGTTCTAAGTGTTTCTTTTTGACCCACGGGAGACAAATAAGATAATCTTGTACTCCTACCTCTTTGAGGACTTGCCACATTTTGTTGTGATCCACACAGCAAAAGCTTTAGCATAGTCAATTAGCAGAAAATATATTTTTTTTCTGGAACACCTCTTCTTTCTCCATAATCCATTAAATATTGGCAATTTGGTCTCCAGTTCCTCTGTCTCTTCAAAAACCAGCCTGCTTCTCTGCTAATTCTCAGTTCATATATTGCTAAAATCCAGGTTGCAGAATCTTAAGCATAACCTTACTGGCATGTGGAAATGAGTACAACTGTTTGGTAATTTGAACATTCCTTGGCATTTCCCTTCTTTAGAATTGGTACATAAACCAATCTTTTCCAATCCAGTGGCCACTGTTATATTTTCCAGATTTGCTGGCAGGTTGAGTGTAGCACTTTAACAGAATCATCTTTTAGGGTTTTAAGTAGTGTAGCTGAAATTCCATCACCTCCACTAGCCTTATTGTTAACAATGCTTCCTAAGGCCCACCTGACTTTATTCTTCAGGATATCTGGCTCTAGATCAGTAACCACATCATCATGGTTATTGGTGATGTTCAGATCTTTCTCATATAGTTCTGAGTTTTGTTTGGTTTTTTGTTTGTTTTTTGGGGGGATTTTTTTGCAGGGCAATGGGGGTTAAGTGACTTGTCCAAAGTCACACAACTAGTGTCAAGTGTCTGAGGCCGGATTTGAACTCAGGTACTCCTGAATCCAGGGCCGGTGCTTTATCCACTTTGCCATGTAGCTGCACCTTTCATATAGTTCTTTTGGGTATTTCCATCTCTTCTTAATCTCTTCTGTTTTTGTTAAATCCCTACCACTTTTGTCTTTTATTATGCCTATTTTTTTTGCATGAAAGTTCACTTGATATCTCTAATTTTCTTGAAGAGATCTCTTGTATTTCCCATTCTATTGTCTTCTTCTATTTCTCTGCATTGCTCATTAAAAAAAAAAAAAAAAGAGGGGCGGCTAGGTGGCGCAGTGGATAAAGCACCGGCCCTGGATTCAGGAGTACCTGAGTTCAAATCTGGCCTCAGACACTTGACACTTACTAGCTGTGTGACCCTGGGCAAGTCACTTAACCCCCATTGTCCCGTTAAAAAAAAAAAATTAAAAATACCTCCTTATCTCTCTTTGTTATTCTCTGGAATTCTGAATTCAATTGGGTATATTTTTCTCTTTCTCTTTTCCCTTTCCCTTTCTTTTTTCCCCCTAGAGCCATTTTGCTTTCACTCTTCTTTTTCTTTGGAATGTTTTATATTACTACCTCCTGTACAATATTTCAAACTTCTGTCCATATTTCTTCAGGCAGTCTACCAGATCTAATACCTTAAATGTATTCATCACTTCCACTTTATATTCATAAAGAATGTTATTTAGGTCATACCTAGATGCTCTGATGGTTTCCCCAACTTTCTTCAACTTAAGTCTGATTTTTGTAATAAGAAGGTCATGATCTGATCCAAGTCTTATTTTAACTGACTGTATAGAGCTTCTTCACCTTTGGCTGCAAAGTATATAATTAATCTGATTTCTATTTTGACCATCTGGTGATGTTCATGTGTACAATCTTCTTTTGGGTTGCTAAAAAAGAGTGTCTGTTAGGACCAGCAGGTTATCTTGCCAAAACTTTATTAGTCTCTGACTTGCTTCATTTTGTACTAACTGGCCTATTATTCCAATTATCTTTTTTTTTTTTTATGAGGCAATTGGGGTTAAGTGACTTGCCCAGGGTCACAAAGCTAGTAAGTGTAAAATGTCTGAGGTCGGATTTGAACTCAGTTCCTCCTGAATCCAGAGCCGGTGCTCTATCCACTGAACCACCTCAATTATCTTTTGATTTCTTACTTTAGCATTCCAATCCCCTATGATGAATGTGACATCTTTTTTTCGTGTTATTTCTAGATGTTGTAGATCTTCATAAAACTGAGCAACTTTGATCTCTTCAGCATCAGTGGTTGGAGAACAAACTTGTATTACTATGATGATGAATGGTTTTCCTTGGATTCCAAAAGATAAGGAACAAAAGATATCATTTGATCATTTTTGAGATTATACCCCAGTACTGCTTTTCTCGCTCTTTTATGGACTATGAAGGTTATTCCATTTCTTCTATGAGATTCTTGCCCACAGTAGTACATGTAGATTATCTGAATTAAATTCACCCATTCCCTAGGATTCAAATCCTGCCTCTGATGTTTATTTACTTCCTGAGTGACTGTAGGCAGGGTGAGTAACCTTGCTAGGTCTGAGTTTCCTAATTTCTAAAATGAAAGTGTTAGCCTTTGTGAACTCTGAGGTCTGAGTCACTAAAGATTTTTGAGCAGAGTGACATAACCAGCTTTGTGCATAAGAAATATTGGTCTAGCAGTAGTATAAAGCATGTGTTGGGAGTAGAGGAGAAAACTGATTCAGAAAGACCTGTTAAGAGACTGGTCCGGCTACTGAGGCCTATAAAAGTTAACATATTCATATGGTAGCAATGGGCACAGAGTGAGAAGGGGAGATGTGAAAGGTGTGTAAGAGGAATTGGAGGGGCATTATACATGACTGGATATGAGAAGTAAGGAAAGGGAATAAATCAATCAAAGGTTTCAGAGATAAGAGGCTAGGACAATGCTGATGCCATAATTTATTGAATTTATTTGCCAAGTGAAAACAATAAGGAGGAACATGTTTAGTGGGAAACATGAGAACATTCAAGTATGTTAAGTTTGGGGTGGTAAGAAATCCAAATAGATATAAATATAATAAATCACAATTTTTTCAATTAATATATTGATTATTATCTTAATCAAATGACTTATGATTATGGTAAATCTCATAACTAAAGGATGGGGAAAATCTCACTCACAGGCCTGGGAAAAGATTTGGGCATCACCTGCATGAAAGTGGTATACAGAAGAACATCAACAGTATCATATCACTGAAGCCAGGGATGGTCATCAATGGTCAATCAACGACAGAGAGATCAATGTGATAAATACTTATTAAGCACTGACTACATGCAATACTTAGTTCTTGCCCACAAGAAATTCATATTCTGCTTGGGTGGGGGTGGCCAGAGCAATTAGGGAGGGATGTAGCACATAAGTATGTAGGTAGCAAGTGATAATTGGTGCCAAAGGAGAGATCCAAAGTAATGGGGAAAATTTTTAAAGTGAGCAAATTCTTTCAATTGGGGATAAGGAAATGTTTCACAGAGGATGTATCATTTTATGTCAGTAGCTTTCTTAACCTTTTTTTGTGCATGATCTTCCTTGGCAATCTAGCAAAGTCCATAGACTCAGAATTTAAAAAAATTATAATAGAAGGAAATGCTAAATTTCAGTTATAGGTCAGGGAAAATAAAGATGCTATCTTCCCCCCAACTAAATTCATGGGACTCCCTGAAATATGTCTGTGAATTCCTTGGTGAGTCTGTTCTCACCTCCTCTCAGGTTAAGAGCCCTTGCTTTATGTGGTGAGCCATGAAGGTAGAGAATGATTGTGAAAGAGGGCTGAAATGGGAGAGAGAACACAGGAAGAGCTGAAATGTCTGATTCATGCCATCTCTTTTGGCATGAACGTAGAGTACATAAAGGAGTGTACCATAAAGTGAAGCTGGAAGGATATGTTGAAACAAGATTGCAGAATGCCTTAAAAGCCAAGTAGGTCAAGGGTTCTTATTTTATCTTAGAGGCAACAGAGAAGCACTGAAAGTTGTTGAGCTGGGGAGTGACATGGTCAAACCTGTGCCTTAGCACAACATTCTGGCAACTTTGCATTTTTTGGAGAGTTATAATTGTTAGGTAATTTCCCCTTATGTGACAATGAAATCAGCCTCTACAAATTCCACTCCAGTTGTTCCCTCTAAGACCAAGGCAAACAAATCCAATATCTCTGATTTATGACAATTCTTTTTTTTTTTTTTTTGGTGAGGCAGTTGGGGTTAAGTAACTTGCCCAGGGTCACACAGCTAGTAATTGTTAAGTGTCTGAGGCCGGATTTGAACTCAGTTCCTCCTGACTCCAAGGCCGGTGCTCTATCCACTGCGCCACCTAGCTGCCCCTTATGACAATTCTTAAAGGTTTAAGACAGTTCTTACAATCTCCCTAGTCTTCACTTCTTAAGGTTTAGCATTTCCAGTTCTTTGAACCAATTCTTACACAGTCTGGTTTTGAATTCCCCCTTCTAATTGAGTCCCTTTCATCTGGATCCATTTCTACTTATCAATATCATTCTGAAGAAGCGTCACCTGTAACTAAACATGATATTCCACATGTGATCTGACTATGCCATAGTGCAATGATAGTATTACACTCCTACTCCAACTGAGTTCAGCAAATACTTTATTAAGTGACTGCTATGGGCATTGCCCTGTGCCAGGTGATGCAGCAAATACAAGGGTTACATAAGTCATGGCCCTGACCTCCCAGAATTTGGAATTTCTTTAAGAGGGGATAAGACAACAGCATGGATAATAATCGAACAAGTATTTATTAAGCCTTTACTAAGTGCCATGCACTATAACATAACTATGCATGATGAATAAACAATATTATATGAGGAGTGATGTGTTACAAAAGACAGTGCTAAATGGGGGAAAGTATTCCTGCTGGAGGGGCATCAAGAAATGCTTTATCATAGGGATGGGGGGGGGGAGGGGGGAGGGATCACCTAATTCATCTCTCTCATTGTGAAAATGAGGGAATTGATTTGGCCAGCTCCATATGGGTATGAAGTAGCAGGGCTGAGATTCAAATCCAGCTTCTCTGACTGAAGACAGGGAACTCTTGCCACTCTACCACATTGAGGTACTTAGTATCTGAGGTAGAGTTTCAGCTAATGGAATATAAAGGGAGTGAGCATCACGAGTAAAAATAAGGAGGTAGGAAAACAAACAAAAACAAACAAAAAAAAAAGGGGGCAGCTAGGTGGCACAGTGGATAAAGCACTGTCCCTGAATTCAGGAGTACCTGAGTTCAAATCCGGCCTCAGACACTTGACACTTACTAGCTGTGTGACCCTAGGCAAGTCACTTAACCCCCATTGCCTGGCCCAAAAAAACAACAAAAAACAAAAAATATGGAGGTAGAAAAGTGGAGATCTTCTTCACAGGGCAAAGAATAGTCCAATTTATCCTGCATAGAAGGTAAACATAAGAAAATGCTAGGAAGGCTGAATAGTTCTTCAGATTGCTAGGCAACTGAACTTCACTCATTGGGTGATAGGGCAGAATATGAAGGATGAGTTGGAGGCAAGAAGAAAGTGGAAAGACCATGGGTAGGTCTACCAGATAAGTGGGAACAAGAGTCATACTAAGGGGCAGCTAGGTGGTGAAGTGGATAGAGCACTGGCCTTGGAGGCTGAGTTCAACTCCAGCCTCAGCCACTTATTAGCTATGTGACCTTGGATAGATAGGATAAAGAATTATTCAATTTAGGTATATACTTTAAAGCTCAAATCTTGCTTCTCACTCTGTTTGAATAGAGTAAATTTCTGAAAACCTATGGTAATTTGGGGAAAATAGCTTTCATTTATGGTCACATGGAAAGTCATTCTGTCCTTTTTTCATGATGAAAGTCTCCCTAAGAGAGCATAACTAGATCTATTGGGAATGGAACAAGCAATTGCATACAGCCTGGTTCCCAAATTGCCCCCAAAATGCTCCCTAGAAAGAGTTTTGTAAAACAAATAATGATGTCTTAGCATCTTCTGGTGGCCTACTATGGGAAATATTGAACGGGAAAAAGAACATGTGGTTCTTAAGCTCCTTAAGGACTAAGTCCTTGAAGACTGGAATAACTATAGGAGGCCTTTATTCATCTGCCCAAATGCTAATGCCTCCCCTACCAATTACCTTGTATTTATCTTTTACTGTATTTTGTGAACCTCCTGGAATAAATAGAATGAGGAAAATCTCATTTTTGCCTTTGTTTCTCCATCACTTAATACATTCTTGGCACATAGTAGGCATTTAATGAATGCTCTTTTGATGGACTGTTTATTAACTTAGTCCCAATAATATTTATTTTTATTAATTTTTCAATGATCAAACATTTATTTTTCCCCCTCCACCTTTCCCCATCCCATTGGCAATAAAAAAAGAGAAAATACTTATAACAAATAAACATACTGAAGTAATACAAATTCCCTTTGGTCATGTTCAAAAATGTATATCTTGGGGCAGCTAGGTGGTGCAGTGGATAGAGCACTGGCCCTGGATTCAGGAGGACCTGAGTTCAAATTTGGCCTCAGACCCTTGACACTTACTAGCTGTGTGACCCTGGGCAAGTCACATAACCCCAATTGCCTCACCAAAAAAAAAAAGGAAAAAAAATTATATCTTATTCTATATATTGTTCCATTACCACTCTGTCATGAGGTGTGTAGCATTATTCATTAGTGGTCCTCTGGAATCATAGCTAATCATTGAGTTGATCAAAGAAGATTCTTAAGTCTTTCAGAATAAGTTCATTTTTCACAATCTTTAGGTTATAGTATAAATTATTCTGGTTCTGCTCATTTCATTCTACATCAGTTCCTACATGGCTCTGCAGGCTTCTCTGCCTAAATAATTTTTTTTTGGCAGGGCAATGAGGGTTAAGTGATTTGCCCATGGTCACACAGTTAGTAAGTGTCAAATTTCTGAGGTTGAATTTGAACTCAGGTCCTCCTGAATCCAGGACCAGCACTCTATCCACTGTGCCACTTAACTGCTCCCCCTAAATAATATTTTAATATTCTGTTCTGAACACTCCACACTTACACAAAAACTTTCAGTTTCTACCCATTGCATTACTTCCACAGTCTAGCTCCAACCTATCTCCCAACCTTGTCCCATGATACTACCATTCATTATGAGAAGTTCCTATTCTAGGCAATGGATAATCACTGAAAAGTTTTTCAGTAGAGCTGTAAAATGTTCAAAACAGAGTATAGTGGAGGAAATGGACAAAACCTGTATTCCAAATATTATTTGGGCCAATTTAATATATCAATCAATCAAAAAGCATTTATGAAACACTTACTATGTGCCAGGCACTATGCTAGGTGCTAGAGAATATAAAAATAAAAGTGAAACTGGCCTCCTGTCTTCTCATTCTGCTCACTCCCATCTTTAAGCCTTTACTTATTACGTTGTTCCTCATTCCTGGAACTTACTTTCTACCATTTATTTCTCTATTGAAATGCCTACCTTCTTTTAAGGTCCACCTTAAGTACTGACTCCTGTATGAATGAAGATATGAAGCTTTTTCTAAACTCCCCCTCCATCCCCACCCAGGTATATTTCTTAGAGCCCTTTACTTGGACTATTCCTTTGTATTTGTCTCATACTTCTTGAATCACAGTCATTTGCTTCATCTTTTCTTTTTAATTGATGACTTTTCCCACAGTTAGATTGTAAAGTGGAGAGTTGATGTAAAATATGTCTTCCATATAGCAAACATTTTATTAATGTTTGATGAATTGAATAGAAAAAAAAAAATTGAGCCCAGGAAGGGCAGTTTGTCCTTGAGCAGTTGTTCCACCCCTTTGACAGATAATTATATTCTAGGGTTACTGTGATTGTTAAAGAGAGGTAGGTTTAGGATCATTATCATTGTTAATCATAAACTTTAATTAACTCCCTAGAAACCAGGTTCCACCCATGTTTATGGACAAAATTGTCTTTGCTGTTACCCATATGACAGGATTATTTTGAGGATAAAGTAAAATCAATGTCAGATCTCATTATCACAAATGTCATTAAAATCAAAATCCACTTATGCCAAATTATATTCAACATAAGAAAACAAATATAGAAAAGTCCTCATAACTCAGTATAAAGGAATTTGATCTACATATATAGGAACTATTGTTAATAGCATACTAGTAGGTTTTATATTCTATGATATTTAGTCTCAAATCAGATATTACATTAAAAAGCCTTAACAGTTTGTTTATTTCATTTTCAACATAAGAAACTTTAGCACAAAAATGGGGGTATTTATAGAACCTCACATTTAGGTTTATAAACATAAGTAAAATTTTATCAAGTTCTCAAGTTCAAGAAGTTAAGTTTTGATTTATTAGTCTCTAGTGAAGACAACACCCATCAGTGATGCAATAATAACATTCAAAATTAAATTGAGAACAGATGTCAACATGGGCACCATCTACTAATGTGCTGATTATTAATGGCTGAAAAATTGTAGCCCAATACCTAAAAAACAGAAGCAATAAACAGGTCTTCATAGTCAGAAATAAAGAAGAAAATGGAGCCAATTCTCCACTTTTTTGCCTGCCAGGACACTTTGCTGCTCACCTGGCCCAACATGAATGAAGAGTGTGGCTCACCCATAGTACTCCTCCAAGCACTTGACTCCTTCCAGATTCTGGGAGAGCACAGAGATGAGACTCTTTTCCCTAATGTCATAGGATTATAGATTTAGAGCTGAAAGGGGCTTTTTGGGCCACATAGTCCAATTCCCTCATTTAATAGATAAGGAACCTGAGGCCCAGGGGACCTCAGCAAAATATTTTTCCCAAGGTCACTTGGGTAGTAAGTGAAAGACCTGGGATTCAAACCCACATCCTCTGAAATAAACCCAGTACTCTGTACTATACCTCTCCATATTATAATCAAGGAACACATAGTCTTGAGCAATCAGGGGAGAATTAGGTTTATTTAAGTTGCAGAAATGACTCGGAAACAGGGCTTTAAGCCAAATTCAAGTCTTCTGATTTCTCACTGATTAGCTAGCTACTAGATATGAAAAACGATTGCCTTTCTATTACATTGGGCCTACCATGACAAAACAAGCATAATTCTGACCCTAAGATTTTATGATTCAATGATAGCAGATTCAGTGTGGCTCATACTATAGATTTTGGTATACAGTATTCAAATTGCTTTGAATTATTTAAAAAATATTTTCTTCAATTCTTTAAGCTTTTGTGATTTCATCAGTGTTGGTGGTCCCTCTTCTATGTCTCAAGTAGACAGTCTTCATGTGTTACTATGACTGGAAAATTAAGCAACTTCTTGTCAACTCAGGGATGACCGTATCTGAATTAAGACAAATGGGGGGAAGCTAGGTGGCGCAGTGGATAGAGCACCAGCCCTGGAGTCAGGAGGACCTGAGTTCAAATCCAGCCTCAGACACTTGACACTAACTGTGTGACCCTGGGCAAGTCACTTAACCTCAATTGCTTCACTCACACTCACACACACAAACACACACACACACAAAAGGACAAGTAGGTCCTTGGACAACCAAGTATTATCAGACCTATACTCAAAGCCTTTTCAACTTGAGAGGATCCACCAAGGTTTACTCTTCCGTGGCACAGTCTTATAACTTATTTCATGATAAGGCATCAGAGAAGGGCTTTAGATGAGGCACTGTATAATCATTTTAAAATTATGTCTTCAAATACAAATGTTTACTGAGCACCTAGTAGTATATTTGTGCTAGGTACTTTGCAACAAAGTTGTATAAGGCATGGTCCTTGACTCTCTCCCCGCCCTCCCCCGCCCCAAGAACTTTGCATTCTAAATAAAGACTTAACAAAATGTAATTTTTTTTCTGGTTTAAGATATAGAACAAATGTTTGTTCTTCCATAAATATTAATAATGATAAGATTTGGGTCTCATACCCTTTCCTGCTCCCCCCCCCAAAAAAAATGTTAGCTTAATTTAGGCAATTCAAGTGTATGCCAGATTTTCTATCTGGTTCTGATAACTGAGATAATATGTATCACAGGATTTTGCAAAGTATAAAGAACTCTACAAAAGTAAAGTATTATCTAACTGAGATAAGATAATTAAAGATAAAACAGAACTGGGCTCCTCTAAAGGAAACAGGAGAAGATGCTTCCAAGTACCAAAATTAACCAGATTTGGGGGGGGGGGTGTCAATAAATTTGGCTCTAATTTTCTGAAACATCCCATGATCACTGGATTTCCCCTGTTTTGTTTTCTTTGCTTTTTCTTTTCTTTTCTTTTCTTTTCTTTTCTTTTCTTTTCTTTTCTTTTCTTTTCTTTTCTTTTCTTTTCTTTTCTTTTCTCTTCTTTTCTTTTCTTTTCTTTTCTTTCTGTCTTTGTGTGTGTGTGTGTGTGTGTGTGAATAACATAAATCATGCACATTGATCTTCAAAAACAAAGTTCCTGGAACTAAACTCATGCAAAAAATTATCCGATGGGTATTTGTATAATATCCTTATCTAGCATAAAGTTAAAATAACACAAATTTATATATTTAGATTTCTCAGACCTGACCAACATCCAGACAGGCAAAAATTCAGATGGCCTAGAGAAATGGATAGGGATCCTACTACTACAAGTTTATTCTTCCCTACTTAAAGAAGAGAAAGTATGGTTGGAAAGCTTGCATTGCAAAATGGTCTGAATAAACTGTAGCTCTGGCTAATCAGGGATGAGGTCAACAAGACAATCCTAAAAAAACAAACAAAAAAACCAAGACAGCCCTTCAAGTGGTTGTTGTTGTTGTTGCTATTATTATTAATATTATTGAAAAGAATGCATTTCCTCAAGCATTATTTATCTTTGCACTGTCACAGAAAATTACAAAAGTATAAAGCTGAAAGGGATAGACATGATTGTGGTTTTTGTTCTTTAATCATGTCCAAATCTTTGTGACCCCATTTGGGGTTTTCTTGCCAAAGATACTGGAGTGGTTTGCAATTTTCTTCTCCAGCTCATTTTACAGATGAGGAAACTGAGGCAAACAGGATTAAGTGACTTGCTCTGGGTCACACAGCTAGTAAGTGTCTGAGGCTGGATTTGAACTCATACCTTCCTGACTCCAGGGACAGTGCTCTAACTACTGCCCATGGAGATGATCATGTATATCAATTTAAATTCTGTGCCTATAAGCAAAACTTTCCAAAAGGAGTTTCCTTTGCAAGCAGTACTTATCCCTTCACCTTCAGGAAAAACAAACAAACCCCTTACTGTACATTGGGGTTGAGAGGGAAGAAAAGGAAGGAATCTTGTCATTAACTCTTCCTCCTCTACCACTCCCCCCACCACCACAAAAAATACCAAACACTTCAAGAACTCTACAGGTAGCATCTATGCCAATGAATCCTACCCAAAGTACAAGACCGTGTGGTATAGGAAAGCAAGTCTTTAAGTTTCTTTCATTTTACTCAGTTAACTTTTAATTTCCTTAACTTCCTCCTAAATATTTATATAAATATGGTAATAATTGCAACCAAAAAATTATCTTAAGATTGCAAGCTGAATTGTTGATGGGGAGGACCCAAACCGATGTTATCATCAATACATTGGAGCATAAAATTATGGAAGTATCACCATTTTGTAGTATTATAATTACATATATCTATTTTTTTTAACCAATATTGTCTAGACCTGAGAATAACTAAATGGACATGAGACCTGATTACAATTAGGTTAAATTTTCTCTACTTACAAAGCATGGACTTAGGGCTTAGAATCCTAATTTTATTCCCTGCTCAATTAATTTGAATAAATAATTTTACTTTTCTGAGCCTCCTGGGCTTGTAGATAAAATTGGAAACCCAACGGCATTTAAAAAGACTTTGAAATTGAGAGGAAAGGATTAAAACATCAAAAGACAAGCCACTGGGGCAGCTAGATGGCGCAGTGGATAGAGCACCGGCCCTGGATTCAGGAGTACCTGAGTTCAAATCCGGCCTCAGACACTTAATACTTAATAGCTGTGTGACCCTGGGCAAGTCACTTAACCCCAATTGCCTCACTAAAAAAAAAAAAAAAAGAAAAAAAAAAGACATGCCACTACATAGTCATCCTTTGGATTAACTACGCATTATGGTTCTAACAGTTTCTAGAAGGACAGGATGATCTCTTCAGTATTTCACATTTAAAGTATGTCACACTGGAGGAAGAACTAACTTTGCAGGTAGAGGACCCAGGTTCACATCTTGCCTTTGTTACTTTTGTGTGTCCTTACAAGTCATTTAACTTCTTTGAGCCTCAGTTTCTTCATCTGAAAAGTGAGGAGGTTGAACTAGATAGCCTCTAACCTCCCTTCTAGTTATTAATCTGTGGTTTATTGCCAGATACTCCTTTAATTTAATGCTTTGGCAATCCAGCTGGTTAGGATGAAATTTTATGTAAGTAAGCATGATAATTTGGTTAATCTCTATTTTGAAATAATATGAAATCATCCCCAGTTAACAAGCCTTCTGATCCCAAAGTACACAGAGGATACTGAAGATAAATAATCTAAGAAATAGATTAGAAAATAAGGCATGGGGGCAGCTAGGTGGCGCAGTGGATAGAGCACCGGCCCTGGAGTCAGGAGTACCTGAGTTCAGATCCGGCCTCAGACATGTGATACTTACTAGCTGTGTGACCCTGGGCAAGTCACTTAACCCCAATTGCCTCACAAAAAAAAAAAAAGAAAAAAGAAAAAAAGAAAAGAAAAGAAGGCACGAATCTTTCTTTGCTCAAGAGAAAAAAGGACTGGATAGCTGCTCTAGCCCCAGATTACTGCCAAAGTCTGGTTGGAGGCACTTTGTTTTCCTATCCATACTCCTCAGGGATAAGTTACCACCATTTACTTTCATATCTCCCCTTCAGACATTTACCACAACCATATTTTTTAAAGAAAATCAAGAAAAAATGTTTTCTTCCTAAAAATTCCCCCCTTCCTCTTCTTTCTCCATTTAGTCGGAAGTAAATGCCACAATGGCCCACAGAGATACATAGGATGTTTTAAGAACACAAATCATTTTCATAGCTTAGAGGCAGAACACTAACAAGTGCAGCAAAGGATTAAAAATCAAGGAGTAATGGGCAGCTAGATGGTGCAGGGGATAGAGCTCTGGCCCTGGAGTCAGGAGGACCTGAGTTCAAATTGGACCTCAGACACTTAACACTTACTGGCTGTGTGACCCTGGGCAAGTCACTTAACCCCAATTGCCTCACCACCCCCCCCCAAAAAAATCAAGGAGTAGCTAGCTGACAGTAAACCACCGAATGGGCTGGACAAGGAGCAAAGCACCTACTCTAGCTGAGTAATGAACTTGAAGTGAGATAGTTATATCTCTTTTCTCCCCTTGATCAAATATGTGCCAACCCAAACTTAAAACTTAGAAAGAAAGGTAATCCAAAACATAACTGCTATGCCTAAATCACACTGAAAATAATTTTGCATTATCCCACCATCAAAAATGTTAGTGCACATATATTAACACCTTTAGGTACAGAAACATTTTACACTAATCTGAGGAAGATGACAGACCAGGGTCTGATTGCTGGCATAATCCGCACAGACTTTAGAATAAACATATCTGGGGGAAAGAAGAAAATTATTTGAGAAAATAAGATGCTCCCTGAAGACTAATTCCTGCCAGATACCAAGCTTGGGTAACTTTCTATCCCTGCATTGCTCCATAATCTAATTTTTTTTTTCAATAGCACAGTTTCTTTGCTATATATATTTAATTTCCACCTGGGCACTAGGTGGCACAGTGGATAGCACACTGGCCCTGAAGCTGAAAGGACCTGGGTTCTAATCTCACTTCAGACACTTAATAGTTATTTGACCCTGTGCAAGTCACTTAACCCCAATTGCCTTAACACCTGGGGCCATCTTCAGTTGTTGTGATATATAGCTTGCCAGATAGCTCTGGAGAAGAGTGTGAAGTTGGTGATGTTGCATAGCCCTTCGTCACTTAAATCCAATTCATTGCAAGTCATGACATCACCCCATGTCATGATCCTCTTCAGGACAAACAACAACAATTTCCAATCATATCTTTTCTCTTATTCATTGAAAAAAACATTCAGGGGCAACTAGATGGCGCAGTGGATAAAGCACCGGCCCTGGATTCAGGAGTACCTGAGTTCAAATCCGACCTTAGACACTTGACACTTACTAGCTGTGTGACCTTGGGCAAGTCACTTAACCCCCATTGCCCCACAAAATTTAAAAAAAAAAAAGAAAAGAAAAAAACATTCAACTTTTTATTTTTGAAAGTGACAAAGTAAAATTTAGACTCCTGTTTCCAGAGCTAAGGCCCAGCAAGCAAGCTGTGTCCTGAACTTGGCAAGACAACAATCCTTTGCAATCACCCTCTGGATGATCTCACCCTCTGGGCTAGTCACAGAATTCACCAGGTGTGTTCTCTGGTCAAAGACAAACACTAGACAAAGTTGGAATGTCCTGAAGAGAATCAAACTTGTCACATGCTTGCTGCTCCCTCACTGTTAGGGCTACAACTCACTAAGCAGTCCCTAGTATAAGTATTAAGATCTCCCCACACTACCTCAGGTCCTCCCCACTGGGGGGGGGGACTCTCGAACATGTGTCTATAGCCTCGCCTTGCTTGCAAGCCTTTTTCCTCACTTAGAAAATAAACTTTGTCTCTAATTCCTGACACTTGTCTCTGGGCTATTTTGTGCAGCTCTAGCCATACATAGGTTAGAGACCAGTTCTGGAGAAAGTCTGGTTGACAAAAGTAAAGAATGTCCCATCTTTAAAAGTTATGCCATTCTTTGAAAGACTTAAGAATTCTGATCAATACAATGATCAACCTTGATTCCAAAATGAACCATGTTACCCAAAATGAAGCAAGCTACCCATCTCCTGCCAGAAAAATGAAGGCCTCAGGACACAGAATGACCCACATTTATTAATTGAAAGAAATGGTTAAATGTTAAAAATGATTATCTTGTGTTTCCACAGTCTTAGCCAAATATTTTTTAAACAAATGAATTCTTTCTTCCTTTTTTTATATATGGGGGTGTGGAATGAGACCGGTCAATGACAGTCCAGTCATTAGAGCACAATATACATCTTCTATTTACATTAAGTAAAATGGAAATCATTCATATTAATCCTATCAAATTAGGAATACTGTTGTAGTTACAGTAAATTTTAGGTTGTTTGTTTGTTTTGGTTTTTTTGTGAGGCAATGGGGGTTAAGTGACTTGCCCAGGGTCACACAGCTAGTAAATGTCAAGTGTCTGAGGCCGAATTTGAACTCAGGTCCTTCTGACTCCACTGTGCCACCTAGCTGCCCCAGTAAATTTTAGTTGTAAAGAGGTAGCTTAGCCTTGATGTAAGGAAACATTTTCTAACAATTAGTGCTAACCAAAAGCAGAATGAGATACCTTGGGAGGTAGTGGGTTTCCCCCTACTGGAGGTCTACTAGCAAAGGCTGGATGAACCTTTGTTCAGTCTGTTGGGGGAGGAATTCTTTCTCCAGCATGGGTTGGCCTGGATGGCACTGGTGCCTCTTCCAACTCTACAATGTTGTGATTCTAGAATTCAGAACTTGGTCCTACTCTTGGATCAGTCACGCTTGTTCTAAAGACTCTGAGCAAGTTGATTACCATCTCCAAACCTCTATTTTCTCATGATCTCTGGGATTTCCTCCAGGTCTAACACTGATAATGATGAACATGAGAGAATAGCACAATGGCTTCATCTAAAAGTTTCTTCACAAGATGGTATAGTGTAGGGGTTCTTAACTGTGGTTCTTGAACTTGTTTTTAAAATATTTTGATAACTATATTTAAATATAATTTGTTTCCTTTGTAATCCTATATATTTTATTTCATACATTTATAAATATTATTCTGGCTGGGTGTGGTAGGCCATGCCTGTAATCCCTGCTACTTGGGGAGGCTGAAGCTGATGGATTGCTTGAGTTGCACTAGGGTTAAAGTTTCTGTAGTGTACTAAGTACAATTCCAATATGTTGATACCTCCTATACCCTAGGGGTGGAAGGCCTCCAGGCTGTCTAAGGGATGGTTAGGGGAACTGAGCCAGGTTGGAAAAACAACAGGTCAAAGCTTCCTTGATGATCAGCAGTAGGATTGGTCCCATGAGAAGATGCTGTATCTCTAGTCTGGATAAATAAGGGGACCATGACACACACACAAAAGGTTAAAAACTCTTGTTGTTATGGGGAAGTCCTGGACTTAAGGTTAAGAGGACCTGGATTTGAGTTTGGGCCAATTACCTGATCTAGGCCTCATGTTGCCCATCTGTAAAATGAGAGAATTAGACAAAATGGCCTTTAGTCTAGTCTCTCTTTAAATTCTAATCAGGGATCCTATTTATATTTTCCCTAAGTGTCCAGCAGATGATAGAATTTTATCACATCTTTTTCACATACACGAGAAAGAACATCAGGCATTTTCATTTTGGTCAATCAACGTCTACAAGAATGTGCCACATTGTATGGAGGTGACCTATGGTTTTCTAAGGCTCTGTTGGCAGAGTATAAGCTCTGAAAGGTCCTTCAACAAGTTGGACAGACTCAGTGTATATACTAATGATGGTCTGTATATTTGTCATCCAAGCACCAGTGACAGCAGCTCATCGCCAGATTGGGTGCACAAGGAACTCTTTTGATTGTTTTTTTTTAGACAGAGGGACTTTCACGGGACAACTATCATGTCATTGAGGAGTCTTCCCTCTGCAACAGTGGAGGGAGCACCCACACTGATAGGTGTACTTAAAGTACTGACATATTAGAGAGTAAAATCACTAAAGTTGACATTTTCTTAAGGAACTCATTCACATTGCATGGCACATAAGGATTCCATGGAATGCAGTTTAGAAAATGCTGGCTTGGGCAGCTAGGTGGTGCAGTGGATAAAGCACTGGCCCTGAATTCAGGAGGACCTGAGTTCAAATTTGACTTCAGATGCTTGACACTTACTAGCTGTGTGACCTGGGGCAAGTCACTTAACCCTCATTGCCCACCAAGAAAAGAAAAAGCAAAAAGAAAATGCTGGCTTAATGTAATATTCCTTCCAGAACTGTTTGCATTTTAAAGGAGGAAGCATTGATTAGCACAAAGGAAAGGATTTCTAATAGTGCATTTCTGTGTTATTTATCATTCTATTCTATGTAGAAACTCCATACTCATAGGATTTAGTTAGAAATGAGCCTTAGAAATCATCTGGTCCATATCCCCTCCCATTTGACAGATGAGGAAACTGAGTCATCAAAGAAATGAAATAACTCGTCCAACGTCAGAGTTAAGTGGTAGCTCTGAAACTCCAACTCAAATCCCCTGAATCCAATCCAGTGTTCTTTGTACTATATCACTGATTGTTTGTAGGGTTAGTCTTTTCTGCAGAAAAAGCATAGAATTAATCCTGGGAATAGAGTTAGCAATGGTGAGGTGGTACATTGGGTCAGCTAACTATAAAACTAACCTTTACTTCCAAGCCTTGCTTATAGAGTTGCTTCCTTTCCAAATAAAGGTGGTAGGTATGCCCTGACCTGACCCTACATTACTCTTAGTATAAGTCTGGATTTCCTTAGGGAATAGTTGAATAGCTACCTATTAAATTGTGGACAGACTAGCAGAATGTTAAAAAGGGGGAGGAATGTTGGAGATTATTCTGTCTATCTCACTTTACAGATGAAGAAATTAAGCCCAAACACATGAAGGTCCCTACCTGTCTGAGATCACTGTTACTTAGTAGTGGAACTGAGGCTAGAACACACGTGTCCAGTGCCTTCTATATTTTATATTGGGTAGGAGATGGAGGCTAAGTAGAACTGGACTAGTGCCCTAGGAAATTCTGGCTAGTGGCTGGCTAATGTGTTGGTCTGATTTCTGGAGGAAATATAATCTTGTCTTGGTCAAAACCCAAAGAAATTCAGATAACGTTAACAGTGGCTCCACAGGTTTTAGGTTTATTTTAGGGTGCTTATTACATGGCCCTAGTCTTACAAGCCCAAATTAAACCCCAGGCATGCCCTAGAATAGAAAAAAAAAACCCAGGCTGGTTTTACCCCCCTAGTGACCTTGCTTGGGATGTGTCACACTAGGCACTGAAAAAAGACAGAAGCTTGTGTTGCACCTCTAGGAGCATCACGTGATCTCTTTCCTATTCATTTGGAACAAAACTGGCTTCTGGGAATAGAAGACTGAAAGGCCACTCACCTGAGAGATTTTTCTTCCAACATGTCTTAGAGTTAAAAGTAGGGTAAGGATAGGGAAGAGGTTCCTGTGCCTGTGATTTCATGGATAGAGGGAACATCTCAGGTGAGGAAACTCCCTCCATCAATGCAGAGCATCCCCTTCTCTGAAAGTTACAGTTTTAGAGAGTTGGTGAGCCCTGAGTGGCTGAAGCCCCAAGCAGATTAAAATGTAATTGTAAATGATTAACAAAATAAATAAAAATACATTAGAATATAGTGTTAATTTGTGGTTTTCTAAATTAATATGTAGTCAATAGGGATCTATTTCTATTTGAGTTTGACACCACTAACCTAGACAGAGCACTGAAAGTTGTTTAGCCAATGTCACACAGCCCATAGATGTCAGAGATGGGGCTGAATCCAAGTCTTTCTGGTTATATGTATATATATATATATATATATATATATATATATATATATATATATATATATATATATATATATGGCTAACTCTGAAGATGAGGTGTTACTCGAAAGTTATTATAGTATTTCACTTTAATAGTGACAAGACAAAAGTCCCTAGAATCATTTCCCAAACACTAGAGGAAAATAGCAGGGTTATGAGATCTTTGGAAAGATGCTTTTTCCCTCCTCAGAAAGTTGCAGTGTTTCTCTAATAGGGTTCTGAGACACCTGTGTTCCTGTCAAGGTAAATGTGGAACTAATTACAAGGGGGTGTGTGGAAGAGGCCTGAGACGCAATCAGACATGTAGCATTAGCATGATATCCTCCTCAATAGTGTTCTTTTCTCTACAACACTGAAATCTTGTGTATTTAATGAAATCTTGTGTATTTAATACTAAGGGGTGATAGGAAGCATAAAGATTTAGAGGATAAAAAGTCTAAGGCCTGCTAGTGCCATAAGTCAGGAGAGTCTCCAGATATAACTTGCTATTTGTTTAGCAGAGCAAGGTTATCCCAGTTTTATACTGTTACTGAATAACTTGTAAAATTTGTGTGAGCACACTGTTGAAGGGCACAAAGAAGTTAAACCACATACCATCACTATAATATTTCTAAGTTTTTAAATTTTGGCAAATAAATCCCAAGTATTATGATAGTAAAGCTGAAGTAAACTCACTAAAACAAAACATCAAGCCAAAGGAAGAAGTTTTTCAAAAATGGAAACATTTCAGCAACTTATCAAGGATATGAGAAGAATAAACTCAGATATTTGTTAATGAAATCTCAGAATACAAAAATTAGTAAGAAGGGGAATCCCCTGAAATTCAGAGAAGACAGTTTGAAAGACAAAAAAATATATTTCTCTGCTATGGTGGCTAGTAAATGTGTAAAATTCATTCATTGTCCTTGAAAGTTATGCAAACTGAAAATGTTTGTTGTTATTGTTGCTATTTAGTTGTGTCTGACACTTTGTGACCATTTGGGGTTTTCTTGGCAAAGATACTAGAGTGGTTTGCCATTTCCTTCTCCAACTCATTTGACAGAGGAGGAAATGGAGGCAAACAAGGTTAAGTGACTTGCCCAGCATCACATAGCCAGTATTCGTCTGAGGCCAGATTTGAACTCAGAAAGATGAATCTTCCTTCACTCCAGGCCCTATACTCCCTCTATCTACCATGCCACCTAGAGGATTAAAAAGGGTTTAAATGGTGCTATCTAAAGATATATAGGACCTTAGAATCCAACCCTCTCATGTCACATACGAGGAAACTAAGGCCTGTAGCAGGTAAATGACATGCCCATGGACACACAGATTGTAGAACTCAATTGCAGGTCATATCCTTGAACTCCCAAACTGCATCATGCTGCCTTTCTAAATATTGAAGCTGATAAGGTTTAATAACCAAATATGGGCTATTAAATTGGAAGTTAAGGCTATGCAGGACACATGCTAAATTTCTGAAGACAACATCATGGAGAATAAAATATTCCTTGATGTACCTATCAAAATAATGGGTTGAACAAAGCCCTGGCTGGTGACTGATCTAGGAAAGCATTCTTCATGATCTTATGCTATGTACAATGTTCTGAACTATAATTCAAATATCAGGCTATATTCTCATAATGTTGCATTTCTTCATTGACCTTTCCTCATTACTGAACTTCCCTCTTCATTTACCTTTCTAAATTGTCCAGTTCAGGGACTACTGGTAAATATAATGTTTATCACATTGTCAATGTGGCATTTTCTCCTATTACTATCACTTTCTACAGGTATTGTGGAAACAATTCAGTTGATTTCTCTTCTTCAAGCAACTGAAAACTTTCCACACATCAGGCAGCCAAAGATCAAAAAGCAACGGAATAGTCAACTGAATGTTTCTGTGATTATCACAGCCCAACCAGGCCCTGAAGAAGAGTTGAAAAAATATACCTCCTTCCTTCAGTGTAGAAGTGGAGGACTGTAGGCATAAAACATCACACTTTGTTTGACCTGGTTGATGCATTGGTTGGTTTTCCCAAATATTTATTTTGTTCCTTTTTGTTATTTAATCTTTGTAACAAAGGATGGCTCTCTGCACAGGGGGAGAGGCAAGGGTATATTTAGAAATGAAGGTGAGATTAAAAACAAAAGGTATCATTTTTTTAAAAGGGCCAGGTAATATCTATCTAATTTTTGTTTCATTACCTTCCTTGACTTATTGTTATATTGCACAAGAAAGATTTTTAATAATTCTCTAACTGCTGCCTCCTGTGTGAAAAGTAAAATTTCTAGCCAATAATGACATTTAAACTTTTGCCAAATCTTCACTAAATTTGGATAATTCAACTAACATCAGAGGGACTCTTGAGAAGTAGTTCTCTAAGTTCCTGGGTCAGTTTTATGACATTTCCTTCACTCATTTCACTAAAATCAAATTGCATTTCTAATTTCTTTATGTAGGGAAAGCAAGTTCTAAAAGGAATCCCAGAAAAACAAAATTTATAGTCTCATAGAGATTTTAGAGATGATCTCTTCTTACCTCCTTATTTTACAAATGGGAAAACTGATGCTCAGAGAAATTAACTCATTTTGCCAAAGTCAACATGGCCCATTAGGAGCAAAACTGAAATCAGGATCCAGATTTCCAGCTCTTAGGTTGGTACTCTTTCCACCACTGTTTTTTTCTGTACATTTTTCAGTATCTTTTTTTTTTTCATTTTTCAGTATCTTAATGAGTTTTAGGAAAAATTCCAGAAGAGTTGAGTTATAGTACAGGCATACTTCGATTTAAGTAAGCCCAATATAAGAATATTAAGATTTATAAAAACATAATCTATAAAATAATTAAATAAAATATTCCTTTAGAGGGCTCTCATAATGCATATAAAGGTAATTACATCTATATGCATTCCTGAACATACTTATTACATAAAATGAGGTATACTAGTCTAATAAAGACATTATTACTTATAAACATGTCATGGCTCAGGATGGCTTGTCCAAAGCTATCATAGAGTAAAACATTCATTTGTTCAAATTTTATTTTAAAGTATTACTTTTGATAATAAAACATTTGAGAAAATCATTGTTAAAATGAATAATTCTGGGGCGGCTAGGTGGCGCAGTGGATAAAGCACTGGCCCTGGATTCAGGAGTTCCTGAGTTCAAATCCGGCCTCAGACACTTGACACTTACTAGCTGTGTGACCTTGGGCAAGTCACTTAAGCCCCATTGCCCTGCCAAAAAACAAAAAACAAACAAAAAAATATGAATAATTCTTCCTTATTTCATGTATTAGAATTGTGGGGGGTCTAGACCCATGATTTCATTGATAAAATGAACTTGGAGAGTAAGAAACATCTCCCTACTAGTAAAGATCAGCTACCATTCTGCAGTTTATAGTCTTATAGAATTGTCAGGAGGCACAAAGATACTTGACTTGCTCAAGATCCTAGTCAGGAATTGTCACAAACTGCAGATGAATCCAAGTCTTCCAGAGCCACACTGTTTCTCCTCGTGTTTCCTTGCTTTGTGTTCACCCTGAATATCAATATCAAGTGAATTTTTGATCCTCTCAGCAGGAAGTTTTTGTTATACCTGAGGACATCTATCTGCCTTACAATTTGACAGTTTGTTCAGTTGTTTCATTCCTATCCGACACTTCAGGACCCCTCGTGGAGTTTTCTTGGCAAAGATTCTGGAGTAGTTTGCCATTTCCTTCTCCAGATCACTCTACAGATGAGGAAACTGAGGCAAATAGGGTTAAGTGACTTGTCCAAGATCACACAACTATTAAGCATCTGAGGCCAGATCTGAACTCTGCAGGATGAGTCTTTCTGACTCCAGGTCTAGCCACCTAGCTTCCTATAATGGGAGCCACAACATGAAAATAACTATGTACCTAGAAGATAAATATAAAGTTGATGGGAGATAATGCTAGAGGGAAGGAAGGAACAGAAGGAGAAACTGGGAAAAGCCTCTGGAAGACAGTGGGTTTTGAGCTGAGTCTTGAAGAAAGTCAAGGAAGCCTAAAGGCTGAAAAGTGAGAAGGGAGGGCACACTTGGCACAGAGTCAGAAAGGAAAAGAATCAGGCAGAGGAGTAAGGAGCAATTCTGGTAGCCGGGGCAAGCAACACAAAGTACAAATGAAGCAACCTGCCATTTCTTGAGAAATTTAATTGGGGCAATAGGGAGCTCTGGGGAGGAACCTCAAACTTCAAGACATGAGGCACCTTTGGGGGAACTTGGGACATCATGAGGCTACTGCTGGGAAGGCCATTTCTGAGGTTCGGTACATACCCAGGCCAAGGAGAAGATCAGTGGAGTGGGGCTAGAGACAGAAAAGGGAGAGAGAGCAAGCCATTTCATAGCTTCCTATTTGTAACTATCCTGGCTAATTATGTCATGTGAATGGCTAAAGAAGTGCACGTATCATTAGCATACTTTCAGTTTTAGTAGGGGGGGAATGCCTGGGGCGGGGCTCATTCACTAGAATGGAGGTGACAAGGGGTCCCAAAATGTAGAAGGAACCACAGAGGTAAAAATTGAGCTTAGCACTTACTGAGCAAAAATAATTAGTCCAAAGCAAGTTGGTGGAAAGTCCAATTCCTCCCAGGCAGCACCGCCCCACCACCCCACCCAGGTTATGCTCTTCCTTGCCTTGCCCCCCCCCCTTATTCCTTCTATCAACAGCAGCCTCATGATATTTTTAGGTTTTCCCGCTATCCTTCATCCCCTGTTCCTTGTAACTCAAGACCTGAGGTCTCTCCACCCCACTCACAACAGATTTAAATGTACCTTTCCTCTTGTTTGTCCAGATACAGTTTTTTAGTGTTAGCCTGGGTGCCAGCATGGGTAGTTATGGCTAATCCAATCACCTCACCTTAGTTATGGCTCTGTGTATGAGAAAAAAATATTTTCATCATATGATTCCTGAGGTCACTTTAATAAACATTCTCTATTTTAGCTGGCTACCATGTCTGTCTAATACATGAGTTCACCAGTTTTAATTCCAGTGAAGCTCTGCCTGCTCCTTCCTTTTGTGGCATCTTGGTGCAGTGACAAAAACACTCAGATTGAATTCCAAAGATGGGTTTGAATCTCAGCTTTGCCACTTGCTACTTAGTTACTCCATCTCTTTGGGCATCTATTACTTGGTCTTCAAGATGAGAGGTTTGGAAGAGATTTCCAAGTTTTCTTCTGGCTCTAAATCCTATGAAACAAACAGGGAATACCCACTTCCTACTATGAGACCATGTGGATAACCCATAGCAAATAGCACCTTACTGAATATTTCAATGCCAACCAATTTATCCATACAGTCCTAATCTTACTTTCCTGGTCAGTGCATTCATCTAACTAGCCATTATAGAAAATGCCCTATTATGCAATCTTCATAAATATTTAATTTATTTTCATTTTAAAGATATTTTAACAACAATTGTCTAATGGTAGCACATTAGGAATGGAGCCATTAAGAAAACTATCCTTGGGGGGGTGATTTTTTTCTGTTTCTTATCTTTACAGATTATATTTATTTCTACATTTTCCCTCAGAAAATTCGAGCAAATTGTTCAATGTGGTACCATATCAAACTCTCAAAACCAAAATGCCTATTACCTGGATCTTGCAAAGATACTCCCATGACTGCCAGAAGATGGGGCCTTAGGTTCTTCTCACTCTTTTTTTCAAGAAAAATTAATAAATCTGTAATTTCTCTCCAGAAAGCCTAATTGACTTGCTTCACTGAAGCTGAACATTTAACATATTGAAAATTCTTAGCCTTAAAATGTCTTTAAAATGAGGCTGTTTCAAAAAAAATAGAAAATTAAATAGAAAGTTCTTTGTAACTGTAAATAAATCGGCATTTTAAATCTATTGTCGCTTTGTTGTTCTGGTTGTTTTTGTTTCTAAATCAAGTAACACACACACTACCTCCCCCTATCCCATCCTCTATTCAATTACTCCCTTTTCAAAATCCAACCTATGATTTGAGAAAAAAAAATTCCCAATACAATAATTCATCTGTATTCTCTCATAGGGAAAATAAGAAACCTCTCAAATGACAATAATATGCCCAAGAATTTTTTTTTCATGAGAAATGTTCATCATTTCCTTGATCTTCCTATCAGATCAGATTTTTCAATCACATGATGAGAATATTCCTATGATTTTGTTGTTGTTGTTTCTGGAAAATTTCAAGACTATTGTACCTCTAGTATTTTTCCTTTTATATTAGTTTAATCCAGTTTGTTGTAGATATGTTCTTTTTTTTTTTTTTTTTTGGTGAGGCAACTGGGATTAAGGGACTTGCCTAGGGTCACATAGCTAGTAAGTGTTAAGTGTCTGAGGCCACATTTGAACTCAGGTCCTCCTAACTCCAGGGCCAGTGCTCTATCCACTGCGCCACCTAGCTGCCCCTGTAGATATGTTCTAAAGTTTATTTTATATATTTTATCCTAGGTAATTTTAATTTCTCTGATAATGCTTCTTTCAGTTCTTTGTTAACTTTTCTTGGATAGACATTCTGTAGCCTGGAAAATTCACTAGTCTTCTATCATGCTAAGTCCTGCCCCTTCTCCCCCTACTACCTGATTTAACATTATTTTCAATTAATAAAAGTATCTCTCCTATGAAAAAATTTTTCCTGGGATTTACTAACTTCATTCTAACGAACTCTTAAACCAAAGTTCAACTCGATTTAATGGCAGTCACCTCTCAGATGTTAGAGATTAATTATTTGGATCATGGATTATCCATGCAGTAGGATGTTATTTCTCTCTCTCTCTTTGGATCACAGATTTAGAGTTTGAAGGGACTTTGGAGATCAATCATTTAATTCAATCCCTTTATTTTACAGATGAAGAAACTGTGGCCCAGGGAGGTTATATATGACTTTCCCAAGGTCATATAGGCAGTAAGTAGCAGAGCCGGGATTCAAAAACAAGATCCAATGACTTTAATTCCAGTGTTTTTGCTGCCATGTTATTATATTCATTAGTCCTTCAGTTTGAAGGGCTGAGAGAAATCGAAGAAGGTGAAAGTCAATCCAGTATATTTCAGTTAATAGTTCTCATTTAAGGGGACAGCTAGGTAGCGCAGTGGATAAAGAAAGCACTGGCCCTGGATTCAGGAGAACCTGAGTTAAAATCTGGTCTCAGACACTTGACACTTACTAGCTGTGTGACCCTGGGCAAGTCACTTAACCTTCACTGCCCCACCAAAAACAAAACAAAACAAAACAAAACCCCCAAACCACAAAAAAATAATTCTCATTTAAGATAGCTGAGAGGAAGGTGAGGGAGGGTGTTTGTTGGATTAAAATATTATTTTTGCATTTTTCTATTTCAATTATTCTAGGTAACCCTTATTAAACTCCTACTGCATATAAGATGAGACAACATTAAAAATGTGTCTATAAATGCTTCCCTTCATAGATTCATAGAATGTTGGAGTTGGAAGGATCCTTAGATTTTTAACTCTTTTTTTTTAACCAAAGAAGAAACCAGCCCCAATAGAAGGAATGACTAGGTCAAGGTCATATTGCTAATAAGTGGCTAAGTTAAAATCCCTATGTCTTCCAAATTTAAATCCAATTATCTTTCCACACTTCATACTGAATGAATAAATTACTACAATAGTAATAGTAAAAAGCAAACCATTTTAAAACTACATTAAAAAGAACATTGAATTTTTAAAAATTATTTTAAAATTATTTTTTAAAATTTGAGTGCCTCAAAAGATAAAGTGAAGCATGATGACATTGGGTTTTATAAATTGAGAATAGTTGAAAGTAGTGATGTAGATATATAAGTACACATATGCAGGTATAGCTTTTTAAACCTCACCTCCCTCATACAGTGTAAATATGTCATGTATAAATTCACACTTAAAAAGCAAATATATACATGATAGCAGTCTCATCTAAACTTATCTCCCTAAGCACTTAGCACAGCATTTTGCATACAGTAGGCAATTAATAATTGCTTGTTGAATAGAATCCAAATGCATCTGCAACTATATTGGATACTTCATAATCAGTGATGTAACTAACAGTCAATGATGTAGGAGAACAAAGAGCATTGCATAGCTACATATGGAGTTCACAGCATCAGTTTGTTTTAGAAGGGTGGGAGGTTAGACAAGCACATATATTTTTCACAGATTAAAAAGACTGAAAATATTATCAATTGAGTAACGAAAGATCTTTAACAAAAAAAATGAAAGCATAATCTATTCTGTAGATAAACTTCTTTCAGAAGGCTAAACTCCCCACCAGAATGTCAGAGGTTTAAATATATATATGCAGTATTTAATTCATAAGCAGTCTACAAAATGGCTAAATGTAGCCATTTAAAAGTTTTTCAAATAAAAAGAATATATTATATTTTAAAATTAATATGCAAAAAAGCAAACAAAACAGGCATTGAAAAAATTTAAGTTAAAGAAAAAGCCCCCCCCCTTTTCCTCCATGTATAACAAGGACATAATTGTCTAAGAGAAACCAAAAACAATATTTTAAAACATTTTTCACAAATACTCTTCAAATGTTTTAACTGGTGAAATGACATAAGTGAAAAGAGCACTTGTATGGTTTCCAGGGAATCAAATCACTGAACAATCATGCCAACATTATTTTTGGAGTTGAAGGTTTCAATCTCTCTAGAAAGAATGTATTTAATCACACCTCGAAGTGCATTGAAAAGTCTATTTCAATCATTTTAAAATTCTTTCATTTGTCAAAATAATGTACTTTTAAGTCATCATTACCAATTACTCTTTTTCTCTTTTCGAAGGGGGAATCTACTTAGTGCTTCGGTAAACAATAGAAATGTTTGCAGAGATCAGTAAAATCGATCTTATATCCTTACACATTTCTGTTCAAGAGCAGGCTTGGGCCTGATCCCATATTCTCTAACCAGGAGAAATTTCCAATAAGAACAGGGTTTGAGAAGACCTATTTTTGCCCTTAGTTTCATGTGTCCAAGTACCCATAAGTCTGGGATAGCTGTACATAAAAACCTAAAAGATCATCATACTCCTAAATACTTACTATTTTAAAGGACAGTTTAAATGTATTAAGGCAACACCTTAAAAAACCCAATTTAATAACAATCTCACTAAAAAAACAAAACACCCAGGAAAATGAATAATAATGTAAACGTTACGATCTACCAAACTATTAGATAATTCTATGGAGAAAACTTTGAACAGTTACTTAAGACATGAATCATGAAATTGAACTTTCAGAACTGTTCAATTATTATTATTTTTTAAGGCAAACGTTTTGGTAAGTTAGGAAGGTTTGTTTATGCCTTCATGAATATTTTATGCAGCATGATTTTGGAATATAAAGAAATACCAAATCCTATTGGGAAAGGGCAAGTGGGAGCTGAAATGGTTATTGCTGGGGAAATCTGATCTCCTGACACATCCCACTGAGCCCCTTCTAAAACACAGCTGCAAACTGTACGCCTATCCTTGATATCTCCTGGACGGGTTGTGACGACATGTCTGCTCTCGTCCAGGGTTCACAGAAAACATGGCTTAGATAATGCAACTCGATCATTTCCTCTGACCAAATTGAACTTTCTCTGATAAAAGAAAAAGAAAAGATAATAGATCCCATCTTGCCCCACCTCTTTCTTTTTTTTCTCCCTTTTTCTTTTAGTGAAAACTGACATAAATTGTTGAGGAGCACTACAGCGCCACCAACACAGATCAATGCAAAACAAAAAAGATCTCCCACCGTGTGCAAAAAAAAAAAAAACCCTAGAAAAATGCCAAAAATTACAAAATGTCTCCCAAATGTACCTTTTCGGAAACAAACAAGATATCTGTGAAAGACGCCTAATAAGAAGAAGCTTGTGAGAAATAATGCTTTCAAAGAGTAGCCTTACAAAAGATCTGCCCTGCAAATAAAAGACCCACTATTTAGTAACAGCCATAACTTAATATAAACCCTGTTATGTCAATCTCCACCTTCATTATACCAAGGGCAGCTTTTCTGTACTTTGTATCGAAGTAATCCATGAAGAGCAACCGGAATCGTTTTAGAAATTGTTTAAACTACAACCGTAACGCATGCTGATAATTTAGTCGTGGACAAATTAGGTAATACAAGATTTTTATAAAGGAGGATATGCACATATTTGGCATTGCCAGCATTTCTGGCACAAAACAAGTCCATCTTGAAATATTTGAGTTCTATAGTTCACGGTAATTAAAGTATAACCTACGTTTTAAAAATATTTTACTTTAACAATAGAAAGAACTATTTTTTTATTGTCAGAATTAACCAGAGAGGATTAGGCGGAATATGCAGAGACCAAAGCTGAAGAAAAAAAAATCACCAAGATTTGTTTTGTTCATTAAAAACACAATGAAAATCCTTCTAATCTGGTGGCTAGTTCCAAAGATTCAACAATAGAGATGTTTAAAATTACAAACTTACCATAAGTGTAGGAAGAAAAGAAGCCAGTCCTTGCAAAATAATTGTAACAATATAAGCTGGATACTTGTGCCCTTAGAAACAGCAGCCTCCATGCAGCATATGGATCTTCAAACATCTTAGAAATATTTGGTAAATAAAAAGTAATACTTTCTTCCACGACCAGTAGCTCCATGAGGTGGTTTCCCCCAGGATCTGTGGGCGTTTGGGAAAAATCGGAGCAATATCCACAGAAGATTAAAAGCAGAGGAGGCAGCCAGCAGCCAGAAGACTCTGGGGTTAACAACTTTGCAATGGCAAACAGGCGTGTTCTGATTGGTTAGGAGGGCAGTGTCCCTACAGTCTGCACTATCCCCCGCTCCCCCCTCCTGCAGCCTGGGAAAAAAAAATGCAGTGTGTGTGCCATTTTACACTGGGCTTTTAAAAGCACAGCCACCCAAATGACAAAAGTCTGGGCTCGATATTAAGTGACACTGCAAAACAATAGCTCTCAATGACTGTCTTCCTTGCTCTGTAAAATACCTTTCCCATGGCCTCAAGAAATAGATTTCTTTCTTTCTTTTTTTTAAACTGTACGGCTTGCCAAGACAATATGGTTTTCTCAAGGAAGTGTTTGATTTTTTAAAAAAATATGTTTTATTGTTAAATCACCCAGCAATTTGGACACAAAGATGGTCATTCTAAAGTCATCCGGTAGGAGTCTTTTAGATTCAACATTGTTAGGCCAGCTAGAAAGCCCTCCGACCCTGAACAAAATCCAGGACTCCTTTAAGGCTTCGGCTCCATAAAATTATTTTGGTTAATAAGGAGTACAACTACCTATCGTGTAAATGTATGACAATGACGCTAATTTCACTGGGCACATAAAGACGGCAGAAATAATCTGTGGTCTGTAAATTCTATTTAAAAACCCCTCCTTATACTGACTGACAGAATTCTACCATGCTACCCACAAACAAAATGGCTGTGGCAATGAGTTTTTCGGTTCCTCCCACTGTGCCTCCCCCTGGCCTCCAGGAAGTATGTGGGTATATGTGTGTGTATACACATATATACATAATATATATGTATGTGTGTATTTTTTAAATCCCAAATACACACAATCCTACAAGTAACAATGCACGGGTTGGACTGTGGGGAAAACCTTTGGTGAAGGCTACTTTTTAAAAAGGTTTTGCCTTTATTGGTGATCTTTCTTTTAAAAAATGTTTGAAAGTACATCAATCACTGGAGATTTACATCACTGTGTTATTTGAACTTCCTGTTTTACATATTTATGAGGTCTTTCACCTATCTTGGCAGGCTTTCAAATTAAGTGGACTGGGAAATTTGATGCTCTGTCTCTTTTCAGTTGTGAGCTGAGTCAGGTACTCAGTTGTTGGAAGTGTGCTTTTCAAAACAGACAAAAATCTAGTAATTTAAAATTTTAATCATAAAACTAATGGGGCACCGGGCTTGAAAATATAAACTTACAAAAGTCAGTAAATTCAAAAGTATATACTGGATATTACAGATATATGCATATATGAGGTAGTGAATTAATATTGTACAAATAATGTTTTGTTTTTTAGTTATTTGTACCCTAAATTTCCAGTTAATCAAGGATAGGCTTTGTTTGAAAAAAGCGGTGGGTGGTAGGAGTGGGGGAGGAAGAGAGTGAAGAGTTTTGCCTAGAATTGTACAGTGCAGATTCCTCTTGCTCTTGTGGTACAATCCCTCTCTGGTAGTTAAAGAGCACATTCAAAAGGCTTAAGCCAAATGCAGGTTCAAGGGGACAGTTCCTTAAAGTACTGACAGGCTGGTGTTCTCTAGACATTGTCCTTTAGCTGACAGGCAAGTCCTGGACTTTCTTTGGAAGTGTATCTTCTTAGGTTGTAGGCAAAGGGCAGCTAGTGAACGAACAGAAGCTGAAGGCCCTGCTTTTCAGAGCTGGCATGTACTACTCCTTCCAAAGGCACACCAAAGCCTCAGAAAATACTCTTGTACGTGGCTCAGATTAAAAACCTAACAGTGGGCAACTGTGTTATGGGCTGAATTGGGAAACCCAGATTCTAAGGTTCTAAGTATGAGATGTACTTTTATATTCCCACACAGCAAAAATTCCTCAAGGTGGCAACTCAGTGAAGAAAATGGACCTTTTGAAATGTGATCTGTGAACAAAGGTTTTCTTTCAATGGAAACCATTTCCTAGAGATCTTTTGCTCTTTGTATGTGTATTTATATACATATACATATCTTATGTATAAAATAGATATCCCTAGTTTAGTATATTCTGGGCATGGTGAACCATGAGGCCTGTAGTTATACATATTGTATATAATTATATGGACATCATTATAATTTTATAGAACTTGGTAGGAGACATTTCTTAGACATCTGGTGACATAATCATGACAAAAATCACTATAGCACATTGTGTTTATTCATTTGAAACGTGCAGTGAAGGTAGCTAGAAAAATTATAGTACAAAAAATGATTCTAAATTTCTATTATGTGTCAAATGGGCATAATACCTGTGGCATCTACCCACAGGGTTGCTGGGAGACTCCAATGAAATAGGTATGTAGAGTAATTTTTCACTTTAAAGGGTTCTATGAATCAGATGTTGTTGTTGACTTGGCAATTCTGTGTCAGGTAGCTGCATTCCATGTTTTTTCTGTCTGTATTAAGTTTTCGGGGTTACATTTTGAGAAGGTTTCTCCATTTTTTCTGGCAAATTGCAATCACTGACTTTATGATATAACACATAAATTAAATGAGACTATTCAACAAATTTCCAAGACCATAAAGACCAGAGTTACACTAGTAAAATGAAGTGAGAACTTTAGTCAATTATCTGATTTAACGAACTACTAACCTTTGCTAATATTTACTTGATTCTCTCTCAGTCTCTCTCTTTTTCTTGCTCTATCTGGCTAACGTTAGAGTAGGAAATAACAATTAGTAAATTCATGAAATTAATTTTTATTTTGAGTAATTAACTGGTCACTGTGGCCACTGACTAATGAAAGATTTTTATAGTGCATAAATATATTCGAATATCCCAAATTTTACATTCAATACTAGAGAATCAGATCAGTTACCATTTTCAGCTTCAATAAACATTTCTTAGACCTCTATTAAGTTAGGACACTGTGTTATGTACCTGGGGAGATACAAAGGCCAAATAAAAAATGGATTTCTCTGTCACAGTGCTAACCATTTACATATAGTTTCTGCTTTAAAAAACAAATAAAAGGGGGCGGCTAAGTGGTGCAGTGGATAAAGCACCAGCCCTGTATTCAGGAGTACCTGAGTTCAAATGCAGCCTCAGACACTTGACATTTACTAGCTGTGTGACCCTGGGCAAGTCATTTAACCCCCATTGCCCTGCAAAAAAAAAAAAAAATGTTCAGGGCTTAGCATTATGGGCCTTCTGTTATGGGAAATCCAGAGAAGTGACTTCTTGGGCCCATACTAAAGACACCAGAGAGCAAGGGGGGAAAAAAAAGGTAAAGGGCAAGAGATCAATATATTTAATTGTGGAAGTTGAAGTAGTCTTTTCTTTTCTTTTTTTTTTTTTGGTGAGGCAATTGGGGTTAAGTGACTTGCCCAGGGTCACACAGCTAAGTGTCTGAGGCTGGATTTGAACTCAGGAACTCCTGACTCCAGGGCTGGTGTTCTATCCACTATACCACCTCACTGCCCCTGGAAATTGAAGTATTAAGAAGATACTTATCAATTTGCTAATGTTTCAATTTCCACAGCTAAGTCTGACTAATACATAGTTGGATGCCAGAACCCTGTTCAAGTTGTCAGTAAACCATTTTAGATCATTCAATACCAATTGAAGTATCAACCTCCTTTCTACAAGGATTATTGGTAATGAAAATTCCAGAATACACCAACCAGAGATCCAAGTAGAAAGTAAAGCTTTTGAGAACTCCTCACTTCCACTTCCTAGCATCTTTAGCTTCTTTCAAGGCTCTCACATCAGTGACCACTTCTATGAACCTCAGGCCTTTCCAAATTCTCTCTAGCTGTTAGGGTCTCCCTCCACTGCCACTTGAATTACCTTATATTTATTTAAAAATGTATTTTGTACTTATATAGGCTGTTTCCCCTGAGAGGAAGTAAGCCCCTTGAGGGCAGAGATATTTGATTTTGTCTTTGTATTCCCAGAACCTAACACAGTGCCTGCCACATAGAAAGATGATCACCTGCCAAGTGATTGATAAAATTCATGCCATCATAAAACATTTTTTTTCATAAAATATATTTTAAAGCAATGCATTATGAGCCTTGTAACACACCAATATTTCAATAATGGCTATGCCATTAAGACTTCTTCGGTACTCATTTGTGAGATGACTTCAGGTCATATTCATCTATTACAGTTTTTTTTAATCACTTTCATTTAAAAAAAACTTTCATCAGAGCAGTTTGTGAGCATTAATATGAGATGAATCTTCAAAGCAGTTTTAAGAAAACTTACTTGAGGGGGCAGCAGGGTGGCACAGTGGATAAAGCACCGGCCCTGGATTCAGGAGGACCTGAGTTCAAATCCGACCTCAGACACTTGACACTAGCTGTGTGACCCTGGGCAAGTCACTTAACCCCAACTGCCTCATAAAAAAACAAAACAAAAAAAAAGAAAAGAAAACTTACTTGAATATGATTGTGAATCTGGCTAACTTCAGCAAGCATATAAGATACTCAGGCTATTTGGTGCTGGTGGAGACACAAATATCTTTTTTTTTTTTTCTGATCCATGTTTTTTTTTTAATTAATAAAGTATTTTATTTTTTTCCATTACATGTAAAGATAGTTCTCAACCTTTGTTTATACAAGCTTTACAATTTCAGATTTTTCTCCCTCCTTCCCCTCCCTCCCCCCTCCCCTAGACAGTAGGTAATCTGATATAGGTTATATATATATACACACACATAATAACATTAATCCTATTTCTTCATTAGTCATGTTATAAGAGAAAAAAAATCAGAGCAATGATGGAAAACCTCAAAATAGAAAAAAACCACAACAGCATCAAAAATAAAAGAAATAGTATGGTTCATTTAGCATCTATACTCCGCAGTTCTTTTTTTTTTTTTTCCTGGATTTAGAGATCCTTTTCCATCACGTGTTCCCTGGAACTCTTCTGTGCCATTGCATTGGTGAGAAGAATATAGTCCATCACAGTAGATCAACACTCAGGAGACACAAATATCTTAATAATTGAATGGGCCTGTGATCTTATAGGATCTTGTAGGTAGGCCTTCCAACTGTGAAGATCACAACCCATCTTCACAGGCTCATTATATGGAATACTTTCCCCAAGTCCTCCCACAAATGAGCCACAGGGTTTTCACCCAACGTGTTGGAGAAGGTTATAAAATTCAAATTAAAAATGGTCCTCACTCTCATGAGGTTCACCATCTATCTATCAGGGGTTCTTAACTATTTTTGTGTCATGGACCCTTGTGGCAGTCTGGTGAAGCCTATGGATTCCTACTTAAAGTATTATTATATTATAAAATATATACATTACAAAAAGCCACAATTACATTGAAATACAGCTATCAAAAACATTTTTAAGTTTACTGACACCAGGTTAGGAACTACTGCTGTGGATATTGCCTTTTACTTCTTTGTTCTTGATTATATATTCTTTTCTGAGTCTTACATTATAGGCTTCCTGTTATGCAAAAGAACCCGAGAAAAGTACTCCCTTTGCCCACAGGAAAAATAATTTCTGTGTTTACTCACATTATGATCGCTTTGCTGACTACACAAAGTCCCATTTCAATATTTCTTTGCTTTTAAATTTGCATATATGTATAAATACCACTTGAGAAGTATGTGGCCTGATGGAGGTAGTGCTGGACTTGGACAGAGTTCTTGCACTGGCTAAATCACAGTTCCTTGATATATGAAAACCTCTCCCTGCTTCCTCAAGCCTCCTTCCCCATCCCTAACCTCAACTCCTAACACACACATCAGTCCATGACAATAGGTAGGATCATTATTCATGGTGTTGAACTAGCCAAGCTTTAGAATTTTGTTTCATTTTAGGGTTTTTCCGTATGCACAATTTCAGATAAATTATCCTCTTGAGCTATATAAATAGCAATAAACAAAATCAATGTAGTAGTCCTCCCTTTACCTTGTTGTAGTATAGGACAGTCATCCCTGTGTCTCAGGGGTAACAATGACTATTGCCTATGGCATAAAATACAGATTCCCTAGTCTAGGTTGGTTAGCATGACAAAGAATTTTCTGTAAAGTAGTGACAGTGGGAGCATTAATATGAGATGAATCTTCAGTATATACATTCAGGACTAAACTTACTAGAGAACCTGAGCTTGACAAGATTAGGTGATCTGCCCCAGAATTTAGAGTGTTATGGGCTATGCACACTGGTTCTCTCTATTGTCCTAGTCTAGGCTTTTGGCCCTGGGCCAGAATTTGTGCTTGTTGTCCTAAATGTTCCCAGGAGAATGAAGTTCCTTTTGTCTGTGTGTATTTGTGAGGGAACTGGGGCCCAGGCCTGGGCTAATAGAGCCTCTCTTATGTAGGGGTCCAATAATGAATACTGACTCTCAAGCTAATTTGACCCTTTGACTTCTAAATGAATGACCACATTCTGAATCTCCACCTTCATGCGTGAGTAAAGGAGCATAGGTGATAGAGAGACAATACCTATCATACCACTCTGCTTTGCATTTTGTCAATTCTAAAACTTAGGCACCTTTGGAATTTACTCAAATTATTCACTGTCAGGAATAAATGTGGAAGGATACAATTAGGGCCACATTTTAGAGATGAGTGAGAGAGGTGGAGTCCGTGCTGAAAAATAGCATTGGCGTGTAATAGATGTCCATCTACGTGACCTTTTGTGACACCCTCTACACAATGTTAGATAATATGAGTTAATGTCAAAGTTTTTGTTGTTGTTTGTCCATCGTTCCCGTTGGTTCCAGGTCACCAGCCTCACTCCCTCCTCCAGAGCCATCTGGGCCCAGTGGCAAGATATAGATCAGGATGACTGGAGATGGCCCCAGATGTTTAAGGCAATTGGGGATAAGTGACTTGCCCAGGGTCACACAGCTAGTAAGTGTCTGAGGTGAGATTTGAACTCAGGTCCTTTTGACTCCAGGGGCAGCACTCTATCCATTGCGTCCCCACTGCCCCATGTGCCAAAGTAACATTGGGAGGAGCAATGGGGCGGCTTGGCTAGGGTGGAGGGTTTCTTTTTCTTTTCCTTCTGTGTTTGGTTGTGTATGACTCTTGATTATTGAGACACTGGGAGAAATGAACAGGAGCCCATATGGCAGGCCAATCTGTGTGATTCTACAAATGAGTTCTGAATCGCTTAGGACTATTTCAAAGGATTGGGGGCAGCTGGGTGGCGCCATCGTGCATAGAGCACTGGGCCTGTAGTCAGGAAAACCTGAGTTCAAATCTGACCTTAGACACTTACTAGCCGTGTGACCCTGGGCAAGCCCCTTAACCCTATTTGCCTCAATTTCCTCATGTGTAAAATGACCTGGAAAAGGAAATGACAAACCATTCTAGTATCTTTACCAAGAAAACCCCAAATAGGGTCACAAAAGAGTTGGACATGACTGAAACAACTGAACTACAACAAATAACAAAGGATACATGAAAAGGAAATCTAAATATGTAGATTTAGAGAGGGAGGACAGCTTTGGAACTGTTGTGTTGAATTTGTTACTTCAAAAAAATCACAAACTATAAATATAATAGAGATCTATGGTTTCATATACAATTCTTCCTTTCTGTTTTTCATTGTATATGGAAATGTTCATGCTTATTGCTATTTGTCAGGTTGATAATAATAAGGATTAGTAATAAAGATTGAACATATCATTTTATTTGTATCCTTATACACATATGAGTTCCTTAGCTCATGAGTAAGGAAACTCCCCTTCACCCCCCTCCCAAAAGTGACACTTTTTAATTTTATTTTTTGTAACTCATAGACTTGTTGAGTTGCCCAGAACACTGACAAGTTAAGTAACTTAAGCCTGGGCAGGTTCTTCTTGGCTTTGAGTCCACTTTTCTATCCAGTTTGATCCTTTGATATCTTCAAAATAATAAAAAAAATTTTTTTAAAGATTTACGGCTTCAAGGGACCATCAACATTATTTAGTTGAAGTCCATTATTTATAGATGAACAAACTGAGTTCAGAACAGGGGTTAAACCCACATCCTCTGAATTTAAATGCAATGATTGAAGCTATACTGCTTCGAAAGGGGATCCAAGCAAAAATGATGTGTCACAGATTCAGCCTGAGATCTGTGCATCTGACTATTCAACTCCCCTTTATCAAAAGAGTGTCAGGCAACAGGTACTAGGATATGGTTTGTCTGTCCTCTGAGTTGTGTTACAATCCTAGAAGCCTGAAGGAACTTTTATTTTGGTGGCTGAATTGGCTAATAAAGGAAGGAGAGGTCCTGAAGGGTAATTTCTGGAATGCCACTGAGGTGACTCATTATAACTTTGCAGCCAGAGAAATAAGCCCTTCAGGCAACTTTTAGTGCATCAATAGCCAACTACTATGCAAAAAGCAAATCTTTTCTTTCAGGTTTCTGATTCACATGGTAAAAGGGGTTTACAATCAGACTGGCCTGCTGCCAGTCAGTTTAAGCAAAGGAGCTGGGAATCCCAAAATTAAAATGTTTTCTTTCTCCTCAAATTTTCCATAGGCCACTTTATCTGGATCTCTCTTTTGTTCTCATCACATTATACCTTTTATTATACTTCTCTATATACATGTTGTCTCCTTCTTAACGGTCTGTAAACTATTAAGGAGAGGGACTATACAATTTCTCTGCGATCTATTCCACTCCCTTCCTTTGATTCAATTTTGGGCCTACCTCATGGTCTATCTGTAGTGACTGTCCTACACACAAGTACCAATGAACAAACTCAATTACCTGATTTTCTGACTGCAGACCATAATTGGAACAATAGGCATTTTTCATCCATTTCATTTTTCTAGAATAGGGTTGATTCAATTAAAAAATATTAAAAACAATTAGGTTCAAGACTCTGTGCTAGATGCTGGGAATGCAGACAAAAAGGAAAACAACAATTACTCTCATGGTGCTCTTGTTCTCTTGGAGGATATAATGTGTAAACAGAAAGCAGTGGAAGGTATGCTGTGGATTTACCTGTGTGACCTTAGACAAGCCATTAAACTCTTTGAAAGTAAGTTTCTAAAACTATAGAATGAAGAGGGGTTGGACAAGACCAGGAGTTCTTAACTTGGTGTCCCTGAACTTTTAAAATTGTATTTTGATGGTTTCTGTTGCAATCCTATGCATTTTATTTTATGCATTTGAAAACAGAGAGTTCATAGGCTTCACCAGACTGACACAAAAAATCTTAAGAACCCCTGGACTAGGTAATGTCTAAGGTCCTTTCTGGCTATAAATCTGTGATCCTAAATGCAAGATAGTTTGAGGAGATAGAGGACATTTATGAAGGAGATCTGAAGTCCTTGACATTCTCTCTCAACACCAGAGAGGACCCTGAAGATCCAGCTCTCTGAACCTCAAAGATCCAGGGAGGCTTAGCTTCAGAAAGTAGAGATTGATTAAAAAACCCAGGAGACTCATTAGGAGAGGAGGTAGGGCAGGCTATCCCATGAAAAAGCACAGAAAGAGGTGGGACCTGGCCTTCATGATTTGTTTGGTACAAAGTCCCAATTCAGGAACTAAAGCTAGAGAGATAGAGAAATCTAATGTAACATCAACCAATATAAAAAAATTATTGCAAATCTTGAGATCTACCAAAAGGAGCAAGGAATCAATACTCCATGAGACAGCAAGAAATATAGAACAAAGTTTAAAAAAATAGAAGAAAGTGTAAGATATCTGATAACTTGTCTGGAAAACAGATCAAGCACAGATAATTTATGAATCATTGAATTCCCTAAAAACTATGATTAAAAAGTCAGGGCATTATATTTCAAGAAATCATAAATGAAAACTGTCTAGATCTATTAGAACCAGAGGAGAAAATATAGTTAGAAGATATTCACCAATCACCTTCTGAAAAGAAAAGTCCCAGTAATATCAGTACCAAAACCCAGAGTTCCCACACTAAAGAAAAAATACTGCAAGTACCTGCAAATAAACAGTTCAAGTACCAAGGAACTACAGACATCATTACACAAAGAACTTGGTAGCTTCTACTAAAAATGAGATACAATCTTGGATGACAGCTTTGGAACTACTGTGCTGAATTTGTTACTTAAGAAAAAAAATAGACTAAAGATTTATGGTTTTATAGACAACCCTCCTTTTTTGTTTTTCACTGTATGTGGAAATGCTAATGCTTATTGATATTTGTCAAGTTCATAATAATAGGGATAGCAATAGAGATTGAACCTGTGATTTTATTTGTATAAGGAACTTATGGGTAAGGAAACTCTTTTTCTTACTTTCATCTCAAATCTGTTTAAAGAGAGAAAATATATGTACACAATCAATTGGGTATGGAAATCTATCTTACCCAACAGGGAAGTAGGGGAGGAAGGGGGTAAGAGGAAGGTGGGGTAATAAAAGGGAGGATGGTTAGTAGTCAGAAGCAAAACATATTTTTGAGGATGGATGAGAGAGAAAAAGGGAGGGAGGGAGGGGGAGAGAGAGAGAGAGAGAGTGCATAAATAGAGGAAAATGGGATGGAGGGAAATATACAGTTAGCAATCTTAACTTTGAATATAAATGGGATAAATTCACCCATAAAACAAAAATGTATAGCAGAATGGATTAGAAACCAGAATCCAACAACATGTTGTTTACAAGAAACACACCTGAAACATAGAGATACACACAGAATTAAAATGAGGGGTTAGATCAGAATCTATTATGCTTCAGCTGAAGTAAAAAAAAAAAAGGCAGGGGAAACAATTATTAACTCAGACAAAGCAAAAGCAAAAATAGACCTAATTAAAAGAGATAATGAGGGAAACTACATCCTGCTAAAAGGCATCATAGACGATGAAGTAATATCAATATTAAACATATGCACCAAACTTGGATGCAGAACATCCTCATTCTTAAAGGAAAAGTTAAATGAATTTCAAGAGGAAACAGACAGTAAAAGTACACTAGCAGAGGACCTCAACTTTCTCCTGTCAGAGCTGGATAAATTAAACAATAAAATAAATAAGAAGTTAAGGAAATGAATAGAATATTTAAAAAGTTAGATATGATAGACCTCTAGAGAAAACTTAATGGGAATAGAAAGAAATACATCTTTTCCTCAGTTGTATATGGCACCTTCACAAAAACTGTGTATTAGGGCATAAAAACCTCATAACCAAATACACAAAAAAAATGAGAAATAGCAAATGCAACCTTTCCAGACAAAGATGCAGTAAAATTGCATTCAATAAAAGGCAACAGAAGGGGGACGGCTAGGTGGCGCAGTGGATAGAGCACCGGCCCTGGATTCAGGAGTACCTGAGTTCAGATCCGGCCTCAGACACTTGACTTACTAGCTGTGTGACCCTGGGCAAGTCACTTAACCCCCATTGCCCAGCAAAAAAAAACAAAAACAAAAAAAACCCCAAAAGGCAACAGAAGCATAGATTAAAAATTAACTGGAAACTAATTAAGTAATTATAAAGAATGAATGGGCCAAAGAACAAATCATGGAAACAATCAATAACTTCACTAAAGAGAATGACAGCAATGAGGCAACATACCAAAAATTGTGGAATGCAGCCAAAGCAGTACTTAGGGGGAAATATATCTTTAAATATGTAAATCAATAAAAAAGAAAGAACAGGTAAATAAACTGAACATTCAGCTAAAAAAACTAGGAAAAGAACAAATGAAAAATTCCCAATTAAACGTTAAAATGGAAATCTTGAAAATAAAAGAGATTAATAAAATTGAAAGCTAAAAAATACCATTGAAATAATAAAACTAGGAACTGTTTTTCGTGGAAAAAAATCAATAAGATAGATAAAACATTGGTTAATTTGATTTTTTAAAAAATCTTTATAACTAAGTCTTTAATTACTAAGTTGGTTCAAAGATGTACCTCTAATACACACTATTCATGAACAAATACAATTTCATAATATACATACATGCAATTTCTTTTTTCTTTTTTTTTTGCAGTACAACAAACATTTATTTTATTTCTTCCAGTTAGATGTAAGGGTAGTTTTCTTTTTTAAATTTTTTTGTGGGGCAATGAGGATTAAGTGACTTGCCCAGGGGCACACAGCTAGTAAGTGTCAAGTATCTGAGGCTGCATTTGAACTCAGGTCCTCCTGAATCCAGGGCCAGTGCTTTATCCACTACGCCACCTAGTTGCCCCGGTTAATTTGATTTTAAAAAAGAAAGAAGGAAACCAAATTATCAAAAATGAAAAGAGTGAATATATCATCAATGATGATGAAATTAAAGTAATTATTAGGAGTTGTCTTGCTCAATTATATGCCAGTAAAATTGACCTTCTAAATGAAATGTATGAATATTTGCAAAAATATAAATTGCCCAAATTAATTGAAGAAGGAAATAGAATTATTAAATAACTCTACATCAGGACAAGAAATTGAATAAACCATAAATGAGCTCCCTAATAAAAAATCCCCAGGACCAGATGTATTTATAACTAAATTCTACCAAACATTTAAGGAACAATTAATAAAGTATTTGAAAAAAACCGGGAAAGAAGGAGTTCTACAAAATTCCTTTTATGACACAAATATGGTTTTGACACCTAAAAACAGAGAGAGAACACTATAAACCAATTTCCTTCATGAAAATTAATACAGAAATTTTATATAAAGTACTAGTAAGGAGATTATAGCAATATATCACAAAGATCATATGCTATGACCAGGTGGGAATTTATGTCATGAATGCAGGGCTGGTTCAGTATTAGAAAAACTATAAGCATAACTGACCATATCAATAATAAAACCAATAAAAATTATATCTATATTATATATTAACAGATGCAGAAAAACCTTTTGATATAACACCCATTCCTATTAAAAACACTAGAAAGCATAGGAATAATTTGAACTTTCCTTAAAATGATAAGTATTATCTATCTAAAATCAAGAGCAAGCACTATCTGTAATGGGAAGAAACTAGAAATCTTCTCAATAAGATCGGAATGAAGCAAGGATGGCCATTATCACCACTATTATTCAATATAGTATTTTATTAGAAATGTTAGCTATATAATAAATGTTGGAGAAGCTGTGGGAAAATTGGAACACTAATGCATTGTTGGAGGAGCTGTGAATTGATCCAACCACTCTGGAGAGCAATTTGGAACTGTGCCCAAAGGGCTATAAAGCTGTGCATACCCTTTGACCCAGCAATACCACTATTAGGCCTTTTTCCCAAAGAGATCATATAAAAGGGAAAAGGACCCACATGTACAAAAATATTTATAGCTGCTCTTTTTGTGGTGGCAAGGAATTGGAAATTGAGGCGATGCCCATCAGTTGGGGAATGGCTGAACAAGTTGTGGTATATGAATGTAATGGAATTCTATTGTGCTGTGGGAAACAATGAGCAGGAGGATTTCAGAGAAACCTGGAAGGACTTACATGAACTGATGATGAGTGAGATGAGCAGAACGAGGAGAACATTGTACACAGTAACATCAACATTGTATGTTGATCAACTATGATGGACTTGACTTCTCAGTGATATAATGGTCCAAGATATTTCCAAAGGACTCATGATGCAAAATGCTCTCCAAATCCAGAAAAAAAAAAAAGAACTGTGGCATCTAGATGCAGATTGAACCATACTATTTCTATTTTTTTTTGTTTTTGTTTTTTGAGGTTTTTCCCTTTTGCTCTAATTCTTCTTTCACAGCATGACTAATGCAGAAATATGTTTAATGTGATTGTACATATGTAACTTATATTAGATTGCTTGCTGTCTTGGGGAAGGGGGAGGGAAGGGAGGGAGGGAGAAAAATTTAAAACTAGAAATATTATAAAAAGGAATGTTGAAAACTATCTCTACATGTAACTAGAAAATAAAAAAATACTTTTATGATTAAAAACTAAAAAATTTTTAAAAAGAAATGTTAGCTATAACAATAAGATATGAAAAAGACATGGAAGGAAGAAGAAAAAGCAGTGAGGAAATAAAATTATCACTCCTTGCAGAAGATATGTTAGTCTACTTAGAGAATCCAGAGAATCAACTAAAAAAACTAGATGAAACAATGAATAACTTTAGCAAAGTAGCTGGATATAAAATAAACCCACATAAATCATCAACATTTCTGTATACAGCCAACAAAACCTAGGAGGAAGAGATAGAAAGAGAACTGCAGACACTATAAATACTAGTGAGTCTACCTGCAAAGACAAACCCAGGGACTATATGAACACAATTACAAAACATTTTTCATACAAAGAAAAACAGATTTAACAATTGGAGAAATATTAATTGCTCATAGATAGGCTGAGCCAATATACTAAAAATGACAATTCTACCTAAATTAATTATTAACTTATTCAGTGCTACACCAATCAAACTATCAAAGAATTATTTTATAGAACTGGAAAAAAATAGTAACAAAATTATTCTGGAACAACAAAAGGTCAAGAATGTCAAGGGAATCAATGAAAAAAAATGAAGGAAAACAGCCTAGTAAAACCTGATTTTAAGGGGCAGCTTGGTGGCGCAGTGGATAAAGCACTGGTCCTGGATTCAGGAGGACCTGAGTTCAAATCTGGCCTCAGACACTTGACACTTACTAGCTATGTGACACTGGGCAAGTCACTTAACCCTCATTGCCCCACAAACAAACAAACAAAACCTGATTTCAAATTATATCACAAAGCAGCAATCATGAAAACAATCTGGTACTGGCTAAGAAATAGAGTGATGGAATAGATTAGATACACAATATACAGTAGTAAATGACTATAGTAATCTAATGTTTGGTAAACCCAAAGACCCAAGCTTTAGGGGCAAGAACTCACTCTTTGACAAAAATTGTTGAAAAAACTGGAAAGCAGTTTGGCAGAAATTAGGCATAGACCAAGATCTCACACCTTAACAAGATAAGGTCAAAATGGATAAATGATTTCAACATAAAGCATGATTTTATAAGTAAATTAGGGGAGCATGGAAACATTTACCTGTCAGATCTATGCATATGGGAAGAGTTTATGACTAAACAAAAGAAAGAGAGGATCAGAGGAAGTGAAATGGATCATTTTGATTACATGAAATTAAGATGATTTTGCACATACAAAACTAATGCAGCTAAAATTATAAGGAAATCAAGAAACTGGGGGGAAACTTATAACAAGTTTCTCTGATAAAGGCCTTATTTTTAAAATATATAGGGAATTGGGGCAGCCAGGTGGCACATTGGATAAAGCACTGGCCCTGGATTCAGGAGGACCTGAGTTCAAATCCAGCCTCAGACACTTGACACTTACTGGCTGTGTGACCCTGGGCAAGTCACTTAACCCTCATTGTCCCACCCCCCAAAAATACATACATACACACACATATATATATATATATATATATATATATATATATATATATATATATATATATATATATATATATGGAATTAAGCAACAAATATAAAAACATGAGGCATTCCTGAATTGATGAACAGGCAGTTTTCAATAATCATATGAAAAAATGCTCTAAATTACAACTGATTAAAGATAGGCAAATTAAAGCAACTCTGAGGTACTACCTCACAGCTATCAGACTACCTAATTTGACAGAAAGGAAAATTACAAATTCTGTAGGGAATGTGGAAAAATTGGGAGTCTAGTACATTCTTTTGTTGTTGTTGTTCTTTCTGGTTTTGTTTTGTTTTGTTTTTTTGCAGGGCAATGAGGGTTAAGTGACTTGCCCAGGGTCACACAGCTAGTAAGTGTCAAGTGTCTGAGGTCAGATTTGAACTCAGGTCCTCCTGAATCCAGGGCTGGTGCTTTATCCACTGCACCACCTAGCTGCCCCTAGTGCATTATTTTTAGAGTAGTGAATTGGTTCAAACATTCTGGAGAACAATTTGGAACTCTGCCCAAACTGTGCATACTCTTTGGCCTAGTAATACTACTACTAGGTGTGTATCCCAAAAAGATCAAAGAAAAGGGAAAAGGATTTATTTGTACAAAAATATTTATAGCAGCTCTTTTCATGGTGGTAAGAATTGGAGATTGAGGAGATGCCCATCAACTAGAAAATGACTGAACAAATTATTGTGTATGATTGTGATGGAATAATATTGTGCTATAAGAAATGACAAGCAAGATGGCTTCAGAAAAACATGGGAAATTTTATATGAACTGATGTAAAATAAAATGAACAGAACCAGGACAACATTTTACACAGTAATAGCAATATTGTAACAATGATCAACTTTGGAAGACTTAGCTAGTGTCATCAAGACAATGATCCAAGACAGTTCCAAGGGACCCAGGATGAAAAATACTATCCATGTCCAGAGAGAGAGAGAACTGATGAACTCTAATTGTAGAATGAAGCATGCTTTTTTCACTTTCTTTCTTTTCCTTGGTTTGTGTGTGTATGTGTTTTATTTTGCAATATGACTAATATGGAAATATGTTGTGTGTGACTTCACATGTATCATTGATATCATATTGCTTGCCTTCTTGAGGCATGGAAGGGAGGGAAAGAATTTGGACCTAAACATTTAAAAATTAATGTTAAAAAATTTTCAAAATGTAATTGGGAAATATTTAATTAATTTTTTTAAAAAAGAAGTTGCCACAGTTGTTTGCAAGGTCGTTTTTCTTATTCTTAGCCTTTCTTTACATTTAATGTTAGTTTGAATCTTTGTTCTTTTTTTTTTTTTTTTTAGTGAGGCAATTGGGGTTAAGTGACTTGCCCAGGGTCACACAGCTAGTAAGTGTTAAGGTCTGAGGCCGTGAATCTTTGTTCTAACTGAGAGTCAAACTGCATTTGAACAGCAAATTGTCATATAATCATATCGTGTCTGCTAAGATATAGTCTTTCATTTTTTGTTATGTTAGTACTCAGCATGTCCAGCACTTTTGAACTCTCTTCATGAAGAAAACAGTCATGATTTATAAGCATAAGATTTTAGAGTAGTCTACAAGCCTATGGTCTGTTTTGTTTCTCAAACTTGTTTCCAAGGTATCTTTTGCAATTCTGCTCTGTTATCTAGTTTCACATTGAAATCACCAAGTGTCAGAAGAGGTTTTGGAGGACCCTGTCAACATTCTTTATAGAATTTCTCTTCCTCCTCATCTTCTATAATAGATATCTCATAAACTCTATCTTTATGGTGGCCTTTTTGCTTATGATCACTACAGGATGAGATGATGTGTGTCCCATGAAATGGCATTTGTTGCCTTTGGACACACAATAAAACAACTCTGCCAAATCCCTTGTTTTCCTCTTAAAGGAGAGCCAGTGGATGAATTATTGAAAAGCTGGCTTTGAGTAGTGGAATGACATGATCAAAATTATGCACAACGAACATTTATCTGAAAAGGAGAGCGAATTGGAAGAGAGAAAAAATGGAGGTAAAGACCTATTAGGCTATTGCAATGATGCAGGGAAGAGATGATGAGGACCTGAACTAGGGTGACAGCAGTAGGAAATATAAAGAAAGAGATCTTGCAGAGACTCAATCCACAGGATTCCTCTTGGCCAAGAGTGACAGACATCCTTGGGTTTCATTTAGACTTGTTGGAGGGTACTCTTGGTATAAAAGAATCCATAGGTCCCCAACTTGAGATTGTGCTGATGAAGTTGAGAGTCATGAGTTAAATATGTTTAAGAGTCACTTAAAATCATTCCAGGAGGCAACTAAGTGGCTCAGTGGATAGAGCACTGGGCCTAGAGTCAAGACAACTTGAATTCAAATCTAGCCTCAAACACTTACTAAACTGTGTGAACCTGGGCACATCACTTAACCTCTGTTTGCCTTAATCTATAGGAGAAGGAAATAGTAAACTATTCTAGTCTCCTTGCCAAGAAAACCCCATGGACGGTATGGTCCATGAGGTCACAAAGAGTCAGGCATGACTGAATGACTGAACAACAACAAAGCCATTCTATTCATGATTATAAACTCCACTTCCAAGCTAGCCATCAAAAGCCTGTGCCACGTTCCACAAAGAGGATTGAAAAGCTGTGCCTGGATCAGCACAAATGCAGATACTGCAAAGGAGCCCTAAAAGCATAAACAGTATTCACATGTAAATATTCAAAATATATTCATAGAGACGGTTTGTAATGCAGTGGGTAGGAATCTGTCCTTGAAAGTCAGCAACATTCTAAGTTCAAGTTTGGCTTCAGACATTCACTGACAGTGTGCAAGCCACTTAATCTCTGTCTGCCTCTGTTTCCTCATGTCTAAAATGAGAATAATAATAGCACCTACCTCTTAGGGCTGTTGCGAGAATTAAAAGAGACAATATTTGTAAAGTGCTTAGCACAGTGCCTGGCACATAGTAGGTGTTATACAAATGCTTATTCCCTTTCCCTTTCCCTGAAAAGGGCATTGGGTTGAGAATTGAAAGAATTGGGTTCAAATGACTGTTTTGCTAGTGTACTACCTTAGCAAACATGAGCCAGTTGCTTCATATCTGTAGGCTCCAGTTTCCTCACCAAAAAATGAGGTAGCTGCACTAGATAATATCTAAAGTTCCTTCCAGCACCAAATTCTATGACATACCCTACATATCACGAGTCAATGGTTTCATCTTTGTTTTCCATGGATAGTAACTGTAATCTATATATAATGCTCAAAACACCTTTAAAAAGACAAATGATTAGTCACTGTTTTCTAATACATCTAGCAAGGGTATTTTTATTTCTAGAAATCACATATATATGACTTTCATTAAAAGCAATGCTGGGGCAGCTAAGTGGCACAGTGGATAGAGCACTAGCCCTGGAGTCAGGAGGACCTGAGTTCAAATCTGGCCTCAGACACTTAACACTTACTGGCTGTGTGACCCTGGGCAAGTCACTTAACCCCAATTGCCTCACTAAAAAAAAAAAAAAAAAAGCAATGCCAATGGAATCTTGGCCAATGTAATATAAAAATATAAAAATGATGGGCCAGCTCTCCAATGGTAAAGTGAAAAAGGTAATTAAAGTAACTGTTAGGTATGCCCTTCCCCCCAAAAGATAATTTATGTCTATAATCATTAATTTAATAACATGAATTTTTCCTTGAATGATCATGAATCGATTCAGCCTCATAGTAAAAAGTGTTATGCAAATTTGCTGCTGTGCTTTAATTTTCTTATTCCAGCTTAAAATGGTAATGTAACATGTGGGTGATGATGTATTTATCAATAACTGCCTGATCCAAACCCTACCTACAGCCCTCTCTTCTGCTATGTTACCATTAACATTCCTCTCTCTGTCCTTTAAATGTTTTCTTTTCTTAATCATAGCTGTCGTATGAGATTGGGGTTAGGGAGTGGGGAAAATTCTGTCAGGAGAAAACAAGGAAGGCCTTAAGCACATTGGGTGGACCAATTGCAGTGAACTTTTGGGAGGACATGCTCAAAAATCATCCAGGATGAACAGGCATAGATGGGTTGTAATCAGTATCATTGGAAAAAATTCTCAAATTGATAAGACCACATATGCACTTGAGGTTTATATATATATATATTTTTTTCCCCCAATTACACGTTAAAGCAATTTTTTAACATTTGTCTTCCATTTAAGTTTTAAATTAACAGAAAGAACAGAAATAGGGGTGGAAGTGAGACAAAGAAAAGTAAAAAGTGTTCTTATAGGCATAACTCTAGATTCCAGATTCTAATGAAAATTTGTTGTAGAAGTTATTACTAAGCTTCCTGTTCCTGAGCATATTCTTACCATACATTCTGGAGAGTTATCTCCTTTCTTGGGCTTCCAAGCATTGTATAGTTTGATTGGGAGCCTACATGTATGATTATCACAGTTAACAGTTGTGGCATCTGTTTGGTTCTTTAAGATCTCAGAAAAAGAAAAGAAAAGCCAGTAGGTCTCCTTTATAAAAGTTCTTGGAACCATTCCAAGAATGATTTGTTGTTCAGTAACAATCCAGAGAAATCACCAAATTCCCATATGTAGAGAACATATTCTCTGTGCCTTGACTGTAATGTCATTGGAGATGACTCTGAAAGACATTTTTACAGTGGTTCAGTTGCTGAGAATGTAATAGTGTGACATAAGCTTAGTGGTGGGAAAAATAAGCTTAGTTACAGGCAATTTATGATTTATTTTCAAAGAAAGTTCTGAAGGAAAATGACAAATGCTGGCTAGACTGTTTGGTAATATCATTAATGGGTGAATTGTTTACAAATTATTTTCAATTAAAATGGTTGCTAAAGATGAGTGTTTAGACATTGAAATGTTTGGGAAACTACACCTACTCAGATAGTGCAATAATATATAAAAAGTAAGATGGTGGAGAGATTTGGAAGAAATATAGGAGAATAATATTTCAATGGGTTCATCATTCAAATAAATTCAGCAAGCATTTATTAAGCCCCTCCTATATGTCTAGCATCAGTGAGGATATAGGGACAAGAGCAAAACAGTCCCTGACCTCAAAGAGCTTACATTCTAATGGGGGGAAGACAAGTTATACACATATAAATTATATACATATAAATTCAAAATAAATACAAAGTAATGGCATTCAATTCAATTTAACAAGTGTTTGTTAAATGTCTCCTATATGCTAGGAACTCGAGATAAAAGATAAAACAAAAAATAGCTTATGCTCTCAAGGAGCTGACATTCTCTTAGAAAATGTTATACACACTCACACACAAACACACATGCTAATTATATACACACATACATATGTACCAATAAACAAATACAAGATAATATGAGAAGTGAAAAAGCAATCAAAATTAGGGGGATCATAAAAGGGTTTTTAAAAATAGGAAGTGTCATCTAGCTGTGGCACAGTTGATACCCCTGGATTCAGGAGGAATTGACACTTACTAGCTGTGTGACTCTGGGCAAATCACTTAACCCTCATTGCCCCACAAAACAAACAAACAAACAAACAAAACAGAAACAAAACTTAACTGTAAATATAGGAAGTAACACATGGATAAGGCTTAAATTAGGAACCTAAGAATTCTAAGAGGAGAAGGTAAGGGGAAAGGTAGAGTATATGTCAGGCATGTGGGATTACCTGTGGAAAGGTAGGGAGGTAGGAGAAGTAATGCTGAATTTGGGGAACAGGAAATAGACAATTTGGGCTATAATATAGACGAGATGAAAGGGAATAATGTAAAATGAATCTAGAGAGTTTTACTTGAGCCAGACTGTGAAGAGCATTAAATATCAAGCTAGAGAGTTTATATTTTATCCAAGGGATATAGGGAGCCACTGATGCTTCTTGAGCACTGCTTTAGGAAGATTATTTTGAAAGCTTTGTGGAGGAAAGAGTAGGGAGGGGAGAGATTGGAATTAGGGAGACCAATTGGGAGACTATTATTGTTATCCCCTGGGAGAAGAGATGAGGACCTGAAGTCCAGTGGTAGCAATGCAGGTGGAGAGAAGGGGATAGAAGTAAGAGATATAGGGAAAGTAGAATTGACAAGACTTGGCAGCTAATTGTATGTAGTGGATAAAGGTGTATGAAGAGTCATAAGGATGACTAAAGAGTTATGGACCTGGAAGGATGTTGGTGTATTCGAAAGAAATAGAGATATTTGGAGGAAGGTCAGGTTTAGTGGGGAAGATGAGTTCCACTTTGGATATGTTGAGTTTGAGATGACGATGGAATATCCAGATGGAGATCTCCAGCAGGGAGATGGTGATACATAACTTTGGTTTAGAAGAGAGATTAGGACAAGGTCTTTGAGTCGAGGAATCATCTGAATTGAGATGATAATCTCATTCATGTGAAGACTCTCTCTAAAGATACATAGGTGGTGATACAACTTTTAACCATGTCCTCTGACAAATTCATCAAAAAAGATCTACCGGAAGGTTTGTATCTTTGTTTGTCTTTTAACATTTCTTGGATACTACTATAGCATTTGGGTTTGCCGGCTGTTATATTTACTATCCCTATATGACTGGTTCAGCTATTTTTCTGATCACTTATTTCCTGGATGATACCTTTTATACCACTTCCTGCATTCAACTTCTCATGGATATATGTGTAGCCTATTTGTTGTGCACAACGCTGCATTTTGCACATCACTTGCAATTTTGATTCTTTGGATATTGTGCTGTTCCATATCTCATAGCTAGATAGAATCACTGGGAGAATACTGGTGTTGAAAAAAGATGGGCTTTTGTTTCAGGAAGTAGCTTGGTATACTTAAACACACCATACAATTTCTCAAATTTAGTCAGGTCCTCTCTCTTCTTTGGTGAAAATATAAAAAAGAAACAGACGCTCTTGAGAATTTTCTTTAGCAGCTCATATCTTCACAGACCCACGATTGACTGAATGGTGGAGAGAATACAGATTCCACAGTCTTTACAGTCTGTTGATGATAAAACAAATGAGATCCCCTTGTGACTATTACATGTGTAAAGGGCACACGTGTGTGGGCACAGATGTCATGATTTGGGAGAGATTTGGGGAACTTCACCCCATAGGAAGTTACGTCTGAGTTTTTAGCATGAGGTAGCCCCCAAGGTGTGAGTTGTAAAAATGCTAGAGAGAAAAAGTGCCATTAAGAGTGAAATGGGGGGCAGCTAGGTGGCGCAGTGGATAGAGCACTGACCCTGGAGTCAGGAGTACCTGAGTTCAAATCCGACCTCAGACACTTAACACTTACTAGCTGTGTGACCCTGGGCAAGTCACTTAACCCCAATTGCCTCATTTAAAAAAAAAAAAGAGTAAAATGGAAGACACTAGGAGAGAAATGAAAAGACATGACAGTCTGTAGGTCTTGCCAGAGAAGAAGCAGTGTCAGTGCCCTGCACAACACCTTCTATTCCAAAAAGGGCTTATTGGGTTGTCATGGCAAGTGATTTGTCTAGAGGTTGTACAAAACTCTAAGGCTCCTAAGATTTGCTAATTCAATGAGAAAGAATGAAAATGCTTTCCTAGAGAGATTACTGCCAAGACTGACATTTTAACACCCTAGAACTATGAATCTGGACTAAGCTGAGACCTGCTCCTACTTAGTTGGGGTGAAGAAAGGAATTAAATGGGGAATAGATTTGCACCTAGGTGGTGCCATAATGCATAGAGGGCAGGATGTTGAGTCAGGAAGACTCATCTTCCTGTGTTCAACTCAGGCCTCAGTCACTTACTAGATATGTGACCCTGGGCAAGTCACTTAACCCTGTTTGCCTCAGTTTCCTCATCTGTAAAATGAACTAGAGAAGGAAATGGCAAAACACTCCAGTATCTCTGCCAGGAAAACCCCAAATGGGATCACAACACAACTATGGAATAAACAACAACCACAAAAAGAAGACTAGCATTCTTGAGAGACATTTGGAGAGGGCAGTCATGTGAAATAGGTGCCAAACATGGATACTTAACTCATTACTGCCATTCTATTATCATTACTGATAGCTAGCAGTCAACATAGCACTTTAAGGTTTGCAAAGTGTTTTACACAGGTTATTTCATTTGATCCTTACAATAACCTTGTGAGGTAGGTGCTATTATTATTCTCATTTTGCAGATGAGGAAAATGAGGCTGATAGAGATCAAATGATTTGCTTGGAGTCTCACAGCTAGTAAGTGTCTAAGGATTGAGAATAAATATGCTACATATATGTAATTTATTCTAATCAAGATTTTATAGAAATGAGAAGCTATTAATTTTTTTTGTGGGGCAATGGGGGTTAAGTGACTTGCCCAGGGTCACACAGCTAGTAAGTGTCAAGTGTCTGAGGCCGAATTTGAACTCAGGTACTCCTGAATCCAGGGTCAGTGCTTTATCCACTGTGCTATCTAGTCGCCCTCCTATTAATATCTTCTTGATCATCTCTTTTGATATTAATACCCTCTTTTCAGCCATTTGGTGTCTTCTTCTCTTCCAAATAGCTTGAGATATTGCCAGTACTTTTTAAAACATGTTGCCTCCTGCATGGTTAGCTTCTATGTATGTTTGGTCTAGTCCACTTTCTCCATTTTTTTCTTTTTAGTGCCATTTCTACTTGTTGTATTGACATATTTAGAACTGAAATTGGGGCAGCTGGGTGGCACAGTGGATAGAGCACCGGCCCTGGAGTCAGGAGGACCTGAGTTCAAATTCGGCCTCAGACACTTAACACTTACTAACTGTGTGACCCTGGGCAAGTCACTTAACCCCAATTGCCTCACTAAAAAAACAAAAAACAAACAAAAAAAGAACTGAAATCTTTTTTAAAAGAAATTCTTAATATATTTTATTTTCCCCCAATTACATGGGTTTTTTTTTTGGGGGGGGAGGTTTTGGTGAGGCAGTTGGGGTTAAGTGACTTGCCCAGGGTCACACAGCTAGTAAGTGTTAGGTGTCTGAGGCCGGATTTGAACTCAGGTACTCCTGATTCCAGGGCCAGTGCTCTATCCACTGTGCCACCTAGCTGCCCCGAATTACATGGTTTTTAAAAAAATGTAATAAAAGTTTTTATTTATAGTTTTGGGTTCCAATTTTTAATCCCTCCTTTCCTCCCTCCCCTCCCCCCTTCCTGAGGTGGCAAGCAGATATGGGTTATATATGTATTATTATGGAAACATTACCATATGCAATTATATGTTTTTAAAATAATAAGTGGTTTTATTTATAGTTTTGAGGTCTAATTTTTAATCCCTCCTTCCCTCCCTCCCCCCACTCCCAAAGCAGTAAGCAATCAGATATGGGTTATACATGTGCAATTATGTAAAACATTACCATATTAGTCATTTCATATAAGAAAACTTGAATAAGAGAAAGTGAAAAATCGCATGCTTTAGTCTGTGTTCTATCAATATCAGTTCTTTCTTTGAAGGTGGATAATATGTTTCAACATTAGTCTTTGGGATCATTGTATTGTTGAGAATAGTTAAGTCATTCACAGTTCTTCATCAAACAATATTGCTGTCTCTGTGCATAATGTTCTCTTGGTTCTGCTCACTTCACTATACATCAGTTTATACAAATCTTTCCAGGCCTTTCTGAAATCATCTTGATTGTAATTTCTTTTTGTTTTGTTTTGTGGGGCAATGAGGGTTAAGTGACTTGCCCAAGGTCACTCAGCTAGTAAGTGTCAAGTGTCTGAGGCCAGATTTGAACTCAGGTCCTCCTGAATCCAGGGCCAGTGCTTTATCCACTGTGCCACCTGCTTGTCATTTCTTATAGAACAATAATATTCTATCACCATTGTATACCACAGTTTGTTTAGTCATTCCCCAATTGATGGGCATTCCTTTGATTTCCAATTCTTAGCCACCACAAAAAGAACTGCTGTAAATATTTTTGTCCAAATAGGTCTTTTTCTTTTTTGGGGGATGTCTTTGGGATATAAACCTAGTTGTGCTATTGCTGGATCAAAGGGTATGCACAGTTCTATAGCCCTTTGGGTATAAGAACTGAAATATTAAGACTCCAAATGTGTTGGTTCCATTGTCATTAAGGATAAAAATAACTTTTTACTGAGATTCTGACAGATTTGTTCCATTTTTCATCTGTTTATTAGTTTTCTTCCAGTTTTACCTTGAAATGCTCTTGGGATGATCTGATTTAATTGGATCTCACATGAAGCTTTTTGCATACTGTTTCTTTTGCCACCATTCTTCACAGCTTTTTGAGGTAATGTTATTTGTGAATAACATGAAGGAAAGAATATGTGTGATATTAATAGTAACAAGAAGCTGGAACAATATTATCTTCTTAGAATTATTTTAAAATATATTTTATTAATATCTTTTGTTTTTCCCCAGGAGTTCTCTCTCTCTTTCTCTCCTCCCAGAAAGCCAGCTCTTATAATAAAGAATTTTAAAAAGTTATGATTGTTCTGTTTGCATTTTTAGAGTCATTTTGTATAATTTTCTTGGCTCTGTTTACTTTACTTTGTATCTCTTCATCTAAGTCATTCCATGCTTTTTTGTATTCATCATACTTATCCTTTCTTACAGCACAATAATATTCCATTATGTTCATGCACCACAATTAGTCATTCTCTAATCAGAGTGCATCTACTTTGTTTTCAATTCTTTGCTACTACAAAAAATGCTACTATAAATATTTTGTTATATATATGGAGCCTTTCTTTTCCCTTAAACAATGACCTCTTTTGGTCACTGATAATACCCACAAGTGGAACCTCTGTGTCATAAGATCTGGATAGTTTATCCACTTTATTTGCATAATTTAAAATTGCTTTCTAGAATGGCTGCACCAATTCATAGCTCTACTGATAATGTATTAGTGTGACTTCCTGGTCACAACCTTTTCAATGTTAACTATTCCTATCTTTTGTCATTTTTGCCAACTTGCTAAGTGTGAAGTGAAACCTCTGAGTTGTTTTGATCTGCATTTCTCTTGTTATTAGTGATTTGAAACATTCTTTCATATGGTTATAAATAGTTTGCAATTCTTTTGAGAATTTTTTGTTCATATCCTTTTATTAAGGAATGACTTTTGTCACATGTATGCATATATATTTTAGTTGTTTATAATAATTATAGACTCGGGGGAAGCTAGGTGGCACAGTGGGTAAAGTACTGGCCCTGGATTCAGGAGGACCTAAGTTCAAATCTGGCCTCAGACACTTGACACTTACTAGCTGTGTGACCCTGGGCAAGTCACTTAACCATCATTGCCCTGAAAAAAAAATTATAGACTCTATATAACTTAGGTACCCAACCATCATCCAAGAAATTTGATAGAAAGATCTTAGAACTCTTTATGTGGCAGCCAAGTGATACTGTAGAATCTATATCAGGTAGCCACATGTCTGTTATAAATAGAATCTAGAAGTGATTTAAGCAGTTACATGCCAGGCACTGTGCTAAGCATGGTTTTTAACCTCAAGAACCTCATATTCTGATGGCAGAAAGAACATGCAAACTACCGTGTACAGACAAGATATGTCAGATGAGATAAAAAAGTAATCTCAGAGGGAAGGAACTAGTAGTGGGGCAGGCAGTGAGGTGTGAAGAAAAGTGGAATTTGAGCTATGAAGCCTATGTGCAGAAGCGAGGAGGGAGGGAATTCCGGGAATGGGGCACAGTCACTGGAAAGGTCCAGAGATGGGAGCTGGAGTTCTGTGTTGGAGGGACAACAAGAAGAGATGTGTTTCTGGATCACAAAGTACATGGAAGTAAGTATAAGGAAACTGGAAAGGTAGGGAGGGGCCTGGTTATGTAGAGCTTGAAATGCCAAACTGAGGGGCAGCTAGATGGCGCAGTGGATAGAGCACCGGCCCTGGAGTCAGGAGTACCTGAGTTCAAATCCGGCCTCAGACACTTAACACTTACTAGCTGTGTGACCCTGGGCAAGTCACTTAACCCCAATTGCCTCACTAAAAAAAAAAAAAAAAAAAAAAAAAAGAAATGCCAAACTGAACATTTTATACTTGATCATAGAAGCAATGGGCAGTCACCTGGGTTGAGTAGGGAGGTGACATATAGCAGCTCTCCTCCTTGGCTCTTCTTTAGTGTTCCTGGTTGCTACCCCTGGGGACCTTTGCCCTAGGAAAGCAGCCTGAAGCACATCCACACTAACCTGCATCTTTGGGCTATCACACATTTGAGAGGCATTCCATCTCTCCTTTCCTAAATAGTGAAAGCTAACATGTCACTACTACCAGCTCCCAACCCAGATTATCATTATTGTCATTAATAATGAAAAGCAATGTGGTGTATATAACTGGTCTGGCAGTCAGGCAGACCTGGGTTCAAGCCTTGCCTCTGATACACACTAAATAATCTCCCAGGCAACTCTAAAACAGGAAGTTGTAAAACAGTTGCTGTCTGCATTGGTGGAGGGAATTTCCCCATAGGGAGCTCCCTATGGCAGTGAAATCACAGGTTCTGTCAAAATATAACTAGTAAACATTTTTGAATGCTTGCTGTGCCTATATTAAGAACTATGGGGAATGCAGAGCAGTATAATAGACGGTATGTGTAGGTCCAAAAAAATTTCAAGCCACAGTCTCTTCCCTTTATTAATATAACCCTTGTTCCAAATCCCAGTGGAATGAGACTCCCTCCTTATTGGTGAAGATGAAGGCCCTGCTCTGAGTGAGAGATGGCAAGAGTTGGCAAGAGGCTAGAGAGCCTCAGTTTTTAGCCAGTCACCTCTGGGTTCTCCAAAGGCAGTCCACTTTCAGGACTCCTCAAGTTGCTTTGGGTGCTTCTGGCTTCCAGCTTTGAGAGGGAAGACGAGCCAACCTCATTTCAGGTTGCTGATAGAAAAGACTGTGGGAACCTGGCATTCTCCATCATGTCTCTATCTCCAGCTTGCCACATTAGGGATTTTAGTGGTTTCCCCTTGGGTGAGATCAAGGACAATGCAGTTTGTTTTTCTGAGTTATCTTGCTTTCCAAAGGAGAGCTCCTGCTCCCTGTATTGTCTGGTATATAGACTCCTATGTATACCTTCTCTGATTTGTTTTGCTATGCATGTTCATTTTGGAACTGATATTTAGTGTGAAAGACTTGGCTATAGACCCCGGGGTCTCCCTCCCCCATAATAATGATTAAGTGATCAGAAGTTGGCTCAAACTGGATCATATATTTAAGGGAACAGATAGATATAATTCTAGGCTAGTACCTTTCTCTGAAGAGAGTGGAGTGGCTTCCCCTTCTGGCAGGAATAAGAGTATCCTTTGGGGAAGGGTAGGGGTAGAAGAGGCTAAAGATGTCTATTCTGCCTGCCCTTGGGCCACAGGATGACGGCCCTCACCACTGGTGGGTCTCCCTATACGTAGTGCTCACTCTTTTCCTACATACACTTATAATCTAGCTGAGACAGCGATATTCATGTGGATGAACATTTCCACTGCGCCCCCTCCTCCCCAGTTACCAAAGACAACAAGAATAATTGATGGAGACAAATCAAGTCCTTAACTTTCAAAGAACTGCAAGTAGGCTCATGCTCCGGACTCGGACCTGCTATCTCTTGGTGCTCAATCTCCTCTTAGGTCAATGTGGGTAGTAGAGCTTCTGAACTCTGCTTAGAGACAATAAGGCACTGGGGCTTTTTCGCTTGTATTAACTGCCATGCAGTCAATCCTCTTCTAACATTTCATATACTTTAATAATAAATACTTAATGCCAAAATGAGTACAATAGCCATTATTATATAAATAGCAATTAATATATAAGTAATGATATTTTAGCAAACTCAGCCTAGTCTCCCAATAATTTAACAAAGCACAATTAGAGACCCATAAAAATATGGGTAAGGTAAAAATTTCCTGGAGAAAGTAAGTTTGGGGTGGAGGTTTAAAGGCCATGGATTAGGGTGAAAGGGATCCCAGGCACAAGGAATGTCAGGAGCAAAGAAACAAGGTGGTGATGGATTTGGTCCCATCCCATTCAACACTTTTATCAGTCACTGGAATGAAGAGACGACACGGGTATCAAATTGGGGTGTGTCCCAAAGAGATTACTAGGTACAATGACAGATGACAGGGTCAAGATTCAAAATGATCTTGACAGGCAGAAACATGATGGATAGAAACAGATAGAGGCTCTTCTCACAGCGTATGATAGAGGATAGTCAATTCAACAAGCATTCCTTAAGTTCCTACTATGAACTTTACAAGTTAAGAAGGAGTTTACATACATTAAGTCAAGGCAAAGAGCATCCATTATGTGTCAGCCACTGTGGTAAGCACTGAGGAAACAAAGAAGGGAATAAAACCCCATTATCTCATCTGATCCTCAAAATAAACATGTCAGGCACTACAGACATTATTATGTCCAATTATAGATGAGGAAGGAAACTGGGGCTCAGAGATGTCATTTGCCTAAGATCATACACCTAGTGAATACTGGAAGTGGAATTCAATTCCAAGAAATCATGGGGTTAGCTTACTTCCAGCCATGGTGACTCAGAGGTTGGTACAGTGTGATGAAAAAAAAAGCCTCCTAATTGGCTGTAGAGCTAGAAGACCTAAAGGGTCAGAGGGTTCTGGACCAGAACTGGGTGTGCATACAAAAGGGATGATCTCTCTGTGTCTGTCTGTGTCTGTGTCTCTCTGTGTCTCTGTCTCTGTCTCTGTCTCTCACTCACTCTCTCTCCCCGGTTGATGGCTATGATGAAGGCAGGACTACTTTGAGATGATTCCAAAAGTCAGGTGGGGTGGGGTGAAGGCCCCTATAGCCTAGCCTATTAAAGCAGCTGTGAGTACCTCTTGAGTATATATCATCATTATTCTTGCTTTGGCTTCTGTTTAGTAAATGTTTTTGTTACAAGTCAATGTAGTTATCTTGGCTGATTTGTTAATAGAAAAGACACCCGTGGGAGCTCATGAACTAATAGTGTTAATAGGAACAGCTACTCACCAGGGTTCTCCCTAGAAACCCGAGAATTGTGAGTTGTTGGAACCTCCTTAGTGACCTTAGGGATCACCTCCTGGTTAGATTATGATCTAACCTCCTCGTTTTATGAGTGAGGTAGGTACAGTAAGAGATTAGACTGATGTTGCCCCTCTGTAAAACAGTGCAGCCAGGAATTAAATGAATGAAATCTGACTCAGATCTCACTCCTGCTCTTCTCCTGTCATGCACTGCCTCAGAAATTCCATGCCCTTAGAGAACTGGCCACTCCCCATAGCTGGTGCCAACTGAACAACAAATGAGACATTCTAAAGGCATGACTTGCAAATCAAATGAAGCATGGCTCAAATTAACCAAGTCATAAACCTAGTATCACTTTTATAACACGAGTTTTTTAGTATTACCCCTTGTCTATTTTGCAGAGAGAATTATCATATCTGTTATAGAAATATATATACACATGTGTGTATATTTATGTATGTGTATATATATGAATATGATTGATGTTCCTTTTATTGTTTTGAAGACTATGCTCCATTCATAGATTTTTGTTGTTGTTGCTGTTGGGGTTTTTTTGCAGGGCAATGGGGGTTAAGTGACTTGCCCAGGGTCACACAGCTAGTAAGTGTCAAATGTCTGAGGCCGGATTTGAACTCAGGTCCTCCTGAATCCAGGGCTGGTGCTTTATCCACTGCACCACCTAGCTGCCCCCCCATTCATAGATTTTTAAATCCTGGGGCATGATATGACACATAAAGATATATCTATATATATCTATCTATATATAGAGATATATAGATATAGATATTTATTTTGTTTGTTTTGTTTTTGGGGTTTTTTTGCAGGGCAATGGGGGTTAAGTGACTTGCCCAGGGTCACACAGCTAGCAGGTGTCAAGTGTCTGAGGCCAGATTTGAACTCAGGTCCTCCTGAATCCAGGGCTAGTGCTTTATCCACTGCACCACCTAGCTGCCCCAAGAGATATATTTATGCCTCAAGACATTATTATCATGCTGACCTAAAGTGTCCTAGGATCTCTATCAGACTGAACACAAATTATTTCAATATCATTCTCATAATATTAAAATGGTTCTTCCTGAAACAGTGTGGTAAATAATAGAATTTGGCAGACTGATTGGGATGGGCCACACCTGGCCTGTCCTGAGTGACGTATGCTGCTGATGTCAGTGGGAGAAACCACTCTCTGATCGAGTTTGAAGGACCTCCCCTTTTGGGGGAGGGGGGGGTAAATGCTCGCTGAGGGGAGCTCAGACTCTTTTTTCCGGTCGGTGAGCTACAGGAGGCAGTTTGTCCTGTGGGCCCTGGCTACATAGCTGTTTCCTATTGAAGTTATGGACCAGAGGTGGTGAGTTAATAAACGAACCCAGCTCTTTGAATTAGCTGAATTGGAATCAAGTTTGGGGATTGTATAGGCTTTTGTTAGAGTTAGGTGGATTATCCATTTTCCTTTTTCCCTATTCCCTTGTCCTTGACTTCATTAATTTCACCTTTGTTGTGTATTTTATTCTCATTAATAAAACCTGATTCGTTTGTGGAAAAGAGGCTGTCAAGCTCCTTTCTTATTGGCCTGGGAGAAATATCTAAAAAGGCAGTTCAGAGGGGAGGAAGTTTTGGACCTAGAGATCCCTCATGATTTTCTGAACCCCAATATTACAGCATGCCACCCAAGTAACTCTCTACATATTAAATTTGGCCCCTACAATCGTAAAACTTCAGATACTCAGACATCTTCTGGATTGAACTTGTCAGATGCTGTTTATTCAGTCATTTCAGTTGTGTCTGACTCTTTGGGATATCTTTTGTAGTTTTCTTGGCAAAGATACTGGAGTGATTTGCTATTTCCTACTCCAGCTCATTTTACAGATGAGGAAACTGAGGCAAACAGGGTTAAATGACTTGCCCAGGGTCAGTTAGTAAGTGTCTGTGACTAGATTTGAACTCAGGAAGATGAGTCTTCCTGATTCCAGGCCCACTACTCTATCACTGCACCACCTTAGCTAAGGCTTAAGGCTTTTGTTAGAATTGAAATAGGGCCCATTAGACACATAGGAAGTGTTCACTGGGAAGTGTGTCAAATGTAATACGTGAGAAGTATGTCTTAATGGGCTGAGAACTGAACATTTGAAGAAAAGATCTGAAGGATAACTTGGACCAGAACTTGGACAAGTTACAGCTGGGACACAGGAAACAAGATGAAGAGAAAACACTGTGGCTCAAGTATAGTAATGGAGTGGAAAGGTTGAAGAACCTTTTACCATGGAGGATTTCCATTTCCAAGGGCAGATACTATGTTAATTGCAAATTACACAGACACAGAAGATGGAAATAGGGGAGTTATATAACTAAGGGAGAGTTGGCCAAGTACTGAAGAAAGGATAAGGTAGCACTTGCTGGCTTGTGTAGGCTTTTGGGTGGTGTAGTTCATACCACTGTAGGTTATACAATCACTGAGTTGAGCTCAGAGCCTGCATTGGCTCTTGCCTTGGTAGGCTGCACATTAAACTTTACCAAATCCTGGTGATAAAGAGTCCAAGGTATTCTGTGTCTCTGGGGCAGGGAGTGGGGAGGAAGAAGAGCATAGCTACATAGGAGACTAACAATTGTAAGTGGTAGAACCTTTGAATTTCAACTATTAAAAATGATAGAGCAGCGAGGTGGTGCAGTAGATAAAGCACTGACCCTGGATTCAGGAGGGCCTGAGTTCAAATCCAGCTTGACTCTTACTAGCTGTGTGACCCTGAGCAAGTCACTTAACCCTCATTGCTCCACCAAAAAAAAAAAAAGAAATAATAAAAAACCCATAAAAATTATTTTTAAAAGACATTTTTCTGTTCTCTTAAGCAGAGGATCTAGGACATAATACAACTTTTCATTGATGGTCCAGGGCTATTCTAAGAAATAACAGCTGACATTTAGCTATACCTTAAGGTTTAGAAAGTACTTTGCATACATTAACTTATATGATCCAATCAACAACTCTGTAATTAAGTGCTACTATTATAATACTCATTAAACAGAGGAGAGAATTGAGCTCTGAGAGGTAAATGACTTGCCTAGATTCACTCAGCTAGCAAATACCTAAGGCAGAGTATGATCATCAAGTTGTTGTTGGCTTTTTATGTGCTAAAGTTGTGGTTGTAGAAATAGATATTGATAAAAGGGGACCTAGGGTAGGATGAAACTAAACGCAGGAGTGGTTCTGATACTTGTTTTCTTGAAAGAAGTCTAATAGCAGCTTATATTTCTCACAGCAATTCAGTTCACTTAAATCGAACTTGGTAAACATTTATTTAATGACGATGATGACGATTGCTAACATCTGTAGGGTGTTAAGGTCTGCAGAGCACTTTATAGTACATGTTATCTCATGTGGTCCTCACAACAACTTTGGGAGATAGGTGCTGCTTAGTGCCTATTATACACAGAGCACAGTGCTAGGGACCAGAGATATAAACATGAGCAATGTATGGTCCCTATATTCTCAGATTCAGCCCTTCCTATTTGTCCCCACTGTTACTACCAGGCCCTCATTATTATGTGCCTGGACTATCTCACTATGTCCAAAGTTCCCTGAAAAGCTTTCCTGTCTCATTTCTCTTTCTTCAGGTTCCCTCATCTATAATTCTGTATTAAAACTCTTTATGTGTTCTTCCACAAGATTAAAAAAATCTCCCAATGAAACATGGGCTTCAAAAAGGAACACAATAGAATATAGAAGAAAATGATATAAAAAACAGTATTAAGAAGAAATTAGCATACCAGGTAGGCAAAGTGATAGTAAGAATGCTTCTGCAATTAATAAGTGAATTTAAGACTCCAGGCCTTGATGATTTATGTCCCAGTTTTCTGAAATTTAGAGATAGATGATCTATGAAACATTGTTGAGGTGATGACGTTTCAGAAATCATAGAGAACATGAGAGTTACAAGAAGACTAGATATCCAAATATATAGAAAATTGAGTCAAATTTATAGACATATGAGTCATTCCCCAACTGATAAATAGGGAATTCCAAAAGATTTATGATGAAAAATGCCATCCACATTCAGAAAAAGCAATGAAGTCTGAATACAAATGAAAACATACTTTTATAACTTTCTTTTTTCTTTTTGAGGCAATTGGGGTTAAGTGACTTGCCCAGGCTAACACAGCTAGTAAGTGTCTGAGGCAGGATTTGAACTAAAGTCCTCCTGACCACAGGGCCTGTACCAACTAATTGCACCCCCTCCTGTTTTTAAAAAATAAAGTCTAGTTTAATTTGGGGGGGCGTTGAGGAATTTGGGGTTAAGTGACTTGCCGAAGGTCACAAAACTAGTAAGTGTCTGAGGTAAGATTTGAACTCTGGTCCTCCTGACTTTTGAGCTGCTGCTCTAGCCACTATGCCGATTAGCTGTCCCCCTTTTTTGAATAGTATTAAAATTGATAAATGGCAAAACGTATGAATTAGCAGTTTAAAAAAAAGCAAAGCTATTTATAGTAATATGAAAAATGCTCTAAATCACTATTGATCAGAGAAATGCAAATTAAAACAACTCTAAGGTATCAACTTATACCTATCATATTGGCTAATGTAACAGGAAGAGAAAATTACAAACATTGGAGGGGATGTGGAAAAATTGGGACACTAAAGTACTGTTGGTGGCATTGTGAACTGATCTAACCATTCTGGAGAGCAATTTGGAACTATGTCCAAAGGGCTATAAAACTTTTCACCCATCAATACCAATACTAGTTCTGTATCCCAGTGACATCAAAGAGAAAGGAAAAGGATCTATGTGTACAAAAATATTTATAGCAATTCTTTTTGTGGTGGCAAAGAATTAGAGATTGAGGGGACTCCCATCAATTGAGAAATGGCTGAACAAGTTGTGGTGTATGATTGTAATGGAATATTATTGTGCTATAAGAAATGATGAGCAAGATGGTTTCAGAAAAACCTGGGGAGTCTTATATGAACTGATGCAAAGTGAAATGAACAGAACCAAAAGAACATTGTACACAGTAACAGCAAGACTATATTATGATCAACTGTGAATGACAGCTATTCTCAGCAATACAATAATCCAAGCCAGTTCCAAAGGATTTATGATGAAAAATGCTATTCACTTTCAGAGAAAGAACTAATAAAGTCTGAAGGCAGTTTAAAGCATACTTTAAAAAAAAACCTTTATTTTTGCTGTTTTCTTTTTTTTTTTTTGGTCTTGTGTTTTCTTTTGCAACATGGCTAATATGGGACTACATATGTATAACATATCAAGTTGTTTGCTTTCTTAAGAAAGGGTGAGGGAAGGGAGAGAGAGGGAAGAATTTGGAATTCAAAATTTTTAAAAAATGAATGTTGGGGCAGCTAGGTGGTGCAGTGGATAGAGCACCGGTCCTGGATTCAGGAGGACCTGAGTTCAAATCCGGCCTCAGAAACGTAACAATTACTAGCTGTGTGACCCTGGGCAAGTCACTTAACTGCAATTGCCTCACCCCCCCCCCCCAAATGAATGTTAAAAATTGGTTTTACATGTAATTTGAAAAAATATATAAGAATTCCTCTTCTCCTCTCCAAAAAAAGACTAGAGATGTACAAAATTTCTATTTTAAATGGGGAAAGGGTAGATTCTTGAAGCTGTGGACTTATAAATGATGTTAATTCTCAAAAAAATTCTAGGATGATTAAACTGATTATTTGTGAGCATTTAGATAAGAGAATTAAGCCATTCATTGCTAGAAGCCAATACATGTTTGATTAAAAAAACCCTCATATCAGTTAAACTCATTTCCATTTTTTATAAGGTTACTAGATTGGTAGATTAAGAGAATCTTTCAGACATAGTATATATTGATTTTAGAAAAGTATTTGGCAAAGTTCTCAATTATATTCTTTTGGATAAAATCTCAAAGTGCAAGTTAGATGATAGCAAAGATAAAAAGGTGGCACAACGGATAGAGTGTGAAAATTAAAATCAAGAACCTGAGTTTGAATCCTGCCTCAGACACTTACTACTTGTGCGACTCTGGGCAAGTAGCTTAACCTCTGTCTGCCTCAGTTTCCTCATCTGTAAAATGGGGATAATAAAAGCACCTACCTCCCAGGATTATTTTAAAGATCAAATGAGATTAAAAATATAAATTCCTATATAAATCCTAGTTATAATGATAAAGAAGCTCACAGTTGGGTTGACAACGATTATCTGAAAAGAATGTTAATTCACATCATTTGTACAAAAGCTTAGAATGAGGTCTTCGGACCAGTGGCATAAGGTCCTTCTTTCCCTCTTTCTGTCCCATATATCAGTGTTTTGAATGGAGATTTAGGAGAGATGATTATCAAATTGACAGATGATACGAAGTCATGATACAAAGCAGGGTAGGTAAAATGATAGAGGACAGGGGCAGCTAGGTGGCGCAATGGATAGATCACTGGTCCTGGATTCAGGAGGACTTGAGTTCAAATCCAGCCTCAGACACTTAACACTTATTAGCTGTGTGACCCTGGGCAAGTCACTTAACCCCAATTGCCTCACCAAAAAAAAAAAAGGTTAAAAAAAATGATAGAGGACAGGCACATCTGGAACATGTGTTCAATTCTAAGTACCATATTTTAAGAAATGAGGCAAATTTGAGGTATTGATTCCATTTGGATATGAACACAGGAGTCCTGGATGTGAGTCTTGGTGTGGCCATTTATTGGCTCAGTCATGTGATCTCAGGCAAATAACTTCTTTGGGCATTGGCTTCTTGCTTTGTAAAGTGGGGAAAAAGAACTTTGACAAATGAGACAGTATTGGGGAGGGGAGGGACAGGCAGGAAGTAGTATGGCAAGGCATCTGGAAACCACGCCATGCCAGGAAATAAGGAGATGTTTTGTCAGAAGAGAAGATTAAAGAACATAACTGTCTTTAGATAGCCAGGGCCTATAATATAGTAAGACTTGATTTACTGTGTTTTGTTTTAGAAGATAAAAATAGCACCAAAGAGAAATTATAGGGCAGCATCATTTGATTTAATAAATAAAAAGCTGTTTTAATAAATAAATAAATGAAATTGTCCAACAGTGGAATACACTGGCTCATAAAGTAAGCTTCTCATTGTTGAAGGCATTTGAGCAAAAGCTGACTATGTGTCTGGGTTGGGATAGAAGAAATTTATGCATTGGGAAGAAATTGAATTAGATAGCTTCTATGACCCTTTCCAATCTCCAAAGCTCCCTGATCTATGAATGTTTATAGACATTGATTTGTATCAGTTGCTGTTGTACAGATATAGGGAGAATAATATAATGAAAAATCTTTTGGTGCTTTAATAAGTCTTTTTTTTAGCACTGTAATTATTTAGAAATGGACAAGGAATTGAACAGTTATTATAGGAGGCCATGGAATCTATTAATGTTCATTAAACATTAGCTAATTGTATGCTTAGGATGGATTAGAAGTCATTCTCCATAAAAAGAGAAAAGTGGACAAGGTAGTTCCTTGAAATCTCTTTCAGACAAATAATTTCCTGATAAGAGAATTATTATGCTTCAGTTAAACTTTTATTAAAATGCAGAAAGTAAAAATGATTGGCAGTGAATACCGTTACAACCACAGCCAGAGGGCACTCTCAAATAAGAAAACATTTTTTTAAGGTATGTGTCTACGAGTCATGGATTTGTATTTATTCTTATGTGATATTTTTCTACATAATACTTTTTGAGGACACATTTATAGGATTTCTAGACCTGACAGTGCTTTTCTTGCTACCCATCTAATTAAGGAAATACAGAGCTTGACCCAAGAGAACAGACCTAGTTTACATTTCAGTAAAAATGTTAGTTTGGCAGACACTTTGGTTAGATATAGTGCAGAATGTTGTTGTTGTTGTTTTTTCCTTTTATACCAACTAACTCACCAATCACTTAAGAAGGGTTATTCAATGCCAGACCTCAAGGACCCTGTTCCCACCTTAACCCACCTTTCCACAGAGAGACTGGAAAACAAAATAACATTACATATATATAAAAACCACATTTTTCTTTCCAAATTGTTTTTTATCTCAGACATTCATTCTGCACTTTTCCAGACTTACCTAATGATGTTCTTTGGGCTTTAGAACCAGTCTGTCTTCATAGGATACGGTCAGTCTTTGGTTGAGAGACCCCATTGCTCATTTCCTCCTTTATACTCTATTTTTGTCATCCTCTCCCTCAATGCTAGACTAATTCCTAGATCTTAAAGCCATTTTGTAGTGTGTGTGTGTGTGTGTGTGTGTGTGTGTGTGTGGTGGTGGTGGTGAAGAAATTATATTTCTTCTCTTAATACTACCTTAAAAATACTTCCCTTGGTTCTCCCTAATAAAACTTAAAATATTTCTATCTAGTGGTTGGCTTATTTTTTAGTTTTCTATTCATGTAATCATAGATTTCCCTCCTGTAAAATTTGATTTGTCCCTTGGAATTGACTGGGAAATTTTTCATAAAGCCTGGTTGCTGAATGAAACTTTGAGCCAGTGGAACTCTTGAAAGCGGAGCCCCCAGAATGCTGGGCACCAGAATGTATAAGTGCTCCTTGTACAGCCACGTGGCTCAAAGGTTGAATTGTGCACAAGGCAGAATCATTCATCTGTAAACATGAAGAGCATAATTACTGACCTCCATACCTTCCTTGGTTGCTATGAGGATAAAATGAGATAATATATGTAAAAAGTAAAATATACGTTTGAAAACAAAGCGCTCTATATACATGTAGATATTTCATATTTTGGCCTTGAGTACTGTACACCCACTCAATTTCATGAAGAGTTTGCTTTAGCCACCAAATCTACTTGCCATCCCCTCAATGTGATTTGGTTTTTTCTACCTATTTATCCTTTATGCTCACCATTCTCCCAGTCATCTTTACAGACCCGTGTTCCTCACTTCCCTCATAATCCAGCTATAAACACACCTCCTCAGATACATTTTCTTGATTACAATAAGCTACATTTTGTGGGACTTCATTATTTACATATAAATCTCTTTCCATTTATGTAGTATATTTCTGAAAAGTGATAAACTGAATTTCTACACATTGAATTGTATACACATTAATGTATTATAGGAACTCTGGTGATACTTTTCTATAATTAAAGTAACTGTCTCTTAATTTACTTGTGTTAAAAATATGTGTGTAAAAATATGTGTGTATTTTTAGAAAGTTGAATATATGGTGTTATTTATACTAACAGTTGGTGGTACAGTGAATAGAGTGTTGGGCCTAGAGTCAGGAAGACGTGATTTTGAATCAGATTTCACATATCTACTGGGTGAGTGGGGGCAAGTCACTTAACCTATTTGTCTTGGTTTCCTCAACTGAAAAATGGGGATAATAAAGGCACCTGTCTCCCAGACTGGTATGGCTCAGCCTTCTCACCATTCATTCATTCACTCATTCATTTTTCTATTTATTTATTTATTCACTCACTCACTCATTCATTTATCTATCTGTCTATCCATCTATCCATCTATCTATCTATCTATCTCTCTATTTATTTATTTATTGCAGGGCAATAAGGGTTAAGTGACTTGCCCAGGGTCACACAGCTAATACGTGTCAAGTGTCTGAGTCCACATTTGAACTCGGTTCCTCTTGAATCCAGGGCCGGTGCTCTATCCACTGTGCCACCTAGCTGCCCCAAACCTTTCTTAAGAAAAAAAAAAAAGTGACTTCAATTGAATTTGATTGATTTTGCATCTCACGCTCTTCTTGGAGGCTCCAGGCCTAGGAAAAGTGGCACCAGCTGCCAGGCCTGAGAGATTTGCAAGTGGAAGGGCTGAGGAGGAATTTAGCTAGGTGCTGCCCATGTATGGCCCCACCTCATTCAACAATTCAATTAAATAAACCTTTAAGTGACTACCACCTACTCTGTGTAAGGGATTGTATCAAGTACTAGGTGCTACAAGCAAAAAACTACAATAGGACCAAACCAGGGCCCCTTCCCCAGAAGGCAGCTAGGTTATACACTGGATAGAGACCTGGACTTGAAGTCAGAAAGATCTCACTTCAAATTCAGCCTTCTTTACTAGGTGTGTGACCTTGGGTAAACCACTTAATCTCTCTTTGCTCACTTACAAAAACATGTTAATAACAATAGTTGGGGCAAGTACTGGGCACAGTAGAGAGTGCTGGGCCTGGTGTCAGGATGACCCATCTTCTTGAGTTCAAATCTGGCCTCAGACACTAGCTGTGTGACCGTGGTCAAGCTGCTTAACCCTGTTTGCCTCAGTTTCCTCATCTGTAAAATGAGCTGAAAAGGGAAATGGCAAACCATTCCAGTGTCTTTGCCAAGAAAACCCCAAATGGGGTCACAAAGAATCACACAGGACTGAAAAACCACTGAAACAACAGCTAGTATTTGTTTTGTACTTTGTTTGCAAAGCACTTTATGAATATATCTTTTAATCTTCACAACATCCTTGCGAGTTAAATGCTACATCATTAGCTTCACCTTTAGTTGTGAGGATCTAATGAGATAACATGTGCAAACTGGTTTGCCTACCTTAAAGGACTATTATAAAGACTAGAGAGGATGGTGATGATGGTGGTTGCGGTGGTGATGGTGATGATGGTACCTGGTGATACAACCTGAATGGTTGTCTGGTCCAACTCCTGGTAGCCCCATTTGGGGTTTTCTTTTCTTTCTTTCCTTTTTTTTTTTTTTTGGTAAGGCAATTGGGGTTAAGTGACTTGCTTAGGGTCACACAACTAGTAATTGTTAAGTGTCTGAGGCTGGATTTGAACTCAGGTCCTCCTGAATCCAGGGCTGGTGCTCTATCCACTGTGCCACCTAGCTGCCCCTTTGGGGTTTTCTTAATGACAAACACAATTGGCTGAGAACTGACAGAACTCCATCTAGCCAAAAAAATTGCTTGGGGCTGGCCCTCCCCCTCCGTTATCATTCTAACTTCTGATTATTCTGTAAAATTCTTCTCTTTTCAGAGATTCCCAAGGTGTCTTCCTGGACTTTAGTTTGTAATGATTGGAATAGACGCCACCTGCTGGAGACTTACTGTAGAAAAGCTCCCCATGAAGCGAAGGTCTTTGAGGGCAAGACCAGGAGTCTTTTCTTTGGCGTCAGGAAGTGACATGGGCTAGTGGGAAGAAGAAGGAAGAGCCCGGCGCTCTGACTCTCGCTCTTTTCCTTTGGACTCTGGTGGAGAGCGGAGCTAGAAATGTGCTCTCCCTTTAATAGATAGGAATCTAGGCCTTTTCTTCTCTCTTTACCAAATTCTTATTCTCCTTAATAAATGCTTAAAAGTCTAATTCTTGCTAAAGCTTATAATTTATTGGCGACCACTCATTAGATATTTTAGACAGTTTAGCTAGAATTTTAGCCCTTAACAAGGCCATCATGCAAAAGAACTTACCTGGTGAAACTATGAGATACCTGACCCTCCCTAGGGCAGTCTCTTCACTTTCCCTGTCCCATTGGCACCCTATATAGACCCTGTTCACAACCCCATCCTTTGTGTAGCAGCACGTGCTTTGTGTGGTATCTCCAGTTGCAACTCCAACATTAAAGACCTTCACTTTCTTATGTTGTTTTTATTAATATCGGCAAAGGTACTAGAGTATTTTGCCATTTCCTTCTCCAGCTCCTTTTACAGATGAGGACCAGTAAGTAAAAACAAAGTCATTCTAAAAGGCAGAGATGGGGTCAGGGGTTAGGGGTCAGGGGTCAGTGGTCAGGAAAGGCTTCATGCAGGAGAAGGAAGCAGGGATGGGGCTTCTTCCAGCCATCAAAGACCAGCTGTGTAAAGACACAGAGGTGTCCTTGCTTACAAGGAATAGACACCAAGACTAAAAATGGGGACTATGAAATAAAATTAGAAAGGCTGTTAGGAGCCATATTGTGGACTAAATGTTAGACCAGAACAGGGGTTGCTAATCTTAGAGACCCCCTTTTTTTTTTTTTTTTTTTGGCAGGGCACTGAGGGTTAGGTGACTTTCCCAGGGTCACACAGCTAGTAAGTGTTAAGTGTCTGAGGCCGAATTTGAACTCAGGTCCTCCTGACTCCCTGGGGGGTGCTTTATCCACTGTGCCACCTAGCTGGCCCCTAGCCCCCCTTCTTGTGATTAATTTTTTTAATGCATAAAATACATAGGATTACAAAGGAAACCAAAAATACTGAGATGTAGTTATAATAATGGTTAAAAAAAAGTTGAAGGCCTCTGGGCTCAGAAGCCTGGCCTTAAAGGCAGCGACCGGCGTCTGCAGTAGAGGAGGGGCGCGCTCGGATTGGAGCTTTAGTAATAGGAAGTTGGTGGGGGCGGGGGAAGGGAAAGGGCGGGTTCCGCCCAATCACTTCCTGTCTTCCTGTAGGGGGCGTGCCAGCAGCGGAGACGTTCCTTCTTCTGGGGCCCAGCAGGCCGCTTCCTCTGTAACCCTCTTCCCGCCTTCTTCGTTTCTACCACGTTTTATGTGCGTGGGTCCAAAGGTCGTCGGCTAAGCCAGCTCAAACCGCTGGAAGGGCGAGGGGGCCCACAATTGCTCCTCTGTTCTCTTATAGGATCAAAAGTATGGGAAGTCCCTGCGCTGTTTTGCTGGGAGGCCAGAAGCGCAATCTGCACTTGCGCGAGCCGCCGCGAGGCGCGAGACTCCGGGCGTGAGCTCCGCCCCCTCCCCCGCACGCCCGGCGCGAGATCCGCCGGTTCTCTTCCCCCCGCCCCCTTACGGCGCCTGGGTAAGGAGTGCCTTAGGCCGTGGCACGCGTGCGCGCGGAGCGCTGGGAGCCGTTGTTAGCCTCACTGCGGGGGCCCTTGCCTGCGCAGATGACCGCCAGGGCCCGGGCGTGGAGGGTAGCGGGAGCCCGCCTTTGGGCGGGCTAGATAGGCCCCTAAATCACCAGCACCCTCAGAAGAGCATCGCCCCCTGAAATCCGGCTTCTTCCACCGCCTAAACCATAAGACGCCCACCCGGCAGTGTTACTTGAGCTCAAACAATCTCTAACAGGTATAAACCTTGAGGTGCCGGTGGGGCACCTCCCGCGTGGTGAGGCGCGATGCCTGGCCGGGCGGGGCTGGAGGAGAGCTCCCGGGGGACCGTTGTCCCGGCCCCTCCCCATCCTCTCGCCCTCCTCCGATCCTCTCTTCCCCCTCCCCTCTCCCTCCTCCATCCTCTCTCCTTCACTTTCTAGAGAAGAACTTCAATTCATACCTTCCCCCTTAATCCAGCTTCCGTCTCCCCCTTCTCCTTTCCTCTTACCCCCCCTTCCCATCTCTTCCCATTCCCCCCTCTTCTCCCTCTCCTCTTCCCCTTTTTCCTCCCTTCTCACTTTCCTCCTTCCCATTTTCCTCCATTCTCTTTCTTTCCCTTCCTCCTCCCCTCTTCCCCTCCCCATGCTTTTCACCTCTTATCCTTCCTCCGTTTGGCCCCCCCACCCTTTTCTTCGTGTCTCATCAGGGGAACTACCCTCTCCCTCTATCCACAAAAGGGGCGCTGATAGAATAGAATATTCCACTTCCCCCTAAAATGGAAAAGGTGACTGAACTTTCAAGCTGATCATCCCCATGCAACTTATTTTAGGGGCGAGCGTAATTGTTAATGGGGACTAGGGATAAGTGGATTAGAGCTGATCCTTTCCTCATAACTATTTATTCTCTTTCCTTCACTATCAGATATACTTATAGTCATTGGTGATTTCAAGCCCCCCTCTGACCACATATTAGCTGTGTGACCATGAGTTACTCACTTAACCCTCAGTGCCCTTGAGAACAGTTATGACTATGATAATAGCATTTAAATTGAAACTGAATTACATTGTGGTACCTCAGCTTGAAGATATTGGGAACTCTTCCACCAATAGAAGAGTCATCATTGCTCAAGCTGTGACAGTCACATCTTCCTTTCCTTTGGTATCATTGGTAGAGTGGTGTGACAACAGGAAGGGTCTCTCATCTTGAGTGTAGAGAAACAGACTAGTTTTCTTGCGACCAGTCCTAAGGTCTGCCCAGGAGCTCAAAGGCAATTGGGGATTTTGGCCATTTCCAATCCCATCTGTACTCTTTGTAAATACTCCACAATCTTTGGTGTTTTTCCATTCAAAATGTAGTTAGAAACCCATCCATTCCTGCCCATTACAAACATTCCTCTTTAGTTCTGGCCACCAAAACACTTCCCAGACCATGTAAAATAGTTTTATTCGGAAGTTTACCACCAAAAGGCCTATTCCTATTCTTTTGGAATGTATAGCTGTCTATCTTTCCTAGTCCTAGGTTCATCAGTCAATTTCCTCATACCCTTTTTGGCCCCCTTGGTTATAAAGTATATTTTTCCTTAATCAGAGGAAGGGTTCTAGTGCTACCTTATTTATCACCAGGCTAGCTACCAAGCCAAAAGTAGTTTGTGCTAACCATCCTCATTTCAGGCAGTTCCCTTTTGGAAATCACACCATATGTTACAATAACCTTCTTCCCCACCATATCCACCATTTTCCATTTCTGGCACTCCTCAGTGTTATACTCATGCCCCCCAGAATGTTGTTTCATCACAAATCTACCTTGATCTCAGTCTGTGTCAAAAATGGCCTTTCAGACTCTCCACTTTGCACCTTATACAGCTTTTACACAAATGTTTGAAATTCCCCATTCCATTTTAGCTTCCTGACAGTTCTAACCACTTGCTCCTGAATTAGCCTGATCAAGGTACACAGTGGTAATTTTACTTCTCTGTCATTACTGGCTCCTCGGACAGCATTGGAATTCTCAATTTATTCTTTATGATCCTATTGCATTCTTTGTAAATACTCAAATGGTCTCTATAATCTCACTTTGTATTCCTTCCATTCATGTCTTTTCATCCTCTTCTACTCTTGTCCATTCTTGGCCTATTAGGCTGTCATACCTTAGGGAGCTAACCCAAGTTACCCCTTGATATTTTGAGGATACAAGTGGAGTATGCAGATTGTCAATTCATTGGTCTTATTTTGCTTTTGCCAAATGATCAGCATCTATTTCACTCATACATTTCTTAGATGATACTCTTTATAGCACTTCTCTTTCGTAAGACCTTATTTGTTGCAGAATTTAATAGGTTAGAAAAAGACTTCTTTTTGACATTGGAATCATTCTTGAATCAGGTGTCTATATTTTTTATGCTTATATTTGGACATATCTACATAATTAGAATATAAGCTCTTTGGGGGCAAGGACTGTGTAGTTTTTGTCTTGCTATTACTAGCACTTAGCATAGTCTCTGGCATATAGTAGGTGCTTAAAAATGCTTATGGTATCATTGAACACCAACTCATCGATTGAGCCATTGACTCCCCCTAGCTGATGAAATAGATCTAATTATCTCCAGTTAGAACCATATAAATACCCAATTTTCATTCCATCAAGATCTGTCAAATACTTACTTTGCTAAATCATAGCTATATTCTCATTAGTAAAACTAAGAATGCAAACTATAGAAACAGTTTATAAAACCATGACGATCCTCACCAAACATTCCTCTTACCTGGAAGCAGAATCCAGGTTTCCCTTGATCTTCCACATCCAGAGAATTCCTAACACAAACATATCCTGACCTACAAAATTGCCCACTATATGTAGTATTCCATTACAGCTAATTCAGGAGCTACGTCTTCTAATCATTTAATTCAGAAGACCACTGAACTCCCTGGTTAAATGTCTTCTTTTTCTTTACTATCAAAAATACTATATTCCTTTTGGGATTAAATTTCCCTGTTTCCCACCTTTTTTTTTTTTTTTTTTGGTTCATCTAACAGGTCTGCATAGTGGTTTAGTCAGTATAATACTCTAAAAGAAGGGTAACTTGGCATAAGATTTAAGGAAGTCCATGAACTTGGATGGGAAAAAATACATCTTATTTCATTATACTTGGCTTCCTTTGTAATCATATGTATTTTATTCTTTTAAAAACATTCAGAGAAGGGGGATCAAGCAGGCTTCATCAGACCTGTTGGTCTACCAGGCAAAAAAGGTTAGATTCTTCATATTTATCTTTTTTTTTTTTTTTTGCAGGGCAATGAGGGTTAAGTGACTTGCCCAGGGTCACACAGCTAGTATGTGTCAAGTGTTTGAGGCCGGATTTGAACGCAGGTCCTCCTGAATCCAGGGTCCATGCTTTATCCGCTGAGCCACCTAGCTTCCCCCATATTTATCAACTTATATATCTTTCTTTGATAAGTGTAAATTTAAATATTTGCTTTTTTGTCTCTAGGCCTGACTGGTTTTCAAAATTTTCTTTGAATGCCTTTGTGAATGTTTTTGCAAATTATTTGTGAATTTTCAAAGTCACAATGTTTTGCAAATCTCTCTCTCTTACCCTCAAAACAATGTACTGTTTTGTTAGATTCTCATTTTAGCTTTGTGACTTAAGTTTAATTCTTCTTAATATCCGTTGCAGTTTCTTCAGTAGTTTCTGGTCTCACTTGAAAAACCTTTTATAATTCTGATTTATGCCACTTATCAGGTTATAGCTTTATTTTTTCTTGCAACTTGCAAGATAGTGGTCTTGTTTTTGTAGAGTTTAATTATAATGTATTTAGGAGAGTTGAATCTTAAGGTTTTCCTTGTGAGGTTCCTGTGGATTCTTTCTGTTTGTATTTTATCATTTGTTTTTGATAATTCTGTAAAAGTTTTAAAAAATGATTTCTTGGGGGGCAGCTAGGTGGCACAGTGGATAGAGCACCGGCCCTGGAGTCAGGAGTACCTGAGTTCAAATCCGGCCTCAGACACTTCAGTTCTTTATCTTTGTGTTTATAGATATATTGAAAATGTAGAAAGTATAATCTAGTTGAAAAGTGATGCATTTGGTATCTAAAACTGTTCAGTGCCAGCAGTACAATGCTGTTCATTAAATTGAATTAGTCTACATTAGTTTAACCTTTTATGGTGTTCCCTTTGTAGTCTACCTGCTCATTTAAGTGGGCCCAACATGTTGATGGCATAGACAAATTTACATGAAACTAAATAAATTTATTTTACTGGGTACTTTTTGTCTAGGGTCATTTCATACCTCCTGAAATTTCATTTTGCATATAGTTTAGAATGTGTCCCCTACTCAGTGACCTCTTCTTGGTTATTATTGTGGTTTTTGTATTTATCCTTTTTCCTTCACTATACCCCATATCCTCCCTTCTAACTTCTCTCTCTAGTAAACAACTTATTCCTAATTAATTTTAAATGTTTTCTGGAGCGTTTTACATCATGTGACCACAAGAAGCATCTCTGAGACTCAATTTCTTTATCTGTAATAAGGGGATCATGGTGCTTCTACTCCCTTATGGAGTTATTTTGAGAAAAGCACTGTGAAAATCAGAAAGTATTCATTCAATGCACATGTTCTTAACCTTAAAAAAAATTTTGTGTGTGTTACCAGAATTTAGACTTTTATTTTTCAAAATACATGTAAACGTAAATTTTGACATCAATTTAAAAATTATTTATTATTTTTAAATTTTTTAAACCTTTTTTGACTGTATGAAGAAGCCTATGGAATCCTCAGAAAAATGTTCTTTTTTTAATGACTAAATTCAAATACAGGGGCAGGTAGGAGGTGCATTGCAGAAAGCACTGGCCCTGGATTCAAAAGGACCTGAGTTCAAATCCAGCCTCAGACACTTGACACTTAATAGCTGTATGGCCCTGGGCGAGTAACTTAACCTTCATTGTCCTGCAAAAAATAAAATATATACAGTTATGAAGGAGGGTTGAATCTTAAAAGTTTTCCTTGTATAATTCCTGTGGATTCTTTCTACTTGTATGTCTATAATACTTATGTTGAAAAAGAGTTAGCAAAATGTTTTTTAAAAAGTTCATAGACTCCCCTAGTCAAGAACCCCTAATTTAGTGTAAATATTTTGGGAGTCATTGAAGGAACTAGAAATTTTTAGCCGGGAGAAGAGAAGACTTAGGGAATATGGTCTGTCTTACAATATTTGAAGGCTACTACTAACGTAGATGAATTAGACATGTTCTTAGTCCCACATTGAGTAACCAAGATCATTAGATAGAAGTTTCAGAGAAAACAGTTTTGACTCAGACTTCCTAACAAAGAACTATAAAAGTGGAAGGAGAATACCTGACTTATGTCTCTTTGTATCTTCTTTTGAAAACCTGAAAGTTTTACTCTTCATTTGCTTTCTAGTACATGAGGTCAACTAATATAATAATTGACTTCTTTAGCTCTAGAATTTTCTTGAGAAGGGATACTCTTTACCTTCTTGCTAATTAGGTACAGGTTCATGCTTCTGAGGTAGGGAGAAAAGGAATGCTGAGACGTATACAGAATTAGAAGTGGTTAAATTGGGCAACTTTGACCTTACATAGTGTGTTGTACAGTGCTAAGTATATATTTACATATATACACATATATACACATATATACACACATACACACATCTATGTATATGTTTCAGTGGATAGAGTACTGGCCTGTAGTTGGAAAAACCTGAGTTCAAATTCAGTCTCTGACAGTAGCTCTTTGACTCTGGGCAAGTCACTTAACCTCTCTTTGCCTCAGTTTCCTAATCTGTAAAATGGGGATAATAATAGCACCTGTCTCTCAGGGTTGTTATGAGGATCAAATGAGATAATATTTGTAAAGCACTAAGCAGAGTGGCTAGCTATTAGTTATGTAATATTCATAAGGTATGTGGTGTGTTTTAGGTGTTCCTTAATCTGGAATCCTTTTACCTCTCCTTCCTCTCTCCAATTATAGAAGTTTTCAACTTCAGATTATACACACGCACGCGCGCGCACACACACACACACACACACACACACACACACGTGCACAAAGGCTTCCAAAATTCATTAAACCATATTCTACCGATCCTTAATACAGTTTTTTAAAAGTAGATTAAGCACTTTTGCTGGGCATATTATGATTCATTACTAATGTGTATCCTGCTGCTCTGAAAAAATTAATTCAGAGCTGCTTAATTTATACCCAGGGTAAATAACTGAGATTTTGGGATAATCTGAGTCATTGAATTAAGAATATAATTTATAGTATAGTACATTAAGAAGACGATGGCTTCTTAGTAATCAAACAGTTTTCTCTGATTATTTTAATCTTCTTTTCACAGGAAGAAGAACCTTCCATCTAAACTTTGGAAGATACCAAAATGAAGTCATCAAGAGCTAAAATCGCAACTTTTTCTCTGGGCACGGAAAATTCAGAATTAGCTTCTAAAAAAGTTTCAACTCTTTCAGCAGGATTTGCTAAAGCAAGGAAAAAAAGTAGCACAAAATTTATCAATGAAAATGAATTAATGATCCTTGCTCCTCCCCCCGTAGGAGAATCAATGCTAAAACATGCCATTGCAATTCCATCTGAAAATACAGAGAATGCTTTAGATGATGAGCAAATTGTTAGGCAAGTTACTAAACATCTTCAGGAGGTAAGAAGCTCTTTAAAACAATTACAATTCTACTCTTTGATTATTGAATTTGTTTTACTAACTTTTGCTTTTTAGAGATCCTGTTCTATTTTCCATGTATTTAAAAAAAACCCAAAACTTGGTTCATTTGGTTAGTTCCTTTGGAATTGTAGGTAGAATACAGATGTAAGGATCTAAAATTCTAGCTATACTGACTAAAATATCTAATAAGTGGTCGCCAATAAATTATAAGCTTTAGCAAGAGTTAGACTTTTAAGCATTTATTAAGGAGAATAACAATTTGGTAAAGAGAAAGGCCTAGATTCATCTATCTATTAAAGGGAGAGCGCATTTTGCTCTCCACTCTCCACCAGAGTCGTCTGCCTCGCCCCCTCTTCCTCCTACAAGCAAATGTCACTTCCTGACACCAAAGAAAAGCCGCATGGCCTTGCCCTCAGAGGACTTCTCATGGTGGAGCTTTCCTACAGTAAGTCTCCAGCAGGTGGTGTCATTCCAGTCGTTACACAGATACATTTTATCTGGGGATAAAATTCTAAACTACTTGAGGGCAGGAAAGGTCTCATTTTTGTTTTAGTATCCTCATTGCCTAGCATAGTGCCTTGCACACAGTAGGAATTAATAAATGCTTGCTTTCTTACTTGATAGATACAAAATCAGAAAGTGTTTGAGGGTCAGTGGTATGGATGTAATGAAATAGACTAAGCTGAAATTAATATCTTTTAGTAACTTAGATGATTATATTAAATATGAAGTATGTCACTGGAGAGAATTAACTATGTGACACTGGAATAGATAACTGCTTATGCATCTTTGTTAGTTATGTTTCTGTGTTAGGTATGTTTTAATTGATATTAAATTTTGTAATCATGTTATTATTATTGTTTTTGTTTGCAGATTTCTTCTTCTTTAGAAGAAACTTATGGATTTAACATTGAAGAAGATCGGTTAGCAGAGAGAGTACCAAGGCCAGAAGGAGAAGAACCTCCACCTGTATGTATATATAACCTTTGTTGGCAGAGCATTAACAGAAATAATGGCTCAGAACACCTGTAACATTAGCCATGCTAGAAAATTTGGTAGTGCTAATTCTGGCCAGGAGATGTCCTGGTGAAACTGTCCTTTACCATATGTAGATTTCAATGATCTATGTCTCTAAAGTCATTCAGGTCTAGAGGGATGGACTGATTTATCCAGGATCCACTGGCTACCCAGGCAATACTTCAGGGATATTATCTACCAGGATTTCTTATGATGCCCTGTGACAAGATTTTCTGGTTAGCTAGATGATTATGTCTTTCAGTGCCTTCTTTATACCCCCCAGCTGCCTTTCAGAGACTGCCCCCCTGGGTCCACCATTTTACTTCCCTTTCCACTGGTTGCTTATTAGTCTTTTGGTATGTATGTCTAGTGTAATGTCTCAGAGATCTGTCCTATTTGGTTACGATCAACGTTTTTATCAGTGATTTCTTTCTTTTTTTTTTTTTAGTGAGGCAATTGGGGTTAAGTGACTTGCCCAGGGTAACACAGCTAGTAAGTGTTAAGCATCCATTTCTGACCAACACATTTTAGAAGGCAGGTGAGTTAAATGAATTTTTTTTAAAGTGAGGCAATTGGGGTTAAGTGACTTGCCCAGGGTCACACAGCTAGTAAGTGTCAAATGTCTGAGGCCGGATTTGAACTCAGGTACTCCTGACTTCAGGGCCAGTGCTCTATCCACTGCGCCACCTAGCTGCCCTGATCAGTGATTTCAGTGAAGTTATAGATGCCATTCTTATCAATCTTGGAAAGAACACTAGACTGGAAGAGATAGTCAACAATTTGGATCATAGAGAAGATTTCAAAAAAACCTTAAAAGGTCAGATTGATAGGCCATTTAAATAAAATGAAATTTTATGGGGATAAGTATGGATCATTTAAGTGGTTTTTTTTTTCAATTGCACAATTTACAAGATAGGGGAGGCATTGATGGAAAAATTTATTTGAAAATTATTTGAGGGAGTGAAAGTGTTTCTATCAAAATGTTGTAATGAAAGGTTCTGGAGAAATCTAGCTTCATTTTAAAAAACAGTAAGAAATATGCCTAAAAAAAGAAAAAGATCAACTAGTGAAAAGGGAATTTAAAGTAATCTTTATAAGGTAATTACCAGATAAAACTAAGAATCAGTGAAGGCAGTTCTATTAGCTCTATATCTTGCCTGGTTGCCATCCTCAGTATAGCCCCTCTTCTCTCCAAGGTTGAATGAAGTATCTGCATGGCTGCTATTAACTCCCTGTATACTAATCTTAATTACATTCTATTCCTCCCCTCTATTTCTCATAATGAAGAGTGAGAGCTCTGGACTGAGAGCTGAAGACTACATGATTTCTTCATGTCCCAACTCCAGATCTCTGTTTTGAGGGCTGTAAGCTAAAAGTGTAAGCATTTTGTGATAAAGGATAGGCACTCTGTATGGCTACTGCTGGCTGCCTGCTTGCTGTACTTAGACACTAAGGGAGGGTTGGGGACTCTGTATTGTCTTTGTTACCCTTCCTTAGTTCATACCTTTGAGGTGAGGGCTCTGTATCCCAGTAGTTCCAGTTACTAAAGAGGTGAGATAATATGGAAGTAACAGGATATGGGACAGACCTTTGTCAGTTATCTCCATTGGGTTTGCCCCTCAGCAGTGAATCACCTGCAGTCTTCCAATCCTTCATTTTTTGTTTTTGCGGGGCAATGAGGGTTAAGTGACTTGCCCAGGGTCACACAGCTAGTATCAAGTGTCTGAGGTTGCATCTTAACTCCTGAATCCAGGGCTAGTGCTTTATCCACTGTGCCACCTAGCTGCCCCAGAATCTTCCACTCTTTAACAGGATTCATAAGACTATATATGGGAGAAAAACAGCAAGGAAACACAGGGAAAGAACAGCCAAAGTAGAACCTAATCCATTGAAAAAATGCTATGGACTGGGCAACTAGGTAGCGCAGTAGATAAAGCACTGGCCTCTTGGATTCAGGAGGACCTGAGTTCAAATCCGACCTCAGACACTTGACATACTTACTAGCTGTGTGACCCTAGGCAAGTCACTTAACCCTCATTGCCCCGCAAAAATAAAAATGCTATAGGCTAATAGAATCCCAGGATAAAATTTAATAGCATGATAGTAATTGGCAAAAATAAATGGAATGCTAGAAAAGGCCAATATTGCCCCCAAGAATCCTAAGAGTGGTTGGAAGACCTAATAAAAGGATTGAAAGTAAATCATATAAGGAATAAAATTTATTTTTTTGGTAAAAATGCAAGGAAAATAAACAGAAAATAATCTAGAAAACCTTATTGAACTAATAGACATCCTAAAAAAATTAGTGGAGGAAGTGAAAGACAAAATTAAGTAATATAGCAAAACGTATTAAAGCAAAATCAAAAGACAAAACAAGCTAATGTAAAAATAGTTTTCAGAAAGATAACTTAAGAATCAGGCTTCTTGAACAGTGTGATGAAACCCCAAACTTAGATGCCATATTTTAAGAAATCATAAAATTGCCCAGAAATATTAGAAGCAGTGGGCAAAACAAAAATATGTAGAATCTCCAGGGCACCATGAGAGAAAAATTATGATGATATATCCAGAAATATGATTTCCAATATCCAAAACCCCCTGAACAAAGAAAAACTACTTGGGGGTTACCTCACAACTCAGTGTAGTAGTAGAAGGTCCTGACAAAAAAAACTAACAGTCTCAGAATTTTAGTCACAAGGTAAGTGTAAGGGTGATCACACATGTTTAATGTATAAAAGGAGTTACCTATGCCCTTATCCTTTTATCAGATGAGAATCCCAGTCATAACTTAATAGGTATTAAAGAATTTTACTATAATTCTCCAGTGTATAAATAAGTCCTTAATCAAGTCAAGAGGATTATAGGGCTTTAGTCATTGGATCAAAGGCAGTTGATACACAGGAAACATGTTTTGGTTGACTAAGAAAAACAGACTTACCCGGAGACCCATTCATAAAAGCAACAGACCAGGCAGGGAATCAAGGAGTCTATTTATTGGTGAAAGATTTTCAGTTGAGTAGTTATCAGTGAGATTTAGAGGCTGATGATGAGATGAGCAGAACGAAAAGAACATTGTACACAGTATCATCAACATTGAGTGTTGATCTACTGTGATGGACTATATTCTTCTCACCAATGCAATGGTACAGAAGAGTTCCAGGGAACTCATGATAGAAGAGGATCTCCAAATCCAAGGAAAAAAAAAAAGAAGAACTGTGGAGTATAGATGCTGAATGAACCATACTATTTCTTTTGTTTTTGGTGCTGATGTTTTTCTATTTTGAGGTTTTTCGTCATTGCTCTGATTTTTCTCCTATAACATGACCAATGCAGAAATATGTTTAATGTTATTATAGGTATACATATATAACCTATATCAGATTACCTGCTGTCTAGGGGAGGGGGGGAGGGAGGGGAGGGAAGGAGAAAAATCTGAAATTGGAAAGCTTGTATAAACAAAAGTTAAGAACTAACTTTACATGTAACGGGAAAAAATACTTTATTAATTTAAAAAAATATTAAAAAAAAAAGAGATTTGGAGCCAGAAATGGGAAGAAAAAAAATTACAGCCTCCTGAGAAATGATTGATGTGGGGGAAGAGGGGTAAGAATGACAGTTTTGGGACTTTATCCTCCCCTTGTACTCCCGTCCCCCCACACCCATGCTATGAAAGAGATTATACCAATAGGAGACAACATATTCAACTGAGAGTGTAAAGGACACACTAAGGACAGACACAGATGCAGAAAAAAATAGCCACCAGAGGGAGAAAGCAGTGTGATCCCTGGCACCAGAGAAGAATGCCAGCTATGGGCTCAAGAAAGAATTTTCAGACCATAAAGTGCCACATTTTACGACTTATCCCTTTGCTTACACATGTATACTATACATGTGTCTCACTACTATTGTAATATGACCTCTTAGTGGATTCTATATGTATTTGTTGGAGAGTACATCCCAGGGGTTTTTTTTGGATATTTTGTATGCCAGTGTTTTTACTGTTGTAAACGCATAGTACCACATTATATAGCACAGAGTAGGCATGTTATAAATGTGTTCTGTCTTGACTACACCACCTAAGTAAAATGCCTTTATTAAAATCTAATTGAGTGCCAGATTGTTAATGGGACCATTAACTGATGGGGCTATCATGTTAGAATCATAATTCCACAAGTTTACCCTTCTGGAGACCCAACCTGGGAATGTAAATTGGGAGAGTAACCCAAAATAAGTTTTAATATTGGATCTGGGGTATATCTCTGTGCCTTTTGCATTTGTAGGGACCCACTAATGAAGTTCTTCATCTGTTTTATTGGTTCTTGATTTATCATGAAGTCATTAACTTCCATTTGCTTAATCCCAATTTTTAAGGGATTATTTTCTTCAGTGAGCTTTTACACCTCCTTTTCCATTTGGCCAATTCTGTTTTTCAAGGCATTCTTCTCCTTATTGGCTTTTTGTACCTCTTTTACCATTTGGCCTAGTCTGTTAAATAACAAAAGGTGTTATTTTCTTCAGTATTTTTTTGGTGTCTCCTTTACTAAGATGTTGACATTTTTTTTTCATGATTTTCTTGCATCACTCTCATTTCTCTTCTCAATTTTTCCTCTACTTCTCCTTTTTTTTTTCATCAGTACCAAGTCACTTTATTGGGATGTAAATGGTGGTAGTTTTTTGGTACAGATTATGAAAAGATCAGATAACCAAAATATGTATGCACTGAAAGACAGGAGGAGTGGCACCCACAGTTCCCAGGTGTGGGGGAAGCCAGGCGTGTGGCTTAGCTCTTGTTGTCACTGTCTCCAAGGGTGTGCTTGTCAAAAAGATATTCCGCCATGCCAGAATTGGGGCCCCCATTTTGCACAGGTTGGTTACGTTATCACCCAGTTGTTTGATGGACTTTACCTGTTCGTCCAGGTAGTGGGTTTCGATGAAATCACATAAATGGGGGTCATTTTTGTCAGTTGCCAGCTTGTGCAGTTCCAGTACTGACTGATTGACATTTTTTTCCAAGTGCAGAGCACACTCCATTGCGTTCAGTCCGCTCTCCCAGTCATGGAGGTCTGGTTTCTTGATGTCCTGCAGGAAGATGCGGTCACCGCGTTGGTTCTGCAGCTTCATCAGCTTCTCAGCGTGCTCCCGCTCCTCGTGGGACTGGTGCAGGAAATGCCTGGCAAAGTTCTTCAGGGCCACGTCATCTCGGTCGAAGTAGTAAGACATAGACAGGTAGACGTAGGAGGTGTAGAGCTCCAGGTTGATCTGCCGGTTGATGGTGGCCTCAGAGTCCTGGTGGCAGTTCTGTCGCACCTGAGAGGGAGACGAGGTTGTCATGGCAGCGGAGATGGTGGAGGCGGCTTAGACGAGGAGGTGGCTGTGCAGCGGCTGAGGCTGGGGTGGCAGTGGCGGCGACGGCCGGGGCGGCTGAGGCGGACGGCTGCTCCTCCTCAAACGGTAGGACAGAGAAGTGTTGGTTAGTGGAGGTGAAGGTGGAGAGGTGGCTAAGGGCAGCTCCGGCCAGGAATCGAGCAGCGGGTTCCGTTCAAGCACTGTTGAAGCAGGAAACTGCAGCGACTCCTGGCTTCTGGCTTCCTCTACTTCTCTTACTTTATTTTCAAAGTCCTTTTTGAGCCCTCCCATGGCATGGGACCAATTCATATTTTTCTTGGAGGCTCTGGATGTAGGAGCTTTAACTTTGTTATCTTATTCTAAGTGTGTTTTAATCTACTTTGTCACCATAGTAACTTTCTATAGTCAGATTTTTTTCTGTTGTTTGCTCATTTTCCTAGCCTATTTCTTGATTTTTTTATTCCTTTTAAAAGTAGGGCTCTGTTTCCATGATGGAGGGTGCGTTGTCCCAAGCTTTAGGTGTTTTGTGCAGCTGTTTTCAAAGATAGTTCTAGGGACCTGTAAGTTTTCAGTTCTTCCAGGGTGGTATTGTCTAAGGAGAGGTATGCTTGCTACTCTCCTGGCCTTGTCCTCTGGTCTGTGGGTGACCCCAAGCCCTCTTTTCTGCCCTGAAACTGAGGAGGTTCCTTGCTCCACTGTAGCAGCAAGTTCTGGTGTTCTAGTGTTCCTCCCTGCCCTGGGGCTGCCACCCTGGACAGCAAGCCAGATCTGAGTATGAGCAAAGCAACAGAGTCTTGCCCCCAGTGCCAGCAGAGACCCCTGTGATCTCCTTTTGATCAGTTGTTCGACCCCCTTACTGTCTGTGGGCTGAGAGTTCCAGAAGCAGCCCCTGGAGCTACTGATTCAATGGTTCCCAAGGCCTGCTCCTGGTTTGTTGGTGCCTGGTCTGTTCTGGTGTGGCCTGTGCTGCACTGTGCTCTACTCTCACCCAGTTACAACTGACTTTTCTTGCCAAACTTCTAAGTTGTCTTTGGCTGAAAAATTATTTCACCCTGTCCTTTTGAGGGTTCTCTTGCTTCAGGAATTATCTTATGGCATTATTTAAAGGTATTTGGAGGGGTTTTGGAGAGAGCTCAGCTGAGTCACTGCCCTTCCTCTGCCATCTTTGCATCGAGAAGTTCTTCATCTGGATCTCTTTTTCTTGGACACCCTAGTTTTCAGGAATATACTTTTCCCTTTACCCATGAGACAAGTTACTCTATGATGGTTTTTGCTTGCGTCAATGCTTATGTACTTTTATATATTGTATTAATGTACCCATAATGAGTATTTCAGCTAATAAGAGAAGTGTGGATTTTGTATCCCTTATTGTGATAGGAGTCCAGTCTGAATTCATTATGGCCTGCAGGACTACAGGATTAGTTTTGCTAGCTGCCCTAGCCGCTCTAAATCCTAACTTCTTTTTGGAAGCCCTAAAAAAGTTTTTTTTTGTGTGTGTGGGGGGGTTTGTTTCTTTTAAAGTTAGTCTACTTAATTTCAGAAGTTGCCACTGGAGCTAGAAAGGCCTGGATTCAATTCTAGTCTCTGATCTATACTGACTGTGTGACCCTGAGCATGTCACTTAACCTCTAGTGCCTCAGCCAACTCTGCCTATAAATTGCAGAGAAGGTGCCTGCCTGCATGGGTAGAGGAATTTCCTCATCTGGGAATTTCTATGTCAATGAAAGCATAGGTCAAGTTCCCATGACTATTTTGCTTGTCCTTGTAAGATGTTAGCTTGGGTTTTCTATTGGATTCCTAATGTACTTCATGAACCCCTAGATAAATTTAGGGTGTCCTCTGTTGCAGGGACCCAGAGAAAATTTTTTAGGAATAAATTCAGCCTGTACACATGTGTCCCGAGCAGAGGGCCTTCTTAGTGGGACAGGTAAAGGGAAACTGACCTGGTACCTCTGGATCCAGCACCAGTTTGTTGTAGCACTTGGACTCTACTGAGCCTAAAACAAAGGAACCCCTTTGTGTGAGGAGAGGGAAAGTGCCCTACTTCCTCCAGGTGCCAGGAGATTACTGGGGTTTTTTTTTGTTTTTGTCTTGTTTTGTTTTGCCTGGGCAGTGAGGGTTAAGTGACTTGCCCAGGGTCACACAGCTAAGTAAGTGTTAAGTGTCTGAGGGCAGATTTGAACTCAGGTCCTCCTGAATCCAGGGCCAGTGCTTTATCCACTGTGCCATGTAGGTGCCCCTGAGATTACTATTGTTAAACATGCAGGTAAGGGTATGACTTCCCAGTTGACTTTACATCTCTAATACTTGAATGGAGAATTGCTTATGATCTGAGAGCTCTGCAGGCACCAGACTTTCTCTGAGAAGGGAAGCTTGATTTTCTCTTGATTTAAAAAAAAAATAATTGTGTTGAGGAAGCCCTTTTTAAGCCCTCAAACACTGAGGCAGATAGGTGGCAACCTTTGAGAATTTTGTTAACACCTTTTTGACAAGTTGTGTCACCATATATTTGGAAGTATGGAAGAATGTTGATTTGGCAGTTGTGAATTGTGCCACATGCACTTCTGTGAGATTCTTTAGATAAGGCAATGTAAAGTCTTGAGCTTCTCCAAGCAAAATAAAACTATCCAGAATTTGGCACTGTGGATTTTACCAAAAGTATTCTAGGTGATTTGCTGAGAATAGTAAATGTTTAACTTGGAGGTAAGTATTACTCCTACCTTTCCCACCTCAGTCAGTTTTATTACAAAAGGCTTTAGACCTCATTTAAATCAGTCAACAGGTCTAGAATGCCATAAGATTTTAAGTGTAAGGAAGTGTGATAACCAATGATTACTTTGTAATGTTTAAACAAATCTTACTGATTCTAAGACTGGTTTGCTATTTTTATACATAGACCCAGGGTCATACCTGATTTAACTGATCACATGATGTTTTCTGTGTAACATAAGTGACCTTTTGTCCAATAGCCAAAGGCCTATCATCTCCTTGACTTGATCAAGCATTTATTCACACATTATGGGGTTGTAAGAGAACTCCTTAATGCCTCTTGTTTTGTTACTAGAGTTCTTATATGATAAAGGGATTTGGGCTTAGATGGGCCTTGGTTTCACATTAAAACTGATACCACCCTTATAGTTAACACCTTATGAATACATTTTGGGCCCCTTGATTGATTTAATTGAAATGTCTTGGTCTTCTGTAATTACCTTGAGTTTGAGGGGGCAACTAGGTGGCACAGTGGATAAAACACTGGCCTTCAGTGGATAAAGCACTTACCCAGGGTCACATAGCTAGTAAGTGCCAAATGTCTGAGGCTGGATTTGAACTCAGGTCCTCCTGAATCCAGGGCCGGTGCTTTATCCACTGTGCCACCTAGCTGCCCCTGAACTTAGATCCTAAGACTCCAAATCCAGAGAGTGACCAAAAAGAAACAGATCATTTGCAAAGGAGCTTCAGCTAGAATCAAATATGAGAAAGGAAGGCAGGGAATGGATTATTATACATTGTAAGTCAAAGATAAAGGGCCCGTAGCTAAGAATAAGTACGAATGTTTATTCCTACAAATCTATAATCCTATACAGAAAAAAGGACTTTTAACAATCTATGACTTTAAAACATTCTTGTTGAGAAAATTAATGCTGAGCAGCAACTTTAAAAGACAAACTCAATGAACAAAAGGAACTTAGAAATATAAGGAAATTTGAACAGTTTGAAAAGGCCAAGTTATTATCTATCAAGTGTTTACTTCCTGAAGAAGAAGAAGAGACTCTCATACCTTTGGAATCCTGTCACCTCTTATGGTCACTGGGGGAATAAAAAATAGAACTAAGGACTTTAAAAAACAAAATATAGGGAAATGTACCCCCAAATATTTTATGGATAGAATGGAGAGAGGGGAACTTAATATTTCTGATAAATTGGATGCCTCAGGAGAAGTTTATTCAAACACTGATATGTGTGTGTGGGAAGGGAATAAGCATTTATGTAGTGCTTACTATGTGCCAGGCACTGTGCTAAATACTTTACTAATAGTATCTCATTTGATCATCACAACAACCCTGTGAGGTAGGTGCTGTTAGCCCTATTTTACAGTTGAGGAAACTGAGGCCAACAGGATTAGTAATTTTCCTAGGGTCACACAGCTGGTGTCTGAGGCTGGATTTGAACTTTGATCTTCCTGTCTCCAGGCCCACTTCATAACCTTGCTGCCATCTTGAGTGAATGATGAATAATGAGGTTTGAAGTCAGACTTCAGAGAGTTAAGAAGAATGAGAGGAAAGGAAATAGAGACATCAGTTGTAGATTACCTTCTCCATAATTTAGCCACAAAAGGGAGAATAAATATGGGATGATAGCCAGTGGAGATAGTCAAATCGAGTGAGGGTTTTTATGAGGCTGGGGAAGACATAGACATATTTGTAGTCAGCAGGGAAGAAACAAGTAGATAGGGAGAGACTAAAGTTAAAGGGAGAGGGTGGGGTTAATAGAGGGGCAATCTGCTAGAGAGGATGGGATGGGGCAGCTAGGTAGCTCAGTGTGCAGTGGATAGAGCACCAGCCCTGGATTCAGGAGGACCGGAGTTCAAATTCGGCCTCAGACACTTGACACTTACTAGCTCTGTGACCCTGGGCAAGTCACAACCCCAATTGCCTCACCAAAAAAAAAAAAAAAGTATAGAAGATGGGATAGAATTGGATTACTTATTTTAGGAGTTTGAGTTCTTGAGAAGGGCAACCTTTTTTCTGAAAGGGGTGAAGGACAATATAGAAGGTGATGTGAAATGAAGAGGAGGAAAGAAGGAACTCTGGGTGAATGTCCTCAACTTTTTCATATCTGAGGAATATGAAATATGATGAGAGGGTAAAGGGTTATAGGCCATAGGAAATTTGAGGAGGAATGAAAACATTCAGAAAAACTGCTTTGGTGATAGGCATAGTTGATTAAATAGGTATAAAAGTATAGCTTTACTGCAGTGATAACCCAGTTGAGATTAACTAACAAATTTGTGGTAGAACCAGGCAGCATGGTTTCATGATTTTCTCTAGCTTCATTCAACACCATGCAAAGCAGGAGTGAATTATTTATGAGTGAATAATACTCAAGAATGTTAAAAAGATGTGAAAATAGACAAATGGGTTGGTAGTGATATTTTCTTGGTTGCTTCTTTTTGGTAATGGTGTCTAAGATTTTTTCATCCCTTTGATATTTCCCCTTTCTTCAGATATCTTGAGACTCAGTTCTTCAGTGTCTTAAAAATTGTTTTAGTTTGAGCATGGACCTCTGTGTTTTGTTAAGGGCTAAAATTCTAGCTAGTGTGTCTAAAATATCTAATGAGTGGTCACCAATAAATTATAAGCTTTAGCAAGAGTTAGACTTTTAAGCATTTATTAAGGAGAATAAGAATTTGGTAAAGAGAGAGAGAAAGGCCTACATTCATCTATCTATTAAAGGGGGAGTGCATTTCTAGTTCCGCTCTCCGCCAGAGTCCACAGAAAAGAGCGAGTCAGAGCGCCCAGCTCCCCCTTCTTCCTCCCACCAGCAAATGTCACTTCCTGACGCCAAAGAAAAGACGCATGGTCTTGCCCTCAGAGACTTTCACCTCATGGCGCAGCTTTTCTACAGTAAGTCTCCAGCAGGTGGCGTCATTCCAATCGTTACAGTTTGTTTGGATTAGTTGTCTGCTTTTCCATCTTTATTTCTTTCAGTGTCATTTCTTCATCCTCTGTAAGCATATGTCATTGTGATGTTAGAGACTAATGATGATAAAACATTTGATTTAAAATACTTGAAGTTCTTTTATATCTTTTATTTGTTTGTTGTCCTGTGGTCAAAGGAATTTGCCCTTTTTAGCACTGGTGATCCAGTGCGTAGTCCATGTTAAATAGAGATTCTCTCAATATGGTAAGGTTCTCCACATGCTCCTGTTTGCAGATGATATTGTACTGATTGCATCAAGTCTCAGGACATTGTAGAGCTTTCTAAGTGAGATGCACAATCATTCAAAAAAGTTCAACCTATCTATGTAGGAAAACCCAAGCAGGTGAAGAACATCTGTTGTCCAGAATATGACATAGTATTGAATTGACAACTTATAGAACTCATGCATCAGTACACTGTAGCAAATGGAAAATGAGTTTAGAATTGATTAGAAAGGAGGAGGTACATGGACTGTATTGCCTTTGAGAAACTGCAAATTATTTTAATGACCTAAAATTTATTTATTTAGCTATCTATCTATCTATCTATTTATGGTGAGGCAATTGGGGTTAAGTGACTTGCCCAGCGTCACACAGTTAGTAAGTTTTTTTTTTAAATGTCTGAGGCTGGATTTGAATTCAGGTCCTCCCGAATCCAGGGCCAGTGATCTATCCATTGTGCTACCTAGCTGCCCCTCAAATTTATTTCTGAAACAAAGACTCATTTCTTGAAGAACTGAAATTGAGCATCATTCAAAAAGAAAAATAATGGCAAAGTGCATTAGTGGTCAGTAACAGAATAAATGAGAAAGCATGGAGGAAAAGCAGAATGTTCATACATATAGAACAAATGAACAAAGAACATAGTCTGGTTACATGGTGTGAAAATAAGGGATAACCAGTGGTCATCAGTGTACTCAAATCTTCAGAGAAAGCAAGGATGACTTCCTCCTCTCCCATCCAGAACATTGGGAGGACATGGACAAATGTTGCACGGCATGATTAGGTAGGAATGTGTTGTAATCTGCATTGTTGGAAAGAATACCCACAATGATCAGATCATAGATCCAGTTGTGATTCATTATGCTTGGAGAGAGAAAAGGGGTGGGAAGACAGGAAGACAGAAGTCTTCTTTATTTTTTATTGCCTTTTTTGAAGTTTCAGTTCTTCAGAGACTATAGTGTTCTATGGCTCATCAGAGAATACTGAAAACAAAAAGTGACCCAAACTCAGAGAAATTGATCAAGCAATAAATGAATTCCTAAAGAGAAAAGAAAACCAGGGCCAGAAATATTTGCAAGTGAATTTTATCAGACATTTAAAAACCAACAATTACATCAAATACACTTTTTGCGGTAATAGAGAAAGGAGGCATCACAAGAAATTCCTTGAGGCAAATGTGGCGTTGATGCCAAGTGAGGTAGACAAAAACATCCAAGGCTTCTTCTAATTCTGCGAATCTGTGACCTGCTTTGTATAGATCAACTGAGGTCAGTACCCTGTGATTCTGTAGCTCCCATCCTTGAAACAATATGAGCCAGATTATCCAGGGCTTTACAGTACAGGAATGGAGGCAGTCCAGGCACATCTATGATAAGCCTGTTTTATTGGAGGTGCAAAGCGATAAAGAACTGCTAGAGATAGTGGGTGAAAGGGCAGATGCAGTTACAAAAAATAAAATAGATAATTTTGATTGCATGATATTGGAAAACTTTTGCACAAATAAATGCAGCTAGGAGAAGGGAAGTAATCAAATGGAAAAAATAATCTTCATATCTAATATCTATGATAAGAGTTTGATATCCAAAATATAGAGAGCTGACAAAAATATAAAAGACCAAAAGCCATTCCCCAATAGATAAATGATCAAAAGATATGAACAAACATTTCTTAAAAGAATTGCAAACTTTTAACTGTATGAAATAATGCTCTAAATCACTAATAAGAGAAATATACATTAAAACACACCCAACAGATTGGTAAAGATGACAAAAAATGAGAATAATCCATGTCGGAAGGGTTGTGTTAAGACAGACACAATAATACATTGGTGATGGAGCTATGAATTCATAGTACCATTTTGAAAATCAGTTTGGAATTATGCAAAAAAAGTGGATAACATATCCATACCCTTTGACTCAGAAATTCCTCTGCTAGGCATATATCCTAATGAGGTCACTGACATAAAAGCTCCATATACACACATTTGTAGTAGTAAATGGGAAACAAAGTAGATGACCATCAGTAGAGGAATGGCTAAACAAACTGTAGTACATGAATGTAGTGGAATAGTACTGTGCTGTAAGAAATAACCAAAAGTGATAAACTTGAAGCATGAACTTCTATGAACTGATACAAAGGGAAGTAAACACAGCCAGGAAACACAATAACTAAACAATATAAAAAGGAAAAAAAAATCACAGAATCTAAACCAGATGTTGCAAAAATACAATGACCAAGGGGGCAGTTAGGTGGTACAGTGGATAAAGCACTGGTCCTGGATTCAGGAGTACCTGAGTTCAAATCCAGTCTCAGACACTTGACACTTACCAGCTGTGTGACCCTGGGCAAGTCACTTAACCCTCATTGTCCCACAAAAAAAAAAAAAAGGAAAAAAATATAATGACCAAGCTTGGCCCCAAAGAAGAGATATGAGAAGACACCACTTTCAACTCCTTTGCAAAAGTGGAGGTCCATAGGCATGAAAATTGCATATAACATCAGCATTTTTAGATGTATTGATTAATTTTGCTAATTTTTTTCTCTCCTTTTAAAAAATAAATGGCTCTCTTGAGTGAGGGGAGGGGAAGGATGTTAAAGGAAGAGAGATAGATGTACATATACACATTACATAAAAACAACAACAAAAAAACAATAAAAAATACTCAGGTCTTAGTTACCTCTCCCTGAGTGAGTTCATATGGGTTTTCTGATCTTGAGTCTAATACTCAATGTGTTGTGGTACATTGTCTGATTCTTAGGATTCATGCTTTGATGTATGTTGAACTAAATGACTTCTAAGATTTTTTTTAACACTCTGTTTCTGTGATTATGATTTTATTGACCTTTTTGCTTTTATTAAGTGTGTAAGTCATTTTTGAATGTCAAAGAAGGTGAAGTAGAATTTCTTTTTCTTTCTTTCTTTCTTTTTTTTGGGGGGGAGTGGGGCAATGAGGGTTAAGTGACTTGCCCAGGGTCACACAGTTAGTAAGTGTCAGGTGTCTGAGACTGGATTTGAACTCAGGTCCTCCTGAATCCCGGGCTGGTGCTCCATCCACTGTGCCACCTAGCTGCCCCCATGAAATAGAATTTAATCAATTTACTATTGAAAGTCAGTCTTTGGACATAAATGTCTTCAGATACTTGAAGGTCCTTCATGTAGAAGAGGGATTCAGCTTTGTTTTACCTCAGAGGGCAAACCTAGTAGCAAAGAGTCAGCACTGCAGAGAGGCAGACTTCAGCTCAAGAAGAAACTTCTAGGGGCGGCTAGGTGGTGCAGTGGATAAAGCACCGGCCCTGGATTCAGGAGTACCTGAGTTCAAATCCGGCCTCAGACACTTACTAGCTGTGTGACCCTGGGCAAGTCACTTAACCCCCATTGCCCCGCAAAAAAACAAAAACAAAAACAAAAAAGAAAGAAGAAACTTCTAACAATTTTAGGGTTACTCCAAAAAGTTCAGGGTTGCTAAGGGACATAGTGAGTTTCCTTTCACTAGGAGTCTTCACGCAAAGGCCAGATGATACTTTTCAGGGATAGTTTAGTTATAGGTTGGACCAGATGACCTTTGAAGTCCATTCGTAATCCCTTGGTCTCTAAAGGAGTCAGAATCCTCTCAGATAATTGAACCATTAGCTTATGTGGGTCTCAGGGAAGGTCCTGATTTGGTATTCAGAAAGATCCAGAAAGTTGGTTGCCTTTACTAAGAGGACAGGTCTGTGGAGAGGTGGACAATGGGAGTTAAAAATATTTGTCAAGTTTTTTGAGTTAAAGGGTTCCTTAGACAATGGTTTTTCCTCTCAAATGTAAAAACATGAGCACTGTCTTTAAGATTTGGTTAAAGTGGGTGTATCAATTCTGCAGACACGTACAGCTCTCACTCTCCTTAATCATTTGCCTACTCCTGATCTACCCAGACCAATCAATTGTTTTCTTTCTCTAATGATTCCATTTTATTTTCATTTCTTTCCTGCTGTGCCCTATGCCATATGTTCTCCATACATCTCTTCATGTGGCAAATTTCCTCACTTATACTGTTCATAGAACTCTTTGTTTTACCTTCACAAAGATTTTCCAGTCTGTAAACATTATTCATTTTTGGCAAATAATTTTAATAGAACTTCAAATGAACAAAATTGATAAAATAGGACATTAGTTAATTTTGCAGACTGAAAGCCTTGAAATTAAATAATTTAAGGTTCTCATATGATGTGCAACACAGAATTGTAAAAAGTGCACTTAAAGTGAAAAGACTTGAGTTTGAGTCTTGGCTGTGCCATTTGCTAGCAGTGTAATCTTGAGCAAGCCACTTTAGCCTCTTTATGCCTCAGTTTCTTTATCTGTCTAATGGAGATAATAAAATTTAATGCTGCCTACCTTATAGATTTGTTTGTGAAAAAAGTATCTCATAAGCTTTTTAGCACCATATAAATATAAGCTATTATCATGTCATGTATAAGTAATTACCATTTACTTAAAAAATCTTATGTTTTAGCTTGACCTATTTTGCATGATCAATAAAAAGAAAATAGGTGATCCAAGTTCTAAGAATTGTGCATGTGTAGGTAAGGATTTCTAAATATGTAATGAGCTTGGGGCAGCTAGGTGGCGCAGTGGATAGAGCACTGGCCCTGGAGTCAGGAGGACCTGAGTTCAAATTTGACCTCAGACACTTGACACTTAACTAGCTGTGTGACCCTGGGCAAGTCACTTAACCCCAATTGCCTCTCCCAGGAAAAAAAATGTAATGAGCTCTCATGCTTGTGTGCAACATCATAATAGTACTGGGGAAACAGCTGAGAAGATGCCACCTAATTACAAATTTCTAAAGCACTGGTGAAGTACACTTATAAGTGAGATGCGGTATATAAGGTGCATTGTAAATCTAAAGTGCTATATAGATCTAATGAGCCAGGGTCACTCTTAGACAAGCACCTGATGCTATTTGTAACCCAGCTCTGGACTCACTCTAGAAGTTATGTGTTCTATCTTGCATTTGTATATTCAGTGTTTAGCACAGTGCTTAAAATATAGCAAACAATATGTTATTGATCTCTCTCTCCCTCCCTCTCTCTTTCCTCCTCCTATCACTTTTTTCCTTCCCCTTTTCCCTTTTCTCTCTTATTCTAACACCAGAGGTTGTTCTGGGGAAAATACCAAACTCTTTTTGGGCATAAGGGGCACACGATGTCAGAGCGCTTCCCAGGTTAGTCCTATGTCCCTCTAACCCACTGCAGCATAGAAAGTACTCTTCAAGCACAGATAACTTCAAGAGCATGCTATCAAGTTGCTGCAACATTGTAGGTGATACAAATTGACCTTGAAAATCACTCATGGTTCTTCTGTTGAACCTTTATGTACTAAATAGAAAAGCATTCTCAGATACTGTTAGGAGGCATTGATCCTCTGTACAGCATTGGGGCTCTCCTTCCACCACCAAATCAAAGTGACTGGGGTTATTCATACTTAAGACTATTAAATGTAGTTATTGTTAGGTCTATGGTGTTCTGTGCCAGGGCTCAGTACAGAGATGCACACATTCCCAAAAATGTTGTTGCCAATGCAGGTATGAGGATTTCTAATCAAACAGTTCATCCCTGAGTATCCTGGCAATAACATAAACTGACCTAATAAAAGGTATTTTCAGTTGGAAAAACTCCATCTTCTTCCTTTCCTTATTGCATTTCAGTTCACCCCAGTCATATAACTATGGCATAAGGAGTTTAGCACACAAGCATGGCTGGATTGTACTTTATTACTCAGAGGGTTTCAAATGCAGAATGGAAGTTAAGAAGGATGAGAGCTGAGAAAAAGTTCATATATGACAATTATTAGATCATTGGTCAATTGAGAGCAGTTTCAGTTCAGGGATTCAGTTGAAAGTTCAGAGGAGTGAAAAGTCACTGAGAGAAGGGTCAATTTGGATACTGAGCATAGATGGATTTTCTAGAAGTTTGGTTGTAGTGAAAGGTAAGAGAGATACAGGATGGTTTAGGTTAGAGAAGTATTCCCGTGACCAAGGATGGAGAAGATTTGGGCATGTTTGTAGGCCAAGGAAGGAAATGGCATCTAGGGAAAAATTGAATGTTAGATAAAAAGGGGATAATTGTTGGGGCAGTCTGCTGCATAAGATGGGATGGGATGGGATCGAGGGTAGCCTTGGCAAGAATGTCACAGCTTCATAAGAGACGGGAGTAAAAGTAGGAGTGAATGAGGGATTATGTTTGGGGGGTTTGAGATGTAGAGGAAGAGAGAATGGCAAACACTCTCTTATTTTCTTGGTAAAGCATAAGGCAAGTTCTGCTGCTGAGAGATAGAGGGGCAGGGAAGGTATGGAAGGCTTGAGGAGAGAAATCATAGGGTCACAGATCTAGAGTTGGAAGGGGCTGTCTAACCCCCCCCCCCCCATTTTACTTACGTCCAGGGAAGTTAAGACCACATAATCAGAAGTTTTGTGGGAAGGACCTGCCCAAAGCTGGCTCTCTAGCCACTCTTCCATACTGCCTTTTGTGTTCTGTACAAACCAGAACTCTTTAGCGGAACTTCAGCTCCATAACTCTAACAGTTACAGGGTAAAAAGGAGTTTGCCAGCTATAGGATCTGGGAAGTGTCAGTTAACTGGATCCTCACCCAAGTATTTGTGATGACAGAAGTTAGTATTAGTCTGTATTTACTCCCAGAACCAAATAGTAGATCCTTGACATTATGCTTATGATATTTTAAAAGGTATAGTATGATATAAATAAATGTAAGTAAATAAATAGAGTAATAATAATAATTAACGTTCATATGATGCATACTATGTGCCAAGTAATGTGCTTTACAAATATCTCATTTGATCTTCTCCACAACTCTGGGAGATAAATGCTATGATTATCCCCATTTTACAGATGATGAAGCAGGCAGACAGGTTAAGTGACTTGCTCAGGGTCACAGAGTTAGGAAGTATCTGGGGCCAGATTTGAACTCTGGTCTTCTTGACTATAAGTCTGACATTCTATTCATTGTATTACCTAGCTGCCTCTCACCACCTCCCTGCCTCTATTTATGGAGACTGAAATTAAAGTCATATTTCTTTATTAACTTTCTTTCAGACAGAAGCAGAAGATATGACTTCATTCTTATTATTATGTACATCTCTTGCAAAACAGCTTGAAGAAGCAGTTAAAGAAGAACAACAGGTATTTATCCTTTGTAAATTACAAAGAATGAAAACATCTTAAATTTACTTTAGAAAATGTAAATACAATGATTCCTCTTACAGTCAGCTGCTGAGTTGACTTTTTTTTTTAACATAAAAGTATTTTATTTTCCAGTTACATATAAAGATAGTTTTCCACATTTGTTTTCATGAGATTTTTAGTTCCTAATTTTTCTCCCTCCCCAAGACAGAAAGCAATCTGATATAGGTTATATATGTACCATCACATTAAACATATTTCTGTATTGGTGATGTGAAAGAAGAATCAGAACAAAAGGGAAAAACCTCCAAAAAACCCACCAAAACCAAAACCCCCCAAAAAAGTAGAAACAGTATGGTTCAGTCTGCATTCAGAATCTACAGTTCTTTTTTCTGGTTGTGGAGAACATTTTCTATCATGAGTCCTTTGGAGTTGTCTTGGATCATTGTATTGCTGTGAAGAGTTAAGTCTATCACAGTTGATCATCACACAATGTTGCTGTCACTGTGTACAATGTTCTCCTGGTTCTGCTCACTTCACTCAGCATCAGCCCACTTAAATCTTTCCAGGTTTTTTTGAAATCTGCCTGCTCATCATTTCTTATAGCACAGTAGTATTCCATTACATTCACATACCACAACTTGTTCAGCCATTCCCCACTTGATGGGTATTCCCTCAATTTCCAATGCTTTGCTACCAGAAAGAGAGCTGCTATAAATATTTTTGTACATGTGGGTCCTTTTCCCTTTTTTATGATCTCTTTGGGATATAGACCTAGTGGTGGTATTACTGGATCAAAGGGTATGCACAGCCCCATAGCCCTTTGGGCATAGTTCAAAATTATTCTCCAGAATGGCTGAATCAGTTCACAATTCCACCAACAATCCAGTTTTTTTCACAGCTTCTCTAACATTTATTATTTTCCTTTTTTTGTCATATTAGCCAATCTGATAGTTGTGAGGTAGTACCTCAGAGTTGTTTTAATTTGCATTTCTCTAACCAATAGTGATTTTGAGCATTTTTCATATGGTATAGATACCTTTGATTTCTTCATCTGAAAAATGCCTGTTCATATCCTTTGGCAGTCAGTCGGGGAATGGCTTGTATTCTTATAAATTTGATTTAGTTCCCTATATATTTTAGAAATGAGGTCTTTATCAGAAACACTGGCTGTAAAAATAGTTTCCCACCTTTCTGCCTCCCTTCTAATTTTGGCTGCATTGCTTCTGTTTGTACAAAACCTTTTAAATTTAATGTAATCGGGGGCAGCTAGGTGGCGCAGTGGATAAAGCACCAGCCCTGGATTCAGGAGTACCTGAGTTCAAATCCGGCCTCAGACACTTACTAGCTGTGTGACCCTGGGCAAGTCACTTAAACCCAATTGCCATGCAAAAAAATAATTAATGTAATCAAAATCATCCATTTTGAATTTCATATTATCCTCTAACACTTGTTTGGTCATAAATTGTTTTCCTCTCCATAGATCTGAGAGGTAAACTATTCCTTTCTCTCCTAAGTTGCCTGTGATATTACCCTTTATGTCTAAATCATGTACCAAGTTGACTTTTTTAATGCATAATTCTGACGATGTTCAATGAAGTTCAGTGACTTCCTGTTAGCTCTAGGCTCTAATTTAAACTCCTCTGTTTGTCATTAAAAGATCCTCATAATGTGTTTCCTTCCCATTTGTCTAGTGTTCTTCTATCATAATCCCTTCCTCAAACTATCCCATCCAGCTACACTGGCCCCTACTTGCAGTTCCTTCTGCATGACCCTCCAGTTCCTGTTTTTGTACATTCCCCTTTACCTCAGTCTCTTGGTTTCCCTTTCTTCATTCAAGATTCAGCTCAAGTTCTCCCTTTGTGGAGGCCTTTCCTGAATCCCCCAGATGTTCACACCTTCCTCTTTCAGATTACTTTCCAACTACTCTCCCTCTCTCTCTCTCTCTCTCTATCTCATATTACCTACATGTTGTCTTCTTTATTAAAATGTATGTAGAGGGTAGCTGGGTGGATAGAGCACCAGCCCTGGAGCCAAGAGGACCTGAGTTCAAATATAGCATCAGACACTTGACACTTACTAGCTGTGTGACCTTGGGCAAGTCACTTAACCCTGATTGCCCTGCAAATCTAAATGAATAAATAAATAAATGAAATATGTGTAGGCAGGGACTTTTTCTTACTTTCCTTTCTATCCCAAGGCTTAGAACTGTGCCTGGCACATAGTAAGCATTTAAGAAATGATTGTTGGGGCAGCTAGATGGCGCAGTGGATAAAGCACCGGCCCTGGATTCAGGAGTACCTGAGTTCAAATCCGGCCTCAGACACTTAACACTGACTAGCTGTGTGACCCTGGGCAAGTCACTTAACCCCAATTGTCTCACTAAAACAAAAACAAAAACCAAAAAACCAAAAAAAAGAAATGATTGTTGACTGATTGCATAACTGATTCAGGAACTCCAATCTAAGAGATTCCTAGTCTAATGGAGGAAAAAATTCTTACAGATAAGTAGGGTATAAAGTAGAAAGTGTGGTGTCCACTTGGGGTGGAGTGGTCATCTGGTGGAATTAGGACAAGATGGTACACAAGCTGACCCTCTGACTCTTGAAGGAAGAAACAGATTTAAACAGTTGCTGTGGAATTGCACTGTAGGCGTGGTTGATAACCAATGAAGATTCAAGGATGCAGGATAAGGTAGAGGGAGATGGCAGAAAAATTGGTAGTCCAATTTGCATGGAATAGAGACTATTAAATGTAGGCTAAAGCCAGATAACACAGAAAAAAAAATGTCAGAATAAAGAGTTTCTATTTGTCTTATATTCAGTGGAAAAGCACTGGAGGTTTTTGAGTAGGTAAGTGATATCGTTAGATATGTTTATTATTTGAAACATTATTTTGGCAGCTACGTGAAAAATGAATTGGAGAGGAAAAGTACAATATAGTAGAAAAGGTTCTGGATTTCAGTCCAGAGAACCCAAATTCTAATTCTAGCTTTGCATTGGATAGAGCAGTGGAACTGGAGTCTGAAAGCTTGGAGTTCAAATCTGGTGTCAGATCCATATTGGCTGTGTGATACTGGGAAAGTCACTTAATCCTCACTGCCTCAGTTTTCTCATCTGTAAAATGGTGATAATAGTGGTACTTGCCTTCCAGGCTTATTGCAAGAGTCAAATAAGATATTGATAAATATTTTTCAAATATTAAATTTCTTTATAACAACTGTTATTATTATTATTCAGAAAGCTAGATGTAAAGTCACATTGTCATGACAAGGTAGCTTTTCATTAATAAGAGAATTGTTATACACTTGAAATAAATACAATATCATATATTTTACATTTTGAAGATTGGTGTTGTAATCACATTTATTGATCATGTGCTTTTATTTTCCAGATATTGGAATCTCTTTTTAAGGTAATTATGAGAGTTGTTTCTGGTATTTACAAGACTTTTATAAAACATTTATATGACTATATTTATAAAAAAAAGTAAAAAAATATTTGTTAAAAAAATCCACAAAGGTAAGTATATAAAGTAGGATTATATATAAATGAATAAATGGCTAAACAAGTATTTAAATACTTACTATGTACCACCTGGTGGTAAGCAGGCATTGGGGATAGAAATATGATGAAAATTAAAATATGATATAGTCCTTGCCCTCAAGGAGGTTATATTTTTATATAGGGATATAGCATGTGCAGGGGAATTGGGAGCCAGGCAAAGAAGTTTTGGCCTGGGGAGTGACAGAGATTATGAGTGAAAACATGAACAGTTAATTTTCATGCCCTTGACAGTTGCAGTGATAGTGTTCATTTGATAGCTGTATCCAGTGCTAGATGGAGAAGTGCAGGGGTTAGGGGGGTGGGGGTGGAAGGTTAGTGGTGCAGGACATAACAAGATGCCTTTGCTGAGTAGACCCTGGTTTTCTGGCTAAATGGGTAAGATTGATTGATGAAATTAGGGCACTCACCTGTGGAATAATTCTCCCAAGGTGATGGGGAGCTTGATTTCTGGAGGTCTGGACCAGGAGAATTGTTTTTCCTGGTGGGGAAGGGGCAAGAATTTCCACATTGTGTCTGGGAAGGCTTTTTAACAAAATGAAGATTATCAGACTTTCCTGTATATTTTTTTACTTATCTGCTGTCCCTGTAGTTTGTTGCCTATCTGGGGTGGTTTGGAATTCGGATTAAAATCAGGGAAGCTATAATCTCTCTGGGATACATACTTCAGTGTATAGACAAAGACACATAGTTTACTTATATTGATATTTTGTTTCAAGATGGAATTTTAACATGGTAGTAATTAATATTCTTTTTTTCTCTCAAAGTGGTTTCAAAAAGAGGTCTATCATGTGGAAGAGGTAAATATAGTCACTTTAAATGATTAAGATGATATTTGGTTTAATTTTTGAACACTAAAAAGCCTAGGTATATGGAGATCCCTTAACCAAATTTATTATAATCAATGAAGATTTCTTTAATACTCTTTGGTCATATGTTACTGTTATATAGTAACATTTTTTTCAACTTTGTTTTCAGTGGGTTTTTTGCTCTGGAGGCATTAACTAACAAAATATATTCTTTCTTTCATATTTACATATTAATTAACAATGCAAACAATATTTCTTACCATACTTAATATTTTTGAGATATTTGTAGAAATGGAATTTAATGTTTACCTATGATTATATATGTAGCATAGAGGAGACATTTATTGAGAAAAGCTTTTTAAGTATTTAAATCTTATGGGGGGGCACAGCTAGGTGGTGCAGTGGATAAAGCACTGGCCCTGGATTCAGGAGGACCTGAGTTCAAATCCAGTCTCAGACACTTGACACTTACTAGCTGTGTGACCTTGGGCAAGTCACTTAACCCTCATTGCCTCACCAAAAACAAACCAAAAAAACCCCAAAACAAATCTTATAGGGAAAATATTTTTTTAAACTGGGAAACATTTTTTTAAAAAGTTCCTCTCTCTCAGCCCCTACCCCCTGTGGATCAGAGAGAAAATAAATCATTACAGAACATAGATAGGACATTGTCTACTTCTTTCCTCTAGGAGCTTGCAGTCCAATTGAGGAAACACTGGAGTATCTCTTGTAACTAAAGATGAAATAACAAATAAAAATATTGAAACATGTAATTTAAATGTTGTTAATGGTTTGTTGATTCTTTAGAGAATGACAAGATTTGGCAACTGATTGGGGATGGTACTGAGGATGCAAATCTCGGTGACTGGGAGCCTGTCCTAAACAACAATAGGGGAATTCAGAAAAGGGGAGGTTGGGAGTGGGGAGGAAAGAAAAATAGCTCTGTATTGGACATGTTGAGTTTGAGATGCCTACAATGTGGGACATCCAGTTCAAATATCTAATAGACATCTGTTGATGCAGGAGTTTGGGAGAGAAACTATGACTGTGTATCTAGATCTGGGAATCATATATTTAGAGATGACAATTTAATCTGAGAACTGATGGCCACACAAGAACAGGACCAAGGACAGAGCTTTGGGCAACATCTACAGTTAGTGGGGATAACTTGGATGAAGATCTAGCAAAAAAGCCCAAGAGCCAGTTGGACATATACAGTCTGTTTTTTATATTCTTTCAACTTCTTGGTCTGTCCTTTATGATCTGTTGACTACAGTCACATCCATGCCAGATGAGTATAAGGAGGAGAACCAAGAGAGAGCAATATTATGACAGAAACAAAACAGAAAGGAGAGTATCCAGGAGAATAAGGCAACCAACAATGTGCCAGAGAAGTCAGGATGGTTGAGGACTGAGAAAAGCCACAAGATGAAGAAATTATTGATAATTTTGGGAAGAGCAGTTTCACCTGAATGATGAGGTCAGAAGCCAGATTGCAGAGGATTTAGAAGAGGGTGAAAGGAGAGCATATAGAAGCATCAAGCACACATAGCCTTTTCTTTCTTTGTTTTAATTTGTTTAATTAACTTGTTTTAATTCTGAACTTAACAAATTCCAAATAAAATGAGTGTTTCCACATATAGATTGGAACATAAAGAGGTTTGTATATAAATCTGAGAATCTCTCTCTCTTTTTTTTTTTAAGTGAGGCAATTGGGGTTAAGTGACTTGTCCAGGGTCACACAGCTAGTAAGTGTTAAGTGTCTGAGGTCGGATTTGAACTCAGGTCCTCCTGACTCCAGAGCCGGTGCTCTATCCACTGCGCCACCTAGCTGCCCCCAAGAATCTCTTTTATGAACATCTTGCTTTTCCTTTTAAATGTATAATAAATTTAACATGTAAGTTTTAAAGCTTCTCTGCTTTTCCTTGACCTGTTTTTCAGATTAGTTGTTTTTGATAATAGATACCTTACATAGTCTTCTATTTTTTTAGTCTTTCAGCTTTATTCAAATATTTTTTGTTGTCTCACGGAATTATTGAATTCTATTTACTTTGTTCTATTTTTGGTGAAGTCCACTATTTTGGTGAGGTTTTCCTTTTTTTTTTTTTTTTTGGTGGGGCAGTTGGGTTAAGTGACTTTCTCAGGGTCACACAGCTAGTAAGTGTCAAGTGTTTGAGGCTGGATTTGAACTCAGGTCCTCCTGACTCCAGGGCTGGTGCTCTATCCACTGCACCACCTAGCTACCCCATATTTTTTGTTTTAACCTATTTATTCTTCCATTTTTAAAAAGTTTTAACCTTATTTTCAGTCTCTTCATTTTGCCAAGAATTCTTGGAATCCTTATGGCCCAGTCATTTCTTTCTCTGAGGGTCTTCTTCTCCTTACTGTGGGATTACTCTCTTGTGAATTATTCCCTTAGGTTTCTATTAACCCATTGTATTTCTCATTGTGTTTGGGATTTTCTTGTATTTGCTTGTTTCTCCAGACTCAGTTTTGGGTTTGAACTTTATGTTAGGGCCCAGCTCTACCACTCTTATATTCTCTTTCCCCCATTCCTGGATGGGGTAAAAATGCAATGCTTGAGTCTATCCTTCCTGAAGTCTGAGCCAGTTTTGATGAGTGTAAGGCTCATTCACTGCCCTGCTTAGATAGATTACTCCACCCAATTGAGTGTGTATGTTATTCCCTCCTTGAGCTAATTCTGATGAGACTGAGGTCTTTGAGCCAATTCTGATGACTGTAAGGCTCATTCACTACTCCGCTCCTCCCCCATCTCTCCCCCCACTCCATAAGCCCTTTACTGTTTTTTTCATGTGGGATTTCACCCCATTTTACCTCTTCCTTTCCCCCTCCCTCAGTGCATTCCTCTCATCCCTCAATTTTACCCTAAAGATGTCATCATGGGGGAGCTAAGTGACACAGTGGACAAGGCACCCACCCTGGACCCAGGAGGACCCCAGCCCAAATCTGGCCTTAGACACAAGACACTCACCCACTGCTTGACTACAGGCATGTTACCCAACTCCAACCACCCCACCAAAAAAAGATAAACAAAAAAAAATGCTGTACAGATACCATCCCTTCATTTAATTTTTTTTTGTGTGTGAGGCAATTGGGGTTAAGTGACTTGTCCAGGGTCACACAACTAGTTAAGTGTCAGGTGTCTGAGGCCAGATTTGAACTCAGGTCCTCCTGACTCCAGGGTTGGTGCTCTATCTACTGCACCACTTAGCTGCCCCAGATATCATTCCTTCATAATCAATTTCCACCTGTGCCCTCTGTCTAAATTTATTTCTATTATCTGCCCTAATACTGAGAAAGTTCTTATGAGTTAGATGTATTATTTTCTCAACCTTTTAACATCCCTCTTAATTTCCTTTTTCCTGTTTACCTTTTTATGCTTCTCTAGGGTCTTGTAGTTGAAAGTCAAATTTTCTGTTCTTTTTAGGTCTTTTCATCACAAATATCTGAAAGTCCTCTTTTTCATTGAAGTCCCATTTTCCCCCCTGAAAGATTATATGCAGTTTTGCTGGATAGGTGATTCTTGATTGTAATCCCAATTTCTTTTGCCTCTGGAATATCATATTCCATGTGTGAGAATTGGAATGACTCCCCCCCTCCCCCTGGAGAGATATTGCAGGGAGGCTCCCCCATGAGGAGAGAGCATGTGCTTTGGAAGCCATGTGATTTTAGCGTCCGGAAATTGGCTAGTGTCCAGAACTTGCATCTGTAGAGCCGCCTATTAGCTGTGTCAATCAGGGCTGCCAACCAATTCACTTGGATCTGTGTGTGTGTGTGTGTGTGTGTATGGCCCTGTTTCCTGTTTCATAAGAGGCTTCTGGGAAGAGAAAGGGGTGAGCGAGGTCTTTTTCACCTGAAACCTTGGCTTGGCTTGGCTGGAGCAGAGATGTTGGCTCCCTTAGATAGGTAGATGAATGAATCTTGGCCTCTTTCTTTCTGGTCACTAGATTCTAACGCACCTTAATAAATGCTTAAAGGTCTAAACTCTTGCTAAAGCTTCTAATTTAAGGCAACCACTCATTCGATTTTAGACATTCTAGCTAGAATTTTAGCTCCTTACCCATGCCCTCTAATCCTTTAATGTAGAAGCTGCTAGATCTTGTGCTATCCTGACTGGGGCTCCACAGTACTTGAATTCTTTCTTTTTTGGCAGCTTGCAATATTTTCTCCTTGACCTGGGAGCTGAGGAATTTGGCTATACTATCCCTGGGAGTTTTCCTTTGGGGATCTCTTTCAGGAGGTGATCAGTGGATCCTTTCAATTTCTATTTTACCTTCTGCTTCTAGAATAGCAGAGCAATTTTCTTTGACAATTTCCTGGAAGATGATGTCTAAGCTCTTTCCTTGATCATGGATTTCAGGTAGTCCCATAATTTTAAAATTCTCTCTCCTGGATCTGTTTTCCAGGTCAGTTGTTTTTCCAAGGAGATATTTCACATCACCCTCTATTTTTTTTATTCATTTGGATTTGTTTTATTGTGTTTTGATTTCTCATAAAGTCATTAGCTTCTATTTGCTCAGACCTAATTTGGAAGCAATGATTATCTTCAGAGAGCTTTTGTACCTCCTTTTCCATTTGGCCAGTTTGGCTTTTCAAGCTGTTGACTATTTTTTCATGACCCTCTTTCATGACTCATTTCTCTTTCCATTTTTTCCTCTTCCTCTCTTACTTTTTCTTCAAATTCCTTTTTGAGTACCTCTATGGCCTGAGACCAATTCATATTTTTCTTGGAAGCTTTGGATGTAGGAGCCCTGACATTGCTATCCTCTTCTGAGGGTGCATCTCGATCTTTCCTTGTCACTAAAGAAACTTTCTGTGGTCTTCAACTTTCTCTGTCTGCTCATCTTGCCTGTCTTTTACTCCTTGACTTTTAACTCCTTCTTAAAGTGGGGCATTGTTTTCAGACTGCACTGTCCCGACCTTCAGGGGGTCCCAGGTGATATGATTTAAGAAGGGACAGGTTCTTCACTCACCTGATCTGTTCTCTGGTCCTTAGATAACCCCAGGCCAATTTGCTAATTAACTAGGCAGCAAAACTTTGTGTACTGTGGTTGTTAGCTCTGAGGAGGCTGTACCCCTCCCCTACCTGGTCCACTATCACTCAAGCCTACTTCCTGGTTCCCAGCAGGGGTGAAACACCCAAGTTCTGTCTCAGCGCCAGAAGAGACCCCTATAATCTTCCCCCTGCCAACCACTCAGCCCTTTCACCAGACCATGAGCTTAGTTCCAGAAGATGCTGGCACTACAGCTGATTCAGAGGCTCTGGGGTGGGGGGTGGGGGTCTCTTTCTCTGGCAAGGCCTGCCTGGAACTGGATCTCTGTCCTCAGGGTTGGACTCCTCTCCCATCCCAGCACAGTGCCCCCCTCCTTCCAACCTTCTAAGCTGTTTTTGGCTAGAAAATGATCTCAGCCCATTCTTTTTTGGGTTGTGCTGCTCCAGGAATTGACCTATGGCATAATTTGGAGGTTTTTTGGAGCGATCATGTCGTGAGTTCTAAGACCTTACTGCCTTTCCTCTGCCATCTCCCTTCCTGTAGTCTGAATGCCACTGCCAGACATTCTGGATGGAATGAATGGCATCAGACCAACGCTTTTGCCTTGATCTCTGGTTTCTGCCTCCTCTTCTTGTAGCCCATTCTATCTATTGGCTTCAGCCCTTCTCTATTTCTTTTTTTTTCCCCACAATCTCTGACTGGGAGTCAGTGCTGTTTCGTACCATGATCCTGAGAGACTCTAGTCATTTGTAGGAAATCATACTGGCTTCAGACCAACATGCATGACAGGCTGTTAAGTTGCGGCACTATATCCAACTTTTAGTTCTTTAAGGTATATCTTGCCTTGACTTGTGGGTGCTGCCCCCCAATCCACTGCTGCTCTGAGATTCTATAGGCCTCAAGTTCTGATAATTGCACATAAACCATGCTCTCTCACAGCACCCTAGGCTTCTGGCCCTGTGAGAGTAGGTGAGATTCTAGCTCTCTTGTTGAGTTCTGCTAATAGACCCCATAGACTGTTTGACCTGAGCTTGCAGATGCTTTTGCCTCTCCTATTGCATCTTCTCTTGGACTGCTTGCAGTATGTTGGCCATCCCCTTGTGCAGTCCTCAATTGTGTGATGTTTAAAATCTAAATTGTGGTCACCTTAAATTAGAAGCTTCAGCTTCAGTCTAGTCTAGAGTTTCAGCCTGGTTGGGTTCTTCCTGAAGTCCTCCTCCACGAGCCTGCTTTAATCAGGAACTCCCTCCCTGATAGGGTCTACGGTTATTCTGATACTGTCTCTTTGTATCCCCCTGAAAAGATTTATATCCATTTTGATTCTGCCTGTAATAAGGCCTATAATTACTCTGGTTGTTTCCTTTCTGATAAAAGTTTCCAAAATTATTTCGATTTCCCCCAGAGAATTCCTCAAGGCTCTCGGTCATTGTCCAATTAAGGTCTTGTTTTCTAGTTCTACATTCCCTCAAGAAATGTCCTTGTTTTTTGCAGTACTCGCAAAATTTACAATCCAGTTAACTTGAAGTAGGCTTAATTAGCAGTCAATCACTCTCACTTGATTCAATCAGTATAGATTAATCTCCAGGTGGATCTTTGAGTATCTGCTAAATCCCATTATTTCATCACAGTTGGATGGAAGACCTTGCTGCTGTATTTCTTTTGTCCTTTTGATTGCTTTTAAATATTTGCTGGACCATTTTTGAGAGCATTGGGTTTCTCTCTCTCTCTCTCTCTCTCTCTTTTTTTTGGGTGAGGCAATTGGGGTTAAGTGACACAGCTAGTAAGTGTCAAGTGTCCGAGGCTGGATTTGAACTCAGGTACTCCTGAATCCAGGGCCTATGTTCTATCCACTGTACCACCTAGCTTCCCCTATTGGGTTTCTCTTAACTTTTCACATGGTTATTTTTTTTTCCTAATTTTTTTTTTTTTTGGTGAGGGTTGAGGTTAAGTGACTTTCCCAGGGTCACACAGCTAGTAAGTGTTAAGTGTCTGAGGGCAGATTTGAACTCAGGTCCTCCTGACTCCAGGGCCGGTGCTCTATCCACTGTGCCACCTAGCTGCCCCTCACATAGCAATTTTAACCAGAAATTTTGGTAGCATAAATTTTAAGTAAAAAATAATTTGAAACTTGAAATTTTTAACTTGAAATATCTACCTCTTATATGATTAACTTTTCATTTGTTTGTCATGTCTTCTCAACTGCTTCTTGAGGGCAGAAGACCTCCTTGTTGCTATCTACCTTTGTATCCCATACAGTGTCTAATACATTTCTTTGCACATAGCTTGCAGCACAAAACTATGACTAAATTAATTTCATCTAATTTTTCCTCAGTTTCTAGCCATGTAATAGGAAACACATGACTCATGGAAGAGTTTGCAAAGCACGGGCTTTGTCTTAGGCTAGCAGTCAAATGATGGTCAACAAATTAGGGATAGGGTTCTCCAGCCCTGCTCTGTGAGTCTGCCCTCTAGGGTTCCACTGTTAGCTATCCAGAATGAGTGTTAACTGGATGAGGAGTGATTTGGCATGATTTGGCATCTAGTTATTTTAAGTGGCTTATCTGTAGGCTATCCAGCTACAGGTTGTCAGAGTGAAGAGATTCTCAAAAAGAATTTTGGGTAAGCAAATTTATTACCACTTGCCAGTACTTTAATTTGTGTTTCTTTATTACTGTTATATCGGTTATGTAAACATTGTTAGGAAAATAATATGGAGACTAAAGATTGATCTGTTTTCATATATTCTCTTTTGTTTTCTTATGTTAGAAGTAGTATATCATTTTGATGCTGTTTGACCAGAGGGGAACAAGTATACAGGGAAGCACTCACTTGATCTTGTCATTTTCCTTTTTAAAATGCTTGTCTAATAACAATCTTAGTTTTAAACTCACTTAAATGTGCTCTTGTGGCACATTTGGCTTTGATAAATGTAAGAATAGTATTCCAAGAATACTTTTGTTTTGGTTAATAAAATATTTGGGGGGAGAACCCCAGGTGTAGTAACTTGAAAGTATCTAATTCACATTTTATTATTTTAGTTAGTTAAAGAACAAAATGTTTCGGACTGGGAGCTTCCTTTGCCAGATAAAGCAGTATCTTCAAGTATTGGCCAAGTCATAGAACGTTTGCAAAAACTTGAACAATTAAGGAATTGCCTTGGTACTGTGCCGAAGGTTACCCGAAGAGCTGTAGCTGCAAAACAGAAGCAGTAAGTGACTGTAAATATCATTGTTAGGACCATGAAGAGGAGAGGTACAGTTAGTGCTGAAGTTGGGAAAGAGCTATAAACACAGTGAATCTGGAGGTCAGTTAGGTCAACTAGACATGCTCAGCTTGCTGTATCTTCTCTATCTAGAGTTGCTTCTATGTAGAACTTTCAACACTTGACTGTGCCTCCCCTCTCCCCAACATTTCCCCACTCGCCCACCCCTCTCATTGCTTAGTTTTTCCACTCTTGTTTCTGGGCTATAAGAGTTGATAGAAAACAGTCACATAACTATAATGATGTGTTCTACCACAAATTCATACCATCTTAGCTCACCTGGGCTTTAACTTTCCTATTTTTTTTAGTAATCTCATTTGTTCAGCAAATATTTATTGAGTGCCTACAATGTACAAGATGTTCTGGATGATATAAATAGGAATAAGACACAGACCCAGCATTTACAGAGTTTGCAACTCTAATAGGATAGTTAAGACATGTGCCTATTTGAGCCCTGCCTCTGTGATCATGGGCCAGTATCCCCCCCCCCCCCACTCCACTGTGAATATGTGTAGAAATCAGCTTTCAATGAGTGTCACTGAGTATTTACTTCCTGTCCAGGCACAAACCTGTCATCGTGCTGCCAACACAATCCTACTTTACTGAAACTCAGGCTGAAAAGGCTGAAATGATGTCTTTTCATCTATTTCTCCTCTTCTGTTTCAAAGGAAGATATGTCCTTACTTATCAAGGCTAATCCCTCAGCTTGTACCCTTGATTCCATTACTTTTTGCCTCCTCCAAAAACTAGTTCCATCAATTATCTCCTTCCACTTTTGCAACTTCAATCCCTTGTTCTCTAAACATTTTCAAATCTCTGCTAATCTAAAATAAGCCTTTTGTTGATCCTCCTGCATCATTCTGTCCCTCACTTTGCTTTTACCACAAAACTTTTTGAAAAATTAATCCACACTCACTGACTTAATTTCTTTAACTTTGACTTGCTCTTTAAGTGCCTGAAATCTGGCATCTTTCCCCCAGTCTATCTATTTAAACAGTTTTCTAAAAGATCATCAATGAATATCTAATGGAAAAATCTTCATTCCTTACCTTTTTGTTTTAACTTCTTTGCATCATTTGGTACTGTTGACCAACTCCTTTTTAAAAAGCTTCCCTTTAGTTTCTGTGACATTTCATTAACCCTAATATTCCTCCCAATTCACTAATTTTGGTCTCCTTTCTTAGTTCTTCTGGCTTTCTAAATGCAGATATTTCTCTTGGCCCTATTCACAAACTCTCATATATTCAATTATCACCTATATGAAGATTCTACTAAATGTTTATATCTATACCTGATCCCCTCCCACCTTGTTACAGACCTTCATTTTCAAATCTTTTGGGTACATCCACATTTTGAAACTCTTCTATCAAACTTCCTTCTCCTAACTTTCATATTTTTATAAATGGCATCACCTAGTAAGTAACCCAGGCTAGAAATATAATAAAAACCCAGAACTTAAGGAGATAAATAGAGAAAGAAAATCCAAAGGCTAAAAGGAAAGACGAGTGCTAGTTGTTGAAAGAGAATATAAACACTTCTCAACAAATATAGCAAAAAGGAAAGTTAACAAATTCCTAATAAAACACAAAATGCACATTATGGAATCCTAAGACAGCATGGAACAACAACAAAAATTTCCAGCATAGTTCAAGGGTGAAGTAAAATTAATAATCATTTAATATATGTCAGGATTTATAAATCTCAATTAAGAAATAAGAAAAACTCAATAGATTAGAAAACATAAATGCATAGTAGAGAGTTTTTCCAAAGAAGTGAGAGGTGAACAGATTTGGAATACAAAAAGCATTTCAGTGAAAGAAAATCTGGCAGAAAAGAAACAAAAGGCAACCTTAAAAGGTTACATGGTCTCGGGGGGGCAGCTAGGTGGTGCAGTGGATAAAGCACCGGCCCTGGATTCAGGAGTACCTGAGTTCAAATCTGGCCTCAGACACTTGACACTTACTAGCTGTGTGACCCTGGGCAAGTCACTTAACCCCAATTGTCCCACCCCCCCTCCCAAATTAAATTAAAACTTCCGAGTACAGAAAACAAAGCACCAATAAAAAATATCTACAGAATTGTCTCAACAACAACAATAATAAAAACTTTATACTTCAAATTCCAAGATACAGAGTGGTTAAATTTAGCAATTTCAAGAACAATAAATTTCTCAAGCAGGCAAGAGGAAGGCCTTCAGATAAAAGCTAAATAAATAATACATGATTATTCTGTACCCACTAAAAACTGAAGAAGAAAATGGAATAGTATATTCTTTTTGGGGGGGGGGGCAGGGCAAAGAGCATTAAGTGACTTGCCCAGGGTCATAAAGCTAGTAAGTATCAAGTGTCTGAGGCTACATTTGAACTCAGGTCCTCCTGAATCCAGCGCCAGTGCTTTATCCACTGCGCCACCTAGCTGCCCTTGGAATAATATATTCTGAAAAGCCGAAGGAACTCATTCTGTAACCCAAAATGGTATACCCATCAAATTTGAGACTACTCATTCTCAAAAAAGAGTGAACATTCAAAAGAGAGACATCTGAGGCATTCATGACAAAACAAGCAGAATATTCACCTAGTAAACACCCCGATCAACAAAACCATAAGAAATGCCAAATTTCTCTCCTATCCATTCCCTCCTTTTCATTCATATTACTGTTACTTACATTAGATCCTTACTATTTTCCATCTCCACTACTTGGATTATTGAATTAATCTGGTATTCAGGCCTTAAGCCTCTCTTCAATTTGATAGCATTTTACCATTTCTTATCCTCCTTGTCCTTTCTGCAGATTTGACAGTGTTGATCATTCCCATCTCTTAGATATTCTCTTCTCTTTTAGACTTTATGGTATTCTTTCCTCCTGGTTCTTTTCCTTTGTGACTTCTCTCTCTCCTTTGATCTTTCACTATTCATCTCTTGGCTCTCCCAACCCCCTTTACGTGTGAGTATGCTTAAGATACTCACTAAATGTCTTCTGAAGATGTTAAGGAAGCAAGACAGTTTGCTTACATTCTCCAGACAGATTCCTCATAACTTTTCTGAACAGTTCTACTTAAGTGTTCTGCTTGGCTTAACTTAGTTAAAACTCCTGACTTCTGAGATTCTTATTGAGGCTTTTTGTTTTTTGTCTTTTAAGTACTTACCTCAAAAGTATCCTTTTCCTTTCTTTTTGACTCCTATTGACTTTTCTCATGTTCACTCTTAATTGTCCCATCTAGTTTGGCACTTAGCCATGTACTGTTCATTATTATTAACTTTCCATGTGTATATATTGTCTTCCTAGTGAAAGTATAAGTTCTTAGGGTAGCAACTGTGTACCTTTTTGCTATTTCCTACAGTACCCAAAAGAAGACTGTGCAAATAGTATGTACTCAATAAATATTAATTGAATAAATGAATGAATTAATAAATGTTTTGTAATGTGCCCTTTTCTGTTCTATTTCTTCTCTGTTCATCTCTTGATTGGTTATTTACCCATTTAGAATTTACTTTAATGAACAGCTACATTACATCAAACTTACATAAAATATTTCCTTTCTACTGTCAAATGGTCCATAAATTTCTGGGGAGGGAGGACACTTATTATAGACTCCCTACTAGTAGAAGTTATGAAGGAATGAGTCAAAAAAAAAAAAAGAAAAAGGCTTAACAAGTAGAGCAAACTCAGATTTTCTTGATTCTTATTGACTGGCAACTCAAACTCCCCTTTCCCATTAACTTACAAAGAACTAGGGGCAAAGGGACAAAAAAGCTTGGGTTGCTTGTGTATTCAAATCCTTGATTTATAACACATGAACTTGCCAATATTTTTTGAGTTTTAATTTTGGATTTCAAGTGTTATCGAAATTATTCCCTGACAAAAAGTATTCTGTTGCCATTCACTTCACATTTGCCATTGTTTATTTTGTTCCTGTTCTTGTTTTTGACTTACAATTTAGATTAGCCATTTGGTTTTATACCTCTACTAAACTTTACTTTTTCTCATTTGATTATTTTTGGAAAAATTATTATCTAACAATTCTCATAAAACATTGTGATTTTTCTCTTTTGTAATCAGATTTTCATAATACTTCTTAGACTGAACAGTAAGCACAGTTAAATGTAACTTCAACTCTTAATATTTAATACATATTAAATTAGGTTTCATTGTGGTAAACTTTGACAGGGACAGCCAATTAGAAACATCCCAAATTTATGAAGATGTAAAGAAGATGATTGAAGGTGATGATTTTTCATTAATATTGCTTTTAAAACATTTTGAATATTAATTTATAGTAAAATCATTAGTAAAAGTTCTAAAATATCTAATATGCCTTTCTTTTCCTATGATAAGTACTTATTTTTATATAAAATTAGAGTGGTAAATTACTGTAGAATGTTGTAAAAAGAATTACAAGCCCAAATTTATATACTTATAATGTTTTAGAGTTGAATATTTATTTAATTTTTTAAGTATTAGAGAAGCATGCCTTTTTGTCTGTATTTCTGATTACAAAATTTACTTCTGATCTGCATTAATCAAATTATACCAAAACTTTAAGTAAGATTGCTCCCTAAATTCCCTACTAGAAGCAGAACTTTAGGGATCCTTTGACAGCAGAGTAACGATGGCAGTCATTAAATCACATAATAGGAAGACTTTTCAGTCACTGAAAAGCTCCCCTGAGCATGCTTATGGAAAAAAAAAATAATGGAAAGCAAACTACATGGTACACACATTCACATGCCTCACCAGAAAACCCTGGCAAAGTAGCATGTTACTTAGCCTAAGCACAGAAAACCCCAGATAGAGTTAAATTCTGCCTTTTAGGGAATTTACCAAAATTTACAAATCAGAAATCTTTTTTTTTTTTTTGGAGCCCTTAGTAAACATAACTCTACTATTTTAGACAGAAGGATGGGACCTCTGTCTTGCTTTCTATGTAGCAATCCTAGCCGCTTACTATCTCCTCCTTTGCAGCCCCTTCCATTTTAAATCAATAATAGATATGTATAACATAGCATTTATGACAATAGTTTTATATCAAAAGGTTAAATTAGAAAAATCAGCACTATGAAATCAGAAATTTAAAACTACTCAAAAGACAAAGGGAAAATAAAGCCTCAGAGGGAATGCCTATATTTGTAGGCAAAGAAGTCAGGAGGAATTAAGCCTTTCACAAATCTCCCATAGCAATTACAATCATTAACTCCTTTGAAAAAATGTACCAAAGGCTAACATGAAAGACTTGAAGTCCATCTGCAGGAATCAGGAGTGGCATCTCACAATAGACCCCGCCACAGGCAAGATACAGTCAGTGTCTAATGAATTGAGCTTGGTTTGTCTCTCCAATCGCATTGTAATCATGTGCCCTGTCATGTGCCCCCTCATGTGCCTATTGCTCTTCTCTGCTCCTGGCCAGAAGTGCTAGGGGGAGTACCAGACAGATTGCTTAGTATTCTGCTAACACAACTAGAAAAAAGAAACTCCCCTGTCATGGACACTGCCAAGGGACTTGATACCCCTACTCTGGATTTTTTTATTCATCCTATTATAATTTTTTTTTTTAGGTGAGGCAATTGGGGTTAAGTGACTTGCCCAGGGTCACACAGCTAGTAAGTGTCAAGTGTCTGAGGCTGGATTTGAACTCAGGTCCTCCTGAATCCAGGGCCGGTGCTCTATCCACTGTGTCACCTAGCTGCCCCCATCCTATTATAATTTTGCTTGTTTTATTAGTTCTCCATGTGTTATGAACCTATTCTCTATTCTCTAAACTGCTTATCATTTCCACTTGGACTGATAACTGATTTGGGAATCGTTAAAAAAATGGTGAGTATATCAGTAGTCTCAAAGGGGGAAATTTGGGGTTGCAGAGAAAGCTAAAGCAAATATATTTTGTCTGCATTTCTTTTATCTTGCCCTCGACCCTGTTTGTATTGCAACCACCACCCTGTCTGTGACCTTCTTTACTATCGAAACATCAAGGACAGTCTTATCAGGGGGTGATTACAAGATCTGAAGAATAGCCTTTCCTGTTACTAGCCCCTAGCAATAAGCTTGTCCAATCAAAGGATACCATCTCCCTTACTCCTACCCTGAGAAAAGGCTCTCCTCCCCCGTCCCGCCACCAATAATAGTCATCCAATTCATCTCCTGCCTATATTGAGACCAATTTTTGTTTTGTTGGTTTTTGGTGTTTTTTTGGTGAGGCAATTGGAGTTAAGTGACTTGCCCAGGGTCACACAGCTAGTAAGTGTCAAGTGTCTAAGGGCGGATTTGAACTCAGGTACTCCTGAATCCAGCACCAGTGCTCTATCCATATCAAGACCAATGTAAGCTTTGTCCTTTTGTTCCTTTAGGGTCTCTCTGCCCATGTGGGCGAGGTTCCCTTGCTGGTGAACTCAAGCCATTGTTCTTGAATTTATGGTATTGGACTGGGGAATGGTTTGGGGGTTTTGGTATTAGATCTGGTTTGTGGTGGCAGCAACATTTTACCCCTACTTGGTAGATGTTCCTTGTTCCAGTGCCAAAAGGAAATGCCGCTTATAGTGTCTGTGAGCATCATTAAACCAAAGTCACACGATTAGAGCTCAGGAAACAGTAAGTTCAGGGAAGACTCAGTGTTTGTGAAAGGTCAGGGCCCAAGAGATATTTTCTTATTGGGTTGGTATTTCAATGCACACATCCATTGATAACAAGAAAGACCCAAAGGACAGAAGTCCATCTATTCTCTGAAAATATTAGCTTAGGATACTTTGTAAGCAATTTTGCCCAGCCACCGAGAAGCATCAAGTTCCATGGAATGTTTAGCTCTGGACCTTTCATGTTGAGTAGGATAGTGACTAGGAGCATGGTGAAGGCCTTAAATAAGAGAATAAGTGAGACTTTGATGGGGGAATATGTGTTAACAACTGGGAGATTGAGGAAGATTTCACAGAGAAGGTGGTACGTGAGCTGTGAGCCTTGAAGGGCGATAAAGATTCTGAGAGGCAGAGATGAGGAGTATATTTTGGGCATGGGGACATTATTCAAATACACTGAGGCAAGAGATTAGATGTTAAATTCAGGTAAAAATGAATAGTTTTACTAGAATGTAGAGTGTTTGAGGAAGACTAATATTAAATAAAGCCATAAAGGCAGATTAAAACCTCATTACAGGGGGCGGCTAGGTGGCGCAGTGGATAAAGCACCGGTCCTGGATTCAGGAGTACCTGAGTTCAAATCCAACCTCAGACATATGACACTTACTAGCTGTGTGACTCTGGGCAAGCCACTTAACCCCCATTGCCCTGAAAAAACAAAAACAAAAACCTCATTACAGAGGGCCTTAACTGGCATGCTGAATAGCTTTATTATATGCACTAGTCAATAGTGAGTCTTTGAAGGTATTTTGTTTTTGTTTTATTATTTTTGTTTATTAGCATGGAGTGACATGGTCAAACCTCTACTTTAGGATGATTATTCTGACAGCTGTGTAGGGGATGAGATTGGAAACAAGGAGACCAATTAATTAACTGACCAATTAATGGAGTACATAGAGCCAGGAAGACCTGAGTTCACATTAGTGGCTGTGTAACAAGTCACTTTACCTCTGTTTGCCACAGTTTACTCATCTTTAAAACGTAGAGAATAATAGTACCTCCTTCCCAGGGTTGTTGTGAGGATCAAATTGTAAAGCACTTAGTAATACAATGCCATAGTAAATGTTACATAAATGTTGACTAGTATTATTAATTAGAAGGCTATCCTAGTAGTCCAGTTCAGAGATGTTGAAGGCCTACACTAGAAGGACGGGAGTGTGTTCAGTAGAAATCGAGATTGGAAGAGGACTAGGCTTAGAATGAAAGGACTTAGGGTATTTGACATAAGAAGTTTGGGATGACAATGGAACATTCAGTTAACAATATCCATCAGACAATTGGTAATATGGCAGTAGAATTCAGGAGAGAGATTAATAATCAATACATAAAATTGGAAATTATTTGTATAGAGATAATAATTGATCCCATTGGAGATGATGAGATCACCAGTGTAGAGAAGTAGAGAGAGTAGAGAAATGGACCCAGGACCAGGCCCTTGGGGGATAATGGTTAGGGGTCAGGAGATGAATGATGATCCAGCAAATGAGTCTGTAAAGGATCTATTAGACAGGAGAATCAAGAGGGTGCAGTGACACAGAAGCCATGGGACACTTTCTAGGGTACCATTTCCAAAAATGGAATAGAGGCCATGTATATTACTCCTTTGCCTTGCTTTTTTTGTTCATAGTGCCTTTTCTCTTTAAAATGTCTCTTTCCCTTTTATCTGCCTATCCAAATATTATACATCCTTGAGGGTTTCACTTCCTCTATGAAGTCTCCCTTCTTTACATACCCCATTATGATCTCTCAGACACTCAGACATATGTTGTCCTGTACTAGTCTTTGCTTCATATGTATTAATCTTGTCTTTCCAAATAGAGTATAAACTCTATGAGGATAAGGACCATGTCTTCTATTTCTTTTATGTACTCTTCAAGAGGAGTAGTATGGTGTAGTGGATAGAGGCCTAGCCTTGAAGCTGGGCAAGTCTTTTAATTTCCCAGTGGTTGGGGCACTTGTCTAAAGCTATAAGTCCTAGAGAAGCTGCTGACCTTCATTGGCGGAGAGGGTTACTTTGCCTGGGAGTTTCCTGTAACAGAAAATCACACATCCCTTCCCTATATCTATAATTATGATTAGAAAATTATAAATAGTAGCAAAATGTTGAAAATTTCATTTCATTTTCTTTCAGACTTTGGAGCAAATTTTGAAAATGATGAGTTCATAGAAAATATCATGGAGATTGCAGATAATGTGTTTTTAACAAGTGAGTTTAAAATTGTATCACTGTGCTAATTATGGTTCATTGAATACACTTTGCTCTATATTTTGTTTTTTGGTTGTTTCCATTATGTCTGACTCTTCGTGATTGGGGTTTTCTTGGCAAAGATACTAGTGTGGTTTGCTATTTCCTTCTCCAGCTCATTTTACAGATGGAGGAACTAGGCAAAAACAGAGATAAGTGGCTTGTCCAGGGTCACACAGCTAGTAAGTGTCTAAAGCCATGTTGAACTCAAGAAGAGGAATATTCCTGACTTCAGGCTCAGCACTGTATCCTCTTCGACACCTAGCTTTCTTAGCTCTGTAGTTTGCTACCATGTTAATTGTAGTAATTGCAGTACCAATAATAATAACAACTCACCTCTGTATAGCACTTTGTGGTTTAATGAATAGTCCTTTAAGATAGGTAAAAATTAGACTTATTAAAAACCCCATATCTTTAGAAAATAGTACCCCAGTATTTTAAATTATTTGCTTAAGACAATATGATTCTGACCTCTGTGAGTCAGGACACTAGTTTTGCCATTTACTAGTTATGGGACCTTTGGCAAGTTACATGATCATTCTGATTCTCAGTTTCCTTATTTGTAGTAATAGGAACTTGGATATAGATGGCATTCTTGATCAGTTATAAGTGGCCCTTGATGGCTTCTTAGGGCCCATTCTGCTCAGATAATTCATTTATAATATACTTTCTAATAATCCCTTTCTATTCAATGTTTAATAAATCATATAATCATTGAGTTTCAGAGTGGATATTGACCAGATAGATGTCTAATCTACCCTATACCTGATTATAAATCCTTGGCAAAGTTGTCTTCTAGATTCTTCTTTGGGTCTGGTCTTTCAAGTTCCAAATACACCTAATTGTACTCTCTCCTAGCCCAGTTCTCTCTATCTTGTCCATAAGGATATTATGAAACTAATATGGAGTGGTTAATTACTAGACTTAAGCCAAGGCAAAGATAGGATCATTACCAGATATATACGTAGGCAGTTTCCCTGAAGACAGAGTCTACTGCATGTCTTAGGGTTTGTTTTTTTTTAATCCTTAGCTACCTAGGGTTACACTAGTTGCATCTAGGAGTAATTCTCTGGTTATTAAAGAGGTTTTGAAATGGGGAATTATTCTAATTTGTGCAAGACCTATAAGTAACATAGCAAAGGCAGAGCACCACATTCTTTGCCTTGATTTGAGGATTATTGAGGATTGTATATTTCTAGCAAGTCCTCTTGGTCAGTGGGTCAGGTTTGTGAGGGTACCTTTTCTTTTCTACCTAATATGTATCAAGCCAGATCCCTAGTCCCTTCTGCTGGGAAACATTAGCACTTAATCTTTTGTATTCATCTGTTGCCAGATCTTGTCATTTCTATCTTTGCAACATCTCTTCAATATATCCTCTTCAGTTACAGACGCCTCCCTGTTTTAAGCCTTCATTTAAAGCCTAGAGTATTGTAATAGGATTTACCTATTGAATCTTCCTTCCTCAAGTCTCTTCCCACTTCACTTCATCTTCCACTAAGCAGTCAATGTGATCTTCTTGAAATGCAGATCTGATTATGTCACTTTCTCATGAATAAATTCAAATGGCTCCCTATTACCCAGGATTAAAAGTAATATCCTCTGTTTGGATTTTTACAACCCATCATGACCTGGCCCCTTCCTTCCAGCCTTTTATACTTTCTTCCCTTCTGCATACTCTACCATTCAGTAATACTGGCCTTCTTACTGTTCCTTCATGTGATAGTCTTTCTCCAGACTTTGTACCTTTTCCCTGGCTATCCCCCAAGCCCACAGTGCTCCCCCTTCTCACCTCTGCCTCTTGGTTTCTCTGACTTCCTTTAAGACTAAGCTCAAATCTCACCTTCTAGAGACTTTTCCGGGTCCCCTGCCCCTGCTACTGCTAATATCTTATCTAAGAGATTGTGGTTCACTCCTACCCATATATATTTTGTATGCTATTTTTATATGTTGTATCACCCTTAGAATGGGAGCTCTTTGAGGGCAGGGGCCGTGTTTTGGCCTTTCATTGTATCCCCAGTGCTTAGCATAGTGCCTGACCGATAGTAAATGCCTAGGACACCTTTCTTGATTATTGACTGAATGCTGCTCACTGTCAAATGTGAACTAACAAAACCCCCCACCAAAGGTCTTCATTCATCCAGTAAGACATTCAGGTAAAACCTACAGAAGGCACACAAACTCTCACACTGTGTATAACATGGAATGGAATTCCCATAATATTAAGGATGGTGAAATGCTGATGTCAATAGTCTTGCATAAGCTTCCAATGATTGAGTCAGTATTCATGTGTGAGTCTTAGTGACTTGGTAGCATTTCCCATTTCAGGCAAACACCGGTAGGAATGGACAGCTCTGGAGAGCCTTCATTTGTTTGTGTTTGTGGGATTATATAAGGAAGTTAATAAATCAATCCAAATCGGATAAATCACTGTGGAAATCTGCTTATGAGTTCATTTATCCTCAGATCTGCTGGCTATCATGTACCTGAGGTCATCATCTGACAGGTTTCTCCCCCTTGGCTAGAGAACAGCAGCAGGGAAAAGAAGATAGGCTCTTCTTACTACTGTGTGGCCTTGGAAAAATCACTTAACCCTCATTGCCCCGCAAAAAAAAAATTAAATAAAAAGAAATAATAAAAAAGGAATATAGGCTCTTGAAAGAATGAATTTTATTAACAGCTAACAATTTAGATCCTACTGTCCCTTCTCCTTTAAAGCAGCATCAATCAATCAACAAACATTAAGTGCCTACTATGTGCTAGGCACTGTGCCTCTTACTTTGGCCTTGATACATTTAGAGCTTCAATCATTAATTAGGCTTGGATGTCAGATTTCTTCTACAAGACATTTGATCTTTCAGCATCAAACATTATAATACTTCATTAGCATTCCAGACTTTTCCCTTATGCCATATCAATAGATTAGTCATAAGCATTCCTTAATGAATATCTTTTTGCACATACCATTTTCTTTGCCCATTTGTCTGGTTTTGTTCATATTGATACCAAGTGAACTAAGTAAGAGGGTTCAGCCCCCTCTTCTCATGAGATATGACATTTATTAAGCCTTTAAACTTTTTTGGTTTTCATTATTTCCCCCTCAGAATCTACTGAATCAAAGGATCTTCAGTTTCAAGAAATGTTTAAAATATTTGAAAAACAGGCAACTAAGTTGCAACGGTAAGCATTATTCAAATAACTAAAAGTTTTTTTCTGATTGGTAATTTCAACTGTATTTGTAGCATCTTTTTCATTCCCATTCTCTCCTAGATTAGATCAGTCTTATAATAAAAAAACATGAACAGCAACAAAAATAACAAACTATAACCTCTTCAGATACTTTATGATTTTATAAATGTAACTTTTGCCTAGCTGTAATTAATGTATATAAATCATTATGATTTCTATTTTACTATAGCTAGAGAGGCTTCTCTAAACGCATACATTATATTTGTAATTTTTTTTTTTTTTTTGCGGGGCAATGAGTTAAATGACTTGCCCAGGGTCACACAGCTAGTAAGTGTCAAGTGTCTGAGGCTGGATTTGAACTCAGGTTCCCCTGAATCCAAGGCCAGTGCTTTATCCACTGCACCACCTAGCTGCCCCTATATTTGTCATTTTGAATGGTAGAATAATGCCCAATTTGTTAACATGCCACAGATCATAGATCTAGGGCTGCAATGGACCTTAGAGAACAGTTAGTTCAATCTCTTCATTTTACAGATAAGCATCAAGCATTTTTGAGCTCAGCACTGGGGATACAAAGAAAGGTAAAAAAACAGTCCCTGTTGCCAAGGAGCTCACAGGCTAATGGGAGAGACAACATACCAATAAACATGCACAAATAAGATATAATAGGTAAGATAAGTTGGAGGTGGTCTCAGAGGGAAGGCACTAAAATTAAGCAAAAGGCTTCTTATAGAAGGTAGGATTTTAGCTGAAACTTGAAGGAAGCTGAGAAATTCAGGCAGCAGAGGTAAAGAGGGAGGGAGAATGTTTTGGACCTAAGTGACAACCAGTGAGGACATTTGGAATAAGAAGATGCAGCATCTTGTGTGAGGAGCACTAAGGAGGCCAGTAGTCCTGAATTAAAGAGTATTTGGAGAGGCTGTAAGGTGTTAAAAGACTGGAGAGGTAGGAAGGAGTCAGGTTATTTGTAGTTGCAAAGAACTGGAGACTTAGGGAGTGCTTATCAATTGTGGAATAGCTGAATAAATTGACGTGATTATTTCTGGGTATATCTATGCTGGGCTATATCCTCTAGTAGTTTAGGTCTGATCTTGTCATGAAATGAGACATTTGTAGGCCATTCAACCATTAACAATAGGAGATATACTTAAGCATATCAGGCAAAGGATGCTTCAGTGATATCTTGGGTTGATTCAGCAGTGAAACTATCATATCTCTAAGTTGCCCATCATAGACTACTTAACAAAACTCAGATAATAAATGAAGCTCCTTGTGAATGTTTTTTGCATAGGTGGCTAAGAAGTGATATCTGAACCCTGAGGCATTAGTCCTCATACCCAGTCAAGTTTCAGGGATTGTTTAAATACCTTTTAAGGACAATCTAGCCCTACCTTACATGGAAATGGAGGTGGGGGCATTAGGATATTGTTACACCACAGAATGTAATAAAATATAATTATGATGTAAGAAATAGTTAAAGAGATTTCACACAAAACTAGGATGATTTGAATGAAGTGATGCAGAATGAAATGAGCAGACCCTGGAAATATTTTCTACATTAACAATATTGTAAAGAAAACAACTTTGAAATCCTTAAGAACTCTGATTAAGGCACAAACCAGCCATGATTCCAAAGGACTAGTGATAAAATACTCCATCTACCTCCTGACAGAGAGGTGATGAAATCAGGGTACAGAATGAAATCTATATTTTCAGACATAGCCAGTGTGGGATTTTTTTTTCCTAGCTATACTTATATGATACAATGATTTTATTTTGTTATTCTTTCAGTTTAGGACATAGGGGTTTAGCAATAGGATTACTAAAGTAAAAAATGAAAAGTAAGAAAAAAGGTCATTGAAGAATTTGAAAATGCACAAAAGAGAAAAGGATGAAGGTCATTGGAAAACACAGACAAGCGGGTCAGCTTTGAAGATAAAAATTTTTGTGTTTATCATATCCTTAAAGATAAAACAAGATGTTCATAATATCAATTCATGGCTTCATGTATGATCCTGTTTTTCAGCTTTGTATGGAAATATTCATCTCATTTGATTTTATTTGAGTTGAAAATTTAAAAGCTCAAAACCAATAAAAACTGCCACAAACAAAAAAGGCTTTGGAGAATGGATGCTGTAAATATTGTATCTATTTTTTTTTCTAAACAAGAAAAGTAGAGTCTGGTGGGGTTAACTTATATAACAGCCATTCAGGAAAGGCTTGGATTGGATGTCTTTCAAAGGGAACAAAGTTGCTAAAGACCATTAGGGCTATCTTTCTTCCTAGAGAAGAGATCAGAACTGATGGCAGAGTTTCCTCTGCAGCAGCAATTTTTAAATCTTTCTGGAGAGAGACTAGAGAGATATTTGGAGAGAGTGAACAGAAAAGAGGAGAATGGCTGAAGTTGGTGTTTCTCCCCTTTTTGCTTTATTATTGCCTACTCATGGTCAAAACTGGTTACTAACAAGTGTTTCTTTCGTTTAAAAATTGCTTATTGGTTATTTGTGGGGTTTTTGTCTATTTTTTGTTTTGTTTGCGGGGCAATGAGGGTTAAGTGACTTGCCCAGGGTCACACAGCTAGTAAGTGTCAAGTGTCTGAGGCCGGATTTGAAGTCAGGTCCTTCTGAATCCAGGGCCAGTGCTTTATCCACTGCGCCACCTAGCTTCCCCCTGGTTATTTGCATTGTAATGATGGTGCCAGATAAATCTAAGATAATTTTATTGTATCCTAAATTAGTGGATAAAGGGAAAAGCAATGAATAATTGACTCCATCAGATTCAGTCATCTGGGAGAACACCTTCCAGTTTGACAGTCAGGAGATAGCCTTGGAACAGAACCAACATGGTAGAGTAGCAGAGAAGAGTAAGTACAGTGAGCCCCCTTGTGGAAACTCCCCAAACTGATAGAACACATCAAATAGAATATTAATGGGCAAATCAGTTACAGTAACTTCTAGTCCAGGGTGGCATACGGAGATTGAGAGGTCTGTGGACACTAAGGACTGGGTCTGGTCAGGAGTACACATGGAGCACTATAGCACAGGGAGAAGTTGTACACCAGGGCAAGAGGAAGTCTCAAATCCACACAAGGGCATTGTGTGCAGAGTGCTAGAACGTGTTACAACTGGTTAGCATTGTTGCCCTTTATAGACTTCTGGGTCACAGATTGAGTAGATTGAGATATGTGCCCAGGGGTGGCAGAACTGGGGCTGTGCAAGTAGCAGTGATGTGGCTCTGACCCTAAGAATTGAGCAAATTTTCAGTTCCAGCTTCTAGCCCAGTGTGAAGTGTGCAGAGGAAAAATAAGGCCAGGAATTCCAGACCAAAGTGGAGCTTGTAGTTTTGTCGCTCTGAATCAGAAGAACTGGCTGATTAATAGTTGAATCCAGTAGCACTCTACTCTTCTTTAGACCTAAGACCAGGTCATAAAGTTACTGGACTTAAACAGGGGGAGGCATTTAGACTTTTTCCTAGATCAGACCACTTTGGGAGCACTGACAGCTTGCAAGTGCTCATCCTGAACTGTCCCAGGGATCTTGGGGATAACACAGTAGGCAATATTTTTAAAAAATAGCAGCATGACCAGACCAGACCTTCACCTCCAAAGTGTGCAGAGCCTGGCCCTAACAGAAAGTCTGAAGTCAGAAAGTAGGCTAGAAGAATGAACAAATAAAACAAGAATCCCATCATAAAAGCTATTATGGTGGATGGATACTCTAGACATAGGCCAAGGAGAAGAAAGTGATTCTAAAACATTTAGAAGTCTCAAAAACATAGCTTGGACATAAATTCAGCTAGAATTTACAAAAGAGATGAAGCAAGAGTTTTTTTCTTTTTTTAAGAGCTTAAATGTTTTTTATAAATGAAGTAGCACTCTAAAGAAAAAATTGGAAAAGAAATGAGAGCTATGGAAGAAAGGATTGATAAGTAAATTAACAGTTTCAGCAGAGGAGATACAAAAACCTTGGCTAAGCAGTTAAACTCCCTGAAAATTCGAATGAACCAAAGAGAAGCTAATAATTTCATGAATTAATAAGAAATATTAAAACAAAGTCAAAAGATTGGAACGAAGAGACGAAAATGTAAGGCATCTCATAGCAAAAACAACTGGCCTAGAAAACAGGAGAAAACTTAAGAATCAATGGACTACTCAACTTTAAAAGGCATGAAATAGGCTAAAATATGAATAAGGAACAGAAAATCCTGACCATAGAAAGCTACTCTGGTGACAGGGAAGACCAAAACACAAACACAAAAGAGGACAACACTGTCAAAACACCTACATTTGAAGCCTCAGAAGGGAAAAGGAATTGGTCTCAAGACCAAAAAGCCCTCTTGGAAGAGCTCAAAAAGGATTTTATAAATCAAATAAGAGAGGTAGAAGAAAAATTGGGAAATGAGAATTATGCAGGAGAGAGTCAGTAACTTGGAAAAAGAAAATAACTCCTTAAAAATACAGTTGGACAAATGGAAAAGGAGGTGCAAAAGCTACTGTAGCCAAATTCCAGAATTAGCAGGTAAAGGAGAAAATACTGCAAACAGCCAGAAAGAAACAGTTTAAATATCAAAGAGCAACAATCAGGATTACACAGGACCTGGTAGCTTCAACATTAAACAATTGGAGGGCTTGGAATATAATATTTTGGAGGGCAAAGGAACTAGGATTACAACCAAGAATGTGCTACCCAGTAAAATTAATCATGATCTTTCAGGGGAGAAAATGGGCATTCAACAAAATAGGGGACTTTAAAACTTTCCTAATGAAAAGTCCAGAACTTCAACAGAAGTCCAGAACTTCAAATACAAGACTCAAGAGAAGCATAAAAAGGGAAAAACCCCAAAACAAAACATTTTATTCAATAAGTTTAAAATGTTTACATTCCCACATGGGAAGAAGATACTTTTAACTCTTGAGAATAGTATCTCTATTTAGGCAGATAGAAGTACACATATACAGAGTTTGCATATAAATTGATTTTGATGTGATGATATTTTAAAAAACCCAAAACCTTAAAGGGTGAGAAAAAAAGATTATACTGGGAGAAGAGGTCCAGGGAGACAGAATGAGGTAAATCACTTCACATGAGGAGGCACAAAAGACTTTACTACAATAGAGGAAAAGAAGGGTGGGGTGAGGATTCGAAGCAGAGAGATACACACAGAGTAAAGGTAAGACTTCAGCTGAAGTAAAAAAAATCAGGGGTAGCAGTCCTTATCTCAGATAAAGCAAAAGCCAAAATAGATCTAATTAAAAGAGATAAGGAAGGAAACTACATCTTGCTAAAAGGTACTATAGACAACGAAATAATGATAATACTAAACATATGCACCAAGTGGTATAGCATCCAAATTCTCAAAGAAAAAGTTGTAAGTTATGGTAAGAAATAGACAGCAAAACTGTATTAGTGGGGTACCTCAACCTCCCCCTATCAGAACTAGATAAATCTAACCATAGAATAAATAAGGAAGAAGTTAAGGAGGTGAACAGAATTTTAGAAAAAGTAAATATAAGAGACCTCTAGAGAAAACTGAATAGGGATAGAAAGGAATATCCCTTTTTCTCAGTGGTATATGGCACCTACACCTATTGATCATATATTAGGGCATAAAAACCTCACAGTCAAATGCAGAAAGGCAGAAATAGTAAATGCATCTGTTTCAGATTATGATGCAATAAAAATTATGTGTAATAAAGGACCATGGAAAGATAGACCAAAAATTATTTGGAAACTAAATAATCTCTTCCTACAAATGAGTGGGTCACACAACAGATCATAGAAATAATCAATAATTTCACCAAAGAGAATGACAATAATAAGACAATATACCAAAACTTATGAGATGTGGCCAAAGCCGTTTTTAGGGGAAATTTTACATCTCTAAATACCTACATGCATAAAATAGAGAAAGAGGAAATCAATGAATTGGGCTATGAATGAACTAATCAACAAACTAAAAAAACTAGAAAAAGAACAAATTAAAAGCCCTCACTTAAATATCAAATTAGAAATTCTGAAAATGAAAGGAGAGATTAATAAAATTAAGTGTATGAAAACTATAGAATTAATAAATAAAACTAAGAGCTGGTTAAAACCAATAAAATAGATAAACCTTTGGTTAATTTGATTTTTCTTTTAAAAGAAGAAAACCAAGTCACCAGTATCAAAAAATGAAAAGGGTGAATTCACCCCCAGTGAAGAGGAAATTAAATCAGTAATTAGGAGCTATTTTGCTTAACTATATGCTGATAAATTTGACAATCTTAAAGAAATAGATGAATATCTACAAAGTTATAAATTGCCCAGATTAACAGAAGAGGAAATCAAATCCTTAAATAATCCCATTTTAGAAAAAGAAATTGAACAAACCATTGACAAACTCCCTAAGGAAAAAAATCTGCAGGGCCAGATGAATTTACAAGTGAATTCTACCAAACATTTAAAGAACAATTCTGTGGGGCAGCTTGGTGATGCAGTGGATAAAGGACTGACTCTAGATTCAGGAGGACCTGAGTTAAAATTCAGCCTCAGACACTTGACACTTACTAACGGTGTGACTCTGGGCAAGTCATTTAACCCTCATTGCCCTGCAAAAAACCAATTGTAATACTATACAAACTATTTGGAAAAATAGATGAAGAAGGAATCCCACAAAATTCCTTTTATGTGATAAATATGGTGCCAATACTTAAACCAGGAAGTGCAAAAAATTATAGACCAATTTCCCTAATGAATATTGATGCAAAAATTCCAAATGGAATCTTAGCAAAATATCACCAGGATAATACACTATGACCAGGTGATATTTATACCAGGAATACAGGGCTGCTTCAATATTAGGAAAACTATCAACATAATCGACCACATCAATAACAAAACTGATTGAAATAATTATCTCAATAGATACAGAGAAAGTTCTTGACAAAATGTTCATGTTAAAAACACTTTAAAAATGAAAAACACTATTGTAATTAAAATTTAAAACATTCATAATAAAAACACTAGAGAGCATAGGAATAAATGGAGTTTTCCTTAAGATGATAAACAGTAACTATCTAAAACCATCAGCAAGCATTATATGTAATGGGGACAAGTTATAAGCATTCCCAATATGATTGGGGTGAAACAGAGATACCCACTATCACCACTATTATTCAATATTGTACAAGGAATGTTAGCCTTAGCAATAAGAGAAGAAAAAGAAATTGAAGGAATTAGAATAGGCAAGGAAGAAACAAAACTATCACTCTTTGTAGATGATATGATGGTATACTTAGAGAATCCTAAAGAATCAACTAAAAAACTACTTGAGGGGGGCAGCTAGGTGGCACAGTGGATAGAGCACTGGCCCTGGATTCAGGAGGACCTGAGTTCAAATCCGGCCTCAGACACTTAACACTTACTAGCTGTGTGACCCTAGGCAAGTCACTTAACCCCAATTGCCCAGCCCCCCCCCCAAAAAAAAATTAAAAATTACTTGAAACAATTAACAACTTTAGCAAAGTTGCAGGATATAATATAAATCCACATAGATCATCAGCAAGAGAAATTCCATTTAAAGTAACTGTAGACAATATAAATTACAAGATAAACCCAGGAACTCTAAACACAATTACAAAAGACTTTTCACAGAAAAAAATCAGATTTAAACAAATGAAAAAATATCAATTGCTCATGAGTAAGCTGAGGTAATTTAATAAAAAATTCTACCTAAATTAATTTAGTTATTCAGTGCCATACCCGACTACAAAAAATTATTTCATAGAGCTAGACAAAATAATAACAAAATTCATTTGGAAGAACAAAATGTCAAGAATATCAAAGGTATTAATGAAAAAAAATGCAAAGGAAGGTGGCCTCACTGTACCAGATCTAACTATATTATAAAGCAGCAACCATCAAAATTATGTGGTAGTGGCTAAGAAATAGAGAGGTAGATCAGTGGAATAGGTTAGGCACACAAAATAGTGGTAAATGAATATAGCAAAAATCTCCTGTTTGATAAACCAGACTCCAGCCTCCCAGATAAGAACTCCCTATTTGACAAAAAACTGCTTGGGAAACTGGAATATAGTATGGCAGAAACTAGGTGTAGACTAACATTTTACATCTTATACCAAAGTAAAGTCAAAATGGGTACATGATCTCAACATTAAAGGGTGATACCATAGATTAGAAAAGGAAGAAATAATTTACTTGTCATATTTATGGAGAGGGGAAGAATTTATGACCAATGATGAGATAGAGAACATTATGAAATGCAAAATGGATCATTTTGATTTACATTAAAATTTAAAAGTTTTTGCAGAAACAGAACCAATATAACCAAGATTAGAAGGAAAGCAGAAATCTGGGAAATAATTTTATAGCCAATATTAGCTTTTATATTTTAGATATAAAATATATCTAAAATATATAACATATATATTATTTATATAAATAATATAATTATATATTAGAAATTAGCCCATAAAGGCCTAATTTCTAAAATATATAAAGAACCAAATCAAATTTATAAGAATACAAATCATTCTCCACTTGACAAATGGCCAAAGGTTATGGATAGGCAGTATTCAGATGAAGAAATTAAAGCTATTTATAGTCATATGAAAAAATGTTCTCAATCACTATTGATTTGAGAAATGAAAATTAAAACTCTTAAGTACTACCTCATACATATCCAGTTTGCTACTATGACAGCAAAGGAAAATGATAAATGTTGGAGAAGATGTGGGAAAATTGGAATACTAATGCATTATTGGTGGAGTTGTGACCTGATCCAACCATTTTGTAGAGCAATTTGAAACCATGCCAAAAAGCTATAAAACTGTGCATACTCTTTGACCCAGTAATAACACTACTGGATCTTTATCCAAAAGAGAGTGTAAAAAAGGGAAAAGGACCCACATGTACAAAAATATTTAAAGCAGCTCTTTTTGTGGTAGCAATGAGTTGGAAATGGAGGGGATGGCTGAACAAGTTGTTGTATAAGAATGTAATGGAATACTGTTGTCGTGTAAGAAATGATGAGCAAGCAGATTTCAGAAAAACCTGGAAAGACATATTACATGAACTGATGCTGAATAAAATGAGCAGAACAAAGAGAACATTGTACACAGTAACAGCAACCTTGTGTGATGATCAACTGTGATAGACTTGGCTCTTTTCAGCAATACGATGATCCAAGCAATTCCAAAAGACTCGTGGAAAATGCTCTCCACATTCAGAAAAAGAACTATGGAGTCTGAATGCAGACTGAAGCATACTATTTTCACTTTTGTTGTTTTGTTGTTGTTGTTTGTTTCTTCTTTTTTGTATTTTTTCTCTTTGTTGTGATTCTTTCACAACATGACTAATGTGCAGATTAAAAAAAGAGCCAGTGTACTATCTGAAATTCATGACTGAAAAAAGAACAGATATTATATTTCAAAAAGTCATGAACTGCCTAGATCTTGAAGAACCAATGAGTCAATAAGCATTTACTAAGTGCTAGACACTGTTTTAAGGGCTGGAAGTATGAAAAAATACAAATAGTCTTATCTAATGGGAGAATCTGAAAATATAAAAAGAAGCTGAAAATCAGTGAAGGGAATGGGGAAGGGAAAGAAATGGTGGAGAATGTCCTGCAACTCAGTAGTATAGCCTAGAGAAGCAATAAAGAGATTGTTGGTCTGGGTCACTGCCTTAAATTGGAGGTTCTGGGAGGAACCAGCCAGTCAGAGGGAGAGATCACAGGAACAGAGAGTACTTCCAGTGTGAGAGAAGTGTGAGAGGTAGCCCATGGGTGGAATGAGCGTCCAAGGTGAAAAGACATTCTAAAACAAAATCCTGTAGAGATGAGTCAGCAGTGCTGTCTCACAGGTAATTGCTTCTCCTGGGTCCAGAAAATCTGAGATTTTTTCTCTAGACTGCCAGTGTAAAAGCTCATGTAAAAACACTTCCCTCTTCACAAATGGTGCTAGCCAAATTTTCCACTCTTGGATATCCCAGAGGACAAAGTGAAAGTAGAAAGAAATCCCAGAATGAAAACTCTCAGGAATGTGATAGCCAAGATCCATAGTTTCCAACTCAATGAAGAAGTACTGCAAGCAGTAAAAGAATTCAAGGAAATGCAGTCAGGATCACACATGATTTAGTAGCCACCACTACTAAGGAGCACAGAACTTGTAATATGATATATATTCTGTAAGGCAAAGAATGTAGGTTTACAGCCAAGAATAACTTACTCAGGACATAGAGGGTTTCTAATTAAAAGGCCTAGTTGATTCTGTTGTGTCTTTATGATCATAAGAAAAGAATTGAAAGAGAAGAGAAGAGGAATATACTAGGGAGGGAAAGGAAAGGAAGATTAGAGAAAAATTACTTCTGCAAGTAGAAATCAAGAGGAAGCAGTTTCCTCTTCCTTAGTTTTTTTTTTTTTTAAAGACTATAGGGACCACTTGTTAGTTATTCTATAGTGGTGATTCTTTTGTGTGTATATTGGACTAGGTGGCTGATGAAGTTCCTTCCAACTTTCAAATTCTGTGATTCTGTGAGTAAGAAAAAGTTCTCATGAAAAAGAAAAGATCTGGAAGTTAGTGGATTGTAAGCTTAAAGTGTAATCATTATAGTGTGATATGACAGCTGTAAACAGAAATACAAACTTATTCTAGGTTAAAAGAGGCACCTAAGTCTACTGTATTTTCCCCTTGGTCAGATTTTATCTGGTACATTGTGTGAAAATGCAGTTTAAGTATAATAGGCAGGTTTCCAAGGCTCCCTAGAAGTGACTAGCGTTAACAATCAGTGCTCCTTGGTGAAGCTAGAAAATGTGTGCAGGCATACATTTCCCAGAGGCTTCAGGTTTTATGTTTCCTTTGCCTTTGAAGAGACTTCTTTTTGCTAGTTTCATAGGCTTGGGATGAAAAAAGAAATACCTGTCTGAGTTATATTTTGTGTTTTCATTCTGAGTGTGACCAATCAGTTTTGTGTTCTGCATTAAGAAATGCATTAAGTGAGGCAGCTAGGTGGTGCAGTGGATAGAGCACTGGCCCTGGAGTCAGGAGGACCTGAGTTCAAATCCGGCCTCAGACACTTAACACTTACTAGCTGTGTGACCCTGGGCAAGTCACTTAACCCCAATTGCCTCACCAAAAAAACAAAACAAAACAAAACAAAAAACAAAAAAAACCCAAAGAAATGCATTAAGTAACTATGCAAGGAATTTATTGATGTGGTTATTGGAAAGATACATAACAGCAGTTATAGTTTGTTAGTCTCTTGCCTTTGTGGATATAGTCACAGCAGTCCCTGCATAGGCAACCCAAATTGCCAATTTGTCACCCAACCCTAGATACAGAAGTACTGGGAATATGGAAAGTCCCTTCAATAAAACAACCAGGAAATGTTCAGGCAGAAATAAAAAACAATGCCCCATATAGTGAATCATTCACTATTTCTTTGGTTTCATACCCCAAAGGAAGGATAAATGGAGAGAAGAATACTGGAAGTACCCTTCTGACATTTTCCCCCTATGGTCAGGTGCAAAATATCTCAGAGCAAAGTAGGAGTTTAGAAAGAACTTACGAGAAGATGTAGATCTCACCTTTGGAGGTCAGGCAACGAGAAGGTTTGTCTAGGATTCAAAGGAGACTGATCAGTGTCAAATAGGAACATAAGTGGAAAAGGAGAAATTCAGAGGGTGGAAAGTGACCATCATGCAGGTAGTTGTTGGAGTTAATCCAATACTGTGTTCCCTGTACTCTGTATGTGATCAACACAATTGACCAAGAAGTTAGAAGTGCAGTATGTAACCATGTCCTCCTAACTGGAACACACAGGGACCAAATTAATGACTTGGAGTTTAATATACTGTTTTAACAAATCCAGACACACATACCAATAAACCAACTTTAGTTATTGAAAGATAATGGGAGATAGCACTGAAGTTCACATATGACACTTAAGATATACCAATAGATGATTTTAGTACTTTTATCAGTGAAGTAGTAAAATTGTCCAATTTAAGTATTGACTGTTTTATATACCCTCTGACATCATTATATCAGGAGTGTTAGTAAGTTTACTTGTTTGTTAGGCTGCAAATAGGAGAAAGCAGGAGAAAAAGAACACTAAGAATAGTCTACAAATTTGATTAAGAAACCTAATTACTTAAATGTTAGCACATTTAAATTTAATTTAGAATATTAACTTTTATATAAACTTGGGTTTTGTGCAACAATTATTACTGGAAAATATGTCTCACGTACAAAATTATTTTTTTCTCTCCAGAATAATGAATGAACTAGATAATCTTGAGTTTGTAAGTATGCTTTACTTTCAAATTGAAATTGTCTGCTTCCTGTAGTAAATGTATCAGCAGCACCCTGCCCTTGATAAATTCAGCAGTTCTTAGAATTGCTATAAAACACAAGAGGTAGTGAGTTGGTAGAGATCCATCAAGAGGGCAATATAGATGTTGGAGCAGTAAAAGTGGAGTCTACAATTCAAGCATTGCATTTTCATAAGACTCTATTGGTGAAGAGAACGATTACTTGATGTTGTTTGATGTTCCAAGCTTGCATAAGGGGTGAAGTTGGCAGGATCCTGGAAAGCACAAGTAGGAAAAAATTGAATAATCTTTTTTCCCTCATTGAGGAGAATCTGATGCAAATGCAAGGTTTGAGTTCACAAAAGTTTAAATTAACAACAGGCTTCCTGTTCAGATCTTAAGGTGAAAACTTTTGATTCAGCTATGTGTATATCTTTGAGATAGCTTCTTCTTTCACATTTAGATAGAGGTTTTTTATAGTACTTCTCCATCCTAACTGATTTTTCTAGGAAATTTCAGATTTTTGCAATTCTAATCTTGGGTTTGTACTTTCTAACAGTGCTAGAATTGTGGCCCAAGATAATCAGAGCAAATACCAACAGAGCTCAGTTTCCTATTCTGTAAAATGAGGGGGTTGGACTAGATGATTCTAAGGTTCCTTCAAACCCCAAGGTTCTGTGATTCTGTAACTTAGGAGTAAGTTCTGTCTTGGAAGAATTCCTGGGAATGGCTTGACATCTCATTATTAAAAGATTCAGCTATAGATTCTTGTGATTTATAAACCTGATTGGTAACCAGTCCAAGTGGATTTGTTGACTTTGAACCACACTCCCTAGAAAACTGTAGTCTTATGTATGGGTTTCGTACTGTTTCGTAGATTTTTCTATTTGTGACTAGTTCTGGTGAGACAAGTTTATTGCTATTAACTAGGGTAACAACAGACATTCTAATGCAATAAAAGCTGAGTATGTCAACAATATAGGGTATTTTTGTCCCCCCCATCCCCTATAATTATATTGGAGTATATTTGGAAGAGTAAATTATATAGTAATGAGCCACTTGGAAATTTAAATTTAAGCATTGTACGAAAAGTTATTTCTCACCTTGCTAAATTTTACACATGGATGAACCTCTGATCTGACCAAATCAGGATATTCAGAATATTTGTAAAGCATGTTATACTGTTAATGTCATGTTAAGTCCAATGTAAAATTTCTCTAATCTGCTACAATGTCTTCTTTAATCATGGATCTGTCTCCTTTTCCTTTTCTTAGGCTGCAAATTCTGTTTTTCCATGACATATATTAGAAACTACACATTGCTGATATAAGATGTGATTATCTTCTCAGTGCCACTTATATTTCCTAGCTGTTATTTCATGAAACTTCATTTGAAGAAATGAAATCTCTGTCTGAATATATTTTGAATTTCTTCCTCGATGCTACCATAGGATCATAGATTTAGAGCTCAAAGGGACCTTAAAGACTTCTGAGTCCAATTTCCTCATATTGGAGCTATTTTAGAAGAGTTTCATAGACTTCCTTAGACTCCTCTGAGATTCAGGGAGCTACAGAATGAAAATGGGGTTCTTAAGAACAGCTTATGTTCATTTTAAAAGACTCAAAAGGTGAAAGGTGTTTGGAAAAGATACTTTGACTAACTAATGATACTCGTGTGCATGAAAATGAGCCGTTTCCCAAACTCTACTTCAAAAAAACCCAATGCAACAACAGAACAAAAATGATTTAATTATATAATCACGTTCTCTTTATTCACTGCTTCTGCACATATGGGCCATTTTTAAGGTGGACAGGTAACATATAATTTTTTGAGGGGGACTTATGTTTATGAGGGGGAGTTATGTTAAATGCTTCCAGCTTGATAAAGCTGATGAATAAAATAAGTAATGTTAGCCTATTGAAAATGAACAAGGCAAAAATAACTTTTTTCAGTTTGAAGATATTACAACAAAACCTGTTGAATATGATGAGAATAAAAAGTCAGTGAGGTTATTTTGAGACATTTCCAAGTGAGATTTCCATAGGATACAAAAAATGCAGAACCATAGTCTTTCCTCTCCTTATAGTTTTCTTCAGATACCCTTATTCTCAGTGGCACACATTGATTTAATGTTTTAAATGGAAATGGTAATTTTTGAAATCAATCTCCAAATTTACTATTTTATTAAAATTTTTAATGTAGCTATATTCTACTAAGATTCTGTTACATCATGGTGTACAGGTGACCCTGGGTTCTCAAAATCATTGTCTATACAGTGAAAACCCTGAAAGGTTTAGCCTAGTTAAACAGGCTTCATCTAGGGACCCAGTGATGTACTGTAACCTGAGGACCAGCTTATCTAATTGAGGGATTCTTGACCAAAGGACATCTGGACACCAAATGATTATTTTTTTTCTTAGTTAGAATAGCCCATGAAAGCAGTCTGCTCATGGACAGGGTTTTTGCAATGTGTTGATGGAGGGAGTATCCACATGAATGAAATCATAGATCTTTTGAAGTATTGAAGGACTCCTATGTTATGTAATGTTTCCATTTAAAACATATAGACCTAGGTAACAAGTGTTCCAAACAAGGGTAATGTGGAGGATAAATTAACTGGTTGTTTAAAAAATAGTAAATTAAACACCTTTGTTTTCTCATTAATTTATTATTAATTATCTTAATAACCTATAATTTTAGATATACATCTATTTTTCATTGTTATGTAACAATGTAACATTTGCTTTTAGAAATACAAGTTGATTCAAACTGATTTAGATATAGTAACAGAAGAAAGAATGATATTAGAGAATGAACTCAAAAAAATTAAGGGTCCAGAAAAAACAGAGGTTAGTATGATTTTAGAGTTTAAAAATAATAACAAATACTAGTAATTTGGGAAGAGGGCGTCAAAAAGATATTTTGACAAATGTCTTTGGTTATCCCTACCGTGTGTATTTGAAAACAGTTCTGCTTTTAAAATCATGACATAGAACATTAACTATCCAGGTAAACTTAAAAAAGGAGGTAGCTAGGTGACTCAGTGAATAGAACACTGGGTCTGGAGTCAGGAAAAACTGAATTCAGATGCAACTACAGACATTTCCCAGTTTTGTGACCCTGGACTAGGATATGTGACCCTTTGTTTGCTTAATCCACCAGAGAAGGAAATGGCAAACCACTCCAGTATCTTTGCCAAGAAAATCCCTTGGACAGAACCGGTGTGGGTCCACAGGGTTGCTCACAGAGTCAGACACAACTGAACAACAACAACAAAACTTTAAAAAACACTTTAAGGGCAGCTAGGTGGCTCAGTAGATAAAGCACCGGCCCTGGATTCAGGAGGACCTGAGTTCAAATCCAGCCTCAGACACTTGACACTAGCTGTGTGAACCTGGGCAAGTCACTTAACCCCCATTGCCCCACCAAAAAAACCCTTTAAAATAATTTTGCTGTCATCTGCAATAGCCTTTATTCATTCATTCAACATTTATTAAATGCCTACAATATGCAAGTCACTAGCACATGTGTTATAGGGAAAAGAGAGCTGACCTCAGAGTTAGGAAGACTTGGATTCAAGCCGTGTATCATATATGCATATATGATACAACATAGGGTATATCATACAATACATCATATATATGATTTATAATACATGATATAGGACTATTTTATATATATATATATATATATATGGCTGGCATAGGACTTGAATCCAAATCTTCATAACACTGAGGTTAACTCTCTTTCCCTTGTAGCATTTGTCTTAATGACTTGCATAGGCAATGTACTTAATAAATATATTGCTTGTTCAACCCTGGTTAAATCACTAAGCCTCTTAGTACCTCAGGTAATTTCTCTTAAGACTATAAGCTGCAGAACAGTAGCTGATCTGTAATGGGTAGAGGAAATTTTCTCACCTGGAATCCCCTAAACCATTGAAATTACAAGTCTATCTCACCCCTTTTTCCCCCCTACCCTCTCATCCCTCACCCCCCAAGTCTTGTTGATTTTAAGGCAACAAATTTTTCAGTATTTATTAAGCAATTACCTTCTGCCAAACAGGATTTTCTATTTATTCCTGGAGCCACTGGACATTATGAAGTGGTTAGATGGGGGAGAGTGATGGGATCAGGCCTGAGCTTTAAGATTATTTTGGGCACCTGAGTCAAGGATAGATCGGTGTAAAAAGAGACTTAGGGCAGGAAGAGCAACAAGAAAACTACTGTAGTAGTCCAGGCAAAAGGTGATAAGGTACAAGGGTGATTGTGTAAGTGGAAAGAAGGAGAGGTATACAAGAGATATTGTGAAAGTAAGAATGACAAGATTTGTTGGATTGGATATGTAAACAAAATGCATCTATCACCTTATGGTAATTAATAATAATAATGATAATGGTAACAACCTCAACTTTTGAGCATCAAAAATCCTTCATAATTTGCATCTAAACTACCTTTCCAGACTTATTACACATTATTCCCTGTCATAAACTCTGTGATATGGACAAATTGTCTTTCTTGATGGTTCTTATTTTATCTCCCATCTTTTCACAGACCTGGAACCTCCTTTCTCCTCATTTTGTTTTTTGGAATTCTTGGCTTCCTTCAATATTCAGTTGAGGTGTCACCTCTTCTATGAAGCCTTGGCTAATGCCCCAGCTGCTAGTGTATCCCCATGCCCAAAATTACCTTGTATTGATTTTGTATGTATTTTTTATACACTTATATGTGTACATGTCCTTTCTCCTTTCCAGAGACACCTTTTTTGCATTTCCAGTACCTAGTACATTTCCTGAAACAAAAAAAGGTGCTTAATAAATGCTTATTGAGACACCTAGGTGCAGTAGGTAAATTGCTAGAGTTGGCATCAAGGAGACCTGAATTTGGCCTCAAACTCTTAGTAGCTGTGTGTCTCTAGGACACCCCAGGATACCATGGAGTCAGCCAATGCTGGCGAAAGTGCCTACTCCCAGAGGAAGTAGGACATGTGATAGCTGCCTGTTTTAACTAATTATTCTTGGGTGGTTAGGTCAGTTGTTTCATCATATTTGGCATGCAAGGATCCTGATTACTGCAGGGTAAAGGTAAAATGGTAATACAGCAAATCAATAGATGCTTTTGAGGAGAGGGCTGAGTGAGGGGAAATGACTGGGCCAAAGTCAGAAGAAATTTGATTCAATTCTTTCTGAAATGAATCCTGAATTGAGGTGGGAAACACTACTACTAAGGTGGGAAGCACTAGAGCCCAGATATCTTGATTTCTAGCCTAATATTCCTTGAACTGACATGTTGAAATTTGACCTCTGTTTGAAGGACAGGACAGGGACATTGACCCTTACAGAGTAGTGACTTTCTGGATTAATCAGGCTAAACTACGGAACAGTCCTCCTAGGTGTACCTTAGCCCTGACTTCGCCTCTACCCCTTTAGTTCATGGGAAAGTTGTCTGGGTGGGTAAATAAAGTAAAAGGTCTTTGAGATAGGAGACAGAAGAATGCCAAGGAAGAAATGTCCCTTCAGTATTGCCTCCTTACCCTCCAGTCTTGTGTTGATTCTATAAGTATAAAATGTGGGGTGGGGGACTTTTCTCCTCATAGCACTATATGGGGATTTGCTATAATCTGGGATTATTTGTTCTGACCTTATCATTATGCAGCAGTTGCTACAGAAAGAAAAGACACTCTTGGAGTTGCAAAGGAAAAAATCAGAAAAAAAAGCATCCAGAGACTCAAGTAAATTAGGAGATCTAGAGAGGTAAGAAATAAGGACAGGTATCATTTAAAAAAATGGATTCCCATTAGTTGCATGTACTTTTTATTTCAGCTGAACTCTGATATTGTATCCCATGACCATGGCACTCCCATGGTTTATGGACCTTGGCTCATATTATTACCTAGACCTGTAATCTTTTCCTTACTTCTCTTTGCTTATTGAATCCCTACATGTCCTTTAAAGCCCAATTCAAATGCCACCTCCTCCAGGAAGCCCTCTCTGAACCCCCAATTGGTGTATATGCCTCCCCTACAAGATTTCACATAGAGCTTGGTTTTATAACTTGCAATTGTACTCATCATATAATTTTGTGTATTACAGTTCTATGTGCTAGTAATTAGTGTTTTTATCTTGATTCTCCCCTTTCCACCCCAAGTTCCTTGTGAGTAGGCATTTACATAAACTATATATCTTCCCAAGGGCTCTGCACAGAGCTGTAAGTACAATAGGTATTTAATATTTGTTTTATCAAACATCAGGAATAACTGCAAATGTTTTTTAACCAGATCTCTAATTGTATTGGTATAGAGAACTCTCCTTGTATAAGGAAGTTCAGAACCTGGTTCAATACCTTAGAGTCTTAGATGGTAACTGGGCCACTAGAAGTGACTTGACTTCCTCAGAGGCAAGATTAGTACCCAGGTATTTCTGACGACCAGGCTGGCTCCTGACACATTATTTCATGCTGCCTCTTTATTAAATTGAGGTAGCAGGTGCCAGTTAATTGAAAGGCATTTGTTAAGTATCAGCTATATTTCATGATGGGCAGCTAGGTGGTACAGTAGATAGAGTGCTGGGCCTGGAGTCAGAACCTCATCTTTCGAGTTCAAATCTGGCCTCAGACACGTACTTATTGTGTGACCTTGGGCAAGTTACTTCACCTCGGTTTTCTCATCTGTAAAATGAGCTGGAGAAGGAAATGGCAAATCACTCTAGTATCTTTGCCAAGAAAACCCCAAATAGCATCACAAAGAGTTGGACACAACTGAAAAATGGTGCTAGAGATACAAAGATAAAAACAAAATGCCTTCTTTCCTCTATACATATACACATGCACACACTTGTGTATGGATATATATGTATGTATGTTTTATGTATGTATGTATGTAGATAGAAAGTAAAAGCAAGGTAATTTCAGAAGAGGAAGCAGGTACAAACTCCTTGAGGAATCAGGAAAGTCATCATGTAGGAGGCAGCACTTGATCTGAGCTTTAAAGGAAGCGAGAGATTCTAAGAGATGGAGGAGAGGAGGGGAGACATTCCAGGTCTGGGCACTGGCACAGAGAAGAGGAATGTGAGGAATAGGACTATGGAGTGTGAGAGGTAGTGATGTATACTATGTGTAGAAGAATAGGCTCAAGGCAGAGGACAAAGGGTTTTAATTATCAACAAAGGAGTTTTTAATTTATCCTAAGAGCAACCTCAGAAACCACTTGATATTCTGATGAAGTTTGAGTATCAGCCTCCCAGCAAAGTGTAATAACCAGTAATAAGTTGTTAAGAAATCCGGTTTTAAGTTTGTTATTGTAAGGATTCTGTGTTTCGCATTTGTGTGTGTGTGTGTGTGTGTGTGTGTGTGTGTGTCTTTCTGTCTGTGTGTGATCTATCCCATATACATTGAATGTCCTTTTACTCCATCTTTTGGAATGCACTAAATATGAGCCACCCATATGTGGAACCATCAGTTACAGCAAATGGAGAAGTTTTGAATACTGTGGATAGATTCACTTACCTAGGCAGTATTCTTTCCAGCAGTGTACACATTGATGATGCAGTTCATGCATGCATTGCCAGAGCTAGCTCAGCATTTGGGAGGCTCTGAAGGTAAATGTGGGAGAGAAGAGGTATTAGACTGACTATCAAATTGAAGGTCTGCAGAGCTGTTGTGCGAACCTCATTGTGTGCCTGTGAAACTTGGACAGTGTACAGTGCCATGCCAGGAAACAATCGCTTCCATTTGAATTGCCTTAGGAAGATTCTGAAGATCACCTGGCAACCTAAGATACCAGACACTGAGGTCCTCTCTTGAGCTAAACTGCCAAGCATTCAAACTCTACCATAGAGAGCACAACTCCAATGGGCCAGCTCTGTTGTTTGAATGCCAAATGTACACTTGCCTGGAAGACTTTTATGGAGAACTCACAGAAGGCAGGTGCTCACATGGTGGTCAGAAAAAGTGATATAAGGACACTCTCAAGGTCTCTCTTTGGAACTGATTGCATCTCATGGGAGACACTGAGACAGGACCATCCAGCATGGTGTGTCTGCATCAGAGAAGGTGCTGTGCTCTGTGAGCAAATTAGAATTGAAGTAGCTCAAAGGTGAATTTAGAGAATGCAACTCAAATGTTCACATTGATTATTCGTTCCTGACCTGTGGTAAAGCATTCCAAGCTCATACTTGACTTGACTCTAACATAGTAATGTCATTTTGGTCCTCTTCAAAGAACAACCAACAAAATATGAGCCATAACCTAATTTACTATAATCACAATTATCCTGGGATCAAGAGGTAGGCATTTTAATGAGCCAGTAAGTATAAGAACAGAAGAACTCTTCTTATTAAAGGCAGATCCCCCCATTAGAATTGAACCCATTCCAAACCTCATTTATGCCTAGATATGGAATCTGGAATGAGTTTGGTGCTCTAGACCCCATGGATCCAAGTGAGCAGTTTCTTAGTGCCAATGTAATACATATTTTAATACACACTGACTTTTTTTTTGAGGCAATTGGGGTTAAGTGACTTGCCCAGGGTCACACAGCTGGTAAGTGTCAAGTATCTGAGGCCGGATTTGAACTCAGGTCCTCCTGAATCCAGGGCCGGTGCTCTATCCACTGCGCCACCTAGCTGCCCCGATACTGACTTTTGATGCTTAGCCTCTGTAAAAGATTATTGTATATGTCTGTTTTTTGTTCACTGTTATCTAGTCTCTTGAAGTAATCCATTCTTTATTCAGAATCATGTAGTTCAGATAATTTTAAAGTATTATTATACCTGAGAGTATGAATCTTTTCGTTTTCTAACTGGTATAGCACCAAATCTATTGATTAACTTGGATACTGTTATTATCTTTACTATATTAGCTCAACCTAATGATACACATTGAATATCTCTGCAATTAATCAGTGCTATAAACAATGCTTTACAGCTGTTTCTCTGTTAGTCATATGTCTTTTTTTTTTTTTGAGAGGCAGTTGGGGTTAAGTGACTTGCCTAGCGTCACACAGCTAATAATTGTTAAGTGTCTGAGGTCGGATTTGAACTCATGTCCTCCTGAATCCAGTGCTCTATCCACTGCACCACCTAGCTGCCCCCAGTAATATGTCTTTTTAACAATCTTAATAATATTTAATTTTTCCAGTTACATGTAAAGACAGTTTTCAACATTTGTTTTTATAAGATTTTGAGTTCCAAATTTTTCTCTCCCTCTCTTTTCCCTTCCTACTCCCCAAGCCAGAAAGCAATCTGATATAGGTTTTATATATATATATATATATACACACACATATACACAATCACATTAAATATACTTCTGCATTAGTCATATTATGAAAGAATCAGAACAAAAGGGAATAACCTCAAAAAAGTAGAAATAGTATGGTTCAATCTACAATCAGAATCCACAGTTCTTTTTTCTGGATGTGGACAGCATTTTCCGTCATGGGTCCTTTGGAATTGTCTTGGATCATTGTATTGCTGAGAAGAGCTGTGTTGCTGTGACTGTGTACAATGTTCTACTGGTTCTGCTCACTTCACTCAGCATCAGTCCACTTAAGTCTTTCCATGTTTTTCTGAAGTTTGCCTGCTCATCATTTCTTTTTTTTAATTTTTCTTTTCTTTCTTTTTTTTTTTTTTGAGGGCCATTGAAGGTTAAGTGACTTGCCCAAGGTGACACAGGTAGTGTCAAGTGTCTGGGGCCGGATTTGAATTCAGGTCTTCCTGAATCCAGGGCTGGTGCTTTATCCACTGTGCCACCTAGCTGCCCCATGCTCATCATTTCTTAAAGCACAATAGTATTCCATTACATTCATATACCACAACTTGTTCAGCCATTCCCCAATTGATGGACATTCCCTCAATTTCCAATTCTTTGCTACCACAAAGAATGCTGCTATAAATATTTTTTGTACATGTGAGTCCTTTTCCCGTTTTTGTGATCTCTTTGGGATACCGGCATAGTAATGGTATTATTGGGTCAAAGAGTATTCATAGCCCCATAGCCCTTTGGGCATAGTTCGAAATCATTCTTCAGAATGGCTGGATCTGTTCACAGCTCCACTAACAATGCATTAGTGTTCCAAACATTCCCTAAATTTCCTGCTATGGATCTGTTATCCTTGTATTTATTCACATCTTGCTGAATCTAGTTATATTTCCAACCTTTATTACTTCTTGGGAGGATGTAATTTATTTACCCTGCATAAACAAATATTTTCTTTAAATTAGAACTTCAACTAACGTTCTTTCAAACTTCATAGGCTTATAGATTTAGAGCTTGAAGGACCTTAGAAGTCACTGAGTTCAACTCTCTCAACTTAAAGATGAACAAACTAAGGCTAACCTTGGGTATGTGACCTGTTCATAGCATATACACATAATGCATATACACTGTGCAATACATTATGCACATAATGCACATAAGTGCATACCATTTGCATAGCATATACTATGTGCAGCATGTGCATATACTATGCGCATAATGAGCATAGACACTGCACATAATGCACATATACTATGTTTATGCACTATGCGTATGCACATATGCATGCTTATACATACACGTGTATATGTATATGTGTACGGGTATATGTATGTGTATATATGCATGTGTGTATATATATGAAAATAGGAACTTTGAATATATTTTTGAAAAATATGTATTGAATTTAAAATGATACCAAACCTGTCACATTTATAGATTTCCTTCTACTTTCTTCTGCATGTTCGTTTTAATGTTTCATTAAGACTTTTCTTTTTCTTTTTTACATAGTTATCACTATTTGCCTATTCCTGCCCCACAACTCTATTTTCCCCACCCCCATATAAGCCTTTCTAATAAGAGTAGTATAGCAAAACAAATTTACCCATTAGCTGTACCTGAATATGTAAGATTTATTATGCATCTTTAGTTCATTACTGTTTTGCCAAGAGGTGGGAAATATGCTTCATTATCAGTCTTCTGGAGTTATGATTGATCATTGCCTTGATTGGAGTTTTTAAGTGTTTCAGAGTTATCTTTTACACTGTTGTAGTCATTGCATCAGTTGTTCTCCTGATTCTGCTCACTTCACCCTGTATCAGTTCATAAAGTCTTCCCAGTTTTCTCTGAATCCATTCCTTTCATCATTTCTTAAGACAGAAGAATATCTTACTACATTTGTATTCTGTTATGTGTTTGGCCCTTCCCTAATTAGTAGAAGACATTTTGATTCCAGTTTTTTGTTACCATAAAAATGTTGCTATATTTTTGTACCTAAGGATGTTTAATGTCTTTGTGGCATGAGCTTTGCAGGGCGAGCAATATCCTAAGGATTTACCTCATACAAATGAAAGCTAGCTTTTTATTTTTTCTTAAAAAGAACTGAAAGTGGGGCAGCTAGATGGTGCAGTGGATAAAGCACCGGCCCGGGATTCAGGAGGACCTGAGTTCAACTCTAGCCCCAGACACTTGACACTTACTAGCTGTTTAACCCTGGGCAAATCACTTAACCCTCATTGCTCTGCCAAAAAAAAAAAAAAAAGAGTTAATTGGCTCAGAGGACCAAAGGGTTAGGTTAGTTTCCTGATTGCTCAAATAGAGAATCCAGGGCACTAGATACTCCAGTTATTCCCTGGCCTTCTGACCATCATGGACAGCATAGAGGCAAGAAAACTTCACTCAACTCAAAATTATTTCCTTGATGCATCTCTTTTCACTGCTCTGAAAATTCTCTCCTTGCTCTAGCTAAGTAAACCTATTTCAGCTAGCTATGGCACAAAAAGGTTAAGAATCCTTGTTCTTTAATCACATTTTATTTTGTTTCATTTATGGAACAACCCAAGCATTTCCATAGCATAATATAATAAAAATATGATTGCACACGAAACTGCAAATGTTATATACAACTTGTTATTCCTTTTAAATATATAATAAAATTATCATGTACTTTTTTTTCTTTTTTTTTTCCTTTCCCTCCCTCCCTCCTCCTCCCCCTGTCCTAGAGATGGCTACCATTAGACACAAATAGGTGTGTGTGTATACATATACATATATATATATATATATATATATAAAATTATTCCATACAACTTCTGGTTTTCAGTTCTTTCTCTGTCTGCAGATAGCTTCTTTCTTCATATGTCCTTTATGGTTAAGGACACCTATTTTTGAGTACTTTTTTTGCTGTTGTTATAAGAATATTCATCAAGAGTCTTTCCAGGGAATGCTTTTCTGTATTTCCCAGGCTTCACAGATCTGTGACAGCAAATTGGCCACAACTTGGAAGCCTCCTTAACATTTCAGATATAGTCATTACTTCTCCCCTTCGGTCCCTTGTAAACCCATCTGGCCCTGAAGATTTTTTCTTAGGCAGTTCATTGATGGTTTGTTCAATTTCTTTTTTTTTTTTTTTCAAATGGGCTTATTTAAGGATTTTATTTTCTCTTCTGTTAATTTGGGCAATTTATGTTTTTATAAATTTTCATCCATTTCCCTTAGATTGTCAAGTTTATTGGCATTCAGTTGGGCAAAATAATTAGGAGCTATTTTGCCCAACTGTCAATAAGTCATATGTCTTTATAGAATAATTCCCATATATGCATATATGTATACATTTTTCATATTTTAGATTGTGTTTCTATATTACTTTTCCAGTTTTAAAATTTTTTTGTGGGGGTAGTATCACTAAATCACAGCATTTCAGAGTTAGGACCCTGGGGGCCATGTGGTCAGGCCAACCCATACCTGAACAAGAATGCTTTCTACAGCATAATGACATGGTCTTTTAGCCTTTTCTTGAAGACCACCACTGAAAAGGAATACATTACCTTTCTAGCCAGCACATTTCACTTTTGACACACCATGGGATGTATATGTCTGAGAATGAATTTTTTTTTTTCAGGGCAGTGAGGATTAAGTGACTTGCCCAGGGTCACACAGCTAGCAAGTGTTAATTGTCTGAGCCTGGATCTGAACTCAGGTCCTCCTGAATCCAGGGCTGGTGCTTTATCCACTGCACCACCTACCTGCCCCTGAGAATGAGTTTTTTTCTTTCTTTTTTTTTTTTTTTGAGGCAATTGGGGTTAAGTGACTTGCCCAAGGTCACACAGCTAGTAAGTGTTAAGTGTCTGAGGCTGGATTTGAACCCAGGTACTCCTGAATCCAGGGCCGGTGCTCTATCCACTGCGCCATCTAGCTGCCCCCGAGAATGAGTTTTTAATGAAGAATTTAGACTTGATGGTTCAGGACCTCTTCCTTCCTTCCTTCCTTCTTTCCTTCCTTCCTTCCTTCCCTCCTTCCTTCCTTCCCTCCTTCCCTCCTTCCCTCCTTTCCTCCCTTTGTGAGTCAAACCAGGTATTCTCCCTCATGTGCAGTTCTTTGACTTTAGCTATGCATTCATAGGAAACATATACAATCCTAAAGAACATCCCATGTGTTCTATTTTCTTTGCTCCATTCTAGTTCCTACATATTTAGATCATGCTGGTTTGCCTTACTTAGACTTTTGACATCCAACCTTCTCTGTCTCCTGGCATTTCCATCTTCCTGCTTCCTGGCTGACTGACTGGTTTATGACCCATTGCATTTCCTGACCCTGTGTTCCAGTTTACCTCTTCTTCTGCCATTAGAATCTAAGTTCTTTCAGGATTGGACCATCTTGCTTGCTTTTGGGGGTCTGTGGGGTATTCAAGGAGGACTGTCACCTTTGGTATAAGGGCTTGCTGAGCCTTTTTTCAGGGCTGCTCAATCACGTTTCGTGTCCACCTGTCACCCAACTCTCATCTGTGGCTCCAAGAAGCTGTAGCTCGTGCAATAGCCACACACCTGTCTTGGCAGACAGACCAGACCAGGTTGAGGGTAACTGATAGAGCTCAAACACATTGGTGAGTTAAATGGATGTCTGTCTACCTTTAGCATGTGGAGGCTTCCCTTGGCAGAATGGACAGGTGAGCACAATTTGTTCCAACCAGAAGAAGGAGGTGCTTAGAGTTCTTAGAGCTTGGTCAGACATCAGAGATACCAAGGCCATCCACTGCATTCGGGGCCATTGCCAGTAATCCTGACTTTTGTCTAGCCACTGGAATTCAGTGACTGTGGAAGAGAGAGTGAGGCTGATGACTTTGTGCAGTTCTGCTTCACTTAAATCAGATTCATGAACAAGTCAAATCATCACCCTGTAATGTCATTGGTTCTCTTTGAAAATGAAGGACAAGCAACAGGTTTTGCTGGCTTGCATTTTAGTCTGAGCACTAAGCACAGTGCCTGGCACAGGTTAAGTGCTTAATAATTTAATAACAACAATTAATTGCTTCATCCATCTCTGTCTTTGCTCTCTCCTTTTCTCTCTTCCCCCCTTTTCCTTGACATCCCTTGATGATTCCTATTTGTTCTTTTTTCCTAACCTATTGTTAATTTTTAGTTTGTTTTAAATAGTAATCTCTAAGCTTAAGAAAATTGATTTCCTCTGGTTACTTATTTCTTGTTTCTTCCTTCCTGCCATACTTATTTACCTTCTATATTTATTTGGGGTGTCTGCAAGGCAAATTTTCTGTTCAGCTTCCTTGCCTCCCAGAAATACTTGAAATGTATCTCCTTTGTTGAGGTCCATTCCCCCCCCCCCCATTTATAATTAGTCTCAGGCTTGCAGGTTATGTCAGTTTGAGTTACAGCTTGATATGCTTTTTTTGGATATTCTTTTCCATAGCTGTAGAATAATCTTTTCTTGTTAAATTTTTTCCTTAATATTTATAGGCATTTCTCCTTGCTAGTTGCTAAATTTGTTGTGACCGTGACAAGCTCAGTGTGACAAGCTGAGCCTTAAAGGATATGCAGGTAGAAAGGAGAGAAGAGGGCATTTCAGTAATTTGGTCAAAAGCACAGAGGTGGAGTGCAGTGTTTGTGTAGGGGAGTAAAAGAAGATTAAAAAAAGGTAAGATCTAGAGAGTCTTAAATGCTGTGTAAAGGAACTTCACGCAATAGGCAATAGAGAGTCACTGAAGTTTTTGATCAGGGTAATAATTTGATGGAAATGTTTTGTGAATATTAGTTTATGTTAAGAAATTTGAGTGGGAAGACAGAAGTTAGGGAAATCAATCGAAGGGCTATTGTAGGAGTCCAGGAGTAAAGTAATAAGGGTATGAATTAGGGTTGTAGCAGTAGGATTGGAAAGGAAGAGAGAGATTTGAAACATATTATAGAAAGAATTTTAAATAACATTTTTTCCTATAAATTTTTTATTAGGGCTCTATCTTTTATTAGAACTCCTTTGATTAAGGAAATCCTATCTGGAGTATGTCCTGATCCACTCCAGTAACCATAGATAATAGCCTATCTATGGATGGCTCCTCTTAGCAAGAGTGTGATAATGTCTGCCATATACTTACCTAAAAGCTTCTACAGTGTTTTAAAAAATAATTGATATTGCTCTATCAGTTTTAGGTAAGAATATATATGTGTACATATGTATATGTATGTATACGTATGTTTCTATCTCTACACCTACACACACACACACACACACACACACACACACACACACACACCCAGTAGAGGATTGACAGCGTGGTAGACAGAGCTTCACCATGGCTATTATGGAGAGCAGGAGAAAAGCCCCCAAAGAACCAGACTGGCTCCAAGAGGCAGCACATGGTCCCAAGGATACCTAAGAGAGTTCAGAAGACCTACAAGCCAGAGAGCCAAGCTCCAGCCAAGAGAGAGAAAGTTCCTGGAGTGCTCAAGGGTTTTATCCTCTTTTGATAGAGGTGGGTCATTATACACTGATCAAAGCTAATTGGATAGCATCATTCAATTCCATTGGATGAATGACATGACGTGAGGGTGGTCTGAATTAAAATGAAATCTACAGACGATATCAGGGAGAAGACCCTCACTCAGGTTGCTTAAGGCAAAGTCCATTATCTAGGCATGGTCCTTCACTGAGCTAGACAGAAGAGTCTGTCTCCATTTCTTTTGTTTCCTTGGGTTTGTTCCAGACCAGGAGAGCAGAACTTTCTGGCATGGGGGGGGGGGGGGAGAAAGCACTGAGAAACTGATCCCTGGGTCCCCCAAGAAATCTGTTATTAATAATTATTTTCTCATAATAGCATGTTGCCACAGTTCTCCATACTGATTAAATCTCTGAGGTTCAACAGATTTTCACTGTTCTTAAGCATCAGTTCATGACTGCCCCCCCCCCCCCCCCCGTCTTTGGTTAGTCTTACCCTAACTTGCTAGTCATTCTAGGTTCTAAAGATACCTTCATGATAGTTGTGGGAACACAATACTAACCTGTCAGTCAAATCAGTGAGCAATTATTGTGTCTACTATATTTTGCTATGCGTTAATATTGTTTTATCTGCAAGACTGAGAAGCATATTGTGGCCAGATGTCTACCACTATTCTCAGAAGACAGTCTTTGTTTCTATAGTCTACCACTTCCATTGCTAATTATTCCTGTATCTGCCAATGCTGCTACTAAAACCAACCATGGAAACTGCCCTGGCAATACTGAAGACTTCCATAACCTTTTATTTAATAAGTCCCAACCCTGCACATGTCTACCATGGGATACTGGTTTGCCAAAGACATTTTTCTAAGCACTGGGGATGCAAAGAAAGGCAAAAACATGGTCCTTTCCCTCAAGGAGCTCACATTCTAATGGAGGAAACAGTATGCAAATAATTATGCCTATAGTTATATGTTGAAAGTACATATATATATATATACACATACATACATACATACATACATACATACATACATATATATATATATATATATATATATATATATATATATATAAAAAGATACATGGTATATAAATGGAAGGTTTTGGTTTTGTTTTGTCCTTTATGGAACAGGACCATGACATTGGGCTGATGTCATGACTTGCACTGAATTAGATTTAAGTGAGGGAGGACTGTGCAAGGTCACCAACCTTATTCTCCTCCAGAGCCATCTGAGTCCAGTGGCAAGATACATATCAGGACCACTGAAGATGGCCCTGGAGGCAATTGAGGTCAAGTAACTTGCCCAGGGTCACACAGCTAGGAAGTGTTTTGAGGTGAAATTTGAACTCTGATCCTTCCAACTTCAGGGCCAGTGCTCTATCCACTGTGCCCTCTAGCTGCACCTAAATGGAAGGTAATGTCAAAAGGAAGTTAAAAGAAGTGGGGTGGGGGGTTGGAGGTGAGGAGGGTGGGCCTGGGAAAGGCCTCTTTAAGAAGATCTGTCAGGAAGGGCAACCAAGAGATGACTCAGGTTTTACCATATCATATTAAAATGCAAAAACCTTTAAACTCTGAGCCATTGCAGGGCCAGATGTAGCCGAAAGGCCCAAGCAATGAATCACTATGTCCTTGGATTCCTAGAAAACTTCCTGAGGAGCTCTGGGTGCATGGTCCCCTTGAGGAGGACCTATAAAACAACAGAGTAACTCAGTTGTTTTATATCTTGGGTAGGTATTGTTTTTCCAATTAAAAACCCTCTGTAGTGGGCAGCTAGGTGGCATAGTGATTAAAGCACAGACCCTGGATTCAGGAGAACCTGAGTTCGAATCTGACCTCAGACACTTGACACTAGCTGTGTGACCCTGGGCAAGTCACTTAACCCTCATTGCGGGGGGGGGGGGGGGTGCAGCTTTCTGCCCTTAAGGAATTCACAGTATTCAGAAGTAAAATATAAACTCCTTGAGGGTAGGGGAAGTTTCTCTGCTACCCCTCCCTCTCTTGCTCCCCCCCCCATTCTAGAATTTTAGTTGTAGCCTATCATAGATATTTGCTGAATTGAACTGAATCGAACAATTTGCCCTTATTATGTATCTGTCAGAGCAACAAACACAGAATTGGCGCTCCCAATTTTATTTCTGGACAGCCAAGTGAGGGTATTTCATTTTGTTCCATGTTTAACTTCCTGTGAAGGATGTCTTTCTTCAAAGAAAGAGTGAAGCAGCCATTTCCCAAGTTTTTCTTTTCCTCAAGTTAAGCATCATCTTTATGGCTTTTCAGTTTCCTTTGTCTTTTAACCTCTGGTATATTCCTTTATTTCAACATTGTTAGCTACTCAGTCTCAGTTACTCTACCTCACCGGCTTAAAGAAAAAAAATTGGGGAAATATTGCCATCTTGTGGACTCATAGAATGTTGCTGCATAAATTCCTCCTACAACTTTCCTGAGAAGTGATCATTCAGCCCCAGTTAGAATATCTCAAGTGACAGAAAACTATATCACGAAGAAGATTGGGTAGGCAAGTCAGTCAGTCAGTCAACCAGCATATATTGAACTAGTCGCTTAACCATACGCTAAGCACTGGGAATACAAATATAAGCAAAAACCAATCTGTTCTTTTGGAGCTCACATTCTGTCTAATGGAGGAGACAACATGCAAACCGACATGCACAGATATACATATCTAGATTTATGCACACACATACACATGCATATATATAACACATGTATACACGTGTGTAAACACTAAACACATATTCACATACATGTGTATATCAGGACTTTTTAGGACGCCTACACACATGTGCATATAAACACACATGTATATGTGTTCACACACATTCCTGTCTGTATGTTGTCTACTTCATTAGGCAGACTGTGAGCTTCCTAAGAGCAGAGACTGGTTTTTACCTTTGTTTGTAAAAGGGATAAGCCTTCCTGTGAAAGGTGGGACTTCAAATGACGCTTGAAGAAAGGCAGAGATGCTGTAAGGCAGAGATGAAGAGGGAAAGTGTGCCAACTCAGGTGACAGAGGAAGTGGTGTCCTGTGTGCAGAATAACCAGGATGCTAGTGCCATAGGGTCACAAAGGAGGACCACCAAGGTGTCAGGAGGAGGAGAATAAGGTGTAAGAAGACTTGAAAAGTAGGATGGAGGCAGATTATGAAGGGCTTTAAAAGATGAGCAGAAGATTGTTTATTTGATCCTGGAAGGAATAGGGAGCTACTGGGGTTTATTGAATGGGAGGAGGTGACATGGTCACACCTGGGCTGCAGGAAGATCAATTTGATGACTGAGTAGAAGATGAATTGGAAAGGAGAGAAATTTGAGGTAGGAAGAACAAACAGCAGGCTATTGAGGTAGTCCAGGCATGAGGTGGTGAGGGATTGTACTAGGATGGTGGTAGTAGCTGAGGAGATAAGGAGGTACATGGGAGACATGTGATGAAAGAAGAATAGATGGGACTCGAGAACTGATTGGAAGTCGACAATGACACACCCAGGTTATAAGCTTGGGTATGTGGAAGGATGGTTGTGCATCAGTAATAAAGAAGTTAGGAAGAGGAGAGGGTTTGGGAGGTGAAGGATAATGAGTTCAGTTTTGGACATGTTGAGTTTAAGATACCTTTGGGACATCCAGTTCAAGATGTCTAATAGGCAGCAGGTGTGAGCTCTAGCTGTTGAATAGTTCGATTTAATTCAACAAAAAATTATTAGGTAACTTTGTACTGGTGATATAAAGATAAAAACGATAGTCTTTTCCTCAAGAAATCTGCATTCTTCAGTTCTCCCTCATATTGAGCTAAATCTTGGCTTCCTCAATCACCCCAGTTTTGTCCTCTGTCTCTAGACCTTCCAATGATATAGAAGATAAACAAATTTTTACAACTATAGAGCTAGTATTGATATAGCAAATATTATCTCATTCAATCCTTATAATGTTTACTCTCCTTATAATAATAATGTTTGTTGAATTGTAGGTAGTGAGTCTGTCCTGAGGGGTTTGGAGGCAGCCATTTATGAACCTGATATGGCCAATCAATTAATTAATCAACAAGTATTTATTAAATGCCTACTATGTGCCCTGGAAGGTAGGTGCTGTTATTCTCCACATTTTACAGATGAAGAAACAGGCAAACGGATTAAGCAGCTTGCCCAGGGTCACAAATCTAGTAAATATCTGAGGCTATATTTAAACTCAGGTCTTCCTAACTTCAAACCCTCTACTCTATCCAGTGGATCACCTAACATAGGAATCACGTGTTTGAATCCGTTCTTTAGACATATGAACAAAGAGAAATGTAAATGAGTTGCTTGCCCAAGGTCGCAGGTAAGAGCAGAGACAGATTAGAACTCTTGCCTCTTGGCTTCCATTCCAGTGCTCTTTCTACTCCACCTGAAGGGGCATTCTGCTGTACTTGGGAACAGAGTCTGAAGAAACCTGTTAATGACTCTTGAACAAAGAGGTTTGTTGTAGTGGAGATTTGATTACAAACTTTTGACTGTATCTTATTTCATCTTTTCATTCCCAGGGATTAACATGGAATCTCTCAGAGAATAGGGATTCATGAAATAAGGGGCAGCTGTGTGGTACTGGGTATAGAGCTCTAGATCTGGAGTCAGGAAGGCTTGAGTTCAGATATAGCCTCAGCACCTCCTAGGCTGCTATAAGGGTTAAATGAGGTAATATTGGTAAAGTGCTTCGCAAACCTTAAAGCATGTTAAAATGCTATTGCTATTACTAATATATTGCCATGTTAATGTAATATATAATGATATAATTTGTAATTATAATGTTTTTTGTAGCTACTGAGTCTGTCATGAAGGGAATGGAGGTAACTATTTGTGAACCTGATTTTGCCAATCATTTAATCAGTCAACAAGTATTTATCAGATGCCTACTATAGGCCCGGCACTGTACTAGGAGCTAATGAGGTGTGCTACATTCTTGGAGCAGATAACTAGGAAGTGATGAACAGCCTGCCAAGATCTGTCAAACCTGCCAATTGCTATCCTTTTCTAGCAATTAATTTAGTAAGGAATGCTACCAGGAGAAACCCAGAAAGTATTTCTAGGATATTGAAGAATTTGGAGGCCTAAGAAGTGAGTGTCTTTATTTTTCTTCCAAATAAAGACTGGAACTTTGGAAGGAAAAGGACATTTTATAAATAAACAGGTTAAAGCATGCATGCATACATATGCCCCATACAAGTGCAGACAGTATAAGTATATATATGTTACATATGGGTACATGTATGTGGTCACATTCGTGTATATTCATATACAAACATATATGTCTATGCACATACCCATGTGGCTCTCTAGTCACTGTATCACATTTGCCTCTTGATAAACTGAGCTTATGAAAAAAAAGATGGACACATAACCAATGAAAACCACAAAGAATTAATAGTCTTAAGAAAGCTAAAGCCTATTATGAATTGGGGCTTCTTGTATGAAAAATGCAGAAAAGGCATTTTAAGCTGTTTGTGGAGAGCAAGAATAAGAATGCAAAATGGCCTACAGATTAGGGCAGGTGGCATTTCCGCCCCCGCCCCCAGACTTTATTGTTCAGTCATTTCAGTCATTTCTGATTCTCTGTGACCCTATTTGGGGTTTTCTTGGCAGAGATACTGGAGGGTTTGACATTTCCTTCTCTCACTCATTTTACAGATGAAGAAACTGAGACAAACAGGGTTAAGTGACTTGCCCAGGGTGACACAGTAGTGTCTGAGGCCATATTTGAACTCGGGTAGATGAGTCTGCCTGACTCCAGGATCAGTACTCTACCCACTGCACTACCCACGTGCCCTTTTCAAATTTTAGGGTCACTTAATTACTGTGATATAAGTGGTAGAAGAATTTTTTTAAACTATATAGTAATTATTTGCCTTTTAAATTATTTTACTTTAAAAATGGCCCCAATATAATGATTTCCAAGGTAAGCACAGCAGAATATAGCATAATTATTCCATAAAAAGTCTTTGCTCTGGGCCAAAGTTGTCAAACTCAAATAGAAATAGGGGCCACTAACCATAAATAAGGATCTCTGCAGTTTGGCCTACATGTTTGACAGCTCTGCTCTGGACTATTCTAACTTCCACCTGCTTTAGTAGGTTTGGTTCTCAGAGCAAGGTGGTTAAGTCTTCTCAGGGATCTAGGGATTATGGGGTTCTTCTCTAAAGCTAAATGGGCACCAAGAGCCCATTGTAATATGTTCCCAATGTTAATCCCAGAGGTTGATTTAATGATTAATAACAATTAGCTTTTACAAAAGAGAAGATTTAGCCAGAATAGAAGTATAAATGTTTCCACCCAACACAGGGGCACACTTTCCCTTCTACTGCTCTAGTGCCTGGGGAGAGTGGGCTCAGATTGAATGCAGCTGCTGCTACAAAGCATTTCTTTGGTCCAGGAAAGCCAATAGATGGGTGAGTTACTGTAGCTTGCTCTTGGCTTCCTTTGATTCATTGCTATGCTGGGTCAAGCTGGTTGTTCTGTACTTTCTCTTCACAGAGTCAGCATGGATTTCAGTACCAGGACCTCTAGTGGCTCACTTTCCCTACCTTTGGAAGGTCAAAATGTTTCAGCTTCGGATGTTCCACCTAAGAGCAGCAAAGAACAAATTCTGAAAGGAAGGAGATCAGAAGGTTTTGGGCAAATGTATGTTGGACTCAGACTAAGAGTTGACTGTTAAATTTTTAATATTAATATTTCTACATCTGAAATTGGCAAATGCAACAAATTAGGGCTTGATTTATTGTTTTGTTGATTGCTTATACTTAAGGAATGATGGATAAATGTTAATAATGTAGATTCAACTTAAAAGTATGTCTTGTGTAAAAGGCCTCTTTTACCTAGTTTAAAAAAAAAAGAGAGAGAAAAGAGGGGAGGCAAGGGCCAGAGAAAGACCCTCAGGGTTTTTGACCTAAAGAGATAAAGATTTTTAGGACCACCCTGTGCCTTCAAAAGGCCAAAAACAAAAAAACAAAAAACGACAAAACAAGGACTGAGCTGGGCCCTATTGTTGGTCAATCAAGTTATTTAGTTTTAAGGAGTGGTTCTTAAAAAATCTTCTTACAGGTAAACCTCAAGAAATCTTACTGAGGTTTCTGCAGATAAATGCATATTCCTTTGGCGAGTGCCTACAGATGCTGATAATATATCTTGCCACTGGCCCCAGATGGAGGTCTAATTCTAATTCCTATTAATTTTCTATTTCATTTTCTCAAATGTTTATTTTGTATATGTTGGTGTGTATTACTTAAATTTTCAATAGTTAAATTTTAAATCTCAGATTTAAAACTTTTCTCCTCTAGCTAATAAAGCATATGAATTTGATTTTGATTTTAAAAAGGCAATCTGAGCCCTCTTGCTTCTGCTGTTACTTGTGATACTCCAAATCTGACACATCTAATGCCTTTTTTCTTAGTTCTCACCCTTCTTGACTCCAGGTCCAGCATTCTATCTATTCTGTTTTTATGTTATTTTATTTTTATGTTATTTATTTATTTATTTGCGGGGCAATGAGGGTTAAGTGACTTGCCCAGGGTCACACAGCTAATAAGTGTTAAGTGTCTGAGGCCGGATTTGAACTCAGGTACTCCTGACTCCAGGGCCGGTGCTCTATCCACTGCGCCACCTAGCTGCCCCAAAATTTGACATTGTTGACCACCTTCTCCTCCTAGACACTCTCTCTTCCCAGGAATTTCATGACAGTACATTCTCTTGGTTCTTTTATCTGTCTGACCATTCTTTTTTAGTTTCCTTTGCTGACTCATCATCCATTGTTCAGTCATTTCAGTCATGTTCAACTCTTCTTGACCCCATATGGGTTTTCTTGGCAAAGATCCAGGAGTGGTTTGCCATTTCTTTCTCCAACTCTTTTTTTTTTTATTGAATAGAATTTTATTTTCCAAAATATATGTAAAAACAAATTTTAACATCATTTTTTAAAAAAATTGTGTTCCAACTTCTCTTCCTCCTCCATTCCCACCCCCCAACTCTTTTTACAGATGAGGTAACTGAGGGAAACAGGATTAAGTGACTTGTCTGCAGTCATATAGCTTATATAGTAAGTGTCTGAGGCCAGATTTGAATTTATCAAGATAAGGCTTCCTGAGTCCAGGCTGGGCACTTCTATCCTTTGTGCCACCTAGCTGTCCCTGTCCTCCATATTATACTTCTCTAACTGTAGAATGCTCCAAGCTTCTTTCCTGGGTTCTCTTCTCTACATCCTTCCTCTCTTTTTATTCCAAGTTTCATTGTGGTTAAGTATCATCTCTATGCAGATGATTCCCAGATCTATCCAGCTGCAGGCTCTCTCACATCACCAGCTGCCTATTAGACATTTGAAATTGTATATCTTCATAGATATTTCAAATGTAACATATCTAAAAACAGAAGAATTTCTCTTCCTCCCATTTCAAACCCATTCCTCTAACAAACTTTCCTTTTTCTGTTGAGGCTATCACCATCCTTTTGGGCTCACAAGTTTGAAACATTCCCACTATCTTTGATTCCTCACCCTCCTTAATCCAGGTATTGAGTCAGTTGCCAAATAGTTATCCTTTTATCTCCATGTCTGCCTCATATGTTCCCTTCAAGTAGACAGTTACCACTCTTTTTCTCAATCTCCTTTACCTCTTGCTTAGATTATTGCTTCCTAATTGGTTTCCTGGCCGTGAGTCCCTTCCCTCTATAATCCATTCTCCATCCAACTGCCAAGTTTTCTTTCTTTCTTTCTTTCTTTCTTTCTTTCTTTCTTTCTTTCTTTCTTTCTTTCTTTCTTTCTTTCTTTCTTTCTTTCTTTCTTTCTTTCTTTCTCTTTCTTTCTTTCTTTCTTTCTTTCTTTCTTTCTTTCTTTCTTTCTTTCTTTCTTTCTTTCTTTCTTTCTTTCTTTCTTTCTTTCTTCCTTTCTTCCTTTCTTCCTTTCTTCCTTTCTTCCTTTCTTCCTTTCTTCCTTTCTTCCTTTCTTTCTTTCTTTCTTCCTTCCTTCCTTCCTTCCTTCCTTCCTTCCTTCCTTCCTTCCTTCCTTCCTTCCTTCCTTTCTTTCTTTCTTTCTTTCTTTCTTTCTTTCTTTCTTTCTTTCTTTCTTTCTTTCTTTCTTTCTTTCTTTCTTTCTTTCTTTCTTTCTTTCTTTCTTTCTTTCTTTCTTTCTTTCTTTCTTTCTTTCTTTCTTTCTTTCTGGCAATGAGGGTTAAATGACTTGCCCAGGGTCACACAGCTAGTAAGTGTCAAGTGTCTGAGGCTGTATTTGAAGTCAGGTCCTCCTGAATTCAGGGCTGGTGCTTTATCCACTGCGCCATCTAGCTGCCCCCCAATTGTTTTTTCTTAAGAGCAGTTTTGACCATGTTGTTCCCTTTCTCTACTGTTTGATATTTAAAGCCTGTCACAGTCTTACCCCAACCTATTGTTCCAGCCTCATTACTCTGTGGTCTAGCCAAATTGGTATTCTTACTACTTCTCATACACAATATTCCATCTCCTGTTTTCTGACAACTTTTACACTGGATGTCTCCCATGTATTATCTTTTTTTAAAAATCCTTTCTTTCTTATATGGTTCTTTGGTTTTTTGTGTTTTGTTTTTTTGCAGGGCAATGAGGGTTAAGTGACTTGCCTAGGGTCACACAGCTAGAACATGTCAAATGTCTGAGGCCAGATTTGAACTCAGGTCCTCTGGAATTCAGGGCAGGTGCTCTATCCACTGCACCACCTAGCTGCCCCTGGTTCTTTGTTTTTTTTTTCCTTACACACCTTTGCATTTCTTCTCCGAGCTATCTGTCTCTGTCATGCTCTCTCTCTCTCTCTCTCTCTCTCTCTCTCTCTCTCTCATAAAGAGGAAATAAGTCCAAATTTTTTTAAAGTTATGGTAAAGTACAAGATCATCTTACATGTCTCCTGAGAAACTTGTATGTGGACCAAGAAGCAACAGTTAGAACTGAACATGGAACAACTGATTGGTTTAAGATGGGAAAAGGAATATAATAAAGCTATATATTGTCACCTTAAATGTTTAACTTATATGCAGGGTACATCATGAGAAAGGCCAGTCTGAATGAATTAAAAGCCGGAAGTAAGATTGCTGGGGAAACAATCTTAGATATGCAGACTATACCATTCTGATGGTAGAAAGTGAAGAAGTATTAAGAAGCCTCTTGATGAGGGTGGAAGAGGAGAATGTAAAAACTGGCTTGAAGCTCAACAGAAAACAAAAAAACAACAACCTAAGATCTTGGCAACTGGTTCCATCACTTCCTGCAGTGTTAGATTTTATATACTTGGGCTCAAAAATCACTGCAGATGGTAACTGCAGCCATGAAATTATGTGATGCTTGCTCCTTGAAAGGAAAGCTCTGGAAAATACGCACAGCATGCTAAAAAGCAGAGACACCATCTTGACAACAAAGGACCATATAGTCAGTGCTATGGTTTTTCCAGTAGCAGTGAATGGCAATGAGGGTTGGGACTATATGGAAAGCCGAGAGCTGCAAAATCAGCACTTTTGAATTGTGGTGCTGGAGAAGACTTAAATAAATCAATTCAGGCTAATCACTGGAAGGTCAAATGCTGAAGCTTCAATACTTTGGCCACTTTATGAGAAGATGGGACTCATTGGAAAAGACCTTGATGTTGGAAAAGGGAATGGCAGAGGATAAGATGGATAGATAGTGTCATGGAAACAATGACTATGAGCTCAGACAGCCTTTGGGATAGTGGAAGATAGAAGGTCCTGGCTTGGTGTGCCATTATGATCAATGGGTTCACAAAGAGTCAGAAATGACTGAGCAACTAAATAACAATAACAATTGTGGTTAAGAAACTTCCATTCTTTTGTACTAAAACAAAAATTAAGAATTGGTGGGTGGCTCTTAACTTTTTGCAAAATATCTAAAAACTACTCATATAAGTTTTCATTATTGACCTCATTGCTTTCAATGTAGTTAGTCCAAATGTTATTTATTTTTTTAAATATTCAATACTCCTAAAATACTCTAGGAATACTTTAATTCAGTACTCTCCTTCTGTTGTGTTCTCAGCACACTTTGAGGTCCAGTAAGTTTTCAGTGCTGCCAGAGTGGTGTTACCCAGGGTGAGGTCTCTTACATGTCTTCCTAGTCAGATCTCTGTAAATTGCTGACTCGGGTTTGGCACATGTATAGTTGTATTTCAGTAGACACTGCTGGACTCGGTCACAGTTTGCTCACTGGGAGGCTCTACAGTTTTAGAGTGACTGAACTTGCTGCCTTCCCTTTGCTCTGGTCTCCTGCCCTGGTTATTCCTGTGAGATTAAAATTGAATATTAGATCATAAATCTACCCTACTTAACCTTAACCTTAATTTATCTCCCAGACTAGTAAATGGAAGAAGCTTCTGGTTTTCTAGATAGACCTTTTATTGTATGGTAGTCACAAGGTGATGTTGATTAGAAGGATAGGAAAGTAGAAATACAATACAAATCGTCTTAAGTCTAGGCTTAGTCTATATTCTGTATAAAACTCACCAAAAAACCGAAGGCCACCTTTGGGGAGAGAGACCTAGTCAAGCGCGTGCTGTTAACTGAGAGCCGGGCCGAGTCAAACTCCAGTCCGCGTCTGTCTGTGCAGTGCAGCCAGGAGACCAGCGGAGCAGGAAAAAAGCCCCACTTCCGTTCTCTCCTTGCCTTTTAAGCTCGCACCCCGGAAGTCGAGTGCTCAGCAGGCAATCTGGCCTGCGTCGCAGGCGAACTGGTGTGCGTAGCTCATGCTGTTGGTCTCCTCCCCAAAAGGGTGGTCTTAAAAAAAACTGGCGTCTCTCCATTATCTAACCGACTGTTAAAACTTTTTACCACATTCCCCCCTTTTGTTCCTCAAGAAACAAAATATTTCCTTGATGGAACAGTAAAAAGAATATAATAACTATTGCTAACTAATAATATGTGAACAACAATATAGAAAAGGAAGAGAGGAAAGTTTTGTCCAGAGGGGCGATTTTTTTGTCCTCATGAACCGACGCTTTGACATTAGTCTTGCAAAGGGAGAGCCTCTGCAGAGAGTACATGTTACAGATAGTGTATATTATAACAGAAAGGAGATAGTAAAAACTAACAAAACATATAAAGTCTCTGAGTTCTCTTGTCTTCTTGAAGTGGTAAGATGTCATCAGGAGGAAACTGGATTCTGGACTCTGGTCTGGATTCTGGTCTGGAAAAACTGGATTCTGGACTCTGGTCTGGAAAGCTGGATTCTCTTCTTTAACTGTTTGAATTGCTGTATTTTTACAAAACCTTAGCATAGCATTGTCAATGATCAAATTAATAAATTCCATTACATTCCACTGCAGGCTTAAACACTGGCCTGAAGGCTGGAACTGAATCAGGCTTTGTTCTTAGGCTCAGAGCAACATGGCTACATTTTCAGAGTTCTTTGCTCAGTACTTAGACCCCGAGGTTGTTCTTGATCTCTCCTTTTTGCTCTGGATCTGGGACTGGGAACCAGATAATGGTTGCCAGAGTTGCCAGATGGCATCCTTCTTGCACCAAGCCCTATTTCAAGGATGACATGGGATCTCTTTCCATCCTAGTGCTTCCTGCCCTAGCTCTCTGTTTTGTCTCCCTTTCTGTCTTTGGGCACTAAAATGGTTCCTGCTATTACCCCCACTATCATCTAATCTAGCCCCTTCCTAGTATCGGCAGACCTCTGTCTACTCTCTGAGGAGCCCTAGGTTAGAATAATGACTTACTCTGACTTGCTTGTGGTGTTCCAGATCTGGGGTGTTTTCTACGTTGTTGTAGAGGAGGTATGCTGGGTGAGCTAGGCAAAAATGCTTCCTCTCCCTCTATCATCCTGTTTACACAGATCAAAACCTTTCTATCAATGTGACCAACAATATGTCTGAATGGCTGCTTTATACAAACTTCTTCAGTTCTAAAACTTAAAAAGAAAGGAAGGAATTACAGCTGACTCCACAAGATAAGCCAGAGCCCTTCAACAAGTTTTAACCCTTGTGAATTCATAGTAGAGAATTTTTAATACTTAGAACTTGTATTCATCATCCCTAATACAAACTGATTTCACATGCCAGCTGCAGCGAGCACATAGAGAGTCTCAGGGGCTGGCTGATGGGGTCCCCATAGTAGTGATTCTGCCTGTTACCCCTCTCCTATCCAGCCCACCGCCACCACAAAACAGGTAGGAAGAAATGCGCTCCCTCCTCATCTCTCCCTCCTGACCTCCTTCAAGGCCCAACTAAAACCCTACCTTCTACTAGAAGCTTTTTCCAATCCTTCTTAATTCTAATGATTTCTCCCTGTTAACTATTTCCTATTTATCCTGTATATGTGTTTATGTATATATATTTGTTTGCTTGTTGTCTTCCTCATCAGATTGTGAGCCCCTTGAGGGTAGAGACCACCTTTTGCCTTTTTTTGTATCTGCAGAGCTTAGCACTGTTTCTGGCACATGGTTGGCACCTAATAAATGTTGATTTTCATGAATTGAATGAACAATATACACAATGACTACAATATTTAAATAGTGAAATATATTAAATTAGATGCTGTATAATTATAATGACCAATATTATCCCTGAAGAAGAGATAAGAAAATGCACCTTTCTACCTTTTTTGCAGAGATGGAGGACAATGGGTGTAGATCATTGCATTTTGTCATATTCAATTGATTTGTTGACTAGTTTTGCTGAGCTCTTTAAAAAATTCTTTTTAAAATAAATTTTAAAAAATTAAAGGATAGTTTTTTGAGGGGAGAAAGGAAGGATATGTGTGGAAATTAAGGTGATATAAAAACAAAGGGTATAACACATTTTTGAAAAAATACTCAAACTTCTCTATTGAGTTATGACTGAAAAAAATGCAACATCCTATAGCCAACCTGGTGGTGAGTCTTTCTAAACTTAACTAGGCTAGCTTAAACAACAACCATCTGGGCTTGTCACTGGGTCTACACTTAAAGCTGCTACAGGTTAGAAAGACCTACCAAAGCTTGTCTTCTACTGGATAGCCTTTGAAAACCCAGAGTCAAAGCTTTGGAGTTGGACTTTAGTGGAAAGTATTTTTTTTCTAAACCATTATTTTATTGATCAAAGAAAGATATATTTTTCATTAGTAAACATTATAAAATAATATTTGTTTATACATTGACATTTAAATGTTTTTGCTTTCTAAATCCTTGTCTAAAAATAAACAAAATGATTATTTAAACATATTTATAATTATAGCCCTTCGAAGAGATCTTCTCTAATTTTAACAAGTTCTGATGCTGCTAAATTAAAGGAAGACTTGTTTCAAGCTCAGGTAATACATATTCACTTTTGTACTATGTATTTCTGCCTTCAAACTGCATGATGTGGCTTTTTTTTTTCAGTTTTATAAAAGCATATTTCCTTAATTATGTTTAGTTTAAGGAGATGTTTAAATATTTTGCATTCATTTCTTTCACATAGCAGTTGGTGGGTGAACTGAGATATCCTTGAAGTATGCTCAGTGACAGCTAGAAATAAATCATGAATGATTTACATACAGATAACTGATAATGTATTTTGCTTTTAAAAATACTTAATTTTTTAGTTGTAGCTGGCTTACTGAAGAAGCTGTATGAATTAAAAATCAAGTCCCACTTGTTATATTTTTTCAAAATACATTGAAACTTCTTTTTAATACTGGTGTTGGGGGATAGTTCTCTAAACTAATTTTGTTATATAAATATAAAAGGATTTTTTGCATTTCATCATATTTTGATAGCTGTCATTTAAGTTTCTTTACAAAAATTTGTGTGAGATGTGAGAAAATAATAGAATTTGGCAGATATTCAAAGGCCCCACCTGGAGATTAATCTAAACAGATTGAATTAATTGAGAGTGATTGACTTTGCTGATTAGCCTACTTAAAGTTAATTATATTGTAACCACACCTGGCCAGCCCTTAAGTAGGTATTGTTCTCAAAAGCTAAGGATTTGAACTCAACACAAGACTACCTTCAAGTCCAGTGAACCAATGGTTTTGGATGATGCTAACCAATCAGCTTGAAGCAGTGTGAAAGGACTGCCTCTCCTCCAAACCTATAAAAGCTTCCACACTCAGTTTGCTCAGGCAGTTCATGGTTGAAGCAGGCTCAGTGGAGGACTTGAGGAAGAACCAGACCAGGCTGGAACTCTAGGCTAGATAGGCCTTTTCTTAACTTTCTGAACTCCACATGTTCTCCTTTTACTAATACCTAGTATGCTTTAATAAATGCTTAATGTGGCGGGGGGGGGGGGGGGGGGGGGGGCTAGGTGGCGCAGTGGATAAAGCACAAGCCCTGGATTCAGGAGTACCTGAGTTCAAATCCAGCCTCAGACACTTGACACCTAATAGCTGTGTGACCCTGGGCAAGTCACTTAACCCCAATTGCCTCACTAAAAAAAAATGCTTAATGCCCAAAGACTGTTGCTAAAACTTCTAATTTAAGGCGACCATACATTTAGGTTTTATACATCACAGAAACACAATATGACTTTAAATTTGAGAAATTGTAATGTTCACAAAAATTACATTTGGCTTAAAAAATTACATTAGCCCTGACCCCAAATATCAGTGCTGTTCCCTCTTGTGCTTGGTGATAGTCTTGTACTTTTAAAAAAAACAAAATAAAATGTTTTTATTTAAAGTTTCGAATTTCAAATTCTATCCTTCCCTTCCTCCCTTCTCCCTTCCCTGAGGCAATAAGCAATAAGATATAGGTTATACATGTGCAGTTATGTAAAAAATTACCATAATAATCATTTTGTATAAGACTCAAAAGAAAAAAAAGAAAGTTAAAAATAGCATGCTTCAGTCTGTATTCCATCTGTGAGGGAAAAATCCATCCCCTTCTCAATAATTCTCGGGAACTCAGCAGTGAAGTGACAAAGGCTCTTTATTTCCTTCTCATGAGGAGGCATCCTAGTGTGCAGCTAGAGGGTGCCCCAAAAGGGGGCTCACAGGCCCTGTTTTATACCCTAGTCCCAAATTCGAATGGACCCTCCCCTTTTTCATCACTGGTCCCATTACTCAAGGGTTACAATCTACGAGCAAAAACTAGCTAATCAGAACTCAGTATTCCCACCCCTCTTCCTTGTATGGGTGTAACTCAGGAGTGGACCTTATTCTTCCTTATATGGACACAACTCTGGAGCAGACCTTATTGAGACCAAGGCTCCTTGAACCATGTGATTTTGTTAACCTGAGGGGGAGGAGGGGATCTGAGACCTTTGTCCTACAAACAGGTCAGGAGGAGTATGACTGACTGTTACATTCACATTGACCGGAGACAACTACCTATTTTCTCACACCATCAATAACAGTTCTTTCTTTGGAAATGGATAGTATTCTTCATCATTAGTCCTTTGGGATTGTCTTGGATCATTGTATTGCTGAGAATAGTTGTCGGTCACAGTTCTTCACTGAACTACGTTGCTGTCAAAATATGGATGATATGGAAATATTTTACATAATTTCACATATAATATTTATATCACATTTCTTTCCTTCTCAATGGATGGAGGAAGAATGGGAGAAAGAATTTGGAAATAAAAAAAAATTTAAGAATGTTAGGAATAAACAGACTTATTTTTTTAAAAGACAGGAATGAGGCTTGAATATAAAAATTACTTCCCGTAGATTAGTAATATTTATGGAAAACATGTATATGTATGTGTGTCTGTCTATCTATCTATCTATCTATCTATCTATCTATCTATCTATCTATCTATCTATCTATCTATCTATCTATCTATCTATCTATCATCATCATTCTAGCCTGGTTCCTCTTCGCTGAGGAGAGCAGAATGGTCAGCCTTGTGGTTCCAATCTCTGGCTCTCTGCCTGGTAGGATTCCAAGTCTCCATGGAGAGGAATGATTCAAGGATACTATAGAAATATCTATTCGTGCCTCCTCCCTATGAGCCAGACTATATGGACACATATAATATTGGAAAACACACACACTGTAGATGTGCCATTGCCAGTACCTCTGAGGGAGTGATGAAGTGATTTGCCTGGGGTCATGCAATGTTAGGGATCTTGACCTAGCTCTTTGTCATTGTTTTTTGCTTGTCCCTTGATGTTTAGACAGATGTCAAATCTCAAACACAGGGCAGGGGTATGATGAGTTCTTGTGAGTATGACAATAGTAATTTCTAGATTAGATAAATAAACCTCTCCTAATGCCTTCCATTATTGCAATTACGTGATGTCACCAGAACTTTCTGTGATAGTTAAGGACTACAACTCTTGTTTTAACTGTAAAATATAGTAATGATAATATTTTCTAAAGAATAAAAATGGTCAATTAAAGAAAAATTAGATGATTTAAAATTTTTCTCATGTCTAAAAAACCCCTAAAATGTAATGGTTTTTTAAGTGTTCTAAAGTAACTATGAACATAGAGAAGAAAAGTAAATATTTTCTTATTGTTTTATAGAAAGTAGTAATTTCTCTGGAAAGTGAGAACAGATTTCTTCAGGAGCAATTGAAAGATGCTTTACAGGTAAAGGCTAGCATGGCACTTTGATATAGTTTGCAAAATAAAAAATGTTTATAAAGGACTTTATTGACATCTTTTGTGTCAAAACAGGAATATCTTATTCTATTATTTAATGACTACATATTTTTGAAAATAGTATCATTTTATATATTAAATATTCATTACATAATAATCTGTCTCTCAGCATCAGTTAAATTTCCATATCACTTTTCCATTTTTGATAGAATAGATCTCAATTCTTTTGGTGCAAATATTTCTTCTTTCATCTTTGAACTTTCCATTTCAAAGAAATTATTTGCAGGCCTAGTAATAAATAAACACTGTTATTTACTTAGGGGACATGTCAGTTGTAATAATGGCAGAAGCAAAGGAGTCATATCTCCTATCCTAGATTATTCTAGATTAGGATAATCTTGGCAAATTCATCAACTGCATTGTAGCAAATGTTTCATGTTAGTGCTGGTAGCCCCAGCAACAAATTTCTGGGTTTCTTCTCTCTATTTTCATTCTTCCATTTGCTTTGATATTAAGAGAGAAAATAAAGTAGTTTCAGATAGCTCTTAGGTAATGGCCATGTTTTCAAGGCAAATGTGAACTTCAAAATACAAGTTTCATGTGGATGGGCATGGTGAGGTTGAGACATGTGAATAGAGCTGAGGAACTGAACAAAAAGCTTTCTAATCATTGCTAATCATTTTTTAACAGGAAGTTGAAAAAGTAAAGAAAGATCTTGAAGCATCACATACTGAACTAACAAAAGAAGGTGGAAATGATAATGAAAGCATAATTTCTAAAAAATCCAAGAAAGGTAAAAAAGGGAAAGGAGAGTCAAAAAAAGGAAAAAAAGCCAAAACAAAAAAAACATCACAGGTACAGGGAAAAATGTGTTTTCATATTATTGCATACTTTATTCTTATTTATTCTATTTGATCTTTTGTGCCCCTAATTTTACCCTCACCACTCCTATTTTTATGTCAGAATAGCAGTTTTTGAGTGCCAGTGAAATCATTTGAGAACTACAGTCCCCTGAGCTCAGGTGATATTCCAAACAAGGAGTCTCCAAACTTTTTGATTGCATTAGTAAAAAATTTTTGAACATGTACCAACAATGTGTATATTTACTTATCAAATATATGCATGTACTGTTATACTAATAATTTCATAAAATGAAGCACAAAAATTTAAGAGGATGAGATTAAAAATGAAATAATATATTTTTTTTTGGTGAGGCAATTGGGGTTAAGTGACTTGTCCAGGGTCACACAGCTAGTGTCAAGTGTCTGAGGCCAAATTTGAACTCAGGTCATCCTGACTCCAGGGCCAGTGCTCTATCCACTGCGCCACCTAGCTGCCCCAAAAATGAAATAATATTTGTTCCTAAAATCAGTAGGTAGCCACTGGAGTTTATTGAGTAGGGGGATCACATTGTTTTACCTGCTAGAAATGACATGATCTGACAACTGGTTGAGTATTTGGATATGGGGGTGAGGGAAAATGAAGAGTCCAGATGACACTAAGGTTGTGAAAACCCAGGGGACTAGAAGGATGATGTTGCCCTTGACAGTAATGAAGAAGTTTGGAAGATGAGTAGATTTGGAGTGGGGGTGGGCAGAAAGAAAATAATAATATCTGTGATTCACATCACCATCCATGCTTATCCTTTGTTACTGTCCCATTTGAAATAGAAAGGGGGAGGCAGGTAAGTCAAAGCTGGAAAAGGGCTTGTAGTCAGGGCTTGACAAATTTGTTTTTGTCGCCCCTGGGAATACCTCCTGACTCACATGATTGTTCTCTCAGAGAGGTCTACCAGAATTCACGAGCCTTTATTGTTGTGTTGGCCTTTAAGTTCACAAGAGGACACAGTTCCTGCTAATTACTTCCTATCTGTGCCAGCTGTTGCCTTGCTACACATATAGATTTTGCTGGATGATACCAGACACAGCTTCACTAGGCATGTTAGTTTTTCTAGGCTTTTATCTTTTGGCTTCAGTGGAAGTCCTTGGATCTCTCTTTCTCTCTCTCTCTCTCTCTCTCTCTCTCTCTCTCTCTCTCTCTCTCTCTCTGCGCAGGACAGTGAGGGTTAAGTGGCTTGCCCAAAGTCACACAGCTAGTAAGTGTCAAGTGTCTGAGGCCAGATTCAAACTCAGGTCCTCCTGAATCCTAGGCTGGTGCTTTATTCACTGCACCATCTAGCTGCCCCCTTGTCCTTCGATATCTCTTACTCATAAGTGGACTCTACAATGTTCTTTTCATTCAGAAGCCTATTCCAAATCCAGAGGCTGAACAGAGGGAGGCAGAGTAGAGGCCATCAAGCCAAACTCTCCCAACATTCTCCTCCAAGCAATTTTAAAATAATGCATCAAATTTAATTCTAGAGAAGCATAGTAAACAAAAGGTCAGGGGGAGACATTTTTCCAGCCCAAGATACCTTAGGAGGTTGGAAGGAAAGGTCTGTGTCACAGGAGTAGGTGCTGCCAGGAGCACAATGCAGTGATGATACCATCTGTGGGCCTTGAAAATGAGAGTGGCAACACAGGTGAAGCAACACAGTAAGGGGATTGAACACTTGGACAGAAAGAGATTATATGGGGTACCTGTGCCAACACTGGGTGCAGTAATGGGCACCATTTGACAACTCTGTTGCCCATTACCCAGTTCTAAGTTGCATTCCAGGGCAGAAAGGCACACTTGCAGTCTCAAGGGAGCAGGGACCTTATTTCCTGGTCACAGTTCCAGGGCAGAGAGAGGAGCACTAGCACTTGCAGTTGCAAGGGAGGGGGGACCCTTCCTGTGTAAGGACCAAAATAAGACCAGGAGAGCAGTGACCACAGCTCTCCTTGGCTTACACAACCTTCGAAGCACCAAAAATTTACAGCCCCCCCCCCCCCCCCCCCCCCCCCCCCCCCCCCCGTTGCCGAACTAGCTTTGAAAACAGCATGGGGAAAAAAGCTGAAAGCTTGAGATGGTGATATTCCCCACTTCAGGCCATCTCCCCTGCTGTCCTCATTTTCCTCCATTGTCAGTGTCTCAGTCATGTTTCTACATCTTCCATCTTTCCAAGTAAATCACTCAGAACCTGAGGGATCAGGTAAGCAATTCTTTAATAAGAATATATTCAATAAACCCTGGCTAAAAGCAATCCACAAGGTGGTGAAGAAACAGTCCAAAGGAATATAAAAGCTGCTGACAAGGAGATTAAAGCAATTGGCCGGGCAGCTAGGTGGCGCAGTGGATAAAGCACTGGTTCTGGATTCAGGAGGAACTGAGTTCAAATCCTGCCTCAGACACTTGACACTAGCTGTGTGACCCTGGGCAAGTCACTTAACCCTCACTGCCCCACAAAAAAAAAAAAAGTAATAAAAGCAATTGGCAAGTAAGTTTCCTGGGGTTTCAGGGGCACCTTGCCCAAGTCTTAGAGCTGTCTTTATAGCCTCCACGCCCAAAGGCTCCATAGCTGGGTCCCAGATTATTCCACCTAGGGGCAATTCAAACTATCCCAGGTCTACTCTAAGAACTTCTTGGTTCACAATAGTCCTAGGTGGTGGTGTAATAGTATGGGGTTAACTCAGGCATCCTATGTTTGTGGCCCATGATAGCCAAAAATCCAATCTGTTGCTAAGTTTTATTGACTGATTAACTCTCTGCTACATATTCTGTAGGTATACTTCTTTTTTTTTTTTTTTGAGAGGCAGTTGGGGTTAAGTGACTCGCCCAAGGTCACACAGCTAGTAAGTGTTAAGTGTCTGAGGCTGGATTTGAACTCAGGTACTCCTGACTCCAGGGCCGGTGCTATGTCCACTGAGCCACCTAGCTGCCGCTACAGGTATATTTCTAAATGTTTTCTTCCCTTCTTAAACCCTAACCAGATGATTTAGCCTCTTATTCTGATAAAAAGAATGAGGCCATATGATTATAGTTTCCTTAATTCCCTTTCTCCAGTCTTAAAAATTCTTAGCTTCACTGCCTACTCCTTTCTTTCTGGTGACAGACGAAGAGGTACCCCAACTCCTTGATATGACTAATCTTTCTACATCTGTTCTTCCTTCAGGACCTCGCTTTAGGAATCATTTTTGTCTCATTCATCCTTAATGTCTTCTCCACTAGCACTTTTCCATTTGTCAATAAACATTATCAGTTTATCTAATTCTAAAAGTTTTCCTTCTTAATGTGTCTAGTTATCCTGTCATTCTTTTTCCCCTTTGTGGCCAAAATTCTTGAAAACAAAATCTATATCCAGTTCTTCAACTTCTTTAACATCCTCTCTCTCCTTAACCCTTTGTAATTTGACTATCTCCTCAATTCTACTGAAATTGCTCTCAAAGGTCAGCAGTGACTTTATCACCAAATCTAATGCCTTTATTAAGTTATTGACTTTATTCCTCATTGCTTTGTCTGTTTCTTTCACTAACTTTTCATCTTTAATCTCTCTCTCTCTTTATTTCTTTCTTTTTTTTTGCAGGGCAATAAAGGTTAAGTGACTTGCCCAGGGTCACACAGCTATTAAGTGTCAAGTGTCATGGTCGGGTTTGAACTCAGGTCCTCCTGAATCCGGGGCTTTATCCACTGCGCCACCTAGCTGCCCTCATTTATCTCTCTTTTGATAATATCATATACTTCCACTTACCTCTTCCCCTTTTTAATTGCCATTTCCATGTGGTTTACCTCCAAACCCATATCAACAGCTCTAAGCTATTTACGAATCTTCATACTCCTGTGTAATTTAAAATTCTAAATGTGGGTTCTAATCTGCCCCCCCCAGTTTTGGGGGGGAAACTGACTAAAATCACTGATAAATGAGTTTAGAATTTTTTTAAGGGTTTATTAAAAGATAGTAAAAGAAAGAAAAAGATTGAGAAGAGATTTCTTATAACCTGGCAATCCTAGCCTTCCTAATCTCCCACTTCTGAAGTTCCCTGCCACCATGCCATGTCTTGAAGCCAAAGTGGGAGCATAGTCCCACCAGCGTCTGCTTCCTCCTTCCTGTCCTCCTCCCAGAAATGGGAGGCTCCTCAAGTTGATTGGCTGGTAGCCTTGATAGACAGAACCCATGAGCAAACATCACTTTCTGATGCCAAGGACCTTGACCTCATGGCTTGCCCTCAAAGGCCTTCTCCTCATGGCAAAGCTTTGCTACAGTAAGTCTCCAGCAGGTGGCATCATTCCGATCATTACACTCCCATCTTCAACTGCCTGTAGAACCTCTCTACTGGATGCAGACTGACATTTCAAATACAACATGTTCATTATCCTTTGAAGTTATTTATTCCCTTTGATTTCACTATTTCGTGGATACCACCCTTCACCAAATTTTTCATGTTTGCAATATTAGGATTATCCTAAATTCTTTCCCCTCTCTCATCTCTTATATCTGGTCAGTTATCCACTTCTTTAGATGCTGTCCTTGCAATATTCCTCACATCATTATGCTCCTTTCTATTCCACCCTACGCTACCTCTATAAAACTTAATTGTGCCTGCTTGGATTATTGCAATAGACTTCTAACAGGTCTTCCCACCTTTCTTTTTCTCTTTCTACAGATCATCCTTCACATCCCTGCCTAACATTTCTTCTTTCTACTTTGATCTGGCGATTGTACTTCCTTGTTTAAAAACTTCACTGTTGCCTGAATTATAGGACCTTGCTGTTGGAAGGGACTAGATCCTCTAGTCTACCCTCTTCATTTTACCACTGCCTTAATGAATTCTTCTGTAATCCCTGCCCTGACAAGTTGGTACTGACCTTACAGATCACTTGCTCATTCTGATTAATCTTTCCTCATGTGGGCTTTGAAACAGCATATTCTCCCATTTCCCCAACCTCTCTAATTGCTCTTTCTGTTGCCTTGAGAAGTAGATACTGACCTTCCCCTCTCCCTGTAGCCCTCCCCTGCTCCCGACTAAACTCTATGTAGTCTAAGTTTCTCTCATGTCTCCATGGGTTATTTTGACCCTTATTTATCTGTATTTGTATCATGCCCCATTTATAGACAATAGTAAATGTTCATCTGGGCAAATACAGTTTGAGGCAATATGATACAATGGATAGAGTTTTGGACTTAGTTATGGAGACCTGGGTTCAAATTCCATCTTAGACACTTAGCAGTGTGACCCTGGTTAAGTCACTTAACCTCATTTGACCTCAGTTTCCTTATTTATTAAATGGGGGAGGGGTTAGGTTAAATGACCTCTAAGGTCTCTTCCAGCTCTAAGTTTATGATCCTATCTGTAACCTAAACTTGTGTTGCACCTAGCATCATGCTTAGGCAGCTAGGTGGTGCAGTGGCTAGAGAACTGAACCTGGAGTCAGAAGACCTGAATTCATATCCAGCCTTAGACAACTAGCTGTATGACCCTGAACATGTCATCTGAACTTGTTTGCCTCAGTTTCCTCATCTGTAAAATAAACCGGAGAAGGAAATGGCAAACCACTACAGCATCTTTGACAAGAAAAATCTAAATGGGTCATGAAGAGAGTTGGACACAACTGAAAAAACAACTAAACAAAACAAACAAACCATGCTCTGCCCATGACAAGTCCCTTTTAAATTTTTAATTAAATTGACCCTAATTGTAGGTATCACAGAATCTTAGTGTTTGACAGGACTTCAAAGGTCATCTGGGCCAATTCTGTACTAAAGTTAAGTTCAACAAACATTCATTAGTGGTCTGCTATGTTCAAAGCAATATGCTATGCATTGGGAATATAGAAGCAAAAATGATTTTAAAGTGCTGCTCCCACCCAAGAAGTAGATTATAGTCTACTGCAATCTCCTCCACATTATCCCTGACAAAAGTCAACAAACTTCCCTTCATAATTCTTTTTTTCCAGACTAAATATGGCATTGGTCCCAGTCCTCTCTCATGATCATCTTTGTCTGGATGTGCCAAATGCCCTTCCTAAAATGTGGTGCCCAGAAGAGGGTGCAGTACTTCAGGTGTGGTGTTATCCATGGCAAAGTATAAAAGAACAATTACCTCCTACAGTCTGGACACTAATTATTCCAATTCGTTTTTTTTCCCCAAACAGTTTCCTCAATAGATTGTTAGGCAGATTTTTTTTTGCATAATCATGTATCTAAATGAAGAAGCTCTGTAATGGGCTGAGTCCAATTACAGCCTATAAATAGGGGCATCAGGAGGTTCTCATAAACTATGGAGAATCTTTTTTCTATTGGGAACTTATGCAAGGCATCTTCCATAATAGGAATGAACATGTCTCCTTGTTTTATACCTTTCTTAATATTAATAATTAACTCAGAGAGTCATTAAACAAAATTATCTCTGCATTTATAAAGAAATCTTATATGACTTTAACATATACATGAGAGATTCTTGGTTGAAGGAAAGACTCTAGGTTCAAGACAGTTTTTGATAATAAACAATAAATAAAATGGACTATTGTTTTCTCTATACCTTTTCCTTAATTGCATGATTGCAGTGATCTGAATACAGCAATGCAGGACAAAAGCCAACAGTTCTCCCTGGCCCTCTCTATTTGCTGAAAGAAAGTAGAAGATGATCTACATAGCATTAGTCCAGGGGTATGTTGACCATCAAATATAATTTTACTCATCTGAACTTAAATATGAGGCAGGCCTCAGGCAGTTGATGTTGAAGGGGAAGCAAAGTGGTTCAAAAGATAAATTTAATCTAAATTTGATTTGATTTCACTATGTTGCCTTGATGCTTTTGGGAGTTTGATTCATGAAAGAGTTGTCTGTCAGTTGATGATCATACTAGGCAGTTTTTCTGCTGAGTTGCAAGGTTTCATTATTGGTAGGTTGTCAAGAAAGAAAGAAATTCTAGGATGTTAGAGCATTGTTGAAATAGTTGACCATGGGGTTCAGGTAAAGAGGCAAATGAAGCCAAATTGGGCCTAAAGGGTTCCCTCTATAATAGAGGACTAGAGGTTGTGATGAGGGTGAAACAAAGTTAGTAGGGTTTGGGAGAGATGGAATAATAGGATATTTGAGACTTTTCTTGGTGGCTGAACTAGCATTTGTAAAGGGGACTTAAAATCTTTCCTTTTAGTTCCCCTGAACTACATGGTAAGAATCAACAGAGGAGATAAGAACATTTAATTGGAAATCAGAGTTCTGATAGCCATCCCCATTACAGAAAGTTCGAAGATTTCCCATGAGTAACAATTTAGAGTCAACAATACATGGACAGAGGTACTTTTATTTATTTTTATTTTGTATTTTTTGGTACTTTTATTAAATAGTACTTTTGTAGCCTGAATGAGTTGATATCGTTTCCAAACGGGGCCTAATATAACTAGGATTACCTAATAGAAGAATCTGACAACATCTGTCACGTTCACTAACCATTCAGTGAAGCAGTGTGGTGTGTAGGAAATTATAAAGGTTCTGTACCTGCCTAGTTCCCTAAATAGCTGTGTGAACTTTCTTGGAACAGTAGGACAGATGAGATTGTTTTAGGAGCCCTTTTAGTTCAAAAAATTCACTCTATTTGTATTGATTTTTTTGCAGGCCGCAAATACCAAAACAACAGGAGAAAGGTAAAAAAAATATTTTCATTAGCTTTCCCATTTCCCCCCTCACACATCTTTCTATCTCCTCATCAAACATAAAGGATGGTAGTAGATCATGGCTTTTAAATGTTCTGAATTACACCATCACCTACCTTGCCATGGTCATTTACTTGGGGAGGGAGCTCTTAATCAGAGAATACAAAGATGTGAAGATTTTAAAAACAGCTAAATTTTTAAAAATAATATCGAAGAGAAGAACCTTCTTGGCTTCTTACTGAGACTGAAGTGAAGTAGTCAGTATAAAAACTGAATTTTAAAAAGAAATTGGGGGCAGCTAGATGGCGCAGTGGATAGAGCACCGGCCCTGGAGTCAGAAGGACCTGAGTTCAAATCCAACCTCAGACACTTAACACTTATTAGCTGTGTGACCCTGGGCAAGTCATTTAACCCCAATTGCCTCACCAAAAAAAGAAAGAAAGAAAGAAACTGTAGAAATTCACTTGAATTGCAAATACCTCTTTGGACTGCCTGCCAAGAAAAATGACTTGGAGAGTACATGTTAGTGGGTCAAAGATCTCAGTGATATGTGTAATCCTTCCAGTGCATATTGCTCTTTATTTCTGTCTTCCTGTACTCATGTCTTCTTATACTCTTTTATTCAATATTAGTATTTGTTTTGTGAATTTTTCCCTTTGACTTATTCTCAAACTCCACCCCCTAAAATACACAGACTCTCATAGGCATCCCCTCAATTAGGTATATCCCTACACTTTGTAACCCTCTTTACTTTTTTCCTCCTCACCCAATGCAGCTAAACACTCAGCCCTTTCATTTATATCCTTCTCTTCAGATGCCTACTGGTTTATGAATCTATAAAAATGTCATCACTATCACACTTCTAAGTTACCAAGCTGACTATATCAGAATATTAGGAAATCTTGCCACTGAGAGGTTTTGCTATTCCACAAATATTCTCTGTGTCAGTGCTTCCAACTGTTAGTTTAAATAATTAAGCATTGATATATCTTAAGAATTTATACATTATCTTTAGAGGACTTAAGAGGATTTTTGGCTTTATAATTACTATGTGGATGGGGAAGTTGTCAGAAAAACAGATACTGGGCAGCTAGGTGGCGCAGTGGATAGAGCACTGGCCCTGGATTCAGGAGGACCTGAGTTCAAATCCAGCCTCAGACACTTTAACACTTACTAGCTGTGTGACCCTGGGCAAGTCACTTAACCCCAATTGCCCCACCAAAAAAACCCCAAAAAACCACACACACACAAAAAGAAAAACAGATACTAAGGAATATTCATTTCTATGTATAATATTCATCTTCAAAAGTTCAAAAATTGCTGACCTAATTAGGTTTGATGAGAATTAAGTGATGATCATTCTACTGATCATGGTCAGAATTTGAGAAATGCTTTTCTCAGTGACTTATGGATTATTTATATTTTAATAAATCATATGCTATTCTGGTCTCAAGAAAAAAAATAAGACCTGGATTTATTCACTCATCATAATGAAGTTTATTTTATGAATGCATTTCTTGTCATTTGCCTTGCATTCTGTGCCAGCCTTAAAGTCAACAGGTAGAAAGATAAAGAAAACAATTCATAGGCATTAGAAATAATATGTTAAACAAGCATTAGTCATAGAGACATTTAACTGTTGCCTAAATATAATAAATAAATAACATACAAATATATACTATGTATTATATATAATAAATAAAATATTGGAGAATTCACAATTACCTAGTGATAGGGCATCACACACCACTGAAGTCAGTTTCTGTAACCAAAGTGAAGTATTTTCTTTGAAATTAGTGGAGATGAAAACCTTGACTTCACTACATCTGTAGGATGTAGATTTTCCATAAGGATAGACTTGAGATCATGATGCACTACTTTGTAGAGATGCCATTTTAGCAGTGAAAATTGACACCACTGAATTTGTTAGGCATATGATCTTTCACGTTTGGTGGCTGCCTGGCAGCTTGAATAACCAAAACCTTTAGTACAGTAGCTATTTCAAAAGTGCTTTTAAAATACCCTGTGCATTATGTCCATGTAAAAATGGCTTCAACATAATCAACATAATCATTTCTCTGAATTTCATCATGAAATCATTGTAAGGCACTGTAAGGTTGTAGTGAGATTGCACTGAACAGCGATCTCTCCTTCATTTTATGAGTGCTTAGAAATGTTTTCATGTGGAGTTAGGATGGTGAAAAGATTGCCAAGAGTGTAAGTTGCTTCCATTACCAGCACTTAACAAATTTCTGTAGAATTTTTAAGTCACAACTGGATATTTTATTGGAAATGATGGGATTGGGGCAAATTGGAGGAAACCATAATACAGGAAGATGAGAAGTAAAAGGTGAAGGATGCCAGATATAGAAGGAACTACAGCATTTCATGAATAGTTTGTCATTGCAATATTTTATTAAGTTTATGTTGATTAGTCTTATTCAGGTAAATTATTTCAGAGTTCCTAGGCAATATTCATTTATAGCCCTTGATAGAACAATTGAATATTACTAAATAAGATAAAATTTCAGAAAATTTAAGCACAATAACACAAAAATTCATTTTGGGTTACTCTTTAGATCCTAATAGAATTTCTGAAGTACTTTGGAAAGTCTTCCAAACCTACAGAGAATGGAAGGGAACGAAGTAAGGAGAGCCCCACCTCAAAGATGAGTGGTGTTGCTGTACAATAAAGTACAATTGTTTAAGCTTTACAACATTTAGCAATTTATTTGGTCATAGAGAATAAGTTACTGGCAGAGATTTAAACAAACTCAAATTGATTTCTAACAGCCAAAGGTTGCATACGACATATCCTTTAGTACTTCAAGAATCCATTAGTTAATTGGTGTGGGGACTTCTCCCATGGTTGCAGAACCTGACTCTTTCATGCCTTAGAAATGGTCTTCATGGGGGCAGCTAGGTGGCACAGTGGATAGAGCACTGGCCCTGGAGTCAGGAGGACCTGAGTTCAAATCCGGCCTCAGACACTTGACACTTACTAGCTTACTAGCAAGTCACTTAACCCCAATTGCCTCACACACACACAAAAGAAATGGTCTTCATGGCCAACAAGATGTAACACTTTGTATTTCCACCCCCCTGGCAGATGTGTGTGTGTGTGTGTGTGTGTACCCACATATGTGTATATACACATACAGATATATTGACACATATCCACATATATAATCTATCCATATCTATCCATACATATATACCTTTATGTACACACACACACATATATATGTAAATATACTTTATCAAATTATCTAAAAGGGAAGAATTTCTAAAAGGATATTTGACAGCTATGAAAACATCCTAGAAAAGACACATCTGGTTTTGGATAAATGTTCAGTTTCTATCCAGCTTCACACCTTCCACAGCTGAAGCCCATCTAGGGACTTCACTTTATGTGGGTTCTTGGTTTAGCTCTTTAAAATAGAAAGGGCTTAGAAATATATACAGTAATAGGATGAGGGGCAGCTAAGTGGCACAGTGGATAGAGCACTGGCCCCAAAGTTGGGAGGACATGAGTTCAAATCTGCTCTCAAACACTTATAAACTATGTGACCCTGGCCAAGTCACGTAACCTCAATTGCCTTAAACATCCAGGGCCATCGCTAGTTGTCCTGCTGTATATCTTGCGACTGGACCCAGATAGATGGCTCGGGAGGAAAAAGTGAGGTTGGTGACTTTGCACAGCCCTCCCTCACTTAAATCCAATTCACTGCAAGTCATGACATCACCCTGATGTCATGGTCCTCTTCAAAAATGAAGAACAAACAATAACAAGTAATAAGATGACAATACACCTTTGATGACTTTCCACCTTTTTAACAAGTATTATTCTCTACAAATGAAAATCTGTAATGTTTTTAAAACCCCAGAGGAGATTCCACCATCTCCCTAAATAATCCATTTGAGTGTATAATAATTCTTACTGTTAGGAAATTCTCATTATGTGTAGCATACTTTCCTTATGGTATAATTTAACCTCAGTCTTATTGGTCCATTTTCAGGAGAGATGGAGAACAACTGTTTAACACACTGCCCTAAGAATTAAGCACATTGTTGAAGATTCTAAGTAGTCCCTCAATCTTTTTTAAAATAGGTTAGATAATAGCAGTTATTTTAATCATTTCCCTTTCTAACCCTTTCATTATCTTTTTTGGCTGTTACTGACTCCTCCAAAGATGAATACAACACTCCAGAAAAAAATCTGACCATTTCTGAGTGTAACAGGAATACTGTCAAATGCTTCCTACAGTTTTTGCTCTCATTTACACATTTCTGTTGGAGCCTGGGATATATTGTAAAAAGGAGTGACTAATTATTGTCTTTTCCATTATGACTAGTAATTTTTTCTTGTGTATTTCTTGTGCAATTAAATGCTTCCCATCTTGTATTGGTGCAGCTTAATTTTTGCTCCCCAAATGGTATCACCTTACATTTATTTATTTATTTTAAAATCTTAATAATTTTTTTCCCAGTTACACATAAAGATAGTTTTCAACATTTGTTTTTATAAGATTTTGAGTTCCAAATTTTTCTCCCTCCTTTCCCTCCCCCTCCCCAAAACCAACCAATCTGATATAGGTTATATATTTATAATCCTGTTAAACATATTTCCATGTTAGTCATGTTGTGTATGAAAGAAGAATCAGAACAAAAGGGAAAAACCTCAAGAAAGAAAAAAATGAAAATAGTATGCTTTGATCTGCATTCAGATCCCACAGTTCTTTTTTTGGATGTGTATAGCATTTTCCATCATGAATCTTTTGGAATTGTCTTGGATCATTGTATAGCTGAGAAGAGATAAGTCTATCATAGGTGAACATCACACAATGTTGCTGTTACTGTGTACAATGTTCTCCTGGTTCTGCTCACTTCACTCAGCATCATTTCATGTAAGTCCAGGTTTTTCTGAAATCTGCCTGCTCATCATTTCTTACAAACACAATAGTATTCCCTTACATTCATATATCACAACTTGTTTAGCCATCCCCCAATTGATGGGCAGCCCCTCAATGTCCAATTCTTTGCCACCACAAAAAGAGCTGCTATAAATATTTTTGTACGTGTGGGTCCTTTTCCTTTTTTTATGATCTCTTTGGGATACAGACCTAGGTGTGATATTGCTGGGTCCAAGGGTTACATTTATTTTTTAAGTAGATTTTATTGATTTCTTTTAGATCACCTAAATTTTCCCTTCTCCTCTGCCCTATCTCCCCACTCAGAACCAAACTATATAGACAAAGAATACTTGCTTATTTTTGTTTTTAATGAATTTCTGTAACACTGCTTCCAATTAACACAAACAATTTAAAATTTACTGGAAAAATAGTAATTACGATAGTTTTGAGGGGGTTAGGATAGGGATTGTGTCTGCACTTTGGAAACTGGGAAGGATTAATGGAAAAATTCCTAAGAAGGCTTCTGTGACAGGTTCTCCTTTCCATAATAACATGCTTCCACTAGTAAATATGGGTAGATCCTTAGAGGCATAAATTTCAGAAAAAGTCTAAAGTTTAGCTTGTGGACCATTCCTGTCTTGCTTATCAACTTCTGATGAATTACAAAATTAATTTCAGAATCCCTCCAGTCTCCCTCATACAAAAAGACCAGCAAGACCCTGTAGGGAAATTCCACTTTCAGTGGAACCTAGTAGACAAGACCCAGGTTCCTGGACCCTGACCAGGAACAAGAGACACACATTCATGACCTAAGAAAGGGAAGACCTGGTTGCCAGGTGCAGGGGATGGTGCTTCATGAGAAGACAATTCTTACACAACCTCACTCACTCAATATGCCTAATTACCTCTTCTGAAGGGAATTTCCCAATCTGGCTTGAAATGGTTGTTGGGTTCAGATAACTAGCAAGATGCATAGGAATGTACATTGTCAGCCAATTAGCTACTGGATTCTGTAACTGGGCTAGTGGATAGTAGGTGCAGTGGCTGTTCTAGGCCTGACCTTGGATGATGTGTGACTGGGGGGTGATGAGGATTGTAAGACTACAGATGGAAACTATAGATATTAAAACAGGCAGACGCTGGTGCTTTGAAGGTGTGTATTCATGGATGTGTGTGTGTATGAGCTGGAATGGCTGTTCAAAGGCAAGGAAAAGTTGGGGTTGGGAAGAGATGGGGAATTCCTTATACAGAGTTTCCAGGGTCTGATTGGCCCCAGTGGGTGCTGGTTGAAAGGGTGGGGTCTAAATTTCTTACATGGTACTTGGGGTTGACCACCTTAGTGTGGGACAGACTGGAATACAGAGTGAGGGAAGGACCCACCTAAACCTCTTGGAGCCCCCAAATCCCTGACAACCAGGTGATGAAGAAGGGAGCAAAAGGGAGAGGAATGACCCTGCCCAGGTTACAGAGGTGGGAGCAATATACCATGCCAGAGGGAATAGGCTCAGTGTAGGTTTCAGGGCAACTCAATGACAGCTTCAGAATCTAGTGGTAACCTGAGCAGCAGCTGCCCCAATGCCTATTCTCATCTTATTCAGGAGATTTAGAATACCATGAAGGTTTTTCTTTAGGCTAAAATAAGCATATTTTCCTTCGTGTTTTCTTAGCTAACAGTAGATGTTTTGTAATTCTAAAGTGCAGAGAAGTGCCTTTGCTAGCATTGCTCTCTTAGAGGGTAAGAATGCACATCAAGCACGGAAAGCATCCGCAGTTACAGAAGAGCCGTCCCAGGCAATCCTTGAGGAGAATGATGATCCATTATCCACCAAAGGAAGAACAGTGCATTCTTGTAAAGCTGTTAAAAGGGAAAAAAGATCTTTCACCCAAAGTGAGAAAACGCTGCTGTCACTTGCACCGGAAATTCCTGTCACTCAACCGCTCTCTCCTCATCCTGGACAAAAAGTGGCTGAGAGTGATTCATCTAAGGTATGGTAGAATGTAGACTCCCAGAGAGGCCATCGAGTCTGATGCACATGTGATCAGGAAGCCCCTCGACATAGTCTACAACAAGCCTTGACTTGGAAGGCCTCCCAGCCGAGGGAGCCTATTACCTCCTTAGTCCTTTCCACTTTGGGTTAGCACTCATTATGAGAAGGGAGGCAGCTAGGTGGCTCATTAGATAGAATTCTGGGCCTGAAGTCATGAAGACCTTAGTTCAAATCCCACCTAGGCAAGACACTTAACCTTTGTTTGCCTTAATCCACTGGAGAAGGAAACGGCAAACCATTTCAGTATCTTTGCCAAGAAAACCCCATGTGGATCATAAAGAGTCAAAACCAACTAAACAACTATTAGAATAATTTACATTAGCATCATAATAATACTCACTCTGCTATGAATTACAGACCACACTTAAGCATCTTGAGTAAATATACAAGTATATTTAATTTTAAAATATGTTCATATGTTCATATTCCATATGAATAAAAAATGCTTTTCAAATTATAATTTTATTTTTAAGGTGTTCAGTGGGATACCTGGGGATCTAAAGATTATGAAGTAATATATCCATTAGTAAAAAACCTGGTAATAACTTTCAAGGTAAAGGTATGGGATATGTCTATTCCAATCCTAGCCAAGGGAATACTATACTAGTGTATCATGCCATCAAAAAGAAACGTTCCAATATGAGATACTTTAGATAATAAGCAAATTAAAGTTTGCATATTGTTAAAGTATTTTGAAAGTTATTTAATATATCTGTTTTTAAACAATCAGCCAAAATATAGCAGGCATGTTATTAAACCAGAGGATGTAGGAGAAAGAAAACTGAGTTTTCAGGACCTGGGTTCAAATCCCCACTCTGCCATGTATCACAGTCTGGATAACAAATATGCTTCATTCACTTAGGTAGATGTTAGGCTGAATTCTTGTGTGATTGTGGATCTCAATGGATAGGCTTTGCAGTATTCTAAGGCTTGGTGCAATTAGAGGAATGTTGCCTACAAACAGGAACAGCTGTAGGATATTGCCATATAGAGGGAAAATCATTCTTTGACTTGGACTTTTGGTTAAACATCCTTCATGACAGTGACCTTTGGTGAACATAGATCTCCTTGTTTTACGCCTCACTCGATATTAGTAATCATTGGACTACAGAACCAAAACAGTCTCACCTTCAACTCTTGCAGCCTTTAGCTCCCTTCATGACCCAGCTCAAGTACCACTTCCTCCCAGTGACCTTTTAATCCCTCCCAGTTGTTATCCCCGAACCCAGTTACTTTATAAATTTATCTTGTACATATCCTATATTTGCTTATCTGTGAATGTGTTGTATCTCTCTAGTGGAATGTAGACTCTTTGAGAACTATGCAGTCTAATTGTTACTCAATACTTGTGGATTGTGTTACATCTTGAATAGAATCTTACGTGATTTTGACATATGCCTAGGAGACATTTTGTTGGAGAGTCTTTATCATGAGATTCTATTGAGTGCAATTCAATGCTTTCTCATAGTCAATAGACAATAATCACAGTGAGATCTCGTATATTCCATACTTTTGATCAGTTGTACCACTGTGGTCTCCTCTTCAATATTGATTGGGAAAACCTTTTATTCCCTTCATGTAAGCAAAAATAACACTGAAAGACAGCTAAACATAACCTAATTACAGTGACCAATCTTGGTCCCGGAGGCCAGATGATATGTATATGTCAGCATAAAGGTTTAGGTCTGCCAGGGCAAAAAGTTCCATACACTACCAGACATGGTCATTCTGTCAGGTTTTCCCCCACAAGAGGATGCAATGGCAAGGGGCTGTTTATATTGAGAATGACTAGTGTGTAAAACAAATATATCAATAAAACTTACAGAAAAGATATCTTCCTTAACTGCATTGATTATTCTCATAAAAATATGGTATAGCTGGGAAAGAAGGCATATGGATTGATGGTTATTAATCTAGTCAGTCAATTAACAAGCATTTAAGTGCCCACTATTGTGCTAAATGCTGAGGATCCAAAGGACAGCAAAAAACCAGACCCTACTTTTAAGGAACTCAATGGGGAGACTACATACAAACAACTAAAATAAGATATACATAGGATACACAATGTTTTTATTCAATTTTTTGTCTTTTGAATTAAGATTGAGGGAAAATAACAGTTGTGGTGGTGGTGATGTTTTTTCCCCAAGTGTTTGGTATCCTCCCTTTGAAAAATCTTGACACTCTCTCAACACACTATAAATTGTGTGACCTCCAGTTGTTCATCTTTCATTTTGAAGAGGATAAATGACATTCTGGTGTGATTTCTTGACTGATATGGATTGAATTTAAATGAGACAGAGTTGGACAAAGTTGTCAGTCTCACTCTTCCAGAGTCATCAAAATCTAGTGGCAGGACAAAAATCAGGACAAGTAGCGATGGTTCAGGATGAAGTCGGTGACCTTGGTATCTTTGATGTCTGACCAAGCTCTAAGGGCTCTATAGCACCTGCTTCAGCCACCCTCATAGCTGTCAGTAGAAATTATTTTTATCCACCCATTATACTGAGGGACAGCTTCACATGCTTAGGGTAGACATCCCCCTATCAGGATTTGAGGCCTATTGGTTACCTTCCAGTATAGCCCTTCTCACTGTTTACTTGGTCTCACTTCTTTTTGCTTTCTCTTCTATAAGAGCCATCTCTGTAAGACCTTCACATTCCTTCAATGTTTATAGGCTAAGTGTTCCACTCTTTGAGAGAAAATTTTTAGTACTACTTCTCCCAGAAAGTTGTATGCAAATTTGCAGGCAGTAATGTCTGCTAATGGGAGTATGATTTGTTGTCTTGGGGCTAGAATATCAGGGACTGTGATATTAGAAAGTGTTCCATTCTTTGTTTTTTATGTAGTTCACTACAGAAATATTCACAGATTTTTAAAATCATATTTCCCTTTTTTCCTTTTTCATCCATTTGCAGTGATACTTAAAATTTCATCCTTAAATATTCTCAGGGTCATCTGGATTAATTGAATCTCTTCTCAAGCTTTTTGCAAATATTTCTTTCCGTCTACCCCTTATTATTATATGAAACAATACTGCTTATCTTTCACCGTCCTCTCTATGATTTTACAAATAATCTACATTTTAAAACAGTGTTAACCCTGGATCTATAGCTCTCCACTTGGCAAGGAATTTATTAGCTGAAGTGGTTTCTAAGTCTTTTAGTTACCTCATTGTGGTGATTGATTCATGTCAGTTAAACTTCCTTACAAAGTAGTGATAGTGTAGTAGGCTTCCTCTAGTCGCTGACGACCTTGAAGAGCCACAGGCCAGTGTGGCTGTGCAGTCCAATATGGGAGCCGCAGCTCCTGCCGCAATGAGGACATCAGAAAACTGCGCTCTCTGTTGCCCGACAGTTCCTGCGTCTCATTCGTTTTTCTTCCTCCAGAGCTTGGAGGTCCATCTCAGCTGCGTGCAAGCTGCTCCTGAGTACTGAACTCCATCGGGCGCGGTCCTTGGCCATCTCCTCCCAGCTGCCCGTGTCTATTCCCAGAGCCCTCAAGTCTCGCTTGCAGACATCTCTGTAGTGAAGCTGGGGGTGTCCAGCAGGTCTTTGGCCTGAGGCTAACTTGCCATAGAGTTAGGTCTTTAGGAATGTGCCCATCTTGCATGTGGTGCACATGACCGAGCCAGCCCAGCCGTCTTTGTTTCAGTAGTGTGTAGATGCACGTTGGAGCACTTCTGCGTTGGTGATCCTATCTGACCAAGATATGTCAAGGATGTGTCGAAGGCAGTGCATGTGGAAGCTGTTAAGCTTCTTTTCTTGTCTAGTGTGTATAGTCCATGTTTTGCTGCCATACAGTAAGGTACTCAGGACACATGCTCTATAGACGGCAAATTTGGTTCATCTTGTCAGTTTACTGTTGGCCCAGACACGCTTGGCAAGCTTAGACATGTTTGAAGTAGCTTTCCCAATCCTCTGATTGATCTCAGAATCAAGCAACAAATTGTCACTGATAATAGAGCCAAGATACGAGAATTGGCTTAGGACATCCAACTGGTAGCTACCGATGCGTATTAATGGAGGTGACATAGCACTCTGACACATGACTTTCATCTTTTTAAGATTAATGGTGGGGCAGCTAGATGGCACAGTGGATAAGCACCGGCCCTGGGTTCAGGAGTGCCTGAGTTCAAATCTGGCCTCAGACACTTACTAGCTGTGTGACCCTGGGCAAGTCACTTAACCCCAATTGCCTCACCAAAAAAAAAAAGATTAATGGTTAGGCCAAAGTCCGTGCAAGCTTGGGAGAAGCGATTCATCAAGGTCTGCAATTCACATTCTGAGTGACAGGCAAGTGCGGCATCATCAGTGAAAAGCAGGTCTCTAAGGGTGCTACCTCTCACTCTGGTTTTGGATCTCATTGTGTAACGACACAAGATTTGTAAGACTATCCTACAGGGGGATTCATCTGTTTTGCCTTGATATACCAACTGTAGGGATGCAGACCCTCCAAGCCAATGCTGAGATACTGAAGAAAGAGGGGGCCATGCCTATTTTGTTGTAAATATGTAGGTTTATTAGGGTTTGTTAGGTTAATTGGGTTGTTTGAGGGAGTTTACTTATGAGACTCATTCCTCTGCAGCAGGAGGACAAAATGGTGTGATGAATCCATATGTAGAAACGGAACAAAGAAGGCATGGTGCCAAGGATGGCCCAGGGTCCCATGCAAATTTTTCCTTTGGATACTTAGAGCTTTTTTTGGTGTTTACATTTACTTACAGTGGTTTACATTTTTCTGTGGAGTAATAGGTTACAGTCCCATTCTGGTCTACCATTGTACATCTAGATGGTCTATGTCAATATCTTTTATTCATTTCCTGTTTAAGGAGCATCAGTAGCTTATTTAAAGAGCTCTGGTTGGAGTTTTAATTTAATACCATCATCTCATTTCTATTTTTTCTTGTAACTGTTGATATTTATCTTTGCTCTAGCAAGTCAGTGGTTTGGCTATATATACATATGTATGTATATATAATATATAATATTTGTGTATGTGTGTGTATATATATATCTGATGTGAACATGCCTAATTTTTGTAATCATTTACAGTAATTTCCTGTCTGTCTACTTGTTGAAGAGTCTTTAATATAGCATTTTGTTCTGTAGAATCAAATGCTTATTATAGTCAGTAAATGACATACATCAATATTGAATTTTCCATGTATTTTAGTCAATTGTGTTAGTGTGGTCTCTTCTGCAATTTTTTGTTTGTGTATGTGTGTGAAAGTTTCTAGTTCCCTCATTATGAAACCTTCAACAAGGTTTCCCTCGAAAACATTGGAAAACTTGTATGAACTGATACACCATGAAGAAAGAAGCAACAGGAGGATCATTTCATTTTTTTGTAGTAGTAGTCCAAACTCATCACATCTAGAACCCCTTAACTTTTCTTAAAGAAATTACTCTTGATATATAGGTATAAGGCTTCTGTAAGTTTGGTCATTTTCACGTAGCAGTTCTGAGACATATTTTCCAATACAGTATCTATAATCCTCTATTCCCACCTTTTTTATTGAAGTCACCAAATATTAAAGTATATGTTGATTTAATTTGGAAAGTCTTATTGATTAAAGTAGAAGTTAAAATTTTTTTTCTTTATCTCCTGGCAACAAATACAAACTTTATCTTCATAATGGTCTTTTTACAAATGCTCATAATGAGCACTGCAATACAAGGTGACCTAGTGCCCCATGAATTTATGTTTCATTATCTCCTTTGGGCATGCCAAGTCCATTATTTATTTGCCTCATGTAGAAAAATATGTGAGTTATTCTTCCTTTTTATCCCAACTTTTGTTTTCTGATTTAATTTATTCTGAGAATATTTAGTTGTTTTAGAAGTATGTCCACTTGATCACTGGACATTTAGATTACCTAAAGTTAAAACTTATAGGTGGCCTAAAAACTGTGTGATTCTTAGCACTTTATGCCCTCTTTTCATCCATTCTGTCTCCATCATTGCAGAAGTGGAAGAGGGCTGTACTCAGCTGGGGACTCTTTTTAATTTTTCACTGTTTCATGGGTTGCCATGGCCAAAAAATTCAGTGGTCAGTATACCATTTATGAGTTTCTTCAAATTTAGTGGCAATTATACTATTGATGAGTTTCTGCAAGTTTAATTAGGCTGGTCCTTAGAAAGACTGATATTAATACTATTCTTGAAAATTTTCCAGAATGGTATTATCTCCCAGAGTTTGCATTTCACTGTCATAACCTTTGAGCAAGGGTCATCTCCATACCTTGAAGAGGCATCAGAGTAGGACCTATATGGATATTATAATAATAGTTAATGTTGATATGGCACTTTTAAAGTTGGAAAATAACTCTCTACATAGGATGCATAAGTGATGGCAGAAACTATATTGGAAACATAGGTTAGGACCAAGAAGTCAAAATGGCCGAACTAGGGAAAAAACGATCAATTTTTTATACATATCTATATACAGAGACACACATATATGTGTATGTTTATAATATATATGCACACATAAAAACAATCCACAAGCCTGAGGGCAGAGCCCTTTCTTCTCACCAAGAGACCCCAGCTCTGGAATGAAATGGACCAGGTTCATGTCCTAGGGTAGAGAGCCTGACCTGGCCCTAGAGGGTATCTTAGAGGTCGTTAGATGCTTCTCTTATTTTCAGAATGAGTATTAAAGCACAGGTCTGACTCATGTCTAGCGTCTGTCCAAAAGGGTACCGTCTATAATGGGGATCCTTCTAGAACGGCATTCAATATACAATTGGTCACGGCTAAATAGGATAACTATTCCCTCCATCACAGAAGAATTAGTTAAAACACAAAAGACTCATAAGCATGCAATGACATTTATTTAGAGTAACAAAACATTAATCAAATATTCCTATCCTACTTTCTTGAGAGGCTGATACTTAAAATATAAACTACTTTGTGGGATGGCTACATAGGCATTTCACTTGAGCTTAGATCTGCAGCACCATTTGAGCAACTGACTCAAGTATTACAACTTCTTAGAGGAGAATATACCATATATGTGAGGCTGGCCAAAGGATGTAGGAGGCTCATCCTGCCCAGTAGCCAATCTTCAATAGAGCAGCCAATCCCTGAGGGTTAGGTGGCAACTCCTGGGGACCATTCAGAGGTGTGTACTTGCATATACTCTTTTTATAAAGTTTATTTTTTTTAGTGAGGCAATTGGGGTTAAGTGACTTGCCTAGGGTCACACAGCTAGTAAGTGTTAAGTGTCTGAGGCCGGATTTGAACTCAGGTACTCCTGAATCCAGGGCCGGTGCTTTATCCACTGCGCCACCTAGCCGCCCCACATATACTCTTTATTAAGAAGCTCACAGGATGCAGGTCTGTATGTCAAATGGCAGCTGTTAAAAATTCATCATCTCCTTTGAGCCTCATTGCAGCCCTATGAGGTATTACAATTAGTGTTATCACTATTTTACAGAAGAGGTAACTGGGACTTAAAAAGGCCAAGTGGCTTGCACACTTCACAATTTTGGAAGAGGAATTTGAACTCAATTCATCCTGACTCCATGTCTAATGATCTCTACTACATAACACACATATCTATTGATCATTGTGCCAAACGTATAACCACCAAAAATCCCAGATGACAATATTTTGAAGGTCAAAATGGTCTGAGCTGTCATTGCCCATCATTTTGTGTGTGTGTGTGTGTTTTTGTGGGGCAATGGGGGTTAAGTGACTTGCCCAGAGTCACACAGCTAGTAAGTGTTAAGTGTCTGAGGCTGGATTTGAACTCAGGTCCTCCTGAATCCAGAGCCAGTGCTTTATCCACTGCACCACCTAGCTGCCCCCCGTCATTATCCATCATTATCCATCAAATGCCTTCTAAGAGAACATGGGATCTAGATTGGGGTTGGAGAAACATAACACAGGTGCATAGAAGATGTTGAATGAGACTTCAGAGGCTCTCTAATTGGGTAACTCAATATTTCCTTAGATTATTTCAGTTTTGGACAGTTGTAATCAAATTAAAACACCTCCCCCTACCCCTCTACCCATTGCTCCTAGTTTTGCCTTTTTTCACCCACTGTTTTCCAGTGACTTGAGGACAGCTATAGTCTCCTCCCCACCACTCTCCCAAACTTTCCCTCTTCCTAATACACTTAACCAGTGATGTGGTTTGGGCTCTTTTTATTTAGATTGACCCAGTTTGGGGCAAGGTGGTTTTACTGATTGGAGCATAGACTGTTTAACTTGGATATGTGTGCCCTGCCATTTATTTCTGGCAGATCAGAACTAGAATGCCTGGCTGGTACACATTTTTCACCTTCAGGTTAGAAAGTGTTCCTGTGCTGCAGTTTTCAAGATTAGACATTTATTCATGTATTGTTGCTACCCAAGACACAGAAGATAAGTACAATGAAATGAGCTGAAGAATAACACCCTTCAGATTTGCATTTCCAGATACTTTGGAGTGGTTCAATATTCCTAGGGTTAGTTTATATGATTATAGTTTATATGGGATTTCAGGTGGTGCCTACCCTATCCCTAATGGGTCTTGAGTGAAAACCTTCCAGTTTATTTCTATTGGTGATAACATTTGGAAGAAGTAGTCATGTTAAAGGGAAAGAGAACCGGCTCTGAAAATGATGGCAGACATATCAGTGTCCAAGATAGAAATCAAGTTGTGATGGGAGTTCTGATAAACCAAGATGGAGGCAGTTGTAAGGTGTATTGTCTAGACGACCACTCCGTGATCAAAGAGGTCCTGAAAGATTGAATTTGTGAACTTACGAAAGAACATGAGGGTAACGCATGCCCTAAAAGACATGACCACATGTTCAGAGTAGTCTTTTCATGACTCTGCTGTTTATGAATAAATTTCATGCTCTCCAACAATCCAAACTGATAAATGTAATAATTGGAGTCAGCAAGTTTAGACAGATATAAAGGGTAGGAAGTGTAGTCCCAGTTATTGCATTGAGGTTCTAGTAATCATGATAAAGGTATTCTACTTTTTTCTATTTATCAAAACTCCCATCACAACTTGCTTTCTATCTTGGACACTGATATATCTGGTATCATTTTTGGAGCAGGTTCTCTTTCCCTTTAACATGACTACCCTGAAATCCCATAGAGATGGGTGGTAACCCTTGGATTACAACAGAGATGGCAGATGAACCTCTTCTGCAGTTTCATCTCTGAGAACTTCTGCACCTTCAGATTCTTAGGCCAAGTTAGTGAATATCAGTAATCCTCTGGGACTGGGGACTGTGATACCAGGTAGTAAAGTGTCCATCTCTATGGGTACTAAGAGATTCCATAACTATGGTATTGGGGCATTAGTACCAACTTGGAGCCTAGCAGGAGGTGATGGCTGACAGTGACATAACCTAAAGCAAAAGCCCAAAATCATGGTGCTTACAGTGTGAAGAGTGACACCTAATATGACTGGGAATGGAGAAAATCAAGGGGTAAAAAACACACCTCAATATTGTTCTGAATCTACAAGTGCTTTCAGTCAAAGGAAATGGATCTTAATTGTGCATCATCATAGCCACAGAGTTTTCAGAAATCTCCATGTCCACGAGGTCTTGAACCAGGAGCACTTAGTAGTCAAGAAGTTAAATTTAGGGGCAGAAACAGATAGGCTGATGGACTGACTGATTTTTTTTGAGAGCTGGAGGGGAAGAAGTTTCATTATTAGCCTCTTATTACAAAATGTTTCTTACTACCTTCTAACCATCGCATCTTTAGAGGAACAACTTGCCAAATAGTGGTTGCCTAAGTGATAGAAGAAGGGTGTTATTCTATTATAATCACCTATAGGTATAGTGGAGGTTGCCCTCCCTGAGCCGTATGGAGTCTTTGGTTTCATAGGTTGTGAGTATGTGATGACATCACCTCCACCAGACTTTTGTGTGCAACTAAAGGTAGGGAGGGTGTGAAAACAAAGGCGTGAAACAAAGTTGGTTAGTGGTAAGGGCAAAGAAGGAATGTGAAAAGAGGAAGCCCATTGGGAGGAGTATAACTTGCTGAGAAGACCGCCTGGGTATATAGATTCAGGGAATGTGAGAACTGGAAGGGGTTGCATAGCTCAACAGGTCCCACACATCATCACACAATATATGAATTAAAGATCTCCATGAAGGAGAACACATCACCTCCCAAGCTAGCCCCTTCCACTTTTGGACATCTCTCAGTTGAAATTACTTACGTATATCAAAGAGACCTTTCTGAAACTTCCATCCTTGGCCCCTTGATATTGTATCTTTTCTTTTCTCCAGGCTAAACTTCCTCACTTCCTTCAGCTGACCCTGGTATGCCATATGTTCTGGTCCTTGCACCATTGCTATCTTCTAGATGTCCTCCAGCGTATCCATTTCCTTCCTAAAATGTGGTACCCAGAACTGGACACAGTACTCTAAATATGGTCTGACCAGGCCAAAGGATACCAGAACTATTACCACCCTCATTTCAGACACTATGTCCTCCTTAGTATAGCCTAGAATAATATTAACCAACATTGGGGGCAGCTAGGTGGCACAATGGATAAAGTACCAGCCCTGGATTCAGGAGTACCTGAGACACTTGACACTTACTAGCTGTGTGACCCTGGGCAAGTCACTTAACCCTCATTGCCCCGCCAGAAAAAAAAATTAACCAACATCTTTGGCTGCTGTGTGTCAGGCATTATGCTATGTGCTTTACAAATATTATCTACTTAATCCTTACAACAGCTCTGCAGGGTAGGTCCTGTTCTTATCTCCATTGTAAAGTTGAGGAAACTCAGACACTCTGAGGTTAAGTGACTTGTCCAGGGTCACATAGTAAATATCTGAAGCTAGATTTGAACTCTATTCTTTCTGACTCTAGGCCCAGCTTTCTATCCACTATGTCACTCAGCTGCCCCTTATTATATTTATGTAAATATTAAGACCTCAGATTGTATAGGAACTTTTCTAACCATGCTTCCCCATCCTTGTACTTATGTAGTTGAATTTTGAACCCACTTGTAGATCTTTACACTTATCCCTGTTACAAGCATACCTTGGAGATATTGCGGGTTCAGTTCCAGACTACCACAATAAAGTGAATTTTGCAGTAAAGCAAGTCACACAATTTTTCTGGTTTTCCAGTGCATTTAAAAGTTATGTTTATACTATGCTGTAGTCTACTAAGTGTGCAATGGTATTATGTCTAAAAAACCCAAGTGATTAATTGCTAAAAATGCTAATTATCTGAGCCCTCAGTGAGTTATAATCTTTTTGTTGGTAGAGCACACGCTCATATCATGGCTCTGTGTCCCATTTTGGTAATTATCAAAATTTTTCATTATTATATCTGTTATGGTGAACTGTGATCAATGATCTTTGATCTTACTATTGTACTTATTTTGGGCCTCCATTAACCATGCCTATATAAGATGGAGAACTTAGTCGATAAACACTGTGTGTTCTGACTGTTCCACTGACCATCCCCTCCATCTCTCCCTCTCCTCGGGCCTCCCTATTCCCTGATACACAACAATATTGAAACTGGGCCAGTTAATGGCCTCTAAGTGTTCAAGTGAAAAGAAGAGTCCATCAACATAGCAAACTTCATAACTTGCTCAAGGTGAAATGGTAACATAGAAGAGCCAGGACAAGCTGTCTCAACGCTGACTCCATCCTCACTTTGCTTAGCAAAGAGTAACTGGGTCTTTCTTGGGGCTTATGCTGACCCTGCCACTGAGCTAAGTCATCTTGGGCAAGTTATTTAACCTCTATGAGTCTTATTTCTTCACCATAAAATATAGATAATCATATCTGCCCTGCCTCCCTCACAGGATTATTGTAAAGCTCAAAAAAGATAATACATATGCTTTGAAAACTGAAGCATAATATGTATTTTAAGGTTTTATATAATTTATATATTATGTTATAGCATGTATATGTACTACATTATAAACTATATATTTCAAATTTATATCTTTTATGTACTGTTGTTCTATAAATTATAGCATTAGTTAATATTATTTAGCATACCTAATCTGAAATTTTTTTGTTGGTGGTGTTATGAAAGCCTCATATTGCAGCATGGACTCTTCCCTCAAAAAAGACCCTCAAGGTAATCACATTTCTCTCTACTTTACAAAATGAATACTGTTCATGGTACAAATGTAAATCTAGGTTGGAGGGCATTCTGGTAATAAATGACTTATTAGCTAGTTAACACTTAGATACACATACATATATACATATATATTTCTACATTTCTACATGCATATGTATACATATATGCACATTACATAAAATTAAGGTCTTCCACAAGAAAACTGAATAAGTAGAATGTTAAAGGAAAGTAAGAGATTCTAGTCCCAACCTAATAAGCACTTTGAACATAGTAGAAAATTAAGTTGAATTGGAATGGAATGAAATTGAAATGATTTTAATACTTAATATTATGAACAGATGAAACTGGATACGGTCTGTAATTAAATTATCTCTACATCAGATATAAAGATTAGCTTCATTCACTCAGTAATGATGAGTAAAAAAAATTAACTTGAGCAAGGGAAAAAAGGTGTTGAGATTGATAAATCTATTGTAGCCACAATTGCTGGGGCTATATCATTCCTTTTAGTCTTTTCTGTACTTTTCCAAGCATTATGATACACATAATCCTGGTGAATGTACATAGGGTTACAACCATTTAGAATGTCTTTGTAAATCTAGGTATATTATGTGTGAGAAAAGGAAATTTTTGTGATTTGAAGGTGAAATATGGAAAATTGTTAAGAATAGGTTCTAAATTTAACCCTCATTGCTCCACAAAAAAAGAATAGGTTTTAAAAATGTATCTGAAAGGTTGATTTAATATGCATGGTTATACAGTGTGTGATTTATTTTGCATTTTATACAGCTGACACTTTCATTTTAAGAGAAACAGATTAGTACAGTATTGTATGCTTAATACAAACCTAGTATCTTTTCTTTGTTGTTGTTGTTTGGTGAGGCAGTTGGGGTTAAGTGTCTTGCCCAGGGTCACACAGCTAGGCTAGTGTCAAGTGTCTGGGGCTGGATTTGAACTCAGGTCCTCTTGAATCCAGGGCCCGTGCTCTATCCACTGCACCACCTAGCTGCCCCCTAAACACTTGAAAGACAAACCTAGTATCTTAAGAAAAATTATTAAATCTATACTTCATAGAATAATTTTTAATGCCTTCTTTTTGGTAGTATGCTCAATCCATCCCCAGCCCTTTTATTTTATCAATTTAAATTCTGCACAAATCAATTTAAACTTGTCAATTTAAATTATGGACATATTAGAATAAGAAAAACATATTATAAACACATCCATAATATATAATATTATACATATATATATATACACATACACATATATATGTATATATGTAAAGAACCGACTAATTGTTTTCTTTCTTTTGTTAAGGATCAACTGATTTGGCTATTCTAGAAAACAAGATTGAACAGACTTTTGTAGAATCCAGTAAGAATAATGCCAAAGTAGTAGATATTTGACTATTGATACATTTTTGAAATTTTAGAAAATGTTTCAGCTCTCCAAAGTTTTATTTTTTGTGATGAATTAATACACAACCCATTCACATCAGGATCTTCTTTTGAAATAGACAAACTCTTAATCTGAAAAATTCATCATTTTCATATTTCATCTATGTACACTAGATATATACACTCATTCCCTACCTGTATTTCAAAATTACTTAGTTATTTATGCTTGCTTTCTTCCATAGACTACTACCTGTTTTCCATTTGAGTTAAGTATCAGTCACGTCATTATATTATGAAGCAATTCTGTGACTGAGTGGGCATTAATGAGTTTGCTGAATGATTCAGTGGAAGGATAAGAAAGGATATAAATAGAAAATATGGTTCCTACCCTTGATGATATTAAATCTAGTTTTAGAAACAAAAACATATATACATTGGAAATGACTTAAGAACATTTAGAAAGCAGAATATCATAAAGTGAATAATAGCATTGTCCACAATTAGACTAAGGTACTGAAGAGCTAATGAATAATTGTGTGAAAGGGGTTGAATAGAGAGAATTCAATTTAAGTTTCCTGGGGGAGTCTTTTGAATCTGATTTGAAAGAAATTAAAGAATATAAATTATCAGAGAATAGGGGAGAGGGTGTTCCAAATGAGGAAAATGACATGGACAAAGGGAGAAAGTCACATGCCAAGGATGGCAAGTAAATGCAGGAGAGTTAACAGCAAACAGGTTTAGTAAGGTTGTAGAGGGATTAGAGAAGGCATGTTGGAAATGCCTAGGACTTTCAGTCTGAGATATGAGACTGAAAGGACTGCTAAGCCATGAGAAATTTGGATTCAATATGAAGTAGTAGGGTCCCCCTTAGATTCTTGATCAATGAAATAACATCAAAAATATTATTTGGGGAAGATTATTTTAACAGCTTTGTTAGGGAGGATTAGAATGGGGAGATGTTGGAGTCAAGGGTCCCAACTAGGATGTTGTCACAGTAATGCAGCATAAAGTTATAAACACCAATAAAACTTTTGGTAGCAGTGAAAACAGGAAAAGACAAAGTCTAAAGACATTAAAGAGAAAGAATTGGGCAAACATGCTTTTTTGTTTTGTTTTATTTTTGGTTTTTGCAGGGCAATGAGGGTTAAGTGACTTGCCCAGGGTCACAGCTAGTAAATGTTAAGTGTCTGAGGTTGGATTTGAACTCAGATCCTTCTGAATCCAGGGCCCATGCTTTATCCACTGTGCCACCTAGCTGCCTCCATTGGGCAGACATGGTGACAGAATGTTATATCAAGTTTAGAGAATGAAGGAAAGAAAATTTTAAATGGTTCCAGGGTTTTGCATCTGGAAACTGGGGAAATGATGGATGGTTTCCTTATCTGTAATAGGGAAATTGGGAAGAGGTACTGCTTGTGATGAAGGCAAGAAAAAAGCTCTTAAAAACATTCTCTAGGTTTTTCTGAATCACAGAGAAGTATCACCTCTCTATCTGGATCATGTGGAGGGGGAAGAATATGATGGAGGTGAGTACAGCCTCAATATTTCTTGGAGTAAAATTAGGAGTTAGTGCAGCCAGTGGGTCTACTGAATGCCTTCTCAAAGAAGCGATGTTTAAAACAGCCCATGGCAGGTAAGAGGCAACTACTGAGACACTGGGAGGAATTTGGTACTCTCTTCTCCAGCCCTCCAATCAGAGCAGAGAGGAGGCTGAGTGAGCCACTTCCCAAATCAGTTTTCTCCCTGAAAGAAGTGCTTAGAAGTCAGTTTTCCCCCTGTATGTATATATATTTGTGCATGTATGTATGTATGTATGTGTTTATATATCTTAGTCCAACTTTTCCACCACCCTTTCCCTGTTGGTGAGCAGTTTTGCTCAATTCTGACTAGAGTTCCTTTATTTACGAACCACTGTTTCCTTGCTACTTACAATATTTTTTCTTTAACATGGTTACTCTGGGGCTTGAGTACCACATTTCTTGGTGAGTTAAATGAGTACCTCTCTGTTATCATCATATGAATTCTATTGATCTGTATTATGCCCTTTGATTAAATTTTCTTCCTCGATTTCCTTAAGTACGATTATTTGTTTCATCTTGTTTTTTAGAGAAGCCAATGTTTCTTCAGTTTTCTTTCTGAGCCCTGGCTTACAGGGAAAATATACTTGCTCTACAGTCAGAGAACCTAGCTTCTATTCCTGTTTCTGATGCTATTTGTGCGACCTCAAGCAAGTTACTTGTTCTCCCTGGGCTTCAGTTTATCTCTTTCAGCCCTAAATTTGTGATCCCATGACTTTCTTTTTCTTCTCTCTCTCTCTCTCTCTCTCTCTCTCTCTCTCTCTCTCTCTCTCTCTCTCTCTCTTTCTTTCTTTCTTTCTTTTTTTTTTTTTTTGAGGTAACCAGGGCTAAGTGACTTGCCCAGGGTCACAGAACTAGTGTTCGAGGCTGTATTCGAGCACAGGTCCTCCTGACTCTGGGTCTGGTGCTCTATCCACTATGCTACCTACCTGTTCCTGATCCTGTGACTTTAGAAGCAGTGTTGAGTTTCTAATTTTGCATCTTTGACCTTGCTCTAATAATTTTTGTTGCATTATTGCATTTTTGAGATCCATCTTCCTCCTGTTCTTTAGGGTAGTCATTGCTTTGTTAAATTTTCTAGCTTGTGTTCTTTTTTTTTTTTTAATGTATGAGGTATTTTATTTTTTCCGTTACATGTAAAGATAGTTCTCAACTTTTGTTTATACATGCTTTACAATTTCAGATTTTTCTCCCTCCCTCCCCTCCCTCCCCTCCCTCCCCTCTAGCTTGTGTTCTAAACCATCAATTCTTTTAAATTTTTCATTAAGAATTCTAATTCTGTTACTTATCTCTGGCTATTCGGTTTTTTTCTGAGTTTCTAATAATAATTACTTAAGAATTATTGTCTTCTTCTGGACATTTCCCCTGGCAATCATTTCCCCTAAAGTATTTCTTTACTATATTTATTATGTGAGGTACCTTTCTTTGTTTGTTCATTTTACAGTTTCTTAGATTTTCCCAGGAAGGATTTCCTAATTAGGACTTCTTTCCTTTCTTTTCTTTTAGTTACAATTTTTAAAAAAACTTTTTATCATTTCTTGCTTTCTTAAGATGATGAAGGGGATGCAGAGTTCTTATTCTTCCATCTTACTTCTGTCAGTCCCAATTCCCATATTTTACAGATGAGCCTTGTTTGTTGCCATTGCAGTATGATTGATTACTCACAAGATTGAGGAACTACAGAGAACCGTGCTGAGCAATCTTTTATGTATTTAGGAGCAAAAAAAGCAAGAGATGTGTAAAAGATAAAAGAAGTATCTTTTCTTTTTCTAGACTTTCCAAAATATGTTTAAATATATTTTTTCTCCTGAATATGCTAATTGCACCTAATTTAAGCACTATGTTTGGAATAGTCAATATATTAAATTTCATTACACATAATAGATACTTAATAAATATTTGGACTAGATTGGATCGTGATAGAATCTCAATCAGAGAGAAATAAAAAGATTACTGTGCAGTGGTAAAGGATGAGTTTTTTAAATGTACAGGGAACAAATATTGCTGGGAATTCAGTTAAATATTTTGGAAGTGAAAGATAAATTAATATAATAAGAAAAAAGTTTTTGTTCTTTTCTGGAGTTTTTGTAGTAGATGTTAACTTTCCCCTAATAAATAAACTTTAAAAGTGTTCCCTAAGGATGAAATAGCATAGTACAGTGGACAAATGAATGGATGTGAGTCAAGAAAAGCTTAATTAGCCATGTGGTCTTGGGCAAGTCCCTTAGTGTCTCTGAGACTCTGTTTCCCTAGCTATAAAATTAACATTAGACATTTTGTAGCACTTACTTCATAGTGTTCTCATGAAAGTCACATGGGATGATGTTTGTAAAATTCCAAATTTTGAAATGTATAAATATCAGTTTTTATTATCAATTTTATAAATCAAGAAATTGTTGAAGTTAATGATGGATGTCCTTTTCCTGTGGACCTAAAATTGGCACCAAACAGACCAACGGAAGCTCAAGAAAGTGAAGATGATCAAATAGAAATTATCAGTTGTAAGTACAATAATATTAAGTCTTTAATCAAGAGCTTGTTTTTTATTGATATCTGATGAGTCAACTCTGTTGTTAACCCTTATTTTGTCTCTGATTTTTAATATCTTTGAGAAACTTGCTGTAAAAATTTTTGGTATTTCTTCATTATCTATGATGCCTTTTAACAAAATGTAGTTTCCCTGATTATCTTTTTTAAGTTAGGTCTATTTTTGCTTTTTCTTTGTCTGAGATCATGATTGCTATCCCTGTCTTTTTTTTCTTCAGCTGAAGTATAATAGATACTGCTCAAGTTTCAAGTATATTTCTTGTAAACAACATACTGTTAGATTCTGTATTCTTATCTATTCTGCTATCTGCTTACATTTTATAGATTATTTCATCCCATTCACATTCACAGTTATGATTAATTGTATATTTCCCTCCATCCTATTTTCTTCTGTTTCTCCTCCTCATTTTTACCCTGATCCTCTTCAAAAGTCTGTTTTGTATCTGACCACTGCCTGCCTTAATCAGTCCTTCCTTTTATCATTGTTCCCCTTTCCTATTCTGCTTTCTCTTATCTCCTTCTCCTTCCCTTTTGGGTAAGAGAGATTTCTATACCCAGCTGAATATGTAGGTGTTTTTTTCTTTTTTCGAACCAATTCTAATGAGAGCAAGATTTAATCATTGCTCACCACCTTTCCCATTTTCCCTCCACTATAAAAACGTTTCCTTGAATACCTCTTTTATCTATGATTATTTTTCCCATTCTTCCTCTCCCTTTCCCTTTCTCTCAGTGAATTCTTCTTTCTCACCCCTTTATTTTTTTGATAATACCAACATAATCAACTTCTGTTTTCTCCATCTAATTGCCTTAGTAATGATAAAGTTCTTAGGAGTTACATGTATCTCCTTCCTATATGGGAATGTAAACAGTTTAACCTTAGTGAGTTGTTTCTGATTTTTTTTTCATGTTTACCTTTTTATACTTAAGTCTTATGTTTGGATGCCATATTTTCCATTCAGCTCTGGGCTCTTTTTATCAGTAATGTTTGAAAGTCTTATATTTCATTAAATGTGCATTTTTTCCCTGTGAAGGATCATACTTAGTTTTGCTGGGTAGGTCATTTCCTTGTAAGTCATTCTTAGCTCCTTTGTTTCTGGAATATCATAATCCAAGCCTTCTACTCCTTTAAAGTGGAAGCTGCCAAATCTTGTGTGATCCTGACTATGGCTTTATGATATTTGAATTTTTTTTTCTGGCTGCTTGCAATATTTTCTCCTTGACCCAGGAGCTCTGGAATTTGGCTATAATATTCCTGAAAGTTTTCATTTTGGGATCTCTTTTAGGACGTGATTGGTAGATTTTTCCCATTTCTATTTTACCATCTGGATCTAAAGTATTGGGAAAGTTTTCCTTGATAATCTCTCAAAATAAAATGTGTAAGCTCTTTTCTTTGATCATGGCTTTCAGGAAGTCCAATAATTCTTAAATTATCTCTCTTTGATCTGTATTCCAGTTAAGTGTTATTCTGATGAGATATTTCATGTTTTCTTCTACGTTTTTATTTTTTGGATTTTGTTTTATTGTTTCTTTTTTTTTTTAGTGAGGCAATTGGGGGTTAAGTGACTTGCCCAGAGTCACACAGCTAGTAAGTGTTAAGTGTTTGTGCCACCTAGCTGTCCCGTTTTATTGTTTCTTGATGTCATTAGATTCCACTTGCTCAATTATAATTTTTAAGGAATAATTTCTTCAGTTAACTTTCATACCTTTTTATTCTATTTGGTCAGTTCTGCTTTTTATGGAGTCTTTTTATCATTATGCTTCTTTTACCAGTTGGCCAATTCTGTTTTTTAAGGTGTTATTTTCTTCAGTATTTGTGCCTCTTTTACCAAGCTATTAATTTTCTTTTCATAATTTTCTTGCATTACTCTCATTTCTTTTCCCAATTTCCTCTACTACTCTTTAATGCTTCTAGGGATTTTTATTGGGCTTGTGTCCAGTTTGAATTTTTCTTTGAGGCTTTGCTCCTGTTTTCATATTGTTGTTTTCTTTTGAGTTTGTTCTTTGTCTTCCCTACCACCATATTAGCTTTTTTTGGTGAAGTTCCCTTTTTTTGTTGTTTGTTCATTTTTCCAACCTATTTCTTGATTTTGAACTTTATGTTGAAGTTGGGCTTTGATCACCTGAGAGTGAGGGGGTCGCTGTCCCAAGCTTCAGGTTTTTTTGTGCTACTCTTTTCAGAGCTATTTCTGGGGTCTCCAAGTTTTTGGTGCTTCCAGGGTGGTATGATCCTGGGAGAGGTATGGTCACTGCTCTTCTGGTCTGTGTTCTGGTCTTTACCCAGGAAGGGCCCCAACTCCCCTGAAGCTGCAAGTGCTAGTGTTCCTCTATGCCCTGGAAGTGTGATCAGATCCTCTGCTTTCCTGCAGCCATAAGTGCTAGTGTTCCTTTCTCTTTTGGAACTGCCACCAGGGGCCCTGTTCCCTTGTGATCAACCATAAGTGCTCTTCTCCTCCCTGGAACTGAGACCCAGAAGTGAGAATCAGAACTTTGACCTAGAATTCTGTATGGGCAACAGAGTTGTCCAGCCCCCTTACTATCTCTGGACTGAGGGCCCCTGAAGCTGCTCTGTTAGAGCCTCAGTGTGTGCTCCAGGCTGGCCACCACCCCAGGGTTACAGACCTCTCCTGCCAAACTCCTAAAGTTGTCTTCGGGTGGAAAAATGTCTCACTCTGACCTTGTGTTGGCTCTGTTGCTCCAGAGTTACATTAAAATTGTTTGGAGGGGAATGTTGTCAGAGTTCAGTTGGGTTGCTGCTTCTATGCCACCATCTTGGTTCCGCCTCTCTTATAGATTTTCCATGAAATTCTAGAAAGCCTTTCTTTGAACTCTCGAGAATCTATTCTCTAAAAATTTGTGGTACATTATTAGAGTATCCTTTTCTCTCTTCTATTATGAAAACCAAGATTAGAGTGGAAACTTCCTCTCCAGGTATCCTTATCAGCAATTAGTTCTTGGTTAGAATCAGGTCCAGAATAACTGTTTTGCTCATCATTTCCCTTCATATTTTGAATAATGAAGTTATAAGTAAGGGAGGGCCAGAGCTTATTGGTTGTTCTGCTTTGTCAGAGACAGAACTCCAATAGATATCTAGATATCCTGTTACTAGAATTGAAAATCCTCCAGCATTTGCTATATGACTTCATCAGACACATGAAAATACTTCTCCTTACTTTGTTGTCTATGCTTAGTCTTCATTTTCAGTATACCTATAATGCAGTCATCTACTCACACTAAAATGATCAGAGTGAACCTTCCTGAGTACTGAATTTTGTATTTTCCAAAGAGAATACAAACAAATTGATTAAATAAAAAAAGAGAAATGTTTTATCCATTTCTACATTTTTCACAGTAGGCCTATTTAAATAGCTTTTTCATTATCAAATTGACGAAAAGTATCTAATCTTATAGTACATGAAGAGGATGTTAAAAAGAAAATTGCTTTGCCTGACTTATCTCCAAGCCAAGCTGATTTATTTAGTAAGTATAATATTATTCAATGTTTCCAAATTATATTAAGAGAAAATTTGTTTTTTAGCTTAAAATTTGTCAAAATCTTATCATTGTTTTATCTTTAAGATTTACCTTGGTCTTTGACAGCCTAGAAAAAAAATAGAAAATTGGGAATCCAATATGTCCCTCAGGTATGGCCTGAACGTTATCAGACTGAACCATGAAGAAAATGTTCCTTATAAAGATTGTCATCAAGTCTTGCATGCTTGATCATATAGAATAATCATCTATTTTTTTTTGTCCAGGCCTGTGATTTCTTAGATGTAGGGAGCCCCTGGTGAGGAAGATCCCTCTAATAGGACAGAGCCATAACTGTTATAGAACTTGGAATTTTAGAGAGTTGCCTGGGACACTGAGAGGTAGTGGTACAGAAGCAGTACCTGGCCCAAAGCAGCCAGGTGGCCTAATGGATGGACCACTAAGCCTGCAGTCCAGAAGATTTGAGTATAAATCCAGCCTCAGATACACACTGGCTTTACAATCCTTGCAATTCACTTAACCTCTCTCTGCCTCAGTTTCCTCAACTGTAAAATGGGGATGATAATAGCACCTACTTCACAGGGTCCTGTTGTAAAAATCAAATTAGATACTATTTGTAAAGTGCTTAGCATAGTGCCTGGTACATTGGAAATGCTAAATAAATGCTCCCACATCTTTCACCAGTACTAGGCAGAGGCAGGAATAGAATTGACGTCTTTCTAACTCCAGGGTAATTGTTCTGTCTAATGCTCCACGTTGGCTCTCATTATAGGTATTCATAACTTTAAAAAGTTATGATGGACCAGGTGGGATTTATACCAGGAATGCAGGGCTGGTTCAACATTAGGAAAACTATTAACATAATCAACCACATCAATAAGAAAACCAACCAAAATCATATGATTATCTCAATAGATGCAGAGAAAGCTTTTGACAAAATACAGCACCCATTCCTAATAAAAACACTAGAGAGTTTAGGAATAGGTGGAACTTTCCTTAAAATAATAAACAGTATCTACTTAAAGCCATCAGCAAGTATTATATGCAATGGAAATAAATTAGAGGCCTTCCCAATAAGATCAGGGGTGAAACAGGGATGTCCATTATCACCCCTATTATTTAATATTGTCCTAGAAATGTTAGCTTTAGCAATCAGAGAAGAGAAAGGAATTAAAGGAATCAGAATAGGCAAGGAGGAAACAAAACTATCACTCTTTGCAGATGATATGATGGTATACTTAAAGAATCCTAGAGAATCAACTCAAAAATTACTTGAAACAATTAACAACTTTAGCAAAGTAGCAGGATATAAAATAAATCCACATAAATCATCAGCATTTCTATACATGACCAACAAAGTCCAGCAGCAAGAGATAGAAAGAGAAATTCCATTTAAAGTAACGGTAGATAATATAAAATACCTGGGAGTCTACTTGCCAAGACAAACCCAGGAACTCTATGAACACAACTACCAAACACTCTTCACACAAATCAAATCAGATCTAAATAATTGGAAAGATATCAATTGCTCATGGATAGGCAGAGCTAATATAGTAAAAATGACAATACTGCCTAAATTGATTTACTTATTCAGTGCCATACCAATCAGACTACCTAAAAATTATTTTATACAGCTAGAAAAAATAATAACAAAATTCATCTGGAAAAACAAAAAATCAAGAATATCCAGGGAAATAATGAAAAAAAAAATTCACAGGAAGGTGGGTTAGCAGTACCAAACCTGGAGCTTTACTATAAAGCGGCAGTCATCAAAATTATCTGGTACTGGCTAAAAAATAGAGTGGTAGATCAATGAAATAGGCTAGGCTCAGGAAATGCAGTAGTAAATGACACTAGTAATGTAGTGTTTGATAAACCCAAAGACTCCAGCTTCTGGGATAGGAACTCAGTATTTGACAAAAACTGCTGGGAAAACTGGAAGATAGTATGGCAGAAATTAGGCATAGACCAACATCTTACACCTTATACTAAAATAAGGTCAAAATGGATACACAATTTAGACATAAGAGGTGATACCATAGGTAAATTAGGAGAGAAAGGAATAGTGTACCTATCAGATCTTTGGAAAGGAAAACAGTTTTTGACCAAACAAGAGATAGAGTATATTATAAAATGCAAAATGGATGATTTTGATTATATTAAATTAAAAAATTTCTGTACAAACAGAAGCAATGCATCCAAAATTAGAAGGGAGGCAGAAAGCTGGGAAACAATTTTTGAGGCCAGTACTTCTGATAAAGGCCTCATCTCTAAAATATATAGGGAACTAAATCAAATTTATAAGAATCCAAGTCATTCCCCAATTGAGAAATGGTCAAAGGATATGAACAGGCAGTTTTCTGATGAAGAAACCAAAGCTATCTGTTCCCATATGAAAAAATGTTCTAAATCTCTAATGATTAGAGAGATGCCAATTAAAACAACTCTGAGGTACCACCTGACACCTATCAGATTGGCTAAAATGACAAAAAGGAAGATAATAAATGTTGGAGAAGCTGTGGGAAAATTGGAACACTAATTCATTGTTGGTGGAGCCGTGAACTGATCCAACCATTCTGGAGAGCAATTTGGAATTATGTCCAAAGGGCGATAAAGCTGTCCATACCCTTTGACCCAGCAATACCACTTTGGGGTCTTTTTCCCAAAGAAATCATGGAAAGGGGAAAGGGACCTACATGTACAAAAATATTTATAGCTACTCTTTATGTGGTGGCAAGGAATTGGAAGTTGAGGGGATGCCCATCAATTGGGGAATGGCTGGACAAGTTGTGGTATATGAATACAATGGAATACTATTGTGCTGTAAGAAACGATGAGCAGGAGGAATTCAGAGAAACCTGGGGGGTCTTGCATGGGCTCATGATGAGTGAGATGAGCAGAACCAGAAGAACATTGTACACCGTATCATCAACATTGAGTGTTGATCTACTGTGATGGACTATATTCTTCTCACCAATGCAATGGTACAGAAGAGTTCCAGGGAACTCATGATAGAAGAGGATCTCCAAATCCAAGAAAAAAAAAAACTGTGGAGTATAGATGCGGAATGAACCATACTATTTCTTTTGTTTTTGGTGCTGTTGTTTTTTCTATTTTGAGGTTTTTCATCATTGCTCTGATTTTTCTCTTATAACGTGACTAATGCAGGAATAGGATTAATGTTATTATATATATAACCTTATATCAAATTACCTGCTGTCTAGGGGAGGGGGGAGGGAGGGGAGGGAGGGAGAAAAATATGAAATTGGAAAGCTCGTATAAACAAAAGTTGAGAACTATCTTTACATGTAACGGAAATAAATAAATTTTAAAAAAAGTTATGATGGACCTTATTGGGTGCTCAATTATATGTTTTCAGATGGCAAAAAGATAGACTAATAAAATGAGGAAATAAATGTCTCAGTCTTTTCCATCATGTTAAAATAGTTTCCCTTTGTTGAATGAACTAAAAGCATCTCATTTGTAGTTCAGGAAAAGGGAAAGGTCAAAGACAGAAGTTCTTTGCCTGGGGATCTACAGGCAAACTCTAAAAAACTATATAAAGGTGAAACAAGTAAGTTTGCCCAAAATGATGTAGGCAATTAACAAATACCCCCTTTAAATATTCTTAAATTCTACAGTCCTTTGATTGATAAAAATGAATTTTAATCTTTAAGGTTTACCATGATGGAAAATGCCCTGAGAAATGTAGAAAAAATGTGACTGTTCCTCAGCTATTGACTATAATCAGTCATTCCTCAAGCTACCCATGAAAATCTTCATTGCTTTATTGTTAAGTTGCCTATGAGGCTCACAATTTAAAATAAGGAAATATTCTATATTTTCTAAAATTTTGTAAAATTCTGACAGGATATATTTTAAGAGTTTTTCTCTGTTGAATAGATTACAAACTTCTAATTTTGTACTTGTGGAAGGATTGAGGGGAAGACTGCAGGGTTAGATTTAGTCAGGTGTCCTAGATCAAGGTGAAACAAGGTACACTGACTAGGGTGACATTTTCAGTGTTCAGTACCATATTCACCAATTGTTTAATGATTTAAAAATTATATTAAGTAAAGGGAGTTTTTCTTTTGGTTTATACATATATACATGCTTGATTTTTAAAACATCATTACACTTTGCCTTTGACTTTAAAGATCTGAGGAAGACAAAAATGGAATTTTCAGATAGGTTTGCTTTCCAGTCATGAGTATGAAATAATGAGATCCATTCTACAAACTACATTAAAGACATTTAACTGGATAATATAATACAGCTAAAATAAGAAGAAAAGCAAGAAAATCTGCAGCAAGTTTCTCTGATAGAGGTCTCATTTCTCAAATATATAGGGGATTGAGCCAAATTTATAAGAATTAGATCCATTCCCCACCTAATAAACGGCCAAGGGATATGAACAGGATTTTCAGAGGAAGAAATTGAAACTATTAATAGTCACATATGAAAAAATGCTCTAATTCACACTGATATGACCTGTTACTAATCAGAGTTTAAGGTGACCGAAAAGGAAAATGACAAATGATAGAAGAGATGTGGAAATAAAGGTATACTAATATACTGTTGGTATAGTTGTGAACTGGCCCAGACATTCTGGAGAACAATTTGGAACTATGCCCAAAGAGCCATAAGATTGTGCATACCCTTTGACCTAGTAATACCATGTCTAGGTCTATACACCAGAGAGATCAAAGAAAGAGGAAAAGAATTTATGTACAAAATATTTATAACAGCTCTTTTTGTAGTTACAAAGAATTGGAAACTGAGAGGATGCTTATCAATTGGGGATTTGCTGAATAAGTTACGGTACATGAATGTGATGGAATACTATTGTGCTATAAGAAATGATGATGGGGATGGTTTCAGGAAAAACTGGAAAGGCTTATATGAACTGATGGAAAGTAAAGTGAACAGAACCAGATGAACAATTTACAGTGACAGTGATATTAAGATATTCAACTGTGAAAAGACTTGTTTACTCTGATCAGCACAATGACCCATTGCAGTTCTAAAGAATTCTTTATGAATACTGTTATCCACCTGCAGACAGAGAACTGATGAGTTCAAAATACGGATTGAAACTTATTTTTTCCCTTTTTTCTTATTTTTAGGGGAGAATATGGCTATTGCTGAATTTTTTTGCATGACTTTATATTTGTAACGGGCTTTATCTTTCTTGCCTTTTAAATGGCGGGAACATGGGAGGAGGGAAGGAGAGAGATCTGGAACTGAAAAAAAACCGAATTTAATCTTAATACTTTATAGCTGTATCTTGTTCTCTCAGAACACTTTGTTCTGTGCTAGTGCATCATGATAACATAGAATTTAATCTATTCCCAACTTAGAAATATTAGAGGGTCTGTGACTGAGTACTCAGGTATATATTTTACAAGGAGAAAATAACTAATTGATAAATGAATAGGAAAACACTCCATTCTTCCCCACAGTTTTCATGGTGGATTTAGATTGGATTTTTTCCTGTTGAATGAAGAAAGTGGCTATTTTTTATAGATGAGGAAATAGGTGGTGAGGTTTGAAGGCCAAAGAAGGCCAGGGATGAAAAGGCAAGATGTTCAACCTGACAGAATCAGTAAGTAGGATATCAATAAAATTCTAAAAAGTTTAAAATATAGTAAGCAGAAATTTATTCTTTGGTGCATAAACTAGTACCAATCGTATCTTTTATTAAACCTTAATATTTTCCTATGGTTTGGAATAGCCTTAGAAAGATGGAAGGAAGTGTGACAATGGTTCTTTACCAGGTTACAACTATCTCTGATTTCAGATATCACAAGTGAAAATCTTTCTCACAACATTGCTCCCATAGATTTGCTTTGCCTCTGAAAGCCTAGGAAATCTTGAAAGAAAATGGTAATATACCCATTTTAGGTGATTCATAGAACTCATGGAATATTGTCTATTGTCTTAGAAACATTAGAGGGATCATGGCTGAGTACTTGGTTATAGATTTTGAGAAAATATAAACAAGGGGTGAAACACCTAATCCATCTCCAGTTTTCACAGCAGATGTGCCTAGACAGGTTTTTTTCTTCCTATTCAACTGACTAAGGTTCAATATTTCTTGTAGCCAAGAAAATGGTTCAGTTTGAAGGTCAAAGCTTTTTGCCAGAGTTGGAAGACCAAGATAGTCAATCTGACACAATAAGTAGTAAATATGATATTAATAAAATTTTAAATAGTTTAAAAATGTATTAAGTAGGGTGGCACAGTGGATAAAGCACCAGCCCTGGATTCAGGAGAACCTGAGTTCATATCCAGGCTCAGACACTTGACACTAGCTGTGTGACCCTGGGCAAGTCACTTAACCCCCATTGCCCTGCAAAAAACCCCCAAAAAACAAAACAAAAAATGTATTATGCAAAAGTTTGTTCTTTGGTGCATAAATGAGTACCAATTTTTTTTGTTAAATCATGATATTTTCCTTTGGTTTGGAATAACCTTAGAAAAAGAGGAGGAACTTCGACAAGGCCTTTCTTTCCCATATCTCTCTGAGTCCACAAATCATAGGTAAAAATCTTTTTACAATACTGCTCTCATGGGTTTCATAGCCTAGCAAACACTGAAATAAAATAGAGAATATATCTGGTTTTGGTGTGTTTTAGGTGATACATTAGCACAGAATATCATCTATTTACAGCTTAGAAATATTAGAGGGACTATGGCTAGATAGTTACATATTTTTAAGAGGAGAAAATAAATAAATTGATAAATAAGGAAGAAAGCACTTGCACATTAGATATGTTTAGATATTTTTTTTCTATCAAAGAATTGCATTGCATTCCAGGTGTGGGTGTTCAGATCATTCATATGGAATAACTATTCCATGTTGGCATCTTGCAATTTGAAAGTTTGTTGTGGATGCATCTAGAAATCTACCACAGAGAATGACATCAAATTCAATAGGTACAGGGGGCAGCTAGGTGGTGCAGTGGATAAAGCACTGGCTCTGGATTCAGGAGGACCTGAGTTCAAATCTAGCCTCAGACACTTGACACTTACTAGCTGTGTGACCTTGGGCAAGTCACTTAACCCTCACTGCCCCGCCAAAAAAAAATTCATTAGGTATCAGCTTTGAAATGGGACACCCATGCCCATTAATGGCAATCTATCCTTTATCACTGCTAACCTAAACTCCAAATGATGGAATATATTCAATTTTGATCTTTTTAAATCCAGGTTTCCATCACATTATATAATCCACCAAATCCATATTTAACCAGTTAAACATGCAAAGAATTATAATGAATAAAAATAGAAAATTTAGAAAGCATGTTTTTGCTAATTTAGCAAATTCCTCTGACCCTTCTACACAATTAATTTAAGGCTTTAATCTCATCATTCTATGTTGGCCAGGCATAAAATGGGTCAACTAAAACCTTAATCTCCAAATTCCAAAATTGCCAAATTCATAGAACCAATGAATTCACAATTAAAATATATTCTTTTTTTCCCTTTGTGTGCTTTCACCCCAACCTGAAGTTTCTTGAAATTTCATGAGGCCTTTTCCCCTTCTGTCACTGAAAAGAGCAGTTCTCAAAACTTCCCTTAGGCCATCAGATACATTATCATATTTTGTGTCCCTGAACCATAGATGGTTCTTACCTTACACTGTACAGGTTGGCCAGTAGAAACTGTATGCCTTTCATTCCCTTTGCTTTTGTTCTATGGTCCTTGTGTTCAGCTACTAACTCATGACTCTGCTCCCTAGAGAATGGTTCCTTTATCCTAATCCTAAATTTCACAAAATGAAAACAAAGCTGGGAACATGCATTAGGAGCTAACTGGACTTAATATCATTAGTTGGTTTCATAAAAATACAAGTAATGCAGTTTTATTAGGGGCCAATTAGTGTCATGGTCTCTGTGTATACATACATGCTTTCACATAGAAGTTAAAAAGTTTGTAGATAATCAGCAAATAATTTTGTGTCATATCTGAAAATACTAATTTCCTTTTTTTTTTTCATTATAGCTGATAAAGAACCTTCAAGACTTTCAGATGTGATTGCAATTACAAGTCTAATACAACAATTAGACCTAGACAAAGTAGTTGGTAAGTAGGAATTACAATGGTAGAATTCTGAAATTCATTTACAGGTGAGGGTGGCAGAAAAAGACCTAGAAGTTAAAATGAATGAAAAGTATATTGCTTTTGTCAACTAATAATGAAAAAAACAACAACAACAAACAGTAGTGGCTTTTTCCCTGAATAATTAATTAACCAATATTGGGGGGGGGGAGAAGATAAAGCAGAGTTCTTTTCATTAAAGAACTTATAATATATCAAGAGATGGAACCCGTGAAAAAAAACTAGAGAACGAGATTCTAGACCTAGGTTTGTCAGCTTCACAAAATCTTAAATGTGGTTCATAATGTAGAGGTCAGTTAGTTAATTCCTGCCTGGATGTGTAAATCCTGGCTGACATATCTGTTCACTTTTCAATAGTTCTGTTTTAGGCCTAAATCAGAACTATATTGAGCTAAAATCTGCAAACCCATACATTGCACCCACCGGCTTTAGGTTTGTTCCCTGGGCCACACAGAATACCTAAATACTGTTCCATAAAGCAGTCCTTCACATACTTGATGATAACTAGGATGTTCCCACCAAGTCATCTTTTCATGACGCTAATAGCTCCAATTCCTTCCAGCATACTTTATATGGCATGGTTTAAAATACCCTTTTAAAATACAGATCCTTGAACTGCACTCCGACAAGGGCAGAACAGAGCAGAGTGAAACTATTACCTCCCATATCTGGACTGTCTCCTTCCATTATAGTGGCATAAGAACAGAAGTACTACTGAAAGGTAGGGGGAAGCATTGCATATAAAGGATGTCTAGTTTTTGGTTCCTTCAAACACTAGGCTTTTATGACCACTCCTGGTCTTCAACAAGTGTTGTGATTCGTGTTTAAGTGAAAATTGGTAAGATTATCTCTGTAGAACACCTATAGATACATAATCTAGGAGGTGGTGATAAGAAATATACAAAAACAAATGTTACACTAATCAAATAAATTAAGCACATTCAGGAAGACAATGTATAGAACATCTCCAGATGTAACCTGAATAATTTATGATTGAAATAACTGTTTAGGCAATAGTAACTCCTGAAGGCTGTCTACGAAGGCAAGGAGGGATGGGCACTATACTGGCCCAATGAAGTCATGGATGGATCTTGTAAAGTAATGAATTACATCTCTTTTTAAATCCCTTTAGAGATAAGCATAGATGATTTATCAAAGGACACAAAACAAGTTAGTTCAACTCCAGCATGGACAGATGTTTCACCAAAGCCTGAGCCTTCCCCAAAACCTCTTCAACAAAATAAAATGTCTGGTAAGAGAGAGATTGTCAGTAAGCATTTCTTAAGCACCCATTACAAGCTAGACACTGTGCTAAGAAGAGAGAATATAAAAATAGGCAGAAAGACAGTTCCTGCTCTTGAGGGTCTCTCAATTTAATGGCAGAAACAATAAGCAGACACATAGGTACAAACAAGCTATAGGTAAATAGGAAATAATTAACAGACTGAAGGTCCTGCAATGAATAGGGAATGGCAAATGGGGTTTTAGCTGGGACTTAAAGGAAACCAGGGAGGCCAGGAGGTGGCAATGAGGGAGAGAGAGCATTCTAGGCATGAACAACAGCCAGAGAAAAGGCCTAGAGTCCAGAGATGGAGACTCACAGCTGGATCTCTGTATCAAAGAGCACTGGAGGGGTGTGAATTGTAAGAAGGGCTTTGAATGCCAAACAGGGTTTTGTATTTGATCCTGGAGGTGATAGAGAGCCACTGGAGCTTACTGAAGGGGCAACTGGCAGTTTAGGGAAATCTCTTTGGCAGCTGAATGCAGGATGGACTGAAGTTGGGGCAGACCTGTGGCAGGCAGATCTACCAGCAGGCTAAGGCAGGAGTCCAGATGTGAAGGGATAAGAACCTGCACCGGGGTGGGGGTGGGGGGGGCAGTTTTGGAGGAGAAAAAAAGGTACATTCAGAGAAGTTGCAAAGTGGGTTTGAGAATCATAAACATATGGGGCGCCTGAGTGGTGCAGTGGATAGAGCACCGGCCCTGGGTTCAGGAGGACCTGGGTTCAAATCCGGATCAGACACGACACTAGCTGTGTGACCCTGGACAAGTCACTTAACCCTCATTAAACCATGAAATAAATAAATCTAACAATCGCTCCTTAAATATAAGAAAATATATTTTTAAATTCTGTTAGGATAATAGATGATAATAGAAATAATAATTAAAGTTAATGAGATCACCAAGTGAAGAGGAAGGGAGAGGAAAAAGAGAAGAAGACTTAGGACAGAGCCCTGTTATCAGATGTGACCCGGATTAAGTCCTAACAAAGGATACTGTGAAGGGGCGATCAGATAGGTAAGAGGAGAACCAGGAGAATCTAGAGAGAAGGGAGCATCAAGCAAAAGATGATGATAACAGTGTCAAAGGCTACAAAGAGTTCAAAAGAATAAAGTTGTAGAGAAGGCCAGCGAATTTGACAATTAGGAAATTCACTGAGTGGTTAAATGATGAGATTGGAAGCTTGATTTTAGGGAATTAAGAAGGGAGTGAGAGGCGAGAAAAGGGAGGCATTTATTGTAGACAGTCTTTCCAAGGAGTTTAGCAACAAAAGGTAGAAGAGATATAGCATGATGGTTAATTGATATAGGAGCAAGTGAGGGTTTTTTGAGAATGGGGGAGACATGGGAATGATTGTGGGCAGTAGTGAAGGAGTCAGATAGGGAGACACAAATTGTAGCACAAATTCAAATAAGTTAAATAGATTCAGGAATACAGAATTTAGAACGTGTACAGTTATAACTTTGATACATTATAATTAAAGTAACTGTTTAGGCAAAAACAATTCATGAAAGCTCTCTAATAAAGCAAGGAGGGGTTCCATCTGTATTGGACTAGCAAGTACTCCCACCAATGAAGGCATGGACTTTTTAAAGCATTGAATTATATCTTCTTTATCTCTTTGGAAATATAGATTTACTAAAGGACAAAACAGATAGTTCAAAATTATCACAGATGGATGTGTCCCAAGAGCCTCTTCCACAAAGAAAGAAGTTTGGTAAGAAAGAGTAATGGTCAATGATTAGTGTGGAACAGCAAGTAGACCGATGTATCTGGATCATAGAGTGTGTAGAAATAACAAAACTTTACAATAGAGGGGGAAGGGCGGGGTTCATGGTGTATGTGAGACAGAGTGGCTGGACAAGGATTGAGGGAGTGCGATTACAGAGATTAGGAAAGAATAAGTTTGCCATGAGGATGATTCTCTGTATATCCAAGGTCTCTCTAAGTCCTCTACATTTCCCTTCTCCAATTCAACATCTGTCCATTACAGTGCCAAAGCTCTACAAAACATTTTCACAATTCTTCCTCTTCTGCCTCTACTCCTTTGTGTCAGTACCCACGCTTCCCCATCCTAGAGGCTAATTCTCTTTGTTCCCTTGATCAGATATCCTTCTGTCTGCTCCAAATCTAGCCCCAGCAATCTGTTCTGTATCTTCAGTCTTTTCTCACAGGTTCCTTTCCAACAGCATGCAAATATGCTATGTCCTCAATAGCAAAACAGAACAAGACTCTGCTTTATCCCTTTACTCAGTCTGGTTACTGTGCTATCCTTCTACTCTCCTATTCTATCTTATATTATTTTGGCAGGTGTGTGAGCAATGGATTGGAGGACAGATAGTCTGGAAGAAGGGATATTAATTAGAAGGATAGGCTAGGAAATATGTGATTTGGGCTTGAATAAGGGTTTTGGTCATGTAAATCGAGCTAGGGGGAAGCTAGGTGGCAAAGTAGATAGAGCTCCAGGCCTGGAGTCAGGAAGACCTGAGTTCAAAACTGGCCTCAGACACTTACTATCTGTATGACCCTGAGCAAGTCACTTAACCCTGTTTGCCTCAGTTTCTCATTTGTAAAATGAGCTGGAGATGGAAATGGCAAACCACTCCAGTATCTTTGACAAGAAAACTACAAGTGGGGTCATGAAGAGTCAGACATGACTGAAAGAACTGAACAACAAAAGTGGAGAGATGATGATGCAAGAAATAATGTGAAGGTAGAATTGACAAGACTTGGCAGTTGATACTGGGGTGGGGAGTAAGGAAGAGTTAGGTATTGAGAACTTGGATCACTGAAAGGATGGTGGTAGTCTCACCAGAAATAGCAAATTTAGAGGAGGGTCAGCTTTAACAGGAAAGATGGTGATTTTCATCTTAGATTGAGTTTGAGATACCAATGGGATCTCCAAGTAGAGATGTCCCTCGGGCAGTGATGATCTGAGACAGGAACTCAGAGGAGAGAACTTGCCTAGATATACAGACTTAGAAAGTCCTCTGAATAGAGGAGATACTATTTGTAAAGTGCTTAGCACTGTGCTTGGCACATAGTAGGCCCTATATAAATGAGATAAGGTGTGTGTGTGTGTGTGTGTGTGTGTGTGTGTGTGAGAGAGAGAGAGAGAGAGAGAGAGAGAGAGAGGGAGAGAGAAAGATAATATTTTCAGGTTGGTTCTTTCATTTCCTGCCTGTCACCCCAACTTCTGTGCTGCTTAGTGTGACTCCTTGCAAAATTGATTGGACATCAAGACTTGGACAGACTTGGACATCAAGCCCTCCTTAGTGGAATGATAATCACCACCACGTAAAAGTGGGATATCCATTTAATTTATTCACAACAGTAGAACAACTTCAAAGGGAATAGGAAGAGTGGAAGATGGCAAGAGATGAGTGCATTAAGAAAGCATTACAGGGGGGCAGCTAGATGGCGCAGTGGTTAAGCACCGGCCCTGGATTCAGGAGTACCTGAGTTCAAATCCGGCCTTAGACACTTGACACTTACTAGCTGTGTGACCGTGGGCAAGTCACTTTACCTCCGTTGCCTGCAAAAAAAAAAAAATTATAAAAAAAAAAAAGAAAGCATTATAGGCAAAGAGAAGGAAAACATTTTTGCATCAGGGATAAAATAGAGCCTTTGAATAAAGGTCAGGATTAATGAAGCTGTTACAAAGTTATTGATAATACAAGTGTAATAACCTTTGGGTCAGAGACTCAAGTCATAAAGGGGCCTGCTCTGGCCTATTTGGGAGGACTTTCTCACTCTCCTTGCCTCCTATGCCCCATCCAAAAACCTTGGGAAAATTCTTCAATTGTACCACTCAGTATAAAGACTCATATCCCTTCTTGCAAGTGGATTATGTTCACAGTATTACTGAACCAAGGGTTTCAGTAAAGATTGCAGATAATGTCATATCATTAGATCCTCTCAACCACCCTGTGATAGAGATTATGATTATTCCCATTTTACAGATGAGGAAGCCAAAGCTAAGAGAAATCAAATAACTTGTCCAGAGTCAAACATCTGGTGAGCGTCTTGAGGCAGGATTTGAATTCAGGTCCTCCTGACTCCAAGTACAGCCTCATGACATTAACATGGCATTCCCTTGCACCGTTCTCTAGGGACAGTGTTAGAGGGACGGCTATCCTCCCCCTCATCTGTCATTGGCTCTGGCACAGCAGAGTGAGCAACCAAACTAAAGTGTCCCCAGTATAGTTTTGATGAGGTTCCATGAGATCATGGGGAAGGAGATCATAGCAAAGGCTCCACAAGCAAAGGGTAAGTGAAGACAGGAAAAGTCACACAGCCAATGGGATGAGGGAAGGAGGGAGGGTGTTTTAGAAGGTAAAGAGTACAAGTCAGGGGCAGCTAGGTGGCGCAGTGGATAGAGCACCAGCCCTGGAGTCAGGAGGACCTGAGTTCAAATCTGGCCTCAGACACTTAACACTTACTAGCTGTGTGACCCTGGGCAAGTCACTTAACCCTAATTGCCTCACTAAAAACAAAAAAAACAAAAACAAAAAAAAAGAGTACAAGTCAGTGGTGCAGAGAATGTTATGGATGGACAGGGCCAAAGAGAAGAAGATGCCCCACAACCTTGCTTTTGCCTTTACTTGTCAATGCAGATATGTTGGAAGATGGAAGAGAAGGTCAGGGAAAACGTGCCTCAGCACCAAAGACATGCCCTGCAAAAAAGATCACTCTATCTCCATTTCCTAAGAAAGGTAAATATCTATCAAAGCTGCTGTGGACTGGAAAGGAGCATTTGTAAGCTCATTGATGTACTGTATGACTGAAGAATCATCCTCTGTGTCATCCTCTGTATTTGAGTTTACAGTGTATCCCTTCGGGTCCTTTTCCATATTCCAGTCGTGCTGATATGCACTTTCTTGTTCAACAAGGGAAAAAAACCCCCAGGAATCTGTGGGCTTAAAGAGTGAAGGGGTAGGGGCAGCTAGGTGGCACAGTAGATGGAACACCAGCCCTGGAATCAGGAGGATAGCGGGCCTCAGACACTTAATACTTACTAGCTGTGTGACCCTGGGCAAGTCACTTAACCCCAGTTGCCTCACCAAAAAAAAAAAAAAAAAAGAGTGAAGGGGAGTCATTTCAGAGAACGCCATGTTTTCTTTGACTTAGGTAATAAAGAGGAGGCCAGTTGTACTTGTGTATGGCCCCACTGTCTGTGACCCTGTGCCCTTCCTCCTCACTGGCTCCCTTGGATGGAAGAGGCAGAGCCCACTGTGCACTCTGATTAGCCCCAGTTCTCTTTCAACCCATGAGCCTGAAGCTAGATCCTGGCCCAGCTGGTCTTTATCGTTGCACAGGTAAGACCAAATAGGCAGGCCATAGGCAGGCCAAATGAGGGGCAATATGCAGCCAGCCCCTTGCTAATGGCTCTCTTCTCTCCTCCTGCTCAACACTCCTTTTAGAAAAAAACTATGTAGCTGTGTGTGCCGTAACGGAACTGAATGTCTCGTTTCACCTATTTTTCCACTTGAAGCTGTAGAGCAATTTTTTCCAATGGAAAAAAAGCAGACTTCCTCCTTAATGAGCTTTGGTTTAAAGCTGCAAGTGAAAACGCCTCCACTGGACAGAAAGAACTGCTTCAGGACCAGGCATTTTCCTCCATTAAGTAAATTCTCTGCAGGTAATTTAGAAAAACAATATTTTAATGTCTATTGAGATATAGTAGAAAGGGATTTAGTTGAAGAAAAATATGTTAGTTACCATAAATGCAGTGTCTGACTTAGGCCCATATCACTTACATGTGTCCCTTTGAAATGGCCACCCCAGCTGGGACACCCCAGGGATCCCTAGGGATTCTCTATTTTTTTTTTTTACCTTTCTGGATTCTGCTTCTGCCTAGGACCCCTCAGCACACTTTCCTTCCCCATACCCACCCAATCTCTCAGCATTCATCTGTTTTCTCAAAAACTATTGCTACCCTGCCTGGTTCCAGGGCTGGTCTCATTTGCGATGTCACCTCACTCGCTCTGTTAACTGTGAGTCTGGTTTTTCCTCTGAAATGCAGAGATTCTCTATATTCAGGACCACTTTTAAACCTGTGTTTACCTTGCCCTCCTATACCCACTAAAAATGCACAAAGAAAACCTTTAAATTCCCTTTCTGTTTCCCACTGGCTAAGTTATAAAAACTGAGAAAAAACATCAAGATCTATGTAATGCCTTCAGAGATCAGAGAGGATGGGGACTTTGGGGTCTTGGATCCGTTCTTTTCTCTGGAGTAGCAGGAGAGGACCTTGGAAGCAGACAAGCCAATCCTTTGGGCTAGAGGAAGAAAGAGGAGGGAGTAAAAGGGCAGTGATTTGGAGGGTGGAGGTGTCTTAGAATTGCGGGAGATTCGTATTCCAGCGGGGGGGCGGAGTCAAGATGGTGGAGGAAAGGCAGTGAGCTTTTGAACTCATGACAGAATCGCTCCAAAAACATCGAAATAATGCCATAGGACAATGCTTGGAGCAGCAAAACCCATAGAAGATTGTGCTGAAATCATCTAACCAAGAACACCTTGGGAAGGTCAGAAGGAGGGATCTGCTGTGCTGAGACAAGAATGGAGCCCAACCCCACAGTAACCCTGACACAGATTCAGTCCCAGGAAGGTCTCACCAGAAAAGGAAACCCCTAGAGCCTCTGAATCAGCTGAAGCACCAGTGTCATCTGGAACTAAGCTCACAGTCTGGTGAGGGGGGGGGGGGCTACATGGGTCTATGATGGTACTAAGGCAGAACTTGGATTTTTCACCCCTGCTGGGAACCAGCAGGTAGGCTTGAATAGCAGTGGCCCAGGTCGGACAGGGGCACAGGCTCGTTGGAGCTGACAACCACAACACACAAAGCTGTTTGATTAGCAAGTTGGTCTGGGGTCATCTGCGGACTAGGGAACAAGCCAGGCAAGTGAAGAACCTGCTCCTCCTTAAATCATACCACCTGGGACTTCTGAAGCTTGGGATACTGCAGCCTGGAAACAGTGCTCAACTTTAAGGAGCTAAAAGTCAAGTAAAAGAAAGGAAAGATGAGCAGACAGAGAAAGGTGAGGACCATAGAAAGTTTCTTCAGTGACAAGGAAGATCGAGGTGCACCCTCAGAGGAAGATGTCAATGTCAGGGCTCCCATATCTAAAGCTTCCAAGAAAAATATTAATTGGTCTCAGGCCATAGCTCAAAAAGGACTTTGAAGATAAAGCTAGAGAGGCAGAGAAAAAAATGGAAAGAGAAATGAGGATGATGCAGGAAAGACATGAGAAAAAAGTCAACAGCTTGAAAAGTCAAATTGGCCAGATGGAAAAGGAGGTACAAAAACTCTATGATGAAAATAATTGCCTAAGAATTAGGATTGAACAAATGGAAGCCAGTGACTTTATGAGAAACCAAGACACAATAAAGCAAATCCAAATGAATAAAAAAATAGAGGGCAATGTAAAATATCTTCTGGGAAAAACTGCTGACCTGGAAAATAGGTCCAGGAGAGATAATTTGAGAATTATTAGTCTATCCTGAAAACCATGATCAAGGAAAGAGCTTAAACATCATCTTCCAAGATATTCTCAGGGAAAATTGCCCTGATATTCTAGAAGCTGAAGCTAAAATAGAAATTGAAAGAATCCACCGATCACCTCCAGAAAGAGATCCCAAAAGGAAAACTCCTAGGAATATTATAGCCAAATTTCAGAGCTCTCAGGTCACAGAGGAAATATTGAAAGCTGCCAAAAAGAAAGAATTCAAGTACTACGGAGCCCCAGTCAGGATAGAACAAGATCTAGAAGCTTCTACATTAAAGGGCCAGAGGTCATGGAATATGATATTCCAGAGGGCAAAGGAATTAAGATTACAACCAAGAATACCTACCCAGCAAAACTGATCATAATCTTTCAGAGGAAAAAATGGGACTTTAATGAAAAAGAAAACTTTCAGGTCTTCATGATGAAAAGACCAGAACTGAATGGCAAATTTGACTTTCAAATACAAGACCCTAGAGAACCATAAAAAAATTGGAGTTGGGGGACATACCTGGGGTTGTGAAGTGGGTGACTGTCTTATGTCTGAGGCTGGGTTTTAACTGGGATCCCCCTGGGTCCAGGGTGGATACTTTGTCCACTGTGTCACCTAGCTGCCCCATGATAACATCTTTAGGGTTAAATTGAGGGGTGAGGGGAATGCACTAGGGGAGGGGGAAGGGCAGAGGTGAAATCCTACATGAAAGAAACAGGAAAAGGCTTATGGAGTGGGAGAAGAGATGGGAGTAAATGAATTTTACATTCATCAGAATAGGCTCAAAGACCTTAAACTCATCAGAGTTGCCTCAAGGAGGAATTAACACACACACCCAGATGGGTGGAGTAATCTCTCTAACCCTGCAGGAAAATAGGAGGGGAAGGGGATAAAGAGAGGGGGGCAAAAGAAGGAAGGGCAGATTGGGGGAGGGGACAGGCAGAAGTAAATCCCTTTTGAAGAGGGATAGGATGAAAAAAGATGGATAATAGAATAAATATCATGGGGAATGGAATAGGATGGAAGGGAAACAGTTAACAATAGTAATCATGAAAAAGAGAAAAGGAAAGGAAATTGTACAAAAAATATTTATAGCAACTCTTTGTGGTGGCTAAGAATTGAGAATCAAGGGAATGTCCATCAATTGAGGAATGACTGAAGAAGCTGTGGTATATGTGGTGGAATGGTCATGTGCTATAGGAAATGACAAACAGGATGATCCCAGAAAAACCTGGAAAGACTCATGAACTGATGTATAGTGAAGTGAGCAGAGCTGGGAGGACATTGTGCATAGTGGCAGCAGTATTGTTCAGTGAGCAATTGTGAATGACTTAACTACTCTCAGCAATGCAATGATTCAAGACAATCCCAAGGGACTAATGACGAAGTTTACTATCCACCTCCATAGAAAGAACTGATAAAAAGAACACTTGTGGATTGTACATATATAACCTGGTTGTGGTCTTGTGGAGGGGGGAGGAAAGGGAGGAAGGGAGGGAGAAAAATTTGGAACTCTAAATCTTATGAAAATGAATGTTGAAAACTACCCTTACATGTAACTGGGAAAAAAAATAAAATAAATGTTTGTTGCTAGAAAAAAAACAAAATAAAATATGAAAAAACCAATAAAATAGATAAACCACTGGTTAATTTGATTTTAAAAAAAGAAAGAAGAAAACCAAATTACAGTATCAAAAATGAAAAGGGTGATCTTACCACCAATGAAGAAGAAATTAAAGCAATAATTAGGAACTATTTTGCCCAACTGTATGCCAATAAATTTGACAATCTAAATGAAATGGATAAATATTTACAAAAATACAAACTGCCCAGGTTAACTGAAGAGGAAATAAACTCCTTAAATAAGCCCATATTAGAAAAAGAAATTGAACAAGCCATTAATGAACTCCCTAAGAAAAAATCCCCAGGGCCACATGGGTTTACAGGTGAATTCTACCAAACATTTAAAGAGCAATTAATTCCAATATTATACAAATTATTTGGAAAAATAGGTGGAGTTCTACCAAATTCGTTTTATGACACAAATATGGTGGTCATACCAAAACCAGGCAGAGCCAAAACAGAGAAAGAAAATTATAGACCAATTTCCCTAATGAATATTGATGCTAAAATCTTAAATAAGATATTAGTGTGATGTTTAAAATCTAAATTGTGGTCACCTTAAATTAGAAGCTTCGGCACCAGTCTTTGGGCATTAAACATTTATTAAAGCATAGAGGTATTCACAAGGAGTTCAGAAGAAAAAAAAAGTCCTACCTAGCCTAGAGTTCCAGCCTGGTTGGGTTCTTCCTGAAGTCATCCTCCACGAGCCTGCTTTAATCAGGAACTCTCTCCAGCAAACTGATTGTGGAAGCTGTTTATAGGTCTGGAACAGAGGCAGTCCTTACTGCTTCAAGCTGATTGGTTGGCATCATCCAAATCCATTGGTCCTGAAGGTGTTCTCAAGGTGTGATTACAATCCAGTTAACTTGAAGTAGGCTAATCAGCAGCTAATCACTCTCACTTGATTTAATCAGTCTAGATTAATCTCCAGGTGGGTCTTAGAGTATCTGCTAAATCTCATTATTTCATCACATTAGCAAGGAGATTACAGCAAGTGATCACCAGGATAATACACTATGACCAGGTGGGATTTATACCAGGAATACAGGACTGGTTCAATATTAGGAAAACTATCAACATAATCAACCATATCAATAAGAAAACTAACCAAAATCATATTATTATCTCAATAGATGCAGAGAAAGCTTTTGACAAAATACAGCACCCATTCCTAATAAAAACACTAGAGAGCTTAGGAATAGGTGGAGCTTTCCTTAAAATAATAAGCAGTATCTACCTAAAACCATCAGCAAGCATTATATGTAATGGAGATAAGTTAGAGGCCTTCCCAATAAGATCAGGGGTGAAACAGGGATGTCCATTATCACCCCTATTATTTAATATTGTCCTAGAAATGTTAGCTTTAGCAATCAGAGAAGAGAAAGGAATTAAAGGAATCAGAATAGGCAAGGAGGAAACAAAACTATCACTCTTTGCAGATGATATGATGGTATACTTAAAGAATCCTAGAGAATCAACTCAAAAATTACTGGAAACAATTAACAACTTTAGCAAAGTAGCAGGATATAAAATAAATCCACATAAATCATCAGCATTTCTATACATGACCAACAAAGTCCAGCAGCAAGAGATAGAAAGAGAAATTCCATTTAAAGTAACGGTAGATAATATAAAATACTTGGGAGTCTACTTGCCAAGACAAACCCAGGAGCTCTATGAACACAACTACCAAACACTCTTCACACAAATCAAATCAGATCTAAATAATTGGAAAGATATCAATTGCTCATGGATAGGCAGAGCTAATATAATAAAAATGACAATTCTACCTAAATTAATGTACTTATTCAGTGCCATACCAATCAGACTACCTAAAAATTATTTTATACAGCTAGAAAAAATAATAACAAAATTCATCTGGAAAAACAAAAAGTCAAGAATATCAAGGAAAATAATGAAAAAAAAATCAAAGGAAGGTGGGTTAGCTGTACCAAACCTGGAGCTCTACTATAAAGCGACAGTCATCAAAACTATCTGGTACTGGCTAAAAAATAGAGTGGAGGACCAATGGAATAGGCTAGACACAGGAGACCCAGTAGTAAATGACATTAGCAATATACTGTTTGATAAACCCAAAGACCCCAGCTTCTGGGATACGAATTCAGTATTTGACAAAAATTGCTGGGAAAACTGGGAGATAATATGGCAGAAATTAGGCATAGACCAACATTTGACACCTTATACTAAAATAAGGTCAAAATGGGTACATGATTTAGACATAAGAGGTGATACCATAGGTAAATTAGGAGAAAAAGGAATAGTCTACCTTTCAGATCTTTGGAAAGGAGAGCAGTTTATGACCAAACAAGAGATAGAGAATATTATTAAATGCAAAATAGATGACTGATTACATTAAATTAAAAAGTTTTTGTACAAACAGAAGCAATACATCCAAAATTAGAAGGCATACAGAAAGCTGGGAAACAATCTTTATGGCCAGTACTTCTGATAAAGGCCTCATTTCTAAAATATATAGGGAACTAAATCAAATTTATATGAATCCAAGTCATTCCCCAATTGAGAAATGGTCTAAGGATATGAACAGGCAGTTTTCTGATGAAGAAATCAAAGCTATCCCCATATGAAAAAATGTTCTAAATCACCATTTTGTTTTTGTTTTTTAGTAAGGAAATTGGGGTTAAGTGACTTGCCCAGGGTCACACAGCTAGTAAGTGTTAAGTGTCTGAGGCCGGATTTGAACTCAGGTACTCCTGACTCCAGGGCCGGTGCTCTATCCACTGTGCCATCTAGCTGCCCCTCTAAATCACTATTGATTAGAGAGATGCAAATTAAAATAACTCTAAGGTACCACCTGACACCAATCAGATTGGCTAAAATGACAAAAAAGGAAAATAATAAATGTTGGAGAAGCTGTGGGAAAATTGGAACACTAATGCATTATTGGTGGAGCTGTGAACTGATTCAACCATTCTGGAGAGCAATTTGGAATTATGCCCAAAGAGCTATAAAGCTGTGCATACCCTTTGACCCAGCAATACTACTCTTGGGTCTTTTTCCCAAAGAGATCATAAAAAAGGGAAAAGGACCCACATGTACAAAAATATTTATAGCTGCTTTTTTTGTGGTGGCAAGGAATTGGAAATTGAGGGGATGTCCATCAATTGGGGAATGGCTGAACAAGTTGTGGTATATGAATGTAATGTAATTCTATTGTGCTGTAAGAAATGATGACCAGGTGAAGTTCAGAGAAACCTGGAAGGATTTGCATGAACTGATGATGAGTGAGATGAGCAGAACCAGAAGAATATTATACACAATGTCATCAACACTATGTGTGGACCAACTGTGATAGATTAGATTCTTCTCACCAATTCCAATGGAACAAGAATGTTCCAAAGGACTCATGATGAAAAGGCTCTCCAAATCCAGGGGAAAAAAAAGGAACTGTGGGATATGGATGCTGATTGACCATACTATTTCTTTTGTTTTTAATGCTGTTGGTTTTCTGATTTCAGGTTTTTCCTTTGTGCTATGATCCTTCCCATATAACATGACTAATGCAGAAATATGTTTAATGTTAATATGTATATTTAACCTATATCAGATTGCCTGCTGTCTAGGAGAGAGGGGGAGGGAGGGGAGGGAGGGAGAAAAATTTGAAATTTGAAATCTTATATAAACAAACCTTCAAAACAAAACAAAACAAAACAAAAACAAAACAAACAAAAGAATTTCAAGGAGATTCTAATTTCCTGTCTTCCCCAACCTCTGGCCTTCTGAAGAACACAGCGCATGGGCTCATGTGCCTCTGAATTACAGGCCTCCTTTATCTTTATGGTCCCTTTTGGTTCTCAATATCATCAATATCAATATCATCGTCCTGTCTGAAGGATTGCCCCAGGCAGGGATTCTCTTTGGCTGGCTGTTTCTGCCCACTGGCATTCCTTCCCCTTCTCTGTCCTCTTCTTTCCTAACATTGGAAACGCTCCCTCATGAAGAAGGGCACCAGTCAGTCACTCAGCCTCTCTCCCAGTGCATGAGGATATTTGTTTTTGGCCTCTCAAATAGGCCTCTGAACACTTTCTCCAATGGAAACATTGTGATACTCGGCATGCTTCATTATGGGTTAAATAGGCTTCGTGGGCTGACTTGGTAAACTAACCTTTGTAAATACCATTATTGCTATGAGAAAATGTGTTCCAGGGGCAACTAGGTTGCACAGTGGATAGAGCACTCACCCTGGAGTCAGGAGGACCTGAGTTCAAATCCGGCTTCAGACACTTGACACTTACTAGCTGTGTGACCTTGGGCAAGTCACTTAACCCTCATTGCCCCCCCCCCCAAATGTGTTCCAAGACTTAAGTGGTCTTAAAAACCAATGTCTATAACATAACCTCTTCATAGGTTGGGGACTGCTGCCTTTTGTGGTAATAGGATATAAGAGTGGTACAGATACTTTAAATTGAGATAATCTTAAAAAAAACACAACCCATTTTGCCAATAATAAATTGGTTTTAACTGCCTTGCTCACCAAACTGTTCACCCAGATAGATATGTGGTAGCAGAATTGATGAAGGTTGGCTTTTGATCAGGTGGCTTACCTGTGCCTATCACCTAACACACACTCGGCTTGCCTCTGGCTACTCTCCAGGCAGAGTGTCATCAATAAATGAAGTTGATTTAAATGTTAGCCTGAGTAGAACACAACTGAGAAAGTGAATCTGATACCAAAACACTGTTTTAATCATCCCACATAAAATGATTTTTGTGTTATCTGCTATATGGGGTCATACATGCTACTGTTTCACCTCCGTTATTATGACTTTAATTTAGGTCTCCTCCTCCATGTCATAGCCCACCACACCACACTCTCTGTTGCTAGTAGTGAAATAACCAAACAATATTCACCAAAGCTGAGGAGGAGAAGCAACTGATGTACCACAATTTAAATGACTAGGCACTGGTTAATACAAAAAGTTGTCAGGAGTCTTCTTTCTTAGAAGCCACTGAATCTATGAGTGTTTAATCTACTCAAATTTCTATTCTATGAGTTTTAGAAATTGTGATATAAATATTTTATTTGCCTTGAATAAGTGAAGGGTTAGATAGATTTTTATCTATGCTATAGATTTTAACATCTTGATGGGAAATTTGTCTCCTAACAGAAAGAAATGCTCTGCCATGTCATTCAGCAAAATGCATTTTACTTTTCAGTTTGGTCCTTTATTATTCATTCAGATTAATGTTGTTCAGTTGTTTTTCAATTTTGCCTGATTTTTTGTGACCCTATTTAGGTGGGGTTTTTTTTTTTGGCAAAGATACTGCATTGGTTTGCCATTTCCTTCTCCAGCTCATTTTAGGGATGTGGAAATTGAGGCAAACAGGGTGAAGTGACTTGTCCAGGGTCACACAGCTACTAAGTGTCTGAGGCTAGATTTGAACTCGGGAAGATGAGTTGTCTTGATTCCAGGCTTGGCACTCTGTCAATTGTGCCACCTAGGTGCCCCATTTAGATTAATAGGCTAAACATAAAATTAGAGATATACTGTGCTAATTGTTGCTATAGAAATTGAGGGGATGTCTATTGGGGAATGGCTGAAAAAGTTGTGGCATACAATTGTAGTGGAATATTGTGCTATAAGAAACGACAAGCTGAATGGTTTCAGAAATACCTGAAAAAGAATTACAAGAACAGATGTATAGTGAAGTGAACAGAACCAGGAGAACATTGTACACAGTAATAGTTATATTATGCAATGATCAACCGTGAATGCCTTAGCTATTCTCAGCAATACAGTAATCCAAAACAGTTCCTAAGGGCTTATGATGAAAAATGCTATCCACCTCCCAGGAAAGAACTGGTGGAGTCTCAATGCAGATTGAAGCACACTATTTTTCACTCTCCTTTCATTTTTTTTTGGTTCGAGTTTTCTTCCACAAAATGACTAATATATCAGATTACTTACTGTCTCAAGGAGTGGGGAGGAGAGGGAAGGAAGAATAGAATTTGGAACTGAAAATTTTTAAAAACCTGAATGTTAAAAATGGTTTTTACATGTAATTGAGGGAAAAATAAGATATTATTTAAAAAAGAAAAGAATTGTTGCTACATAGCTCAAAATGGTTATAGCACTGTGCTCTTCTGAACTGTTCTGCAGTTCTTTTTATGGGATCATGCAGACCATTTTATCCCCATTTCCAACCTTTAGAATGCTCCATTATCTTAATTTGAATGTCTTTCAAATTATACAGCATTTTTTATACTACTCAGGGCTAGAAATTTTTGATTACTTAATTTATGTAATAAATATTCGGATTGTGCACGGCATTGTCTTCATCATACATAGATATATTTTGGCTTTTTTCTGTTTTTAAAATTACTATCAATATAATTCTTTAGAGTTGTAATTATTGAAGAGAATTTAAAAGCATGAGATATATTGGAAATAGTAAAAAGGGGACTATTAATTGCAAAGGAATTAAAGTCTTATTTGAGCATTCTTCCCAGTTACTGGTTTAATGTTTTTCTCTTTTATTATGATGACATTGTGCTTATTTTTAATATAAGCAGAAAAGGAAAGTGAATTATCATCCAAGTTACAGAGTCAGCAAGAGAGATATTTTACTTCTGTGACCAGTCCCTTTAATAGAAAAAAGGAGATATACCCAGGTAATTACATTTAATTTGTTATTAACAGAATACTGCTTCACATATTGCTGGTAAATATACTAATGAAAATTTTAAACTAAGTCATGTAATCTGAAGCATTAGTATTTCGATCAACCTATTTTCATCTAGGTTGTGTGTTTTTTCCAGTCCCTTTATGATACTTTTCATTGAATCATATAATTCGGGCAGAATTATTTTTTGGTTAGACTTTATCAGTAATACAAAGCATCAACCAACTTGAAAATTTAACCCTTAAAAACTAAACTTTTTTATTGGCATATTGAGGTTTCACATTTGGAAGCAAATTTCCTTATTGTAGCAAAATAATTTTGCTTATAAAATACACTAATTCCTAACCTTTAGGGAGTTAAGACATTCTTCTCAATTTGAAATATCCTCCACAAAGTCCTATTCCAGTGCCTCATTAACACATGAAAGTGACCTGAGTTCTTAAGATTATGTCAATTATATGTATGTTTTAACTCACTGTGGTTAAAACAAACAAACAAAATAAATAAAGAGGGATCCTGTCAAGGGATAAAAAAGGACATGGGGGAAAAAGAATTAAACATAATGGAAGAGAAGAACTGAGTAAAAGAGAACAGGTAGGAAGACCACTTAGGAGACTGGTAAAATAACCTGTCATGAGATGATGGAGGCTTGGAGTAGGGTGGTAGCCATGAGAACAGAAGGGAAGGAACTAATCTTAGAGACATTTCAAGGGAATAAATGACAGTACTTGGTGCAGATTATGTACATCATAAACAAGAAGGAGAACTGAAATGACCCCAAGGTTTCTTGATGGATACCCAGGAAGAATGGTGGTAATGCCAAAAGAAATGTGTACTTTGGAAGAAGAACCAATCAGTGAGCATTTATTTATTAAATACCTACTATGTGCTAGGCATTAGGGATACCATTATACAAGTGAGACAGCCTTTGCCTTCAAGAAATTTACATTCTACTATGGGGATACAACATATTCATAGATAAATAAAGTGAGGCAGTATGGCCCACTCAGTTTTAGTGCGGAGTTGATTATTTTACTTTGGGACAGATTGAGTTTGAGATTACAGTGGGACATCCAATTGGATACAAAATGTGCAATTTGCAAATAAAAATGGTAGCACAAATGACAGTTTATGGCCAGCAGATTTGATAGTCATGTGCACAGAGGGAAACCCTGAGACTGGATGAATTGGTGAAAAAAATATGCAAACGTACATATATACATATACATACACATGTAATGTGTGTGCATATATGTATATGTATATATACACACATACACCCCTAAATCAGAGCCTGTAGCACACCCACAGAGGTGTTGAGGAGAATATGAGAAATGCAGGGCTCTACACGTGAAGACAAAAGAAACTTTAAAATATAGTGGGAGGTTAACAATGTCATATGCTCTAGAAAGGTCAAGATGGAGCAAGAATTATAAAGGTCTTTAGATTTGGAAAGATGTCCTGGATCAGTCTGGAGAGCTCAGTTTCAAAAGATAGATGAAGGAAGCCGGACTCTGAAGAGTTAAGGGAATGGATGGATAGAAAATGGTGAGTACAGCTACAGTCACATGTGAGATTAGCAGTAACAATGGTGAAATTACATTGGAGCAAGACTAAGTATTATGATCAAAAGAATGATGGATGTTCACACATACATATAAATCTATTTATAGAATTAATACTGAAGTTCAGAAGGGAGGAAACAGTGGAGTGGGAAGTCTGTCGGAGAGTTTGGATTATAGCTTTTAGTGTTGTTGCTAAGTGGTTATGTGATCCCTAAGCATCCTCCCCAAGATTTTTGTATTGTACTATATTCATATTATCATTGTAGAGTTAGATGTAGAGCTGAAGGTGCATCCGATGGCATCTGGCTCAACTTTTCTCTCCCCATTTTACAAATGAGGAAACTTAGGCCCAGAGAAGTGAACTAATTAGATCATATAGGGAGTAAGCTTCAGAGGTAGGAGTTTTGAACCCAGGCCCTCTGTGTCCAGAGACAGTGCTCTTTTCCATCACACTTCACTGCATACTCATCATTAAGCATGGTGATATTGATGGCTAGCATTTATATAATACATTGAAGGTTTGCAAAATGTTTTACACGTGTCTTACTTTATACTCACAACAACCCTGGGAGGTTAAGTGCTATTATAGCCCCAATTTACTGAGGAGGAAACTGAGGCAGAGAGAAGTTAAATGCCTTCTCCAGGGTTGCCCAGTCAGCAAATATTTGAGATAGGATTTTAATTTGGGTCTTCCTGACTCCAGGTCCAGGTCTCTGTCCACTGTAGGATCACTTACCTGGCCCTGTGATCCAGTATTAAAGCTTAGAAATGACTTTCCTTTTAGTTTACATTTCTGAAATGTTAAAATTACATTGTTACAAAAGAAATGAAAAATGTTCCTTTTATAGGGTTTATGCGTGTTGTCAATGCTTGGACCATTTCGCCAGTGCCAAAAATGCAGGTAAGTAGATGGCGATAACTTGTGAAAATACCTCACTTGATTTTTGCAAAGAATTAAAAAATGTATTTCTAAGTCAAGTTTTAAAAAACATTTTCCACTTCAACTATTTTTCTGGAGTAGGTATAATCAATGAAATATAAATTGCCCACATTTTAAAATGGCTTTTATATAGTTTTATGGTGAATACAAGCTAGATTTTTTTTTGGACTTAACACTCTTTTAGACATTTAATAGTTACGTTTTGAAGTATTACTTAGGTCCCAAGCAATTATGTAAATACGTGGGTGTGTATTCATTGCCACCAGTTGATATGTTCATGTTACATTATAGAGCAGAACAAATTCTATCCAACCTTGGAAGACCATTGATGCCTTCTACAATCAAATATGGGAAGAAGACAAGGCTTAAATTCTAACTATTCTCAAGAATAATTAGAATTTAAGCCTTGTCTTTATGTGCATTGTTAATGGGTTTATAACTAATCCTTGTTTAATTTGTTCTCTTGCTTGACATTTAGTCTCAGGAAGAAAATTATGCATCCATTATGAGATATAACATTCTAAAGCAAGTAAATTATTATTTTTAGTAATTTCTTGTGTGGGTATATATGTGTGTCTCTGTGTATCTCCCATAACGATAAAAAACCCTCCTTCCTAAGAAAAATGTAAATGCATTTAACAAAACTAGAACTAGGAGGACTAGGGGGTACAACTAAGCCAAAGGCCGAGACCAAAAAAAAAAAATGTGTCTGTTGTGGGGGAGGGTGTAGGTGAGAGGAAGGTGCAGGGCTGGGGGTGGGGGGGGGGAAGTTCAGAATTTGAGTAATGTCATGCTTTCCCCTATCATTCTTTTGGGAGACAGCTATTGGCTAGAGATTCAAATACCACCACGGATATAGCCTAGCTGTGTGACCATGTCACTTTACCTTTCAATGCCTCCAGAAAAAGTCTCTAAAAACTTTAGCTTTTTAGAGAATAATAGTGGGAGACATTTCCACACTGAGTTTATGCACCCAGACTACAAAGGGGTGGACACCTCACCACAAACATCAGAGCTGCCCCCATCATTCTTTTTACAAAACAAGTTTTTAGTGCAGCACAGTATAATGAATGCCAGGTGGGGGTGGGGAGTGGTGCTGAAGTGGCTTATTTGCCACATGAGCCAGGCTTCTCTCTTATGGATTTGCTAGTACAACCTCTGCCTGCCTCAGTTTCTGACACCACACTGTACAACTGCCTCTTCTAAATGACATTTGGGACAACTTCACATGCATTGTAGCAGGGTCATTTGAGAGTATTTAGAAAGGGAAAGGCCATGAATAATTAGCACACGAAGATTAAGGCTAAGAAGATAGGAGAAAAAAATGAAATAAAGACAAAACAGTTGATGGCTAGAGGTAACCCCCTCAGCTCCCAGACTAAAAAGGTCCAGGTTAATCTGGCCTTTATTAAAAAGGAAAATTTAGATTATCAGTGAGCATAAAGGTCAGTTTTCCTTCTCTATTTCCAGAAGAAAAAAAAGTAATTTAGAAGATAGCTCTTAATCCAGAGCTCTCTATCAAGGAAATTCATTCATTCATGAAACACTTGGAGAGCACCTTCTAAATAAATGCAAGTAGCTTCTAGGCACCATTCGAAGACAAGCTATTGAATGATAGTAGACCCCTTACTTATATCATAGCACAAAGAAAAGGAGCAAATAGCTACAAAAATTAGATAATTATACAATCTGATAAGGTTTATATTTATTATACCAATAAAAGTGTCCAGGAGAACATCAGAAGGTAGTAGATTGCAGGGGATCTACAGGAATTTTGCTTGACATGGCACTTGTTCATAGGACTTTAAAGGAGTTACTGACCAGTTCTACATTAGGTAGCCCATTTGGCAGATTTGTGATTACCTACAAGGTGAAAGTAGTTAATTTTCCATCTATCAGCATTCACATCCAACAGGAACATTTGAATTGAGTAGCTTCCAAAGAAGGGAGTTATATATTGTTGAGAGTGGAAGTTCACTTAGAACTTTGCAAAACCCCAGGAAACATTGCCCAATTCACCAGTGCATTTGCCCACTGAGCAATAAGTCACTTAAATGTTTGTAAATACTGGAGTTTTGGATTTTCAAAAATCACAACTACCTACCTCTTGCTTTATTTTTAGGATCACAATTTACCTCCAGGAAAAATTTTCATGCCACACAAGCCAAGACGTACGACAGTTAAAAAGCCATTCAAATGATAATTCTTCTTAGCTTATATCACTAGATTTGCTGTATTCTGATGAAGTATAAACTATTAAACAAAAGCTTTTAGATGTGATTGTGAAAGAAGATCTGAGAAAACCTATCTTGGGAAGAGCCACTATTTTCAGTGTCAAGTTATCAATCAAATGAAACTTGTGTTGAATTCTTAGGACTATCGCCCTTTTTTTGAGGAGGAAAAAACACAAATCAGAAGCCCAATTTTGTTCACATGCTACTTATTAAATTCTCGATTTGCATTTGCAGAGCACCCTCCTAAACTGAGAACTATGAAACCCATGGATTTTTGTTTGAAAGAGTTCACAGGCTAAGTGGAAACAGTCATTGAAAACAATGGTATTAAATGGTGGGGATAATCATTTAGAAGAAAAAAGGAAATCCTTAAAAAGGGAAAGCCATCAATCAGTGCTTCAGGAACTCCTGATGCCAGGGATGTGGAAGCATTTTTTTTCCTGGGTTTTTGTTTTGTTTTTGTTGTTTTTTTTTTACCCCATAAAGTGTACTGCATCATACTCAGGTGGGGACAAAAAGAAGCCTTACCTAGGCTTCCAAATGACATTTTTGAAAATTAATTTGTTCTTTATCTAAAGAAAAATATAATGGTAATATTTATTATTCTGAGACTATAGAAAAAAGCTGCCACTTTCCCTTTATGCCAGGTCTGTTTTCTCAAATATCCTTGTTAGAGAAATAACAATTCTGTCTATAAACAAGTAGCCGATATCCTAGCTCTGCCCCAACTCTCAAAATCTCTTTCTTCTTGACTGTAACTCCTTCTCCCAATCTAGTTATTCCTGAGAAATCTAAGAAAGTAGCTGTGACTATAGCTCATGTTCAGGGTTCCACAGATATGGGTAAAAAAGAGCACTGACTCACACAAGCTCTCAAAGCAACAATGCTTATTTGGTACAGAATAGCCTTTTTTTTTTCACTCCGCAGAAAAAAGGAAGAAAATATAATCATAGTAGCCTATAAATAATGTAACTCGCCCTCTCTATATCAAGTCTCACTTTCCTTCAGTGTCTAATGGAGTCCCTCTAGTCTGTCATTTGAACTTTTCTTGGAAGAGAATGCAAGGTAGACAACACTGACATTCTGATTAGGGCCTCAATGACCTCTAAGATCCCTTCCGGGTCGAAATTTATGATCCTATCATGGTATCTACCATGTTTTACCTTGCAGTGTAATTATTTGTATGTCTCATTCCCTTACTCCACTGAGTGCAAGTCATGTTATCACCCCAGAGACCTACAGAAAGATTTGAACTCCATCACCCCTTCTACAGAAGGAAGATCAACTTGGGATTGCTAGGAAGGTAACATCCTTCTGATACGGCCTGGAGTATCTGAATCACTCATGGTAATTGTGGAGGGTCCAAGAGTTAATCAGTAAGTTCATAAGAACTGATTAAGTGCTTGTGATGTGCTGGATACTAGAACACTGTGCTAGATGCTGGGGATGCTCTGACAAAAATGAATACTCTGTCCCCAGGGAGTTCACGTTCTTTTGGAGAGACAGTATGCAGAGTCCGAAGTATGAGAAAGACAAAAACGATTCAAGGTAGACTGGGGTGTGGGAGGGATGGTATTGGCATAGTCATGGCAGCTTTATTGGGGATTGATGGAAACTACCAGGGAGTTGGCGTTGGATCCCTTCTTGTCAAAGGTGGGCACTATGTTGACAAAGCTTGGGTTGTACTGCAGCCTCCTCTTGACCCTCCCTCCTTTTCCTCCTCCTCCTCCTCCTCCCCCACCTCAGCCACTACTTTGGGAGTCTAATCCCTCACTATTCCAGCTTGGCCCAGACAGCCATGGCCTTTACCTCCTAGCAGTTGGCCAGCCACTTCCAGAGTGGACAGTGCCTCTACTACCCCATACTGCCCGAGATGGCTTAATTTTCTGGTGGGGAGCCACCTGGAAGCAGGACCTGATCCTCGGGAGCAATGCCCTGTAGGGTAGGCCACATGGGCCTTTGATCTGGGCCACGGTCTCCTGCCCAGTCACTTCAAGGGTGTGCAGAACTTGTGCGCAGGCAAACAGCCGCACGGTTGGTGACTAAGACACGTTAGTCTTGCTTCCTTGAGCAAAAATGTTCACTAAACAAGATTCTAAGAAGTAGAGGGGAGGCAGGAGCACCTTCCGGGTATGGGGACAGCCAGCACGAAAGCCCAAAGTGTGAGAACAAAATGAGGTGGCCAGTCTGGCTGGATTTGGGAAGGGGAGTAATGCATAATATGGTTAGGAAGGAAGGCTGAGGCTAGGTTGTAAGAGGCTTAAAATCGAAACAGGATATTCTAGTTTATATTTGATCCTAGAAACATTAGGAAACCATTAGCACTTATTTAGTAGGGGATGACTAGGTCAGACCTGCATTCCATTTACATGAAGCACAAGACCGGCCACCACTATTGAGGCAGATCCCAGGCCCTTCCCAACTCCCCACCCAGCTGAGATACAAGGCCTGATGGAGCAGCATAGTGTACTGTCCATCCATACATATGTAAAAAAACATACATAGCAACATTATTTGTAATAACAAAAACACCTTAAAGGTGTGTCTCAGAAGTGGGCAATGGCTGAATTAGCTGTGGTATTTAAATGTAACAGACTGTTACTGTTCCATAATGAATGGCACATAGGCATAATTCAGGGAAACAGGAAAATGTACATGGAGTGAGGAAAGCAACACTAGAAAAACATCCACATATAATCGCTATGGCAATGTAAGTGTTGTGCTCAGCACCAGAACACACATGGAACCTATTGGCTGACCAGTGTCCTTCAGATGCTGATCACCTGCCTAATCCTGCACCCAGCTGGTCATCAGAACTGGTCATGGGCCCACCACTGGTTGACCATCCATTTATTACAAACCTACATCGTGCTCATCTTCTACATGTCCTCTGCTCCTCAAGGGATCATCAGGAGTTCCTCCCTCTTACGTGCTGACCGGGACCCCAAGGCAACCTTGCAACTGCTAGGACCTGGGCCAAATCATCTGACTCACTCTCTACATCCATTTGCAGCCAAACTCAGGTAGCTGAGACAGGAGACCTATTTTCAGCAAGGCTTCTAGCTTGGCCCACCTGCTGAAGCACATGATCCGACCGATATTTTTATGAGGACAGGACCCTGTCCTTTTTAAATAAGCTCAGGACACATCCCTTCCATTTACATGAAGCACAAGACCAGCCACCACTATTTAGGCTGATCCCAGGCCATTCCCAGCTCCCCACACAGCTGAGACACAAGACCTGATGGAGGAGCACAGCATACTTACTGTCCATCCACTGAAGCTGACCCAGCTTTACCCCCACCCCCCACCCCCTGCCCAAAACATGAAGCCTTTCCCACAAGATTACTTAGTACATGAGGCTAGGAAGCTATATTTAAGAAAATGATTTAGCATTAGCTGAAATAAACTTGCAATGCTAATTCATGTCAGAAACATAAGTAATAATAAAATATATCATTCCAAAATCTGAAAATATATCAATTGATACAGGAAAAAGCCTTTGATAAAATTTGATAAAACATTTATTTATGATAAAGACCCTAAAAAGAACAATAGAGGAATTTTCCTCTCAACACATAAAAGATTATCTACCCCAAGTCCAGAATCAATACAATATGGACTGGAAAAACTTTAAAAGCATTTCCAATAAAAAAGTACAAAGCAAGGATTCCTCAACTTGCCATTTTTATTTGACCTACTACTAGAAATTCTATCAACTATAGTAAGAATATAATTAGAGGGATTAGTATGGGAAATAAAGGGGCAAAATGTTACTGTTTGTAGATGACTGGATAGTCTTGAAAACCCAATTATCTAAACCTGAAAATCAAGAGAGAGAGTTGCAGAACATAAGATTAACCCATAAATCATATACATTCTTATTAATAAAGATACAAAATAATGAAGATATAACAATAGAAACTATGAAGTATTTGGGAATTAACTTAAATAGGAATGTACAGGACTTGTTTGAGTACATCTATAAAATCACATTACCCAAAACAAAGGAGGATCTAAATAACTAACATTCAATGTTCATAGGTCAAGCGAATATTGTAAAAAACTACATTTCCCAAATTAATTTGTATTTTAATGAAAAATTTAAAAAATAAGGAGAAGATTCAAGAATTAAACAAAATCATAACATTTACATAGAAAAATAAGGAAACAAAATACCAATCTGTGAGGTGCAATTTATCTACCATACGTAACATATAAAGCATCAAGACTATTTGTGTTGGGGAGGAAAAAAAAGAGAAACATACCAAATGAATGGATACAAATGTGTAAAAAGATTAGTGTTTGATAAGCCTACAAATAAAAAATAGGCAAAGAAATTAATATTTAACAAACATGATTAGGGAGAACTAGTTGGTAAGACAGCCAGAAAGGGCTTTTCAGTGACATCTTTTGCCACATGCTCCATTGCCAATAGTGTGGGATTCCTTTTATCAATCACCTGCTCAGATTTTCTGAGCCCTTCACCAGGACTTCTTATGCCATACTTCATGAACAGTATGCCCTGTTAACATCAGCCAAGTGGGCTGCACTTAAGGAAAGGAAGACAGTTGGATACAGAACAGCTGCTATAAAGAATCTCAGAAATGGAAAGAATCCTTTCCTCCCATCCAATGCCAGGAATGTCTTCTATAATATTCCTGGACACATGGGCTCACTATTCCCATTTGCCGAGTCTTCTGTCTTCAGGGTTCTCTCCCCATTTCCTCTCTTCCTCAAGGTGCTCCATTTGTATACCTTGCAAAGGGTTATCAGAGTTGTTGCAGGGTCCAAGGGGCTCTTCCTCCTTTTGGGGGTGCATCTATTCCATCTTTAAGTGCTGCTCCTTTCTTCCCCCGCCCCAGGCCTACACAACGCTTATGAAACAACCAATGAGGAACTCATTATTCTGGAGGACCCTCACACCAACATTTTTAGAAAATTAGTCTGCATCCTTATGCATTAACCTCCCCACCTCCATGATTAACTTGTCAAAAGTTTTGGGGTAGAGGAGAGAAAGGAACATATATAATACAAAGAGAACAAATCTAATTTGGTTATTTTAGGCATTTTTATTCAATAAATAACTTCAATAGCACTGTAAAAAGTGAACAACTGTTAAACAAAAAGGCACTTAAAACAAGGATGTGACTAGGAGGGAACAAGATGGGCAATTCAAATGGCCAGAGGCAAATGTACAATGCTCTGTTATGGCACTTGTTGAAAATAAGAGAGTAGAGCTAGGATCGTCCTATGCATCACAGTAAAACCTCTTGTGTTTGCTGAAAAGGCAGAATTTACAGCTCAGGTGGCAAAAGAAAAGTGTCAATACAAAATTTTACAAAAATGGTAATCAAATACATTAAAAGATTAGAAACGGTGACCAAAAGCACCAGGCTTTCAACAAAATAAAATAAAATAGAAGCATTTTAAACTAAAAAGTCCCCAGTCAGCAGATACCACATGAATTAAGGCCTTTATGTAAATAATATTTTTCAAGGACTGTTTTGCAGGATAGTTTGCAGTATTATAGGCCCTGGCTTGAATTTACAAATAAAGGCATAAAAGTTACAAGAGACTAGTAACCCTTGAAAACGGCAATAGATTGGTTTAAAGCTAATTCCCCCACTCCTAATACTTTCAATTCATTCCACATTTTTTAGTCCTCCTGTAGAGAGTAGGAAAATACTAATCAAATATTTTAAAAACTTTTTACATGTTTAATTTTCAATTTGCTTAAGTTCCAGCAATGTAATCAATCAGAGGTGTCTCACACGCAAACCTCAGTAAGATCATTTTAAAAGCAGTATTTCTAACTAAGCTAATAGGATAAGCAATTACTTTGGATTCAATGTATTTGCAAACTCAAGCCCTGATATTTTTGTAAAGCTAAAATTCCATTTAATACTTAATGGATAGACCTCATCATGCTGATTACTTTAACCATTTCCCTCTCAAATTATTCTTAGCAGTAGCCTATATTTACTAACAACCTCTAGGTTATTATCTATAGCTCAAGAGGGAAAAGGTCAAAAAGGCACAATGTGACCTCAGCTGACTAGGATCAAGATCCTACCTCAAGTGCAAGTCCATGGCACTGATTATAACTCTATTTGCAAAAAATTATACATACTGTACATTTTCAAAACCTGCATAGGAAAACATCCATGTAATGAGTTAGTAAAACCACTACAGTATTGCCTTAAAGCTATTTTACTGTGAAAATACAACAAACTGCTCCTGTTGACAAGGTTGTAGACTTGCATAAGCATGTTCATTTGCCCTCATACTTAGGGTTGACCACGGTTGTCACTGCACTCTTGTAAATTGGATTTTCACCCTAAAAAGAAAGGGGGAAAAATAAATTAGTCATATTGTAAAGTAAAACACATAAAAACTACCATAAAGTAAGTTACTATATCCATTTTGCCTTTTGAATTTTTCCTTAATAAAAGATCACAATAGACCCAAAGCTTTTCTCTGTTGGCTGAATAAAAAGGTTCTCAAGCTACAGAATGGAACTAATAAATGTGAAGAATTCAAAGAAACTTGTTGGTAAGAGGCACAAACTGATGCAGAACAAAGAAAGTAGCAAAAACAGTGGAACAATACATAAGGATCACAAAAATATAAAGAACACTAACAGATATCCGAATTCGGATTAATGTAATGACAATTTTTGATTCCAGTGGGCTAATGATGAAACACACTTCTAATTCCTCCTAATAACGAGACAGACAATGACATAGAATGATGCATTCTAGTCATCTGTGTTTGATTTATCTTAACTGTTCCTTTGTTTCAAGGGAGGGTTTTGTTGGGGGTGGGTGGGTTGAGCTTTTGAAGTAAAGGTACAGTGGTTTTAAAAAAAAAAAGATCAATTAGAAAAAAGGCATTCAAACATATCAGTGTTACTTCAAACACATTCAAGCTTCATTCACTCTTCCATAAGGAATGTATCTCCTACCTCTATTTTGTCAGTGGCCACTTTTATGTATGACTTGAAGGAAAGCATGATTCTTCTGCAGTTTGCCTGAGTATTACTGCTTACTCTATTACTGAACACAGAATCCTACTCATAGGAAGCACTCACTTTGTTGAGTGAATGATTGTTAAGACATCTAAAGTATCACTTGGTTCCTCCATCTCCATGGTAAGAACTCTCCTTTTGGGGGGTGGGGGGACAGTAAGGGAGTTCCCCAATATGTTTAGAGAGTTCAAAAGATTTTAGGGTAAATCTACATATAAAAATCATAGAGAGTGATTCAATAAGTAATGTCACAGAATTATGAAAGGTGAGTAAAAAGATAATTGTATCATTTTTCATAAATTCATTTAAGGTTTCATTTTTAATATGGCAACAATGTATTACTTAATATCCTGGTAATAGATCTAAAACCACACATACATTTTCAAAGCCTACATAGTAAACTACCTATATCAGTGAAGTGTTTATGCAGGTCTTTTTTGGTGACAATTATCTGCAAGATGACACATATCATGTAACTACACAGGAAGTTGGGAATTTACTAGATGCATAGGAAAATAATAAAGGAGATAGTAATGTATTCCATATATATAATATACATTGTATACTGTCATCAAAATTGTCTGTAGTGGACTATGAAATAAACCCAGTAACTCAACTGACTTAATCTGATGTCACACAGACATCCAGAGACAAACCATGTATTTTGATAAGGTCCTGTAAAAGTATTATTCTTTACATTTAACAAAGACATTATGGAGTTGGGCAGGAATTTACACAGTGGGAATTAGGAAACCAAAGTAGTACTGTTGATTTTACCACAAATTTTATCAAACTAATTTGGGTAATTCATTTAAATTTGTTCTACTCTTATTCTTCCTCTTGTAAATAAGGAGAGTGGGTGGCAGCTAGGTGGTACAGTGAATAAAGCACCAGCCCTGGATTCAAGAGGACCTGAGTTTAAATCCGACCTCAGACCCTTGACACTTACTAGCTGTGTGACCCTGGGCAAGTCACTTAACCCTCACTGTCCCACCAAAAAAAAAAAAAGGAGAGTGGTTGGTTGCCTTTTCTTACAGAGATGTTGTGAAAATAAACATAATATCCCATTTTAAGCATTTTGAGATCTTTTGGATAAAAACATTACATAAACCTAAGTTATGATGATTCATTTAAAAAAAATAAGTTTCAAAGGTTGATCCCAAATAGGCAATTTGATCCCCCTTCCCATTCTGTGAAGAGGCATAGGGGCCATTGGTGCGGAATGCTGAATATACTGTCAGATTTTTTTCTAATGTAATGAGTTTACAATGATGTTCCCCCTCTTCCTCTTTTCTTTTTTTAAAAACATTGTCATAATAGATGGCTCTCTGAGACAGAAAAGGTGAGAGATACAGGAGATATTTAAATAATAAAAAATATTATTAAAATCTCTTTTAATAAAAAAGAGAAAAATATAGTTCAGCAGTATGAATATACTAGCTTTTAAAAATGGCAGACCACAAAGCAAAAAACTGATTTTGTAGGTGCTTCCAGCCCATTTATAATAATTTTATTATTGGTTATTATAGTATGTATTTACATACAAGGAATGAAAAGGAGTTTGCATTCGTGAGTTTTCCATATATTGGTCATTTGACATAATTTCTCATAAAAAAGTGAAATCTTGTTTGGATCATATTGATGGGCTCAAATGGAACAGCTTAATGGAAAACCTTACCTTATGAGAAAAATTCATTGTATAGTCAAACATTTCAGTGAGTAATTTCAAGGTAAAGCCAAATAAGCAAAAAAGGTAACATGCAAAGTTAGCGGGTCAAATTAAACTAAGAGCACATGCCTGTCCAAATGAAACCATTAGGCCTGGTTTTAATTCAAAGGAAACTAAAATAACTCAGACTAGTTTCTGTTAGGTAGAAAGGAAAGAAGAAGGGTAGGAATGGTGAGTGAGGTGTTAATATCACAAAAATTAAACCAAAGATTCTTGGCAATCTACTAAAAGATTCTCATCTTGAATGAAATATCACCTTGGTGGCTTTTTCTTTGAATAGGTAAGTGAAGGGCAGTTACATCAGCCATCTGGGTTGATTTACATTGTTTTCCTATCTAAATATAGTCTAAATACAGGTGGAATTAGTGACCTCAGCTTCCCCCAAGCCTTAGACATTTGTGTCTTGGTTAACAATGAATCTTCATACTACATGGTTCTCCTGAAGCTTCACTACTCTCTCAAAGCACTCAATGCTTCCTTGGCAGCCTGGCCCCACAAGTACAAAGTGTTTCACAATACCCTCTTCTCTTGTTTGATGTTCCCGACTAGTTTCTACTGTTGCTCCTACTGCTCGGAGAAATGACATCTAGGAATATCTTGTTACAGTAACTTGCTGAGACTTCATTAACAAATCAAGAAAACCATAGAGCTCTGAAATTTTACAGACTGAGTATTTTAAACAATTTTGTCTTAATTTGTGTATTGACTACTAAGTATTCTAAATCCAGTCCCTTCTAGCTCTAAATCTGATCTGAAGACCCTCAGAATCTAAGTTCTAGAGGAATTTGGTGATTTTCCTCGAGTGAACAATGTTGGTTAGTGATTTAGTTTTCCTAAGTCCCAGCATGATGCTTTTTTTCAAACTAACAGTCGTATGTGAGCCAGCAGGAGTCTAACAAAAGTAGTACTTTGTAAAAAGAAAATTTAAATTTATGGACTTGAAAAGAAATCTCTACTACCAAGATTAGTCATTTGAAAAATTCTAAAACTGGTTCATGAACTGAAGAAACACCTAGGAAATAATTATTTTTTACAAGGTGGTACTTTAATGTACCTGGTGAAAAATTCTTAAGAATTTATTAAATGATAATTTCTATCATTCCATAGGTAAATCAATAACTCACTATAGTACAAAATACCATCAAAGGGGGGTACAAATATGAAAACTGTTTACATGCCTCAGTGGCTGCCACATCAAATGTTTTTCTCATCTGGTTACAAGTTTTCAACAGATCTAATACTGTATGACAAAATACCTTGTCTGTCCTTGAATATAAGAGGGAGTGTGAAGTGGAAAGAACACTGGCACTGGAATAAGAGAGTCTGGGTTCAAGTCACAGCTCTACTATTTACTATTTGTGATTCCATTGGTAGATCACTTCTTCTCTGCAAGTCTTTGCTAACTGATTTGGGGGGGGGGCAGGGCAATGAGGGTTAAGTGACTTGCCCAAGGTCACACAGCCAGTAAGTGTCAAGTGTCTGAGGCCACATTTGAACTCAGGTCCTCCTGAATCCAGGGCTGGTGCTTTATCCACTGCACCACCTAGCTGCCCCCTAACTGATTTTTTTAAATAGGTTGGGGGAAAAGACAGGGAAGAGGCATGAACAATGTGCAAGGTCTGAACACCTACATCTTGGGCCAAGATACTGTATCTGAGGGATATGCTATACTTTGATTATTATATACATTAGAGCACATAACAGGGAAATCTTAGCTTCAGTAGTAACATGACAAATGTCTATCATGAAATGTCTTGTTATTGTGTGCTTAGCATATTATGTAGATACTTTGCCCATCTTCTTCCACTCCCATTCCTTTGGTTTTGTTTTAAGCACTGTCTGGCCTAAAAGAGTGACATGCTTGCTGCTTAATCAAAGGATTACAAGATTTAAAGAGGAAAAAAGTTACTGTGTAACAGTAATTTTGAAGGGACCTAAGTACTCTTTGTACTGCAGTTAGAACAAAAAGCCTTATCTTTGTTCAGCACTGTTACTTATCTTTGTTGTCCTTTCAAATAGGCAGTATCAAAAGACCCCTGAACTAGTAGCCACTAGGCTCAAGTTTTCATTTTGATTCTAGTTCTTGGGCATTTATTAACTTGGCTTTGCAACACAGCTTTTCTGTGGCCCATTTCTCCCTAAGTGGAGATAACAACTACCCCTTGACCTATCTCCCATGGTGATTATGAAGATTAAATAAGAAAACCAAACTCATTATCTTTTCCTTTCCAAAGTTCCCTGTTGTTGTCAAAGGCACCACCATTCTTCTAGGCTTAAAAATCTAGGTATCACCCTCAACTCCTCCCTCCCTCTCACTCCACACATCCAACTTTTTGCCAAGGCTGCCAATGTTACCTTCAATACTCCTCTTGCATATGTCCCCTTCTCTCCTCTGACCCTGCCTCAACTCTCATGCAATAACTTGCTGGTTGGCATTCCTGCCTATTGTACCCATTCTCCACTTCGTTGTCTGTCAAAGGAATCTTCCTATGTCGGCCAACCGTGTCACTGTTCTCTCAATAAACTCCAATGGCTTCCTGTCACATTCAAGATAAAACATAAAATCCTATGTTCTGTTTGGTATTCAGAACTCTCAATACCTCCCTCCTTCCCCTTTCCTACTTTTCTTACACGTTTATGCCCCACCATGTGACTCTGCTATCTGGTGACACTGGTTTCCTTGCTGTTCCTCACATCAAATTCTCCATCACCTGACTCTGGACATTTTCCTTGGCTGTCCCATGCCCAGAATGCTCTTCCTCCTCATCTGTTTCCTGGATAAAATCCAACCTTCTACAGGAAGTCTTTCCCAATCCTTAATTCCCTCTGTTGGTTGATTTTCAATTTATCTTGTATATATAGCTTGTTTGTACAATAATTTGCATGTTTTCTTTCTCAACAGATTGTGAGATCCTCAAGATAACTTCTATTCATGGCTTATAAAGTTAATACTGTGTAAAGCAAGCTATGGATATTCAGGAATTTTGAAATCTTACATTAAAAGCACTCTATTTGGTAAATATGCCAGCCAGATGAAAAATAAATTCACTAAAAGAGTTTTCTTTGGTCCTGCCTGCCTTTAAAGAATGTGTCAAATGAGACTCATCTCAACCATATATATACAAATACAAAGTTTTCAAATTATTATCATTAAGGTTCCTTTCCAACAAGCACTTCCAACGGAAGACTTCCAACTTGACATTTTTTAAAAAACGATGTCAAACTCAAAGAAATGTTCTATAGCTAAAAAGAGACAACACCACCTAAAAAATTCAGGCTTTCTTTCTGAATGCAGCCCTTGTTATAATGGTGGAAAGAAATTCAATGCATTTGGATTCAGAGGGCCTGGGTTAAAATCTTGACTCTTTCACCTTAATTTTTATATAATAATAATATTTAACATTCATATAGTGCTTACAATGTGCTAGGTATGGTGCTAAGTACTTTACAAATATCTCATTTGATCCTCAAAACAACTATGAAAGGTAAGTGCTATTATTGTCCCCATTTTACGGACAAGGGAATTGAGTTAAACAGAGGTTAAATGACAGCTGTTAAGTGTCTGAGGGCAGATTTGAACTCAGGCCTTCCTGACTCCAGGCCTACTGCTTTATCCACTGGCCACCTGGCTGCCCCTATCTGTAAAATAAGGGCGTAGAACTACGTGAAGCTCCCTTCTAAATTCTATGGTTTCATTTACATAAGGTAATATTATTGGCCTTTAAATTATAATTTGCAATTAGGAATAAAGGCTGTGAGAACTTTTTGGCACACACACACACCTTACAAAAAGGGCAAAAGAAAGGAAGCAGGACCATTAAAGCCACGCTGGCGAAGGCCTGAAGAGTGATGGGACGACACGCAGTGCAATGAAAGTCAGAATCAATTTCACATGCAGAGAAAAGGCAGAAATGGAGAGAAAATACGAACGGAAATTTAGAGACCAGCTTTACGTCCATAGTTTGGATTCTTGAAATTATTAATAGGACTCTTGTAAATCGGATTTTCTTGCTGAAGTGAAAAAAAGTCAATTTCTAATGATTTCAACAATAAGAAAATGAAGTGATAATCTCAAATACCACAAAAAGAAAAGTCTCTCTCTCTCTCTATACACACACACACACACAGAAGAAAGTGAGAATAAGAAAAAACAACCCTCTAACATATAATGAAATGCAAATTACATTATAACCCTCTATAACTGATGGCTGCATATTCCGCAGAGGAAGAAGGTCAAGGCAGATGTCGATTTAACCCCTTTCCCCACCCAATGCTCTGAATGCAGGCCTGAAAGACCAGATAGCCACTTTCCTCCTAGACCTTCAAATATATAAGCATCTTCCTGAACATAAATAAGTAATTTTTCCATATGGTCTGCATCAAAACCCAATTTTGTTTATTCCTCCCCCTAGAAAAGATAGATCTCTGAGAATACTACTCAACACACATTCATCCCTCTTAATTTTAATGTACTCAATGCTAGGCATTTTCAAAAAAAGGTATTATTACATAGTACAATATAAGATAACTTAGAAATCAAATGCATACTTGGTCAATAAAAATCAGAAGACATACTTTCATTGTTTATTATAATACAATGTATTCTTTGGTCACTTCTAAATATAAATTGTCCTTAAAGTTCTGGATTTTTTTAAAAGGAATAAAATACATATTTAAAACACCAAAATATGTAAAGTACAATTTTAGAGATATTAAGATTCCATTTATGAATAGCACTGTTTTCTGATTTGTTTTTCAACTCACCGTGTCCCATTTTGCATTCATTTTCTCCTTTTCAAATTTAGCAAATTCTCTTCTGTCATGAATGATCATCAGCAACTTCCAAATCAGCAATAACGCAAGGCCAATGAGCACGATTCCTGCAACCACCCCAGCTACAATTGGGATGATGTCCGGGCCAGTGGGGCACTCTGCAAGGTGAGAACAGGCCAGATTAAAAAGGCAGTGATATTATGCTGACATGAAAATACAATGAAAAATCTTTACAGAAAGAGACGCATCACTAATAGAAACTCCTCCGACAGACTCATCCTTCTTAATTTTAATTGTTCTATTGGGCTAAGAAAATGTAGGAAATTGCACACTATGGCAAAATTTTCAGTAGTGTTTGATTGCTAAATGAATCCCTTGTCTGAATTTTAATCTCTTTCTTAGGATGAGAATTTGTAACAATGGGGTTGAAACATTCAAGTGGTTGAATAGGAGAGTTTTCCTCTGTATCTAATAATAAGATTTATCTAATTTATCTAATAATATTTATCCCCCTTCTCCCAGTCCCCAGCCCATATCTGAGCATGCATACTTAGCAATATAGTATGGACAGAAAGGTAGAATGAGACCAGTCTAATCAATGCTGGTGCCAGGGCACACTAACAATGGCGCCTTCCTGTTTGGGGCATGGAAGGGAGTGGGGCTTTTCCACACATGGAATGGAGACGAGTTAAGAATGTTAAAAATTGCCTTTTCCCCAAGATGGCGCCGAAGGAAGTGGTTGTTCCCCCCAAGACGGAAGCCAAGGCCAAGAAGACAGCACAGCCACAAAAAGAAGAAGATCCGAACATCTCTCACCTTCCGGCAACCCAAGACTCTAAGGCTCTGAAGGCAGCCCAAATACCCTCAGAAAAGTGCCCCGAGGAGAAACAAGCTTGCCCACTGTGCCAACATTAAGTTTCCCTTGACCACTGAGTCTGCTCTGAAGAGACAGAGGATGCCACCACCCTCGTCTTCACTGTGGATGTCAAGGCCAACAAGCATCAGATGAAGCGAGCTGTAAAGAAGCTTTATGACATCGATGTGGCCAAGGTCAACACACTGATCTGGCCAATGGAGAGAAGAAGGCCTGTGTCCGACTGGCTCTAGTCTATGATGCTTTGGATGTTGCCAACAAAATTGGAATCATCTAAACTGTGTCCAGGGCAGGTAGGTTGTGCAGTGGATAAAGCACTGGCCCTGAATTCAGGAGGACCTCCATTCCAATGTGACCTCAGGCACTTGACGCTTACTAGCCCGCAAAAAAAATTATTAAATAAACTCCAGCATACTACTCTCAAAAAAAAAATGTTAAAAATCATTCATAATGGTCCTTCATAACATATTTGCAACATAATGCATAGGGTTTTCTTTCTGATAAGTCAGGGTCAAATTTTGGTCTAAATATATTTTATGTAAGATTTCCTTTTCCTATTTAAGCTGTCATAATAAGTTTTGTTATTTTGTAAATCAAGTACAATTTCTTTCTTTTTTTTTTTTTTGGTGGGGCAGTGAGGGTTAAGTGACTTGCCCAGGGTCACATAGCTAGTAAGTGTCAAGATTTGAACTCAATGTTAGATTTGAACTCAGGTCCTCCTGAATACAGGGCTGGTGCTTTATCCACTGCACCACCTAGCTGCCCTACAATTTATTTCTAACTGTACATTGTTCAAAAAATTCTTACAAATCCCCTTCAAGCTAGGTTTTGGGAATCTTTTCTGAATACTGAGAAATATGATGAAGGACAAATATGATGAAAGGCAATGAAGAAGACCTTCTGAAACCATGGAATTCATACCTGGTGTCTCCACCACATGAACAACAACATCACTGTTTCCACTAACTGAATATGTAAAATAGAACCAGCAGTCATCAACATCCTTCTCCTTACAGTGGGACAGGGCCTCCCGCTGGCCAGGCTGGGGTAAGTCTTCTCGACTTTTTACTTTGGTAATGTTGAAGTCTGGACAAACTTCTGCACATGTGTCTTTTTTTTCTCCTTTATCAAAAGCTCTGCACTGAACACATTCTCTGTGGAGACAAATTTGTAATATTTTAAATATGTTTGAAATAATTTCCCAAACATGTAAAACTATAATAATTAATTTAAAATTTCTGAATTTTAAAAATAGTAGCTTAATCTGAAAAGGAGCATTAAAAGAGGTAGGCACTACAACATCCAGAGGTAGGTTCCTTGACCAGCAAAGTAACATTTGTCTAGAAGGAAGCCAATGATGCAAACTTTTAAAAGGGGATCATGGGTTACATGGCTGCCAGACTGTTGGCAGACATGATCACCTAGCTCAATCTGAAAAGTTAGTTTTCAGCTTATGAGTATAAGTAAAAAGAGTTAAATTCAGTTTAAATAGCTGTATTGATTGAATGGGAAAAGGAATCAAAATGCTAACATTGTTATTCTGTTACTTTACATGTAAATTAGAGGGAAATAATTTAAGAAGAATACTTTAGATAAACATTCTAGATTGGTCTTCTACAGGATCTAACATTTAGTCACACTTAGAACTGTATACCTTTTATTCCAAGTGATAAGAATGAGGCCGGCTTAGCGTGTGATAGAATCCATGGAGAGCTAACAGTTATTAAGAAACACTCACTTGTGCTCAGCACAGACACCAAGGCAAGTCTGACACATTTCACAAGTTGCCCCTTGGAATTTAGAATCGGTGCATTTACAGGAGCCACATATGCATTCTCCTCGGCCATTGCAGATCTGCCCATTTGATGCCATACATGAAGTTGTATCCAAAGAGCAATCACAGGCACTGCCAGTGTAATTGGGGTTACACTCACACACTCGACACTTGCAAACACCATTTCCTGAAATTCAAAATTTGATATTTCACATTATAATATCACATTTTCATAGGCACTTTAAAAATCTCTATCCATGCCTCCTTATAGAGGAAATCAGCCAGTAAGTTATTCACCAATGCAGAAAGCTACATTTATTCTGAAGAACCTACCACTTCTTCACCAAGTATACAGTACAATTTCAAAACTCATTCTTACCTCCACAAATTAATCCGTTGGATCTATCACAGTTGAAATTGTCACATTCACAGAATTTGCCAGAATAAATTTCATTTGTATTATCCCTCTTCCTACAAACACACTGTCCACAGACACATTCTCCATTGTTGCTGCAAATTTCAGAACTATTTTCTTTCCTGCAGTAAGCATCCATGTCTTCACTATTTACTTCATCTGTACTACATTCACAATGTCTACCAACACGTCCCTCGTTGCACCTAAATGAAGAGCAATAATCAATGATTAAATACTATTAAACAAAAAAATTCTTTAAAAAAAGTATTAAAAATGAGTTATGTAGAAGTCCTGATGATAATGGAAATTATAGTGGTGGGAAATAACACTAACAGTAACTTTGGATAACAAAGATCCTCTCTTTTTTAGACCTGTCTTATAAACACAGGTCTTTACTCTTGGTCCTGAAGGAAACCAAATTTAGAATGTATCAGCATTTTAAACTCAGACAGAAAACAAAATCAAACAATATATATTTTCAGACCACCAAAGCTCAAAACCACTGGAAGTTTTGATCATAATGCAGTGGTAAATATGAAAAGGAAAAAGGAAATTTCCTAAGTAAGACAATTTTATGTTTAAGTGACTGCCTGCTATAAATAAGTAATATTATAATAAATAATAAATTTCTAATACCTATAGGTCACTGGAAACAAGATACCTTATTTCTGAAAATTTAAAGTGCATTTATAACATATTCAAGATTATAAAAGATAGTATAGATTGTAAAAGAGCAATTTTTTTCTTTCTATTTTTCAGCTTACATTTGTAGTTTAGAACAAAACTGATGTCCTTCCCACACACTGTGATCTAGGCAAACAAGCCTTTCTCTTCCTTACAGACCACACTCCATCTCTATCCCATGCCTTTGTACTGAAGGCTCCCTATGCCTGTGATGCTCCCCCCACCGCCCCAGTCTTCCTTCAAGAGTAGCTAAAGCGGGGGCAGCTAGGTGGCGCAGTGGATAAAGCACCGGCCCTGAATTCAGGAGTACCTGAGTTCAAATCTGGCCTCAGACACTTGACACTTCCTAGCTGTGTGACCCTGGGCAAGTCACATAACCCCCATAGCCCTACCAAAAAAAAAAAAAAAAGAGTAGCTAAAGCATCACCATCTACATGAAGCTTTTTCTCATCCTTCTCACAGCTAGTGGTGCCCTTCCCCCACAATTACTCTGTATTCTCTTTATTTTCTTTTCTATGTGCTTGTTGTTTTCCCCAATAGAATGTATAAGATCTTTATGAGTGACGATTATTTCACCTAATTTCACCTAATACAATGTCTGGCATCTATTAGGTACTTAATAAATGCTTGATGATTTACTGATGCTTCCAATGTCTTATATTTTAAAGATAAAGACTGATTTCAGTGTATGTTCATTTTCCTAAGAGTTTTACCTTTTTAATTTGAGAAACATCTAATAAGTTTGAAAATGAAATTAAAAAGAAAATTATTGCCTCCTTTTCATTAGTATAAGTATATACATATATATTTGGCTTAAAAAAATAAACTTACTATTTTATGAGAGAAAATACTAATTTCTACCCCAAAATAAATCTTCAGCTTCTCCCCATAGCCTTTTGTTTTGAATGAAATGCAATTTTTCAAAAAGCTGGAAAAGATATAAAAACTATAACACAGAGTTTTATTGTTTAATTGGTTTATCTGTAGCAGTATTTTTTCCTTGCCAATTAAAGTATTTATTGTCACTGAGGGGTTTTCTTTATGTTTTCTGGAAATAGGCAGAGGGCTATTAAAGCTTTATAAGTAATAATTCAGAGGCAGCTAGGTGGTGCAGTGGATAAAGCACCGGCCCTGGATTCAGGAGGACCTGAGTTCAAATCCGGCCTCAGACACTTGACAAGTACTAGCTGTGTGACCTTGGGCAAGTCACTTAACCCCAATTGCCTCACCAAAAAAAAAAAAAAAGTAATAATTCAACAAGCAAATTCAGTTCAACAAGCACTTATTAAGTACTGATTATATGCAAAGTACCAGAGATACAAAGACAAAAATGAGAAATATCCTCCTTTCAAGAAACATGTATACCCCACCCCGTGATCAGGCCTCTGCTTACCGGCAGGCACCACATTCAAATGTTCCATTTCCCTCATGACACTCTGGACTATTTGGAAGGCCTTCACTCTGGCACTCACATTCACAGATAAACTGGAGCATAATCTCTACTTCTTCGGTGAAACCTAGAGGCTTAATTTTGATGGTTTCTGTGTCCTTCTTAGGGCATTTGTTGGAGGTGATGCTAATCTCGAACTGAACCTATAAGGTAAGGAATAAATAGCTACATCACTGCTGTCTGCCTTATCCCCTACCCAATACCCGACTTTAAGTGAGTGATTCTCACCTACCTCATCACCAATGGAAATATTAGAACATTTTCTTCCATTTTCTCCAGTGCCATTCACTCCATTCTTGCAGTAAGATTTATAATTTATTGTTACTCCTTCTGGCAATTTGCTGTTTTCCAAAATGACTTCTGAAGATAGAGACTAAAATAAAGATGAATTTTAGCCAAAAAATAAATTCTAATCTATAAGTGAAAAAATCTAAATCTATTCAATTTATTGGACTTTGGTTCACAAAAATAATCCTCTTTCATAAGTTATTTCAACATCCAACTGAATGGGATTCCTTGAAAGAGTATAATTTCTATTTTATTGTTGTTTTCTGTCAATGATTATGAATTAATTAACAAGTATTTGTAAAGGAACCATGTTTATTATGTCCTTGAGAACATGGTGAGCTAGAATGTAAACAGAACCATAAAAGGAGAAAATTATTTTTCTTCCATTTTTGAAGCAACCCTCTTCCAAAGGCAAAATCTAAAGGTACAGGTGAGACATAAACAATGATTCTTTGAAACAGGGAGCTCTGTCCTCTGTAAATAGCAAAGGAAAACTGGACAAAGATCCCTTCCATGGTCTCCTTTCAATGGAGTCAGGAAGTGAATTTTGTCTCAAGCTGAAGGCAAGCATCCTCTGAAACAAAGCTTGAACATGAATGAAAGTTGTATTTTCTAGTATCTGGGTAACAGCAACAAGACCAATCTTTAAATATTCAGTTTTGGGGCAGCTAGCTGGCGCAGTGGATAGAGCACTGGCCCCAGATTCAGGAGTACCTGAGTTCAAATCCGGCCTCAGACACTTAATACTTACTAGCTGTGTGACCCTGGGCAAGTCACTTAACCCCAATTGCCTCACCAAAAAAAAAAAAAAACGAAAGAAAAAAAATATTCAGTTTTATTTTTTCCTAGGGATGACTCGAAAGAAGACATTTTTGTCCATTTTTTTTGCTAGTTAGGCTAAGGAAATACTGATGAAGCCCAGGAGATTATAATTTTTTTTCAGCTTCTCAATTTTCCACAGTCTATAGACTTGCTAAGTTATACACAGGAGATGAGTGAAAATTCTTTTTTGAAATGACATACTGTAAATGGGTATGAAGACAAATTAATTTCAATTACTTACATTGTATGCATCAATGATCAACTGAATTACATTGCTGGAATTTGCAGACAATGTTCCTACCGCTGACTTGGGGATCAAATTCTTCAGTTCCTTTACAAAGAGAATGTAAAATATGAAACACATGTAAAGCATAAACACATTGTACTAAAAATATATAACACCTGTTTTGAATACATACTAAATTTTGGAATACTACATGCCAGGGTGAATTCATTAGATGAATAGCCTAAATATTTGGGAGCCAGATATAAAGAATTTTTAAAAAGATGATTAATATAACTTGCAACTTTACCCAGTCTGCCTTAAGAGTACTTTCCTACAATTTACACGTCTTTTTGCTTTTTCATTCAAAAATAAACATCTATGCATGTATACCTTGTTTTAACTTATATAAAGTAAAGATAACCACTCTATATTTACCTTGTAAACAGCTTGAAATTCTTCTGTAACTGCAAAAATTGTCTGAATGTTATTTTCACTGAGTTTTTGGACAAGGTGAGCGATAGAAGGATAATCCTAGAAAATAAAGGATCAGTATTTGGTTAATATGTAAGTATAATCTAATGATCCATACTGGTTTTCCAATAATTTTTGAAACTTAGAAATTATTGGTATGATAAAGCTTATCGGCTCAATGTAGGTTATTGTAAAAAATTCTCTAATATGCATTCCAAAGAATCAGAAATATAACGTGCTAGTGAAGATTAGATGATCTCTTAGGATCCTGCCCAACTCAAATATACCATGAATGTCATGGGCACTCTAACATTCATAGCCTTTGTATCAGTTTGCACTGGGTGAGACAGAACCTTTCCACTAAACTCCTGCTCCGAAGCTTCTCAAAGGCTAAATGTCAATGGAGTAAAAGCCCCAGCTGGTCCCATACTTAGTCAGAAGGGTTTCGAGATCTGATCTGGCAACCAATTGTGTGCCTCTCATTCCAAGACTGACCCACATGAGTACAGAGAATGATAGCAGTACAAAGTAGGCCGCCAGGTGGTTTGGCCACAGTATATTATGAAGCTATCTACTAAAATACAGAGTAGTTGTGATATATGTCAATGAAAGGAGTAGCCCTAACCAAAGCAAAATAACAGATCTTCTGAAATACTGATAAAGAATGACAATTACAGCATTCCTTTGATTCTTCAGAACCATTTTCTCAATCAATGGAAGGCTTTGGGGAGTATGAACCATTAATTTCAGAGAAACTATCTAAAAAAATGAATGGCTATATGATGGACCAATGCTTAGGGCCTCTCATTTCACATGACTATATCACAAAAACAAATATCTTTTAAAAAGCCGCTCCACATCCATGAAAAGTTAATAATAAAGAAGCTATGAAGTTTTCTAAACTTCAAAGTAACAAATAATTTGCAATATGCAGGAACAAGGAGAAGCACATGAAAACACAAACGGTCCACTAAAAATATGGACAAAAACTTCACCTCTTAAAGGTGACTCAAAGATTAAGAGAAAATCAGAGGAAACATAAAACAGACAAAATACTCTGTTTTCTTAAGCTATGAGTCTTAAACAGTAGTTAGCAACATTCAGAGTGAGGAGGTGAGAGTATAATATGAATTCATGTTACAGTTAAACATACTATCCAAAATAATTAGCAAGTTCTGGACTGAGATAAAAAAGGAAAAGCAAAATTCTTTCTATTATACTCCACATGACAGTAGTCTACAAGTGAATAAATGAAAGTGGAGAAGGAGTAGCAAGCATCTTCTTTAATTAAGCTCAGCATGACTGTCTGGGCGGAAGTGGATATAAAGCCACATGTTTAAAAACAGTAATACTAGCTTTCCTGAGTACCTACCAAAATAATAAAACCCCAAACCCCCAAACCCCCCACAACTTAGTTGCCCACAATACTTGCAAACACTCTTTAATAGAATGTCAACAAATCTAATAGATAAGGAATTTAGTACTCACATAATAATGGCTCATTGTGTACACATTATTTTCTAGGTGACATCGTCCATCATTTGGTAAAACAATTCCACCGAGTTTACCATCTCCAGCAAAGTGAAACCCAGCATCAGTAGAAAAAACCAATAGTCGTGTAACATTTCTCCAGCCAATTAATGACTTAGAAAGAAAAAAGGCATGTTAAAGATAAAACGAAAAATAACCCAATATACTAAACTTTCAGTTCTTTTAGTTTCTTTTCCAATTCTATGGTACTCTTTCCCCATCATTTCTGGGTGCCTTTCCTATCCTCTTATATCTAAAAGATGATCAAAAAAAAGTCTAACACCATCAAAAAGGAATGCCCTCTTTAACCCCAGGACCTAACTCTGTACAATTTTCTTTATCTCTGATTGTGAACTATCCTTTAAGGTTCATCAGGCCTTATGCCTCCCTCATATTCTGTCCTCAAACTATAATTCACATTTCTTCCTCTACCTAAACTGTCACTCTTTTCTTTAGAGCTTATAATTCAAAACCTACATTTTCTAGGAATTTTTTTTTCGATGCATCCTATTTATGTTCTAACCTACTAGAATAATTACTGATTCAGGACTTCTTCATAGGGTTAATTATTCCATTCATATATTTTTCCTGATCTGCTGAATAAATCTATCTCAGCTTATTTCCTAATTAGAAAATCAGAGTATGAATTCCTTAAAGGGGAAGACTGTTCCCATTTAGGGAGTCTTTAACTCTCCTATGTCTGAGGGAAGTTGACAATAGACAGCACTGTTCTTTGGGAAGGAAATAAGAGATATAAGTGCAGTCACCACTATGGATTAAGGAATTGATTCAATAATTTCTGAGGTTCCTCACAACTTTTAAGACATAAATGCACTCCCATTTTAGTTTTGTAGCCATAGTATTTCTGCATTTATCACCCTAAATGAGACTAACAGTAAAGAGTCCCCCTGGGAAGTACAAAGATTTATGAATGGGGTCACGAGGAATGGAACCATATCTTAATGAACACTTTAGCTGACTGAGAGCAGGAAGGGATACATACTAGGCTTCTAGAAGAGGTAGTATAGAAGGTGGGAATGGAGAACAAAGGGAAGAAAAGTGGAATGTATTAAAGGCAAAATTCATCAATTTCAAAATTTTGCCTATGGTCAACTCTAACGCTGTTGCTAGTCCCTTGCCCAACATAGACCCCAAGTGATGAATGTAATGTAGTGCCCTTGTGGACATCTATAAGTAAATGCTAACTGAAAAAATTAATCTTCTGGGATAAATTATAACCATTTAAAATATAAACCATCCAGAGTTTTACATTACTAAATACACTAACAGGTACACACATAACATATAAAAAGATTAAAATTAGATTTTATTGATTTACTAACATATTAGGTATGAAATGTTATTTTGTACCATCATTCCTTCTTATAGTACACACACACACACACACACACACACACACACACATATGCACGCACAAATACAAATTAATCTTAGGGATTGTCCCAAAGCTTTTGTTCTTCCAAAGCTCCTTTGATACCACAAAGCCAGAAAAGAAGGAGCACCACAATATCAGAACGCCTGGGCCAACTATTTTTTTAAAAATGGAAGAGGGGGGAGAGGACATGAGCCCAAGAATCAGAATTCTTGGCTGGTTTCCTCTATTGTTTCAAAATTACTGAAAAACAGATTTTTGAAACGCTATGTACTGAGGACTTCAAACTTTTTCCTCTCATAAGCATAATTATAATAATAATTATAATTCTTACTATAATAATGCTTTTCTGACTTAGTATCTATATGGTATTAAACTATACAATTCTGGAAGGCTAAAGTATGATATGGGTATATGTTTATTATTTCTGCTGACTGATAATGGGATAATAACCAACTGTAAAGAATTAACTACTTACTCCACAAACTGCAACCTGCATGATTGCATCAAATCCCCCTTCTGGAGAATCCAAATTGCCAGAAATGTGCTGTTTTCCTACAAGCTCATTAAACACTTCCCCTTTATCTGTGAGATTGAGCACATTTTTGTAGCTAAAGGGACTGGTACAATTCTGGTCGCCGGTGCAAGGGTTCCTGAGTTTAGCTGGTGTTGTACTAATATACGGCATCACAGTTTTCTCCACAAAGGATCCGAATCCTATTGAAAAATGATAATTTGTGGGTTTAAAACTTTCTATTACCAGCAATAACTTTTTAAAAATTAAAGTCAGCATTTCTATGCCATAATAAAAAAAACAAAACCCCAACACCTTTGTTTTCCTAGTGTACTGACTGTGAAATATGTTTCTGCACTAAAATTATAATATGGGTATGTGTGATGTTCTGAGTCTAAACACTTTGAAAAGACAACTCAAGAAAACCAGGAAAAATCTTTATCTTCTCATCACAAAGAGCTTTAGTTTAGCTCTTGTGTGTATCAATAATGCTTGGTATACGAAGCAAGAAATGGATAGCTAGTTCCAAATTTTCTCAGCTTAGCCCCACTCCCATACCCACTTCTTCAGATTTTTAAGCAGGACAAATTTTTTGAAAGAATAGCATTTCCTCAATAAATAAATTTTTTTTTAAAAGAGAGAGCCAGAGCGAGAGAGAGAGTACACATTAGTCTTTTGAAACAGCCATTGTGAGATTTCTAAAAGATATATGTCAATTTCAAGATATGGTGCACCAGTAGTATGTACAAGGAGGTAAGGATCTAAGGAAGACATGAAATGAGTTGTAAATGTGTTGTGGAAAATATGGACAAATCCAAAATGAGATTTCTGTGAAATGGAAGACTGGGTCTGAAATGAGTTTGGCGTCTGGTAGGTAAGAATTCTGAGCATGATGGTAAAGTGGATTTTGGTCTTGGGGAAAGAAAACATCTATTTGCTCATTTTTAAGATTTTGTACAGGGCAGCTAGGGGGCACAGTGGATAAAGCACCAGCCCTGGATTCAGGAGGACCTCAGTTCAAATCCAGCCTCAGACACTTGACACCTACTAGCTGTGTGACCCTGGGCAAGTCAATTAACCCTCATTGCCCTGCCCCCCCCCCCAAAAAAAAAGAATAGGGAAGATTTTGTAGCTGTGCTATGAAAAGCATTTTTTCTATGTGGTGGAATTAAAATCAAATTGTTTGTTTCTTTTTCCCAACACTCTTACCAATGCGGAAATCAGAAGTGATTCTCTTCATTTCATACATCAGATCTGTTCCAAGACTCTTCACATTCTCCAAGTCATCTTTCATGGAGTAAGAGAGATCCATAAGATAATAGAGGTCAATAGGATAATCTTCAGCTCTCTTGAACTTCAATGCAAATGTCTGTGGTTCTCCTAATAAGACAAATGTTGGAAAAAGAAATCAAATTAACTTACTAGAAACCCAAAGTATAACAACAAGAAAAAGAAAAATAATTTGATCAACATTACATTCACTTCATATCTAATATATTACTATATCTACTGTGGTAAAAAAAACAGAAGTTTTAGCTGAATCATTTGAGAGTTGAGCGCATGCTACTGAAGTGGCTTTTGAAGGACTGCCCTTTTGGGGAGAAGACTGCGACAAAGGGTCGTGTGCCTGCTGCTGCTTGGAGAGCTGGCCAAGCACGCTGTATCTGAGGGCACCAACTTCTGGGACGCCAGTTTAAAAACTGAGGGAGGAATGGAAGTGGGCTCTCTCTATTTTTAAACTTAGCTGTGGCAGGGCGCACAAGTGCTGGTTCTCGGCCTGACAGGCAGTTTGGGATTCGGTGAGTTTTATAAAGGAAAATAGACTAAGCTTAGATCTAAGATTATTCATTTGTATTTCTACTTTCCTATTTCCCTAATTGGCATCACCTTTTGTTTGTCTAATTAATTCCCAAGCAATAAAAACTAATCCCTCACTGATTAAAGCTCAGAGGCTTCTTTTCTTAATGGTCTGGGAGATATATATATATATAAGGGAAAAGTTAAAAGGGGGAGTTTAATGCTCATATATCAAATTTTAAATCTCACACTACTGAAAGTTTATGGTTTTAATACTGTCACTGACTGACTAATACAGATATTTAAATAGGATTACAACAAAATAATAGATGCCAAGTATTAGCTCTACTTCATTTTATTTCCTAAAAATGTCCCTATTATCTTGCCATCAGATTTTACATAGTGACACATTGTTTAGAAAACACATCTTAAGATAATGACTGTGACAGGACAGTTAGTACTTAGTAACCACAAGCTCCCTGAGGGAAAACGCATTCATTCCTTTTATACCTTTCCTGTAATGTCTATATACTGCCCTATCTACAGAGTTGGACACCTCACTGTGGTATGAAGATAGCCCAAGGTTTTTAGTTTGTTTGTTTGTTTTGGGGGGAGGGGGGAGTTTTATCAGCAGAACACAAGCTCTGATAAGTCCAGTAAACTAATTTAGTGAATGACAACATTTTTTTGTCACAGTAGGTGACTAGGTGGCGCAGTGGATAAAGCACCGGCCCTGGATTCAGGAGGACCTGAGTTCAAATCCAGCCTCAGACACTTGAAACTTACTAGCTGTGCGACCCTGAGCAAGTCACTTAACCCTCACTGCCCCACAAAAAAAAAAAAAAAAAAAAAAAAAAAAGGGCATGGTGGTAGGGCTGTATCTAAAGGAGAGGTGATCTATTTCACTGGAGCATGAGCACTAGCACTACTGATAAAATAGAATTCTTCTGAAGTATTAAATTAAGGAGCTACTGATATCTCTTTACTGAATCTGCTAAAAATGATTTACTTCCTAAAATTCAATATGTTCTTTGTAAGTGAATGCCAAGTCACTTTATAAAAATCAGTACTCAACAGCACCTGTGAAATTGGGACTACAATGAGAATCTTAATGACATTGGAATTAAAGACTCACGTACCTGAGCGTAACTTCAAGATTAGCTGCTGTGGTTGGATCTGGGTAATATCTTCAGGCTGGAGTTTTTCTGCTGTACCTTTACTGCGATTTGTCACATTTTTATTTTTCCGGATAGTTTTGTCGCCTCTAGGATTTTCTATGTCCTGTGGACGGCAGCCTTTCTTTTCTAATGCTTCTAAATCATCACACCGGGCAGAAGTAGGCATTCCTTCTTGTAAAAATGACTAAATCATATACAAATACATAAGAAATTATGATAAAATAACAAGCTGCAAAATTGTTCATTACACAAAATATTCAACACTTTATAGGTATTTACTTAATTCTCTGGTTTTCAAACAAGTTTCCCCTCCCCAGATATAAGTACTTGTACTTTAAAGTAGAGAAAATAACTTGAATGAAAATGAAAAATTCAGAAAACCTTGAGAAATCTTAGGTGAACCAAAAAGAAGTTAAATAAGCAGAACCAAGAGAATATACTTGTGCAACAACAATAATTTTTTTTTTAAAAAGCAACAGGAAAAGACATCAGAACTCAGGCCAATGCACTGAGCAATCTTGGCTCCAGAAGACTGATGAAGAGACCTACCCTCCTCTCAGCAGAGAAACAATTAACAGAGGTGTTAAATGAGGCACATAATGTCAGACAGACATAAAAAAATATCTAATTTGGTAGGTGGGACTGGGAAATGACAGCACTATTTTAAAAAATCATTAAAACCTTTTTTTCCTTAAAAAAAGGGAAAATGACTGTAGTCATTCCATAGGAAATAGGAATTAAAGAATATTATTCCAAAGGCTGGCTCATGTTTTAACAATCCTATCCCCATTCTCTATTTTCTAGAAATATAGACCCTAGAGAAATTTTAGATTCATTGTTTCCTAATACCTGAAAATTCAATGGGCCAGCTAGGTGGCACAACAGAAAGAATTCTGGGCCTGTAGTCAAGAAGACTTGATTTTGGTTCTGGCCTCTGACATTTACTAGCTGTATGACTCTGGACAAATCAACCTGTTTGCCTCAGTTTCCTCAACTATAAAAGGGGGATAATAGCACCTTATTTATCAGGGGTTTTGAGGGGATCAAATGAGACTAAGTATAAAGCACTTAGCACAGTGCTTGGCACATAGTAAGCTATATAAATGTTAGCTTTGATTATCATTATCCTCATCCCATTAAGAATATTTGTTAAATATCCATAAAATATATCATATTGCATAAGGTTCAGTGAGGCCAAGATATCACAGAAAACAGGAAAGGCAAAATAGATTAGCCTTCACAAGCTTGTTTGTGGGAGAGGCAGAACCTGAATATAAATAGCACTTGACAGAAGAGATGGTTTAAGAATATCCACATAATTAAAAAAACAGAAGGTCAGCTAAACCAAACCTCCACTCTTCTAGGCATTATAATACTAAAACTATCCTCCACAACAAAAAAAGCACACTAGTGAAGTAAGCTTTTCAAAACACTGACCATCATGCAAAAGTCTTAAGACTGTACACAGAGCTCATGTGACAATATCTTTAACCCTTCTTCTTTGAAACATGATTTAATATCATCAGCAACAGCCAAGTGTGAATTAATTCAGAAATAATTTGGCAGAGCTAATCTCCAACTCCAGATTTCCCTGTTCTACAGATAATCTACATCCTAAAAAGACGGGTTACTTAAAAAAGTAAGCTGTGTCAGTGTGCTCAGTTCTTAAACCATCATTCTGAATGATCAACAGCTGGTCGGCACAACTGCTCCTAAAAGGGGGTGGGGGGTGGGGAGAGGGTTCTGGGCAGTTTCCAATTATCCATGCCTAGGATAGCTGGAGGTTTAGAAAATAAGGACTGCTGCTTCAGAAGTAGTCTTTTATAGCCAGCACAGTTGAAAACCAAACTCCATGCTCACAAGTATACTGGGATGACTGGTTAGAGAAAATTGCAGCATTCTCTATCTTCCTTGTTGTCCCCAGTTTAACCAAGTGGAGCTAAGGGTAAGAAAATACTTTCAGTTATTTAGTGGCTATGTTTACAACAGTCAGAGCATGCAGTCTGGTGTAATCTGCTTGTGTAATATAGTCTATCTCTACATGGTCAACCCTTGAACTTTCCCCTACTGCTTCACCCCACTTCTGCCTTGATTCTCTCATTATTAGTTGTTGCATATTCAGAAAACGAAAATAAACTTTCAATTAAATCAAATCAAATGTAATTAAGACCATTCTATTTGTAACAAAAGTCAAAGCATCTAAAGCATTTCAAAATCAAATACAAGTGAATCTTGGGTTTTGTGCTGCTTGGGCTATATATTCCCATTAGCTTAGGTAGTTAAAATTCAACAAACATTTATCAAACATCTACTTTGTGTAAAATGTTTGTGTTAGGTACTAGCAATATAAAGTTAAAAAAATGAAAAGGTTCTTCCCTTTGTAGCTTTATATTTATCTGAGTGGGATATGCCATGTACAAAGTATAAAGCAATATAGAAAATGATGGGGCAAAGCTGAGATCTAAACAAATTGCTCTATGAAAACTTAATTAACTGACCAGATATGGATACATATTTTTATGGGTAATTTTGCTGGCCAAGTTGGGAACTTCTGAGAGTGCACAACTTCGTTAGAAGGGCAGGTATTATATATTAGATATGAACCATTTTGAAGAACAGAAAGCATATTCAAAAGATACAGGGAATGGATGTCATTCTAGAGGCACACGAATCTAAGAAAAGCTATGAGTAACAAACCTGGAACAGAGAGATTTACAATGTTCATGTAAGGAATATGGTGGTAGGAACCTGCCTCCCTGTTCCCCCAACAAAGCAATCAAGACAAAAAGAAAAATTTTAAAACTGAGCATAATGAATATATATGAAAGTACTATAATTCATCTCAAAACCCATATACATATTACTTACGGAATTTGTGCACCATCCACAATTTGGTCCTGCTTGTATACATTCTCCACATGATTTTGCATTTGCTTTTAAGCAGTCATTTCCACCTGTCAAAAAAACCCCACCACACCCGAGTTATTTCAATTTAAAGTATTATAAAATATAAGCTATAGTAATGTTGATTATGCATGGAACAGTGGAAAGACTACTCTTGTCTCTGCAGTTAGATCTGGGTTCAAATCCCAATTCTGATGTTTACTCCCTGGACCGCATTTTCCTTACCTATAAAATAAGGAGCTTAAATTAGATGGTCTCTGAATTTCCTCAGGCTCAAGATCTATGATCGTATGCTTTTCTAATAAAATGAATTTAGTTCACATTGATATTTGTCACAATGTGATAGTGAACTTGGATACTTTCCCCAGGCCCTACTAACTTTCAGTCCCCTTACTCCCCCAAAGAATTATGTCAGATATTGAGCAAGTACAACTAAATCCAGAACAAAAAAAGTGAAATCTGACAACATAAAGTAGAAAATGCCAATCCCTAAGGCCTCCATCAGCCTCTGCCTCTGCCTCCAGGTAGGGAAATACAAGCTGAGTAGAAAGCCTGGGCCTGGATCCATGCTGCAGTCTCCTCCTGTACCATGCTCCTTGCCTGCTCCCCTAGATCTACATGGACAGATGCTGACCCTACTCGGCCACACTGGGAAAAGTGTGTATGTTGAAGGGGACCAGGTTAAAATAAGAGAGAGGGGCACAACGTGTGCTGCCTTCTGCCTCTGGATCTCCAAGGCTGAAGATTTTTCCAAAACACCCTCCCCAGAGTCCTCCCACTCTGAAAAAAAAAAAAATGACTTTTTTTGCATAGGATATTGACACACAGAAAGAAAGAGAGAAAGCTTAAGGAGGGACTAGAACAGGGAGATCAGGCTACATGGCAGATCTTATGCACAGGTATCCAAGCTGTTATGTCCATGTGAGGAGCTTGAAGGAGCAACCAAGTCCAGTCCTGGGGGGATCCTGACCAGGACAAAGGGGGAAGAATCAGGAAATGACTAACAGGGAATACAAAGAAAAAGGCTGAAACACTAAAGATTCCAAAAGGAAGAAAATTCAATAAAATCCTGGAACAAGGAATAATGAATACAAGCCCTTAAAAATCACAAAGCTAAGGGGGCAGCTAGGTGGCGCAGTGGATAGAGCACCGGCCCTGGACTCAGGAGGACCTGAGTTCAAATTTAGCCTCAGACACTTGACACTAGCTGGTGACCCTGGGAAAGTCACTTAACCCTCATTGCCCAGCCTCCCCCCCCCCCACAAAAAAAAAATCACAAAGCTCTCTAAGTTTTATTATCTTTTCCTTCCACTGAAGCTCCAAACAAAAAACTTTAAGACACACAATATTGTCCAGCATCCCATTCCGACACTGGTCATGTTCATAAATGCATTCTTCATTCTGGAATTTTAAGTCCATCACCTCTTTGGAAGGAGGTGGTGGTGTGATTAATTTTAGTCTTCTGGGCTTATGGTTTATTACACTAATCAGTTTTAGAAGTCAAGTTTGTTTTTCCCTGTAATGCCACTGTGTAAACTATTCATTTCACTCTGCATAAGATCACAGGTCTTCACAATATCTCAGAAAAGGTCTATTTTTTCCCCCTTTCTTATGGCACAAAAGTATTCTATTACATTCATATACCACAATTTATTTAGCCATTCTGTAATAAGTGAACACTCCTTTAGTTTTCAGGTTTTGGCTACTATGAGGAGGGAGAGGAGGGATAAGGGAATAAGCTTCTACAGAGCACCTATGTGCCAGGCACTGGGCTGGTTGTTGTCCTTTGTCCTCAGAAAGAACCAAAATGATATCACTATGTTGGGTGCATGTGCCCAGCTGTGGCTGATCACACCAATATGAGCTCTGAAGGTCTGACCATAAGTTGGGCACAAATAGTCCATAAGAATCTTTGGAGTGGAGATGTCTCTAAATCTGCACATCTCACATTTCCTTTGAGCTACTGCAATCCGGCTTTGCTCACTGGGCACAGAGCACTCTTTAATGGGAGCATATGCCATGCTGGGTGGTCCTTTGCCAGTGTCTCATAAATGATCCTTGATTTCACTTAGGAAGTCTTTTTTTTTTTCTGGTGAGGCAATTGGGGTGACTTGCCTAGGGTCACACAGCTAGTGAGTGTTAAGTGTCTAAGGCCGGATTTAAACTCAGGTCCTCCTGATCCCAGGGCCAGTACTCTATCTACTGTGCCACCTAGCTGCCCTAGAAAGTCTTTTTTTTTTTTTTTTTTTAGTGAGGCAATTGGGGTTAAGTGACTTGCCCAGGGTCACACAGCTAGTAAGTGTTAAGTGTCTGAGGCCAGATTTGAACTCAAGTACTCCTGACTCCAGGGCCGGTGCTCTATCCACTGCGCCACCTAGCCGCCCCAGGAAGTCTTTTGATACTTCAAGAATTCATCATCATTTACAAGTAGGTATCTATAGGAAATCACCACCTCATTTCAGAAAGGCCTGGAAAGACTTGTATGAAGTGAGCAGAACTGGGAGAACATTGTAAACAGCGACAGTAATATTGTTTGATGAAGAACTGTGAATGACTTAATTGTTCTCAGCAAAGCAATGATCTAAGACAATCCCAAAGGACTAATAATGAAGCATACTATCCACCTCCAAAGAAAGAACTGATATTGACTAAACACAGACTGAAACATGCTACTTCACTTTCATTCATTATTTTTCTTTTATTCAAGTTTTCTTATACACAATTACTGATATGGTAATGTTTTACATAATTGCACAAGTATAACCTCTATCCATTTGCTTACTACCTCAGGAAGGGGGAAGAGGAGAGATGGAAGAAAAGATAGAATTTAGAATTCAAAACTTTAAATAAAAAATGACTATTATTAGAAAAAAAAAAAGAGCCTTGGGATGACTCCCTGCTGTGAACTTCTAGGAGCACATAGGATAAAAAGGTATGGATAGGTTTCAAGATGAAACTTTCAAATCAATGACATCTTGGGTCCATCCAGCCTTCTAATAATTAATGTTAAATTAAGCTTCCCCAGAGTAGAGTGGCCTTCCTCAGGAAGTAGGGAACTCTACCTCAGTGGACCTACCTCTTCAAGCAAAGGTTGGACAATCCCTTGTTGAGTGAGTAGGTTGTATTAAGGATTTGCTTTCAAGCACAGGGTTGAACTAAATAGTCACTGAGGTATCTTCCAACTAAGAGTCTCAAATTCTCTGTGTCATTAATAGCAACAATAAAAATAATGCTAATATGGGGGGACAGGGAAAGAAATCACCATCTCTAATAAATCCTGTTTCAGTGTGGACCCTGGCCAGCACCTCTCTGCTTTTTTTTCCTTGGATAACTGGGGAATTACTAAACAAAGTTATCTCCGTTGACGCATTTATCAGGAAGTCCTGTATGATCTGAACATATGCCTAAGAACCACTGTGCTAGAGAGCAGAGTCTTTAAAGCAGAATTTAGTTTCAGATTTTTAAAAAAATAATAAGCAAACAGTAGGATCTTGTCAAAACCTGAGAAAAACAAACACGTAGGAAAGCTTCGCAGATTTGTTTCTGTGACAATATAGAGGAAGTGGTGGAGCTGGTTTCATTGTATACCCAAAGAAGGAAAAAAATATTATTTCATTGGATACTTGTTCATCTCATCGTAGTGATGAATATAAGCAAAAAGAACAGCACGAAGATAAGTGCCTTTTATGTGCATTACCTGTCTCAGTGTCCAAAGAGGTAGAGAAATTATTTTAAGAACTAAGATCCTCCAAACCCAATGAGCATATACACTGATACTTAGCAGCTTCATTCTGTGAGAAGATTGGCACAGAAGATAGAAAAAAACTTGGTTCAGGATTAAGACACTAAAGAGGTACTTACAGACACCTGCTGCCTTAAGAATACATTCTTCCAGAAGAAGTAGGCACAGACCCCAAAGAGGTCAAAAAAAGAAACAAAGGTCCTGAGGTACCAAAATACTCATAGCAACACTATTTGTGGTAGCAAAGACCTAGAAAAATCGGGGTGCCCACTGACTGAGGATTGGATATTGAGTACTAGATGAAAAAACTGTGGCATAGGAATATAATAAATGACAAAATGTGAATAATTCAGAGAAAAATGGTTGGCATAGGAGGAAATGAATTGAGGAAACATGTAAATTGATGCAGGATGAAGTCAATAGAACCAGAAGAAAAAAATATGCAATAACTACAATAATGTAAATTAAAAGAACACTAAATGGTAGCTGAACTCTGAGTAACTGAATTAATCAATCTTGGTCCTGGAGAACAGATAATAAAATATGATTGCTTCCTTTTGGAAAGAGGGGGATTACAGGAACAAAATACTGCATATGTTGTCAGATGTAGTCACTGTCAGTTGTCTTTGTTCACAGATTGTATTTGTCACATCTAAATCTACAATCCTATCAGTCTTATGATCCTTGTTCCTATGAGTAAACAAACCAATGCCACTCCTCAATCCTTTCTTTGATAAATTAATTTTTTAAAAAGCCCCTGATGAGAGGCTTGTATCCAAATTTTTACACTGTCTCCTCAAAGAATTCCCATTGGTTAGTCTGACATATTTTGCCCCAGAAGGTTACTATTGCTCAAGTGTTCAGTGGTATGTTACACTTTATAAAACAGATTCAACTTTTCGCCTGCTAGAAAAACTGTTTTCAAATAAGTGATTCTATAAGTAAAGTAAGCCTTGGGAAGTTTATCTTAATGAAAGAAATGCTGGCTTTCCATAATTATAAGTGTGGTTTATTTTGCTTTTAAAATCCTCTACAGAGAGGTGGGGTGTGTGTGTGCGTGCACGCGTGTGTATGCAGAAAAGGGATATTTAAAAATTCCAAATAAACCATACTTATAGTCACAGATTTGAATTTCTAATCTTATCTGTGGACATGGGCATATTCCAGGTCTCTACTTTCCTACTCTTAGGTGTACAAACACCCCCTATTTTCTCTGACCTACATTTTGAGTAACTAGTTGATGTAATTCTTTTTTCTCTTGTAAAGCTGTTTTCCTCTCTTGCATAGACAGCTCCTCCTGAATACACATTCTTTCCACATTTCTTTCTTACTTTCTTGCCATTTTAGTGTTTTATCCTAATATCCTCCACATACACGATTCCTCTCCAGGCTGCACTCCTGGACATTATTTGCTATGTCCCAGAAACTTCATTCTGATTGGCTGGTGCCTTCCCTAAGCTCCAATTTAAGAAGGCTGTCCAGGGTAGCCATGCCTTCATTTCTCCCTGCTCCTCTTATGTCTTCACCATGTATTGTCTTCTTCAGTAAAATGTAAGCTCCTCTGGGGGTAGCTAGTGGCACAGTGGATAAAGCACTGGCCCTGGATTCAGGAGGATCTGAATCTGATCTGGCCTTAGACACTTGACACTTATTAACTGTGTGACCCTGGGCAAGTCACTTACCCCTCATTGCCCTGCAAAAATAAATGAAATGAAATGAAATGTGAGCTCCTTGGAGGCAGGGACTGCCTCTCTACTTGTATTTGTATGCCCAGCACTGGTGTATAGTAAGTGTTTAATAAATGCTTTTTTATTTCCTTATTTTCACACATTTCAGAGCCAGTATGCTTTCTACTACATCATAGTGCCTCTAGATTTGTGCTGGGCGAGGCTAGGAAGCACTCTGGCTAGTTAGTTTACGATAGAGGGAGAGAATATTGGATTAATGAAGCAATGGTTGAGCTATTAGGAATTCAGTTATCTGAATGAATAAGCTAGAGTCTTGTGGTCATGAATTTAGAGCTAGAAGTGACCTTTTTTACTGTGCAAGTAAAAAGAGGTTGGTACTAGAAGTGAAATTTGAACCTAGATCCTCTGACTCCAGAGACAGTATGCTTTCCACTTTATCATGAGAGAAATGGAAAAGACTGAAATATTCAAGTCCCTTAGTATGTCACAAATGGAGCGAAGGAAAGGCTGAGAGCTAAGAAGAAGGCCAGTCAATAAAAGTCTGGCTAATTGACAATCAGGAGAAAGTGAAGTGACAGAGCAGTCAGGCAGGAAGGAGAAAAAGAAGAGGAAAAAAGTCTAGTGTTCATTATCAGAGAGACATAAAGAATAGATCAGCTTACCTGTTTGGGCAAATACTTGACAAATTGAGCAACTGACCAGTCCAACCCAGAAAATTAGTTGTAAACTCATCTGGAAAATAAAATGTACACAATTTAAGTATTAAAGTAGACTAAAATAAAATTTTAACATCTTCCATTCCACTATATCTCCCATCGATTCCCATATTTTTATTCTTCCCAAAAAGTTAGAGAAGACTTCCATGATTAGTTTTAAGTTATATAAACAAGTATTTTTTGTTGTTTCAATGACAGGACAAATTTGTGATGAATTCAGAGCTAACATGTATTACTTTTTTTTTTAAGATGATTGTTAAACAGAGAATTGTTGACTACTCTCCATCAAGATTTTGAAGGCTATTAAAAAACTATTTGGTACCTCTACACACATATGGAAAGAACCTAATTTCTGCTCCTAAACATTTCTAAATGAAGAATAAAAAAACACCTATTCATAAAAATAAGTTACTTAACATTCATTAGTCAAAACACAGTAACAGCATGGAAAAGAAATCGGGCTTAAAAATGGTCAAATTCCTTCTCTCTGTAACACAGTGATCAAAAACCTGGAAATCACAACATACCCAAAGGGCAGATTAACTGAAAACAATTATTTGTCTGAATTATTTGAAAGTACAATTCTGAGTGGGCAAACTTGAAATTTAAGATGAATATAATATTCTAAGTGTTTCAATTGCCTACTTTTTTAAGTATTTCAATTCCGGGAGAGAGAAAAAGTCAACTATTAGTCCTTCTGTCCTAGCCTCTGAGGAATGAATGAAGTCTGCCTTGTGATTCTTCATCTCTAAGATTATGACTGCTTCTTCCTGGCTAAGGACATCTGCCTCCTCATGTCCTAGAAACACAAAAAAGCAAATAATGGGACAAGGAGCCCAGGCCCCTGAGCTTCTAGACCTGTTTTGTTACTGTGTAAAATGATAATGGGATGGGCACAGAGTTGCCTGGGATCTCAGAGATCCCGAGCCAGCCTCATTTTGCAGATAAGGAAACTGAAGCTCAAGCTCAAGGAGGTGAAGTGAATCAAGCAACTGGGTGGCTCATTGTGGGTGCAGCCATTAGGTCAGAAGGAAAAGCCCAAAATAAATTAATTACAATTTAAAAAAAAAAAAGAAAAGTCAGTCTCAATCACTTCTCAGTTCTGTGACCCTAGGAAAGTCTTTTGTCTCAGTGCTTGACCTCCAGGATAGTTGTGAGAATCAAATGAGATATTTGTAAAGATATTTGTAAGGCATAGTGCCTGGTACACAGTAGAAGCTATATAAATTCTATCATTATCATTATTATTACTTGTCCAAAGTCACACAGGCAATAAGTGTCAGAAGGCAAATTTGAACCCAGGTCCTCTTACTCTGGAATTAATGATCTTTCCACTGGGCCTTTCTACAAGTTTAGCACCAGAACAAAGGGCTCTGGAGAGCTCAGGCACTATAACCCTTCCCCCACTCCAGATAGGAAGATGAAAGGCTTATTTACGTGCTTATGTAAATTCTGATAATCCATTACTATTTTACCTTGGTCTGAATAGCCTGGAGGCTCCCCCTGAGCTTGCTGGGCCTCTGCAATCTGCCTTTAATTTCGTGAACAGTCCTAATAGAATCATTCACAATGCTCTGAATTGTTCCCCGGTGGTTTGGATGCACTTCTCCAATCCTTTGGCTTTCCAAGATTATATCAAGTTTTGCTTTTGCTCCAATTCAGATTCTTGCTGTGCAGATAGTTTGACAACTCCTGAGTTGTCAGGTGAGTCTCTCCCACATAAATCATCTGACAAGCATTTATTAAGTGCCATGCACTGTGAAGCACAAATGAAACAATCTCGACTCTGCTATGTCCACAGGCATCCCTAAAAGCACTGTGCCTTAGTACTGTTCAGTTACAGAGCACTACTGATGGTCATTCCTTAGACACAACTGGCCAAAAGTTCACCTTTTAAGGACTGCCTGAAAGGTCTGACGTGTCCAAGATCCTTTTAGGCTAAGGAACACAATCCATAAAAAAAGGTGACATCAGCTCCTGAGCTATGATAAAATGGCCTGGACCATGAAAGTTCCTGAGGAAATGCAATGCTGTGATGGATGAGGTTTCTGACTGTGCTTCCACCTAAAGCAAACAGAACAAATATTTGCTCCATATATGGAGTGGCCAATGTTTCTTCTGTACAGCTCCTTTTCACTCCTCAGATTCCAGTGAATACGACTAAAGGAAAGCTTTTTAAGTGCACAATAGAAAATGTACTACGCTTATTACTCCAGTGCCTCTCCCTAGTCTACAGTGAATATTTAGCTCTTTGAAATCAACTTTACAGAGCCCTCAAACACCCCAGAAAATGTTTAAATTTGAAAATCCCTGCCAGTGAAGACAGGTTCCTGTTAGAAGCCAAGTTTTCATTAGCTTTTCTCAGCACTTGCAAGTGCTGAGAAAAGCTAATGAAAACTTGGCTTCTAACAGTTGGTTAGTTTGCTGACTAGAAGGAAAGAATCATTTTCCTGGCCAGGTATATATGTCTAAAGAACAATCTTTTAAATTCTTATTCTGAAGCAGACGGTTGAAATGATAGGAAGGGGACAGGGAAAGAAGACAGCAATATGTATGAGACAAAAACACTCACAAGTTCAAGCTCCAACACCTATTGCTGCATAACTAAAGGCAAATCACTTACTCTTTGTTGCCCTCAGTTTCTTTATTTGTAAAATGGAAATAATAACACTTCACATGGCTTTAAATATTACATTTCTAACATCCTGTTCTCCCAGTAACTTAAACTCCTCAATCCTTATGACTCCTATTTCTACTCTTCACTCACACAATAGGCTTTTTTCTACACCTAATCCTTCCCCATGACAAAATTTCCAAAACTTTTAAGAGTGCTGTTATGTCTCCCTTCCCATCCTTCAATCTTATCCTCCATTCCTTCAAACAACGGTCCCACAACATCATCTTGAGGCCTTTCACTATCCTAGTTAACCATCTCTAAAATGATATGGGATTCACTATAGGATTCCTTTAAATACCAAGTGCTCTTGCTGTACTTAAGATGATTTGGGATACCTGCAACTTTTCAGATACATGTCTCTTGTTCCACCTGATGCATATATTCAATCACTGACAGCATTTGGGAGAAACTCTGGAGTGTTTGTACACAGCCAGCAAGTGTCTGAGGCCAGATTTCAATACAGGAAGATGGGTCTTCCTGAATCCAGTGCTTTGTGCACTGTGGCACTCCCTTTTCTCAGCTTGATGGTCCCAGTCTCCTGCCAATTCTAAATTTTGTGATCCTGTGATACTACAATAAGTTCACCTTTGGAGTCCGCCTTCACCCAACTCTCACCTGTGGCTCCAAGAAGCTGTAGCACATGCAGTAGCTACACCCCAGTAAAACTGTCTCAGCAGATGGGCTAAACCAGGTTGAGAGTAACCAACAGGTCTCGAACCCATCAGCAAGTTAGGAAGGTGTCTACCCCAAGCATGTGAAGACTTCCACCCTAGTGGAATGGTTGAATATGAACAACTTGTTTTGACAGCTATTAAAGCAGCTGAAGCAGGTGCTGTGTAGCACTTAGAGCCTGCTTGGACACCCAAGACACCAAGGTCATCCACTGCATCCAGGGCCATCACCAGTTGTATTGACTTTGTTTTGCCACTGGACCTCTATGACTCCGGAAGACAAAGTAAGGCTGAGAACTTTGTGAAGCTCTGCTTCACTTAAATCCAATTCATGTGAAAGTCAAGATATAACCTGTAATCTCAATGGTCCTCTTCAAAAACAAAGGACTAACAACAACTTTTAAAATCTTCCTCAACTGGGAGGGCAGGCAGATAGGTAGTGCAATGGGCCAAGAGTCAGAAAAACTCATTTTCATGAGTTCAAATCTGACCTCAGACACTTACCAGCTGTGTGACCCTGGGCAAGTCACTTGACCCTTTTTGCCTCAGTGTCCTCTTCTCTAAAATGAGCTGGAAAAGAAAATAGCAAACCACTCCAATATCTCTGCCAAGAAAATCCCAACTGGTGTCATGAAGAGTTGGACATCACTGCAACAACTCAACTAGGAATGACTTAGTCAGGTCTTAAAATAAGAAGCTGTGATTTTTTTTTTTGAGAGTGGAATGGAAATACTAACAGAACTTGAAATGGTAAGTTTTGATTTTGCATTCAACTCTAAAGCCTTTTTACCTAGAATAAATTAATGCTGGTCCTGAATTTTTTTTTTTTTGAGAGTGGAATGGAAATACTAACACAGAACTTGAAATGGTATGTTTTGATTTCTCTTTCAACTCTATAAAGCCTTTTTACCCAGGATAAATTAATGCTGGTCCTGAATTGTTAAAAGTTCCCCATGGCAGGGGCAGCTAGGTGGCGCAGTGGATTCAGGAGGACCTGATTTCAAATCAGACCTGACACTTGACACTTACTAGCTGTGTGACGCTGGGCAAGTCACTTAACCCTCATTGCCCCGCCTCCCCCCCCCCAAAGTTCCCCATGGCAGAAAATGTTATTTAAAGCAATTTAAGCTTTTCACATTTGCTAGAATTTCTACAATGAAATAAAATATACTTATATAAACATTCTTTGTTTACTGGCTTCTCTCATGTCCATTGGTATATTAGACTAGCTATGCATTAATAACTTTGTAAATAAAATTAACTTCCTGTAACGATTGGAATAACGCCACCTGCTGGATACTTACTGTAGAGGAGTTCTGCCCATGAAGGGAAGGTCTTTGAGGGCAAGACCAGGAGTCAGGAAGTGACGCGGGCTAGTGGGAGGAGGAAGGAAGAGACTGGCGCTCAGTCTCGCTCTCTTTCCTCTGGACTCTGGCGGAGAAGGGAGCTAGAAATGTGCTCTCCCTTTAATAGATAGGAATCTAGGCCTTTTTCTCTCTCTTTACCAAATTCTTATTCTCCTTAATAAATGCTTAAAAGTCTAACTCTTGCTAAAGCTTATAATTTATTGGCGACCACTCATTAGATATTTTAGACAGTTTAGCTAGAATTTTAGCCCTTAACATTCCAGAGAAACTTTAGGCAAGACTACTAATCTTTATTATTTTTTTTCTCATACTCTGTAAAGGTACAACTCATTGACTATATTGTCTTTAGCTTACTAAGTAGTAGCCTGAGGTTCCTTCCTATTCACTTTATTCTAAACATAAAACAAATACTGAATAACAGGACTGATTTATTGTAGCACAGCATTAATAATTATCAATTAAAAGTTTAAAAAACCAAGAGGAAGAAGTCAAAGAAATAAAAGCAATTGAATTTTGACTAAAAAAGGATACAAAAACATAAAAGAAAGGCAAGAACAGAGAAACCCAAATAGATACATATACTCAGACAGGTATACACATATATGTGCACATAGGTGAAAATGTACAGAGGATTTGGAGATGGATGTAGAGGAAACAGATTGAGGCAGAGAGGGACCTGTAGAAGAAAAACTGGTGGTGGTTAACAGCACGGGTGGGAGGAAGTGTGGCAGAAGTGATGTAAAGGGGAGCAGAGAGAGGCAGATGGAGAAAACTGTATAAGAATAAAGGAGTTATAAAAGTGCCATTAGGCTCTATGCTGGGTATGTTCATGTTATAACTTTCTATTGGCTTAAGCTGTTGGCATCAACTTAAACTGTTAACATTGATCTTTGTGATATTGATGAATTGTTCGGTAGTTTGATTATTATGTTTTAGGGTTTTCCTCCATTCTTTAGATTTTTGGGGAGGGGAATTGTTTTTGTCTTTGTTCCCCCTATATGTTGCTCAACTAAGATCCTGTTAAGCAAAAATCTTAGATTGATTGGCGGGGGACAAGACAATTTCTCAAAACTCTTTACAAACCCACCTTTTAGTATTGTAGAATGGGTTGATGCTGTTGTCTCTGGGAACAAATATTAGGTGACTTTTGCATGTCAGTGTAACTGTCAGTTAATGATTAACTAGCACCTTTGAAGTATAAAAGTAAATTTCTAGGGGCAGCTAGGTGGCGAAGTGGATAGAGCACTTGCCCTGGATTCAGGAGGACCTGAGTTCAAATCCGACCTCAGACACTTGACACTAGCTGTGTGACTCTGGGCAAGTCACTTAATCCCAAGTGCCTCACCAAAAAAAAAAAAAAAAGTAAATTTCTAAAACTTAAGTCATTCTTTCCCATGCTGTAAAACTCAGAATTTCACAGACTAAACCTTTAAACCTGAGTTGAAAAACCCAGGGGAATCAGAGAAACACAGAATCTTTTATTTGGAAGGGATCTTTGCCTCAATCTCATCCAGTATACATTGCACATTTCCCCGTTTGCTTGAAGCCCACTATTTGCTAAAGCCCCACTGGGTAGTTTAGTGTTAAATGGTTTTTCTTTACATCTTCCAAGTTTCAACCTCTGAGGCCAAACAGAAAAAATAAAATCCCTCTTCCTATGGGAGCATATCAAGTACTTGAAGAGATCATTTTCCCCAGATCTTTTTTCTCTTCCAGGTTAAATGTTCTTGAGATGTTTTGGGCCCTTTACTCTTCTTTCTATATATTCTCTTGCCCACTGATCTCATCAGTTCCCCATAAGATTCTTTCATCTCTATGCAGATAATTCCCAGATTCATCCCTCATCTCTTGACTTGACTACGTATCCAATTACTTGCTGGCATCACATCTACCGAGATGTCCTATGGCATTTCAAACTGTATGTCCAAGACATTGCTTGTTATCTTGCCCCCTAAGCTTATCCCTCCTTCTAAATTGCCTATTTCTTTTGAGGGTACCACCATTCTGCCAGCCATTCAGGTTTGAAGCCTAGGACTCATCCTTACACTCTTTACTCTCCCTCAGTCACTGCTTGCTCCCCCTTCCCATACAATCAATGGCCAAGTTTGGGCTTTTCTCACTTCTCTCCTGGACTACTAAAATAGCCTCCTCATTGGTTTCCTTGCACCTGCCAAATTGATATTCCTACAGAGCAGGTGTGACCATATCATTCCTCTGTAATTGATTCTTTGGTGGCTCTCCATTGTTGTTACATAAAACAAAACCTCTTCTGTTTGTCATTTAAAACCTTTCACAAACTGCTTCCAGCCTATAATTCCAGCTAATTATACATCACGCCTTTTTACATACTCTAAGGTCCAGCCAAAGAAGTATACTTGACATCCTAGAAGGCAACATTCCATCTCATGCCTCAATTACTTTGCAGGAAGAAGCTGCCTCCCATGTTGAAAATACTTTTTCCTCTTGTTTCTGCCTCTTGAAACTCTAGCTCCCTTCAAGGTTCAGCAAGTGCCACCTCCTTCACAAGAACTTTCCTGATTCTGCCAGTTGCCAGGGATCCCACCCCCAACCACTATGCATTTATTTTGTATATACCCCCTAATAAAATATAAGGTATTTGTTTGCAGGAACTTTTGTTTTTACAAAAACAAAAGATAGCAATTAAAATCTTTAAAAAAAAAAAGAAATGGGGGGGGCGGCTAAGTGGCGCAGTGGATAAAGCACTGGCCCTGGATTCGGGAGTGCCTGAGTTCAAATCCGGCCTCAGACACTTACTAGCTGTGTGACCCTGGGCAAGTCACTTAACCCCCATTGCCCCCCCCCCCAAAAAAAAAAAAAGAAAAGAAATGGGTGCTTCTTAACAACACTGATTTTCATAATAGCTTAAATAGAAAAGATTATGTAAAATAAACTATCAATAAATTAATACATGAAAGTTCTAATAAGCTAATTAGGTACAATGCTATGTTAAATTAAGTGATTTACATTTGTTTTTCTGAATGTTAGTGATTATTCATAGTCAATGCTCTTAATCACTTTGCATCCACTTATTTCCAATGAAAGAGAATTTTTAATGAATCATATGCATTCTTTCTTCATCCATTCAACCCCAATTCAATAACTTATTTGAATTTGTCTGCATGAATAAATGAAAGTATTTCTGTTCACTGTGTGCCAGGCATTGTGTTAAGTTTTGGAGCAACAAATACAAAAAGCAAGGTAGTCTCTGTTTTTAAGGAATTTATATTTAATAAGAGAAAACCTGTTTTGGTCTGGGAAGTCACAGAAAGGATTGTGAATCAAAGAGCAATGGATTGACATGTCCTTTCGAGGAATGACTGTTATTTTTACTATTCCCAGAGCAAGAGGTGAAAAGGGAAGCCTGTGGTACAATGGCATGGCAGAGAGATGGACAGTTATCATATGTAACTATGTGATATAACACAGCAGATGTGACCTAAATTAAGGGCTAAGTGGTTAGGTGGCACAATGGATAGAGCACTGAGCCAGGAGTCAGAAATTTTTCTGAGTTCAAATTCAGTCTCAGACACTTACCAGCTGTGTGACCCTGGGCAAGTTACTTAACCATGTCTGCCTATTTCCTAACAAGTGGCAAGGCCATCCAAATGTAAAACTTCTCATTTGAAATCCTGCATTTTCTCCAATATTTCAAAGAGATGGTCCATTCAGTGTTACTCATTTATCATCTCCTATGCTGTGCCTTGGAGATGGCACAAGTTCCAAAGGATGTTGATGCTGGTCTAAATAATTTGTAGATAAGAACAGACTATGTTATAAAAGTTTCTTGATTTCTATGTAACCTTTGGAAGCATCTTGAAATTATTTTTTCCCCTTCATTTTCACTGGTAACTTGTTACCCTGCCCTGCTCTTTCTCCTCCCCTCCCCCCCCCCAAAAAAAACCCTGTTCTGGAAAAATTGGGAAATGTTACAGCTGACTTTTGCAGAGAAAGAAGTAAATCCACATATCCCTATGTGCACATGTATATAAAACCACCAAAAGAACAAAATTTCTTAAGGACATAGAAAAGGAATTGGAAGACAGAAAATAAATTGCTTCTGTATCCTATGGTTTTATCTGGGATTCATGCCTAGTGTTTAAAATCATTTTAAGAAAAAGGTTTTACTTTATTTGACTTTTAAGGCTTAATATCACCATCTTGTGGCATTTTTGAATACTGTCATTAAAAGGAATCAGTAAGTGAATGGAGTTAAAACAAGAATTCAAATCCTGATTCTTTTTGATACTTCCTATGTAATGTTGAGCAAGTTTCTTAAACCTTTCTAGGTTTCAATTTTCTCATCTGTAAATGCAGGGAGGGAAGGAAGGGGGTGAGTAGACGCTCACTATAGTCCTTTTTATAGCTCCAGACCCTATGTAACTTATAAAGCCAGATTGTACTTTTGAAATTACAGGTATAAATGGGATCGGCTCTCTTGGCCCTTGCCCAAAAAGCCAAACAAATTCAAGCTGAAGGCTTCAGGTCCCCCATATCTAATCTAGGAAAGCAATAAAAGACAGAAAGTCAATGTAAACTATCATCTATCTGCATAATTTATGCAAAGCTGCCAATTTTTTTCCCTTCAGCAGCAAAGTTTTCTTGCTTGATTTATGAGAAAATGAGAGAATCAAGAAGTCCTCTCCCTTAGATCATGTATCTTATATCCTTATGTAACTCTCAGGAATAAGAAGTCTAAGAAATTTAAGAGCCTGAGAAAGCCCACCTCCTCTAATGGGTCTTCCTAATTAGCTGGGGAAAAAAAAAAAAGATGTAGATAAATTTCTTTAACTCTTTCATGGGAAGGACATGAAAGTTAATAGTTCCAACTCTTTATCTTAAAGATGTCACTGTGGCTCCATGAAAGAGAGTAAGTAACTTAGCCAAGGTCCAACAATGAACAGGTCATACTCCCAGGGCAGCATTCCTTCCACTATCGCACACTGGCCACCCTTTACTAATTTCAGTGGGCAGCTAGGTGGCACAGATGGATAGAGCAGTGGCCCTGAAGTTGGGAGGACCTCAGTTCAAATGTCACCTCAGACACTCACTAGCTGTGTGACCCTGGGAAAGTCACTTAACCCTAATTGCCTTAAAGAACATCCAGGGCCATCTCCAGTAGCCCTGATATATAACTGGCCACTGGATCCAGATGGCTCTGGAGGAGAGAGTGAGGTTGGTGACCCTGCACAGCCCCTCACTTAAAAAAAACAACACCAAAAAACCATTCAGCGCAAGTCACGACAGATGTCACGGCCTCTTCAGGAACAACCCACAAACAAAAACAAATTTCAGTAACATGGAATGGCTGGAAAAGCCCTGGATTTGCCATCAAGGGGACGCAGGCTTGGGCAAGAACCTCTTAGGTCCCTTCTAGTTCTAAATCTTATGAAAACAATGGCCAAGGTATTTATCGTCTTCTCAAACACCTCTAGTTCCAACTTATTTTCAATCTTTGCTTCCATATGCTAATGACAAGTAGACCACATTATAGTCAGTCCTCAATTGATGAAAAAACTGTTTTAAAGTTCATTTAAAAATAAGATATGGAATTCATAATTTTCCAAAATAAATACTATATGTAATGGTTAGGTTCTTAGGCCAACCCACAAAATCCTCTTTAATTTATAATATGAAATTCAATTCAACAAACATTTATTAAGCACTGTGCTAGGTTCTGTGTAAGATACAAAGTTTAAAAGACAGTTTATAAGACACAGCTCCCCCTACCTCAGTTTACAATCTATTTACAGTCATATGAGACACAAAAATAATAAAAAATATGTAAGTATAAAAGTGGTGCAAGTGCTGAAGATGGAAGGTCATTATCAATGAAGAGAATCAGAAAAGGATTCCTGGAATGGGTAGCAATTGAGCTGCACTTTAAAAGACAGGCAAGGATGGAACAGATTGGGGGAAGAGGAAGGGCGGTATATTCCTATCATAGCAAATTAGTTGTAAATGTAGTACTTTGGAAATAGTATTTTCTCCTTGTGAGGCAAAGGAGTAAGCAGATGGTTTTATCATGTGTACAAAGACAAGAAGAAACATCATATCATTGCACAGTTGACCATCTCATATTGCAGTACTCAAAAATAAATATTAACAAAAACACTACTGAGAAAATAACTGTAACTTATATACCAAGATCTATTGTAAAGGATGAAATAAAGAAATTCTACAAAGAATTCAATAACCCCTCCAAATTAAATCAACATTGCTACTTGGTGACACCAATGCAAAGATTGAGAATAGGTGTGGATGGAGAAAATATGGTGAAAAATATAGATTAAAAATAAAGTATGGGGCAGCTAGGTGGCGCAGTGGATAAAGCACTGGCCTTGGATTCAGGAGGACCTGAGTTCAAATCCAGCCTCAGGCACTTGATACTTAACTAGCTGTGTGACCCTAGGCAAGTCACTTAACCCTCATTGGCCTGCAATAACAAATCAAAACAAAAAAAAGAAATAAAGTATGAAAGAGGCCAAAGACTTCTAGATTTCAGAAGGCAAATGCTTACACATAATGAATATTTTCTTTGAAGGGAAAAAACATAAATAAATGGAGAACACTGAATAGCATTTAAAAAAATTGAAATTGATTAAATTTTCACAAACAAAACCATTCATTACTGATTTTATAGTCAGACCACTGACTTGTTAAAGAAAAAGTCAAAATTAGTACAAAACTATAAAAACAAAAATGAAAATTAGAAAAGACATCATGGGGAAGCAGAAAGAGCACTGAATTTAGAGTTAAAAAAATCTAAATTCAATCCTAGCTATTCCATTAGTTATCTGCATGACCCTGGGCAAGTCCCTTTACTTCCTTCAGGCTTTGATGTGGTCAGACTAGAACAACACTAAGAAATAGTATACAATTAAAATAACTACAACCTGTCCTATTTAAACACATTGACAATGTAAAATGGATTATGATCAGATGACATAAATACTTATAATAACTTCATATAGATAGGCCAAAATTCTAAAAAGTGCCTCAGCAGACAGTCAACTTACTTCCAAAGTGGAAAGCTATAGTAGTTACAGAAAACACAAACTAAAACTCATTTATAAAATCTTACTGAGGATAGTAAAAGATTATGAGTAGTATTTCCTAATAAAGCAGAAGGGAATAACTGCAGTAAAACTAGTCAGAATCAAAAAAGGAAATGCAGCAAGATTAAAGGAAGTGTAGCTAGACAAGATCTAAGCTGAAAGTGATAAATGTGAGGGTGATGAAAAATCTATTCATAATGAATCTGAAAGGGACAATACCAAAGATGATGGAAGAAGTTTTGGACCTTCTTAATACCTAAAAAATCCCACACCAAAAACAAAAACAAACCCATCAGATGAATGAATGCTTAATCCTTGATGTGCTGTTATAGTGACCATGAAAAGAACTAGTTCATCAGTACACACATATCTTCAACAAATTGGGCTCAGAATTAAACAGAAGGAGGAGATCAGGCTGGGTTATCTATGGGAAACTTTTTTTTTTAAAATAACCTCAAACTTCTTGAAACAAAGGCCCATATTTTTTAATACTAAAATTCTACAGTTGCTATATGACTCCAATTCACTTAATACTACAATCTCTGAAAAATTAAAATTGAGAGGCATGTTAAAAGTGTAAATAGGTGGCAATATACAATAAAGTAAAAAGAACTAGAGTAAAGAGTGTCATGAAAAAATATGTTCAAAAAGAAGATAGGACAATGAGAACAAGAGAGACTAACTTATGCTCCACTGTTATCCACAAGATATCAGAAAAAAGGAGAAAAAAAACATTATTAGCATCCTAGTGGATCACTATTCCCAGGTGAACTTATAGGAAGGCATAGGTAGATAGGCAGGCGCAGATAGATTGGAATATGCATCATTAGAAGAACATCGACATTGATGAGATCATAAACTTATTTCAGTCAGTTTACAGTAGAAATTATTACACATATTTGCTAAATGTTGGGTATCCGAGTCAAGAAAGCATAATCAAAAGAATAATAATATACAGTCACCATGACTATACAAATGAGGGCAATAAAAAACTGGACATTAGCATTAACTCACTAAAATTAAAGAGCACATTCAAAAATCTTAGAATCTCAGACAGAGACCCCAGGAATCATTTAGCCCAAGAAATTCTGAAATAAAAATCCCTTTTACCATAATATACCTGACAAATGGTTAACCAGCATTTTGATGAAGACCTTCTTAAAGGAAGTTGCTACCTCTCAAGGTTAAGTCTTTTCACTTTTGGAGAGTTCTAATTATTTTGAAATTTTTCCTTCCATAAAGCCTACATTAGAAGCCATTCCCTATGCATTTATTCTTTCCTTTGAGCTAGACTGTAAGCTGCCATTCACTATCAGCAAAAATCCCTTTTTCCTTTCCCCTGCCCCACTAATTAAGAAAGTTTAAAAAAATCTCATTTTGCACTATGAATCTTTCACTTCTGTCAGGTGGATAGTAGTATGTTGGGGTTTTTTTTGTTTTGGTTTTTGGGGTTTTTTTGCAGGGCAATAAGGGTTAAGTGACTTGCCCAGGGTCATAGAGCTAGTAAGTATCAAATGTCTGAGGCCGGATTTGAACTCAGGTCCTCCGGAGAGAGTAGTATGTTAATACTCATAGTATTCTGAAATCCTAGATGGTCATTATACTGATCAAAGTTTCCAGGAATTTCAAAGTTATTTGACTTTACAACATTGTTTTCTTTGTATAAACTGTTCTCCTGGTTTTGTTCACTTCACTCTGCATCGGTTCAAACAAGTCTTTACAGGTTTCTCTGAAATCATTCCCTTCAACATTTATTATAGCATATTTATATTCCATCACTTGTTCAGCCATTCCCCGGCTGATGAACACTCCCTCAGTTTCCAATTCTTTGCTACTGATAAAAGAGCTATATGGATATACATATACGTATATATGTATGCATACACACAGTCACACAGACACACATACCCTTAGAGTTTGTTTTGCTATTTCTCCTTTAATTTACTCTCCCTCTAATTCCCCCTTTCCCCTCCTATTTCCCTGTTGAGTAAAATTCTGAACCCACATGTGTCCATATGTGTGTATGTAGGAATGTATTCTTCCTTCCCTTAACCAGTTCAAATGACAGTGAGGTTAGGGAAAATTATCTCATGTAATCAAGTATTAGTCTATACATAAAAGGAGGAAGGGGTAGAGGGAATAGCTAAGATCTGAACCTTACTATCATCTCTTCCCTTTCCATTCTTCTTTTAAAATCATGAATATAGAACAGAACCACTCAAGCCTTCTAATTAAATTTCCTCTATGACCCAAGACAATAAGCTTCAGAGGGGAAACCATGTAGCATTTCTTCACATTAGAATTATACTCAGTTTTGCTGAGCAAGTTATTCTTTTTGTTTTGTTTTGTTTTGTTTTTTAGTGAGGCAATTGGGGTTAAGTGACTTGCCCAGGGTCACACAGCTAGTAAGTGTTAAGTGTCTGAGGCCAGATCTGAACTCAGGTACTCCTGACTCCAGGGCCGGCGCTCTATCCACTGTGCCACCTAGCTGCCCCAAGTTATTCTTTTTTTTAAAGTCTATACCCTTTGCCTTCTGAAATATGCATTCCAAGTTCTCTGTTCCTCTAGAGTGATGGCTACTAACTCATTCACAATTCTTGAATTTTTTTTCTTTTTCAGGTAGCTTGTGATATCTTTTCTTTGATCTGAACCTCTGGATTTTGGCTACAATGTTTCTGGGTGCTTTCATTTTAGGTTTCTTTCAGGAGGCGATGGATGGATTCTATTTCCACCATGCCTTCTAGTTTTAAGAGTTCTGAGCAGTTTTATTTCATGATTTCTTTTAAACATGATGTCTAGGCTCTTTTTTTGGTCATGACTTTTAGGTAGTACAATGACCCTTAAATATTCTATCTTCAATCTGTTTTCTAGGTCAGTTGTTTTTGCTATAAGATCTTACATTTTCTTCTATTTTTTCATACTGTTTTAATATTTGTCATCTCATGCCTTTATTAGTTCTATTTGGTCCATTTTAATTTACAGGGAATTTGTTGATTGGGCAATGTTTTATATCTCTTATTCTAAGTTCCAATCCTTTCTTCCATAGTTCTCTTATCTTTTTAAATTTCCTCCTTCCAGAGCTTTCATTTCAAATCTGATCACTGCCCACTGGTGTAGGTCTGAGCAACAGACCTATGGGGTTATCTTCTTTGGAGTATTAATAGACTGCTACTGTACTCAGCCACTAATGAGCCAGCTAGAAAACTCTGCTGGTTCAGAGTAATGGGACTATAGACTTTTTTTTTGGTCTGTTATTCCTACTCTAGCTATTCTTCTGGCTTTAGAACGAACCAGAATTTGGGCCCCACTGCTGCTGAGGTCTGAGCCATATAGTTAAACTGCTCCTTGCTTCTGCACTTGTTCCATACTTGGTACACAGCTTAGGACCTGCAACCACTCCTTCTCTGGAATGTCACCCCTGGGCACAGATACCCTCTTCAGTCTACCCTAGATCTATGACTCAGAAATTGGTAGTAAGCAACAAGACCACTAGTTGGCACCTGTTCCCATTTCCTACACAAGGTCCTGGTAAAGATCAAGGGTAGCTTCTTGTCCTTTTAATACCTGGGTGCTGGAATGGTCCACATATAGGGTCCCATACTGCTGGCCAGACCCTGTCTCCATAGACTTCTGTCTCCTTATTGATCTGGACTGGAAAAATAACTCACTGTGACTTTTTCTTGTATTTCCCTATCAGGATTTGGTTTGGTGAACTTTTCTATAGCTATTTAGAGGAGTATTATGGAGGAATTTTGTGTTGTACTTTTTAGTACTCCTCTGCCATCTAAGTTCTACCTTTTGCCATCATTATTTTTAACCAAAAAGCACTTGCTTTTAATACCAGAAAGCTGTGCTTCCTGTGGTCTGTAGGTCTTTATTCTGTGATAAATAATTAAAAGAACCAGAAGAAGCACATCTATTCTGTTAGCCTGCTATTGATCCAAGGAAAAATATGGACAAAAATCTACCCTAGAGGATGAAAAGGCACTTATGGATTATTATCTGTATCAGGGCTTCTTAAACTTTTCCCACTCACGACCCCTTTTTGCCCGAGAAATTGTTACATGACCCTGGGTATATAGGTATATAAAAGATACACATAACCTTTTACTTTGCCAAATTTTTTGCAATCCCCACATTCAGTTGCATGACCCCATAATGGGATCACAACTCACAGTTTACAAAGCTTTGATCTATATCAGTGGAGGGAATAGCCATGCCAATGAGATCATCATGAATCAATAAAAGTAGAAGTCAAGTTATACATGTTTTAGTGAATGATCAATACTTCTGGAGGACAGTAATCCACAGCAAGAGAAATTCTCAAACCTTGCCTTGGCATGTAAAGGGTTAAAGATTTATTTATATATTAGAATAAACCCATGCCCAGGTTATTCTGGCCATTCCCTTCATTGATTATGGTATAGGACAGAACTCTGGAGTTAAGAGTAGGACCATGCATTTCTCAGGGTGGGCGTAGAGGGAGGGAAATGTAAGGTATGAGGCTAAGATGGTACTAGGGCTGAAGGAGCCACAGATGAAACTGAAAGGAAAGTTGTAAGGATGGAGTTTAGGAGAAGAAGACTCTTATTCTGGACTGGTCTTGAGGTCTGAATGAAGTGGGCAGTTCTGAGCAAGAGCTCTGGAGGATGAAGAGGGAATAAGAGATGGGGAGGAAAAAAAATCCTAAGCACAAGCTTCAGGAATATTTCCTCTATTTTCCTCTGACTAAGTGGAGGGCTATTTCAAATGAATTCTGATGGTAGTTCTCAATGATACATAATGTTTCAGAAACATATTATGTTCTATAAAGTCAAAACTTTAAAATACTACACACTCCCCCTATGGTATTTCAAGATTTTACTAAATTAAAATGCCCAATACACTTAGCAAGCTAAGGCAGAATACTGTGTGAAAATATAACCTTATTAAAGCATATACATTGTCAAACTGATTGCCATTAATTAAACTTAAAGGACTTTGATGTAAGCTTATAAGTGATACTGTTTTGCCCAAAAGGAGAGATCTTGAGAAATTATTTAATAACCACATTTTTCTATGAGGCAAGAGTTGAAAACATTGACCTTTCAAGTGTGATGACATGTTCTCTTGTGCTTTTATTTTTCAGATATTCACCCAAGGTTTAACTTCTTTCTACAGACTAAAAATATAGACTGCATGCTACATGTTGTTTATTGAAATATAGTTAGACCTACTTATTTTTCAGTTAAAAAGTGTTCAGTTAGATTGTAATCTACATGGTTTCTGGTAGAGTGGAAAGAGCATTAGTCATAGAGCAGGAGGACCCAGGGTTCTGGTTGACATACCTAGCTGGGTAGGTGAGCTAGGCCAAGACATTCTATGTCTTTTCTTCATTTTTTCATATGTAAAATGACAATACTTGCATTACTTCTCTTTTGAGGTTGTTGTGAACAAAACGCTTTATAAACCTGAGTTATTACTTTGATCCCCAACAGTTCTTGAGAAACATTCTTTCTAAAGTGTGAGGAACATCTTGTATGCACTCTAAGTATATAATTAATACTATAAAAGTTAATGTAGTAGGGGCAGCTAGGTGGCGCAGTGGATAAAGCACTGGCCCTTGATTCAGGAGGACCTGAGTTCAAATTTAACCTGACACTTGATACTAGCTGTGTGACCTTGGGCAAGTCACTTAACCCTCACTACCCTGCCTTAAAGAAAAAAAAGTTAATGTAGTATAAAAGTACTGGTATAAGTTATTTGGATTCTAGGAATGACATGGTTGTAAGAAGTAAACTGAGATCTTTGAGAAACAGGGACTGTCTTGTTTGCTACTATATGTATCTCTAGCACTTAGCAGAATGCCTAGCATATGCTAAGCACTTAATATATGCTTTATTGAACTACAGATCTAATTATGGAAAGCAGTTTATTCTCTTCTTAAGTGAAACTTCATAAAATTTTTTTCCACAGAATTTGTTAAACTAGAAGACTTATATTTTCTTCACACAACTCATTATAGGCTCTGACTCACTGATTCCATTTCTGGGCCAATAACCTAAGAGTGGACAATAACCTAAGAGTATTAACAAAAAGAAATTAAAAGAAAAAGGTTACTACATATAAAAAAAAAATTCACAGATTTTTAAGGTTATAAAAGTAAAAAACTATAAACAATCAAAATATCCAATAACTGGGAAATGGATAAAAATCATAGCATATTAAAAGTAAATGTAAAGATTTTAATGAAAAGATAATGGGAATTTTTTTGAAAATGAAGTCAGATATGATCATATAAACAAAAATAAAGACAACAAAATTATCCATGGAGCAGAGAATTAGTATTGTAATTTTCTTGAAATCTGTATCAATTTTTCTAATAAAAATGTCAATAGTTTGAATGTTAAGGTTTCATTTTGAGTTACTTAATATCTTGTTTATGTATACATATTCAAATTAGTGTTTCTAAGATGCTTTTCTAAAAAAAAAGAAGGAAAAAAGAAAATATTTATAGCATTAGACAGTGCCACAGTGTGAGCAGTAGTAGAAACCCTTAAGCATCATAAACCCAATTGTTCTAATTTGGACTCTACTTCTTGACTATCAAAAAAGAAAAAGTGAAAGAAATGGATAATGTAGGGAAAAGGGCTAACAGCCATCAAGGCTTCTGCCTACCTGGTGGAAGGCCTTCAAAGTACCTTAGCTACTCAGTTCTCTCTCTTTCTGGTATTTCCACAAGGTACTTCCTCTATATGTACATTTTGTATTCCTTAGCTAACTACTAAATCTGGATCTTGATTTGATTTGAGAGACTATTGTTTTGTGCATCCAGAGTGTCTTTTTTTTTGCCCCCTTTTGTTTTTAATTTCTTGGAAGCTGAAAAATTCTCATTCCTAAATTGGGGGATGACTTCTAAAAATAAAGCAGTTTTGTCAGTGTACAATAGCTTTCCCTTTGATATTGTGTTTTAAACAAAGAATACTGTCCCAAAACTAAACTGGAGCTTAAATGTACATGAATATGTTGCCATAAATGAAACTATTTGATTAGTTCTAATTCTGATAGCTTGCCAATTTTCTACAAAATAACAATCTTAGCTAAAAATCATTTCAAGCAGAGAAGTTAAGGGTTAAATCTAAAGAAAGTACTACATGAATTAGGCTGGATATAAACTCTCTCTCTCTCATTTTTTTAAGGCAGGGAAATGAGAGTTAAGTGACTTGCCCAGCTAATGTCCAGTGTCTGAGGTCATATTTGAACTCGGGTCCTCCTGAATCCAGGGCTGGTGCTTTATCCACTGCGCCACCTAGCTGCCCTGGATATAAACTCTTGACTTCAAGATCCAAATTTTAAAACGATTCAGGTTACTAACTACAAAGTCATTTCCATTTTTTGGCTTGTTCAGAACATATAGAGAAATCAGTCCATTATTTCAGATCAATTCCTATAGGGCAAATACCTATAAATTAACAGTTCAATCAGCAGATTCAGTTGCCTCAGTAAAACAAGCAGGTTGCCCCTTTCATCTACCATTCTAAGAACATAGAAATGGAACTACTTTTTTCATTCAGTATTGGTAATTTTGAGGACCAAGATTGATTATAATAGAAGGGAATGAAGAAATCTACATGACTATTATAATAATTAAATTAGGTGATATTCATAGTTATTAATTCTCATATTATTTCTAATGACCTAAACTTTTAAAGGGGAAATATGGCAAGGCAAATCAAGTGTCTATTCTGTAAAGTTAACAGTACTAACAATATTTCTATATTTTTAGAAGCAAGCCTTGTGTTCTTTATGGATTTTTAAGACTAAGTGTATTCTCCTACATTTCTAATTAAATGAAATTATTTTTATTTGAATTTTAAAAATTAATTTGAAATTAAATTTATTTTTTGCTTTTCTATCTGCCACTTTATATTCCAACAAAACCAAACATTGACATTTCTATATTAGTTTAAGTCTTAGAGAAATCAGCTTAACTGGGATCCTAAAAAGTAACCTAAGTACATAGTTTTTTAAAAAAGGATGTATTTATTATAACTGTACTTGTCAACTTGTTACTTTAAACATTTCCTTAAGTCATTCATTTAAAATTATTTTAAATGGCCAAAATTGTGAAAGTTAAGAAGCTGAGCTGAGCTAGGAGCTAGGAGCCAGGAGACCTGTCTATAAACTAGCTCTCTGATCTTGGGCAAATCATTTAACCTCTTTGGCTCTCAATTTCTTCAAGAAAAGCTTGGACTACCTGATCTCTAAGATTCCTTCCTACATTTTGTATGTATTCAATTCATTCTATCCCTCATTTCCCAGTAGATAATAAAATTTTTAAAGTTGGGGACTGCTTTGTGTAGTCCCAGTGCCTAGAAGTGCCTTGGTTATTAATATTTTTATTATTGAATTGAATTCATTAGTGCAGAGACTTCATCACAGAAAAATCAATGCCAGTAAAAATCCCTTTAGAAATGTATCATTTTGTCTTGAAACACAACGAACACTAACAATCCAGTTAATTCCCTCCCATTCAAAAAATTTAATTTGTAAAATGTATACTCAGGAAAACTTCACTAGATATGGTAGAATTACTTTAATATATTTTTTTAAATTGATGTACTGAAATTTCATAAACCCGATTGGGAACTAAAAAAAAAGGTTGTCAAATTTTGTGACTTTTAAGTATGCAATTTTGGTTGCCATACAATTGACAACAAATGAATAGATTACACTGAGAATACAATAAGCTGTTCTCAATTTTAGGAATTTATAACCTATGGGGGGGGTGAGTGGGAGAATGAAATAAGATTTGTATACAAATAAGATCATCCTTAGAGATCATATAGTCCAACTTAATTTTATGGATGAAAACCTTGTGACCCAAGTAACACAACTAGCTAGTAGCAGAGTTAAATCTCCATACTCCCGTATAGTTCGATATTGGAAAGGCAATATGGAATAAATAGTGCAGAGAGCTAGAACAGCTTTGTCTTCAGGAAGACGTGGGTTCAAGTCCAGCCTCAGACACATACTGGCTCAGCAATTACAGACAAGTCACTTAATAGTCTCAGTGCCCATATAACACTTTAAGATTATGTTACAGAGAAGTTGCTGATTTGCTTCAGTGGAGGATGTCCCCACACTGATGAAATCACAGACCAGAACCAAAAACAAAATAAAATTTAGTGCTACAAAAATCTTGGTTATAACAATCTATTATTGCTACAAAAGTATGCATTTAAATATCGCCTATAGTTTAGCAAAGTTTGTGTTCTGACACAAAGACCTAAATAATTTGGGGGAAATATGCCCAAGTTGTTGCTTATATTCATGTACCTACCAACTTTTTATGTGGCAGGGTTAGTCCTGTACCCATTATATACATAGCCACACACACTCAGGGCCCATGGTAAAAAACAAAAACAAAAAAGAAACATTTCCCCAACATTGCCAACATTTTCTTGGCTGAAGAACTTCCTAAATCATAAAAGCATGAGACAATGAAAAGTATAGCAAGAAGATCTAAGGCTGCTTAAACTTCAAGCTTTAAAAGGCAACAGAGCCACCGAGTTCACAGAAATATCAAGTAGAAAAAAAGTCCTTCGATAATAATCCATTGTACTTCAGGTCTCACCTGAGCCTATCCAAAAAACCCTACTTTAAATCCCGAGGGTGTCCAGTTAGACCAGTAAGTAACAGAACCGTAGAACTGTCAATGCAGAAAGATCTCTAGAAATGGCAAGCCTCTTTCTGTACAGTATGCTCATAGCGAACCGCCTTCTCGATGCCACAAAAGTGACACCTACAACCCGGCCCGGCCCGGGGACACATCCCAGCGCAAGAAAGGCGGAGGCGAGTGTCCCGTTCCTTCTAGCCCGGGGCCAATGACGCAGCGGCTCCATTCCCTAGGCAGGGCACATGGGGGTTTGACAAGAGTTCTGGTCCAAGGGAAGTGGAGGTGAAGAAAGAGGAAGAGGAAAAAACGGGGAGGTGGGGGGTACGGATGGGCGTGGAACCAAGGAGTAGACTGGGAGATGATGTGGGAGCTGGAGGAGACGGGAAGAAAAGGGGGGCGGAGGTGAGAGAGAGGAAAAGACCAAAAGAAAAGTGGGGGGGGGTTCAATAAAGGAAAAGACGGGGGAGGGGGAGAAGATGGGGGAGGAGCAGAAGGAAAGAGGGAGAAGGTGGGGAAGAAGTAACCAGAAAGGAGAGAGTGGGGAAAAGTAGAAGAAAAGAGGGAGAAGTAGAGGAGAAGCAGAAGAGGGAGAAAGTGGGGAAAAGTAGGGGAAAAGAGGGAGGAGGAGGAGCAGGGGAGAGGGGCTGGAGAGGAGCCTGCAAGGAAGCAAAGTGGGAGAGGAAAAGGCCAGGGAGAAAGTGGGGGGAGGGGGAGGGGAAGGAGGAGGGGACGAGCGCCCGGAGGAGGGCGGGGGGCGAGCATCCCGGAGGGCGAGGCGCGAGGCGCCGAGGCTAGGACCGATCCGGCCCCGGCGCCCGGCTGACTCCCCTCTGGCCCCAGGGCAGGAATTCCTTGCCTTATGCGGAGGAGGCCCGGCAGTCCCCACCCCCACCGCGCCCGCTCCGTCCCGACACAAAGAGCGGGGCCGGGCCGGGGCTGCCTTTCCCTGGATCCGGCCCCAGCCGGGACGCTGGGGCCGCCGCACGCGCCGCCGCGCCCCGCCGCCCCCCGGCTCCGGGGTTCCGCTCACCTCGCCGCCGTCCGCGCGGGGCTCTGTGAGGCGCGCACGCTCGGGCGGCGGGCCGCGTGCTCCGGGCCCGGCCTGGCTCTCTCGTTGCCGCGGCCGCTCCGAGCTGCTTCCCCGGCTCTCCCGGAGGGCGGGCGGGCGGTGGCAACCGTTCGGGCTCCAGCTCCGGCTCCTCCTTCAGGGCGGGCGGAAGGGCGAACCCCTCCCTCGGCCGCCTCCCACTCAGGAAGCCGCCGCGGCGGCCGGGGCACGAGGCCCCTCCCCCCGGGCATCGCCCTCCTCCTCCGAGCAGCCAATCCCCATTCTCCTCTCCCTCCCTCCTCCCGCCTCCTTTCGTCCCCCTTCTGGTCGCTGCCTCCTCCGCTCTCCCCCTCCCCGCGCGGACCCAGCCCCGCGCTCCCTCCGGAAACGCATTCCTCCCGGGCCGCGTCAGCCGCTCCGCCGGCAGCTGAGGAGGAGGACCAGGAGGAGCCAGCGGGCGGGGGAGGGAGCACAAAGGAAGAGGCGGGAGGGCCAGGAGGGAGCGGCCGCTCTCCGCATCGCGCCTCCCGGCCTCAGTTTCCCTGTCTGTGAGAGCCGGCTGGGTTCCCTCCAGGTGAACGAGCTGAAGCGAGGCTTCTGGGGCCTCGGACCCCTTCGGGTCCCGCCCGCCCTTCTCAGCCCCGGGACGGGGGCACCCCCAGCGGCCCAGCCGGGCCCAGGGCCAAGCCTCCGTCGCCTCCGTGGCACTGTCTGAATTAGGAGAGACCGGGCAGAGGGTCTGGAATTTTAAAAAATGAGAGGAAGACTTGGGAGGGCCTTTTAATCTGGGTAAATAAAGGCACTTGGCGTGGGTTAGACCAAGCTCTCCCAGGCCTCCTCCAGCCCTTAGGCAGGATGGGGAAACTGAGGCCAGAGGCAGCAACTGCTCGCGCGCCCCTCCCAAACTACCTTGTGTTTAACCATTTTGTGTGCATTAATGTTGTAGTTATGTTGTGTGTTATGTACTTGTCTCCCCCTGCCCCTCCCATTAGAATATAAACCCCTAGGAGCAGGAGTGCAAAATGCAAGCGCTTGACAAATACTTTGTTGATTGACTCCAAGAAAAAACAGGTCTGTATCCCCGTTATTCTGATCTACCTCTCTCCTCTCAGCCCAAAGAAATTTTTGTAAAGCCTTAGGCTAATTAAAAAGAAAGGAAATAGTATTCACTATGAAACTTCTGGACGGGCTGGGCACATTTTAGATAAAGGCATTGAAACTGAATACCAAGGTCATATAGAAACCCAGTTACTCAAAACATATTGCATGATGCCATCTGGTTAAACCAAAGATTCGGCTGTTTGGAAAGTTGTGGCCTTCTTGGGCAGAATCTAAACTATAGACTTTAAGAAGATGGAGGGGGGTGGGGTGAGTATGCTTTGCAGCCCAGTTTGAACCAATCCTACAAAAAGAAATGTGGCTGCATTTGCTTGAATGCATCAAAAGATGGGAATTTTAACGGCACTGGCAGAATGAAATCTACTTCTTTGCCCTAATGTGGTGAGAATTACTTTTACTCCTTGAAATTAGCATTGGTGTAATGATTGGAGCCCAATACTTGGTCTTAGAAAGATGTAGGTTCTAATCTCATGTGTAATAAGTAACCAAATGTGCAAGTAGCAGTTTCTTTCACCATTAAATGGGGAGACTTGTCTGAGGAACAATTGAGAAAATGTATACAAGGTGCTTTGCAAACCTTAGCTTCTTAAATATCAGCTATTATTAGAAGAGAAAAAATGGCATTTCCAAAAATATGTCCTAGTGGTAAAGCCACCAGAACATGGATCCTTGGATTTAAAGACGATTGTACTGTTATACAAAATTAGCAACAATACTAACAGCATAGGAAAACCTTATAGTTTATTCAGTTATGAAACAAATTGACCCTTTTAGCTAGCCATGTTTAAAAAAAAAAACTTTTCGATTCCTGCTCAATTGACATGTGACATTCAACTATAACATTTGTTTTTAATTTGTTCAGTTAAAAATAGGAAATAATAAATTTACGTTCAACCTCAGGTTGGTTATTGTTGCTATTTGACAACTAGATTTAAATTTCTCTATATGAAGTGTGACCTTTCAGAATCTGAAAGATTTTCATTTTTCAAATAATGAGTAAAATATAACTTAATGTTGGCAAAATAGAATTATCTAGTGTTACATATATTGTGTTAACCTGTATGTTATGATTGATTGACCAAGGGCATATTACTGAATATGGTGCTCCTTCAACTACTTAGCACTTTTGATTCAAGCAACCATTTTAAGTGTCTACTACATTCAAGGCCTTGGGGACCAAAAGACAAAAAATGGGAAAGTCATGGGCCTAAAGTGCAAGGCCTACTGTGGAGACACAGGATGTACATGAATAAGTCTGAGACAAAGAAGAATGGAGGAAGAGAAAACTAACAATCCGAGGGAATCAGGGAGACCATCATGAAGGGCGAAGTGGTATCTGAACTGAGCTGTGAAGGGAAGAAGAAAGCTTTTGAGAAGGGAAGTGTTGAAGCATATATACTAGACATGGAAAAGGGCATGGTAAGAATGAGTAATGTATGAAAGCTGGAGAATTCAAAGAACAGACTTCTTGAAGGGGAGTGGTATGAAGTAAAGCTAGAAAAGTAGGTGGGAATCAGATTTGTGGAGGGTCTTAAATGCCAGACTGAGGAATATATGTTTTTTCCTAAGGCAAGAGAGTGACAAAGTCAGTTGTGTTTTAAGATCATTTTAGCTGCTATATTTAGGGTGGATTGAAGGGAAAAGAGATTAGAATACTGGAGACCAATTAGGAGGGCATTGCAGTAGCCCAACAAAGAGGTAATAAGGTCTAGAATTAGAATAGTTGATCTGTAAGTGGAGAGAGGGGTGCAGGTAGAATCAATAGGCACTTGTTAAATTCAAGGCACTCAGAAAACAAAGACAAAAAGAAACGGTCCCTGTTATCTGCCACTGAGGAGTTTCCCTTCTGTAGTGAGAGACAGTATGTAGACAGATAAGCATATAAAAAGAAATTTTGGAGGGAAGGGCACCAACCAGATCAGGGAGTAGGAAGACAGGATCAGGAAAGGCTTCATGGAAGAGGCAGCACTTCATCAGAACTTTGAAGGGAGGACTGTAATGAGGAAATACAGTATAGCTCTGTGCAAAGTCAAGGCTATAGGAGACAGAGCTGCTTTGGCAGTGGATTGAATATGAAGGAGATGGAAGGATCACAGATGGCTCTGTGGTGAGAATTTAGATGACTGGGAGTATGTTTCCCCAACAGAAATAAAGAAGTTTGGGAAGGGGAGAAATAAGTTCTATTTTGGATGTGTTGATTTTGTGACAAATACTGGACATCCAAGAGAAGATCTCTAGCAGGAAGTTCAGGGGAGAAATTAAAGCTAAATATTTATATTTAGTAGTCATTTGCACCCTTGAAAACTGTTGAGATCTCTAAAAGAACTATGTGTTTTTCTATAAAACGTTTTATTGTAATAAACATTTTTATTTATAGTTTTGGGTTGCAATTTTTATATCTCCTCTCCCTTCCCCCTCCCTGATGCGGCAAGATTATGTAAAACATTACCATATTTGTCATTTTGTACAAGAAAACTTGATTAAAAGGAAAAAAAAATGGGGGCGGCTAGGTGGCGCAGTGGATAGAGCACCGGCCCTGGAGTCAGGAGTACCTGAGTTCAAATCTGGCCTCAAACACTTAACACTTACTAGCTGTGTGACCCTGGGCAAGTCACTTAACCCCAATTGCCTCACTTAAAAAAAGAAAAAGAAAAAAAATGAAAGAGTGAAAAATAGCATGCTTCAGTCTGTTCCATCAATATCAGTTCTTTCTTTGGAGGTAGATAGTATGTTTCATCAATAGTCTTTTGGGATTGTCTTGGATCATTGTATTGTTGAGAATAGTCGAGTCATTCACAGTTCTTCATCAAATAATATTGCTGTCTCTGTGTAAAATGTTCTCTTGGTTCTGCTCACTTCACTATATATCATTTCATACATGTCTTTCCAGGCCTTTCTGCAAATTTTGGTATTAGTGTGTAGATGTATTAATTTACTGAAACCTATATTTGCATGCATATGTGTGCTACTAGGTTTCATACAAGTAAATAATTCTACTGCCCTGAGATCAGTAGTTCATGCCCTTTATGCATTTTTTTGTCTATAAGTGGTAATGGATCTTTGCTAGCTCTTTGCTGCTACAAAAAGAGTTGCTATAAATAGTTCTGTACAAATGAGCTTTCCCCCTCTATCTTTGATCTCTACAGTGTCTATAAGTCTATAGACTTAGCAATGGTATCACTGGCTCACAAGGTATACACAGTTTAGTACTTTGGAGGTATGATTCCAAATTGTTTTCCAGAATAGGTGGGCCAGTTCTCAGTTCTACCAACAGTACATCAATATACCTGGGCCTGCTCTGAAGGATGTTGTATCTTTTTCCCACAACACCTCCAGCATGTCATTTTTTTTTCAACTTTACAAATCTGATGGGTGTGAGGTAAAGCCTCAGCATTGTTTTAATTTCCATTTCTCTATTAGTGTTTTGTTGTTTTTTGTTGTTTTTTGCAGGGCCATGTGGGTTAAGTGACTTGCCCAGGGTCACACAGCTAGTAAGTATCAAGTGTCTGAGTTGGATTTGAACTCGGGTCCTTCTGAATCCAGGGCAGTTGCTTTATCCACTACACCACCTAGCTGCCCCTCTATTAGTGTTTTAAAACTTTTTTTCATATGGTTATTGATAGTTTGGATTTCTTCCTTTGCAAATGGCCTATTACTGTCATTTGACCATTTATCAATTGGGAAATGGCTCGTTTGAAATATTTATACATAAAAATATATTCATTTAACATATAATTGATATATAAACATATATAGTAGAAATGAGTCTTTTATCACATAAACTTGCAAATCTTTTCCTTATTTACCTGCTTCTCTTCTAATTTTAGCAGATTTGGTTTTGTTTTGCAAAACCTTTTTCATTTTATGTAATCAAAATTCTCCATTTTACTTTCTGTGATCTTCTCTTATCCTTTGACCATGACCTTTTCCCCATATCCATAGATATGATAATTTCTTCCTTGCTCTTCTAATTTATATATGATACCACTTTTTATATTTAATATTCATGAGATGATGGTCTACACCTAGTTTCTACCAGATTGTTTTCCAGTTTTCTTGATAGTTTTTGCTTGGTAGTGAGTACTTACCCTAATAGTTAGGTCTTTGAGTCTATCAAACTACTGTGCTCTTTTACTTTACTATATTGTGTATGTAATCTGTTTCATTAATCAACCTTTCAGTTTCTTAACTAGTACCAAATTACTTTAACAATTACAGTTTTGTGATATAGTTTAAGACCTGGTACTGCTAGGCCCTCCCTACCTCCCTTGAGATTCTTGATCTTTTGTGATTATTTTTTCCAGCTCTATAAAGTAATCCTTTGCTGGTTTGGTGTGGTACTAAATTAATAAATTAATTTAGGCAGTATTTTCATTTTTATTATATTGATTTAGCCTACCCTAAACAATATTTTTCCAATTATTTAGATCTATATTTGGAACAGTCTTCTAAATCCAAGTCCAATGTTCTTTCCATTATGCCACGGTGTCTCTCTTGATGTATTGTGCCCTTTTTTAAAACTTTGAGAGTACAACTAAGCATGAAGAAAGGAGGACTTCATACCTCAACAAGTTCAGACACAAATTCTTCTTCCCTTAAATTTATTAGGAAATATACTCTTCCACCACTGAGTCCTTTCATAATATCACAAAACAGGTGGAAGTTCAAGTTTAGTAACATGATCATATGTTTGTATTTTAAAGTTTAATTCAGTTTCATGTTTTACCCAGTACTACCATGTTAACTTTTGAATTGTAAAAAAAACAACAAAAAATCCAACCCTTTTTTCTCATCTTTCAGTGCTTACTAGGTCATTTAAAATAAATTATATCAAAACTCCCCTCCTTCATTTTTTATCCTCTTTAATTAGATCAGCAAATATAGTTTTAGGGGGAAAACAAAGTACTTACTCTGAGCTAACCAGCAGGTCTAAGTGTTCACATCAGTGTACTTGAATATGTGTATGTATATTTTTCCTCTACTACTATCCGAAAGATTTTTTTTTTTCAGAGACTGAAAAGTTGAATGATCAGGAGCCATCAGGTTCAATCTGCTGCAGCTGAGGTTGTTGATGGAAGAAATGGGCATTGCAGGCATAGGTAAAAAGCACAGAAGAGGGAAGGCTAAGAACATGATTCTGGGTTATTGACTAGTACTGATTAATGGAGCCTAGAGTATGTGAAGGGTAGGACCATTAGATAAGACTGAAAACATAGTGGAGACTGTGGAGAGCACTATGTACTGGGGTAAGCATTTAGACTGTATTTGGCATGCAAATTGTAGCCATCGAGGTTTTTTGTTTTTGTTCTTGTTTTTTTTAAGTGGTGTAGTGACTTGATCGTATTTGTCCACTGGGAAGATTAATCTGGCAATAGAGTGCAGGTTAGATTGCCCCTGGGACACTGAGCAGGAAGACTGGCCATATGGAGGGAGGGAATGGCTACAGGAGATATTGTGGAGGTTGTATTAATAAAACTTGATACCTGATTGGATTATGGATGGAAGAATGTTGAGAGGAGTCAAAGATGACTGAGATTTTGACTAGATGCAGCTAGGTGAAAGGTAGGGCCATTAACAAACACATAATAAGTTAAAAAGTCAAGAAGAGCATTGACTTCTTTATGATGCCCATCCATTGCTCCTGATTTTGCCCTTTATAGACAACAGATTAAGTCTAATCCCTCCTTCACATGAGACCATACTTGAAGACAGCTGTCATGTCCCCTTTAGTCTTTTTTTCAGGCTGACATGTCCATTTCCTTGGATCCGTCAATTCATTTCCTATCACATGCGCTCCTTGGACTGAACTCTACCATGATGATGCTCTCAGAAAACCTCATCACCAGGAGACTCATAATTCTGTAAGATTACATTAGCTTTGGTCCTTTCACCTCTTCAATATCATCTGTACCTTCTGCCCCTCTGATTAGAGGATTGAAGGGCAGAACAAAGAACTCCTCTCAAAGCATCCTTTAAGAGGGATCCTGGGGCAGCTAGGTGGGACAGTGGATAAAGCACTGGCCCTGGATTCAGGAGTACCTGAGTTCAAATCCAGCCTCAGACACTTGACACTTACTTGCTGTGTGACCCTGGGCAAGTCACTTAACCCCCATTGCCCCCCCCAAAAAAAAACCCAAAACAAAACAAAAAAAAGAGGGATGCTAGGGCAACAACTTTTCATTTCCTATAAGATACACTCCTTGGATTAGACTTTGCCATATTCCCACAGGCAGGGTACTGTGATGGTGAAAATAATTGTGAGAGACACACATTTTTGGGTAAGATTATTATCAATTTATCAATCTCTACCAGTAAGGGAATAACAAAGTAGGCTCCCTAGCCTATCATGGTCCAAAGAGACTACATGGCTACTTTTTCAGGTTTTTAATCCGTTTTTGATAATCAAATCTAATTGGTTCACATAATTAAAGGTGGATTACATCAGGTCAGGACTCCCTTGATTCCAAACAATATCTCTATATATGGTAATCAATCCAAATAATTCCAACCCCACCCAGACTGAACCAGCATTCTTGCTTCTATCTGGGTATGGTCTTGAGGGGGACAGTGAGTCTGGCTGGCACAATGTAACACAAAAAGGAATCTGGAGTTCCCCATATTGATTTGTGTGTGTGTGTGTGTGTGTGTGTGTGTGTGTGTGTGTGTGTGTGTGTGTGTGTGAAGCAATTGGGATTAAGTGACTTGCCCAGGGTTACACAGCCAGTAAGTGTTAAGTGTCTGGGGCTGGATTTGAACTCAGGTTCTCCTGACTCCAGGGCCAGTGCTCTATCCACTGCCCCACCTAGCTGCCCCCCATATTGATTATTAATAATTATTTTCTCACAGTACCTCCTTCCCCGACATTCCCCTACTTTCCTCTTTTCAGCTTCCTTTTGTATGTTGTCTCCCCCCCATTAGATTGTAAGCTTGTTGAGAGCAAGTATCTTTCTTTTCCTTATTTGTATTCTCAGTGACTAGCACAGTGGCTGACACATAATAAATACTTAATAAGTGTTTATTAACTGACTGATATGATGTGGAATGAAAATCCTTCACCATAATGTTGCCTTCCCCTAGGCACTTTCCAACTTCTCAATATCCAACTTAAATGGTGGTACTTAGAATTGAATACAATACTCCAGAGGAGGTCTGACAAGGGCAGAGTACAGTGAAACTCTCATCTCTGTATTCTTGGAAGCTATGCCTGTCTTAATGCAACCGGAGATCTCATTAGCTTTTTTGGCTGCCATGATATGCTACTGACTCATACTGAGCTTGCAGTCCACTTAAACTTTCAAACATTTTAATATCAACTGTTGTCTAACTATGTTTCCTCCATCTTGTACTTGTGAGGCTGAATAAAGCTTCCATTTATTCCTATGGAATGCAGATTCAGCCCAATGCTGTAGCCTTTCGAGATATTTTGGGTTCCTGACAACTTTTTAGTGTGTTAGCTACCCCTCTCCCAGCTTTATCATTGGCAAATTTGGTAGGCATGCCATCTATGCCTTTGACCAAGTCATTGATAAAAATGTCAAACAGAATTTTAAATGCTCTGTATTCTGCATTTACATATTTGATATTCAAATGCAAAATAATTCTGTCAATAGAAGGCTATACAATCCACTGTCTTGTGTAAGTGGTCTAAATTATCTATAATATCCAATAGGATTTCAATAGCAGGGTAAACTTTGTGGTGATAGATTCTAGTCACAGGATTTGCTATCTTTAATAGTCCCCCATTGCCTTATAAATAAAATAGAAAATTCTCAGGTTGGTATTTAAAGCCTTCTCCAATCTAGCTTTCCTGTCTTATTTCACTTTACTGTTCTAGTTAAACTATCTTCCTTGTTGTTCCCAACAATGGCTTTCCATTTTTCTACTCCACCTACCATTGTACAAGTGGTTGGTAGGACTGGAATGCACTCCATTCTCATCTCCACCTTATATTAAACCCCACCTCAGGTGCCACCTCCTACACAAGACCTTTCTTGACCTAGTTATTGGCATTCTTTCCATTTTGAATTACTTTGTATATGCTTTTTTATTTACATACTTGTGTACATTTTACCCTCATAGTTGAGTGTGAGCTCTATGAGGCCAAAGACTTGTTCTGTTTTCCTCTTGACTTTGTAATCCCAAATGGTTGGTGGTTAATATATATTTATCGAGTTGAATTGAAACAACCCCCCCAGGAACACTTCTTGGTACATTCTTTTCCTTTTGTCTCATGGGCACCAGGAACCTAATCCTTTCTACCACCCATTCTTTTCTATGTCGACGACATAACACAATTTAAATTTCTTCATTGTACCATAATTTAAAATTTCCTTCATAAAATAGTGATTATGAATTTGGGGGAGAAAATTCTGGATAAAAATCCGAGTTTTTTCATATTTAAATGTGGAGCTCTTATGCATTTTTTTAAAAAATGGGTTAATAGAAGTTACTTTGGAGATACAGATGTGTGTTGAAGACATTCAGGAGATGCTAAGTGCCTTCATGAAAAGGACACCACCATCATAAGAATGATTGATAGACATGAAACGCCAGTAAATAAAACGAGAAGATAAGGAGAGATCAGCATGGGAAATTAAAGATGGTGAATTTAAGGTGAAGAGGTTAAGAATAACAGGAATATACTGCATAGACAATTATAGAATTTGGAGTGGGAAGGAATTTCAGTGTCCATTTATTAAACCCATACCTGAAAAGGAATCTCCTCTGTGACCAGAAAAGGGAGCTGGTGGGAAGTCGTTACACTAAATTACACTAAAGCATAAACTACCTTGGACTTGGCTTCTTTTTGTTGGAGCCTGGGTGGCCTGTTCTCAGCATCATCACAGATCCAGCTCACTGGCAAATTTGTCCTTTATCTTATATCCCCTTCCATTCAATCAGACCATAGAAGGAAGGATGAGTAAATGGGGGGTGGGTAGGTGAGAAGACCTGATGATTTATATCATAGATATGTACCCTAAATTTGGCCTCATATATATCTGGGTTCATCCCAAGGGGGCCTAAGAGAGGGTTCAGGATTTTCTCTCACTGGCTTTTTACTTTTTACTCGAGTAACTCCAGGGAAATTTCTACATCAAAGCTTAGGGTTTCCCTAAAATTCGGATAATTGGTATTAATTCTCTTTTAGGGAATTAGATCTCTTCTAGAAAAGACACTTAATGTACCATACAGATAGCAAGTATAAGACAATTGTTTTATTTCTTTTACCACATTAATTGTGTAAGATAGAAAAGACAAAGTATAGCTACAGCAAGCATAAACCCCTCAATTTATTTCATTACACCCAGTATACTCCTTCCCACTGAAAGGTAAAGGCTATATAAGCAAAATTTCAAAATAAGTAAAATTTATCTTTCTTTTTCCCTCTTCTACAAATTTCCCTTCTGCCCTCAACATCACCCTCCCCACTTCTCCCCCAGTACCACTACCCATGGCTCAGTGCTTTAATGCTTCCTTTTGTCTAAACCCTCCTACTGAAACACCTCCCCACCTCCCCTAGTTCTGTCTCCGCAGGGACCAGTGTTCCAAAATTACTTTTTATCTCCTTCCCAAAACCCTTCCCCCACAAATTTCCATTCCCCTGGTGCTAGACAACAGGGAAGGAAACTTCTTGAATCTGCTTTAATAAGATTATTATACTACAGAAAAAAAAAGATTTTCATATCTTGATGGGGGACACCTCTTTTCTTAGTTAATATCAGAAAGGATTGGTTTGACTTTGTTAAAATAATATTAATCTTTTTCATTTATGGGAAATGACTGTTGTGGATAGAAGGCTGGGCCTTGGACCCAAGAAGACATTAGTCCTAGTCTTGCCTCTAACACAATTAATTGCTCTGTATTCACAGGTAAGTCGTTTAACCTTTCATGGCCTCAGGCAAACTATGAGCAGTCTGACACAGTTGTGAAGCTCTCCAGCTCTGATCCTGAGTCCCTGGGCTCCTAAGTAATGAGAGTTCTCCATAGCTAATCTAACACAGACCTAGCATACCGATTTTTGCCCATCTTCCTCCATCCCCTGCCTATGGATATCAGCTTTCTTTCACTACCTCTCTACCCCTCTACCTCCAGTTCTGGAAAAAGTAATTCATTAATATCAGTATTCCTGGAAAGGATGTGTCAATCACTTATCTTGTGACTTCTCAAACCAAAACATACCTCTCTGGTCATCACCCCTCCTCTATATTGTCTTCCCCTAAGCTCCTTGAGGACAGGGACTTTTTTGCTTCTTGTATATGTATCCTCATCACTTAACCTAGTACTTGGCACATAGAAAATAATAATGATTTTCCATTCATTCCTTAATTGTAGATGTATTGCCCTTCTGCCCTCCGTTATTGGAGAAAATTTCTACAAAGGGAGTTCTTCCACACTGATGAAATCAGACCCACACAACCAAATTTATTTCTATGTATAACATACAAAATAATTAGTAATCACAACAAAACAATGCTAATGCATATCATAGGATCACAGATTTAGAACTAGAAGGGACCCCAGAGATTATCTAATAACTCAATTTTGGAGTTGAGGAAAAGAAATCTCAGAGAAGCTAAGTAATTCAGTATCCCACAGGTGGTAAGTGCCCGAGCAAGGATCTGAGGGTAGTTTTGTTTACTCTAAATCCAATAATTTTCCCACATTACAGTACAAAATTAACTTTGCTGGAAATTCTACTTAATTTTAATACTCAACTTCATTTGTACTTGCTTACTTTGCCTAATTTGTGGCTCATAAAGTCATCGTACATTCAACTTTTAAAAATTGGAATATTGGTGATGTAAAGAATTAATTGCTATTTGAGGTTTTTATGACCCCATCTTTTGGCTAGAATTAAAAAAAAAAAAACCTCAGTCTGGTCTCCAGGGTTCCGTAAATGGCATGGTGCTCTACCCACTGGTTGTAGCCGTCGCCATGGCACTGGCACCTCACATCATCACCACTCGCTGACACCTACATGAGCCTGGCAAAATTATAATGATTGGAAGCCTAGTGAGGGCAATCATGTGACTGTCAGAGTGGCCAACCAATTGGCTGGGGATGTATGGAGGTTTTCTGGGATTGGGAGAGGAGAATGGGGCATGCTAGCTGGATGCTGGAAGGTGACAGGAGTTCTGCTGCGTATTCTCAGCTGATTCCTGGGTGGTGGTATCTTTTCAGGTTGTATAATTTCCCTTTCCCCATTTTATTTCCTTTCCCTTGATCCTACTGATCCTGTTTGTGTGTTGTTGGGTTTTTTTTTGAAGTTCGTTCTTGTTAAATAAATCCTGCTCTGTTTTGAGGGAGGCTGTCGGTCTCCTTTCTTGCCCCAATATTGCGGCGAGCTGCTTAGCTAGCACCCCCCAATTAAAAATTGGTCCCCACAGTGAGAAGCTAGGACTTCGAAGGACCAGAGTCAGGGATCTTGGTTAGACTGGTGATTTGGGAACCAAACAGCATGTTTTTAAGGGAGCAGAAAGTGATAGTAGGTGACACCTGGAAGGAGGATGATTAGCATAGAAGATCAAGTACTTTTAAACCTAAATTGTCACTTGTAGAGACAATAGACTAATTAAATGCTTTAAACCTGAGCTAATCTGAATAGTCTGAAACTATACTTTTATTCCTCAACTGAAGAGAATTTATACTATGAAATTCCCTCACAGTAGAGTAAAATTTAGTTTCATGCCAAAACTATTTCTGTGTGCCAGACTGTATTGGCCAGTGTGGGGAGTGAATTTCCCACCAGAAAAGACAAAATAGGGAATAAAGGCTAGGATGCAGGATCCCATCTTTTGATGAAAGAAAATATCCTTGCATTTTTCCCTTGAAAGTGGCATCACTTAATAAACAAACAAACGAACAAATATGTAAATGAATGAATGAACAAGCAAATAAATAAATGGGTAAATGAATGGATGGATGGATGGATGAATAAACAGATAGATAGAGGAAATAAATAAATAAATGAATGGAATTTGAGATCATCTGACAATTTATAAGACAGGAAACCTCTGGCCTGAAGTAGTATTTTCCCACACATTGCCCAACACTGGTATTCTAGCACAGTGTTGTATGAGCCCATGACAAATGTTTAAGAAAGGGCTCCTTGTCTTCTATTGGTTGCAACATGGATCACCAGACCTCCCACAGTGGAGGAGGCAGGGTGCTACTTGTATGAGATTTAACCGAATAAGAAGGTACTGTTTTGTGGAATCTTAGGGATCTCAGATAATTGTGAAAGGCTAATGAATTTAACCTCAAATTGTACCTTTCCTTAAGAATCCAGATGCTGTCTGTAAACAATCTCTCTACTTTACTAAACATCGATTTATTGAGAATTAAAGAGAATAAACAAATACTACAAGTATGGGGATAGGATCTTGGTACCACAATATCCCCAGCCTTGCCTTTTTTTGTTACTGTAGGTTCTAATTCACTTTTGCCTCATCCTCTCCTCTTTGGAACCACTCTCCTTTTCGATGTATTAACAAATCACTCAAGATGCATAATATAGTAAACAAAAGTCTGCCTGGGGAAAAGCAGCAGGCATAAGGAACCCAACTGTTTTTTTTCACCCCTTACTTTTATATTGTCCATAAACTTCAGTCTTCTCCATTCCCCTTGAGGAAGTCCAAACTTCAGCTGCCTTCGCATCCTGAATTGTAGGTGAGGGAATCAGCATATGTGCATCCTTCATAAACTTTCCTTCTGTCTCCTCCCGGAAGGGAGGAGGAAATAACACAATCATTAGTGGCAGGATGGCCACTCAGGAACTGGGGTGCATTGTACACGTGTCAGTTGTTTTCCTATGTATAGCTACTGGGTGAGTAGTTATACATATCAGGACCAGCTTCCTTCTCCATGGTCCCAGAAACTCAAATTCTCCTTGGTGCACTCCCAGCTTGGTGTTTCCTACCATCTTTTCAAGGCACTGGAAAGGTGTCACTTCAACATGACAAAGTCTTATGTAACTATAAGAATAAGGGAGAGGGAGAAGACCCTTAGTGTTACTCAAGCTAAAGCCAGAGTAACATCCCCATTAGGAACCTTGGGGCTCTGCTGAACCCATTAACTACTCTCTCACTTTCTCCCTCTCCCCTCTCTTTCTTTTTTTCTGTTCTCCTTGACCTTGGTACCAAACTTCTTTCCTCTTCTTGTCATTTACTTTGCTCAGCTAGCCATTCAGGGCTATATTGGCACTGAAGTTATACTAGAAATGTCTTAGTAATGACAGTGATTGGGGAAATACCACCCAGAGATTCTGGAGCCCACAGCTAAAGAGACACAGCCCATACGACTATCAGAGAAAGGAAGTTTGCCTCAGCTGGTGCTCTCCTTTCCCTCTCTAAAAGTCTATCATCTCTTCCTTTCTACTAATTCCTTCTTTGCTGTCTATAAAAGTATTCAAAGTCTCTATTAACCTTACAAAATTTTCCCTTGACTCTGAGATCCTCTCAAATTATTGTCCTATATTGCCTCTTTCTTTCTGCTGAAAAATTCCTAGGAATTTAGTTGTCTGTACAGTCATCTATATTCACTGCCTCTACTTCCTCACCATCCATTCAACAAACATTTATTGAATGCCTAACATTGTGCCAGATGTCAGGAATACAAAACCAAGCAAATCCTTACTTTCCACTGGGGACAAAGTGGATACAGAAAAGTATATAGTCAGTCAACAAATATTTATTAAATACCTACTTAATGTGACAGGCTCATAGTACAAAATAATTTTGAAAAACAATATTTACACTGTAGAGAATTAGGAAAAACTTTTCATAGGAAGAGGTACATGGAGCACCTTCAAAGCACTGCTCCATGTACCTCTTCCTACGAAAAGTTTTTCCTAATTCTCTACTTTGTAAGAATGATTTCAAGGTGGCAAATCTGGGTCACTAGAAGATTGATGATGCCTGAGAGAAGCATGGGGAAGTTTGCAGGAAGGTTGGGTTTAGGGGAAAATTTAATGAAGTCCATTTTGAACATGTTGATTTTAAGATCCATATAGAACATCCTGATGAAGATCCCTCATGGCATGGCTTCAGAGTCCACACTCTTTTGAAATTGCACCCTCTAAGATTACTGGTGACCTAGTTGAGAATCTAATAGTCTTTTCTTCAATCCTTATCCTCCTTGATCTTTCTGAAGCATTTGACACTGCTAACTATCCTCTTTCTAGATATGTTCTCCTCCTTTGGTATCTGTGGCACCCCTCCCTCCCTCTCAGTTCTTTTTGTCTAACCATTGCTTTACTGGTTCATTACTTTCCTTTTACTCCCTAAATATGATTGTCTTTGCCTCTGCCCCTTTATGACTTGTCCTAGGCCTTCTCTCTACCTGTATTTTCAGAGGCAGGTAGGAGGCATAATGGATAGAGCACTGGACCTGGAGTCTGAAAGACTTGAGTTCAATCTGACCTCAAACACTTACTAGCTGTGTGACCCTGGGCAAGTCACTTAACCTCTGTCTGCCTCAATTTCCTCATCCATAAAATGAAGATAGGGGCAGTTAGGTGGCACAGTAGATAGAATGCCAGGCTTAGAGTCAGGAAGACTCATATTCCTGGGTTCAAATCTCAGAAGCATATTAACTGTGCTACCCTGGGCAAGTCACTTAACCCTACTTGCCTCACTCTCTTCATCTATAAAATGAGCTGGAGAAGGAAATGGCAAACCACTCCAGTATCTTTACCAAGAAAACTCCAAATGGAATCATAAAGAGTCAGATACAAAAGAAACAACCGGACAACAACAACAAAAAACCCTTATCTTTAAATATGTAATATCTGCTCTAGTAAACAGTAGGCTTCATGAGGCCAGAGATTAGGTAGTTTTTTTCAACTTAGTATCCCTAACATAATACTTTATACTTGGTAGAAGCTTAATAATTATTGAATTGAACTAATATGAACTAACTTACTTAAACATCCAAGTAGCCCTGAATTCAATAAATAAATCAACAGGTATTTATCAAGCACCTACTGTGTTCTAGGCATTATGCCAGGTGCTAAAGATATAAGTACAAGGAATTAAATAATCTCTATCCTCAAGGAGCCTAAAAATATGATCAGAAAGATAGCTTTGAACTAGGTTGAAGAGGGCTTTAGATGACAAGCTAAGGAGTTTTTATCATAGAGGTAATAAGGACCAATGAAAGTCTTTGAAGGGGTTAGGGTGACATGATCAGAAGTAAGTTTTAGCAAGGTTGTTTTGGCAGCTACCGACAGCATGGATTGGTGAAAGGACAAGCTAAAGGCAAGGAGATCATTGGGTACTTGGGTACTTCACATAGCCCAAGAAAGGGATAATGAAGTCCTGAGACAGGATAATGAATGTATATAGGCAACTGGTACTCCAATTTACTCCATACCTGGAGGCTTATAGTAGTCATTATTTTCATCATGACCAGTTGGTGACTTTTATATGCATGCTCAGTTCTGGCTCAGAAGTCAGTTAAAAGAAATTTCTTTACTAGTAAGCCGACAAGAAATAATCACAGAATATCTGAGCATGTTCTGAAGTGGAGACCCAGGATTCCTCATTATTACAAATTTCTAGAAATGGGTTTCCTAAGCATTTACATGGAATCTATTGTTAGGCTCCCAGAGCTGGTCCCTTGTTGGCCAACTCTCCTATATTATAAGAGGTAGTTTGCACTGCAGAAGAACAGAAGATGAGTTCATTTTGCAATTACTAAACAAAGCAGGAATTCTTAACTTTTGTGTGTGACATGGACCCCTTCAGCAGTCTGGTGAAGCCTATGCATCGCTTCTAAGAATAATGTTTTTAAATGTTTGAGATAAGATACATAGGATTATAAAGGAAACCAATAATATTGAAATACAATTGTCAAAATATTTTAAAAATGCATAGACCCCAGATTAATAATCCCTGAAGTAAAGGAACACCTTTTGAAAATTTTGCATGCAGGGAAGTATCTGTTTTATTATGTCTTCAGTATATCATTATAATCACTCAAAATTAAGTTTGCTGAAAAAATAAATCCTTGGGTTTTTGGCTCTAAAATCTTTCAACTGTGGAGTATGAGGTCACTCTAAGCCTGACACTAATCCAGCTTCTGTCAAGTTTGGAGTGTACTGGATCAACTTGCACTAAGGCGTGGTTGAATCTTATTTCTTCTAGTGATTTAACAGTAAGCTGGGGAAAAAAACCACAGGAGAACATCCTGGTATAGCCTTGGCCATCACTAGACCTTTTCCATCTCTAATTGTATGCCACTGTTTGGATTCTGGCTGTAAATATGAGCAACATGTAGTTAGATGTCTCTGCTCCATTCTTTCCATGAATAGTTTCCTCATTTTTTCTCCTCCTTAGTCTGTAGGGTGTTGCCCACACTGCGCATGAGCATTCCTTGTCCACATACAGAAGTGGGTCCTTTCCAGCAACCTAGAGGGGCCAGCACTTTCAGTCGGCTCTCCTGACTTTCTGTTTCTTTAGCTGCAGAAGGCAGCATGCCTTCCCAAATAAGAATGAGGAGTATGCCAGACATAAGCAGCAGAATAGCACTGGAGTTATTATTAGAAATCAGAGTCACTGAGTACAGGAAATGATGGTCTTGCTGAAAGGTTGTGGTTAGTGCTTATAAAATAATATCATTTTTCTGATCATTTAGCTAATTTTGAGTAACTCAAGAAACTGGACAATGTGAATGTTGCTGTTATAGCAACTTGGCTTTTTAAGTTGGAGATCATATGTCAGAGTTAGACAACAGTTTTCAGTTTATCAAATGATATTCAATAGGCAAGAGTAACAAATAATACCATTCTTCTTTGTGATGTTTTAGAGTATAAAAATGCTTTCAATTAAATTTGGTTCAGCATACATTTATTAAATGCTGATTGGGGGCAAGGTAGAGTATTAGACTAGGGATATAAAGATGACTTAAAGACCCTGGCATTAAGGGGCTTACAACTCTTCACTTAGAACTTTGAACCTCAAGACTCTGTGATCTAGAAAGGGTGGAAAAGAACCATACCTCTGATTTAATTCATATAGGGAACTCTGGACTGGAGGACTCCCTCAGCAATGTAAGGTTAGCGCCTTCACCATGACATATAATTATTGAGAATTGTGTACAGCACCGAGAGGTCACTTGCTCAGGGTCACACAGACAGTATGTGTCAGAGGCAAAACTTGAACCTAAGTCTTCTAGGTCAGATCTCTATCCATTATGTCATGCAGTCTCTCAGATATTTTAAACCACTTTGTAGATCTTAAAGCACTGTGTAAATGTGAGTTCTTCTTATTATTACCATTTTATAGATGAGTAAACTGAAGCTCAGAATTATTAGAATATTTGCCCAGGGTCAGATTGCTAAGTGTCTCAGTTAAGATTAGATATTTGGAAGAAGAGAAAACGTTGAGTGATACCAATCTGAACTCTAGTTCTGTGCTGTTCCCACATAAGCCCTTATCTTGTCCTATCTATTAAAGCAAACTCAAGAACTTATTTAAGATCTCATATAGTACTGGAATGTCATATTACATATTGATTGACAGAAGAGTATAATGATGTAGGACTTCAAACTCTTTTTGTTATCTTGAAACTTTCGTTATAATTTATTTGATATGTATGTAGTAGGTAGAAAGAAAAAAAGTACATACCATTTCTACTGAAACCACAAGGCTGAAGTGTGATATGCATGTGTTTTCTTTTCAGAGTCAAAGAAACTTCAAACAAAACCCAGAATTTTCAATTTCACACTTCCAATTTATGTATCAAGACTTAAAAACCTGTAAAGATCATTATAAGTTTTACAATTATTTCTGATTTCTCAGAGCATAGTCAAAACTATCCCTTGACTATATATTTTTTGAAAGTATGTCCAAATTAACTACAAAAGACATATGAAGGAAGATGCTATCTATATTCAGAGAAAGAAATGATAAATAGAAGCACATATATAATGATTTTTACATATTTATGTCTAATGGTAGCCATCTCTAGGGCAAGAGCACAGGGAAGAAAAAAAGGAAAAAAATTTACATGGTAACTTTATTATGTATTTTAAAGGATTAGTAAATTGTACATAATAGAGATGTCCTATGCAACCATCTTTAAAAAAAATTAAACTATGTTATGGAAATGCTTGCTTTATTCCATAAATTAAAAATAAAATTTTTTAAGTACAAAGAAAAAAAATACTTTTCAGGGTGTTAAGAGTTTGGTTGAATTCTTTCCAGATTCTAGATTATACTCATAAAGGATTTTATGTTGACATGAAGTAGGCAGAAGCCTTTGGAACTCCAAGGTAACATTTCTACATTAATATCATGAACTGTTTTCCCCCCATAAAACATAATTTCTTGGTACTTTTAGGACTTCTTATCATTACTAGTTGTGTGAAAATTTGAGTTTCAGTTTTCTGTTTTTTTGTTATATATGTTGTTTTACATATTGTATGGAATTATCTGAATAGTTTCTATTTCTTTGCACTTCCCCTTTCTCTTCTCCTCTCCTGGATTAAGTTTACCTATATATATTTTTTTGTCTGCCAAGTTTATATATTGCCCTACTACTTTTAAGTTTTTATGTTGACAATCAGATAATGTTGGTCTCCTATGATTGGCCAATATTTAAAAATATTTCACAAACCTTTTTCTTTTAAAGTCAGAATCTTAACTCTGAAATGGAAATGCCTCTCTTAAAACATGAATCGAGGTATTAGTTTCATAATATGGAGTATTAAGAACTAAAATGCTTAAATTTTAGAAGTTATTACTTAAGAGTTTATGGCTTATACTTATTCTATTTTAAACAAAAGTTACACTTCTGTAATTGGGACAAAATGTTAAAGTCTAAAGATACTTATTTTTCAATGGAAATAAAAGAAATTGTTACTTAGCTACTTCTGAATTAGAGAGCTGATGGGGATCTGAATGATTTTGATCTTATTACCAATAGTACTAATAGCCACAGAGTTACTTAGCCAAATCTGTCCTGTCTCAGAAAATTCTAATGAACAATAGTTGAGGATCACCTGTGAGTATCCATAAAAGTCACCCCAGGCTTTTAAAATCTATGCCTCTCTGAGAATAAAAGAGTCAGTATATTTGTTCATTGCAGTCAAACAAAAGATCAGATCATGAAAATAAACCACTGGACTGGTCTCACCGGCTATTTTTCTAGTCTGGATCATCATGTTACTCAAAATAGTTAAAGCACAAGTCTGGTCTTAGATGTTAAAGAATTTTAATAAACTAAACTGTGAAGTGCTATATCCAGTGCTGGACTCCATCCAGAAACAAACACTTTAAGTTGTTTGAGTCAGAAAATAATTAATCATAGAATGATACAATGGAGAAATGTAAATCTAGAGGGAAGGAGATGACTAATGCAAGAACATATGATATTCCAAGAAGTCTCATTTCCCAAAGATTACAAACCTTGAGACATACTTAAACAATTTGCCAAATAAGCTGCAGTAGGATTATACTAATTAACTGGTATTTTCAGCTAGTATATACTGTATTTTTCTTTTTGTTGCCATATTTGACAACATATCTATTCGTATCAGTTTATAAAGGCCATACAACTACTAATAAAAGAGCGTGCACAAATCATTATATGTCTAAGCAGAATTTATTGTTAATGTAATGTTTATTTTGGGGAACTAAAGTACCATAATTTGATATTAACTACTAAGAGATATGATCAACATTATTTCTAGCATTCACAGAATTTAAATCAGTGGCCAGCAATTTGACAGTAACTTATATATGAAGATCTTGTTAACCCAACTGCCCATGTGAAAATTGCTTCAAAAGTATAAACAAAAAAAAGTTAAAATAGAATAAATGCTTCTTGAGGGCAAGAGCTGTTATATTCCTTTTCTCTTTCTATTCCCAGCAAGTATCATAATTCTTATGCAAAGTAGATGCTTAATAAATACATACTGAATAAATGTATATTGAGTTTCCTGTAGGTAATCATAAGAGCTATTATGTTAACACAAAGAATTTTCCCCCCAAGAACTTCAACCCCCACTTAATCGTATTTTTTCCAATTACATGTAAAGATAGTTTTAAAAATCATTTTTATAAGATTTTAGGTTCCAAATTTTTCATCTCTCTTTTCTCTCCCCTCTCCCCAAGAGAGTAAGCAATCTAATATAGGTTATACACACACAATCATGTTAAACATATTTCTGCATTAGTCATGTTATGAAAAAAAAGAATCAGAACCAAAGGGAACCACCAAGAGAAAGAAAAAAACAAAAAAACAAGAAGAAAGTGAAAATAGTATGCTTCAATCTGCATTCAGATGCTATAGTTTTTTCTCAGGATGTGGATAGTACTTTCCATCATGAGTCTTTTGGAATTGTTTTTAATCATTGTATGCTGAGAAGAGCTAAGTTTATCATAGTTGATCATTGCACAATGTTGCTCTTACTGTGTACAATGTTCTTCTGGTTCTGCTCACTTCATTTGGCATCAGTTCATTCAAGTCTTTCCAGGTTTTTCTGACATGTGCCCACTCATCATTTCTTATAGCACAATAGTATTCCATTATCTTCATATACCAAAACTTGTTCAGCCATTCCCCAGTTGTTGGGCATCTCCTCAGTTTCCAATTCTTTGCTGCTACAAAAAGAGTTGCTAAAAATATTTTTGTACATATGGTTCCTTTCCTCTTTTTTATGATCTCTTTGGGATATAGACCTAGTAGTGGTATTTCTGGATCAAAGGGTATGCACAGTTTTATAGCCCTTTGGGCACAGTTTCTTTCCTTTTTCTCTTTCTTTCTTTCTTTCTTTCTTTTTTTTTTTTGGTGAGGCAATTGGGGTTAAGTGACTTGCCCAGGGTCACACAGTTTGTAAGTGTCAAGTGTCTGGGGTTGGATTTGAAATCAGGTCCTCCTGAATCCAGGGCTGGTGCTCTATCCATTGCGCCACCTAGCTGCCCCCCTTTGGGCATAGTTTCAAATGGAACACATAATTTTCTTAACTCTGTAGTTAGTAACTATTATACTCTAAACTAGGAATTTCAATCATCTTTGAGATTTTCAAGTGTGTTTTTAAAAAGCAGGAAAATACAGATGGATGAAATTAGAACAGAAGTTAGTACATGTAATTAAGAAAGAACAGTGGATGAGTCAGGAAGACCTGAGTTCAGATCCATCCTCCTATACTTAATTAGGGGTGTGATCCTGGACTAGGCACTTAAGCACTGTCTGCCTCAGTTTCCTCCATTGAAAATGGAGATGATAATAGCACCTACATCACAGGGTTATTGTGAGGATCAAATGAGATAATCTTTGTAAAGTTTTGTACAGTGTACAGTGCTTGGCACATAGTAATGAATTCTTATCCTTTCACCCTAATCCACATAAATGGCTAGGGCTAAAGCCAAGAACAAGGAATGAATGAACTAAAAAGTATTTATTAAGCACCTATTATATGTCAGGTGCTTTGGATACAAATACAAGAGTGAGACAGTCCCTGGCCTTAATGAGTTTCCATTTTTCAGTGTACCAAATCTTCCTGGGTGATTATATGACAGAGACCTGAAGCAGGTCATGAGTGCACTGACATATCAAAGGCAGTTTATTTTGAAGAGACACTGAATCAGTCAACAAGCATCTATTACACACTTACTATGTGCTAGACTTTGTGCTAAGCATTGGGAATATAACTATAAGCAAACAGAAACACAGTCTCAAGAAGCTTACATTGTAATAGGGAAATGTAACACATAAAAGAAAACTGAAAAGGAGAGTTGGAGAGGAGGTATCCAATGTGGGAGGACATGATGGAGGAGTCTGGAGTAGAGTCTAGCAGAAATGAAGAGATGGGTGGCTTAGGTGCCCTGCTTAACTGGAGTAATAATGAGTGAACCTTTTCATGAAATAGCCAGATAACAGATGAACCACCTGACTTAAATACTAGATACCATGGAATCACAAATAGAGAAATGACCGGGAAGCTTTAAATTCCTTGGAAGGAGCCAATGGTTGGGTTGTAGTCTCACCTTATCATGTCATGAATGAGGAAACTGGGGTTTAAAGCAGTTTAATGACTTAAAGTCACACAGGTATTAGGAGAGCTATGATTTGAGATCAAGCTATTTTGATGCCATTGCATGTTGCCTTCTTGGCTGTTCAGATGGAAATGGGAATTATGGTGTCATGAGCACCATTTCTGTTTTCAGTGGATCATGGCTTTGAATGATAATGGATCCAAATTAATGAATATATAATTAAATGAATCAATGAGGGATAATTGCTCTCTTGCTCTCTGTCTCTTTCATATAAATTAATGAATAAAAAAGCATTCATTAAGAACTTACTATGTGCCAAGCATTGTGCTAAGCACTTGGAATATAAATAGAAAAGGTCTTATTCTTTTTTTTTTACATAATTACATAAATAAAGGGTCTTATTCTTTTTTGTGAGACAATGAGGGTTAAATGACTTGCTCAGGGTCATACAGCTAGTTAAGTGTCAAGTGTCTGAGGTTGGATTTGAACTTGGTCCTCCTGAATCCAGGATGGTGTTTTATCCACTGGGCCACCTAGCTGCCCCCCCACAAAGGGTCTTATCCTTAAGGAGCTCACACTCTAATTGGGGGAAAATCATTCATAGACGGGTGTGGCTATGGGGTGGATGGAAAGGCCTAGCTATCCTAAGAGTGCAGCAACAGGGTCCTTAGCATGTTTTGGGGTGGCTGTCCCTCATGGTAAAGAGAATGGAAGGTTCAATTACCATTTGAAATGGGGGAGTGAGCAGAAGGGTTGGAATGGAATAGAAATTCTGGATTCCTTTTAGTGGATTTGGAAGGAGATGAAGGTGTGTGTCTGGCTAAGAGGACAATAGAGTTTGAGGATATTGGCAGGAAGATTTGAGGTGGGTTTTTACAATAGCATGGGGTGAGGAAGGAGAAGGAGAAAGTTGGTCCTGTTTGGTACCAGCTTTGTCTAGGAACTTGTGGATGGGATTTGGGGTAGCCTAGAGCGAAGAAAAAGTTGGAGAAGGGGATATCCTGATTGACATTAGCTGCTGCTAGGATCCTCTAAGCACCAAGATCTGGGGTGGCCTATAGTGGGGGAGAGGCAAGGGGATTCTCACTTGGTGCCAGCTTTCCACACCTTTATGACTCTACTACAGCCATCGTTCCTCTGTTCAGTGTCTTTCCATTTGATTCCTTTCTTTCTTTCTTTCTTTCTTTCTTTCTTTCTTTCTTTCTTTCTTTTTTTGTGAGGCAGTTGGGGTTAAGTGACTTGCCCAGGGTCACACAGCTAGTAAGTGTCAAGTGTCTGAGGCCGTATTTGAACTCAAGTTCTCCAGATTCTAGGGCCAGTGCTCTATCCACTGCACCACCTAGCTACCCCTCATTTGATTCCTACTAATGCTACTGTATGTCTTGTTTTGTGTTACTGTATTACCTGAGGTAGAAAAGTTTCACTCCTTAAACAAAGGACGTTAGGAAGATTTTTTTCATCAGGACCAATCTCCTGAAAGAGATGCAATAAGGGGTTGATTTCAGGGTTCTGTTCCCAAGTCAGGAATCCATCTGGCTGATCAGGGAAATGTGTCTTGTTGTGGGACAGAAGAATCTGACCTTAAGAAAGTTAAACTAAAACAAAACCAAAAACATCTAGAGCAAGAAGGTCAGGAGAACTGACCCTGAGAGAGTAGATTGTTTCAAAATAGATTCAAAATATTACCTATGAACAGCTGTAAAGCTGTCTAGCTTTAAAACTGCTAGTTACAAGTAAGTAGCCAATTTGCTTTGGTAGAGGAAGTTCTTCACCTGCAGTTTCCTACACCAATGAAATAACATTCCAACCACTACCCCATTCCTAAAAAGAAGAAACTATTCACATACAATCTTAGAGGCAGAATAACACTATAATATTATATATATGTATATAAATCAAATTTATATCATGTTGTTTTGTGTTGTGTTATGTAATGTTATTTATGCATGGGTTCAGAGGGCTCATATTGTCAAGTTTAGTTTGCATGAATTCTAGCTCATGAAGCCCAACAATGGAGGATGATTAATTATATTCAAATTTGGTAAAAGTAGTTGCATGGGTTGTAGAGACAGCAAAATGTAGTAGTGTAATGCATAGAGTATTAGAAACCTGAGTTCAAATCTTGCTCCTAATGATCTCAATCTGTGTGATCCTATGAAAGTCAATTCATTCCCCTGAGACTTGTTTTCAGTTGTAAAAAAAAGGAGTTCATAGAAACATAGCAATCACAGGATTCAGAACTGGGAGGGATCATAGAGAAAACAGCAGCAATAGCCAGCATCTATGTAGTACTTTAAGGTTTTCAAAGCACTTTTAAGATTTGTTAATTCATTTGATCTTCTTAATTACCTGTGAGGTAGGGACTGCTGTTATTCCCATTTTACAGATGAGCAAACTGAGGCCAACAGGGTTAAGTAACTTCCCCAGGGTCACATAGCTAGTATTGGAGGCAGGATTTGAACTCAGATCTTCTTCTGACTCCTAGAAAAACACTCACTCTAATCACTCCATATCATTTTACACATGAGGAAACTGAGGCATAGAGAGGTTTAGTGACATCCAAGGCTATATAGCTAGTAAATGGCAGAATTGGGATTTAAACTCAAATCCTCATTCCAAATCTAGTATTCCTTCCTTTACATCACAATGACACCTCAGGAAAGAGATCTTGGCTCTGTGTGTGTGTGTGTGTGTGTGTGTGTGTGTGTGTGTGTGTGTGGTGGAGGGTATTTGGGGTTACCTCATATTTTTGGGATAACTTCAGGTTGTCATTATTTT